>NW_025421375.1:11315000-12565000 GCF_011764305.1 Mustela putorius furo
TAGAGGACAGTAACCTCAGATTTCAGCTGAAAATGCAAGTCAAAACTACCAGAATTTGCTTATGGTTAAATATGTAGGTGAGGGAAAAGGACAAATAGCAGATGATTTTAGGATAATTCTAGGAGGCAGGGCGTGCATCATTTCTTAAAATGCAAGCTCTGTTACCAACTAATGGATTTAAATTCCAATTCTAACACTTCCTAGCCAGAAGACCTTGAAAAAGTTACTAAACTTCTCAGAGTTTGCTTTTCCTGTATGTAGATAAGGAATAATTTTCGTATCTAACTCTTGGGTTTCTTGTGAAGATTAATGAGGTAATTTATATTATACACTTAGAAAAGGAACGGAAACATAATAAGCAGCTAATGAATAGAAGGTAGTATTTTCATTGATCTCATCATTACCACTACAACTACCACCACCATTACCACCATCATCATAACAATTCTTCCATGGCTTAACTTGCATATTTTGACTGAACCCAAATGAATTTTCCATATTACATCTAAATTTCCAATGTAATCTAGGCAAGCAAATTGATTAATATGAGGTTATTCTGTAACAGTCCAATTGACCAAAGGTTACCCCTTCCTGATTTCTACCAGTTGTAATCTTAAATGGGAGCCTATCTTAGCATTGCATTCCTTTTTTCAGTAATGCAAGATAATCATGTCATTGAAGCTATTATACATCTACTATTAAATATGCAATTTAATTAGGGATTTACTTGATGTCAGTCTTCATATTATTTGCTTTACAAATACCATGTTTAATCCTTAGGAGAAGTTCCCCTTTCAAGATCAGTATTATTAACTCCATTTTTTGGTTGAGGAAACTGAAGCCCAGAGAACTTATGTAACTTAAAGGAAGTTTCACACATTAAAACAAGTAGTGATAGGATTTAAACATACCTTCTCATTCCAAAGATCATAATTTATCTTGAATTGGTGTATTTTATTGAGACTTGTTTGACATAATCTATATGGTTACCTATAGATAGTGTCTAATCCCCTGTTGTTATTTTTCATGATACAATAATATCCATAAGACACTGTCCATCCCTGGCAATCTCACATCACTGTTACCTCAACTTTTACTTGGTTACTAACTTCCTGGGATTTTTAACTTCACAAATTCCTTACACTGACACCAGCATCTATTTTGAACATTATTAGGTTCGTGACTAAAAAAAAACAAGATGGAAGTTCAATGATTTTTTTTTTTTGATACATCAGCATATGTGTGGTTACAAAACGGCTGAGCCAAAATGTTAGTCATAAAATGTGGTATAAAGGCATCTATGCCAAAATTCAGTGTTCACTGTAACTGCTGTTCCATAACTGGCTCTCCCTGATTATTTTATCCATAACCTCAAGGTGGCCTTAGTCATTGTCTTTTGTGGACTAAACCTGCAGAACTGTCTATATCAGGGGCCAGTTGTTCTTACCACACTCTTAGTCTAAGACCAAGTAATTTCAGTTGGACTTTTGACGCCTGCTCTAAACTGTGTTTGTTCAGTCAAAAGCAATCTATGAAGATATCATGGACTCTATTCAGAATTTGTCCTCAAACCAGATGAAAACATATAAAAAAATCTTTATATGCCAAGGGAAAAGGGCACTTCAAAGAAAAGTGAACTGTGATTAGGGAATCTTTCAGAAATAAAGGATATTCCTCAGGTCTCTCTCTAACGTGTGATAAATCTTTTTCATTTATTCCACTCAAGTAGAGGACTATTAATAAACTGGCCTTCAGGACACCTGGGTGGCTCAGTCAGTTAGGTGTCTGCCTTTAGGTCAGGTCATGATCCCAAAGTCCTGGGATTGAGCCACACATTAGGCTCCCTGCTTGATGGGGAACCTGCTTCTCCCTTTCCCTCTGCCCCTCCCCTGCTCCCTGCTTGTGCTCTCTCTCTCTCAAATAAAATCTTTAAAAAAAAAAAATCAGCCTTCATATTGCCCCTGGTTCTCTTTGAGTATAATGATTTCATGAAAACAAAGTTTTGCTTCCCTCACATTGATATTTCACTTTCTCTTCAAGAAGTCTGACAAAGAATGTTCTAAGGAAAAAAAAATTGCTGAGCTTCACTGAAGACTGGCTCAGTGCTCTGTTATCATTATCTTTAATAATAGTTTAGAAAGTCTGCGCTAATCTGGAACCAGTCCATTCTTTGCTCCCACTTTTTTTTTTTTTGAGAGTCCTGTCAAATGCAGACTCCCACACATTGGTTGACTAAAAACGGGCTTCATTCTAAAATAAAACTGCCCTGAGGAAGTACAACTAATGGTACACTTTTGGATATATCAATAAATTTTGCTTCAGAAAATTAAACTATGTTCTCAAAAGGATTGCTAGTGATTTGAGATGAGATTTTATGGCCACTTGATTGATAGTAATGCTGCCACTCCTACCTTCCCCGATCCTATCCCCTTCCTCTTCTGCTGTTCTGAGTAGGAAGAGGGGTTACACCATACATAATGGGTGCAACGTCACTAATTCAAAAGCAGAGTTCTAGCAAAAAGTATGTAGACAGTAACAAGGATGGTAGTTGACTCATAGGAGGATTTTGTCTCTGGTTGGATCCTACTCTTCTGACTTCTACTATGGAGCTAGATTAGGTTTAAGGAAGTTCACACAGAAAACCTCTTGTTACATTAACCCTAGATTCTGTTCTCCTTTTAGAAAGAGGATGGCAGAGACATTAACAGGTCATTCTGACCTGTTACTTACCAGTATTTCCAAGTCCCTCTGGGACTTAGATCGTTCATCAGCAAACATGGAGATAATAATTTCTATTTCATAGGGTTTTTGTATTACAGAGTGTCTGACACATGATCTTTGCTTTCTAAATGCTAACAGTTATCGTTGTTACCAACATGATAGCTCATGTGTCTCTGAGTGACTGTGTACTTGCTTACCAATTATACTTCTAAGAAAATGATGTATGCTGGAATTAAAATGGGTGAGAAGAAATACATAGGAAAGAATAGAGGATATAAATTATCTGTTCCCTATTTAGCTTTAAATTAATTAAATTTAAGAAGCCACTGCAGAAGAGAGGTAAAGTCTGTGTGCCCTAGAACAGGTTATGTTATGTGACAGAGGCCCAGAAAAGGTTAAAAGCAGATGCGTGGCCTCTTCCTTCATCATTGGGAGAACCGAGATCTATGGAACCAGTAAGTGTTTTTGCTCAGTTAAGGATGTCATAATATCTTTTTTTAGGTGGGGTTTAAAATTATTAGGTCATGGAATATTAGAGTTGAAAGGGCCTTGGTGATCACCTCACCAATGTCTGAATTTTATAGGTGAAAGAACTGAGACCAGAGTCATAGAATGATTTGTTCAGGGTCACTCGACTGGTCAGTGGCAGAGATAAAAAAAGAATTCTGGTAGCCTCATAGCCAGCTTATATATGAAAGTTTTATATCTGCAGACCTTACAAACAGTTTCAATAAGAAGCAGCTGGAGGCATGAGTGTATTTTATTGTATTCAGCAAGAAAAATGAAATCTGCAGATAGTTTTATACCAAGAGAACAATATTCCACCCAAATTAGGTTCGAGGGCTGTCAACAATAAAATAATTCTATCAGCTATTTAAAGTACAGTTATTACTGAGAAATACTTGGTAGTCCAAGGATGTCTTTTTATCAAACCAGAACATCTGGACACTTCAATCAACCGGATGTATTTACATTTTATAGACACAGCCCAAATGATGTAGCAAATTTAGATTTTTTTTTAAACCACAGGATTAAGTGCTCTAAATGTCTTAAACAAGCTGAGTTGTAACATAGAGAATACTAAGTTGATATTGGATTTGCTTATCACTACCCTAATCTATTATGTTTTAACTCTCAGAGGCCAAACATCTCCTTCATTTGGAAGTTTGCCACTTTGGGGAGTAAAGGGAATGGAATATATGAATGTAATCTTTATATTTTGTCCGTAAAGACACATTTTTTAAATTTGTCAGAGAAGCATCACTTGATATTGTTCTACTAATCCAGTGGTTGGTTTAGGATGTATTTCTGGAGAAAGAGCCCTGTAGACACCTTTCACAAAATGAAGCCCAGAAATTCCTTCCCCTCTCTCATCTTCATGAAATTAAGATTTAATTGATTCAGTATATATTTGTTTGCTTGAGCTATTTACCAGAGAGTGTGCTAGTTGTTGGGTATATAGCAGTGACTAGGTTAATGGCCCTTAGCTTGAGAGATCTTGGCATTTACAATGGAATACAGAGAGGTAATTCCAAAGTGTGTGGTAAGAGCCATCACAGAAGAACGTAGAGGGTGCTGAGGGACAAGAGGAGAGGCATCTTACACAGCTTTGAGTGTCTTGGATGAGGTCATGTCAAAAGAAAAGGATAGAATGAAACAGAAAGCGAGAAGGAAGGGAGAAAGGAAGGAAAGAATGGTATAAAGAAAGTGGATGATAAAAATCCATCTCAAAATGTGTGAGGGGCCCACGGTAATTTTGAAAATTCTTTTGGCACTTACCCAAGGTAGAAAGTTGAAAGCCCACCGTTTAGCCTGAAAGTTGGTTTAATTTTACTGGATATGGGGGAATCAAATTGTAATGCTGAAATAGATAGAAAAACAAACAGAAATTCATATAGAAACAAACTCAGAGAGGGAAAAATAAAGGGTAGAAGGAGACGGCTGAGGAGAACTGGTTGTCAGAGCCGCGGGCATCAGAACACAGACAAGATATAAGTGGTTGGGAAGTTGGCAGGCTCTCCTGGGCAGATAACTCTCGGCAGTCTGGTCTCCTGATTCAGAAATGCCCCTATCCTGTTTACAGTGTGTACTGAGGAACAGAATCTAGGTGGTTCTCTCAGGATGAGGCACTCATTCCTTCATCTGTCACTCTAGGAAACTGGCTTTGGCTAAATGGAACTGCCTTGCGTGAGGTCAGACTCCCCTGTTTCCTGTGTGGGCCTACATCTAAGGACAAGTGGATGCAATGATACAAATTCAGGACACCCTCCCCCTTTCCTTAACTGGAACCATGTCCAAAGGGTCTTCTCAGCCTTGGAACTTTTACTGGGATCAGTTGAAGCGTTTCCTGTATCTCTAGCAAATTCTCTCTGTGCTCCATCCTGCATCTTTCACTCTTTCCCAGATGTTTTTACTAAGGGCCTTCCCTGATGAAATTTGTGCATGCATATCTCAATTTCAGAATCTGTTTCCTAGGAAACCTGGCCTAAAACATCTTTTTGGTAAGGAATTAGCATTATCGAAATTTGGTCACAGAGGCAGCTACATCTAATTCTAATGATCCTAAATGAATATTAAATGCTAGTTGATAAATAAGAATGTAAGATAAAATTGTGCCTTGTCTGCTTGACAATTATGTGTGATTTCATGTTTGACAGATAACAGTGTCATCTTCATGGGAGCCATACAGTCAGTAAGTGTTATCCAATGGTAAAAATCTATCAAAAAAATGATAAAATGAAATTACTACTAGTCCTCAAATGTTGGGATAATCTCAAATTTATTGGAAATGCAACTTGGAAGACTTTTTTGTAACTTTAAAAAAAGAGATGCTTGTTGGAATGAGAAATTCAAAGCAGAAGTTTTCTGAAGAATCCTCCCTTCTTGATATCCTTTAGAAAATTCCAGTCTACATGAATTTGCTTAGTATTTCACTATAGTCTAGAGACTTAAAAATTGACATCAAGTGCTTTAAAAATGCAATAGAAAAAGTAGAGTAAAATCAATAGTAGTGTGAGGAATGACTTGAACAGCTTGTATTTTCACAGTGGTCATCAAAAAGTAATTTTATATCCAATAATTTGTATCGATTGTTTGTGAAACCGTAATGCATTATGCCATAGCCTGGTTGTGCAGTTATAAATATATGTACCATTTTGTTGGTCTTGTTTTCATTTTTTTTTTTCTTATTGAGTTTCATTTTCTCTAAAATGAATCTTATTTTGTAGTGTTTCTATGTGGAGGCAAAATTCAGAATCTTGACTATTAATTCAAAATAGCTTCAGCCCCACAAGGTACAGTCTCGTTTTTAGGGCAGTGAAAAACAAGGATGAATGTGTGAAATATTGCACTAGTCAAGAGAAAGTACTTTTGGAATCATCTATAGTGCAATTATCAACTACTGTGCCTTTTCCTAGGCCCATGTAAAAATAGTTCATTAATATGTTTATAAAAAAATAAAAAATTAAAAAAAAAAGCCTGATTGTGCCATTTAAAAGCCAAAAATATGCATACCCTAGGATATATTCAGCATAAAATCTCCCAATATATATAGAATTTCTATGCTGGATAGAGAAGATATACCTCAGAAAACTTTGTATTGCCCTTGATTTCTATATTATGGCCTTAGCCAAAGTAGGACTCCTTTTCTCTTTTTTCAGTCAGCACTCTCTGGAAAGGGAATGCTAGAATAAAGAAATTTAATTGATATACTTATTAAGGTGCCAAGGCAGGACATGCCAGAAAGAAAAGACACTTTTTCCTTATAATCCTCACATGGATTTGAATTGGGAGCAGAAATCCTGGTTTTAGGGGTATACTTTGCTGATTCTAGAGTGAATATGTATATCAATTTAGAGGGAGAAGCTACATGGTCCAAATTACTATGAGTAATAGGATAGAGGAGGTGGAGGAGGAGAGGAGAAATCGCATCAAGTCAAAAAAGAAAGGAGATGATGGCTTATGAGAATTTTTAATTGGTTTGCTACAGGATGCATGAGAAAAAGTCCTCTATTTCTTTTTCAATCGAGTACGTTTTCAATACTTGTATGAGATGAAAGTGGATGCTTTCTAGGGAACAAGGAAAGGAGCTGAGTTCTGATTTACAGAAGGAGGAAGCTTTTGAAAACAAAGACGTTAACTCTACAGCCTCTCAAGCTTAATTGGATATGGCTTTTAACTACCGCTCTGGCATTTACTGTTTGTGTGACCTTGAACAGCTTGCTTAAGTTCTTTGAACCTAACTTTCCTTATCTAAAAATAAAGACTATCAATACTTATTTGAAGGTGGTTGTTAGGATTTAATGAAAACAGTCATTCATTTTTTCAAGAAATGTGTGCCTAGAATTGTTCCTAGTTATATAATTGTATCCTAGTTATAGAATAGTGCACAAAACAGGTTTCCTGTTCTCAACAAAAAAGTTAATAAATCAGCCAAAAAATACACAAATAACATAATTACAGATTAAAATGATAAAGATCTGGTGAGTGATAGATGAAAGATAATATGATAAAGGGTCATTGCTTTAGAGAAGCACGTTTTATTTTACTATTTATTCATTTATTTTTAAGAAGAAAAATGTTTTAGATGGGTTGATCAAACGAGTCTTTTTGGAGATTATTTTATTACTTACTCATTTATTTTTAAGAAGAAATATGTTTTATATGGGTTGATCAAACGAGTCTTTTTGGAGGAGATGATGTTTGGTTAAAAGTGACTAGTAAAAGCCAGCCACAGAACAACCTTGAGAAAAGCATTTGAGTCATAGTGAGCAGTAAATGCAAAGGCTCTAAAATGCAAATAAGCTGGAAAAAAAGGAATAAAATGGCTAAAGCAAGTTGGGAGAAGCAGAATGTAGGGCTGAGATGAATCTTTTAGTCAGCACACAGTAACATTGGCCATTGAAATGTTACACAATTCATTAAAGTTCTAAGAGTATTTCTATTATAGTTATATTGGAGAATTGATCTAATGTTGGCGGGATATTATTGTATCTAGTAGTGAGTGGTTTAATGAATAAATTGCTAAACTAGCAGACACTATATCAAGTTTTAATTCACAAACTTACTACTGAATTCTTTTTTTTTTTTTAATTTATTTGACAGACAGAGATCACAAGTAGGCAGAGAGGCAGGCAGAGAGAGGAGGGAAGCAGGCTCCCTACTGAGCAGAGAGCCTGATTCGGGGCTCCATCCCAGGACCCTGGGATCATGACCTGAGCCGAAGCCAGAGGCTTTAACCCACTGAGCCACCCAGGCGCCCCCACTACTGAATTCTTATATGAACTTGTGAAAGTTGTATAGTCTCAGCCTCAATATTGATGATTTCTTACCTTTTACCTCTATGATTCTTTTAAGGTTACTCTAAGAATTAAAGTTATAAAAATTGTAACTAGTAAGTTTCATATAGTAGATGTAAGGTATATTAAATATCTTAATCATAATATGTGAGTTGTGACTATCACTGTAAACATTAATAAGTTTGTAATTAATTTGAACTGTTTATAAAATTAAGATTAATTTATTATTTTACTGTAATTATTTAATTTATAACTTATAATTTATACTTTCCAAAATTGTTAATTTATTTTTCAAAATAGTTTTAATGCAACAGTCTCTAGTGTGGTGTAATTGTTGTCAGTATGTAAAGTATCTATATAACACACACACACACACACACACAAAAAAAAAAAAAACTAATAAAAATGGAGAGGAGTATCAGACAATAGTAGGATGATTTGAAATATTCACATGATGTCAAGAGCTATGAGATTTTATCCTTCATTATAAACTGAATTGTGTCCCCCTGCCATTCATACGTTGAAGCCATATCGTCCAGTGTGATCATATTTGTAGGCAGGGCTTCTGAGGAGGTAATTAAAGCTAAATGAGTTCATAAGTGTAGGACCCTAATTCAATAGGACTGTGTCTCTATAAAAAGAGGAAGAGACATGACATGTGCAATGGGCAGAGAAAAGGCCATGTAAAGATATAGCAAGAAGGTAGCCATCTGCTAGTCAAGGAGAGAGGCTTCACCAGAAACCAGTTATGCTGGCATCTTGAATTTACACTTCTGGCTTCCAGAACTGAGAAAATATATTTATGTTGTTTGCAGTTTATAATTTATAATATGTCTATTTTTTTTTATGGTAGCTGGGAGATAAATGCACCCTACTAACAACTTAGCCTACCACACATTGTTTCATGGATGTTGGCAGGAGCCCCAAGATTCTTTGGTCAGTGTCAAAAGCCTATATGACTCACAATAATAGCAGTGGAGAAAGTATTAGCATATTGTCTTGGGCTGGTTCTCTAAGTCTCATTTCCCAAAGGATGAGACAAAGTGGTATCGGCCCATACATAAGTTATGTTATACAGCAGAGGAAACTTGAGCTAAAGCAAGCAAGTGGGGGCAAGCATTCCTTCCCTTGCTCTGAAGGCTATAATTAAACCTGACCTCTCTTCTGAAGGGTGACACTATTTTTATCTTCCAGGGCTATTCGCTGCTATACAAACTTATTTATTCATTCATTCAAACATTCTTCAAAATGTAGTCTGGAACAAAGAAAATCAAGGTCTTAAATTGCAAGATGTGCAAAAATGTGAGAGTCCAGTGGAGAATTGTCTCCCAACACAGGGTTGCTCTTGCAAAGAAAAACAATGTCTCAGGAGAATTATGTTCAAAGAGCAGCTTCATTGAAGGATCTCACACTTCTTATATGAAAGATAACCAATAGCTTCCATCTCAAAAGCCTAACGTTTATATAATTTTGTATTTTATCAAATGAATTCGATTTTTTATTTGTTTTTTGTTTTTCTTTATTAAAATGCTCCTTCCCAAGTATAGTAACCTTGAGCAACACAACCAATTAGTTGGGTGAACATTATTGATAAATTTAACTTCAGTCTCTTGGTCAGATAAGTAAGTTGAGAGAAGGCAGTAATTAAGAAATGGATCTTCTGACTAGAGTAAGATTATAGCTTTGGAGATGGAGCCATGATATTGAGATCTATATATATCTCTATATATCTATATAGATCTACATAGATCTACATAGATCTATCTATCTATATATACATATATAGATATATATTTTTACTTCCATTAGAACTATTTCTGACCATTTTCAGTGGTTTCAAGGAGTCAGAATTTGTAAGACTTCTTTCCTCTTTCCACCTCTCTGCATAGTTTTTCCAGAAATAGATTATATTGATTCAGTCCTTTTCCTGGGCACATTCCATACTTGTTCCATAAACATGGACTCCTTTAAAGCAAATAATGTGCCTTGTCTTTCATTTGTTTCTGAAATGCTGCTGATCGAAAGCCAAATCTATCATGTAAAATGATTTTAAAAATCCTAAATGAATTGGCAACAGGCTTTGAGATCAGACCTGGCAGAGTTCTGAGATACCTCACTCTTAAATACATGGTTCTTCCATGTGGCTTAGTGAGCTGTATTACTGTGATAATTCTATCACTTTGCATGAGATTCTGCTTTCAGGAAAGCTCTGGGACACGGTTTTAACTTTGGAAATAAGATTCATTCCCTTCTGAAGTCTGCCGATGTTTGATTTGTGGTGCAAGTTCAGTAATGTCACCATTAAATAGGAGGCAGAGCGGGGCTGTGTCGTTCAAGATCCTCAAACCACTATTCTGTTTATTGAAGCAACAAACTTACTAGCAACAAACTTCACATTTAATTCTAAAGCACAAAATAACTCAACAAGAACAGAGAAGAAAAGTACACTTGGATATGTTACTTCCAACCTATATTTGTAACTTAACACCCCTCCCCACTGCCCTCTCTTCCACTGACAGTTAACAATGCATCATTTTCAGATCAACACCTTACATTTCATGAAATTCATTATCAATGTTCAGAGTAAAACTTCATTCTTGCTATTAGTATCCACTAATTCTTTGACTGTTCTTTGTCAGTTTAAAACATTTCTGAATACTGCAAAGCTGTAAATTTTTCTGGCACTTCATTCTTTTCTCTGTGAAGGATCTTAAAATTATTATTTGTGATGTGTTTTTTTTTAATACTACTTGTGCCATTTCAATTAATTGGTCTAGTAATCAAATACTCAAATCAGCTTGTATCATCTGAACAATCAGCTTGTATCATCTTAACTACCAAACAGATAAAGGCCAACTTCAACCAAAAGAAGAACTTCCTTCAGAGTCATTAATAACCTACCACTTCAAAAGAACATGTATTAAGTAAATCATTCTTAGTAATATAAAATGATAAATATATTTAGGGCAGCTACATGGGTATACAAGTGGTGCAATCACACAGCACCCTATGCTTAGAAGGGACTCATGCTTGGCTTAAAATTTGGCTGATACTATCTTGAAATTTGTAATTTTTGAGTAAAAGACCCCATGTTTTTATTTTGTATTGGAACTCAGAAATTATGTAGCTAGCTATCCCTGGTTACATTTTATGATGTATTTATGATCTTATTTTCATTTTAACCTATCTGCCAAGTAGCCAGCAAGCACCATCTCACACAACTAACTTACAGAGGTACAGAGCTGTGAAGTTTTTTGTTTTTCGCATGGATGATAAAGGCATTCCTTCATGTTCTTCAAGTTTATATTCAAATATATAGATAAATAATTGAATTGATCTTTGGATGAAGAAATTTATTGAATAACTATTTCTTTAATAATAGAAAAAATATATAATGTTAAACTGTGTCCTTAAGATGTCTATAGTAAAGATAGGAATTTTGTAGTTCTTCTTATAAATAATAATTGGAAAATATAAAAAAGAAAAAGCCAAAATAAATAAGTATATAGCCTACACTGCCTCAGAATGCATTGTCACAGTTAGATGCAACATCACATAAATGAGAGAAATCAATATAGACTTAAAATATTCAGGAAATGCAGATAAAGACCAGACAGGGAAGTGACCTCAAAATGCAATATGAGATTCTGATTAGGCATGCAGCTAATGTCTGTACACCATGGGTATCTCTCTCTCTTAATTCTGGAACTGGAATGCTGTAGTGGGCAATGGGTTCCATAAAAGGCCTGCAAGCATTCTTCTTTTACCCACTTAAAGGATGATTGCTGAACCCCCAAGCTCCTATCCCAACTGTTCATGTTCCTTTATATTGCTCTCTACATTTCTAAATCAGCTCAACCCATCTCTTTAGCATGCTGTCACACTCAGCATCCACAGAAAAATCAGAATGAAAGGAACTAAAGTAAAGAGTTAGAGATGATTAAACTTTAACGTTCACTGCTTAATTCTCATTAGTCCTGTCCTGAATTCATTAAGGTGTCAGCGCAGGGGCCAGTACTTGTTTATGTAATGGTTAAGATATTCTCCTGTTTGAAGATTCAAGAATAGATCAAGAAAAGCCCCCAAGGCCCCTTCTAGGCCTACTGTAGTATTTGCTATTGAATTCATAAAACAGTGCCTTTCAGGGTAAAATCACCTCCTAGCAGAGAGAGAAGATGAAACATTTATTTAAAATGTATAAGATGGCACAACGTCAGGTAGCAGCATATATTAAAATATATGGAATTTTTAGATCTGTCAGCAGGGTACTCTGTTCTTTTTTAACTGTCATAGTAGCATATAGGGAAAAAAGACTGCAAAGATTATACAACTCTCAGACATTTAGGGCTTTAATGAACAAACATCTTTATTTGCACTGGATATGAATTAGACAGTATTAAAAGTATATTTACCACTAGTTTGTATGCACACTTTAAGGCAGAATTTGCTTACACCTCATTTTATCAACACTATAAGCATTTGGGAGATGTGTTATTTGGAGTACTTCTTGAAGAATGAACTCCTTTTGAGTAATTGAGGGCATTATGCACATATGTTTATGGCAAGAATTAAAAAACCTTTTATTGTAAAACGTTAAATTCTTAAATAATAAATGGGTAGCAACGCGTAGGGTGATGTGCAAAGAATCTTTGTCACTAGCCATTTATTTAAGCTTTCTAGGTCTCCCTTTCCTAGTTTATAAAATTGTAGGTTAGCCAAGAGCTGAGGTTCATCTAAGCTATTATGTTAATCTGTCTTTAGAAGACCTGCAGAAAGATTTAATGGTTCATTTTCTGTCATTGAGGTTCACAGATTCATTGCTTTACTTCTTCAGTCATTTATGTATTTATCCAAGTTTTCCTTGACAGCTTCCAAACACTGTCCTTAGTTCTGGAAACTCAGGAGAGGGGAGCAGGAGGGGTTGGGGAAGGTGGCCCTCATTCAGCTTACAGCCCAGTGAGTGAGGCAGACAATAAAGAATGAACAAAGTAAATATGACCTTGAAACTATGGTGAGTCCTGTCATAAAGGATTGCATGGAGCTGAGGGTTGCATATTATCGAGCCAAGAGCAAGGTAAGTTCCGTGGAGGTTCTCCTAATGGAGCCGAGAGCTCGGTGGCAGTTAATGATAGGAGGATGCTAGAGTCAGGACCGGAATAAGGGAGAGCAAAATCTTGGTTGATAATGAAATTATTTAATGAAAGATAAATCTTGTTGTTTCAAAAATGGAGTCTTGTGATCTTACTGGCCCTAAACATAATTTATGGATGAATTTCAATGTGCCTAAAAGTGAAAAAGTTGTTCTCATTTTTATTTCTTTTTAGCATGTTGAGGGGTTGATACTTAGCTGAGACACGGTTTGTTTTAGTAGTAGCCAAGGATGAACTAATGCTAGTATTTTATGCTGATGATTATTTGATCAGCCTCCTTGTGCCTGTATTTGCTGCAAAGCGAAGGAGAGAAGTTGATCAATTGATTTCCTTGTTTGTAGGCCTGACAGAGCAGACTTAGCCCTGATGTGTTGGTCAACGCTATAAATAGTTGGAGATACATTAATTGGAATCTCTCTTAAAGAATCAAGTTTCTGGGTAATTGAAGGCATATGTGTATGCAGTGTTTATCATGTGAATCGATAAATGCTTTCATAGTAAATCCTCACTTTCTAATAGCACCACAGAAAGAGAGCTTGTGATGAATTTGCTCATCTCCTTTTCATTTAGGAGCTGATCTAATGATTTAGAGTCACTGCTCTGTCCTTATAAGTTAACAAATACTGCCTTGTGCTCTTAAAGAAGTTTCAGCAATAGCAGATTTCCAGTTTCACTGTTCAAATTCAGAGTTGAACAGTCATTATAATACTTAACTCCAGTGAAGAATAAGTACACAGGAAACTTTACTTTTTTTTCTCTTTATTTTTGTATTTCTTTTAAAATTATTATTATTTTTATTAACATGTAATGTATTATTTGCCCCAGGGGTGCAGGTCTGTGAATCATCAGGCTTACACATTTCATAGCACTCACCGTAGCATATACGAAAATTAGGACCACATAGCAACCTTTATGTATTAAAAAAAAGCTTATAAAACAAACAGAGATTCTTGATTATGTAAGGAGATAATGATGGTGCAATAATGCATTTCCCAGAATGACAGCTAGTGATATCTGTAAATGGCCTTCAGTAGAAGAAAGAAAACACACTGCTCCAATCAATACGCAGATAGTCTGTAATGTAAAGATTAGGATCAGAATATTTAAAAATTTAATACTTTGCCACTCTATATAGCACTTTGGAAGTCAATATCTTTGAAAACCTGGTCCATTTCCCTTCTTTGAGAGCATTATATATTTAAGGTTTTTAAATTATTTATCTAGTCCATGTGATTAAAAATGAAAAAAGTTAGCCATCCATTATCTTCTGCAGCTGCTATCTGGATATTAGTACCCCCCCCAACCCCCCTTCTTAAATCCTTGATTTTTTTTTTTTTTTTTTTTTTTTTTTACCCTGTAAAGGAAACTGGGTATCTATCCAGTTACATTAAGAGAACAAAAGAAAAAACCTTATCTACTTGCTAACATCAAAGAATGTTGTTGTTTAAGCAGTGAGCCAGGTTGGCTGTGTATGAACAATATACTTAAACATTGTTACTCAATTGTATTACTTTCAGATCTGATAGTCAAACATTAGATGTAGTTAAATAGCAAGAAAGCATATTATGTATCTTTTCCTAGCCAGCTGTATTTGGAGGCTTTGTTTATCTTTTAAAAAGTTTATTTTCAAAGTTACTTCAAAGTCAACTCTTGGAGAGTAACCTTTAAAAAAAAAATTAAATTCTTTTAGTCCTTTCTCCACTTACTGTCATGAAGGTGAGGCTCATATTAAAATAAAATGGGGAATTGTTTTAAAAATAGTCACTAGGGCCCCTGGGTGGCTCAGTAAGTTGAGTGGCTGACTCTTGGTTTGGGGTTAGGTCCTGACCTCAGGGTCAGGGAATCCAGAGCAGGCTCTGACTGCCCACTCAGCAGGAGGTCTGCTTCCCCTCTCTTTCCCTCTGCCCTCCTCTGACTCATGCACACACTCCCTTTTTATCTCTGGGATAAATAAATCTTTAAAAAAAATAGTCAACAAATTCAATGTAATTTCTCTTATCAGTTTAATTTTATGGTTCTTAATTTTCTTGCTTTTTAAGATTTTATTTTCTTATATGTGTGCTTTAGGGTTTACTGAGATCAGAATTGTTCATTCTCCAGACATTCTATTCAGTTTGGATTATAAAATATAATTTTTTTTATTTCCTCTGAGACTTTCTACTATTAAGAATGAAATGAGTTTGCTTTACTATCTTAACACAACTTTTTTTTTCTCCACCCACACTCAGTAACCAAATGTTTTGTACTCATTTTCACATAGAAATATTTAAAATACCTAAAGAAGAGAATATTGGAAAAAATGATATATCTAAAATATTAAAGAAGCCTAGCAATTGTATTCAAAGATGAGAGAGAGGGGGAATGCTTTATATTCTTCTATGTAAGCTAAAAGATTTGGAAAGAAGTTCCTTAGATTATTCCAGAGAAATTCTCCTTCTGTTCTGCAGAGATCGTATCATGCCACTTGGCTCTCAGGGAACATTGATAATTATAGCTTCAGTGGGCTGGCCACAATGAAGAGCAATTCCTTGGTTTAAGCTGGAAGTAGCTCCAAGATTCATGTGTCTTCTGCTTTATGTGAAGCAGAATAAGCAAGAGATTAGGAAGAGGATCCAAGCTAAGATTCTGGGGGTTTCCATTGGTTATGAACAGAGTAACAAAGAGCAGAGTGACAGTGAGTTATGTGTTTTACTTCTTTGAAACATTGTGCTCAAATCCATATATATTTTGTGGAGCTGAATTTTTGGTATGATACGGACTGAGAACATTCTAATGATGTGAGGCCAATAGGGAGACTTGTTGGAGGATTTTATTATTTCTTTTATCCTAAATCTCATTCTGTTATAAACAAACAGTTGATCTTCTATTGTTCTTGAGATCAGATTTTGGCTGAGACTAGGAAGGATAAATGTGGTGCTTCTAACATTAACATTTTATGATTTATAAAGTGGAATGGATGATGAGAACAGAAATTTATATTCTTTAGTCCTACTTCTTCAGTTGTGCAATCCTCCATTTGTTCTCATACCTTTCTGAAATTGGTTCTTTTCACAGATCTTTCCACT
Source organism: Mustela putorius furo (assembly GCF_011764305.1). NCBI lineage: Eukaryota > Metazoa > Chordata > Mammalia > Carnivora > Mustelidae > Mustela > Mustela putorius. Next base: position 11,331,234 of record NW_025421375.1, read on the forward strand.
GCAATAGTAGGTTATGTTGAGGGTGGTATTTTTGAAGGATAATATTAAGACTTGTAAAAAGTGAATGGATGTATAGTAGCATGAGAGCATGATGTACCTTCTTTCTATTTAGTGAACATGACAATTGTAGGTCAAAGATTTTAATAGTTAGAAAGATTTAGATATAAGCTTACAATTTTTAAGGGTAGAAAACATCCTTAGTCAACCTGAATACTTCACTTTTAGTCCAATTCAGTTTTACTTCTTTTTGACTTGGCTAGATTTTCTTAGATCGTTTCTAATATGTCTCACACTGTTCTTGTCAAATCTGGATTGCATTAGAGCAGGGAAGTCTCATATCTGGATCATAATTATTCTTTATTAAACATCCTTAATCAGGACAGACTAAGCATCCAGCATCTATATCTATCTTAGCATCAAGACGACTCCATTACCTCCAGGATCCACCTGCCTCTATATGCAATAAGATGACAATATTAGTATTGAGTGTGTGACGGCTTCTTCAATGCACTGTAGATTATCTGTCATCTTTCAAAAATCTTCCCAAGTTATTAAAAATAATAAGGGCTAGCTTTTTTCAAGTTATTTCAGCACATGCATGATACTGTGCTAAATGCTTTATGTATACTTTCAAACTGAATATCTCATATCTAAGAGGTAGGCAGTGTCATTACCCTCCTTTTGGAAATAAGCAAAAGCATGGAGAATTTAAGTAACCTGCATAAATTTTGTAAAATTCTGGTAAATGAGACAATAGGATTTGAACATAGTTCTTTATAAACCAGGAGTCTATGCTTTCTAACTCTTATGCTACTTCCTGGAAATATTTCACATTTACATTTACTTTCAAATAGTCTTTTCAAGTTCCTCATCATGCTCTTCTTTTTTATGTCTATTTTTGAAACATCACTTGCAGGTAGATGGTGAGAACTACCTTGCTGCTCTTTATCAATGTCCTCCATGAGAAACCTGGTCACCATTTTGGTGACCTAGAGCTCCAGGACTCTTGTATTGCCCTAAGACACTGGATTCCTTTGTTTCCTCTTTAATTCTGCAGCTTTTTTAGTTGCTTTCTAATTTGAGTATTTTCTGTTTGCCTGCCAGCTCATTCTATGTTCCTGTGATCAGCCTTTTGTTCTGCTCTCATCACTGGAGGGCTATTTTATTAGTTGAAGACTTTTGTTAGAGTATTAAAGTATAATGTTCAAAAAGTTAAAAACATGATTCTCATAACAATATAAAATGAACATGTCAATTTTTATTTAACTCTAATGAAAGAACCAGTAAGATATTAAACCTTATTTGAAGAAGATTTTGAGGAATTCAGATTTTATAGGTTGTCTGTTAAAGAAATGCAGAAATAAATTTGTTAATTAGTACATGACTGGTTAGTGGTTAATGTCTAGTAGACAAGAAACAGTAACCTTGGGATTACTTTTCCTCTTGACCAGAAATCAGTAGAATTTGCTATTGTTGAGGAATCATTTACAACTCCCTTAGATAAGGATCATATGCATGACTATCAGTTTTGTAAAAAGTAAATTCTAATATTTTAGAATTGTGAAATATCTTAATAATTAGTATATCTATGGTCAAAGAAAGCTATATACCTTAGAAAATCAGATAATCCTCAGGAAATGTGAGCTACTTTCAACACTTAACTGAAAATATTCCCAGTAATTTCTTTGCCTGTTTCCAAGTTTTGGATGAATTTTCATGACAAGTTGAATTGCCAGAGTGAAATATGGCTAAAAAAAGGCATTCTCTATAGTATAGAAACATAGATGTCATGACAAATTTATGAATCTAGTAAGCACTCTCTTGTCTGATTCAGGTCAAGTTTTGTTTTGTTTTTGTTTTTGTTTTTTGGGTTTTTTTTTTTTTCTTCCTGCTTTGCCATCTAATGTTCACTGGCCTATAGTCTACAGTGGTACTCTTGTATAAAATGTAAACTAAGAGTTATCTGAGATAAGAACATTTCTCCACCACTCAGGGCGACGGGCAACATTTCTCTGACCAAAATTTGAAAGCACACGACAAAGATAGGAAATAGCTGGACTGAATTTTGAGTTCTTTATTCTAGTTTTTTATTGTTGTTGATGATGATGATGTTGTTATTTTTGATATAGGCCCCCCCCAAAACTAAAATGATCCAACTTTGGGGGAAAAATAAAATCCTAATGATCCTCAACATCAAACCAATTGAAGAAATATATTCTGAATAAAGTTAATAAACTGAGATTCTGAAGATAAATGAAAAACTCTTTTGATTAGAATATATATTGAACCAAAGAAAAGGTCATTTTTTATTTAATTTAAACTGGCTAGTCAGGACTTGCATACACATTTTTCTAAGTAGAAATGTTTTACTCTTGTTTCTTGGTAACACAATAGAAGCTCAAAAGTATTTGTAGAATTTTAATACTAATAAAAACCAAAGAACTATTAAGAAATACCATTCCTTATTTTCAGTGAAAACTTTATCAACTATATTATTTGGAATTACATTTGGGTTTGCTGTTTCTATCCATTCTTTTTTTGTTCACCTCTCTTCCTCTAGCTGTCACCATATTGGAATAGAATACCCTTAGGATCCTTTACAATTTCATCAGAACTTCTGGTTATAAGAAAAGCAAATTGAACAATGAGAAAAGTATACAATATTTAAATATCATGGATTTACTTAATGCCTATTTAGGTAGCAATTCAAAGTATCCAACATGTGTGAATTTTAGACAGTTAAAAAATTTCCCATCTTCTTTATTGATGTATGCTACACCATGTCAGTGTTGGAAATAATCAAGATTTCTATCTTCACTGGTGATAACAATTTTTTTCCCTGATTAAACCTTGAGAAAATTCACATGTTTTGCTTTTTTTCTACACATATAAGCTACCACATATTTATTTTGTAGTATGTGTTTAGATGTTTTTCCTTCAAATAATTTTTTAAGGCATGGAACTTTGGCAAATGACTATGAACAGAAACATATATTAATAGCACAAACTAATAAAACAACTTGCCAGCTCTAAGTGAGCCACCAAATTTACTTTCTCTCCAATAGCATCCACATTAGGGGTCATTCTACTTACCCAATGACATGTAACTTTTTCTTCTTTCAAATCTCTTGAAGGATCTTGTCATCCTAGTAGAGTCAACTGAGTATTTTCATCAAAAAGGAAAAGTTTTATATGATAGGATTTTAGGATTTCCAGGTATCTCAGAAAAAGAATGAGATAACAGTTTTCCCTGTGTAGTCAGTGGTTGGGAATATTAACAGAAAGTGGCAAGTGGGGGTGCTTGGGTGGCTCAGTTGGTTAAGAGTCTCCCTTTAGCTCAGGTCATGAACCCAGGGCCTGAGATCTAGCCCCTCATTGAGCTTCCTGCTCTGCAGGGAGCCTGCTTCACTCTCCTCCTCCTCCCCCTGCTTGTGCCCCCTTTCTCTGTGTATCAAATAAATAAAATCTTTAAAAAAGGGGGGGCACATGGAAAAATGATGACGAAATAAAAAACATAACCCCAATGCTATACTGGACCATGGAGGAACAAGCATGAGGACAGAGTATAGGGAATTGATAGTTGCTATCGGACAACCTAATATGATAAGCTCTAAATTTCTATAAAAGAAAAACAACAAAAAAAACCAAAACATTGTCTAAAATTCATAAGGAACAAGAGTCCACATGTTGAGAAGTGTTATACATTGAAGAGAGTCTGTTTTTGAAATAATTTTTCATTTTTCCTTTAACAGGTTTTCATACCTGTGGGACATTGATTTTGATTTTTGTCACTTGTATTCTAGAGTTAGAGAGGGAACAGTGAAGAATTTAAAACAAATTTTAAAAATATTTGGATATTTTTAATACTGCTGTGATAGAAACTTTTGAATGGAGAATATAGAAGATATGATTTTCTCACACACACAACTGGTATCCCCATCCAACCCCTCCTTCACCCCCCACCAAGGCACATTGAGCCTCTTCCTGATAACTTTATGACAGAAACATTTTATGAAATATTTGATGTGAAAGATTTATTACAGCTATAATTTAAACTTTGGCAAATGACTCCGAACAGAAACATGTATTAATAGAAAAACTAATAAAACAATATTAAGCTGAAAGTTGACACCCAGTATTTGCTCCATCTATAGTTCAAGTGTGAAGAGCATAGCACACTGGAGGCAATTACATTTTCAGAATGAAAGGAGTTATAATTCCTGATCCTCGTGCTCATTCATTTTAAGGCTTGCTCCGTTGCAAAATGTAACCAGAGATTTAATAACTAGTGTTACCCTGGGAGGATGCTTTAGGAATAAATTTAGATTAAAATTATATATATATATATATATATATATATATATATATATATATATATACACACACACACATATATATTCACATCATCTACATAACTTGCAAATTTCTTGTTCCTCTTGCTGAGGAGCAGGCTGATGGAGAGCTTACTCCCCTTTCCATGCTCTACAGGCACTTAATGTATTTGCAGCATAGCTTTCAGCCATCCTGTCAAATCGCTCTTCTCCGAACCAACTTTTGTTTTTTCTTACAAGCTGTTTCAAGTTACCTGAGTGTCAGGACTTGGATAAATGTATGTGTAGAAAACCCAGTAATGGGTGAGCAAGACGTGGGGGATTCAGAATCTGATTTCACAGGATGAACATGAAAAATACGATTTAATTTGAAGATGCGTGGGTGTTCCCTTAGTTCCTTATGAAGAAATGGAACAAAAGATGTATTTCGAGTTTAATGTAAGCTTTTTGAAGGCACTCTTTGCAAAGGTAAAGTGATATAAATAGTATTTGATTTAATCCTGGGCCTTGGATTATCATCACCGTCTTCTCTTCTGCCCCTGTTCTCCGTCTTCTCCTTGTCCTCCTCTTCTTCCTCCTTCTCCTCCTCCTCTTGCCCTCCTTCTCTTCCTTCTTCTCCTCCCCTCTTCCTCTTCCTACTCCTTCTCCTCTTTGCTCTTTTCCTCCTCATCGTCCCCCTCCTTCCCACGCCCTTCTTTGTCCTGCACCTACATGTGTCCTAAGGCTCCCTTACTTACTCTTCCTTTCTTCCCTCTAGTCTCTATAGTTTTTACCCCATTTAATCTCCTGCTCATCTAATGTTAGCTCATCTCTTCTCTGAGGACCTGAACGCAGAAATATTCCAATTTCCAGCCCAGAAGGCAAAAGCCTGATAGCTCATACTGGAAGAGAAGTGCTAGCAATGCCATCGATGTTCATTTTATTCCTCCCTCTCCATTTCATCTTGCATCTACCCTTACTATCACTGTCAATACTGTCTTGTGTCTCTAAATGTGGATTGCTTTTGTTCAGCTCTTCAGAAAGTAAAACCTCCAATTTTTAAAGGAGTGGAGGAAGGACAGTAGCCTCAGTGTTTGAGCCATGAGGAGACCAAGAGTCTAAGAGTGTCTAATTCAGAGGTTCTATTGATAACCCTACTCCAGATACTGGCTTATGTGCTGAGTTTCAGCTGTTCTCATTGCTTATCTCCATTCCCATTCTGTCACTGCCTTTTAACTCACAAACAATGCAAACATATAGGTGTATGTGTGCACACACAAACACACATACACAGCGACAGGTTTCAACCTGTTTATTGTACTTAAACTATTGCCACCAATCCACCTGCTTTCTCTCTCTGAAAATTCTATTTGTTTCATTTTTCTTTTAATCATCTGGTCTTTTATTCAGCAAAAATTTACTGTTCACCCACTATGAACTAAGATTTGAGCTCAGAGCTTGAGGGTATACATAAGCAAAACCAGAACCAATCTGTCTTCCCCATGGACTTTATAATCTGAATGGATAGATAGATGATTATTGAACAAATGTAAAATCACAATGGTTGATGTGTTTTACAAGTTGTAAATGCAGGGGCGCCTGGGTGCCTCAGCTTTGTTAAGTGACTGCCTTCAGCTCAGGTCATGATCCTGGAGTCTCAGGATCAAGTCTTGTGCCAGGCTTCCTGCTCGGCAGGAAGTCTGCTTCTCCCTCTCCCACTCCCCCTTCTCATTCTCTCTCTCTCTCTCTCTCTCTCAAATAAATAAATAAAATCTTTCAAAAAAAGAATTAAAAAAAACCCAAGTTGTAGACGTAGAGATCTATGGCCTTTTGAGACTATATAACATAAAATTTGACTGGGCAGGTCAGCAAAGTAGTGAGTGAATTGATCTGTAAAGGAAGATGAGAGTTAAGAGTATTTCAAAAAGGAAAAGGCAGATGACAAAGGCCAATAGCAGTGATCTACTGACTGAAACTCCAGAGAGGGCCTAAGACGTGAGGAGGAGGGATAGGGTTAAACGAGGGGGATACCTACCCTAATATCATATTAAATGAAGCATTTATGTGATGACTGCTGTTGAAAATACAGGTGTTGAAGGAATCCAGACCATCCTCACATCACTCTTAGGGAAAGGTTTCACAGGAGAGATTGCTGAGATCTGCAATTGTCCCTTTCATTTCAGTGTTATATGTCCTTTAGACCACCACATCCAGGATTCTGTTTTGAACATGGGTTCTTTTCTGTAAAGTCAACTTTGAAAGTTCTAGCTTAGGAGTTGCGGAGTTATTTAAAATTTTATATATAGGTGGTCTCAAAATGGAGGTAAAACCATGGCTGGGTGGCCCCCAGCTTGATTCACTGTAGCCATCACTGCAGCAAAGAGGAGGTCCATGATCCAAAGGAACCAGAGCAGCAAGAAAATGGTTTATTGGTGGTTTGAACTTCGAAACTACAGATGATAGCTTAAGAAAACATTGTGAACAATAGGGACTCTTACTGATTGTGTGGTGATGAGAGAGCCCCAAACAAAATGTTCCAGGGATTTTGGTTTTGTGATTTACTCCTGTGTGGAAGAGGTGGGTGCAGCAATGTGTGCTCAACCACACAACACAAGGTTGATGGGGCATTTGTTTAGTGAAACTAAAGAAAACTATTTGTAAGGAGGATTCTATAGGCGCCCATTTAACAGAGAAGAGAATTTTTCTTGATGGTATTAAAGAAGATACAGAAGAATATAATTTGAGAGACAATTTTGAAAATTATGACAAGTTTAAAACCAGAGAAGTTATGGAAGACAGGCAGAGTGGAAAATAGAGAGGATTTGCTTTTGTAACTTTTGATGATCATGATAGCTAATATAATTTTTGTTCAGAAATACCAGCTATTAATGGACTAAATTGTGAAATGAAATAGGCCCTTTTGAAACAAGAAATGCTGTCTCCTGGATCACAAAGAGGTCGTGGAGGTGGACCTGACAACCTTATGGGTTGTGTGGGTTTTGTTGATAACTTTGATGCATGAGAAGGCAATGGTGGGGGAGGTAGTGGCAGCAGAGTAGTTATGGGGGAGGGGAGAGTGGATATAATGGATTTGGAGGTGATGGTGGCAATGATGGTGATGGTCTTGGTTATAGCAGTAGAGGAGGCTATGGTGGTGGTGGACCAGAGGATGGATACCCAGGAGGCAGATACGGTGGTGGTGGTGGTCGTAGAGGATATGATGGTTACAGTGAAGGGGGAAATTTAGGAGGTAACAGTAGTGGTGGTAGAGGATATGATGGTTACAGTGAAGGAGGATATTTAGGAGGTAACAGTAGTGGTGGTGGAACTGATGAGGGAGCAGGAGGCTGGCTGAGGACAAAGCAAAAGCTGGTGCCTTGCACCCCCTCTTCACCCTTTCCCCTCCATATGTGTAGCATCCCTCAGGGAGCCCTGACTGCCATGAACAATAAGCAGATACTTAACTTGCAGAGCTCACAATCCTGCTAGAGTCTCCCTTGGCTTACAAATGTCCTAAATCTCACTAACAAAGACGATTGATAGCAGGATTGTGACACCCCACCAAAAAGTCTCCCAACTATCTTAATGTTAATGGCTGGTCAACATTGATCCAGCAGCAAGGGCAAGGCCTCCTGCAGGCCTGGAACATCCTGGCACCTTGTAGGCCCTCTTTAGCATATGAAAACTCCACTGACACCTCCCTTCCCCTTCCCCTCACCTTCCCCCAACAGCAGGGCATATAACATGCCTACCCTCACAACCCGGGGCAGCAGCATCTCCGCCTACCCACGGCCCTGTCCCCGTGCCCTAATAAAACAACGTCTTAAGAATTCTTTCTTTAGTCGTCGGCTCCGAACCTCCTCACCCCACCGAACCTGACTTAGGTTCTGGGACTTCATCATTTTTGGCGAGCCAGCAGGAGTTTTGTGAGTCTTTACATTTGGACTCTGAGCTTCGGTGCAAAATTGGTGAGTACTTTCTCTCCTTTTCCTGTACTCTCATTCCAGAGCTTTTTCAAGGAGTATGGTCTTCTTGGAACACTTGCATGTCAATTGTTCAGGCTGTAATCCTCTAGCCCATGGCTACTCTATGGGGAGGAGAGCGTCTGCCTTTTGGCTGTAAGCTAGTACCCTGGCCGGAATGGCAATTAGACCCAGAAACTTGATACCCTCTCTTTATTCCAGTTCTTATAGAAAGTTGTCTCTCTTGGGCACGGGACAGCCACCTAAGTCACCAGGACGGCTGCCAATCTTAAGACTCCCGTGTGAGGTTTCCTCCTGATTGATCTAATGTGATCCCCTCCACATCCATGGTCTAGCCACTTCTGGCCGCAGGACCTCCACTGGGAGCCGGCCGAAACCAGTACCCGATTGAATTAAAACGCAACCGGGGACCATTTCCTAGGGAAGTTGGCTGTAAAGACCACATGTGTTGGAATGTCCCATAGACCATGATGGATTTCAGTCTTTACTGTTTCTCGTCCGTGTCTTCTGCAAACCGCCTAAAGCTATGAAATTGAGTAATTTCCCCTTGCCAAAACTTCTCTAGCATTTTGGGACTTCATCAGAATTATAATGATTTTGGGAATTAAAGTAGACAACAGCAATCAAATTATGGACCCATGAAGGGGGGCAATTTGGGTTGAAGAGGCTCAGGCAGTCCCTATGGCAGTAATTATGGATCTGGAGGTAGAAGTGGTGGAATATGGTAGCAGAAATTTATTTTAAACCTCAGAAGTAAAGGGCTATAGTACTTAACAGGAGAGAGAGTGAGAAGTTGTCAGGAAAGCAGCAGGTTACTTTGAGGCAGTTGTCCTAAATGCTTTAGAGGAATGGTAGAAATCTGCCACAAAAGGAATGATCCACAGTGAGAAAATATACTATAACTTAAATAGGAACTCCTTGGTCAGGACTAGCATAGCCACAGTGTGCAAAACGTGCAGCTATTGATGAAAGTGATGTAGCATCAATTAGATGTACATACCCGAGGTCTTTTATCAATTGTAGCTTTTTCTTTTTCTTTTCATTATGTCAGGTATATTGCCCTGTAAATTGTGGTAGTGGTACAGAAGTAAAAAAGGAATTTTTAACCTAGCAAAAAAATAAAAATAAAATAAAATTTTATAAATAGGAAGTTTGGCATAATAAAAATTCTTTGGGACTTAAAGAAATGCTTATCATCTTAAGTAATTGAACATCGTATGTAGAAGAGTCTGTTGGTTATAGAGCACAGAAATAGAACCCCTGAAGTGAGTAGAGTTTACTTCCCACATAAATAGAAGCAAAACAAAGAAGCAAGAACACCTTGCTGAAGACTTAAAATGGAATTGGCTGGTTCAGAATAAATTTCCCATAAATGGAAATATCAGGATAAGCAATCATTTCATGGGATATACTTTATGCATTTCGCATGTGGTCCTGAAGGGGGAAATATTAATACAATAGATGAAAGTTGAGCCACATAAACTCAAAGATTATCCACTCCTTTGATTCTGTGAATCTAACCTACTTTGGTGCCCTAGTTCAATTCTTGACCACTTAAAAAATCATCACCTTTCTTTGGTAGCAGCCTAGACAATTACTCTGCCTGAGGCTTAAGATCTGAATGAACTGGATGCTATTCTTCTTCTTTTTTTTTTAATGCAAAATATGTTTTTTGATTTGTAAATGAACTCGGGCACAGCAACGGACATTGAAATTATTATTTTTTAAATGAAATAAAAATAGAGCTGACAGCTAAAGAACTTTCACAGCAGTTATTATTATGTGTTATTATTAGCGGCAGCATGTGGTGACATTTTAGGCTCCAAATCCACAGAAATATATCCTAGATCATGTATATTCCAGATGCTAGGAGGAAGAAAACAGAAATGCTGCTGTCTGGCTTCACATGAGAGAATTTTGTAAAAAATGAAATAAGAAGTCTGATAGTTTTGTACTAGGTAGTGGAGACTGATTTATCTCTATCCTTAGAGGCTGAAAGGTTAACACTGGGACTTTTCTACAAATGTAGAACACCACTCAGAATATGCTGAGGAATGTATTTGGCCTGTAAGCTGTATGAAATCTGTCACATTATTAGTGACTTAATGGAAGAGTGTTTCATATTCTAAGGATTTAGTTGGCATGGACCCCCAAAACACAGCTTCGAGTACAAGTAGAAACTTAATGTGCTTTGGCCTCATTCCCAACCAGAAAAGGCTCCTCTGTACATAGAAATAAACTTCTAGATTTTCTTGATGAAGTTTTCTGGTTTTGGTACTCAAATTGCTTTTAGCAGAAATTGGACATTGATAGTCTGTATGTGGAATCAAGATGGCATATGTAGTCATTAGAAATGTGGATTTAGAATCAAATACTGCTGCAGTCGAGTCTATATAATTCTGCTCCTCCCTAGATGTGGACTCCTGGGAATTTTCTTCATCTCTTTAAACTTTGTTTTTCTCCTCTGAAAAATGTAGTAGTAGTCACACTTACCACATAGAGGTGTTGTAAGGATTTAGTTAGGTAATGTCAAATCAAGCACTTGGATATATGTCTGGCAATGTCACATAGCTGGCAAATCAAAAAGCCAAAACTTATACTACACTGAACACTAACTCAGGGGAAAAGCTCACGTTCTGGGTCAGATACACCCACCTGAACTTGAACTCACTCTAGCTTCATCTATAATTTTGTTACTAAAGCATGTTCTTAGCCTAGTAGCTGACCCAGAGCATGTCAGCATAGGATCTATTTATTACTAGTTAAAAAAATATTAAACCAATTAGTGCATGCAAGATGGATTATGAAATCCTTTAAAGAAATTGATTAAAGGAAATTAGTTATATCAGATGAAAATTTAGTTTGGCTATTCCCCAAACTGTGACTTAAACAATAAGTATCTTTACTTTTTGTCACAAAATGAAGATTCGAATGTAAGGTTTGAAGGGGTTATATAATGGCTCCATGATGCAGTCAGGACTTGGGAATCCTTCTATCATTCATCAACCATCCTTAGCATGGAGTTGTGCCCCTTCGTCATCACAGGTGGCTGCTCTATCTTCATGTTCAGGTGCCATCCAAAAAGTAGGGAAGGGCAAAGGGAAAAAAGGCATCTGCTGTGTCTCATATCCATGTAAATCCTGCAAGGCAACTTGATTTTTTACCTCTCATTGGTCAAAGCCATGTCTGTCACCCCCTAGTTATCTGGAGTCTGCAAAACAGACTTTTAGTGAATACACTATCACCACTATCAGATTAGATTCTTTTGTTGATGTGGATGATAAAGAATAGGCAAGTGGACATTGGGAAGGTATCTAGTATTCTTGGACAAGGTAAATGAAATGGATTTGTTGCTAAAATGCCTCCTTCCCCAGATATTATCACATTTAATCCTTAAAACAAATTTAAACAAAATAAACTTTCTAGTAGCCATAACTTGAAGCCTTATTTTTAGATGTGCCCATGGAACTTAGTGTGTCCCAGTGCTGGGAAAAGAATCCGCATGTAACTGCGTTCAAGGCCTGGGATCTTTGCTCCCATTGTCTCCTTTGCAATGCCATCTCAGATCTGGTGACAGATCATTAAATTCCTGGGATTGAGACACATCATTTTTGTCTTCTTAGAAATAGATAAAGGGTTAACAGTGGTTCTGTTACTGAACTTAACAACAACAACAAAAAAACACATGTACATCATAAAAGGTGATGATGTCATGGGGCGGGGTTATCCAGGGAACAGAGCAGTTAACTCTGATGTGGGAAACCTAGGGTCTTAGACTTTGTTCTATCTCTGCTGACGATGCCAGTTTTATATCTAGTCCTGAACTGTCCTCATCTGTGAAACGGAAAAGGTGATCTGACTCTCATATTTGACCTGGTTCTTGGAAGGATAAGATTAGACAATAAATGTGAAAGTACTTTTTGCCAGTGTAAGTGCTTGCTATACAAATACAAGGAATTATTATTATCGATCCAGGAGCCCAAAGTGGCAATCTACTTGATGCTCTATCAGAGGCTTAATTGAGCAGTTTCAGTGCAACCATTGAAGCTGATAGCAGCTGAAGACTGATTCTCTAATTTGACAAAGTGCAGGATCCAGATGAATGTGTTCTTTCTCCTTGGCACATGCCTGTAAGGATGGATTATCAGCACCCTCCAGAAAAAAAAATACAAAAAAGTAGGATTGAAAATGAAATGAGATAAACCTTTGTTGCAGACATTACACAAATAACCTGTAAAGAGTGCTTGGCATAGTTTTTTTTTTTCTTTATGCTTCATTTAAATAAAAAAAAATCATTTGATTTCCTATGTCAACAATTATTTATTAAGTGGTTACTATGTCTCAGACATTGTACTTATGTCTGAGAATAGGGTGGAAATAAGAAAAATATTGTTCCTACCTTCATGGATTTTCTAATCTGTCATGGAAGGATAATATTAAACAGTTAATTAAACATGTTGTGTTTCATTAGGTAGCTCAGTGTGTCAGAAGTCTTCACAAAATGGTGTAAGAACAGGAAAGAAAGAAAAGCACAATGAAAACTCTCCACGGGTAGCATAATTCGTACATTCATGCGTATATATGGGACTTGACACAACCATGAAGAATGTGCCCTTAAAATTCTTAAATTTATAAATTCATAAAATAAACTTTAATACATAGTTTTATCCCCAATTCAGGACAGTATGCATGAAATATTTGACCAATTCAGAAATGTAGGATTTTATAAAAAACATGGAATAAATTCATAAAACAATATAATATAATAAAACAATCTATATTACATTATATCTTGTTAACATTAAGCAAAGCAGTGATATTGGCAGATCTAAAGGTATGATAAGTGTGAAGCATATATCAAACTCCGGTACTGTATGGACAACAGTAAACAAAATCAGTCAATCATAGAAAAACAGGAGCCTCTTGGCCATCTGGAGGTCAGTTCCCTTTGAGCTGAACACTTGCTTTGGCTGGTAATTTTTCTGCAAAATATTTTAGCTCTGAAGGCAAAGCTTCTGAATCCTTTTCATCAACTAAAGATGCCTCTCATTTGACAACAATACACGTCACTAAAAATTCTCAAATGAATTTTTTTCTAATAGTTAGTATATAACCACATGTAATCTGTCTTCTAAATATCTATTTATATATGTATTATGCATTTATTTTTCTTTCTCTCTTAGCATAGACCAAATCCTTTCATGTTGCTTATTCTATCTTGGCATTATAATATAGAGAAGTTTAATTTCAGGATATTATGCTATAAAATATAAGGAAGCATGCATATGCTAATATTGCATGTATAATGATTCCCAGACTATCCTCAAATACACTGAGGATGACCTCTGCCCCATGACCCTAACCATGTCAAGAGTGTGGGTTTCTGACTTGCATTTGAAGTTTGGTTCTAAAAATGGCATTGATCCCCTCATGCACACTCCAGATTTTGACTGTGCTTATATGATATTATGAACGAAAACTCTTCTGTGACTTATGTATAGTATGTTATGAATAAAAACACACATAATATTCTGGATGAAAACTCTGTTGTATGAAATAATTTTTGGTGGATTGCTCATCAAGTTGAACAGTTTATGAAATGGTATGAGATAACGTTCATAAACCTACATCCCATGGCCAAATATAGCCCACTGATAATTTTCATAAATTAAGTTTTAAGGAAACACAGTCATGCTCATTTGTTTATGGCTTCTTCTTTTTTTTTTTTTTTTTAAAGATTTATTTGTTTGTTTGATAGAGATCACAAGTAGGCAGAGAGACAGGTGGAGCAGGGGGGAGGGTAGGCTCCCCACTGAGCAGAGAGCCTGATCTGGGGCTCAATCCCAGGACCCTGGGATCATGACCTGAGCCAAAGGCAGAGGCTTTAACCCACTGAGCCACCCAGGCACCCCAGTTTATGGCTTCTTTTATGCTATAACAGAAGTTTAGTAATTGTGTCAAAGATCATCTACCCCACAAAGTTGAAAATAATTGCTCTATATCCCTTTACAGAAAAATTTTCCTTACTCATGAGCCCAGGAAAACAAGTACATCATATCATTATCCTTGATCTCTAAAAATAAAGCGTGGTACCATGGAATCATACCATGGATCCAAGCCCAACTATTTACGATTTGTGGGATATTAAGTTATTTAACATCTCTGAGTTTCTGTTCTTACTATGGAAAATGGGCTAGACAGGTATGTTATCAGGATTATATAAAACCATGTCTGCACAGTGTTTGTCATATGCAATAATATAATTCTTCACATTATTACGAAATGTAAATGAAGGAAATGTCTTTAGGGTGTTGAGTACATGAGATATGAAACGGATCTTGAAGTTAAGGTCAGAATTAGCTGATTGTTTAGGTGAGTCAACACAATTTAGTAAGGGTGGAGAGAAACAGAGCAACAGGATGACTAAAATTATAGTCTAGCCTCAGAATCTCTGAAAAGGGCTGACCTTGGCTTATATATCTTTTTCTCACCCAATCATATTTATACTTTATTTAGTTTGATAAATAAGTGGAGAACCATCTTTTCTCTTTTTATTTCATTATCAAATTGGAAGCAGAGACATAACATAATTTCTTGATTAATTGATAAATTTCTTGATAAAGACTACATCACAAATGGTCAATGTTTTGAGCAGTGGGTGTATGAGAATAGTCACTCCTTTTAGAGTACATAATCAATCTGACTGTATTTGCTCTATTACTAACAAGCATGAGAACACTCAAAGTTGATTTAGTTGTGGTCTCGGTCTTAACTTTAAAGTGAGGGGTACCTGGGGTGGCTCAGTCGTTAAGCATCTGACTTTAGCTCAGGTCGTGATCCTAGGACTGGTCCTGTTATGGAGCCCTGCATCAGGCTCTCTGCTCATCGGGAAGCCTGCTTCTCCCTCTTCCATTCCCCGTGCTTGTGTTCCCTCTCTCTATGTGTCTCTCTCTGTCAAATAAAATCTTCAAAAAAAAAATTGGATAAATAAGAGCAAAGTCCAGTTTATGGTATCTAGATATTGCTTCTATCTCAACCCCTCCCCCCATTTACATGTTCATATCCATGCTGATATATAGCAATTCCCGTTTTTCTCAAATAAAACTAAAGGTTTCTCTGAGATCTTCCTTCATTTAAATAATCCTGGAGAGGTTTCTCAATGATAAACTGGGACTTCTAGAATAGGCAGTAATTGCATCAATTCTTCCTTAACCAGTCGTAGTATGAAAGTTGTAGAGGGTATCGATATGATCATAGTGTCTGTGATACCAAAAATATGTCCTTTGATAGTGATTAATTCCATGACTTGCTCTTTGGATGTCACCATTTGCAATTGCAATCAATAGCATAATAATCCTTATGAATCATGCTAAACTTCCATTGGCTGATGGTGTAACAGGGCAAAGTTTGTTTCATAATAATATTGCCAAAATATGTTAACAACCAATGGTTACTTTATAGCAAATGTATTAATTTATATCACCTCTGATAAATGTATATGAGAGGAGGTTAAGATGAATATGGATGTTGAAATTTTTTGTACGACAATTTATGTCTATTTTCACCATCTTTTATTTTTCTAGACTCAAGGACATCTAGAACATTCTCGTAACCTCTTAATGATCCTGAGTACCATATGCCTAATTCTAATCAACATGATCACTGTTGCCTTTGCCATTTATAACTAGGGAATATGATGAATATGCAGGGCCATTTGCACTGAGCTTTGAATCTGCTTCAGCCTTTACATGATGTAAAGAAGCATCTGCTTGCCTTAGTCACCCAAACAAATTCCAAAAATGAAAGGTGAAGATATCCAAAAGCTGTTGGATTTTACTTTTCTAAAATTTGCCAGTGTTGCATTTCAAGGAGATTTAATAGCACGTGCTTGTGAGGGAAATTATAGAAAAAAACGTAGACAATGGTTAAAAAAAATTATGTAAAGAGATTCATCTGAAAATAACTTTTTTTTAATTCCTAAGAAAAGTAAATGATTTCTTATACCCAGTTTATATGTACCTATTTATTTAACTAACTTCTCAAGGAAAATTTCTGCATCCTTAATTGTATAGGCCACAATGTCTTTTAATTGGGATGATTAAAACAAATAATATCCCAGGGACATTTTTTCCCCACATGTAGATATTTCAATCCTCTCTTTCAAAAAAATAGCTAACTCTCTTGTTTTGTGAGTGTGTTTCTCTCCCACCTTACATCCCCTCTTCCCCCTTCCCCTCTCCTTTTCTTCTGTTCTTTCTCCAAAACAACTATATATTGTATTATGTGCATTATGAAGACACTATTTAAAAGAGAGGGCGATGTTCTGGAAACCTCAATCATTGCCTTTAAATACCGAAAGGACTATTGTAAGAGGGATTAAACTTGGGAAGTACAGCCTTTACTGAATAAAAGTAGGTTAAAACTATAAAGAGAAAAATTTTGACTTGATATGCAATGATCCTTCTATGTCAGAAATAATTAATACTGGAATGAATTGTCTTAGCGACGTATTCAGCTTTCAGTGATGTTAAAACATAAATGAACACTCACTTGGAAGACATTTTGTTGAACTTAAGAATAGATCTGAGTGACTTTTGGGGTCCCTTTCAGTTATGAAATTTTATGATATCTAATAACACATACACACACTCATGCACTTACAAGTGGAATGTGTATGTTCAGTAACATGACTATGGATACCCATGATTTACTCATGTTGGACTATTTAATGCTTAGCTTGTTAGAGTGAAATGATGAGGCTACCATTGCACTAGTCTCCAATGGCAAAAAATGTCACTGCAATTCTGAGTTTTTCTGGAAAGAAGTTAATTACAGGAAGAAGAAACAGAGGTGACTATAGGGTCCAATATCTCCATTGTTTTTTCTTGCTTGGAGAATTGAGTCTAGAATCTGAAGCATGAATAATACTGGAGTGGTTCTGGGTGTAGCGTTAAGCTACCTCTGGAAGATTTGTATAGAAATACAGTCTACAGGATAAATACATGTAAAAGGGGTTTCTATCTGAAGATGGGAAGATGGAGCAAAGTATCTTCCTGGAGGAAATAATGTCTAAACTGTATTTAAGTGATTTAAAGATGGTACATACCAAGGAGATTCCAGGAAGAAAGGATAATCATGAATAAATGGAGACTACAGTATTTTTTACCCCACCACTGCATGGAAAGTAATAATATGTAAGACTGGAGAGAGAAACTGGAGTCAGACCGTAAGTGGTTAGAATGTGTAAGCTATGTTAAAGAGTTTGGGAAGAAAGAATTGGGAAGCTTGTTTTATATTTCAAGCAGAGCACTGAAATAATCAGAAATTTTAAAAGACTTTTAAGGCTAATTTTTAGAGACTGGATTAGAATAGGACAAAACTGGACATAGGAAGGACCACTTAGAAGGTTGTGTTAGCAATCTGTGCAGGCAATAGAAGACCTCTTTGCCGTCAGTTTTCCTTGGAATCATGTTCGTTCCAAATTCTTGAACATCCAGCCTAACTTTAGCCACCCGCTGTAAAACTATGTGGATATATACCTTTGGTCATCTCTCTTCTCCGGTAAAAGAGAAAAAACCAGGGACTCTGCTTAAAGATTTGTCCTTCAGGAACATTTTCTTTCTCAGTCGTCCTCCGGGGCCACCAAAGACTGAGACTATTGTGTTTTAGCTGTACAGATTTCCCACATATTATGTAGTTTCACCCATAAAACTGAGCCCAAATTATTCCTTTCTTAGTCAGCTGGACATAAGGTACACCCCATGATGCTATAGATGGAACTTGAGAGGCAGTATAGCAGGGGTAGGTGCCATGAAATCTGATTCACCGATTTCTGCAATTTACATGTACATTCAGGGCTAATTTCATCTCTCACACACCAATTTACTAGATGTTGGAGTGCTCTTTTGCACTCATGGCTTAGAGTGAGGGGATGTTTAGACAGCACTCTTCCAGCCTCTATCCATTATCCAGCTCTGAAGCGACATCCACATTTTTTAGGCATTTGTCCCAGTGACATGTCTACTTCTTGGTGCCATTTATTCAATTTATTGTCTTAATCAGGTAAGGCTGCTTTAACATTACACCCATACGCTATGTGGCTTAAACAATAGATGTTTATTTCTCACAGTTCTGGAGGTTAGGAGATCCAGTGTCAAGATCTGCAGATTTAGATCCTGGTGAAGAGCCCTCTTCTCAGTTTGCAGACTGCTACATTCCATCTGTGTCCTCACAAGGCAGAGAGAGGAAGCTCTAGTATTGTTACCTCTTCTAAGGACATTAATCTTATCATGGGAGCAGTACCTTCATGACCTCATCTGAACGTAATTGCCTCCAAAAACTTCTGCTTCCTTATATTATCACATTGGGGGTTAGGGTTTCAACATGGGAATTTGGGATAGAGGAAGCACATAAACATTAGGTCTATAAAAATATGTAACTATTAAACTATTGTATTTTTTATCTAAAGGAAATGGGAACCTATTTTACCATTTTAAGCAGGCCAGTGAAAAACTCAGATTTGCATTTTAAAATACACACACAAGTCCTATTTTATGGAATGGGTTAAAATGGGTACAACTGGGGATAGGAATACCTATTGAGATAGTAATGATTGAGATAGTAATTCAAGTAATAAATGCAGTTTATGTAGATACGATAACTTCTATAGAAAGAAAAAGTGTACCAGCCATAGAGATGTTCAAGAGGTCACCCCAATAGCATTTTGCTATAGTTTCTGGCTTAAGAAATTGGGAGGTAGAATTATCTTCTGTTGAAATTTGGGTTGCAGAGTGGGATCTGTGTTTCCCCCACTAAAGGACATTTCTGTGTTCTTTTTTTGGCTCATATTGTAGGTTCTTTCAGTGCATTTGCATGGAGATGGTGAGTATATTGTTGGGTATTTAGTTTTGAGAATCTAGAGAGAAAATAATTCATCACTAAACTTTCATAACATCCATGCTTGAACCATAGAAATCAGAACAGGGTTTTAAAATTTATTGTATGGTGTGTTGTTTATATAAACTCTAAGTTAAATTTTTATTAAAATAAAACTAAGGAAAGAGACTTGTTTAATATTTATTAGCTTCAGTTTTCTTAAATTTTTAATCATTTTATAAGTAAGGAAAACTGAGGCTAATAGATATAATACAGCCTACCAAAATCTAACAGAATTTAATGGAGACAGAACTTAAACTCACTTCTCCATATTGCCCTGCCAAGGTCCTAACAGAAGCACCTTGTTGTTTTAGGACCTCAGGTTCATCATATATCAAAAGGATGTAGGCTATCCCTTCCAATTCAAGAGCCTATAAATTGATGTCTAGAAAACCGTTGTTTCTCTACAGCCTAGACTTCCATAAAACCAAGACAGCAATATTTATAGGCCATTTAGCTTCAACTATAAGTTTAGCCTACAGGACAAATTTGAAATCTTTTTTTTTCTTTCTTTCTTTTTTTTTTTTGTGGGGCAGGTTTGAAAGAAAGAGATGATCAGTATTTCTGTATTGTCGGTGAAATATCAGACTATTATAATAAAGTAAATGCCACTGTACAATTAGGATAATATCTCCTCATTTTACTTTTCATAGGAAACAACTTTCTGTACTTAAAAATGAGAGTCTGAAAATAAAAGTTAGAGTCTGTATATTATATTATTAGATCTTCAGAGTACCTTCATCCAGAACAATGAAATTTAGCTTACTAACTATAGAGAACAAACTGATAGTTACCAGAATGGAGATGGATGGGTGGATGGGTTAAATAGGTGGTAAGGATTAAGGGGTGCACTTGTGATGAGCATCGGGTATTGTAAGGAAGTACTGCATTACTATATTGTACACCTGAAACTAATATTATACTCCATGTTAACTACGAGGATTAAATTAAAACCTGGGAAAAAAAGAAAAATACAAAATAATAAAATTCAAACATTCTCTGGACAGTTTATCTGAAGAGTCTGAACTTTTAAAAAACACTACATTTTCCTTGAAAGGGTGAACATTTATTTATACATATTATATTTAGAAACACAAATGCCAAGTCTTATTAAGGAATATTATTTGGCTGTCTAATGATTGCCAACTCCCCTAGGAAATCAAGCCTTATATAATGTGAAGAAATCAATTAAGCTGAAATTCAAGATTTTGAAAACAAAATAACCATCAACATATATGTTTTGGTCTTTGGTGTCCATTCTCATCCCCAAAGGATGCTTTAGCAGTATCTAATATTCCTAAAATGTAATAATTTTATGCCCAATTTAGGATGAATCTGCTTGCATGATCTTATTTTGAATGGCTTGCTGATTTTGACTGGTCTGTGCTTTGGCTCAGTAGTCAATGGGGGTAAAATGTATATTTAGCTCTATTAAATGAAAGAGCAAACTATCACAACACAGCTTGCTGTTTGCACTAATGGGAATCTTCCCAGTCAAATCAGTGGAAGTGATTTTATAAAATATTTATCTTTGGGAGACAAGAACTTAAGAAATTTATTGCCTCTTTGTGTAGATATTTTCCCACTGGTCTCAAAGAGGCCGTGTTAAACATAATTCTGGAAATGGATCTGCAATTACCACACTCTCTTTGAAAAATAGACAGATTATTCCATTTGTTTATTATTTCCAAGTGACCTCAACTTGAAAATGTAAGCTGAATCTAAATTAGCACAGGATTATTTATGCAATATCAGTCGATAGTTCCAGAAGTGTTCTGGACTATTTGTGTTAGATGACATGTGATAGTCAATAGGACCTCTTCACAAATCAACCTCAGGTATTTGATTTGAGAGGACCAGAACATTTTGGGAAATTAATTACAGAGTTTGATGCTTTTAAAGAGCAGGTAGAAATGGAATGAAATGAACAAGGTGTTATCATGGCCTTAATTTTATCTCCATAAAGGTGAGGTTACCTAATACAAAAGACTCACAAACTACCAACTCAGTCTTTATACTTTATAAATATAAAGAGTACTTAAAATAGGATTTTATTCTTAGAAATTAGTAAAAAAAAAGCAGTAATAATAAACATTTAAAAATCTAAGAAAGAAAACAATACAAACTGCTGATCTAGTTCTAGTTTTGAGGATATATATATCATTAAAATAAAACTTACAATATGAAAGGATAGCTAAAAAAAAATGAGATGAACTCTCTGTGGAATGAAGTATAAAACGTTTAATTTAATGTCTAACTCTTTTAAAAAGATCCGCAGAGGAATAAACTGAAATAAAACTGAAAATACCAGGAGGACAATAAGAGAATGCAAAACAACTAAGTGGAGACTTGGCAGGATAGAAAATGAAGAACTCATAACTATACACAGTGGACTTCATCATTTGCTGGCCTCAGATTGCTTTTGACACTCTTGTGGAATAGCAAATAAAAATCCAGGCAGGTATAGAACTTTCAATGGATGCTGATAGAAAAATCCTACAATGGGAAATTCTTCCAGATGGTTAAAAGGAAAGGATCCGATAATTTGATCAAATAAAGAAACAGTGCAGATTATTTAGTAATAGATTTTATAATAGAAATGGCTTCTAAGCAAACACATGTCCATTGCCTTTACTGGCACAGAATATTCTAAGTAAGTTAGAAGCCCTCATAATTTCTGAAAGTGCAGGTAATATAGCAAAAAAAAAAAAAAAAAAAGAGAGAGAGAGAGAAATATCTCAAAATCAGTAAATGCCACTTTCTGATAAAAATACACTGTGATAAGGACTAAGACATAATTAAAATGCAAAGTCTCACCATCGTAGCGCTCTTTCCATGAAAATCTTTTTGAATGAGGGAATCAAATTTGTGAGCAAAATGCAGCTTTTGCCTAAATCGTGTATTGTCTTCAAATGTTTCTTCAACAGAATTCTCATGTGAAAAGAGATGGGTTGAAATCTCAGGTTGCAGTGTTTCTTTCTCATACCACATGTATGGTAAAGTAATTGGCTATAGTTAGAAATTAAACTATAGAAAAGTTATGTAGTTTTATGTAATCTCCCTATGTATTAAAGTTGCACCCATGTCCTATACTTTTTATATTAGTTCTGGCACATTGGTGAGAAATGAAACGCTTCATACTATCAAAATATTAGCAACTACCTCTTTGTTTTAAAGTCACCAAAAACATTTATGCTCATTGTTCTGATTGAGAATGCATATAATTTTATTTTATTTTATTTTATTTTAAAGATTTTATTTATGTATTTGACAGACAGAGATCACAAGCAGGCAGAGAGGGGAAGCAGGCTCCCTGCTGAGCAGAGAGCCCGATATGGGGCTCGATCCCAGGACACTGGGATCATGACCTGAGCCGAAGGCAGAGGCTTTAACCCACTGAGCCACCCAGGCGCCCCAGAATGCATATAATTTTATACTGAAGAAGTATCATAGGATTAATCACAGTTTGAGGAAAATTCAAGATTAGGAATGTAAAATAAAAGAACACTGAGTCTAATTATGAGACCAGTATCAGACCTGAATGGAGGTCAAGAAGACCAAAGCCTCTTAGTTTAGGTTGGGAAGAAGGAAATCTTGTGCTGACATTGGAGGTCAATAACAGGTGTGATCAAAGGAAAGATATACTGAGGTCAAATTCACTGATTAGAATTTAGCCAATCATTACCTGAGAGTAGAATTCCTTAGAGGTTTAATATAAAATTGTATTTCTTCTACTGCATAACAGTCTCAGTTAATATATAGTTTAATCTCTTCATAACTATTTTAACCTTAAATACGGAGCTATGGGAGCTTAGAGGAGTGTTTAAGGTGTCAGATATATAATGATGGACCTTTGGCTACATTCCCTAAAATGATGGGGAAGAAATCTTGGTATTTTATTTGAATTAACAAATAAATGACTTGATTGTAAAATTATAGTGTTTTGTTTTAGAAAATTCTAAGCTTTTAGTTTTTACCCTTGACTTTGTACACAGAAGAGTACTGTGCTTGATTTCAACTCTAGTACACCTTATAGGCTTCCTATATATGTATTCTCCTTTGTGCCTACACCTGCTTCTTTCTCTATACTCTGTTGATTTCTAGATTACTGATTTACTCTTATGTGTGTTCAGATTCATAACAATGCCCTATTAATTCCCAGTTTCTTATTTGAGTATCAGGTTGTGTCTCATGAACTATATCCTTGGAGTGTGGCCAGATATTTCTGAAAACCAGTGTCTCCCTAGCATCTTGGAATGTCAGATGTTAATAAGTTCAAAGAACCATTTGGAGAGGGTTTTACTATTGGGTCAGAGATGAATTCTCTTTGCAGTATGTTGAAAGGTGTGATGGAGAAAACCTGAGAGAGGTGGGAAAATGAGAGATACCGAGAATCAAAAGGTGATATGGTAGATCATGGAGAAATTGGAAAATGAAACAAAACTGGAAGAGAAAGATTTTAGGGGGACAAGAAATAGATTTGTACATATGGCTAAATAATATGAGGACCAGTGAATACCAATTACAGCTCACTGGAGTGTTGTAACCATGCTATGAAGGTAGTCTTGATAGCAGTCTCTTATAAAGGATGTAACAACCTCTTTGACTTGTAGGTAAAATTATAATGATAAAAATGCCCAATATATGAAGGACTTCTCATTCCTTTTTTGAAAGAGTGTAGCTATCACTGCCATACCCTTATCCAGTTTTTTTTTAAGTCTGTACATTACCCAGTGCTCATAACGAAAATGTACTCTTAAATCCCCATCACCTAGTCCCCGCCCCCCCGCCATAACCAAGAGTTTGTTCTCCATAGTTAAGATTCTGTGTTTTTTTAGTCTTGTTTTTTGGTTTTTTGGTCTTGTCTCTTTGTTTCCTTCACTCATTTGTTTTGTTTCTTATATTTCACATATGAGTGAAATCACACGGTATTTCTTTCTCTGACTGAATTATTTGTTAACATCATACTCTTTAGCTCCATTCATGCCTTTGCAAATGTCAAGATTTCATGTTTTTATGATTGAATAATATTCTTCTGTGCTTATATACCACTTTTTCTTTATTCATCTATCAGTGGATACCTGGGCTTCTTCCAAAATTGGGTTGTTGTAAATAATACTGCATTAAACATAGGGATATGTGTATCCCTTTGAATTAGTGTTTCTTACTTTTTGGGTAAATATACAATAGTGTAATACTGGATCATAGCGTAGCTCTATTTGTAACTTTTTGAGGAAACTTTGTACTGTTTTCCACAGAGGCTGCATCAGTTTGCATTCCCACTGATAATACACCAAGGTTCCTTTCTTGCCACATCCTTGCCAGCTCTTGTTTCTTGTGGTTTTATTTTATTTTATTTTTATTATTATTATTTTTATTAATTTTAACCATTCTGACAGGTGTGAGGTGATACCCCATTGTGGTTTTGATCTGTATTTCCCTAATGATGAGTGATACTGACCATCTTTTCATGTGTCTGTTGGCCATCTGTATGTCTTCTTTGGAGAACTATCTGTTCATATCTTATGCCTGCTTTTTAATTGGATTATTTAATTTTGGGAGATTGAGTCATGTAAGTTTTTTATGTTTTAGATTCTAACCCTTTAATGGATACGTCATTTGTGAATATCTTCTCCCATTCCATTGGTTGCCTTTTGGTTTGTTGATTATTTCCTTTGCTGTACAGAAGCTTTTTATTTGTATCAGTCCTGGTGGTTTATTTTAGCTTGTATTTCCCTTGCCCCAGGAGACATCTAGAAAAATATTGCTGTAGCCAATGTCAGAGAATTACTGCCTGTATTCTCTTCTAGGATTTTTTTTATGGTTTCAGCTCTCATATTTAGGCCTTTATTCCATTTTGATTTTATTTTTGTGTACAGCATGAGAAAGTGGTCCAGTTTCATTTTTTGCATGTTGTTCAGTTTTTCCAACATTTGTTAAAGAGACTGTCTTGTTCCAATTGTATATTCTTGCCTCCTTTGTCAAAGATTAATTGACCACATAATCATGAGATTATTTCTGAGTTTTCTATTCTGTTATATTGACCCATGTGTCTATTTTTGTGCTAGTACTACACTATTTTTTTTTTTAAAGATTTTATTTATTTATTTGACAGAGAGAAGTCACAAGTAGATGGAGAGGCAGACAGAGAGAGAGAGAGGGAAGCAGGCTCCCTGCTGCGCAGAGAGCCCGATGCGGGACTCGATCCCAGGACCCGGAGATCATGACCTGAGCCGAAGGCAGCGGCTTAACCCACTGAGCCACCCAGGCGCCCCCCTAGTACTACACTATTTTGATTACTATAGATTTGTAATATAACTTGAAGTCTGCAATTGTGATACCTCCAGTTTTCTTTTTTCTTTTTCAAGATTTCTTTGACTATTTGGGATCTTTTGTAGTTCCACACAAATTTTAGGATTGTTTCTTATAATTATGTGAAAAATACTGTTGGTATTTTGATAGGAATTGCATTTAAATGTTTTTTTCCTAGTTTCTCTTTCTGCTATTTCATTATTAATGTGTAGGAATGCAACAGATTTATGTACATTGATTTTATGTCCTTTATCTTGATTAAATTCACTTATCAATTCTAGTAGGTTTGGGTGGAGTCTTTTGGGTTTTCTCCATGTAGTATCCTGTCATCTGCAAATAGTGAAAGTTTTACTTCTTTACCAATTTAGATGCCTTTTATTTCTTTTTGTTATCTGATTGCTATAGCTAGGACTTCCAGTACTATGTTGAATAAAAGTGGTGAGAGTGGACATCCATGTTTTGTTCCTGATCTTAGGGGAAGAGCTCTCAGTTTGGTGTTTTCTGTGGGTTTTTCATATAAGGCCTTTATTGTGCTGAAGTATGTTTTCTTTAGATCTAGTTGGTTGAGACTTTTCATCAAGAACGGACATTGTACTCTGTCAGATGCTTTTTCTGCATCTATTGAAATGATCCTATCATTCTACCCTTTCTCTTATTGATGTATCAATGTTTCACAATGATTGATTTGCAAATATTAAATCACCCTCACATCCTGGGTATAGATACCACTTGATAGTGGTGAATGTATTTCTATAGTGTATTGGATTCAGTTTACTAGTATTTTGTTGAGGGTATTTGAATCTGTGTTCACCTGAGGTACTGGCTTGTTGTGTGTGTGTGTGTGTGTGTGTGTGTGTGTGTGATTATCTGGTTTTGGTGTCAGGGTACTACTGGCCTCATAGAATGAATTTGGAAAATTTCCTTCCTCTTTTATTTTTTGGAATAGTTTGAGAATAGGTATTGACTCTTCTTTAAGTGTTTGGTAGAATTCACCTATGAAGTGGCCTGGTCCTGGACTTTTGTTTGTTTGGAGGTTTTTTTGGTTCGTTTTTGTTTTGTGTGAGTGTGTGTGTTACCACTGATTCAAAGTTTCATCACTGGTAATTGGTCTGTTACAATTTTCTATTTTTTCCTGCTTCAGTTTTGGTAGGTTATATGATTCTGGAAATTTATCCACTTCTTCTAGGTTGTCCATATTGTTAACATATAAATTTTCTTAATATTCTCTTACAGTTATTTGTATTTCCATGGTATTGGTTGTTATTTCTCCTCTTTGATTTGTGATTTTGCTTATTTGGGTCCTCTCTCATTGGGTCCTCTTAAAGTTTGGCTTTTATAGTGAGTGAATGGTTTTTCAAGACAGAATATTAAGATGAATAGCTTCCATAGAAATTCAATGAATTGTTTCTACTGTGGACCTAATATAAATGCTTTTAAATTTAAATTGCTGTGTGTGTGTGTGTTTAAAAATGTCATAGACTCTAGGAGGGTTGTTACCTGAAAATTTTAGCTGGGAGTCTGTATGAAAGTATTTTTGAAATATTCAGCTGTATCATGGCCTGGCACCCTTCAGTAAACAAGCAGGAGACAAAAGAATCTCTCCCAATATCAGCTCTCACAGGGCTGTGAAGTATTTGACCTGACAACTAGGTTTGGATTCTTATGCTATGTTCACATTCTATGGCACTTTCTGCTAATCATTTATTATGGTACAAGGTAAACACAGTTAACCTCTTTAAAGAACTCTGATCCAATATTGAATTACTTTCATGAAGATTCCTAGAGCATAGGATCAGGCAGGCTCAATGACATAAAACCCTGGCATAGTCATTGCAAAAATAGTTACAATTTTTAATCAGATAAATTGATTATGACCAAGTTAGGCAGGCAAAAAGGCAGTTAGGGTCTGGAAAACTTACTGCAGATACTAAGTTTTTGCCTGAATTGGGGCTTAGAGCTCAATACCTTGGTGAAAAGAGAGGAGTTGGGAAGGGCCTTGAGGAACTCCAGAAATAGAAAGCAGAACCTAGCAAACAGGTTATTAAGACTAGGCTCAAACATAAGGTAACAAAGTAGAAATGCAGTTACCAGAAATTAAGTCAAAGGTAGAACTTTAGTCACAGGAACATGGGAGAAAAATATTTTGCCTTCAGATCTAGAACTCCTGTTCCCTGAGAACGGAGAATTAAAATTTTGATTTCAAATCTCTTGTGCATTGAAGTGAAGGTCCTTGAATCACTCCTGACAACTGGGTTCCACATTCTGGGGTAGTGCCTAGCCCAAAGGTGAGAGTCTAGTACTTTAACTCAAGGAAATGAGAGATTTGGGGCCTGGGTATCTGGCAGACTTGAGAGCTATGAATGATTACTGAGTAAGATTCTTTTAATTCACAAAGTCAAAGTTGTATAATTCCTTTCTGTAGTGTTTTGATAGCTAATAAATTCTATTAACTCTTGTCCAAACTGAAAAATTAATGACAGAATACACTTATTTTTGACTATATCTATTTTCTAATAGTTTCCCAGAAAATCGTCCACGTGTTGGTTATGCTGTGCCTTTTTTTCTTACAGATAGGGGTGAAGTTCCAAATTTTAAAAATTATGGCAAGAATGGAAATAGGTACACTAGAATTACTATATAGCATATTAAAAATTAGGCCCCGTCATTTGTAGTTTTTAGTAAAGATAAAAATCCTAATCAAAGTAATATATGACTTTACTGGTATATCTTGAGGGACCAGAAAATGGAAGAAAACCATAGTATTAAGGATTATTCCAAATGCTTAATGGCTTTTTTTGAAAGAAAAAATAAGTAGATAAATCACATTTACCTCAGATCCAGTCACAAATCATCTTAACATCAACTTTTTAAATTGTTAAGTACATTTCTATACTGAAAATTTTTTACTACAGTCACATCCACTGGTATTTCACAGGTCATTATTTTAATACTATGAAATACTTCTCAGATATCCTCCTTAACAAAGGCATGAGGAAAAAGCCCAACCATAAATTAGCCACTTGGAGGCTCATAACAAGTAGATTAATGTAAAGGCATCCTACTTTGACTTACAACCTTTTTGCAGAATAATGGATGTAACTCTTCAACACAATGAGACAGGACTCACAAAGACCAATTCTAATTGAGATTAGTTATGACCATTGGCAGATTGGGTAAGAACTAATTCATGCATAAATGTTGAAGCCAGCATGATACACATTTTTATGTCTTTTAGAAAATAGAGTCTATTTTTAATTATATCCAACTGCAACTGTCTCCTGACATGGAGAGTTTGAATAGGCACTTGGCTACATAAATCTAGAGTTCAGAGAAGAGGGCTGGGATACAACTCAGTGTGAGGGTTATCAGGATTTAGATAATACTTAAAGACCTCGGATGGGGTGGAATCTTCTGTGGAATTAAAGTAATGTAAACAAAGTTTAAAAGATATCAGAAAATGAAACCCTGTGACTTTCAATTACTTTAAAATTCAGGAATGTGAGAAGTAACCTTCAAAAAATCCCCAAAAGGGGAAGTCAGGGAGGTAAGATGAGACCCAATTGAGAAAGACTATTCCCAAAGCAAGAAAAAGGAAAGCTTAATAAATATACCCAAAGGATCAAATAAGTGATTAAAAGTTGATTTGTGAAGAGTGATATTGATAATAACAAATTCTAATTGGAGTGGGTTCTAAAGGGGATGGTCAAGAGAAGCAGAGTGTAGACAGCTATGTCCGAGGGTACAGCTGTAAAGAATAGCACTAGAGGTAAAGCGGTGTAAAGAGGTGCACTAGATTTGTAGTGTCATGAAAAGCTATATTTCTTGGAAAAAGATTGCTTATAGTTATGTTTGTCATTCAAAGCCTTTTCATACGTGAACCAAATATATGGAACTAAATTAAGAGCAGGAAAATTGTTCAGCCAAGAATATTATGTGTGCTCCTTTCTTTGAACTAAAAAGCAGAACAAAACAAAACAACCCCCCCCCCCAAAAAAAACCCACTAGATCTCCTTAGGAGAGGAAACACTGCAATCCTTATAGGCTGCCATTTAATTGTTAACGTTTTCAATGGAAGTTTTACTATTGCAGCAAAAATGATGATTTGGGAGTTAAGCAGACCCCAGTTCAAATCTGCACAGTATTTTCATGTATGTTGTAATTTTAGTGCAGAAGTTTGGGTTATTTCTATATATCACCAATTATAAGGATAGATACGGAATCAGTTTGCAACCTGTGAGGTGTGGGGGTAATTGATGGATTTTTCTTTTTGTGGTTGTTGTTTAGGCCTGAGGAAGTAACATTTTAATAAGCTTAAGCTTTAAAACTGTTAATTTAAAAAAAAAATTCTGAGTGACTTAGATAAACACTCAGCAATTATTAATTATTATTGTGATAGGAGATATCATTTCCAACCATACAGATGAACTCTTGAAAGCCAAGATAGTTTTAGAAGCTGCTTACTGTCACAGAACCTGTAGCTGAGCTAACAAACTTACTTGAATTTGCTCCTTGGTTAGTCTAAAATAGAAATATAAGGCGCTGTTGTCCCTCAAAGTAAACTTTATTTGCAGCAAATAAGGACATCATGGGGATAACTTATAAAACTGTGACTACCCTAGTAAGGATGGATGGGTTTCTTTTACTTAGAATTACAATGGATAAAGGAGCCTTACTATTTTAGGTAGAGGCAGGCACAAGGTGGTCCATATACCTTAAGGAAACACACCTATGCATACATTGTATTTTACATAAATGAGGTTGAGGTCCTCCTTGGGTGAAGATTTTAGTGATATAATGAGGTAAAGGTAACTGTCAGCCACTCCGTGATTACCTCCATGGTCCATCTGTGCAGGCATGAGTTGGGGGTTAAATTCAGACTGGTCTGGTCAGTCTAGGCAAGCCAGAACTCTTTGTCTGGACAGTTGTCATTGTTTCAGTTTTCATCACCAACGCTACCCCCTTGGCTCTTGCCTGAGTTAAGAGATAAGCTAGAAGGAAAAGCTTAAGAAGACGGTGGGACAAAGATCTAGGGTGGAAGCAAGTGAGCAGTAAAGGTCAGGTCTTGGGGTCTCACTGGTGACGAACTCAGTCTAAGGAACTTTGAAAGATTTCCTAACAGGGTTAGGGTAACCTTAAAGATAATTTTTATAACTAGACTGGTGTTTGGTGTGTACAAGAGATAATAATCCTCCTGTAGACCTATTGTAAGGAAATAGTAGACATCAGCCTGTTTTTAGCCATCCGTAGCATAAATATTTCCTTCTTGTATTTGGAGAATTTTTTGCAGTCTGAATCTTGTGAGGTGGGATTCTGCCTCCACCCATGAAAACTGTATATGGCCAAATATCTATTCTTTCAGGCTTACGGAAGCTTGCGTGCATCAAAGAAAAATTTCACCAGACAAGTTAAACAGGCAAGGATGACTTTATTCAAAACTAATAACGAAGAGAGATTAAACTGAAGTCTCTTGAAGTGAAAGGTGGGAATGTTTTTAAATGCTGGGAGGAGTTAGTGCAAAAGTACTGGAGAATGTTACAGGGGAGGTGGGCCGATTAGCAAACATAATTAGACCATTTGTGTTTGCTAATTGGCACTTATCTCATCAAAATTAAACTTCTACCTT
The DNA here is from genome assembly GCF_011764305.1 of Mustela putorius furo. Classification (NCBI taxonomy): domain Eukaryota; kingdom Metazoa; phylum Chordata; class Mammalia; order Carnivora; family Mustelidae; genus Mustela; species Mustela putorius. Next base: position 11,362,397 of record NW_025421375.1, read on the forward strand.
TCCACAGAGACTGGGAGATAGGAGTGCTAACTTTGCTGATGATTACCTTTCAAAGGGATGGCTCTCAGGTCCTTGAAGTTCAGTTTTGGAGCTGGCAAGCTCTAAGAAAAGGGATGTCAGGGGACTATAGTGACAAAGGAACTTATCAAAAGTTTAAGTCATGTTGAGGGAATGTTAAGGCTGTGTTGGTCATAAAGACAGATGATTAAGGCTTGGTCCATGGGATGCCCCTCTTGGAACCTTTGGAATTTACCCAGGTGTTAGTATCAAGAGTCCGGTGCTCACCAGAAATGGTGGAGGTGATGATGGAGTTGAGATTCCAGCCAACCCATTGGACAATGATGTTTCATGGTGGAAGCCCCCAAAACATCTTTCCTATAACCAGATTTTCCCCATGATTATATTCATAGCTTCTTAGATTATCTTGGTTCCTATCTGAATTATGAGCCTGGTTTACCAACTTAACTTTGACTTACTGAACTCTCCAATATTCAGACAAAAATAGTCTTTCTGCTTAGTTAATGAGAATTTATTTTTTCTTTTGTTTGGAATGAAACACACTGACTGCTCTTTAATGTTTTTCTGGACACATTTTCATGCTGGATGACATTTCTTTTATGCCACTAAGAAGAGTTTTATTTACTCCTCTTTGGCACACCACTGTCACTATCATAAATACAAATTCATTCTTATATTGCTTGGAAAAGTAACAACAGTTCCACATACTATAGCTTGTCCTCAATAGAATATCCTATGCCAGAATAAAAGATGAAAACTAATTAAAACTCTAAATGTGACTAAAACAACTGGGAACACTACATTCAGCCTAACTGAGGATGTAGAAGATCTGCCAAAAATGTGAAATATAGTTTTTTACTGATTCATGTATAGATAGAAAAATAAGGATAAATGTAATAATTTACCATATCATCATCATATTCCTTTATAAGGCTATTTATTATAGATTATTATAATATTTCCCAATATTATATTTTTCTCCTTCCTCCCTCTTGCTGTCTTTGCTTTGAAACAAATATTTCTTCAACACAAGTGATGTTATCAATATAATGTGAGCTGTTCTGAGGAATATTTGAAATATAGAAAATGACTTACATATAATATATGACTATATATGTATATATAAATATGTAAATATTAAGTGACTTAAATATAATAAAATATAGATAATGACTTAACTTTGAACAGCTAAAAACTTAACTAGCCAGTAGTGAAGAGTCTTGTGTGGTCGTTACAACAATGGAAGTTTACAGCAACATAGACGATCTATCTGCTGATATAAAATAAGGAAAATTCAATGGCTTATATATATGGGGCAATGTAATAGTGAATAGAGCTTAGTCTAGAAATTAGAGGAATCATTTTGTATTAATATATTTTTTTAAATTTTTTATTTATTTTCAGCATAACAGTATTCGTTTTTGTACCACACCCAGTGCTCCATGCAATCCGTGCCCTCTATAATACCCTATTTTTATGAATGAATTAATCTCATTGGGTCATTTGAAAATAGAGATATTAATAATGTGTCTATTTCAGCAAATCGAGACCAAAGTCAGATAGGGTAGTAATATATGTACAACCTCTCAATCAATAATAAAAGCCTGTGTACATGTAGATCAGTATTTTTTAAATTAATTATTATATAATACATCTAGATAAGTTAGGAACTGGCTTAAGTATATGTTACTGCTATTACTGTTACAATTAATTCTTTGTTGTACAGCTGGATAACATTATTCAACAACATGATCTTTCTGAGGTGTCAATAGCTGCTCCTCCTCTCCCTTTTGCACTTCCGAGAACGGTGTCTCCATGCCTCTGGTTGCTTCTGTCAAAACCCTTGCCGTTATCATGGACTCTCCTTTCACTCAGGCTATGTCTTTAAAATACATGACACATCTGTACATTTCTCACCACTATGACAGTTGGCTTCTTTACAGTGTATCCATCCGCTGTGATCTCTTTACTGAATACTCCAAGAGCTTTGCAGTGGCTTTCCCGCTTCCACACTCAGCTCCACACAGAAGACGTAGTGATTCTGCAAAATGTACAGCTGAGCATTAGCAATCTTGCTTAAGATCATTCCTTGGATTTCTGTCACCACACAATGCCTGCCATGAATGTCTCAGCTTTCGTTCTCCCTTTATCTCTTTTATATGAGTTTCCTCTTTCACTGGACTTTGGCTTTTACTCTAGAAAGTCAAAAATATTCCTGCCCTGATGACTTAGGAGCTGCTATTCCCTCATCCAAAACACTTATTTAGGGTATCTAGAGGGTTTGCTTGCCTCTTTCTTTGTGTGTCTGTTTAATACTCTCTCTTCCAAGAATCTTTCATTAACCATCCCATCCATATCGCAAGCTCTGTTCCTCACTATCACTTGTCCTGCTTTATTTTTCTCCTGTAACACTTATACCTGCCTGACGTTATATAGTGTTTTGTATTTGTTTGGTACAAGCTCCTTGAAAGCACAGGTTTTGTCTGATTTACCGCTTTATTGTTAGCCAAATCAGTGCATAATGTATACTCAATACATTTTTTTTTAAAGATTTTATTTATTTATTTGACAGAGAGAGATCACAAGCAGGCAGAGAGGCAGGCAGAGAGAGAGGAGGAAGCAGGCTCCCTGCTGAGCAGAGAGCCCGATGCGGGGCTCGATCCCAGGACCCTGGGATCACGACCTGAGCCGAAGGCAGCGGCTTAACCCACTGAAGCCACCCAGGCGCCCCTACTCAATACATTTTTATCGAAAAAGTGAGTGAGTGAATGAGTCAGTTTAAAACATGATGTCTTTTGATTATTTCTCTAGAGATCAAATTTTATGAATTTGTCTTCTATAAAATTGCTCAAGTTGGGGGATGGATGTTTCATATCTAAAAAATGAAAGGATTAAGACAAGATTGCTTCCAATTTTTATTAATCAAAGAAATATAAAAATGAAGACATAGTATAAGTCCAGAAAGTCCCTTATTATTTTTCATTACCAGGGACCTAACAGTATTATTATATCTAGTTGATTTAATTGTAACTGAAAACAAAAATTTGGTGTCTTTGTCTGGGCAACTCTAATTTGGATAAAAGTTGCTTTGTTTGAAGCTTTAAAAAATAGAGCAAAATTTTTTCCAAAAACCAGGGTACCTCAGTGGATCCTTATCAGTGTGAGCCTCTAGGTTAGACAACTATTTTAAGGGCTGTGGTCATGGAGATAGCAGTATTCATTACCTTAATATTTTTACCTGATCAGGGTGTCTGGGTGGCTCTGCGGGATAAGCATCTGCATGAGGCTCAGGTCATGGTCCCTGGGTCCTGGGATAGAGCCCAAGATCAGTTTCCTTGCTCAGTGGGAAGTCTGCTCCTTCCCCTCCTTCCTGTTCAAGCTATCTGTCTCTGTCTCTCTCAAGTAAATAAATAAATAAAATATTAAAAAAAATATTTCGACCAGATGGAAGAATACATTTTACATATATGCCTACAGATGTTGCCTGACCATACTACTGGGAATGTTAAAAAAAAGGACAGTATAGCAAAGTTGAAGAGCTCATTTTTTTTTAATTCAGACTTTAACAGACTGGTTCTGCAATTTATTAGGTATGTAAACTATGGCAAATTATTGAACCTATTTTTTTAAGTTATCAAATGAAGATAATATTGTGTAAGAATTGAATAACTGAAAGACTTAAAGTACTTAGGACCATGTCTGTGATATAAACCTATAAATGGTGGTAATGAAAATAGGGTGATAATGTTTTCACTGGGATTGCTGTCTTGGATTCTTAGATCTTTCAATATTTAATGGTCTAGAAGCCCTCCCCATCACCAGCAGATGTCATAAAAGCCAATAAAAACATAAAGAAGTCTTCCATAATTAAAAAAAGCATTCTTGTATTTTTGCACCATTTGTGTTTCTAGTAGTAACATGCACCTGCTAGACCCAACTAGTCATCTGGTCTCAGGGTTCTGCTTTCCTCCTGAACTCTATTTGCTCCTCCCTATATTCCCTGAAGCCTGACCCTTAATCTTCTTCCGTGTCTGTTGTGCAGTAATATTATTTGACTTTGCTAAACTTCTCTTTCTGCTCTATTCTTTCTTCTTCCGCCCCTGTTTCCATATAGATTTGAACAAAAATCCTGAAAAAGGTAAATATATTAGTATTTTCATTAGTTCTGTTTCAAAGGAATTTCTTTTGTCCATTTATATTTTTGCTCATTCTCTAATTTGCAGACATTAAGGATAAGAAAAAAGAGAAAAACAAATTTAAAAAAATGGGGAACAGTTACATATGATCCCAGAGGTCATCTTGGAAAATTATCATTAGCATAACTAAAATTCATGATCTATATCTTTATTCCATCTATTGGTGAAAGTTTTTCAGTTTATCATTTATTTTCACATAGACACAAGAATATTAATATTTGGGTAAAACACATGCAACCCGAGTGACTTATTTTACAACTCTATGAGGACTAGAACAGGATATAATTTTGTAGTAGGGAAGACATGGTATTTTTCTCTCTGTTCCTTTAATTAATGTCAGTGATTATGTTCAATAATCAAATGCCTAGGATAGAGTAAGTGTTAAAGATAAATTTGTTGACTGAAAATAAACTAGTTAATTTCTAACTTTGGGGAACTAGATAACTGATGTTCAATTCAAAATAAATCAGAAGGAATGAATAAGGCACCATTATTTTACCCACTGTTATTTACTTCCCAACTTCAAATGTACACATCTTTAGTAGGGAGAAAAGGCCTTTAATTTGGCATGGTTTTCAATTTACAGGATACTTGGCAAATTTCTCAGTTCGGTAGTAGTCAGAACTGTCACTGAGACTGTTCATTACACATGCACATGCATACGTTTATGTCCGGATATATCTCTGCAAACACAGTCATGTATATATGCTATATGTATGAATATAAAATTATGGTTGTGAATTTAAAATTTAAATGAATACATTTAACTACATATAAATACATGCAGTCTTATTATCTATTGAAGACAGACTGATTTTGAGCTACTTAACACATGTGCCAGAATTTTTTCAGTTGGTTTGATACTGTTCCCCAATAATTGTAATGTGATTCATTTAACATTCTAGCACATAAAAGAGGATCTGGCACTTAGAAGGTACCCATTAAATAGCTGTTGAATAAAGAAATTACTTCTCTCAGCAACCTATACATGGAATATTTGGACAAATATTTCATGTTTACTTTTTTTTAAACACTCAATTGAGGTATGATTGACATAGAAAATGCTGTATATTTTCAATGTACAAAACTGGAAGAGTTTGGAGTTAATATGCTTGTGAAACCATCACCACAATCTATTTTAAACTTTGTTTTAAATATTCCATAATGAAATTAATTATTTGCATAGTCTTAAATGCAAAGGTTGGTGTCACAATTAATGGAAAAATGGTATGATGTCTTTTCTAGGGAACATTTTAGAGGTAGATATATTTATAAGATTCTTCTAGAAAATTGTGGAGCATAAGGAATAGCATGGAGGACGTTGGGAGATAGAAGTAAGTTGGGGAAAATCAGAGGGGGAGACAATCCATGTGAGGCTGTGTACTCTGAGAAACAAACTGAGGGTTTTGGTGGGTATTAAAGAGGGCACATGGAGCACTGGGTGTGGTGCATAAAGAATGAATTTTGGAACACACAAAAAAAGATTCTTCTAGAAATTAATTTAAGGACTAATCCATTTGGTCTTTACTATAATGTGGGATAAATGTGAGGGAAATTTACTCCTATCTGTTGTGATGCTAATACTAAAGGCTGTATTTCTGTTAATATGTTTATATTTGTCATCTCTCTTAAAATCATAGAGAGGGTATCATTTCCTTCATTTTAACCAGGTCCTAACTCTGTCCTAGATAGTGTTTATATACATTACTTATATAGCAAAGTCAAAGGGCAAAAAGGATAAGAAGAACTGATTTCAGCATTATCTGTTTCTTATTATCTGAAAAAAAAAAAAAAACTCAAAATTTTCCCTCTCCTTCCATATCTGCAGATTTTGGTTAACTTAAACCAGCTTTAACTCTAAAATGTCAAAAGAAATGTAGATCTCATATTCCTAATGTTAAATTTGATGGGTATGATCAGATAGCGAAATAAATTATTAGGTTATAGTTATTCCATATGAAATTTGAAAGTGGTTTCTCAAATAAAATAAAAAGGTAATTATAACTTTTATTGCCTTGGAAAAGACTTGGCTAAAATAAAAATTTCATGGGAAAACTTCTACCGATCATTAAATACAGCAATGAAAAGAGATTGCAAGAGTGAGTCACTGGAGTTGTGCAGACTTGAATTCTATGTGACCTCCATCAGTCTCCTTTTTTCTAACCCAATCAAAACAAAAATTGACCATTAACTTTTCTAATCCATTTCTAGACTGGGATTTTGGATTTCCAGTTACTTTGGAACCATATGGGTAGGGATTAAGATACCTATTAAATTCAGAAAACATACTTTTTCTATGAATTTATTAAGGGAGTTCATACTTAAAATATAAACTATTCTAGTATCAAAGGACTTGCCTATGTTTTTTTGCATTTTCTGTCAGTGGAACTGTTTCTGTGATATTCTTAGGAACCTTAGTGACCACTGAAAAATTAGAAGGAGAAACCCATGAAGAGTCTTATTAATCACTGATGATAGGTCCCACCTTCAAAGTTTTGACCCAGCAATAGCAGATTTGGTACAGATGACTGAGGCTACCCCCACTGTTAATGAGATTTTAAATTCATTGTAGGCTCATGGTTGATTCTGTGAAACACAGATTGACCCCAGTAATTAAGGAGATGCTTTTATTTAAGTTATTCCATTGTATATATATACCACATCTTCTTTATCCATTCATCTGTTGTTGGACATCTAGGTTCTTTCCATAGTTTGGCTATTGTGGACATTGCTGCTATAAACATTCGGGTGCACGTGTCCCTTCGGATCACTACATTTGTATCTTTAGGGTAAACACCCAGTAGTGCAATTGCTGGGTCGTAGGGTAGCTCTATTTTCAACTTTTTGAGGAACCTCCATGCTGTTTTCCAGATTGGTTGCACCAGCTTGCATTCCCACCAACAGTGTAGGAGGGTTCCCCTTTCTCTGCATTCTCGCCAGCATCTGTCATTTCCTGACTTGTTAATTTTAGCCATTCTGACTGGTGTGAGTTGGTATCTCATTGTGGTCTTGATTTGTATTTCCCTGATGCCAGGTGATGTGGAGCACTTTTTCATGTGTCTCTTGGCCATCTGGATGTCTTCTTTGCAAAAATGTCTGTTCATGTCCTCTGCCCATTTCTTGATTGGATTATTTGTTCTTTGGGTGTTGAGTTTGCTAAGCTCTTTATAGATTTTGGATACTAGCCCTTTATCTGATATGTCATTTGCAAATATCTTCTCCCATTCTGTCAGTTGTCTTTTGGTTTTGTTGACTGTTTCCTTTGCTGTGCAAAAGCTTTTGATCTTGATGAAGTCCCAATAGTTCATTTTTGCCCTTGCTTCCTTGCCTTTGGCGATGTTCCCAGGAAGAGGTTGCTGCCTGTGTTCTCCTCAAGGATTTTGATAGATTCCGTTCTTACATTGATGTCCTTATTCCATGGCTTTCTTTCCTCTGTGTCTCCACATGTGTGTCTTTTCATAAGGCAACCCACCATTAGATTTGAAGCCCACTCTAATCCAGCATAATCTCATTTTAAGTAATTACATTGCAAATTGTATTTGCAAAATAGGCAATTTCCAAATAATATCACATTCTGAGGTTCCAGATAGACATGAATTTTAGGGGGATGCTATCCATTATACTGCACTGCCTAGTAATTGTTACTTTGCTTTTTTCACCACTTTCTCTATGCATATATCTTATTCAGGAGCCTCATTATTAAGGACTACTTCTAGGTGCATTGATTTGGGGGCATTTCTGATGTGCCTTGCTCTCAATGTGCCTGCAAACAGGCTAGTGTGATTTTGTTGGCATAAATCCTTTAAGAAGAGAATTTTAAGCATTCACAGTAAGTGGCTTTTGGAGGGTAGAGGCAAATACAGAATAGATACGGGTGGGTCACTGGTAATGACTGCTACAGGAATCTTCTTGTAAATTCTATTTTTGTGAATGACTTGGTAATTTTAAAAAGTAGATGTATTCCTTCTTCCCATTTAGCTTAGAAAAAGAAATATGTATGTGAACATGACATGTTTTTATAATTTGAATAGTCAATTAACTCTACAAGGTAATTAAAACCACAAAGAAGAACTAAATTTAAGCTAAAGTTGGTTATTTTTTTGGTGGGCTTCCCACCTTTCCTCCATTATTAAATGACATTTAAAGTAATTTCTTAAAACAAGATACATCATTTAATAACATTGTTTTTCACTTAATTATAAAGGATATATATCTTACAGTACAGCTGGAAGTAGTATACCTCAGTTATAAAATGCTCTGAGTTTTTTATTAAAATTTTAATCCATTCTGATATGTATATAATCAGATCATTTAGAGAACAGGGTTCTTAGACCACCTTGTATTTCTCTGGCATGCTCTTTCCAACAGTAGTTTTTATTTATTTATTTAAAAGATTTTATTTATTTGACAGAGAGAGAGAAAGAGATCACAAGTAGACAGAGTGGCAGGCAGAGAGAGAGAGGGGGAAGTAGGTTCCCTGCTGGGCAGTGGTTTCCTTCTTCATGATTTTATAAAAATTTGTAAAAGTTATTGTTGAATCCACTGCAATGATATGGAAAAATGCACCATCCCTTTTATCACTCTTTTATCATATATTATTGTCTGCATGTGTATATATCCTAAAATTCCTTTCTGATAATAATCACTTATATGTGTTTATTTATTATGCAAACAGGGCGACAGAAGAGAGAGATCATAATTGTCAATATAAGAATGTATAAATCCTCATGCTATTCATCATTTGCTATTTTAATCTCCACTGTGCCCTATTCTTTTGCCAATTTTCTTATAATTTGACTCCATTCTTATTTTATGATATAGTTACATTTTATACATATACCTCTCAGCTGCTTGAAGTTATTTTAGAAACAAGACAGTGTTTTAAAGTAAGGCATATGTTTATACATACAATGAAAAAGAGTAGCCACATATACTTAACAAAACAAATAGGCAAGCAACACAAGCCAAAAAAGACAAAGAATGGCTATTTGGAAGTAGTTGTCCAGGTGTGAAATGAAAACCTGAAAACAAACCTGTTCTTGCTATGTGTTGATTTTTCTATTTATTTTATGAAGGTGTTAATTTGGGTATCTGTATTGGTTTAGATATCTTGGACATATGTAGGTGTATTTACTTCCTAGGTCTGTCTTAACAAATTAACACAGATTTGATGATTTAAAACAACACAAATATATTACCTGACATTTTCAAAGACTAGAGGTCTGAAATTAAGGTGTGGGTAAGTTTGGTTTCATCTCAAGGCTCTGAGAGAAAAGCCATTCTATACTTCTCTTCTAGTTTCTGGTAGTTTTAACAATTCTTGACAGTCTTTGACTTATAAATGCATCACTCCAATCTCTTCCTCTGTATTCATATGATTTTCCTTCTGATTCTCCATGTCTATGTTCCAGATCTCCCTCTCCCATCTTAAAAGTGTACCAGCCGTGAGACTTAGAATTGACCCAAAAGAGTTGAGATATCATCTCAAGATCTTTTAACTTACATCTGCAAATACTGTTACTCCAAATGAGGTCACATTCTGAGATTTTTGCCTGGTAATATATTTTGGGAGCCAATATTCTATTCACTGCATTAGAGTTTTCATCATGTGAAGAAACTGGTCCAAAATCTAAATACATCTCCTTTTAATAACCTATAAATATATTGAGAATAAGAAATTGTTAAATATTTTAGAACCTCAAAATTCAATTATGTATTTGAATAGATGTTGACTATGAGGAAACCTTAACTCAATGCTTGAATTCAGCTATGTTCTTAACCCTTTTTAAGGACAAATGTTTAAACCACAATTCTTAATGAGGCATATCCTTGATATGCATATCCTCAACATTTGGTATTACATGACACAACTCAATTCTCCCAACCCACTTTATAAACTGGCCAAGGGTCCTACGTAGTCAGAGAAACAATGCTAATGAGACTTTTTTGTTTTTACAATGTAAGTTGGAAAGTATAGACAATGAACAATGGGATGCGTTGAGAAGGATTATGGAGTAAAGTAAAAGTCATATCTCATTATGAACATGCAAAAATAATGAGAAAAGAGTAATTAAAGTAGACCATGTACTCATGACACATGAAGAGTGGGGAACCCAACTGATTGTGGGACAGAAAAAAGAAAACAACCAGGCTCACAACTCATAGAATTTATTCATGCTGTTCCCTTTTCTAGGAATGCTCTTCCTCAAATACCATCATCATTTATTCCCTCACTTCAGGTTTCTACTTGAATGCCACATTTTCGTATACCCTGTCCCTAATTATATGTTAAATAAGCCCCCACTGCTCGTCACCACTGCCATCTGCACTCCTCCTTTCTCAGATTTATTTTTCATGTGGTACTTACCACAACAGCCAGCCACCCACCCACCCTTTTTATATCTCTACCCACTATAGTAAAAATCACCTGAAGGTAAAGGCTTTGTTTAGTGTTTACTACTGTGAGCTCAAATGCCTAGAAGAATGCCTGGAATATAACGGGCTTAATAAAACATTGTGAATGGAAAGAGTGAATGAATTAAATAGAATCTGTGAGATTCTTGAGTCGTGTTAATACATAAATGGAAAATTCTGAGAACTCTGGTGGGTCCCTAGACCCAGTCTTAGTGTCCCTAAGGTGGTTTTGTACAATAGACTCTTAGAATTCCATGATACCTGACTTTATTTTTTATTATAATACACATTCTATTTGATCTAGTGTGAGCAAATCTTATTATTCATAAGCAAGGAAATACGAGTTAAGTACACTACAGCTTCCTAGCGACAAAATTAGGGACAGAATCTAGATTCCATATACAGTTGTCTAAGTGAAATACATTAAGAAAATATGCTGCAAATGGAAACCTAGAACAAATTTCACAGCCAAATACAATTCATTGGTAAGATTATCCATTGGCTTGGGATATCTGTGTCTTTTATCTGATATTTTTAAGCAGATACTCAAAAGTTGAAAACATTTGTAGTAAATAAGAAATGTGTGCCTTTGCAATAACATTTGTAATTCTTCAACTCAGCAACAAGTTAAGTATATTTTTCTGTTTGAATTGTCAGTGGGATAAGAGTATACCCAAAGTAGAATTGATCTGTGATTTTGATGAAAATCAGAGTTTACATTGCTATTTTCATGGCTATTATCAAAGGGATTTTTGTCGTGAATGCATTTTAGTTATTCAAGGATGGTTGTTAAACCAAGTTTCATTTTTTTCTACTGAAAACACTGTAATTCTTTTTATACCTTATTAAATTAAAGCATTATCTTCCCTAAAATGACACTGTATAGGATTCCCCTCTGAGAGGTCCAAAATCTATTCAAGTAAGATATGAATGGATTACAAAATACATTTCTCCCTCCACTGCAAAAAGGTTCTTATTCAAATTAGGTAGGGTTTCTTTTTTTAACACTGATATATTAAATGCATTCACATGCATTAAATACATCAATAAGATGTTTATAAACATTATATACCCATTTACAAAATGCATTTTATTTATTTATTTTTAAAAAGATCATTTATTTATTTACTTATTTGACAGAGAGAGAGAGAGAGATCACAAGGAGGTAGAGAGGCAGGCAGAGAGAGAGAGGAGAAAGCAGGCTCCCCACAAAGCAGCGAGCCCGATGCAGGACTCGATCTCAGGACCCTGAGATCATAACCTGCCCAAAGGCAGAGGCTTAACCCACTGAGCCACCCAGGCACCCCAATGCATTTTATTTTCAACCCGTAGATTGGGACATATGCTTTATTCAAGTAGACATGTATTTTTTCCCAAAGAATGAGATTAAAAACCAAGATAAAATGACAATTCTTTTTGGACCATTAAAAAAGATCTATGTGAGATTATCAGAAATGTTACCTGCTTTCTTTCAGTCTCCATTTCTTATAAACTCTATTTATGTTTAATTAGTTTCCAATTAAGAGAATAAATATATGGCAAGGTGACACAAGAAAGGTACGTTATTAAATATAAATATGGCTTAATATGTCTTTGCCTTTGTACTTCTTTATTAATTTTTTCAGTATATTTCATTTTCAGATTGGAGGGTAATATTCACAAAACCTAAATATCAATCTTTCAAAGTGCCAATCATTTGCTAATAGCTATTTGTATAGTTATTCATTATAATACAAATTTGCAAATGTATAGCAAACAATAATCATTTGTAAACTTAAATAAGATCTCTGCCTTAGTGATAAATGCAATTTTAAGAAAATACTGCCTGCTTTAGGTTCTTCATAAAATGCAGTGTTAACTACTATCTAACATTGCATACTTTAGAAATAGAAGTACAAGACCACTTACTGAGAGGAATAATAACTGACGGCCATAACTAAAAATAATTTATTTGGAAAAAAAAAAGATTGTATTTGAAAAAATGATGATCATAATTACAATTTAATAGTACATAATTATATTACATAAAGTACATAATTACAATTATAGATGTAAGTTCAAGTCTGTTTTTCCTTCCGGGACAAATACATTAGTTAACTAAGTCTCAGTCTTTACACCTAAAAAAAAAACAAAACAAAACAAAATACATATATAGTGAAATACCAATCACTAGTCTTTAGTCTGTAGTGGAAACTCTTCCTCTGAGAGAACTTCAAATTGTTGACCTTGATTTTAAGGGTTTGGTCTTCTCAATGACCTATGTAAAGTAAAATCAGTGAGAGTGCCTACCTGTATTATCCATTGTCTCCTTCACATAGGAAGGGCAGTTTCTCTGAAATATTTGTAGTTTTGTAATTTATCAAAGTTCGCTTTTATTAAAACTTCTTTTTCTTTTCTCCTTTTTCTCTTATTAAAATTAAAATGTAGTTTTAATAAGTTATTTTAAATGATAGACTTTATGATATGAAACTCTAGAAGTTTTCAGAAACTCAAGTCAAATATTTTTAGAAGAGATGTTATATGATAAATGTTAGCATTTGATCTTTAATGGTTTTCATGAGAGCTGGTCTAATACCCTTTGGAACCCATCTATTTCTTTTGTAACCTCTTGCTGTTATGACATTTCTGCCCAAATAATCCATCAAAGATTGTTTCCTATAAGGTATTGTCCAAGATGATGTAATAAGTCTTGGTATTCTTGTGAAATAAATATTGTGTGATTCAATGATAAAAACATAGCCATGAAGTCTGAAAAATCTGAGTTCAAAGTCAGATTCATTTACTAATCATACAATGCCAGACAAGAATATTAAATCTTCTTGAATCTGTTACCTTATCTTTAAAATAGAAATAATAATACATAACCCATCAGTCTGTTGTGAACATTAACTAAGATAATAAACTACTATGTCCAACTCAAGTATTCTGTGAAGTTTGGTATATTGAACAGGACTCTCCAGAGAAATAGCACCAACAGGAGATTTTATATATGTATGTGTGTGTGTGTGTGTGTATCTACATATATGTGTGTATGTATATATATGTACATATACATATATACACCTATTTATACATATATATTTACATATATCTATAGAAATAGAAAAATAGATATACACAAAATAAAAATAAATATAAAAATAAATATATACAAATATATAAATCTATACTACACATATATTAATTATAGGAACCTGTCTCATGCTATTATGGAATCTGTGAAGTTTCATGATCTGTTATTTGCAAGCTGGGAAACTAGGAAACCCAGGCGTGTAATTTGATATTAGGGCCTAAGAGCCAGAAAGTTGATCATGTAAATCCTAGTTCTAGTCCAAAGACCTGACAATAATGGAGGGAAAGTGATGTTGTTAGTTCTGGTCTGAGTCTGAGAACCAGGAGCACGCATGTTCAAAAGCAAAGATACATGAGATAGAGAAGATAGATATTCTGGCTCAAGAAAATAGTAAATTTGCCCTTCCTTCACCTTTTTTTTTTCCCCTTTACGCCTCAAGGAATTGGATTATGTCCACTCTCATTGGTGAGGGAAATCTTTTTTATTCAGTTTACTAATTCAGATGCTAATGTCTTCCAGCAACACCTGAACAGACACCCAGATATAATATTTTTATCAGCCCAATTGCTTTATCAGCATCCTTTAGCCCAATTAAATTGACTGACCCATAAAATTAACCATCACATTTGGTCCCTTCTCTTCTACAGTGCCTTGTGTCATAGGTCTAGATATTTGCCTATATAGTTTTTGTTTTGTTTTCATGTTCTCTGTAGTTTATAGAACTCTTAGGATATTTCCCAAAGATGTGTTTAGTCAGGGTAAAATATGTTTATCAATATTTCAAGAAAGAGGAGTGCCTGGGTGGCTCAGTGTGTTAAAGCCTCTGCCTTCAGCTCAGGTCACAATCTCAGGGTCCTGGGATCAAGCCCCACATCAGGCTCTCTGCTTGGTGGGGAGCCTGCTTTCTCCTCTCTCTCTCTGCCTGCCTCTCTGCGTACTTGTGATCTCTGTCAAATAAATAAATAAAAAATCTTTTAAATAAATATTTCAAGAAAGATAAAAATGTTGTTTGAACATAAGAAGGATGACCAAAGAAAAGTTATCAATAATTTTAAGAGTCTTCTGTAGCTCAGGTATTGTAAACGAAAAATAAAACTAGGCTGGGCTCTGGTAGCTGAGGTAAAACCATCCAACTGGAAAAATAGTCTGCAATATAAAAAAGAGTAAAGCCAGAAGCAAATATGAGGTGTCAAGATAGCTTATAGAAGGAACCGAGGGAAGAATATAGGAAAGTCAGACTTGTAAATGAAGTCAGTAAAAAGACTAGTAGCAAAATAGAAGGAAATGACGTACATGGGTGCATTCTGATGGGAGTTTGATAAAGAGCCTCATTGCCTTCCTGACTCCTTTTCCAAACCAAAGTGATTTGTCCCTTTGGTTACTATGAGTTTATCTGACTTACTTAAGATGCCTTTGAAAGAAAGGAAAGTGATTGAAACGGACCTCTTCCTGTGTAAAGTACTCATAGCTCTTAAGCCCTGGACAAGAGCAAGGTAACCTGGAATTTTTAACTGCATTGTATACTACTTAGTGAGTCTGTTGTAGTCCAGGAGGGGTTGAAATTAGGTTTATCCTTAATTTTTCTTCCTAGAATTAAGGGATTTGAAGAGAGGTCTGTGAAACCATTGCCTAGACCCCAGCATAGGCAAGTGTTTCTGACATCTTATATTTCTGTGTAGAAATGTTAGTGCTTTAACATATAACTCAGTGGTGAAACTACAGTGGAGCGCTAAGTAGTTATATAATCTATAATATAAGACAAAATTGTATAGTTCATCCTTGGTAATATGAAATGATATTACTTGTTGTAGGAAAACATAAGATGTAATTTTCAACTTCTTTTTGGGTAAAGCCTTGTTTCCCATTTTGAAACACAGACAAGGTCATTAGAACTGCATGATACAACTGTATTTTCAATAAAAACACTAGTAAAATATAGCTTATAATTATTGAATTATAATGAACTGAACTAATCATAATTAATTATAAATATTTATATAATTTATATAATTTGCACATATTAATTATATAAATATTTCTAATTATACAAATAATTATAAATAACTAATTAACAGAATTAATTGGTTTTCTATTGGTTAAACTGAGCCTTTCATTTAACTATTGATAACATGTGGGAGTCTGTCCATCCTCACAGGATGATGGGTATATATTTCATACTCTATGACTGATTGGTTTATTATATCCAGAACATTTTTATCTCTACATGACTTATAGTAAATCAAAATATTTACATAGAGGGGTGTATGCATGTGCTTTTCTAATCAGTCATTGATTTTTCCTTTGCCTTTTCCATATTTTTATGGTGAGGTTTTCTAAGATGAGATTTGATGGATGTGAAAACACACAAACTATAAAGAGCTTGACAAATGCATACCATTATTGTTATTTTCTACAAAAATGCAAGTTATGAATTTTCTATTTGATTTTAAAGGTATCATGGGGCCTGGGTGGTACAGTTGGTTAAACAGCTGATTCTTGGTTTCTGCTCACGGTCTCAGGGTCATGAGATCAAGCAGGTCAGTCTCTGGTCATCATGGAGTCTGCTTAGAGTCTTTCTGCCTCTCTCTCTGCTCCTCCCTCCTGTGCTCTCTTGCTCTCTCTCTCTCTAAAATAAATAAATCTTTATGGGGTACATGTGTGGCTCAGTCAGTTAAGTATCTGCCTTCAGCTCAGATCATGATCACAGGGTACTGGGGTCAAGCCCTGCATTGGGCTCCCTGCTTACCTGAGAACCTGCTTCTCCCTCTCCCTCCACTGTACCTTGTGCTTTTCTGTTCTCTCTCTCTGTCAAATAAATACATGATATTTAAAAAAAAATAAATATTTAAATATAGCATAGAAATTTGGTGGGCTAGGATTCCATTACTCACCACTTCATTTTTCCGCATTTTATCCATTCTCTTATGCCTATCACAAATTCTTTATTTTACCTTCCCTGACTTTTTATTACTACTGGGATTCTAATAAATAAATGTTCAGAAAATCAGAAAGAAAAATTAGTGAATTATTATGAATTATGATATGTCAGGCTAAGGTATAGTGCAAAAATATTATGAATTCCATACATTCCTGCATTCACATCCTATTGGGATATAATGTTATTCCCATATAGATACAGAATCTTTTTCTCTATCTCTTGAATCTCAGGTTGACAGTTAACTGTTGTGTTAACAGGATATATGAATGTTGGCACTTACTCTCTTATGCACTGATTGAACCCTGAGACAGCAAGGGAAGGAAGCTTAGACTAGCTTGTTGACTGAAAGACCATGTAGAGTAGAGACAAACCATCCTAGATAAACCTACCAACCAGTCTGATAACTTCAAAAAATGTAAGTGACCCCTCAGAGCTCACTGAAATCAGAAAAACTGCACAGTCAACCTAAAGAAGTATTAGAAATTATAAATGTTGTCATTCAATGTTTTGGGATAATTCATTTGTACAGAAAAAGTTTACTAATAGAGAGAATAGTACATATCTCCTGAAGGGATGAGTTGACACATTGAGAGTGTTAATTACTTTATTCAATTCCAAGCATCTTATGTTAAAAAGAGGAGATGAAGGAAGAGTTTGAGAGTAGTAAGATGAAATGATGCTCCCTATTATCTTCTTAAATGATGCTTGGTGAATAGGAACTTTAAAGAGTCTCTGTTCCATGGAAATTTACAAGAAGCATCTTTAGCGAAATTATAAAAAGTGTATCAGACCAGTGAGGAAGAGGGAATATCAGGACTGTTGAAATGATCTGTAGAATAAATGTTTTGTTCTGTGTTTATCTTCCCAAATAAAAGAATGACTTTTTATATGTAACATATGCAAATTGATCTTTCTATAGAAGAGAAGTGGAAAGAACTCATGGGATGCATATTTATGCTCTAGTTCAGCTTCAAAGTTGACAAATATTAATTCAAGAGGAAAAAAGTTAGTAATTTTTGGAGGAACTAGTCAAAATGAATAACAACTGTTCATTGGAAAAATAGTGTGGTATTGTTGAAAGAATAAATAAATAGATCATTGGAACAGATAGATAACCCAGAAATAGGCCCACATAAATAAAATCAGCTGGTCTTTGAGTAGGGAACAGAGGTAATACAGTGGAAAGAGTGTGTACAGTTCTGTTAATCACAATTTTCCCCCCCGGGTGCGAGAACCCTAACTTTCCTAACCATAAAAGGGAATGTATTGCTTTATATAACTGAGAAGTCTATGGATGTAGCTGTATTCAGGAATGACTGGATTAGGGACTCCAAATATTCAATATTTCTCTCATTTTTCAGCTCAGCTTTATGCTTTTTTACCTACATACTTCAAAAATTCATAAAACACAATACTTACTGCCAGAAATCTAATATAAATGAATTTCCAACTAAAATTCTGAAATGGAGTTTTGATGTCCTGATCTATGTCACGCACACTCTCCAGGAGTAGGTTTAGCTCAACTGAATAAATGGACTAAAAGTAGAGGAAGGGAAATTGCCCAAAGGACAATCAAAGATAGAAGAATGGGTATTCTCCATCCAAACAAAAATACTGATTACAGGTATTCTAAAACAGGTTGAAATATATTTAGAGGTAAAGATAAAAATACAACACATGACAAGAATAAAAAACAAATCTGTCATAGCCACTTTCCCTCAGGGGACCTACAAAGAAAACAAAGGAGATTAAATGGAGTTTCATCATCACTACTGTACTTAGGCATTAATAATGATATTAAATTTAGTGAACAGAATTTAACCCCTATGAGAACTCCTTTTACCCAAGATAGATTTTTCTTAGCTCAAATGTCTCTAAATCATACTCTCTTAATTCACACTTAAAAGGTGTGAAAAAATGACTCTAGACTAGAGAACATGCTAGCCAGTAAGAAGTAAAAGAAATCACAAGAACTCAGAAAATGTTTTCAATTACTAGAGGTAAAGAATTCCGTGTATTCTAAAATCAGGGAAGAGGGCACTTTCTCCAATTTGTTTCACCTTACCAGCTAAGTAAGAGGAGAGAGAGAGGGGGAGAGGAATATGCTCATATATATAAGATACATATCTTTTTATTTTATTTTTTTATATTTGGGTACAACACAGAGACTGCTGGGATTATAGCCCAATGGCACAGAATCAGATTTGACCAATACATAAGGGTAATCTTATTTCAGTGAGCTTAAGTATGGAGTATAGTTCAGAATATAAATTCTTTTTCTAAAAACTAAAAACATCAATTTTAGAATTTTTTTCAAACAATATTCTATACCTTTATGATTTTGTAGTTTAAATTATTTCACTTAAAAATTGGAATGTAGGGGCGCCTGGGTGGCTCAGTGGATTAAGCCGCTGCCTTCGGCTCAGGTCATGATCTCAGGATCCTCGGATCGAGTCCCACGTCGGGCTCTCTGCTCAGCAGGGAGCCTGCTTCCCTCTAACTCCCTCTCTGCCTGCCTCTCTGTCTGCTTGTGATCTCTCTCTGTCAAATAAATAAATAAAATCTTAAAAAAAAAAAATTGGAATGTAAAGCTTCTATTTCCTTCACTATTAGTGAGTCAAAAGATATAACACACAGACATATCATATGAAGAAATTTAGATAATGAGATCATTTTAGACTATTACATAGTTAAGACTGAATTGGAAAATTACATAAAAGAAGAAAGCCAAAACATCATGGTCTCTGCTAACATCAGGAATAACAGCATTGTGTGCTATTGCCACTTCTATTCAACATTGTGCAAGAGGTTTTGGTAAGAACAATTGGACAACAATATGAAATAAGAGACATTTAGGTTTGATGAGTAAAGCTGTCTCCATTCACAGATGATGTGCTAAGGTATTTTGAAAATGCTAAAGAGTGTATAAATAATTCTTAGAACTAATAGTGAGCAAGGTGGCAGGATAAAGAACCATTACCAAGCATCAGTTGTATTTCTATACACTAGCAATGAACAATTCAAAAATGAATTTAGAAAAACAGTTCCACTTACAGTAGAGTCAAAAAGTATAAAAAAATTAGGAATGAATTAACAAAGGATTTTAAAGACATGTACACTGAAAACTAAAAACATTATTGAAAGAAATGAAGAAAGTGCTAGATAAAGGGAATAAACTCCATATTCATGAATTCAAAGAATGTTTGAATTCTTGAATTTTAAATTTATTGTTAAAAGGACAATACTCCCCAAATTTGTATACAGATTACACTCAAACATCAAAATACTGCCTTGGGGAGGGAATTAAAAAGCTGATCCTAAAATTTATATGGAAATTCAATGGGCTGAGAATAGCGAAAACAATATTGAAAAAGAGGAACAAAACTAGATGATTTATGGGACGCCTGGGTGGCTCAGTTGGTTAAGCAGCTTCCTTCGGCTCAGGTCATGATCCCAGCGTCCTGGGATCGAGTCCCACATTGGGCTCCTTGCTCCACAGGGAGCCTGCTTCTCCCTCTGACTCTGCCTTCCACTCTGTCTGCCTGTGCTCTCGCTCCCTCTCTCTCTGACAAATAAATAAATAAAATCTTTAAAAAAAAAAAAAAACTAGATGATTTATGCTCTTCAATTTCAAAACTGAGTATAAAGGGGCAGTAATCATGATAGTTATAATACTGGCAGAGGGATAGACATATAGGTATATGTCTGTTCCATTTGTGGTGATCTGATATTTGAGAAGGGTATCAAGACAATTCAATGGTGGGAAATAAGATTGTTTAAAATAAATGTATGCACACATACAAAACAATGAATTTAGACACCTACCTCACATATATGAATTAACACAAATAGATCAATGACTTAAACATAAGAGCTAAAACTATAATACTCATTTAGCAATTAATTCAAAGATATGTCAACAAAGCACCATTAACAAAAGAAAAAAATATAGATAAATTGGATTTGATCAAAATTCAAAATATTTGTGCAGTAAAGAGCAACATACAGTAGGTGGAAAAAAAAATAAACCAGAAGGAGAGAAACATTTATAAATTATATATCCGAGGGTCGCCTGGGTGGCTCAGTGGGTTAAGCCTCTGCCTTAGGTCCTGGGATCAAGCTCCGCATCAGGCTCTCTGGTCAGCAGAAAGCCAGCTTCCTCCTCTCTCTCTGCCTGCCTCTCTGCCTACCTGTGATCTCTATCAAATAAATAAATAAATAATCTTTTTTTTTTTAAAGATTTTATTTATTTATTTGACAGGCAGAGATCACAAGCAGGCAGAGAGGCAGGCAGAGAGAGAGGAGGAAGCAGGCTCCCCACTGAGCAGAGAGCCCAATGCGGGGCTCGATCCCAGGACCCTAGGACCATGACCGGAGCCGAAAGCAGAGGCTTTAACCCACTGAGCCACCCAGGCGCCCCTAAATAAATAAAAAATCTTAAAAAAATTATATATCCGATAAGGGACCAGTCTCCAGATAAAAATAACTGGATCTCCACAATGAAAAGACAAACCAGTTAAAATCTGGGCAAAAGGTTTACATAGATATTTCTCCGAAGAAATAAAAATAACCAATTAGCACACAATGATTAACCTCCTGGGTCACTAAGAATGCAATCAAAATTACAATGAGAAACAACTTCATATGAAACATATGTTAATAAAAAAGACAAAAACAAGTGTGGATAAGGATGTGGAGACACTGTAACCTTCACTGGTTACTGATGAATATGAAAAATGGGGCAACTACTTTGGCATACTGTTTGGTAGTTCCTCACAATGTTAAATATACAGTTACATGAGACCCAGCAATTCCATTCCTACATATATATCCAAAAGAAATGAAAACATTGTCCAGTCAAGAGTTTGCAAATGAATATTCCTAATAGCAATTTTCCTAATACCCAGAAAGTAGAAACAGCTCAAATGTCCACCAATATAAATGGATAAACAAAATGTGGTCTATTTACAATGATATACTATTAGATAATGAAAATAAAGCAATGACACATGCTACAACATGGCTGGGCCTTGAAAACATGACACATGAAAGATGCCAGTCACAAAAGATCACATATTCTGTGAGTCTGATTATAAAAAATATCTAGAACAGGAAAATCTTCAGAGACAGAAAGTAGTTTTGCTATTGCTAGGGCTTGTGAGAGGGATGGAGGAAATGGGAAGACATTGCTAATGAGTACAGGATTTCTCTTTGGAGTGATAAAATATTCTAAACTTAGTGTTCATGGATGCATAACTATGAATATATTGAACAACACTTTATGCTTTAATAGGTGAATTTTAAGATATATGAATTATATCTCAATAAAGCTGTTATAGCATATAATTAAAAAAAGGATACTATGATAAAAGACAAGTCCAGCTTTAAAAAAAAACCAAAAATTTATTAAAAAAAGGAGAGTGATTGAAATAAAAACGTAATAAGTTTGTTAAGCCAACATTGTCTCTGAAGCAAGAACCATTGCTTTAGAAAATCAAATTGAGAAAAATTAACCAGAATCCAGTGAAAATATATAAATATAAAAATGTGCACATGTATGTACATATTTATAGGTATATAAATATATAAAAATATAGAACTATATGGAAGAGTGAGACTCAAGAATTTGAGAATTGTCTAATTTAAGAGATGTGAGAAGTTCCAACGTTATGTTGAACAAGATTTTCAATGGAGAATATTTCGATCTGTGGAGACAATATTTGAAATCTGTGGTTGAGAATTTTTCATAATAAGAGAACTACATGAATATTCACTTTGAAGAAGCAAAATGAGATGTGAATTGGACTGTTAACAATAGATACATACCTACACACAATAGTGCGACTGAACAGAGAAGGTCTGAGGAAAATAAAGAAACAGAAATAAATGACTCATTACCTAAAAAGGGTAAATGACTTCTCAGTGGCAACAATGGAGGTTAGAAGGATTCAGAATAATAGACTCAAAGTGAGGATGAAAAATAACTGTCAACTTACATATCTATATTCAGCAAAATTACCTTTTACCAGATCCACATTTAAAAGAACAAGAAAACTCTAGAAGAAAATAGGGTGATACACAAAATAATTGGTAGACATGTGAATAAAACAAACAAACAAACAAAAGATTTGATTATATTAAGTAATAACTGTAACAAAGACTAATTTGAGGACTATAACAATAAGTGAACAAAAATACAGGCTGACAATTACATTTGAGATGAGGGTGCCATTGAAATTCAAGCTCTAATGCTCTTGTATAATAAGGATGGGGAAAGAGAGAAGAAGGAGATTTGGGTGTCAGAAATGTACACATTAGTATCCCTGATCTGTCACAAATTAACTTCTGCTTTCATGCCTACTCTAGATTCTAAAACTGGTAGGGAGTCAAAGGTTTTAATGAGTGAGGACTTTAATTCACTTAACATTTGCATTTCAATAACATTTCGATCTGTTAAAGAAGAAAAACACAACAAAAAGAAAACAGCAAGAGCAACATGAACAACAACAAAGAGACATAGTTATGACTTTCATTTCCAGGGTTCCTCAAGCAGAGCTAGTTCCCAAAAAGATTCTCTGAGTCCCCTTGTTAAGGCAGTTGAGTCCACTGGAAAATCCAAATTGTGGTCACAAAAAGGAGTTACAGTCATAACTTATGACTAGACTAAGCATGACAACTTTGGCAATGTTGATAAAAAGAACATCAGTGGGGCGCCTGGGTGGCTCAGTGGGTTAGGCCTCTGCCTTCAGCTCAGGTCGTGATCTCAGGGTCCTGGGATAGAGCCCCATGTTGGGCTTTCTGCTCAGCAGGGAGCCTGCTTCTCCTCCTCTCTCTGCCTGCCTCTCTGCCTACTTGTGATCTCTCTCTTTCTGTCAAATAAATTAATAAATTCTTAAAAAAAAAAAGAACATCAGTAATAAGATAAAATTCTAAATAGATTGGAGGTCATTAGCATGAAGGCTGTAATATGGATAGGGACCAACAATCCAGGGAAGAGTGTGTTGGAATCCCATTTTTAGTAGTGCTGGTCATAGACTACAAGAGCTAGACATGGGGTTTGAAGTACACAGAGAGCCAGATCTCTGTGTCTCTGTGGTGTTACGACATGCATCATCATCTGCTTCCAATAATTTTTCCCAAGTAATTAGACCCAATTGTTGCCCAAATGTAAACTAATAATATCCCCCACCAATCCTCCATCAATCCCTGGAACTTCTTGCCTTAACACAAGAAAGGTTTCCACTCATAACATTTTGTCAAGTCTAGAACTGAATAAAAGCTCTCATTGTGGACTGTTGAAAAGTTTTCATCTGTTATAATTCTGCTGGTTGTGCTAATCTCCTACCAGAACTTCTTGATTCTCTGAAACTCATCTCTGGTATGGTTTTTAAAACTCCAGTCCTCAGAATACACTGAGGATACACAGCCTCTTATTTGATTTGGAGATTTTGGTGGCAGTCACCCCCAAGGTTGCAGTGTACTCCTCCAAATATCTCTAAATATCTCTGTGTTTAATTCTTCAGCCTCGGGAGGGAAGCTTGAGGACTGAGGAGAATGGACGATGGATGAGTGGCATCAGCACAGATTGGCTGTTTGAAAATAGTTCACTAGTAGCAGAGGGACTTTTTTCATTGGTACAAGTATTATTTGTCTTGGTTGGAGAGCAGACAGTTGCTGAAGGATATAAGGACTTTTAATCTGATAGACTGTTAACACGTTATTAATTGTGGGCAATTAAACAAACATACTTTTCTTGCAAGTTCCCTTCATTTTTGAGGTGTTCAGAATCCAGTTGAAAAAATAACAAACAGTCCTACAACTCCAGCCCTGCATGAGAAGGTTTTTCCGAAGGTGTTCAGGAAAGAGTGCTGGAGGTTACAATCTAGTGTGAGTTGAAGAGAAAGCTTCCTGAAGGAGGTGATGTCAAGATGAGAAAGCAAGTTGAGAATTGGCTGTAATTGTTCAGGATAAGAAAGAGAGGAAGGAAATTTCAGGCTTGTCTTAAAGTAAACCTATAAGAGAAGGGATACATAAAAGTAAAGAAACAGTTTAAGAAATAGTTAAAATAGTTAAAAAGTTAAGAAAATAGTTAAAATAGTTAAAAAGTCAGGAGGTAGGATGAAAAATTTGTTTACCTGTAGCCCGATAAAGAAAAAAGAAAGAGCAAAATGTAAAGTTTTTTTTTTTCCCCCAAGTTATTTGCACTGTTAGCTTTAAAATTAGAATGTAACCAATTCTTTACTAAATTGATAGAAGTAGTTGCTTGGGATCTATAGTAACACAATCCAAATCTTTTGGACAGTTATGATTCTGCTGCAGTTGAACTTGGGCTAATTAAAACCAATAGCTGCCAGCAAATTCATTAATCCTGATCTGTTTATAGATCCATTGTGAGGAATGATCATTTATTATCTTAAGACCCTGTGCCTTCTGATAAGTATTATTATGTAAAAATATGGACAGAGAGTGCCCATTGGCAAGAACTGTTAATCTTTTCAATTTACACTTGGAGAACTTGTAAAAACCAAGCACATTATCCCTCATTGAGAGGCAGGAATGACAAGTTGGTTTAAACCAAGGAGACCTCTGTATAAATTAACAGATGTTTTAGTTGAAAATAGAAGTTGTCAACATGACCTTAATTAATGAATTTGTTAATAGTTGTTCCCAGAATGAGGTAATATGCCAAGTTTTAACCTAGGTATAGAGGAATAAATGCAGGCTTTACAGTTAGACTCAAATTGAAATGCCAGCTTGGACCTCATGATTTTCATGGTCTTAAGTAAGTTATCAGGTTAACTCAGGTGTGAGAATCACATTTCCACATGGTGTGCATTTAATAAACTAGAATTTGGCATCTAATGGTGCTCAGTGAAAATATGACTTTATTAAGTCAAGTGCATTCTCTTTAATTGAGGAATGTGTGGGTTCAACCCTGTGTATACATGTGTGCTTGAATATATAAACAGAGTGATAGAAGTATTGTTTCTTGACTTCCTGGCTAAATCTCCTATGTATAAATTATAAGGTAATCTGGACCGTGCTTTCTAACTACTAAAAAAGGGGGGGGGGAAAGTCCAGAATAAAGGACTTTAAACGGATTCTCATATTGAAATCCTCACATGGGGTACAAATCACACAGCTTCTAAATGAATTATATCTAATAGACTCATCCAATGAGATTCCTCATTTAGTTATCTTGGCATAGGTTTTATCACTCATTTATTGTAACAGGCATCATGGGAGTTCCATTGCTGGGCTTTACTGAGACTTCTGTAGATCAGGTGGACTTTTGTTGTATCTACTTAAAAGAAATCACTGGCCAAATCATAATATGGCTCAGAACATTGAGGCTTTTATTATTATTATTAATATTATTATAATCCCTAAAATTATAAAGAAAATGTTAGACCTGAT
This sequence comes from Mustela putorius furo, assembly GCF_011764305.1. Taxonomy (NCBI): domain Eukaryota; kingdom Metazoa; phylum Chordata; class Mammalia; order Carnivora; family Mustelidae; genus Mustela; species Mustela putorius. The sequence goes on from NW_025421375.1 coordinate 11,388,453, forward strand.
GGATGCTTTTCTCCTCTCACATAACTTTGTGTTTTCCTTACATTGTACAGGAAGATTTCCGTCCTAGGCCCTAGTTTTGTTCCACGTCTTTTAGGAACTATTATCTCTTTCAGAGCTTCTCTCAGCATTTTCTGGAGCATTACCTTCAAGTGAGCTGTAGTCTTATTACTTACTTTGGTCCACAAAATATTTGAGACTTATTATGTCAAGAGAGCAGCGCTTAAGAGTCAATATATGAATTGCCATATTCCTGTCTTCCTGCCATGGTGATCAACCAAATGGTAGATATGCCACAATATGTGTGCGTGCCTGATACATAGTGCAGGTAAGATTGTTGTGTTCAGCTGTTACAATGTGCAGATTGTTTGTTACTATGTTATAACCTAATCTATCCTGAACGAAACGACACGTGTTGAAGTTTATGCTAACCATCAGTTTTGTGATAACATGCCTTGGTCATGCCAGAGCATTAGGAAACCATGCACAGATACATAGCCATTTTATACCAGGAAAGACATGCTACTATTGCAGTATATTCTGGCACAATGCCACTGACCTAAACCAAGTACATTTATACCCTTGTAAGAAAAGACTCCATGAAATTCATCATGCTAACAGTGTGTTTCAATAACAGGGACTTCCCCACCATAGACTTTTCTTAAATGAAATGGTATTTATTTTATGACATTCCTAGTTGGAATGAAAATCTAATTAGTGAGGAATTTTTTGCTTTGCTTACTTAAAAAAAAAAAAAAGATGTATTTATTTGAGAGAGACAGAAACAGAAAATAAGCAAGAATAGATGGGAAGGACAAGACAGAATCTCGAGCAGACTCCCCACTGAGTGGCAAGCCCACTGTGGGGCGCTTGATCTCGTGACTCTGAAATCATGACCTGAGCTGAAATAAGGAATCGGATCACTTAACTGACTGAGCCATGCAGGAACACCTTTTGATTCACTTTTTTTTTTTTTTAATTTTTAATTTTTTTCATTTGTGTACTAGGCAGAGAACTTTATTAACTTTGTTTAAAACTTTATTCCCAGACTGCTTCAGCTTAATGAGCTGCAGAGGATGAATTGTGTATAAGCAAAACCTGAAAAGAGCTGTGGTGTCCAAGGGGCTTGGACTTAAAAATATTAGAGATCTAGATTTTATCAGATCCATGAAGAAAATTTTAAAAAGCAGTCATAATATAAAATAACCATGTCTGTGTGGCTCAGTTGGGTAAGTGACTGCCTTCAGCTTATGTCGTGATCCCAGGGTCTCAGGATCAAGTCCTGCATTGAACTCCCCTGTTCAGTGAAGAGTCTGCTTCTCCCTTTCCCTCTGCCCCCACTTGAGCTTGCTGTCTCTCTCTCTCTCCCTCTCTCAAAGAAATAAATAAAATCTTAAAAAAAAAAAAAGCTACTCTTAGTAATTTCTTCAAGTTTTATCTTCTTCAGAAATTGACTCAATTCATTTGCTTTATTCTTGAGCTTTATCAAAATACTCCACAAGATCTGAAACTTCATCATCCTCCTCCTCTCTGGGAATAAGTGGTGCTTTCCTTTTTTTTTTTTTTTCCTCCTTTGAAGATTTAGAGACTTTATTTGTTTGTTTATTTTTGATGTTTTCCAGTATTTATTTAAATTCCAGTAAGTAGTAATTTTCCATCCACAGATTGGGCAGAGCTTCAGCCAGTCTTCTCAAACTAGTTGGACTATCTGCACCAGGTTGGTTTGAGATCATGGGTAGCATTTCTGGCAGCTGCTTTGCCCCTAAGTGGCCTGGAATGGTGCAAGTGTTCGCTGCCCTGGAGTTGTTAAAATTGATCACTCTTCCTTGGTTCATGAATATATTCACTTCTTTAACACCAGAGATATTACTTACTCCTAACTTCTTTAAGGTGAGCTGACATTTTCCATCATTGGCAATAGCCAATGCACAGTTATTTCAATGCATAATTCCTTTCCCACTACTGAGCACTTGTGCTTATAGTTTGGCAAGTTTCTCTTGGTTCATGATAGTTTTTTCATCTTGTTGGGACAGAAATGGGACCATAGGGAGGACTAGGGTTGGCGCTCTGGGACGGTCTCGGGCAGATGAGCTGAGATTAGGTGTGCACATGCCTGTTTTATTCACTTTTTAAATACCTCCTACCTAGTAGGTTGCCTGACATAGAATAATAAATATTTAATTAATTCAAGTGTGTCATTTTCACTGTAAGGTATTGTTCATTGTTTGACAGCGCCCTATGATAGCCTCTGGGAGGATTTTTCTGGACTAAGTACCATGAATATTACTAATTCGTCTAAATATCTGATATCATTTTTGACACATTTTGAATCATAGAAACTGTTTTTTCTTTTCTTCCTGGCTAATAGAAATTCAGTCCATTTGAGATTCTCTTCTTACATATTATGTGGTTTAACCATAAAATAAATTTATGTTCTTTTGTTTGAACATTTTTCTTTATGTTTAATTTTTCTTACCTAATATAATTTTGTTGCATTGTATTATTTTTATAGATTTTAAATACACACAACATATATATCTACATTTATGTAAACCATGTTTTGACATTTTTCTTAATAGATATATTAACTCTTTATAATGACCAGTTATTTTACTGTACTTTGAAGCTTTATTCAAATATTTTAAAATATACAAAAACCTATGTACTTTAATTGTGAAAGTGTTAGGGTTGTTAGACCATATCATCTAGCTATAAGGTTTTAAGTAGCAAGGGCAATTTAGTCTTAGTGAAATTGCTCACCGCTTCAAGGCACCTAATTAGAAATTAAAATACCTAGTTTTTTTTAAATTCCTCTCCAGCTCTATCTCAGCATATTTTAATCTGAACTATATTTCTCTGTTAAATATGATTACTGAGCAATGACAGAACTCATGGTCATTCATTGCTCAGTCATTAGCAGTTTTCATTTATAGTTGAAATGAATACTTTCCTCAATTATATTTTTTAATCAATCCCAATCCTTTCCTTTTTATATAAGAGATATTAAGCCTTGAGAAAATTTCTGCAGAGTAATAAAACCTGTTAGATTAGATTAATATACATGGGCTGCTCAACTATTATTAATTTAGACAGACTTTCATTTTTCCCTTTTTGATTACACAGGACATTGATTTATGATACATGAAACAACCAAATTGCACTTTTGAAATTTGAAATTCTAGAGTTCTCCCTACGTTATTGGCCTTGAACTCAGCTATTTTGTCCTTTAAATTATAAAATATATGCCCTTTTTGATTGAAAGGTATATATTGCCTAGTGCAGCAAGTATATTAACTCAATATTTGCCTGAGATTAATGGGTCATTTTAATGTCATTAATATGCTATTGAATCACAATAGAACATATCATAAAACCTTTTATAATTTCTTCATTAGCCTCATTGTAGTGTACCTACAATGCCTACGATACCATTTTTTTAGCTTGTTTTGTTGCTTATGTCTTTTGAGTTTTTGTCTCAAGTCTAGAAAGAAAAGATATTGATAATGCCTAAATGTGAGTACTGCTAGAAGAGTATAGGCTTTTAGTTTATTTTGCCCTGGTGGAGTGTGGGTAGTCAGCATATTTAAGATGCAGAGATTACTAGGGAGAACCCATTTGGTAAAGTTGCCTGAATTGGGAGAATACATGGGGAAATGGCAGGACAATGCCAGACAGACTAATACTTACTTTTTTCCCACAAGCATATCCGGATATCCTAAAGTCTGAGGGTCGAAGTCGTTTAGGTTTACTCAGTCAGGACAGCATTTTTTCCCCTTTTTCAGCATGTGATTAAAAAAAGAAAAAAAAAAGAAATCTCTTCTAAAATATGTTGGACTCATAGTCCATCAGTGGCCACATATATTGGTTAATTGGATAACCCAATAAATAAATTTGGAAACATGCAAGATGTTACAGTAACTAACAAATGGGGAAGCCTAACCTAATTCTGGAGGGCAGCAGAGACTTCTTTAGTCAGATGTAAAGCATATACACATGAAAGGTCACGAGTCAGAAGAGCCTGATAAATTCCAAGAACTGTGGTAGAACTACTGTGGGTGAATCTCTATTAGAAGGCAAGAGAGTGAAAAGCACAAGAAGTTACTCTTGTGGTAGGCTGAGCCCAGACCCTGAAAGGTTTTAAGGCCATGCCATAGATGTTGATTTTGTCTTAATGCTAATGAAACCCAAAATCTGTGAAGATATTAGGACCCAGTCAACATGATGAAGAGTAGATCAGGCATGATCTGCTACATCAGCTTTGATGTAGAGATTACAAATATTCTGAGACTTCTTTATAAATAGTAGCTTATTTGAGTCAAAAACATATAAGGTCAGACTAAAAGTACAAACAGATCTCTCTAAGAGACTTTTAAGCCCACCATTAGAGTTGACCCTTATCAGCATAAACATCAGTTTGAGTTTGATGTATAAAAATCCAGTGTTGGAGGAATAGATACAAACTAGGAGAAAATGTTTTGGAAATAATAACAGCATGAAGTGTCCTAAGTTGCAAGTTTCTCCATTTCTTTGTAGTGTCCATAAAGCAGTCTAGCTTGTAAAACTTCCCTTGGCTTTTTGGTGTGTCTTGTATTGCTCTAATGTGGCAGAGCATAATGGTCACAAGTATGAAAGGCTCTTTTACATTAAATTACACAGAATAAATTTCCCTGCTTAGAAGATGATAGCAGCTGATTTCTTCAATTTAGTTGCAGAAGATTCTAACATTAAATCTGAAGCTACCACGGAGTGATAGAACTTTGAAGATTACAGTGATGATAATGCGGCTTCTAGTGAATTAAATGAATGTTTATGGCTTTTTCTTTTCTGCATTCATTGTTGTTGCTGCTGCTACTCCTGCTGATGCTGGTTTTGTGTGTGGCTTTCTCGGTAATGTTGGCTTTAAAAACAGAAACAAAATAAATGTGCATGCAAATCAATAAAACTCCTCAAAGCCTTATGTTTCTGTAGGATTGACAGTGATATTTAATAGACTACTTGCTTTTTGGCCCCAAGTTTTAGTTTTGTTACCCAACGTAAACCTCTTTTAAAAACTTCCTTAAATTTGAAATGATACCAGTCATGGGTAATTAGATTCTCTTTCAGAATACTCTGTATCTCCTTAATTAATACATGTATTTTATATGATTCCTACCATTTATCATATTTCTGTCCAGTTAAACCCTGTATTTTTCTGTTTTACTCTTTCTAGGAAGCGAATTTATGATTTCTACAAAATTTCAAGTGTATTAGGTTCTCATATCTATCATATTTTATAATGTATTTTTAGACTTACTCTGAGTTGTTATTTTCCTCTTCAAAATTTAAGTTCTCAACAAGAAACTTTGTTAAATTATCTTTTAATTTTCCACCAAATGTATACATTTAGCTTATTTAAACCATTACCAATCGATTACAATTTTTTACTCAGAAATGATATTTACCAAGCATACATTTAATAGAACAATAAGGAGAATTACAGGCTTACTGGCCTCAGAATATCAAGTCACCATACATTAGAGCAATTAGGAGGGTGGCCTTCCTCTTCAGCTGGAATGAATGAATGAATGAAACTCAGTTTCCTACAGGACCAAGTTGTGCCTTTTCTTCAGAAGCTTGAGTATAAATTTTCATAAGGATCTGGAAAGCTAGATTTAAAATACTCAGAAAATTCTCCTTGCAGCTAAAATTGAGATATAGATTGCTTGATGCTTAAGTCCTCATTGTTTATCCCTATTTATCTTTATTAAGATAAAGTATGTTTCTTTATTTGTACCGTAAATCGGCAAATTGTAAGAGGGCCTTGTCCCTCCTCGGAGACACTACCCCATTGGCCACTGCAAGTCTCTTCTGGGACGATGATAAGATGATAATATGGTGAATCATGGGTCTTCTCTTTCTCTTGTTTGGCTTTCAGGCTTTCCTTACAAAGCCTGTTGCTTAACTTGTAGTGAATGACGTTGTGATATTTACCTTTATTGACTTTACTACAAACTTGGTACAGGAATTTTTGTAAGCATTTCTGATTGTTCCTCTAAATAACAAAAAAGAGGTAAATAACTAATACAGCATTTTATTATACTTGAAATGCCAGGAAATTTGCCAAGCATTCTTGTGCTTTAATTAATTATTCTCTTCCTTTTATACTTATTTATTATTTATTATTTTAGTTTCACTGTAGTTAAGACATAGAGTTACATTAGTTTTAGGTGTACAATACAATGATTTGTTAGTTCCGTATATTAGTCACTGCTCATCCAGATTCAATCCGCTCACCTATTTCACCCATCCTCACAGCCACTAATTAATCAATTTGATGGAACTTTCAATAACCCCATTTTACAGATGAGAAGACAAAATTTAAGAACCTAAATGTCTTGCCTCGTGTCACATAGGTAGTTAAGATAGAGCTCATTCACATCTGAGTCTGGACGAAACACAGTTCTTTCTCTTCTGAAACTGGCAGAAAGGGAGTGATCAAGATCACTCGGAAGTGGTAGGAAGCAGGTGTGTGCTGGGATTAAGGACATAGGGCAGAGGGGAAATGGGAAGCTTAGAGCTTTAAGATTTTGAACTTGAAAAGTCTGTAATGTCCTTTTCAGGTCTGCTTCAAGTCAAGTTTGTCAACTTCAAATAGACTTGAAACGTAGATTTCAAGTCCGTTTTGGACTTGAAAGCTGATAGCTGAAGAGGAGAGAAGGTAAAGCTTTTTTTCATATGATAGTAGGAGAAGCTTTGTAACTAGAGCATTGTGTGAGTTGTTCAAAAACATGTCTTAATTTCAGAATGAAGGCTTAAAATGAAAAGTATACCGAGTCCTGCTTACCAGTTTATTTATTGAACTAAAGGCCTTGGTAAGTTATTGATAGTGAGAATTATGAACAGAAATACAAAGTAAGGTGATGGACATATAAGTCAAAATAGGAGGCATATGGGCATGTTGGTGCAAAATTAATGATCTAAAATTGGCAATAAGGAGATAAGTGAGTATTCAGATGATGTCTGGCCTCTGAGATAAACAGAGGATGGAAGGATATTAAAATTGCCTAAAATACAGAAACTGTGAATGAAATCCAGGAATCAGTTATGTGAAGTGGTAGGCAAAAATTTCTGGGTAATGGCTGAAGATGTAGTATTTCTTAACACATGAAAAGAGTCAGTATTCTGATAAGCAGTAGAAGAGAGTCGCGGGGGATGGAATGTGAAGTTCCCTGGAGGATAGTGAGAAGAGAGAATATATTCTGATACTTACTAAAGAGGACATTTATGAGCAAAATTCATAGGATCTGTATAGCTGAGAGTTCCTACTTAACTTTCCAATATTTCATTAATACAAGTTTCTAAAGTCACAATTAAACTCGGTTCTACAATAAATAAAATCTAAGTAAACTTTAAAAATCATCATAGGTTATTATTTTGACTTTGGATTAAAATATAACTTTCTTGTCTCTGATACTTTAACAAGGAATTATAGGTCATAATCCAAACAATATTAACCAAACTGGATGAATCTTTTAATACATTTAAAATTTTGTTGTTGAAAGCAAATTTGTCTATCTCCAGGCTAATAACCTCACATATATTAGACTATTTTTCACATCTAGAAAAGTACTTTTCTTCCCCATTTCAAGAAGTTTCATTAAGAATTGAGATCAGCTGTATAGTGGATGCACTAATTTTGCCTGCTTTTGGTTTGATATCTGAATTAACTGTGAAGAATTGATATGGCTGAGGAACAGAAGTTATCTGGAGTGATATTTTTGGAGGATCACATGTATCTTTCTTGAATGGATTTATTGAATTCTGTGAGAACTTTCTTCTTTGAGGTTCATTTTAAACAAAAGGGAAGAACCTATAGTAACATCCAATAAAACAAACAAATAAAAAGTAATATTGTAAAAAAAAAAAAAATAAAGCCAGTTCAAAAGGTAGCAGTGATTGTGCCCGGACCCTTAACAGACTAATACAAGGAGTGATGACCTTGTGAAGTTTGTTGGTGATGAGGTCATAAAATGTGACAAAAAGAGATTGCAGTTTTTATTGTTTCATTGATTTCACCTTTTCCCTTTTCGATATGAAGTTGGCTAAAAGACTTTATTTTGTTACTCACTGAGCCTAGGGAGTGTGCAGAGAGAATGATTTCAGCTTCTAATGGTGCTAACTACGTTTAGAGGTGGTCAAGCAAGTTTACATGAAGAGAGAACTAAGTTGAAACTTGCATCTTGCAATAAATCTGAAATGTATGATGAAAATTGTAATAGTCAACTGATTAGATAATATGCAAACATCAAGAGCAGATGGGCTTTCAGAAAACAAAGAACTTATTTTCAGGAAATTGATTATATAAAGAGACTATATAAAGAAAGGCAAATATAGAACATTATTAGTGTCATAGAAGTGATATTTTGTGGGTTTTTTTTTTTACATATTTTCATTTTGCTACATCTGTTCAGGTTTTCTGATCTTAGTCTGTGCTCAGCTTGTGACACAGACTTGGTATAATAAATACTAAGATAACAAAGTAAGTAGGGATCATTTCAGGCTTAATTTTTTACTTTTATAATTGACCAGTATTTTCTATTAATTGACCAATATTTTATTTAATACAATATGACTTTGAACTTCAAGATTCCATTGTTTAAGAGATAGAACAAAGTTTCCAAATATTTTTTTTCTTATTGTTAACTTGCAATGAGCCAGTAGGACTGATTTGAGTAAAATTTTAGAAGTTGAATTAAAATGCAATGGTTATGTAGAAGACTCTGTATACTCTCCTGGGGTAGAATCAGTGAGGAAATATTACAACTGTTAATCTTGAGAAAGTCATTTTAATTTTTCTGACTATTTACTCATGTGTAAAATGAGAGAATAGACTGGCTTTCCAGATCAAACATACTGTGTTTCTGTGATATGTGATGCACGGGTGAGATAAATTCTTTCTTCAAAGATACCAAAATCAATCTAAATAGATGTGTTAAGTCAACCACAAAGGAAAATATCCACCAGTGTTCAGCTTCTGCCCAAAAAGGCAAATGGCAAAAGCAGTAAATGTTTGAGGACTGTAGTTCAAAAGCAAAGAGGTATAGAAAAAATATATATAACATATAATACAGTATTATATATATATTATTATCATTAACCACATGATGTGCAAAAGAGAAATGAGAATAATCAAGTTTAAGAAATAAATTCAAGGTTACTAGAGTCTTAAGATTGACGTTCAACCTCATACCTGACATGCTTTTCCCATTATTCCTTGTGGTCTGTCCTTTCTCAGCAGCTCAGACTGAAAAGTATTTAAATGACAGGGGTGATTGTTTTATTAGAAACCACAATAAATTGATTTACTTTCTCAAGGTATTGTCTAGGCATGGATGTTAGAATTAATTTGCATGTTGCGTGTGGTAATTTTTCCTTAAAAAATAAAATAATAGAATTTAATATAAGGGCACATGGGGTGGCTCAGTCAATTAGCCCCTGATTTCAGCTTGGATCATGATCCTGGAATCCTGGGTGCAAGTGTGGCATCCGGCTCCCTGTTCGGTGGGGAATCTGCTTCTCCCTTTCCTGCTGCTGCTCACCCTGCTTGTTCATTCCCTTTCTCTCTCCTTGTCTCTGTCAAAAAAATAAGTAAATAAATAAAATCTTAAATAAAAAAATTTAAAATACTCCATTTGGACATGACCTCACAGGGTATTTAATCTGAAGCATTCGATTTTTAAGTTTACAAAATAAACTTCAGATGCTAGCTTAACATTTTTAAGTTCAGATGTCTAGTTAGAAAAATTATAGTATGAAGCAAACTAACCTGTAACCCATAATTCTAACAATTCTAAAAGCTCTTTGTTGAAAAGCTTTAAGAGAAAAAAAATAGCTATGAGCTTTTATTATACAAAGTTTAATATCATTATTACAAATTCTCATGGCCATACCCATTACAATTTGATCACTTTGTCCATTATATTGGTTGTCCCCCAAATTCAGTATAGAATATGATCTAATCAAGTGTAGAACAACTGCCTAAAAGAAGTAATAAATAAAAGAACAAGAACTTGTAATGTGAGGTGAGTAATTCATGGCTTGGAAACAGAATTTTGAAATCATAAAAATCTATAATTGGCTACAAGATGTCTTCCCCACAAGGTTTATTACCCTTTTCTCTTTCTGAGCTTTCTACTGCCTCTAAGTATAGGCATCTCCCTCTGCTGTTTTACCAACTATGTTGTATGTATGCCGCTATGCAACTATGTATGCCGCTAAGTATAGGCATCTCCCTCTGCTGTTTTACCAACTATGTTGAGGACTGTGGTTCAAAAGCAAAGAGGTATAGAAAAAAAATATATAATACAGTATTATATATATATATATTATTATCATTAACCACATGATGTGCAAAAGAGAAATGAGAATAATCAAGTTTAAGAAATAAATTCAAGGTTACTAGAGTCTTAAAAGAAGTAACTATGTCAACTATGTAGGTAAAACATGCCCTGTGTTTTACCAACTATGATCACTGGCACTCCTTTGGAATGCCCTTTCTGTGACCAATTCTTGAAGCCTTACCTCCCCTTCAAATATCATTTCTTGTGCATGATCAGCCTCCTCTATAAAGTTTTTACTGATCAATCCTTCTAGTTGTGGCTTCTATATCCTCTGAACTCTGGGTAGTCTTCCCCATTTATACCAGTCTTTTGATTTTTATCACCCAGGGCCCATGCTGTTTGTTCCTGAGGTGCAGTTGTTTACCATCACCCAATATTTGAAGTACTTCTTCATCTGGCTTCAATTGCACTGAAGTCCCGGTAGTTCTGACTTCCTTTATGGTCAGGTCACTTAATTTCCTTGAGATAAAATTTTGTCCTAGATAGAAAGGAAATAAACAAGACCATAAATAAATTTGGCTTGATACAAAATGGGCATGCCAAGAGCAACTGCAAGTCACAGAGCTAGCATTTCAGTCCTTCTTTATGTCTAATCCTGTGTCCTTTCTCATAGTCCTCACTGGAAATCCAGGCCACACCACTACCCAATTTTATGTTATTACCAATTTTAATTTTGTGGCACTTTGATTGCTTCTAGTTGGTAGCAAATAATTCATGGAAATCTCAAAAAAAAATCTTGAATTCGTATCATTTTAGGGTAGACTGTCAAACTTCTAGAGAAGTAGATACTTCTATGAAATTGGAATGAGAATAGTTAATAGTGTTTAAAGACATGAGGAGGTACAGATAGAAGAATTGTATACGTTCTCCTTTTATATGAAAGAAAATGAGGTCCTTTATATCACACATAGAGTTAATGACAGCAATTGTTTTCCCAAGAAGCTGCCCATTTGTTCTTTGGTTGACCATTTAATTTATCATCATCATGATTAGCATTGTTAGTAATAGAATTAGTGATAATAATAAGACACAGCAGGTGTTATGGATTGATGATGATTTGGATTACTCTTCATTATAACCAGTATTTTTTTCCCTATTGTATTTTCTTACTGTTGTATTACAGTTTCCCGATAGATTATAGACCTTTTTAATACACTGGAATCATCCTTATATTGTAGGTGGCATACGCAGAATCTGACACCAACATATATTGAATTTATCTTCATTAGTTTTCACAATAAATAGATAAGTGGATAATTTGGTTATTGAAAACTTATTTTGAAGGAAATGAGTCTATAAAGCTAAAAAAATTAAATGATACTTATCAGGCTGAAGAAAATCTCTTACTATGATATATAATTTACTTATAGTCGTTGTCAAATACCAAAAAGAATCCCAGAAACAAGTAATTATTGAGGAATTTTGTCAAAATGAAAATTAGATCATGTCACTCTTCTGTTATAATCCCTCTGGTGGCTTCCCAGTTCTCTCAGAGGCTAAAAGAACTTCCATTTTATAGTGGTTTCCAAGGCAGAATCTTTTATGACGTTCTTCTTCCCCCATCTCCCTTAGTCTGCCTTAGTCACAGGCCCCTGTGCAGTTTCTTCTTGAGGCCAGACATATTACAGCCTTAGAGCCTATTTTATTTACTTCTGCCAAGAATACAGAGGTAACTACAGATCTATTTTTTGTTTCTTTGTTTGTTTCTTTTACCTCCCTCAGCTTCTTTTCTTAGCAGCGAGATCTTCCCTAATTACCCCATATAAAACTGCAACTTCCTGTCCCATGTAACACACACACACACACACACACACACACAGTGCAGTTTCTTTCTTGCTTGCTCTGTTAATTTTCAGGACACTGAACACACAACACTTCATAGCACTTATCACCCTCTAAAGAATCATATTGTTTATTTATTGCCTGTATTCATTCATCAAAGTGCGTGCTTTAAAATGATAGTGATTGCTTGGCAGGTTTATTGGTATATCCTCTGGGCTTAAAACAAGATGTGTAACACAGTAAGTGCATAATAAATGAATAGCCAGGACAGTATTAGCTGTAGTGTACCTGGAGATGAATATTTCAATCTCAATGTTTCTGCCATTTAAGAGGCCATATTTAGGTTTTGAATGGCAAAGAAAACTTTTTTGGAATGTTTTAATCCATAAAATTTTTTTCACTTACTTCCTTGTCATGAGTTTTTCCGATAGAGGTTTGTGTACTTTTTATGTCTTAGAATTTTTTGGATGATGGAAGTATTTGACAATTGAGGTTAGTTTCATAAAATAGAATTTTATTCTAAGGAATAATAGCAGTACCAATAGATGCAATTCCCAGATCATTTCTTATTTTAGCTGAGACTAAGCAATTTTTTCTTTTAACCAAAAGAACAGAAAATGGGCTGAGTTGTTTAACTTCTTTTCTCAATTGTAATCATATAGTTCAAGGGTGGGCCATGATAACTGGTGGCTCCGATCTGCCTCGCCATCTGTTTTTGGTTTTGTTTCTAATAGGCAATGAGCTAAAAATAGTTTTTATATTTTTTAAATGGTTGCATTTTAAGTGACTATATAATTATCTATTTAACATCCTTGAGTATTTTTTCTTGACCTACAAAGCCCAACACATTTCCTATCTTGCCCTTTAACTTTACCAACACCTTTTCCAGTTATTTGATAAGGAACAAGGCTCTAAAATGCACTCATAAGATAATGAGTAGTTCCTATTCATCAAGAACCTGCTATGTGCTTTGCACTGTGATACTTTTTATATATTATTTCAAGTCCTTAATATTTGTGCAAGTAATATTTTATTTTATTTTATTTTATTTTAAAGATTTTATTTATTTATTTGACAGAGAGAAATTACAAGTACACTGAGAAGCAGGCAGAGAGAGAGAGAAGGAAGCAGGCTCCCTGCTGAGCAGAGAGCCCGATGCGGGACTCGATCCCAGGACCCCGAGATCATGACCTGAGCCGAAGGCAGCGGCTTAACCCACTGAGCCACCCAGGCGCCCTGTGCAAGTAATATTTTAAATCACAGCTTTACATGTGGGTGAATAAAGGCTCATAAAGGTAAGTAATGGCCAACATCATTTTCGCAGCCTCCTCATCAGGTTAACAATGAACTAGTTGGGAATGGAAACCTTGGTCTCCCAAGCCCCCAGATTCTGTTTGCCCTCAACATTGTTGCCAAATAAGAGTTAAAATGGCCTCAGCAACTACAATAAGGCTACTTAAGGGAAAAAAAAAAACCTTCGAACTATTAAAAGTTTAAAATTTTCTGATGGGCAGTCTGCTGCCTTAGCTTTCTGAACTGTCTTACATTTTCTGCTCTGTGTCAGTAGCATATGAAGCAAGGTGGAGTCTGTCACCCAGGGGCCAAGAAAATAAAGAATTCTTGCCAATATCCAGATATCCCATCTGGTGGTTGGTCATGACTCTGTGCTTCCACATGTTGCCACACTGGGGTTGCATCCCAATTTCTGAATGGTAGACCATGACAGAAACTGTGGATCCTAAAACAAAATCAGATGTTCTCATGGTAAAGCCAATAGGAGCTGACTGTCCCACCATAAATATTTTGAAATATATTGATCATATGAATAGTAATTCTTGAAAACCACACTGTACATTTTTAAGTATTTAGGATTTTGAGAGATACTGACTTGAGAGAACAGACTGCTTATTTCTTTTATGGGTAAAGACCAAATTAAGTAGTTCTCAGGTGTGAATTAACACTGGGTGTTTTCATAGAAAAATATGTCTATGAATTTTTCATTAGATCTATATGAATTTGGAAGTATGGTAAATGACATAGTGCTTAAAAGAGAACTGAAATAAGCATCAGTGACAGATGTCCAATCCCTGCTTTCCATATTACCTTTTGTGGGACATACCACTAACTTTTAAAATAAGCTAGTCCTTAGTTGGGGAGGAGGTCATCACCAGTTAGTTAATTTTTCCATGTGTAAATTAAAAACATAGTGTTCACTATTACAAAACCATACATATATACACACATATATTCACATACAAATATAAACATACACATACTTAGTGTATGTGTTTACAATTCCTGCTGATTTTCCTGATTGAGTTGCTTGCTGTTTATTTAGCATTTGCTGAGATGAATACCAGGGAGTCAGCTCAGAACATAACATTATTACATATGAGCCATTGTCTAATGATACAGACAATGCTAGGCTAAATACATATATATTTATATATACTTATGTGTATGTATATATTTATATGTATCTATACATACACAATCTATACAAAGGTAAATAAGTTGGAATATAAAGGTATAACTCTAAAACGATAAATAAGTTGGAGAAAAATGGGAACAGAATACTGATAGGTGATTTCTACAATATTTACACAAACAATGCACAGTATTGAAAATATATCTTCTCCTATTTGTTTTGCCATTACATGTTGTATTTCTACAAAAATTGCAAGGGAAACCACAAGCCTGTATATTCTTAGTGAATAGAATTCTCTTTAAGTCTTTGTTTCTTCAGTATGTCACATGGCTATTGAATTTGTTACACAGTAAATCCAACTTGAATTAATACTGTATTAATAAAGTGAAATGAGTTGAATATATTTTGAATTAACAAGGGAATTAAAAGGCAAAGAGGGTAATGATTTGAAGACTTTCTAGCAGAGATGGTGGAAAACTGGGACTGCCATAACACAGAGAAATAAAAGGATCCTAAGGAAATATTTCACCAAATCCGGTCAAATAGCTCTGTAACTAAAGATCAAATTATTAGCTTTAAACTGTACATAACGAGTGGGCCTAAGGCTATTTCATTTTGAAATGGCAGTTATCTACTTAGTTTTAGAATAAAAGAAACTTAAAACACACAATTGTAGGAATTATTAGAGTATTGGTATGCATTAGAATTGCCAGTAAATTGTTGGACATTTGTAGAACCTAAAATTGTCACCTGAATCCAGTGAGCAATAATATCTTAACTTCTTAAAACCTGTGTTCTTGAAGTTCATCTTTGAAACTTGAAAATAAAATGTTACATCGAGTCTAAACCCTTAAGGTATCTCAGTAACGCAATTTTTCCTATAAAATTCACTTGAATTTTAATTAATATTAGGATTGCTTGTCTCCCTTACCAGTATACTCTGTTTAGGATCTTAGGAAGTAATACTGAATGCATTAATAAAGTAGGACCTTGGGCCATAAAAGTTTCGGCAAAAAGACAATTAATCCACTATATGCCGTACACTGTGCTCTGAAACTTACAGCGTTCTGCTAGGCTGCATAACCTGAAGGAATGAATCCCTGAAAGTCATTTTATCCTCTTCTAAGATTAAAGAAAAATGTTAGTGAAATCCATACTTTTGTCCTTAGTCCCATTGTAAACACCTAGCAAGGGCAATTTTCATAGTAGACTTTGTAGCCTGAGGAGGAGGAAGATTTTGTTTTTTTGTAGTAGGTATCATTAAAACTTTGTTAAATGCATGGCTTTAACAATCTGCCAAACTGTTCAAACATACTGTGGTAGCCACCAAGGTAGTGATTTTGCTTCTTTGCATTATTGAAAAAAAGGGGAGAACTTTCTCTAGCTTTCAAATAGAATTAGGACCTTAATGTTGGGAATAACTATGAAGACCATCTTGTGTATTGAAGTTTTACTCTTTTTCTTTTTTAATACAATGAGAAAATTAGTTGCAAAGACTTAGAGAAGTTGGCAAATATTTTACAGCAGAACTCAAACTTCAATCTGAGTAACTAAACCTGCATTCATCTATTCTTAATGTCATTTACTGCCACCGCAGTAAATGTGTGATCCATGGGATGTTTGGGAGAAGAGGGAATGATCATTTTCCATGTTCTTAGATCCAGGATTGTGAAGAGGCAGTTTCTATTTTGCTGGCTTTCAGTGATAAGAGCCACTTATCTGAAAAATTTGTTTCCTTCTTTGTTAGCGAATAAAATTTGAATTTTATGACGTCTGTTCTGTGGATATAATCTTGGCTTGCATACGTTATTTAGATACTGAGTGCTAAAAAGATGAAAAGCACAAGACTACTTCTCAGTGTTACTATAAATATGATGAAACAGTAACGTAAATAATATAAAAATCATCAATATGTAACACAACTTAAGGTTTTGGTTACTCAAAAATTTATTTTACCATTTAGGATTCATTTAGGTTAACAACAGCATTCATTTTTTTTTTTTTTTTTTTTTTGGACAACATATAAGCTAATAAAAGGAAAGACATTGCAGAAGGGTATTTTGGGTCACCAAGAAGTTATTCTGCATTTCAGTATACGATACCACAGTCCACTGAGTGTATAGGCCACTCAGCATTAATGTGGAGTTTATTACTTATTAAAGTATATTGCCATTTACTTTGACCCTTGACAAATTCTATTCTTCAAGGTTTTTCCTCTGCCTTCCTTAACCCCTCTTGACAGGTAATGATTTCAAAAGATCTATTAGATATTATATGCATAATGAAAGTGCAAAGCTTGCTGTCAGGTACAATAGACTACAATTTTTATTTGAGGTCTCAAAGTTATACTGTGTCACAGGTATCTGGAAGGTCAGTGAGGACTGTGCCTTTTTCCTATCTCATTTCTTTGGCAGACATTGGCAAAGTGACTTGGTTAATGCACAATAGTTTTCCTTTCCTCCCCTTCTATCTTGAAGGACAGTTTACTCTTCCATTAGGAGAAGGTCAATGATTTTCTCTACCCTAGTTTCTTTCCTGTTCATTGTTCTGTACTTTGTAAGTTTGTAGTATAATAAAAATTGGCTCATTAATTTATTCTTATAAATGACATTATATCATCTAAATACAACCATTTGTTTAAAGACAAATTCTCAAGGAATAGCAACTTTAAAACATAAGCCATAATTCTACCACTGTTTCCATTTCTGTATATTCTCTTCCATATGCATAAAACATTTTTATATAATTACTCTCGTAGTATATATTACATTTTATGGATCTCTTTTTTACTTTAAATTTTGGTCTTGTTATGAATAGTAACTATGGTTAGTATTTTAAGGGCTTTTGACAATTTTACCATTTTCATGTACCAGGTTCTATTTAATGTGTCCTCAAAGTTTGGACTCTTTTTTTTTAGTATTATTGATAATGATGCAACAAATGTTTTCATGTATATTTTTTGAAACTCTATTGAATTATTTCCTAGGGTAAAATCCTAGAATTAGAATGACTTAGAAAAAAACATGTACATTAAAAGACATTTGCTATAAGTTCTCATAATAATTTCCAGACTCTGAAAATGATAATCCCACCAGCTCTGAAAGAAAATGCCAATTTCATGACAACTATGGCAACCATTCAATACGGTCATTTATATTTAGTTTGTTATAAAATTTTTGCTCACTATTCCAGGTGCTTTTTTGCAGTTCTTTGATAACTTGCAAGAAAGAACATTGACATAAGTTTTACTCTACTAATTTTATTTTTTTGTGTAAACTCCCATAACCTTTTATATACTTATATTGGAAACTTCACGTTTTCTGATAAATGTTTGAACTATTACACATCTTATTATCTTCCTTTTTTATTTTTTATAAGACCAAAGTTTGAAAAGTTTTTATCATTAATTTTGTCACATTTTAATGATTTATTCTGTGATTTAAAAGCCAGGAAATTCATAATTGTTCCACATGGGTAAGAAATATTCCTTATCTCTTATGAGTGTGTTTATATAGATCTACAATGTTTGACTTTATGTGAAGTTTATCGTGGTGCATAGTGTTATATGCCTATGCTTATTGCTCCTTGAGTTATTATTCAGTTTTCCTAAGGTTGCTTTTCTCTAAGTAATGCTTTTAACTTACAGCTTTGGAATTCTCATTATATGTGAATAAAAATTTGTCCTGGGTGTTGATTTTTTTTGGAGGTATTTCCATCAGGTAAAGTTTCAAGAACCATGGTTAATAAGTTGCTTATGTTTATCATGTATTTTTTCTTGAATTTATTGTAAGATAAGATTAGGGAAATGAATCATGGACATTTTAAGAAATGGTACATAGTTTAGAGTGAAAAAAGTTTACTAGATGCTTGATCTCATTTATTTTGTTTTTATCTAAATCCTATTTTACTTCTTTGCATTATAGCTTTTACAAGTTAAAACTTGGGTGAAATCTTCCTTTTTATTTATTTATTTATTATTTTGGTAAAATTTTCTCCTTGCATGTCTACGAGCTATGACTTCGTGCATTTTTATGAGATGAGTGGGAATATTTAAGTTTATTACTATTATTTAAGCATCATTTTTATTAAAATATTTGGTTTTCTTAAATCAGAAGCTTTACTTAGTCTAGCACAAAATTAGTACCACATATGTATTTATGAATTACTCTGGTCATCATATTCCATATAGTCATTCATATTCTTATGGTATTTTGTGGATTTGTTGTTAGTCACAAGTCACTGGGATATTTTTTTAATACTCTGCAAGTTTTTGTTTGTTGTCTTCGCTGATTTTATTCATTAGTAAGTTTAAATCATAATCGTATATACCACTATTGGACTGTCACTTTATTTGCTTTTAAATACAATTTTTTGGAAACTCTTTTTTCAAATGCTTTTGAATAATCCACAATATTTTATTGTTTCCTTTCAAGTCTTAAAGATTTGAATGCAAAGATAAAATTAGCATTATTTGTGATTAATTTGCTATTCAAAATTTTTTCATGCTATTATCCTCAATAATAACCTATTGAATCATAATCATGTTCCTGCATTATTAATTTTTTAAGTATTGAATTAATAAGGGCTTAAAACCTCTTGCCCTATTTTCCATTTCCACTATTACAAAATTAAAAATTAGGAACATGATTTAGACTTTGGTTACAGCTCTGTTTGGACCCTGTATAATCTAATGTATATCTCAATTGCCAGATTACAAATGTGGGAATAGGAAATTGGGCCAGCTATTCCAATTATTTCAATATCTGGAATTATTTCAGTATCCTATTCTAAATTTGCATATGTAAGTTATTATATAAAACACAACTAAAATAGAATTTATACATGAACATAAAAGTTCAGTGAGTTCTGAAAAAAAATGTTTATCTACATCTAACTAGCATCCTAATAAGGATGTATTCACTACAAAAAGTTCCCTCATTCATTTTCCATTTCATTTCCATCCCCAAAAGGATGGAACGTGGTTATTTTTGTCTACTGTAGAGCTTCACATAATTAGATTTATACTGTGTGCAATCCTTTGTGTTGTCTTTCCTTTGCTCAACATATCTATGTTGTGTGTTCCAGTAGTTGGTTTAAATTTATTGCTATGTTGCATTTCATTGTTTATCCTATCTTCTGTTAAAGGTTATTAGGGTTGTTACCAGTTTGGGGCTATTTTGAATAAAGTTACTATGGACATTTTTAAATACTTTTTTTTTTTTTTTGGTGGGCCTATATTTTCATTTTTGGGTAAAAGCCGATATGTAAAATTGCTGGATCGAGGGTAGATGTATATTTAACTTTTCCTAAGTAATTTACCAGGTTACAGTTCTTGCTACAGTGTATGGGAATTCCAGTTCTCCATATCCTTAACAATACTTGAAAGTGTGATAGTCTTCATATTTGTTATAGATGCTAGTGAATTTTATTCCTTTCTTGGTCAGATTCAATATATTTTACCAAAGAAATTAGGCAAGAGTAATACCTGTTATTTTTACTTACTAACCTATCTAATTTTTCTTTTCCTTTTTGTAACATTAGG
Source organism: Mustela putorius furo (assembly GCF_011764305.1). NCBI lineage: Eukaryota > Metazoa > Chordata > Mammalia > Carnivora > Mustelidae > Mustela > Mustela putorius. The sequence goes on from NW_025421375.1 coordinate 11,408,581, forward strand.
AAAAGTAATATAATACTTATGGAAAAGTACAGAAGCATAATTATTTAAACAATTATCATAAAGTGAAAACGAAGTAGACAATACCATAAAAAACCCCTCTTGCTACACTTCATTCATTATGTTCTTTTCAAAAAAATAGCTACAGTCTTAACTTAGAATTCTATTATTTAGTCTTGGTTGACTTATAATTCGAGTGTTATAAAAAAGTCTTTTATGTTTGAATTATTTCATCCAATAAAATGTATGAGAGGATTACCCATGTATTTATTGTGTTTGGCTCCAATACAGTAATTTTAATTTACTTAGTTATGTCCTCCTTTATCTACTCTGCTAATGAACATTTGGATTGCTGTTATTAAGAATAAAACTTCCGGGGCGCCTGGGTGGCTCAGTGGGTTAAGCCGCTGCCTTCGGCTCAGGTCATGATCTCAGGGTCCTGGGATCGAGTCCCGCATCGGGCTCTCTGCTCAGCGGAGAGCCTGCTTCCCTCTCTCTCTCTCTGCCTGCCTCTCCATCTACATGTGATTTCTCTCTGTCAAATAAATAAATAAAATCTTTAAAAAAAAAAAAAAAAAAAAAAAAACTTCCTTGGGCACCTGGGTTACTCACTCAGTTAACTTGACTCTTGATTTCAGGTCAGGTCATGATCTCAAGGTCCTGGAATTCAGGATCTATGCCCAGGGGGGAGTATACTTGAGGACTCCACATCCCACCCCACTTGTGCTTGCTTACGTTTGCCATCCAGAATAAACAAATCTCAAAAAAAAAAAAAAGTGAATAAAACTTCCATGAATGGTCTTAAAGATGTCACTTGATCCATTTTTGTTGCATATATACCTAGGAATAGAATTGATGGGTTAGAAAGTCAGCATATATTACCCATGGTAAATAGTAACGGTTTTAAAGAATGGTTTAACAACCTATACCTATTGATAGCCATTGCTTTTGTATCCAATTTAAGAAATCCTTTCCTTATCTAAAGTCATAAAAATTGTCTCTGTATAGACTTCCAAAAGCTTTATTGAAATGGTCTTCATAATTAGATGTAGAACTTAATAGGGATTGATGGATGTGTGAAATCTGAAGCTGAGAATTGGTATCCTTTCTCTACATTGATATTTTATTTACCAAGTACCCACATTTTATTGAAATGATTGTCGTTTATCCATTAATTATAAAGTGTGTCTCCATATGTAGGTATGTCTATATTTGGCCCTCTCTTTGTTACTTTGGTTTTGTAGCTCAATTTTGGGCCAATACTTAATTACTATAGCTTTATATTGTTTGATATTCTGTAGAGTAAACCTGATTTTGTCATGGTAAGTATGAGCATTTCTTGCCTTGTTCCACTGCCATATAATTTCTTGAATCACATAAATTTCTGCATTCTCACCTCACAAAACATGAGTAATTTAATTAAAAATGGTAATTTTTATTATGATATAATTGAAAGTATATCACAATTTGGGAAAATTTAAGTTTACAGTATTAATCTTATTGCATTTTATTTTCTTGTGTTTTTTTTATTTAGAAATGAAATTGATTTTAATGTATCTAACAATTCCCGATGGATTCTAGAATTTATAAAATGTTTGTAGATGGTCCTGTGATCTGGATATAGTGAGAATTTTCTTTATTTTTTCAATCCTCAAATATTTTATTTTTTTATCTTGTTTGTTATATCATCTAGAAGCTCCCATACACCATTCAATTGAAGTGATGTTATCAGGCATCTTTATCTTGAAACTGATGTTGGAGAGAAAATGTTCCCTATTTCACCATTAACTGTAATTAGGATATGTTCTTTCTCTTTACTGTTCAAAAAGTAAAGATTCTCAAGTGTTGGTATTATATATTCCTTAAATAATACTTGTAAGAATAAACCATTGAAACTGAAGTTTTCCCAAAACCGCAGAGGGGTTTTGATTATATATTCAAATTATTTAATAAATACAAATTTTTAGTTTCATTCTTGTATCAGTTTTAGCCTATCATCTTAGGAGTTTGTACATTTTATCTACATTTTTAAATATAAGGGTATAAAATCATTCATAATGTAGTATAGTCATATTTTCAGTGTCCACTGAATCTATAATTATGTCTATTTTATATATTCCTAAAACTATTTTTTTGGATACCCCCTTTCTGTCACATTTTTCTTGATGAAGCTTGTCAGAATTTACTGATTTTCTTACTTTTTAAAAATCATTTGATTTTGTTAAGCCTTATTTTATTTTAAGTGAGAGAGGGCATAGATGAATGGGATGGGGAGAGGCCGAGGGAGGAGTGAGAGAATCTTACGCAGGCTCCATGCCCAGTGTGGAGTGGGATGTGGGCTCTCTCTCATGACCCTGAGATCATGAGCCAAAATCAAAGTCAGATGCTTAACGACTTTTTAATTAAATTACCTTTAATTAAATACCTTTATTTTTTTAAATTTTAACTAATTTTTCTTATGTATTTTCTTACACTTTTATTTGGCTTCAACTTGCTATTTCTTTTAATTTCTTGAAATGATTCCTAGCTAATGGCTTTTAGCATATTTTGTTCTAAGATATGAATTTAAGGCTATAAATTTCCCTCTACACACAGCTTAAGCTACATTCTACACATTTTTTATGTATTGTATTTTTTATTTTAATGTATTTTCTAATTTCTTTAGTGATTTCTTACTTGATAATATGAGGTACATTTATGGTTTAATTTCCAAATACTTGGGGATTTTTCCTTCTTATCTTTTGTGCTTAGTAGCTATCTTAATTCATTTTTGTCAAAAAGCATGAGCTTAAACCTTTGACATTTCTTGGGGGCTTTTTTAGTATATGTGCTGCCGAAGTGAGCACTCTTGGGGGCTTTTTAAAGCTCATATATGCTGAAAGTTGATAAATGTTCCATATGCAGGGCACCTGTGTGGCTCAGCGGGTTAAGCCTCTGCCTTTGGCTCAGGTCATGATCTCAGGGTCCTGGCATCGAGCCCTGCATCAGGTTCTCTGCTCAGCAGGGAACCTGCTTCCTCCTCTCTCTCTGCCTGCCTCTCTGCCTACTTGTGATCTCTGTCTCTCAAATAAATAAATAAAATTGTTAAAAAAAAATGTTCCATGTGCATTGAAAAGAATGTATATGCTGAGTTTGTTTAGTGCCTTGTGTTACAAAATCTGGTTAGGTCATTCTTTTAATCTTATTATTTAAATAGATTTATCCTTCCTGACTTTTTTTTTCCTGTTTGTTCTATTAGTTACTAGAGAGTTTTAAAAAATGTTTTCGTGATTTGTTTGTTTTTACTTTTAGTTCTCTCAGCTTTTGCTTTATCGTTTTTGGAAAATGTGATTAGGTGTATAAAATAATGCTTTTTGCCCTAGTCCATTTTTGTTTGATAGTAATATAGCTATATGAACTTTGTTTTAGTTAAAGTAACCATTACGTTTTTTTTCCCATTGTTTTTCTTTCAAATAACTTATATATCTGTTTTCATGATCCTTTGTAAGCAGCATGTAGTTGGCTTTTATTCAGGTGTATAGTTTTTGTCTTTCTGCTCTAACATTTATTATAAAATAATTACCTCTTCAGTTTAAATTTATTGTAATATTGCTTACTTTTAATTGCTTTCTTCTCCCTCTCCTCTTCTTTCTTCATTTCTTTTTGATTATTATTATTTCACCTTACCTCCCTGAAAGTTTGGCCATTATAGACTCCTAGTATTCTTTCATTTACCCTAGAAACTGAGACTTGCTAACTTGATTTCTCAAGGCTTTTAAAATGTATTTTTATCTTTTTCCCCCAAATGCAGAGGTCTTAGACTTCATTAGCACCATTTAACCTTTTTATACCTATATGCTATTATTGACAATTTCAATTCTATGACTATTTCAAACCTGTAAGTAACATTATGTTTATTTTTAAATTGCATATTTATTTTCATTTAACGGCATTTTTAACATTTCTGTTGTTTTCATTACATTCTTGGTCTTTGGCCTTCTTTCTGAGATCTTTTTCTTTTAAGCAATACCCTTGTACTATGTCCTTCGGTGAACATCTGTTGGAGGGTTAGGGTTAACTATGCTAAATTAATACATTTCCTTCTAAAAACCAATGTTTCCAAAACCAGTGGGCAATCTACATGTTGCTCCATTGAAGGTGTTTGTTTTCTTTTTTTCTATCTGATTTAAAAATGTGCCTTGTTCTTTTCTTCTCTTTTATATGCTCAGCCATTAATGCCTCAAAACTGCTTCTCCCCTATCATCTTTTTTTTTTTTTTCCTGGCTGAGATTCCAATTACAAATTTGGTTGGCTTTATTTTTCTCATTTTCTATAAGTGGCCATGGAATATATATTTTAGGCTTTGTGGGCTACATTTAGTGTCTGTTACAAAACAGGCCAAAGGTCAGTTTTTTTGCCTATTGGCCTGTTTTGTTACAGATAGTAGTATATTTAGATTTTTGGGGACATAGGGGAGAATGCTAGTGTAGCTGGAGCAAAATGAATGGAGATGAGAATAGCAGGAGTGAAATCACAATAATAATAAGGTGACAGACATTGTACGAAAATTTTCAGGCTTAGATCCACAAAATGGGTCTTAGTGGATCATTTTATCTACTGAGAATTATTCAAACTTCTTATGATCCTTAGTCCCAGTTTCAGTAATATTCCTAGTTCCTATTTATTTTCCCAGAGTCTTTTAAAAGCACTTTGTACTTTTCTTACATAACTTTGATTAACTTCACACTGCTAGGCTCAGTTTTACTCTATTTGGTTATACTGTAGTCTCTAATTATACAGTAACTGATTATGTTTAACACATTAATAAATTAATATTAGTTTATCAATTTATTGAGTGGTTGGAATAAAAAATATTGACCAATCTCAGATATTGACATTTAAGCCAAATACTTGTATTTCTAATATGATTGGATCAACAGAAGAAACACTTTTGTGCTTAATGTAAAACATTATAGACCAGGCTAGGAACAAAATTATCAGGGGATATGTATTGTCATATGTATATTCCCAAGTAGATAGCTGCTAATTGAACATCTCTATCACAAACAGTGAACAAAAATACATGAAGACAGACTTTAGCTTCTAATTAGAATGTGGAAAGTTGCAAGAGATGTCACTCTTGCCTTAACAACACCATCTAGATAACTACAGATATTATAGAGGTGGTAGTGGTGGTTTTGTTTGATCCATCTGAGAGATAAAGATGAAAAGAAATGGTAATGAACTAAATTCTAAATAAGGAACCTTTTATGGGAGCACAGGGATGCATGATTAGTTCTCCTACCTGGTGGAGTCCTAGAAAAAGTGGAAATTTACCATATCCTTGGATAAGGAGAAACTTGCTGAACCTTCAGAAACTTTCAGCCTGAAGAGCCCGGTCACAGTCTGCATCTACTTGTTTTTTCTTTCCCATGAGTTGTCCTTTAGCATAATGCAGTATTAGGCTGAAGACTGGAAGGGGAAAGGGAAATTTGAGTGATACTTCTCCTGGGTATGTGGGCCCTTCTGCAAAAGCAAGGAAGGACCCTCTAAAGGCTGATGAATGAAGTTCTGTAGGGTATTGCATGCCTTACAGAGAGTAAGACAGCTCTCTTCTAAAAGCTTGGAAAGCTGAAGCAAGCCTGGACAGTAAAAAATCCTCAAGGCCCTCCCAAAAAAAAAAAAAAAAAAAAAAATTGATTGCTAGGAATTAGAGTAATTTGAAAAGCTGGTCAGTAAGCTATAAAACAAAAGATATTACTTGAATCTCATCATTGCCCAGATTTCAATTTCTACTGAAGGCAAGAAAATGTCTCATGTTTCCCTCAAATCATGTCAAGCTGGTAGTGATCTGAGTTGAATAAAGTTGCAACAAAGCCCAGACCCAGCTGAACTCAGGTCATATGGACTCAGCATCCTAAATCTAGTGGTCTTTTTCTGGAGGTAAATATTATGTACTTGAGTCTTTACTGCTCTTATTGGGTAATAAATGTTGAAAAGTTATAAAATATGTAAACATTTGGGATTTTGTGAAGGTAAATCTTTCAGTTTAAGGGCCTTTGAGTATTAGAGTATTCTATTCTTAGTCACTTAAGTACAGGGTGAAAGAGAATATAAGGCTGAATAGGCTCAAGGAGGAATGGATTTGTCTGAGGGGAAAATGCTGAGGTTTAATTGTGTTGATTGGCATCTGTTCTAGAATTTTTGAAGAGGAAGAAATGTAACTGCACCAGTTCAGTTAGCTACTGTTGTCTAGCAAACAACACCCAAACTGAATAGCTAAAAAAAAACCCAGAAAAAAAACCAAAACCAAATAACAACAAACAACAAAAGCCACAAAAAAAAAAAAAAAACAAAGAACTCATTGTTTAGCTCGCAAAATTATGTATTGGCTCAGTTCAGTGGTTTTTCTGGAGTCTTCTGGGACTTCTCTTCTATCTGGGTTCAGTTGCAGGTATAGCAAAGTCTGTTGTTGAGAGTTGACTGAATTTAGCTTGGAATGACAGGCTGGGGACTGGAGAATGGTTTATAAGGCTCTCTTCTCATCCATCAGGCTTGCATATACGTATTTTATGGTGACTGGGCAGGTCTCTGAAAGAACTAAAAACTGCAAGGCTGCCTGAAGCTACAAAATGTCAGTTTTACTATTTTTGATTGGATAAAATAAATCAAAGGGCAAGGCTGGATTAAATGGCTAAGGAAATGGTCCTACCTCTTGATGGGAATGACTGCAAAATAACATTGCAGTGAGCTGGGGAGATGATTTGGTGGCAGTAGAGCCATTATGTTTTGATAATCCAGGAAAAAAGAGTTCCTGAACTAAGGAAGTGACACTTCTAAGTGAAAAAGAGGAGAACATACTCTTTATATGTGGATTACATATAGAGTACATGTACCTGCAGCACATTTTCTCTTTAATCTCTTCCATGTCTATTCTCTACTTAAGTAGTCCTGGGCATTCTATAGGGAGAATTTGGAGTTAGATGTCAACAATGCACAACTTTATAATTTTTCTTGGAACCCAGTGATGTTATGAAATAACAAGAAACAAAGCTTCTTGTCCCCAAAGCTGAATGCTCTGTGTTACAGTATAAGCTATGCCATCCTTTTTTATTTGATAATATATATTTCAGAAAATGATAGTGTATTGTTTGAAAAGCTCCAATCTATAGGGCATTATTTGGTTACATTTGGAGTCAAAATATTCTTTATGTATGTATTATAGACAATAGATTGACATTTTAAGTGTTTTATTGCTCATTTTTCTGCCTGAATATCTCTATTTTTACAGTCACCTTTGGGTGAAATGTAAACTAAATAGAAATTTGACTTTATTTAAGAAAGTCAAGAAGTAACAGAGGAAATCTGGAATCTGACTTTATTGATGATATGGCAATAAAGAAAACCACATGTTAGAAAACAAATACCAGTGCTAACACTGCCTAAATGTGATGAAGTGAGAAAACTGCCACCAGAATATCTCTCAGAAATCATGTGATGAATGAAATATTTTGTCACCATTATATGAATAAGGAAATGTTTATTCTGAAGCAAAATCTTGTACTTATTCCTCTCTTAAAAGAAACCTTAAGAAATACTGAATCTTCAAAATATTCGATATTGAAATTAAGCATGTAATATCACACTGTTTTAAATTGAGACTCTGTCATTTTAACATGACTATGATATTTAATGACCTATGTCCTTTCTTTTGCTCTTTAAAAAAATTCATTATAATTAACATACAGTGTTATATTCATTTCAAGAGTACAATATAGTGACTGAACAATTCTTTACCTAGTGTTCATCACAATAGGTGTACTCTTAACCCCTTTTACTTATTTTACCCACCGTCCCACCTCCCCTTTGGTAACCACCTGTTTGTTCTTTATGGTTAGAGACATTAAATCTGTAGTTTACATTAGGTAGTATGGACATTTATTTTATTTTTTAATTGCATTTTATTCTTATATGAGGTCAATAGTATATGTTTCAATGGTTTACAATGAGGATTTTTTTAGTTTCGAGTTTTAAATTCCAGTTAATTAACATACAGTGTAATATTAGTTTCAGCAATAGAATTTAGTGATTCATCAAACCGACAACACCCAGTGCTCATCAGAACAAGTGCTCTCCTTAAGAACCATCACCCATTGGCTCCATCCCCTTTCCACCTCCCCTTGAGCAATTGTTGGTTTGTTCTCTATGGTTAACAGTCTATTTTTATGATTTGCCTCTCTTTTCTTCCCCCATGTTCATCTCTTTTGTTTCTTTAATTCCACATATGAATGAAATCATATGGTATTTGTCTTTCTCTGATGGACTTATTTTGCTTAACCTAATACATGCGAGCTCCTTCCACGTCATTGTAAATGGCATGATTTCATTCATTTTTGTGGCTGAGTAATATTACCTTCTATATATATATATATACACCACAACTTTCTATCCATTCATCAGTGAATGGACGTTTAAAAGCTCTTTCCATATTTTAGTTATTATTGATAATGCTAGAGTAAAAATCAGCGCATTTCTCCCTTTGATTTGGTATTTTTGTATTCTTCAGGTAAATGTCCAGTGGTGCAATTTCTGGGTTATATAGTAGTTCTACTTTTAACTTTTTGAGGAACCTCTATACTGTTTTCCAGAGTAGCTACACCAGTTTGCATTCCCTCCTACAGTGTAAGAGGGTTCTCTTTTCTCTATATTATTGTCAACATCTGTTGTTTATTATTTTAGCTATTCTGACAGGTATGAGTTGATATATCATTGTAGTTTTGATTTTGATATTGAGTGATGAAGGGCATTTTTTCATGTATCTGTTGCTATGTCTTCTTTGGAAAATTTTTCTATTTGAGTATTATGGACATTTTAACAATACCTGTTCTTAAAATCTATGAGCATGAACTATCCTTCCATTTCTTTGTGTCCTCTTCAATTTCTTTCATCAATGTTTCAAAGTTTTCAGAGTTTGCTTCTTCTTGGTTCAGTTTGTTTGTATGAATTTTATTACTTTTGATACAATTTTAAATGAGACAGTTTTCTCAGTTTCTCTTTGTGCTACTTCATTATTAGTGTATAGAAATGTAATGGATTTTCTTTCATATAGTGATTTTATATCTATTGACCTTACTGAATTCATTCATTTATCAGTCCTAGAAGTTTTTGGGTGAAGTCTTTTGAGTTTTCTATATATACTATCATATCATATGTAAACAATGGAAGTTTCATTCTTCCTTACCAATTCAGGTGCCTTTCATTTCTTTTTCCTTGTCTGATCACTGTGGCTAGGACTTCTAGTACTTGTTGAATGGAAGTTGTGAGAATGGATGTTCATGTCTTGTTCCTGACCTTAGGGGAAAAGTCCTCAGTTTTTTACCACTAACTAAGGTTCTTTGTAGGTTTTTCATATAAAGCCCTTACTATGTTGAGGTATGTTCCCTCTAGGCCTATTTTGTTGAGGGTTTTTATCATGAATTGATGTTATATTTTCTCAAATGCTTTTTCGGCATATATTGAAATGATCACATGGTTTTTATTCTTAACTTTATTGATGTGATATATCAGATTGATTGATTTGCAAGTATTTAACCACCCATGCATCCCATTAATAAATCCCACTTGAATGTGGTGAATGAATTTTTTAATGCATTGTTGGGTTTAGCTTGCTAATATTGTTGAGGATTTTTGCATCTATATTTATCAGAGGTACTGATGTGTAGTTCTGTCTCTCTCCCTCCCTTTCTTTTTTTTTAGATTTTTAAATTTTTAAATTTTATTTTTTTAATTCATTTTTTAAAAAAATTTGTCTTTACCTGGTTTGGTATCAGGGTAATACTGACCTCATAGAATGAATTTGAAAGCTTTCCTTCCTCTTCTGTTTTGAATAGTTTGGGAAGAATATTAACTCTTCTTTAAATGTTTGGTGAAATTCACTGGTAAAACCATCTGATTCTGGACTTTGTTGGGAGTTTTTTGTTTACTGATTCAATTAATCACTGGTGAAGTCTGTTCAATTTTTCCATCCTGCTTTAGTTTTGGTAAGATATGTAAGATTGTTTTGGTAAGATATGTTTCTCTGAATTTATCCATTTTTATCCATTTTTTTCTAGGTTGTCCAATTTTTGGCATGTAATTTTTTATAATCTTTTATTATTCTTTGTGTTTCTGTGATATTTGTTTTTCTCTTTCATTTCTGCTTTTGTTTGAGTCTTCCATCTCTTTTAGCCTTTTTTTTTGTTCTTGATTGATTGGTTTTGTCTGCTAAAAGTTTATCAATTTTATTGATCTTTTCAAAGAACCAGCTACTGATTTGTTTTATCTGTTTAATTAATTAATTATTTTATTTTATGTTTTGTTTATTTCTACTCTAATCTATTATTTCCTTCTTTCCCCTGGTTTTGGGATTTGTTTGTTCTCCTTTGTTCTAGCTCCTTTGGGTATAAAGATAGGTTGTTTGAAGGTTTTTTGTTTGTTTCTTTCTTTTCTGAGGTAGGTCTGTATTGCTATAAACTTCCCTCTTAGAACAGCTTTTTATACATCTCCAACATTTTGGCCTGCTGTGTTTTCATTTTCATTTTCATTGGTCTCTCTCTCTCTCTCTCTCTATATATATATATATATATAATTCATTCTTTGATTTCTTGGTTCATCCCTTCATTATTTAGCACCATGATTTTAACCCCCATGTATTTGTGTTCTTTCCAAACTTCTTGTGGTTGATTTTTAGTTTCATAGCATTGGGGTCAGAAAAGCTGCATGGTATGAATGACTTCAATCTTTTTTATTAATGTTCCATATGCACTTGAAAAGATAGATGTATTCTGCTGTTTTAGGATGGTATGTTTTGAATATATCTCTTCGATCCATCTAGTCCAATGTGTCATTCAAACCCTGTTTCCTTGTTTATTTTCTGTTTAGATGATCTGTCCTTTGATGGAGATGGAGTGTGAAAGTACCTACAATTATTACATTACTATCGATAATTTCCTTCATGTTTGTTATTAGGGTGCTTCTGTATTGGGGTGCTCCCATGTTGGGTGCATAAATATTTACAATGGTTATATGTTCTTTTTGGATTGTTCCCTTTATGATTACGCAGTGTCCTTATTTGTCTCTTGTTATAGTCTTTTTCTTGAAGTTTATTTTATCTGATATAGGTATTGCTACTTTGGCTTTCTTTTTTATTTCTATTGCATGATAAATTCTGTTCCATCCCCTCACTTTCAATCTGCATCTATCTTTAGTCTGAAATAAGTCTCTTGGAGGCAGCGTATAGATGCGTCTTGTTTTTTTATCCATTCTGTCATCCTATGTCTTTTGATTGGAGTGTTTATTTACTTTTAAAGCAATTATTGATAGGGGTGTATTTATTGCCATTTTGTTACTTGTTTTGTGGTTGCTTTTGTAATTCATCTCTATTCCTTTCTTTACTTGGTCTCTTCTCATGGTTTGCTGGTTTTCTTTAGTTATTCCTCTCCATTTTTACATATTAACAATTTTTGATTTGTGATTACCATTAGATTTATATATAGCATTTTATGCATATGGCAGTCTATATTAAGTTGATGGTCACTTAATCTTGAACGTATTCTAAAAGCACTAAATTTTTACTCTTCCTCACCTCCATGTTTTAGGTATATGGTGTCATGTGACAAGGTGAGTCCAGGATCCTCTTACTCCACCATCTTCCCTCTCTGGTGTTCCTTTTTATGTTCTTTTTAATTTTTAATTTTTATTATTATTGTTATTATTATTTTTTAATATTTTATTTATTTATTTGACAGACAGAGATCACAAGTAGGCAGAGAGGCAGGCAGAGAGAGAAGAGGAAGCAGGCTCCCCGCTGAGCAGAGAGCCCGATGTGGGGCTCGATCCCAGGACCCTGGGATCATGACCTGAGCCGAAAGCAGAGGCTTTAACCCACTGAGCCACCCAGGCGCCCCTCTGGTGTTCCTTTTTAAAAAAGAATATTTATACTAAAAATTTTCACTAAATGAATAAAAGATTTTTAAAAATAATACATCCTCCACTTCTAAATGGGCAATTGATATTGCTATGGACTGAATGTTGATGTCCCCCTAAAACTCATATATTAAAGTCCTGATCCCCAAGGTGATAGTACTCTGAGGTGAGACCTGGGAGGTAATTAGGTCATAAAAAGAGTCCTTATGTGTGGGATTAGTGCCGTTGTAAAAAGAGACCTGAGAGAGATGATATCTCTCTCTGCCATGTGAGGATACAAGAAGGGGACTATCTGCAAACCAGTAAGGTGGTTTTCAGCACTAAATGTGCTGTCACAAGACATTTTCCAGAACTATAAAACACAACCAATGGTATTTTGTTATAGCAGCCCATACTGACTGAGTAATTAAGAGTGCTTCTCAAAGGATTTACCTCTCATTTCTTTCTTGGAATGCACAGGTGATTAGAAAGGGCTCATAACAAGTAGAAATTTTTTTCTACTTTGTTTTCATTTTTCAAAATTCTAACAAGAGATTATAAGAACTGCCCACTGCTAAGGTCAGTGCCCTAATTAGTTTTGCTATATTGCCACCATAATTTTGCTTGACATGACATTGAGGGGAGGCTTAGAAGCCAGTCAGCATCTAACAACCATGGTAAACTTTAGTTACACCGATTGACAGAGTAATTAGCAACAGGATGCACCACTTAAGATGAAAGGAAAGAAAAATTGTGATGCCTTGTCCCTTACAAAAATGCCAATGACTATTACCTTCCTACTAAAAATTTCTAATTCATTGAAATCTTTCAATAACAACAATAACAACAACAACAACAAATCTTTGTCTTTTACTGGTTGTATAGACCTTGGGTTGACTGCAAGTTTGGGTAATGATGTGATCTAGTAATTTATCAAGTTCTGTGGTATTAAATTCCTTTCTGATTCTGTATCATCAACATCAATCTTATTTGAAGAATTGCAGAAAGCTTTTTGCATGATATTGTGAAATTTAGCATCTTTTTAGTGACCATATTTTTGTCCAAGGGTCTGTTTAGAGAAATATTCTGGGAAATTGAATTTTCATCAAGCTTATATTGAAAGACTTTAGTCAAATCCTTTCCTCAAAGCTGAAGTGAAAACCAAATATTTTAATTTCTTGATAATCTATTTTCCCTTGAAGATATTAGAATTTACCTAAATTTCAAAATTTGTTCTGATTCTTAGTGATTAATTCACTTCATTAGGTTGTTCTATTGAATTTGATTCATAATATTTTAATTTCTTGAGTGTCTACTCAAGCATACTACTCAGTGTGTTTTAAGCATGTGAAAACAGGGCTTATTTAAATTCTGAGGTTTCCTAATTTTTTTCACAAACTCTTCCTTTATGGAATTTAAAAAATTGAGAAATTTTTCTGTTGATGTTTAAATCATTTCTCTTGATTCATTGCTCAGAAAATCAAAAGTTATTATCTTTGTGATAATTTTACACTTGACAGAAGTCTCATCTCTCACCTTTTTTTTCCCCCTCATAGGAATAAGAAAATATTTACACTCATGGGTTTTCCTTAAGGCATACAATATTTTCATTTGTGCAAATATTGCCCCTAGAACTGTAAAACTAAATTGTTCCCTTTGAATATGTAAAATACCTGCTGACTTATAAGGAGGGGAAATAAAATATTTATTATGTCCATTTCTGTTACCACATGAAAGTATAGTAACACTTTGCCTGGCTTCATTAAACATGGTCACTTTGTGATACTCAAACTGTAGAAAAACCTCACTTCCTCCATGTGCTGAAAATACATAGATGGTCAGAGCCATTGATTGATTGCCATTATCTTATAATTAATAATTTCAATTAACCAGTGACCAAACATCTATTTCATTTTTAAAATACTCTAGAATGTTTACATTTTAGTCTCTAACACAATTGGGAAAAATTTAAGTACCATCTCTAGGTAGTTTATTATCTATGCAACTGTATTTTCATTACTTTATCTTCCCTCAGACCATTGATCCTAAGGGGAGGAAACTATATTTCACGGAGAAAAATATAGTACAAATTAGATTGTTCTTTTTTGTCACTAGTATTTATTGAGGTATAATATATATTTTATAAAATAAACCAATTATTCAAATTTTTAATCACCCCAGAAGTTTCCCTCAGAGTCTTGTGGTGAATCTTCCCAATCCAGAGCAGTCTGCTAACACCACAGATCCTCTTTCTGTTACTTAGTTTAGTATCTCCTGTTCTTGAATTTTGTATAAAGAGATAGATTCAAGATACATTCTTCTGTGCCTGGCATATTTCACTAAGAATAATTATTTTGAGATTTATTTGTATTGTTTTATGATTTTATAGTTTACTTTTTTTTGTATTCCTGCATAGTGTTCCATTTTCTGTATTAACACAATTTATTTCAAGTTGTTAAGGATAGCTGGATTGTTTCTAGTTTGTGACTATTATAAATAAAGCTGTTATGACCACTCATCTTTTTCTGAACACATATTTTAATGTCTCTTGTGCAAATGCCTAGGAATGAAATTGACTAGTCTTATCATAAGTAAATGTTGAGCTTTATAATATAATCTGTCACTATGTGTTCCAAAGTTCTTATACATATTTTATGTTCTCATCATTGATATATGAGGATTCCAAATGTTCTTCACCAATACTTGATACTAACATTATTTTTTAATTTTAGTCATTCTAATTGATATGCCACTTTGGTTTAATTTGCATTTTCATGGTAATTAGTGATAATGAATTTTTTAAGTGTTTTCAACCTTTTGTATATCATTTTAAAATTGTCTTATTTTTTAGTCATGGTTCATTTTATGTATTCTCTTTTTTAAATTCTACATATTTTATATATGTACTATATAACACACACCATATATATATATATATATATATATATATATATAATATTCTTGTAGTCTCTGTGATTCATTTTCCTCAGAAAATCTTTTGAAAAGCAAAGTTTTAATTTGATAAATTCCAATTTATAATTTTTTATTTGTGACTTGTGGGTTTTTTTGATCCTATCTATGAAATCTTGGCTTTTGTAATTTTCTTCTGTCTCTGATCTATTTTGAGTTAAATTTTTTTGTATGCAAAAATAATGATTTTTTTCAAATACATATATGGATCTTTTTTGGTTGTTGTATCTTTGTTTGTTCTATAATATTTTTTTATAAATATATATTTTTATCCCCAGGGGTACAGGTCTGTGAATCGCCAGGTTTACACACTTCACAGCACTCACCATAGCACATACCCTCCCTAATGTCCATAACCCCACCACCCTCTCCCTACCCCCCTCCTCCCAGCAACCCTCAGTTTGTTTTGTGAGATTAAGAGTCTCTTATGGCTTGTCTCCCTCCTGATCCCATCCTGTTTCATTTATTCTTTTCCTACCCCCTACCTCCCCCCACATTGCATCTCCACTTCCTCATATCAGGGAGATCATATGATAGTTGTCTTTCTCCAATTGACTTATCTGGCTAAGCATAATACCCTCTAGCTCCATCCACCTAGTCACAAATAGCAAGATTTCATTTCTTTTGATGGCTACATAGTATTCCATTGTATATATATACCACATCTTCTTTATACATTCATCTGTTGTTGGACATCTAGGTTCTTTCCATAGTTTGGCTATTGTGGACATTGCTGCTTTAAACATTCGGGTGCACGTGTCCCTTCGGATCACTACATTTGTATCTTTAGGGTAAACACCCAGTAGTGCAATTGCTGGGTCGTAGGGTAGCTCTATTTTCAACTTTTTGAGGAACCTCCATGCTGTTTTCCAGATTGGTTGCACCAGCTTGCATTCCCACCAACAGTGTAGGAGAGTTCCCCTTTCTCCGCATCCTCGCCAGCATCTGTCATTTCCTGACTTGTTATGTCTGTTCATGTCCTCTGCCCATTTCTTGATTGGATTATTTGTTCTTTGGGTGTTGAGTTTGCTAAGTTCTTTATAGATTTTGGACACTAGTCCTTTATCTGATATGTCTTTTGCAAATATTTGCAAACATATCTGGATCTTTTAAACTCCATTTTCCCTTTGAAATATATTGTTACCTTATCAAAATCAATTTACTATATACATGTGAATTTATTTAAGTACTGTGGTCTTTTCCACTGATCTACATATCTATGCTTATTTCAATTCACATTGTCTGAATTGATATAGTTCTATAAATCAAAAATCTGATAGTTAGTTTCCTTTAATTTTCTACATGATTATTGTGACTATTTTAGGTCCCTGGCATTGTTTTTGCATCAACTTGTCAAATTCTACAAAATGAATTTGTGGATTTGATTGGAATTACCCTGAAACTAAAAAATTTTGGAGAAAATACCAACTTAGTGAGTTTTCTAATTCAGGCACATGGTACATCTCGCCATTTACTTACATTATCTTTCATTTCTCTTTTTGAGTTTTCAGTGTGTACTTATACATGTTAAATTTATCCTCAAGAATTTCATGTATTTTAGACTAAAAAAAAATCATTTTCCAATTTTATTGTTTAACCAGTGTATACAAATGTAATTAAATTTTATACATGAATTTGTATGGTACTCTTTTTCAGTACAGTTAGATAAATCCTGGATGATATAGAAAAGATACTGGGTTTGGAGCCAATGGCCAAGAAAGAATTCCGGAGACATCTTTGGTGCAAAAAGGAGGTTTTATTAAAGCACAGGGATAAGACCCGTGGACAGAAATAGCTGCACTGGGATTAAGAGCAATGGCTGATTATATACTTTCAAATTGGGAGGGGTTTAAGGATTGTGTAAGCCTCTGAGGAATTTTGGAAATGAGGTTTCCAGGACCTTGAAGGGGCTAGCTATTGTTAAGGTCGTTTATTACTGGCTAATAATTTTTTTTTTGCATATTTTACTTCACTGATCTTATTTCTTCTAAAACACATAACCTGTTTGACATTAAGAAGTGGTTTGGTTACTCTGTATTTAACTTCTCCATCAGTTTATGAGCTAAAATGAGATGGTAAGTCTACAGGTGCTTGCTTATCTGTGTTAGAGGGAGGATAGAAAAGGAAATATATGAAGAAGTGAATTGGAACAGGAAATAAATCATGTTCTAGATTTAATTTCTTTTATAATACGTATTCCATTTTCTGCATGCAAGTTCTCATATAAAAAAATGTTTGTGGGGCACCTGGGTGGCTCAGTTGGTTGGACGACTACATTCGGCTCGTGTCGTGGTCCTGGAATCCCAGGATCGAGTCCCGCATCGGGCTTCCAGCTCCATGGAGAGTCTACTTCTCCCTCTGACCCTCTCCTCGCTCACGCTCTCTCTCACTGTCTCTCTCTCAAATAAATAAATAAAATCTTTAAAAAAAGAAAAAGGTTTGTGGAGTAAGATAATGCTGAATGATTTTTAAGTTTTGCTTGTCCAAGAGTATTTATTTACATTTTTAAAAGCATTAAGTAACTATTGCAATAACATGAATGTAGCTATGATTCTTATATATCTTTTCACCTACACAGACCTTATGAAGCATAAAGTTTCAGGAGTGGGCATGGGATTATGAATCTGGACAAGGACATTCAGTTAGTGAGGGATACAATACTATTGAAGGCAGAACAATATGCTCATATGTATGAAATATAGACCACACCCATATAGAGAGAGGTCAGTCCTCATTATATATGGTGTATGATTCATCAAGTTTGTGTACCAGGGGCACCAGATTTTTGACTGAAATTTCCAAGTAAGTCTAACCTGAATTAATTCTATCCATATTAATGTGTAAAATTGGTGTTATCTCAGAGAGCTCTCATTACACCAAAAAGGTTAATCCTGGCTGTAACCACATTGCACAGAGAACTAAGCAATATTTACTATGTAGGTAAAAGGTACAAAAATATATAGCCAAATATGTTGTGCAACTAGTGTATTTCTACAAATCCTTTTTCCTAGGAAAGTAGGAAATCTTACTTAGCAAGGTTAAAGAAGAATGTACTATATTTATACTTCACTGGAACTTTTCATTTATTATCTTCTTTGTTATTAAAATTAAGTTCAAACAGAGATTCTGTATCACTTGCTTAAAACCAAATTGCCAGTCTCTCACAGAATGCTTTATGCAGTACTTGGGCTATTTGGAACACTTAACAATTGCCTTTGAATCAATACCTGTTTTTCTTGGTCTCTGTCATTTGGAGATTCACTCCAATATTCTTCCACTAAAATGTGTATTATCCCTTCATATATGTCCTCTTTTTGTTTTGAAGTAAAGATTTAATGAGCATTTATAGATACCAGGATTAATGCAAGGTTTCCAGGAAACAAAGATGAAGGGTAAAACTAAATAGAATAGACATTGTCCAAAGTGCAGAAGATCTCCATTCTGCAACTGAGACCTCATCTGCCTTCTTTTCTCTATACCTGTTGTTACAGAAGCCCCACATTACCTAAATTTCCAATTCATAGCATGCACTTTCTTATCTCCAAGGCTTTGGTTGTATTAGTTCTTTCCTGTCAATTGTCATACTTCCATTACGGTGTCTAATAATTCTTTTAATATGTTTGAAATATGCCTTCTTGAAATACATTTCTCAGATCCCGGGCCCTACTTCTCTGTCCTACAGTAAGTTCTGTCATCTTATTGCTTTTCTTTGGATGATCATGTTTGACTTTGTACCTAGATTATGAACTCCTGGAAGGCATGACTATATCTCATTAGTCTATGTTATATGATATGACAGAGCTCACTATATATTTACCGTATTACTGAATGGAGATAGCCCACTGAAAATTGAGATTTCTTCCCATTTGCTGCACAGTGCCCTTTGCCTATTTACCCTGAGAATGCTTTCTCCATATGCAGTTATTGTATTAGGGTTCTTTATATGAGAAGAACCAATAGGATGTCAATCTATTTAATCATCTATATGTCAAATGATATCTATTTTAAGAAATTATCTTAAATCACACAATTTTGGGGGCTGGGGAGTCCAAAATTTAGGGTAGGGCAACAGGTTAGAAATTCAGAGAAGTGTTGTATTAGACTTAAGTCCAAAATCTGCAGACAAGAAACTGAAGCACAGTTTCAGTGTTATAGTCTTGAGGCAAAATTAATGCTTCTTTAAGAAATCTCTAGTTTTGATCTTAAGACCTTCACCTGATTGGACAAGGCCCACCAATATTATGGAGGTCAATCTACTTTACTCCAATTCTAATTGAAATGTTAGTCACATCTAAAAAAGTACATTTACAGAAACAACTAGACTGATGCTTGACCAAAAAACTGGGAACCGTAGGCTAACAACAAAGTTGGCACATGAAATTAATCATCACAGTTGCTATATCCTATGTCTGTCTTCCAAACATGATTTTTATTAATTCAGGTAATAAATTTCATAAGTAATTTTAGAAATTGGTGAGAAAAGAAAAGCATTCATTTTATGTGCAATAGGGAAAGAACTCTCTCTTGTGCAGAAGTCTCCAGTCATAAGGTACTTCCCGTGTCTTCCTCTCAAATATCACTCCCAGTGGTGCCTACATGTTTAGGAGTCATTCTGTCTACATGCACACCTAAAACACATGTTCTTAATGTGTTTGTTAAGTTGGAGGCTGTTCTTTTGTCAACTGAGTCAGAGGCATATTCTCTAATTGGAAAACAACCACACTGGAAGAAAACTTACTGTGCTGAATTTCTTTTCAGAAAAGAGTGGCATAGGGTCTAAGTTACGGAAGTACATAACATTAATAAATATAGAAGTTGAGGTCTACTAGCAATAACAAAACAGTAAGAGGTTATATTTATGTAATGCTTCAGTGGGCCAGCATGTGTAAATCATCCTAAGTGATTTACAAGTAGACTCGGTCTCATAAAAATCCTACAAAAAATAATATTAATCTCTCAGAACAGATGAAGAAATAAAAGCTAATTAAGTTATTTTTAAGTTACACTTATAACACATGCTTTGGTATCAACTAGCTATTGCCATATTAATGCTGCATAATACAAAATCCTGACAATGGATTAACTCAGTGGCTGACCATAGAAATTATTTCTTCTCCATCACATACCTGGTTTGTCTAGGTAGATCTGTTTCAAGCCACAGTTCCTCACTGAGGAACAACCTCAGGTTTTTTCCAGGTGCAGAGCACAGACTGGAAGGGCAGTGATAGTTTTTCTCATGGAGATGGCAAGCCCAACTGTACATGCACATTTAAAGAACATTTTTCATACACCATACATGCATATTTTAAACCTTTGAGTATGTCACATATCGTAACATTTCATAGGCTGAAATAAGTCACATGGTCAAATTCAAAATCATGGCTGAACTGCAAGTAACATGGTAAAAGGTAGAAGCAAAAACCAATAAGGAATTTGAGTTAAAGTATGCTTCCATCAAATACCTTTGTGAGTTAAGAATTATGACAGCAACTTTTCACATTCAGTTCCCTCACTCACCACTATGTATCTATAAAGCAGATAGTATAAATACTGTTTTATAAATGATAAAACTGAGACTCACGTATTTTCTCAAGGCTACACAACTAAGTTCCATGTATTAAGCCATTCTGAAAACATGATTGTGGCCTATTACAATATATATCCAAACTTCTTTGTAAGGTGTTATCATTCATGTGAATTTCAGTTGATCTTATTTCAGTATTCAGTATTTTTAAATTTGAGTTCTCTGTGTTCAAAAGTTAGTATAAATGAGATTGCATTTAAGAAATAACAATATATTGGAAACAAGTTTCTGCTCTTCTAAGCAAAATTCATGCTGGATAGTGTGAAAAGATAAAATAGGGATTAGTTTGAATTTGAGAGCTCCCTTAATTATAATTTGGAAAGTGTTTTAATCTCTAAAGTAGGGAAAATTTATTAAATAATTTATAAATAATTCTTCTAACAGGAATTTTCCAATAACAGGTCATTTATTGATTTAGATATAATTCTGAATGACTGCTCCTGACACCCTTATGGAAGTGTGTTAGGATTGTTTATTTAAAACTGCATTAATTATTTTATCAATAAAACCATCTTGATTTTTATGGTCCTTTAGGGCTTCTCTTTTTAGGGATCTGTCCTATCATACATATAAAACTTTACAATTTTAGTCTAATGAGAGTTTAAATATATCTTGAAGAGCTTGAATCTTCAGATCATTCAAGAAACCTCAAGGAATTACTTGGCCCTTTTCTCTAGCTAGAATCTCTTTTGTCCCAACAGTGGAGTTTGTAAGGAAAAGAAATAATCATTAATGAGTGCAGGACCAGACCTAATAGGAGAATCAGCAGCAGTTTTGATTCTCTTGGTTTTAATATACTTTACGACCTCAGCTTTTCTGGAAGTGAAAACAGTGTAAAACTCTGGGTTCCTGGAATTTCCAAGGCACAGGGATAGCTCTGAGTGCCTGCTTTCTTCCACCATTAAGGATTTGGTAGGAGAAGGCTGAATTCTGAATGAAGGTATCACTTCCCATTTAGTAACCCATATTTGTTTGTTCTTTCTTTATAAAGGTAGGAATTGACAGGTAGAAAGACTGTTGTAATTCTACACTTGATCTTGGGCAAAAGAAGATCTTGGGCTGAGAAGTGATAGACTCCTGTATTTCTGAATGACAAATATAATAGAGAAAAAAATCACTGTGTTTTAAACAGTATCTTAAGTTCATTAATAGTATTTCATTTAAAATTAACCACATTCCTGAGGGAGATAGGATTTCCCCCATTTTACAGAGATTTAGTAAGTTTATCTAAAAATTAGTAAATATATCAAGCTGATAGCAAGGAAAGGATTTTATTTCAGGTATTCTGACTCTGGGACCCATGCTCCCAACCTTTATGCTTTGTCTTTATGACAGATATATTCACTGGGTAGTAGGGAATCCTATAGGAAAAAATCCCAACCCAGAGAAGGAACCTGGAGGAAGCAGTTGGAGGAGAGTATTGTGGGAAAGATGACATGTTTAGATTTACTGAGGGGACAGCATGATGTAGTAGTTAAGTTTATCATCTGTGGGGACAGTTGGTCTTTTCTATACTGGATTTGCCATTGATTGACAGTAGAACCTTGTGTCTGTTTTACCTGAGTGCCTTAAACTCTGTGTCCCCTTCTGTAAAATAGGTTTGAAGTTACCTAACTCACACTGTTTTTGTAAGGGTATAATGAAAAAGTTAAAGCATTTGGTACATAATTTGGTGCTTAATAAATGTTTGCAAAATTATTGAAGGTTAATTATGAGTGTGCTACTTGAAAGGTAAGAGGAGGAGGGAGCTGGTAGAGTGTGACATGCAGAAGGACTTGCATGCTCTTTCTCTCTCTGCCCCTTTATGTCTTAGGTTTGTCTTTAGAAAAACAAGATATCCAGTTGGTTTAAGCCAGAGAATAAATAGTTGAGAATTTGTGTAAGATGAAAGAGATGTGGGCTTATTTACATATGGGGAGAGATGGAGATATTAAAAATGATGGCTTCCCTCTGAGGGTCTCTTCAATGTGGTTTCCAACAATTTCGTAGATATATGAGAAAGCGAATTGATTTACTATTTTTGAAGAAAGAGTACTAGTTTTGGAATCAAAAGCATTTTAATTTCATCATTCTTTATCAACTGTGTGACCTTGAACAAGTTGTTTTTCTTTTCTGAGTTTTTCTTTTCTGAGTTTTGCTTTCTCTTATTTTCTATTAATTATGAGAGATAGACACACAAATAGGAACATAAAATTTATATTTACATTTTGGGGGAAAAACCCCAAATGTTGTAGTGTATTCATTAACCTTTCTATTCCCCTCTTTGTGTTTGGCAGTTCCCTTTTTCCAAACCCACACCTTCCAGAAGTAGCATATTTTTGTGTTAATTCCACTGATTTTCTTTATTGGTCTTCTGTGCATATGAATCCCTTAACCATTCAGCATAGTTTTACTTTCCTTCAATGAAAATCACTTTCACTTTTTGTTCTGTGACTTGAATCTTTTGCTCAGTGTTTTTAGGATTGGACTATGTTAAAGATAAAGCTTTAAAGATTTATTTACTTATTTGAAAGAGAGAGAAAATGAGTAGGCAGGAGAAGCTGAGGGAGAGGGAGACAAGTGGCTTCCTACCTGAGCAAGCTGCTCCATGTGGGGCTTGAGTTCATGACTTGAGATCATGACTTGAGATCATGACTTGAGCTGAAGGCAGAGGCTTAATCCTCTGAGCCACCCAGGCACCCTAAAGATAGAGCTTTATTTCATGTTTTATATGTTGTAGAGTTTTAATGGTATGAATATACCACAGTTATACATTATTACTTGTACATTCTACTATTCGTGGGTAATTTTATCCTCCTGCATGCCTGTGTGTATCTCTTAAGAGAAAAGCTATTCTGAACAGTCCTCATATATCTTTTGGCATGTCAATATAGACCTAGGAGTACATTTGCTGGGCAATTTAATGTGTGCATCTGTAGTTCGTTAGTTTATTAATGCCTGACTCTTTCCAGAGTGGTTGCACCAATTTATACTTCCACTAGAAGTTGTACTTCCCATGTCTTTCATCCCACCATTTTTATTACCACTCATTATTTTTTACCAATCTGGCAGGTTTGTAAACTTGTCACAGTATGGTTTTCATTTTCCTAATTATTGAAGTAGTTTGTCTTATCATATGCCCATTGGCCTTATGAGCCTCTCATCCTATTCAAGACTCCTAGCAGTTGTTATTTTAATTGGTTCTGAGTAATAGATCTTAATTAGTGATATGTGTTGCAAATATCTTAGCTCAGTGTATGTCATGTTCTTTCATTCATTTACTGAATCTCTTGAGGAACAGAAATTCTTAATTTTAATATGGTCAAAATTATCAGTATTTTCCTGTATAGTTAGTATTTTGGGTATCAAGAAAATCCTGCCTACTCCAAAGCTGGAAAATATTTTCTATATTTGTCTTTTAAAACTTTTGTAGTTTTTTTATTCCTTTTATTATTTGTTCTTTACTCCACCATGAAATGATTTCAATGCATGTTGTGAGGTCAGGGTATGTGGTGACCATGAAAATGTGTCACTCAGATCTCCTGACTTGGGAGGGTAATCAAGGGATGACACTCTGAGCCTACTGTGTTTGTATGGGGCATACTTCCTCATGAATTAGTGTAGCAGGGATACTAAGGCTCCTTCTTGGGAGAGAGTGATCCCCTCTTGTGACTTTGGCTCACTCTATTGACTTGGCCAGACATTAAAAAATTGAACTGAAGACTGGGCCTCTTCCTTCTTAGGGGTCAGACCTACCTCACAGTCTGATGTTTCTCCCTTCCCCTTTTAACTCGCAAGTGTTTCTCCCAATAAATCTCTTATGTGGCAAATATTTATATTTGCTTCTTGGAGGATCTATTTTAATATATATATGTATATATTAAATATATATATATTAAACATGTATATGTATTATTAAAATATACATATATATTAAAATAGATAAAATAAAATAAAGATAAAATTTAAAAAATATATATATAACACTTGTGTGTGTGTGTGTATATATATATATATGTATTTTTTTTTTCCCAAGGAGACAGTTGTTCCTACATCTGAGCTTCAGTTTTCTTATCTGTAAAATGGAAATTTTATGTCTACCCAGTATGCTTCCTCTGAGAGTCAGAGAGCTAAAGCATTTATCACAGTGCTTCAAGATGTTAGCTATTAATTTATTTCCATACCTCAGGATGTCCTTTACAGAATGTAGATGAATTGTACTTTGGTTGTCATGAGCTATGTACTTTTGGGTAAACTCTACCATAGAGTATCTCTGTGCATTTGAGCCAGCTACTTTTGACACTCCTGAGTCTCTCCTTCACTGAGTAAAAAGCTAAAAGTAGATAATCTGCTCTACCTAGTTGATTACTTCAGTTTAGCTTATTAGTTACTGTATTTGACTCTTTTTTTGGTAACTAATTAATTAGTTAATGGACATGAAAATATTTTTTTAATATAATTTTTTATTTTTTATAAACATATATTTTTATCCCCAGGGGTACAGGTCTGTGAATCACCAGGTTTAGGATGTAAGCAAATACATGATGACACTGTATATAGTACTGGCTTGTAATTAATAAATAGTTTTAAATTAGTAAGATCCGATTGTCCTTTACTTTTACGTAACTCTTCTCAGCCTTAAAAATATTTTCATGTTTATAGCAGCATGAAAATATTTTTAAGGCTGAGAAGAGTTACGTAAAAGTAAAGGACAATCGGATCTTACTAATTTAAAACTATTTATTAATTACAAGCCAGTACTATATACAGTGTCATCATGTATTTGCTTACATCCTTTCTACCTATTCCATGGTTCCAGACTACTAAATTTAAATAAATTGCACGCAGGTGACTTTTTCTCAATAATAGACAAAGGTTGGTAGGTAGACACATGGGGATATTAACATAATAAATGTTTCGTAACTCTATAATATAAGCTTTGCTTTGTGTAAGCCTATAAAATATAGCTATATATTGATGGATTATATGGTGATTAGAAGAAAATCTCAGATGTGCAGTTATAGTTTTTCTTGATTTCTCTTCTGGTAGTTTCATTGTTTTGATGGCACACCATATAATATCTGATAGTTGCTAACTTTGAAAAATGACATCAAGTACTCACTCTGAATATAACCACATTTCCAATATTTAAGCACTGCCTACGGTAGAAAGAAGAAATATGGAGGAGGGCTTAGTTTTTGACAATTACAGATATTGCCTCAATTTTCAGAGATACGATTCAAAACTTATTTATGATTTAATTTTAACTTCTCCCATTACATTTAATGTTATCTTGTTCATCTTTGATATTTATACGTAGCTCAATATCTTTCTATTATTGAATTCCATTTCTGTACATATTGCTTCTTAAAAAGTTCTCTATGAAAATACAAAGGCAAAGATTTTCAATATCTGGTTACTATATTCACTGTACCAATTACATATTTCAAGAAGTATTTGACACAGATTTCATTGTAGCCAAATAATATATAGAGAGCTCCAAAATGATTAACTAGTGTATATAATTCTAGGGTAAGGCCATATTTGGATTTATACAGGCCTGGTGAGTGATGACCAAATAGGCCATTCAATTGAATAATTTTTAGAACCCCAAATTATCATGGTGATGATATTCCGAAAAAATTGTAAGCCTCACTTTCTTTTCAGTAAACTGAATTTTTAATAGAGCATAAATTAGGTTGTAAAGATTCAACTTGAGAAAATAAATAAATCATTTGATTTTCTGTCTGAAATTTTAGTGTGATATTTGCCTCTGAGAAGAAAATTTGTAAGAAAGATGATGATTTAATAAAAACTTTATAACTTCAAAATATACACAAAGCATTATGATTGATTCCATGTTAAAATTGAAGATCCTGATCATGTTCTCAGTTTGGATTTCCTAGAAACATAGATACATGTTATTAGATATAACTCAAGAAGAGTCCCCAGGTGCTCTTCTAATAAGAGGCTCTGTGGCTTAATAACTTACGCAAATGTTGACTTTGGCAAAGTTAATCAGGTTTTGTTTGTTTGTTTGTTTTCTTAAGTTGTAGAGCTTCTTAAAATTCTATGATAATGTGAATCCTCAATAGGCAGCTCTAGTTTGCCAAGGTTTCTAAACAATGGCACTCTATTTTCCCTCAGAGATTTTTGTGGTACACACATTGACAAATGTTGGTATAGGCATTAAATGTAATTGGACTTTGAAGATGATAGAGGTGACTCTTGGTAAGAAAGTGGACAAAATTTCTGAGGAATTAGTAATTAAATAATGGGTTAGATTTAGGCAATAGGAGAAAAAGGAAAGAAGATTCTAAGAAACAGTTCAAGAAGCATTGTGGTATTGATGGATTCGTAGAAGCATGAGAAAGTTTTCCTACTAGGAAAAAGTGGGCAATATATCCATATCTAAAGAATATCTATAACCAGAGTTGTGCAGTTCTTCACAAGTAGGAAAGAAGATTGGTTTTTATCTTAATTTTGACTTTCCTGTTTGACTCTTTAATCTAAATATGAGGTAAGAATTGAATTTTATCTTTTTACCATAAGGTTAAGCAGTTATTTCAACATGTATATTGAAATGACTGTCTATTCCCTACTTTGGGGTAATTAAGTTGTATCATAAATCATATTTCCAAATACTGTGTATTTCTGTGCTACTTTATTTCATTTTTCTGTTTGTCCATCTCTTTGCTAATAATGTACAATTTAGTTCCCAAAGTTGTTAGGCGTAGTCCTTGATCATCTTCAGAAGTATGTTGGAATATTTTGTGCTTTTCTCATCAAGCTCAACAAAAACAATTTATTTAATTTTTTGGTTGAGATTATGATAATGAATCTCCCAGTTCATTGACATGGATTCACTGCATGGATTGAAACTGGTAATCCTATTTTTAATAGGTCTTTTAAAATATATTTCAGTAACATTTTGTATCCTTATAATAATCTTATATACTATTTATTAGACTTATTCCAATGTATTTACTATTTTGATTACCATTTAAAGTATTTTTTTAAAGATTTTATTTATTTGTTTGACAGATCACAGTAGGCAGAGAGGCAGGCAGAGAGAGAGAGAGGGAAGCAGGCTCCCTGCTGAGCAGAGAGCTAGATGCGGGAGACCATGCCTTAAGCCAAAGGCAGAGGCTTTAACTCACTGAGCCACCCAGATACCCCAAAATAGTATGTTTTAAATATACATATTTCAAATATCCCCTGTTGGTATAAATAATCATTATTTTGTATACTAATTTACTTTCAGCAAATATATGGTGATCTCCTGTTAATTAAAATAATTAACAGGTTTTTAAAAAGTTTTTTAAATTTTGGATTTTCTTCATTAAAAAAAATGTTAATTTACTATTAAGCTAGATGGTTCCCAACTAGAATGACTGGGTCCCTCTTGTTCTCAGGTTGTGGGCTTTTTTCAGAATTACAGGAGCTGGCTGGGCCTCAGGTGGGCAAAACTCAGTAATGTGAGAGAATTTATAACACAGAAAAATCCTGAAGCAATAGGAGTCGGGGTTAATGGATTGATCTCACATCATTCCTTCCCTCAACTGAGGTGATCTGAGGCATGTCCCAAAGGGTTTCTTAGGTGTATAGTATGATTGAACTCAGTTGCTCACAGCTTCTTATTAATTGTCCTTTTTTGGCTTTCTTTCTTCTCTCCTTTGCTTTTCTCTTATCATCATTTGTCCTTCTGGGATCACCTCTGAAATAAATTGTTTGTACTGAGATTTTTTTTTTAAAGCCTTCACCTTTGCATTTGGTGGTTTATTAATTAGCATTCTCTAGTGAAATAAAACCAATAGGAGATACACAGACACAGAGGGCAAGAAGATAAGAGAGTATATACAAGTGCTCTATTCATATTTGTATTTGTATTTCTATTTACCTATTTATTTATAGAGAGTTGTTATAAGATTGGCTTATGTGATTACAGAGACTGAGAAGTCCAACAATCTGCTTCCTGCAAGCTGGAGACACAGAGAGTCAGTGGTGTAGCCCCAATCTGAGTCTGAATTATAAAGAACCAAGAGCACTGATGGTATATATTCTAATTCAAGTCCAAATGCCTCAGAACCAGGAGAGCTGATAAAATAAGCTTCAGTCACAAATGCAGAAGACCAGTGTCCTAGTTCAAAAAAGTCAGGAATATGCAATAGAGTGTTATGCAGCCATCAAAAAAACCCACACAAAATCTTACCATTTACAATGACATGGATAGGACTAGAGGCTATTATGCTAAGTGACATAAGTCAGTTAGAGAAAGATAATTATCATATGATCTCACTGATAGGAGGAATTTGAGAAACAAGACCGTGGATCATAGGGGAAGAGAGGGAAAATGAAATAAGATGAAACCAGAGAGGGAGAAACTCTGAATATCAGGATACAGAGCATTGCTGGGGTGGGGTGGGGGAGGAGTGGGGTGGCTGGATGATGGACATCGGGGAGGGTATGTCCTATGGTGAGTGCTGTGAATCGTGTAAGGCTGATGAATCACAGACCTGTACCCCTGAAACAAATAATACATTATATATTAATGAAAAAAAAAAGTTGGACAAAAGAGTGAATCTTCTTTATCCTACCATGTATTCTATTCAGGCCTTCAGGAAATTGCACGAGGTCCACCTACATTGAAGAGAGCAATCTGTTTGCTCAGACTACTAATTCAGATATAAATCGTACCAAGGAACACCCTCACAAACATAGTGAGAATAATGCTTAACCATTTATTTGGGCTCCTTACAGCCCAGGCCAGTTGGTATGTAAAATAAACTATCAGAACTAAGAACCTAGTCTACCTTTTTGTCCTCTAAGGTTGGTAGAAAGGATCTTCTTGAACCTTTTCTAAAAAGAGATAAGCTATCTATAGTCTTTAGTTAGTAGAAGTCCCTCTGCTCAATTTGAATGAGACTGGACCTTGTAGTCAGATTTATAGGGTTTAGGTATAATCTCCAGACAGGGATTAATGTCAGGATAGAATTTTCCTTTCTGGATTCCCTTCTTGGCTTTGAATTTTGCTAGTTCATTTGCTTTTGTTTTGTTTTCTTTTTTGAGTAATCATTTGTTCTTTTCAGCTTAGAAATTCATTTAATGGGCCACCCAGGTGGCTCAGTTGGTTAAGTGACTGCCCTCAGCTCAAGTCATGATCCTGGAGTCCCAGGATCTAGTCCCTCATTAGGCTTCCTGCTCCTTCTGGCCCTCCCTCCTCTCATGCACTCTCTCTCTCAAATAAATAAATAAAAAAGAAAAATTCATTTAAGAAAAATATATATAGTATATGTATAAATATATATCATATATATGTAAAAATTATTCTGTGGAAGTTTCACTAAGTATCTAGTAATGGAGATGGCTAATTGTACCTTTTTTATATTGAATGGTAGTCCTCTTTAAGATTATTTTTGTATGAACCAGCTTCCATTTTTATTTAAATTCACCTAAAATACACTTTTGGATTTTTACAGATTATATTGTAGACAATAGCCAACTCTCTCTAGAACCGATAGTAATGTTTTCTCAAGAATTTACATAGATATGGTCTTTATAGTAGATATCCTTTTGTTACTTTATCATGCAGAAAAGTTCCATTCAGAATTTATTGGGTAGTGAGTTGAAATTCACCCTGCAACAATTTTTAGAAAACTAGAAATGTGCAAAATTGGCCAATTTTCCTGATATTTAAATATATGCTAATGTGCAATTTATTTGGACTATATTCATTTTGTTGGACATGTTTTATACCTAAGAATTCATTTTATGAAATGTAAAATGTATGCAAATGTATACCTCATCAAAATGCTGTTCAGATTTTGCTTTTGATTTTATCTGTTGCTTTAGATACCAATTTTTTCTAATGTATATAAGGTATCAGTAATGTGGCTTATGATTATTTGAAAATTCATCATAAGTAATCCTGGCCCCAAAGTGAAAACTCACCCTGCTCAAAAATGAAATATTGTGTTGTTTTGTGTCCTACAGTGACACTATGGGGGTTTCATTAATTTATTTATTCACCACATATGTATTGATCACCTATTATGTTCAAAGCAGAAGAGATATAATAGTGACAAATTAAGCAGATTTAGTGTCTACTATCAGGGAGTTTACAGTTCAGTAAATAAAACTTTTAGCTCAATAAATAGAACTCGCATTAACCAATTACATGTTTTGGTAATGTCATTGAAGGAAAGTAAAGGTAATCCCAAAAAACAATTTCAGGAGATACCTGGTTTGGATTCAGGGTCAGGGTGTTCTCTGTTGCAGTGATGCTAAGACATAAAGGACAAGATATATTAGTAAAAATTCAGGGTAAGAATGGTTCTATAAAAGGGAAGAATAGAAGTTGACATAGGGCAAGGTGGTTTGAGGGACAATTAATAACACAGAATGAATCTCGTGGTTGGGGCATCTGGGTGTCTCAGTTGGTTAAGAGTCTGTCTCCAGCTCAAATAATGATCCCCATGTCCAGCCCTGTATCCTGCTCTCTGCTCAGTGGAAGCCTGCTTCTCCTTCCCTCTCCCTCTCCCTGCTGCTCCCCCTGCTTGTACACTCTCTCTTTGTCAAATAAATAAATTCTTTTTTTTTAATTTAATTGTATTTTTTTAATAAATAAATTATTTAAAAAATAAAAAAGAAAGAAAAGAAATTTATGTGGTGAGCTGAGACCAGATCACATGAAATATTTATTTATCATGCTAAATATTTGAGATTTATCAGAAGAAAGATAGAAAAGCCATTCGAGGGTTTTATATTAGGAATTACATGATAAAATTTTTGCTTCTAAAATTTACTTTGGTGGGATGCCTGGATGGCTCAGTTGGTTAAGCTGCTACCTTCGGCTCAGGTCATTATTCCAGGGTCCTGGGATGGAGTCCTGCATTGGGCTCCTTCCCTAGTAGGGAGTCAGCTTCTCTCTTGCCTCTGCCTGCCATTCTGCCTGCTGGTGTGTGCACGCTCTCTCTCTCTTTCTCTCTCTCTCTGACAAATAAATAAATTATCTTAAAAAAAATAAAATAAAATTTACTTTGATTAATTTTTGGAGAATGGATTAAAGGAAAAACTTGTGGAAAATGGGAACGAGTTAGAAATGCAAGAAATCATAGACTTGACTGACTAATAGACTGAATGCCCTCTTCCTGGCATTCCATACCAGCAGTTGAATCCACTATTGCCATCTTGTTAAATTTTAACTAATGTCCTTGGTCTCTAAGTTATAACATG
This sequence comes from Mustela putorius furo, assembly GCF_011764305.1. Classification (NCBI taxonomy): domain Eukaryota; kingdom Metazoa; phylum Chordata; class Mammalia; order Carnivora; family Mustelidae; genus Mustela; species Mustela putorius. The sequence continues at coordinate 11,440,268 of NW_025421375.1, forward strand.
ATATCTAGAAAGCATTACATACAAGTTGATGGCAGATAGAAAGACTGTCCCTTGGTATGCCACCGTAGTAAGGGTCAGAAAGTGACCCAGGCAGGAAGACAGAGTGAATGTAAACTCAGTACCTGGGAGACAGAGGGAAGTGGATGGAAAAAGAAAGGTTCAGGTAGTATGGTAAAGACAGACTAATTTAATTCTCAGTTCCCTTTCCTTTTCCTAAGTATATAAATATGCAAATGTAGTTTGGAAATCTGATTTCTCTTAATTTCTTTCAATTCAATAGAATATGATTTAATAAACAAAGAGTTTACCTCAGGAGCTTGCTTGCCTGGCTCAGTTGGAAGAATATAAGACCCTTGATCTCAAGGTCATGAGTTGGGGCCCCATGTTGCGTTAGAGTTTACATAAAAACAAAATCTTAAAAAGAACAATAAGGAAAACCAAAATTTATTCATTTATTATCTTATTTTCTGTCCTGCCTGGTAAAGATACTTGCTAAACAAACAAAAACCCCCAAAAACAAACAAACAAAAAAACAAACACAAAACAGGGTTGAGGGAGAAAACCTTTAATTCTATTTACATACTGTAAAAAACTGCCATCTCTGTATCTAAGGTGATAGGAAAATGTGGTTTTGGGGAATATGAAAACAAGAAATTCATAGATTCTAAATTCTTCATTTTTCTAGCTGCAAGCTTCTACCCCTTCCCAGTAATATTTTTATTTAACTTACTTTAAAGTAATGAGATCAACTGGCTTTATACTTGACAAGTCTCATTAATCTTTTCAGTATCTGCATCTTCAATTACACTTAGTGACTCTTTGCCTGGAAAAAAAATTAAACATACTTTTACCATACGATGCAGCAATTGTACTCCTTGGTATGTACCCAGGGAAATTAAAAACTTGTGTCCACACAAGAGCCATACCCAAATGTTTGTATCAGCTTTATCCATAATTGCCCAAACTTGGAAGCAACAAAGATATCCTTTGATAGGCGAATGGATAAATAAATTGTAATATATTGAAACAGTGGAATATATATATATTTGTGTGACTCCAGCCACGTGACATTTGAGAAAAGGCAAAACCGTGAAGACAGAAAAAGGATAAGTGGTTGCCAGGGTTTAGGATAGAGAAAGGAATAGTAGGTGGCACACAGAGGATTATTAGGACAGTGAAAATATCCTATGTGATATCATAATAATAGCTATGTATGTGTCATTACACAATTATTCAAATCCACAGAATGTACTGTAACGGAAATTGTGGACCTTGGGGGGAATTATGATGTGTCATTGTGAGTTCTTCAGTTGTAACAAATGTACCATTCTGGTAAAATTGTTGGTAAATAGGGAGGGTGTGCATTTGTGAGGAGAGGATTTATAGGGAAAATCTCTATATCCTTCCCTCAAACTATCTGTGAATCTTAAATTGCTCTAGAAAAGTCTTAAAAAAATATGGACTACTGATTTTTGCTCTGGAAAATTTAACTTATTCTAAATGGAAATAAGGTAATTTTAAGTTCTAGTTGTTGATATGCAACTAGATTTTGAAATTATTATATAAAATGTTACTTTCTAATTTAAATTTTCATGGGCAGTCCACTTGGGAAACATGCTACTCCTTGAGATACATTTTAGCTTTTCATTTTTAGAGATTTATTTATTTAAGAGCTATTTATTATGAATCTACTATGTGTCTGAGATTGTTCAAGGTTCTGGGTAACATTAGTGAGCAAAGCAGATAAAAATCCTTGCCCTCATGGAGAGATAAGATAAAAATGGCTATAGTGGGGCAGCTGGGTGGCGCAGTTGGTTAAGCGACCATGAGCTCAGGGTCATGAAATCAATCCCTGCATAGGGCTCAGTGCTGGGTGTGGAGTCAGATTAAGATTCTCTCTCTTTTTTTTTTTTTTATTTATTTTTTATTTTCAGCATAACAGTATTCATTGTTTTTGCACCACACCCAGTGCTCCATGCAATCCGTGCCCTCTCTAATACCCACCACCTGGTACCCCGACCTCCCACCCCCCGCCCCTTCAAAACCCACAGATTGTTTTTTAGAGTCCATAGTCTCTCATGGTCTCTCTTTCTCCCTCTCCCTTTGCATTCTCACCCCCAACTACCCCTCTCCCCCACCCTCTTCCTCCTGGTCCACTAGCGCATGCACTTGCCTTCTTTCTCTCTCTATCTCTCTTAAAAAAAAAAAAAAAGTTTAGGAGTCCCTGCAGCACTTATTTTCACCAAGTCACTTTTGCTAGTATAAGGAATTTTATTAACAGTTACTTTTAGAAAAAAAAAGTTACTTTTAGGCAGTGGGCAAAATTAGGGATGGATAGTAACATTACTTTAAAAAATAATGGTTCATAGTGTTGGATGTAGGAATGTCTGAAGATTCTGATTCAGTTATGAAAATATGCATACAAAAAAAAAAAACGGTCATCTGAGGATTCTTACAGCTTTCTGAGGAACTTGGAACATGTGCCATTTATATTTGATTTCCAATGCAAGGAAATATTTTTTGTAGGGGATGCTTCAATTCAAACAACCACTAAAACTGCGGTTTAGGCATGGCTTAGGGCTATAATGCGTTATATTCCCCCGAGGTTCTTGTTCAGAAATGAGATACTATTGTTCAGAAATACTTTGTTGTTTAATATCCCCAAACAGTCTTCACCTTTTTTTTTTTTGCCACTGAAAAGTGTTAGAAATTTTTTGAAAATTGGTTTTTATGATCAAAGGCTACCCACTCTCAAAAGTGTCTTCAATAAATTATCAAAGATCTTCCCTGCAGTTTCTTTAGGATATATTGTGTTTTTCCCACCACGATTACTTTAGCTGAGAGTTTTATGTTTCAAAGAGAGCAAGCAAGGAAAGAGATAGTGAAAATGTTTGTTGTTCAGGTTTCTTCCAGTACATGATTGTATTCTACTTAGGCAGAATGGACTCCTAATAACTTGGGATGTGGTTTGTTGTTGTTGTTGTTGTGTTCTGTTTGATGAGTGAAGGGGGAGATGGGGTGGTTTATTTAATTAGAAAGGAAAATTCATCTTGTGTTAATTGAAAAACCTAATTAAATTCCTTGGGAATCATAATTTACATTGCTTATTTTTTTTATTGCCATATTTTAGCCCTTTTATCCCTTTTTGTGATCTGATGATTTATTAGTAGAAATTGATCTGGAAGAGAAAACAGGGCAGGATCATGCTGCATTAGATTTACTAGTTAAATTTTTAATTCAGTGCTGATGTTGAAAATACCAGTAAGTTATCTTCTTGACACCATCAGGGAGTGTCATTTGAGTGATGCACTTTATTGGTCTAGTTTACTATATTCCACTTGTTTAGGTTTTCTCCCTTCTCACTGATTTATTTAAAGCCATAGGATCATAATTAATAGAAGGAGCAAAATGAGCCTTCAGCAAATTAATTATAATTATGCATGCCATGCATATAAATAATCTGGTTGATAAATTTATAATGGTGGAAACTATTATGTGGATTAAAATAATAAAGGCAGTTTTAGCAGGGAATTGGAAAGAATATGTAACTTAAAGATACTTGCAATCTGTCCTTCAGTCTAATTTGGCTCCCGGCTGTTATTCAAGTTTTGATATGAAGCTATTTATTTTGAGTGCAATTGTCATAAATACTCAGAGACAAATGTGGTGCCATTGTGTAATATTTGATCAGTGAACTGTTCCACAGTACAATATTGTGCTTTTGGAATTATTCAATTTCCCAGAATTTGCCAGGCACATTAAACTAGACTTTTAAAAATCTTTTATGTATGGAGCACTGTTTGTAATAAAGTAACCATTTTTTATATACTAAATTTTAAGATAAGACATAAGTGCATAGGGTAAAATTCTTAGTATTTCTTTATCTATCTTTAGTCCACTATTGAGCTAATCAGCTAATCCATTTTTATGACAAAGTTTGCATAATATTTTGGTAAGGCAATAATTCTAAAGAGTTGCTTGTCTTTTGGCATCCACGTCTATATGGAGTTATATTTTTGTAAAGGTGATTTTGGTCATGTATATTGAGTATCCTAAACAGCATTCTTATATCTTTTCTATTTTGGATTCCAAAGCTGGCCATACAACCAATGGTGGTGATTAGTCTACAGCAAGGAAGTGGTAGAGAAGCAAGCTATAGTAAAGTTCACTAATGAAAACTGAGATCTGATTCTGGAAGAGATTTAAAGTTAATGCTAAATTCAAAGAGTTCAAAACAAAAGTCATGGAGGTTGTGGAGACAACATAGAGGTTGTGAAGATATTATAATGTACCATTAGGAAGAAATGAGTGTAACTATGTTTGTGTGAGTATGTAGAGATTGCATGTATGACTGGCCATGAAAGTTAATTCCATAGTAGTCACCTACAAATCAGTTTTCTGATAGTGTTTCTCAAATGTGGCTACTCAGTACAATCACTTGGGGGAATTAAAAAAAAAAATTAATTACCTAGAGTCCCATGCAAGACCAATTTTATCAGCATTTCTGAGCGTGAACACAGATAAGAGTATTTCTTAAAAAACAAATATTTTGTTATGAGGGCAAAACAGAGAAATCGTGCTTTATGACAATAATATGTCCTTAGACTACTTGTGATTTCTGTCAAATAAATAAATAAAATCTTTAAAAAATAATATAAAGTTAGAGAGGATTAGGGTAATAATCCTGTCTGTCATAATTTATATTGACATGAGCCCTAGGAAGCAAAGGTTTGGTATCAGTATCCAAATGGATCCTACATAAAGGAAACTATTGCCTCCCTCCCTACCCTTCCTTCCTAATCTAGAAACTACTGAATTTCTTCTCTACTTGGTAGACTACTTGGTAGGTCATACAGATTCTGGAAGGAAAAATTATGTTGTTCTATGGAATGATAAAGCCGGTGTTTTCATGTAAAGTGAACTGTACATGCTATAGCAGTCCCAAAACAAAATGATTGTCTGCCAATCAGTTATATCCTGAGTGGTTCACCCATTTGAACACCATCTTGGGCTTTCCTGCAAACTAATTTGCATCTGTTCTTCACTTTTGTATTTAGTGGTGTATATGCTGTTGAGGAAAAGACATAGATTTTTATAAAATGTATGGATTAGCTGCAGTGATTATAATTAGCTTAATATTTTTACCCCTCATGGTTGTTTTTCCTATGAGCTCTACTGTTAATATTACAATGCTTAAATACTATATGTAATTCATTTAATATAGTATTTCACAGAGTACGTGATTGAAAAATACTTGTATTCTACCTTCGATCCCATACTTTTTCCATTTCTAAGAAGATTTTAAGACTTTTTTTTTAAAGATTTTATTTATTTATTTGACAGAGATCACAAGCAGGCAGAGAGAGAGGAGGAAGCAGGCTCCCTGCTGAGCGGAGAGCCCGATGCGGGCCTCAATCCCAGGACCCTAAGATCATGACCTGAGCGGAAGGCAGCGGCTTAACCCACTGAGCCACCCAGGCGCCCAATTTTAAGACATTTTATGATGAAAGCCTACCTACATAAGATAGACAAATATAAACTGGAATAAAATTAATGAGGTGAGTATATTGGCCCTAAGAACTTATTAGTTACATGAGTTAGTATTGACATACCACTCTGAGCTTCCTGGCATCCAGGACAAAATTAGAAAACAAACTTTCACTTAATTTAGAACAAAAGAATGCAAATCACTTTTATAGAAAACATTTTCCTCTCGATATGATGTTCTAAAAGGATATCACTCAAGGTCTTTTTTACAGGGAACATTGAATAATGTAAATGGATAATGCCTTCAAAAATGATTTTATAGCTGATGCAGAAGCCATCTGCATATGACTGTTCCTTGCATCAACCCTCAATAAAACCCAAGGGCATGGCTTTAAAGGGTAGAAACCTGATCATTATTACATTTTTATGGATGACTCAAACATCCTTCTCCATTGTACAGAGAAAAAAGTCAAATGAGAGATCATCTGGCTTCATATAACTCAAAAATATTCCTCTATTAGGGACTAGGATGCATCCTACACTTACAATTCTTCTGAAACTCTTCTGTTAGTAAGTTTGTACACTTGATCTCTCATATATTTCAGAAGATTAAATATAACATATTGTAATATCTTAGTACAAATAAAATATATTTGTGTTCCATGGCCCATGCTTTGATATAACAGAAATAATGATGACCTTGGTCTATGAAAGTAACAAGTTACACAATGTACTAAATTACAGATGTGCTAAAATTATGTTTCAGCAGAAGAACTAAAGATTAGCAAAGCCAACAAAGTGAAAATTTTCTTAATGTTTATTTTGACTGTCATATTACTTGAGATGAATTTATAAATATGTAGACTTTCAGAAAATTTAACTAATAGGTGGTTGTCAATGGAAGAAGGTAGTGAGGTGTAAAACACATTTCTCTTCATTTGCTTTATAAAAAAGATTTTTATTTTTGAATATTTGTGAAGCATTTCTTCTTGAATGCATTTGTCCAGTTGCTGACTGTATGGTATTTATAATGTGACACCATGAATACAACAAATGCATTTCAGATCTGTACTCAGAATTGCAAGTGTTAAAATCATGGTAAGATATGGTGTGAGAGCATTGTAAAACAGATTATTCAAGAAAATGGTTCAGATGTTCTGTGGCTTTAATTTATAGTAAAACTGAAAGAGAAAAATAGAAAAATCACTCAATTTATGCATAAATTATGCAATATAAATTTCTCAAATTATGAAATTCTTGAAGAATTTGTATAATTTTTCTGAGGCCTCAGAACTAGATAGAGGTAGAGTCAAGAATTTCTTTTCTCTTTATTACCCCAGCAGGTGTCGTATGATGGATTGGTGTCATATGGTCACTGTGTCCAAGAACCATGCCTAAAATGTTCCTTTCAGACTGGACAGCTTGGTTTCTTTTAAACTGTAGAGAAGGAATTAGATTGTGCATTCGATTTTTCAAAGATTCTAACTTCAAAATGTATAAGTGAGTAACAGAAACATTATGATGGCATATATATATATATACACACACACACACAAAATATACATATATTTCTGTGTATAAATATATATATATATATATATATGTGTGTGTGTGTTTGTAATCAATGACAGACACTTGTGCAATTCTGGTTCTATTGGCGAGAATAGCTACAGGAACTGCCTCCTCCCCTACTACAATTGTACACTGGAAATAACATGCTACCTCTCACTGTTAGCAAACTGCCCAAGCTACATGAAAGTTCCTGCACCCATTGTTTTGACTTGAGACAGAAAACTGAGAATAGTCCCTTGTCCCATTCAAGGCATAAGCAGATATATCTCTGGTATAAGATTGTATTCAAAAGACTGCATTTCATTATGTTTAAGAATTGGGTCAAATCTTTGAGCAATGCCAGGCACACTCACTCTGTGAGCTGGAGCAAAAATCATATAATCTCCTGTGCATTGGCTCCCCATCTGTAAAATGGGGTAATACAACCTATCTGGTAAGGTTGCCTGGATGACACATGTGAAGTGCTTGGCAAAGTGAGTTAAGTGTCTCCCAAAGATCAATAAATGTGAACCATTTTTATTATTAGACAAAAACTATAAATGTTTTATTTCTAAATTATTAGAATTGTAGAGGAGGTAATTTTTTAAAAAAAATAGGTATTAATGGACTAGCAAGATAAATAAACTTCAAATGGAAACAGGGAGTTGTAGACTAAAAACCACTTTTGGAATTTTCTAGGCTGGTAAGTGCCAAGAGTTAAAAGGACTTTAAAATTGTTCGAGGGCAACTGCCATTTACTCTTTGGTTACCAAACAAAATGACCTGACAATGTGACAAAACTACCCTACGTGTGGACACTTCCCACTACCCACAATTTCATCTTCATACCTGAAACTCTAGACTGATTTGTTTCCTTTATTTTTTTTAAACAATGGGTAAGAAATACATACACATTTTAGAAAAATTTATTTAGAATTCCATCTTCTGAATAAAGCTATTGTTACTATTTTGGCACGTGTTACTCCATTTTCTCTATGTACATTTTCATTGTTTAGATATTACATAGTCCTAGAATCATTACTTTTTTTAGCTATCATGAATTGTATTAAGGACTGCACCATGTGAAAATATTAAACGATTTTAATGGCCACATAATTTTCCATTTTGTAAATTTGTTGCTTCTATTGCTATATAGTAAATTGTCTAGTTTTCTTACTATAATCTCACTGGGAATATATGTGTTAAATATATGTTGCATAAATTATAACATTAGAATAGTCTCTGAGATTAGCAGTAGGCGATCAAGGCTATGAATATTTTTAGGGCTTTTGATTTATATATTTATAAATTACTTTCCATAACAGTTGTGGCAAGTTAGAACTGCATTAGCAGGGTGTGTGACTGATTACACCACTGCCATCTAGCCACACTGACCTTATTCTTGTGTCAAAAAACACTAACTGATTAATGCAGATCATGTAATTCCAAATCATAATTCTCCTTAAAAATTAATATGCCTAATTTTTTTATAAAATGAGAAAAATAATTAGATAATAACATCCAGGTTTTAGCAGCTAAAGAACTAGAAGTACAAAGAGGTTAAACAGTTTATTTGTCATAAAGCTGTCTAAGGCCAGAACCAGGATTAAAATTTAAGGCTTTTCATTCTACGACTGCAACTAAAGAAAAAAAAATGTTCTGAACTCCAATTAGGTTTATGAACCAATATTTGTAACACAACACATTCAGTAAATTTTATCCAGACTGGATATAGTAAAAAAGCTTGAATGGGTTAGCAGTATTAGAACAAAAAGCAAATGGCAAAGAACCTGGAAAAATTATCCTAATGAAAATATTCAGATTCCTTCAATATCAAGGAGAGAAGTTTGAATATACATATAATATTGGAATGATGGTGAATATTTTGTAAGCTCAAGGGAAAACAAAGAAATAATAGTGGTCTAAACAATGCACAGGCTAACAGTGAAGCACGTGAATTCAACTAACAATAATAAATAAGATTCTGTTATCTGGCAAACTGATTCACAGCATATCATAAATAAATTATAATAGAAGTATAGATGTTATTGAAATATTAGCCACATGATTAAATCACAAATTTTATTTGTGTACTTATATAGGGACTTGCAGTTTGTAACAAGCTTGATATTCACCATATATATGCATTCTCATTTAATTCTCCAAACAACCACCTATGTATCTGTTGAGCTGATCAGATACTATACTGGAACTCAGGGAGGACAAATGGCTACACAAGTGCAATACATTTTTAAAAGATGAGAGGTTCGAACATGGGGTAAATCTTTTACTCGATGGGAAAGTGGAGCTCATCTCCTGTTTTAGGAAATGCTTCCTGCTGTACTTAACTTCAGTGGCTTAGCATATAGGGTTGCTGTTGCTGGACTCAAGATTTTACTTGAAATGTCATTTTATTTAAACCTTCCAAGTATGAGACATCCCATCTCGTTACATGTGTTCAAGTATCAGGATGAAGGCTTGTTTTATAATGCATTCATCACAAATTTATTGAGCACTTGTTCTGTGTACAGCATTCCAGTTAATTGTTAAGAAAATGACAAATGATCTTCAAAATATAGATCCTACTCAAATAAGTGATAAGTATATTATGGCAGATAGGACCATTGAACTCAGAAAAAGGATTTTGGGCTTTATGACTAGCTTTGTGTGTAAGTAGTTAAAGGACTCTATATATTGTAATTCTCTGAGCCTTTATATATGGTTAAAAATATACATACCTACTATCTATACCTTGCATGATTTATCTTTAGTATATATGGCATCTATGTTGCATTATTATACAATTATATAATATTATATAATTAAATATTTTATGTAATGTTTATATTAAAGCATTTATTTATATCTAGATATGAATCTCCTCTCCCACACATATCCATGAATATGTTCCTTCTAACTCCAAAAGTTGCAGATTGGCATTTCCAGGTTTTTAGATTTGGCCTGAGAAGACCTACTGGTTTATGCTAGGAAATATCCCCTACCTGAATCGAAGGAGCCTGTATTCCTAGTAAGCAGTGGATGGTGGGAGTCACTTTTGGATTTTCATTTACATTTACAGACCTCTGTCATTCTGCATTCTGTATTTGATTCCAAATGCTTGATGTTGGCCCTCTTTAAGCTGACATGTGATAATTATGCAATTTTGGAGTTCATCAGGTATATTGAAACTGAAACAGGGGTTACTCCAAGTGCTCTTGGTGCTGGGTGTTAGGTGTTGAGTAAAGCTCAGTTCTGTGTGGAAAGATTTTTAGTGCTCTGAGTGCTTTGAACTTGGGAGTGGACAGTTATAGAAGCTCTCAGAGGCCAAAGGTAGGCCTACATATGACTTTTGCAGCCTCTCTTGCTGTATAGCTCTTTGCCTTAATTATAAGGTTGCATATAGTGATGAAGAAGATCATGGAAGTGATAAGCACCAGAACTGGGAGAATCAAAAAATAGTCCAACAAAAAAGGAGGAAGTTTGATGATCTACAAGTTATGTTTCCAATTGGTCGAAGAAGGAAATGCTTATGTGTGGCTCATATGAGGGTCTAGGCAAACTGATAGGAAAAATATGAATATGATATCCCAACATACTGCAGTGGTAAACTGGTTTTATTTTTATTTTATTTTTTTTTAAAGAGCTTTTTTTTTTTTTTTAAAGATTTTATTTATTTATTTGACAGAGATTACAAGTAGGCAGAGAGAGAGAGAGAGAGGAGGAAGCAGGCTCCCTGCTGAGCAGAGAGCCCAATGCGGGACTCCATCCCAGGACCCTGAGATCATGACCTGAGCCGAAGGCAGCGGCTTAATCCACTGAACCACCCAGGCGCCCGGTAAACTGGTTTTAAATGTCTTTGGGATTCCAGAGGACATATTTATTCATAGATTATATCTTGGCATTGTAATAGAGATGACCTTTTGCCTGCATGAGTCATTGCGTATGATGACCAGAGGAGAATAGAGCCTCTTTTGCCAAATATTAGAATTTAAACGTAACTAGTGCGATGTGCCCATGTGTTTCTCAAGATATATAAAATAAGCTTGTGTAAATTCCACCCCTCCCTCCCCATTTTCCTGGGAGGAAATGGATTCACTATATTCCAATCCTGCATTTGATTTTTCCTCTGTAATATAGATATATCCTGAGTGATTTACTATGTGTTTTTCTCCTCTTATTTCCCAGACTGTCTGACAGGTGAAGGAGAGAGAGTCTGTCAAAGCATAACATTTGAGAGGTCAGATTGAGACAGAGCAGAATTCATTCTTCTGACAAAGATATAACAACACGAAATGGATTTTTTAGTTGTCCCTAGCAGATATCTCTATAACACAACATATTAGAAGTGTGGAAAGAGAAGTCGGAGACATGAGTAGGGAAGAGATTCTCTAAGACTAGCCAACTGATTATGAAATTTTTTAGAGCTGAAACATATTCTTATCATGCCTTTTCTCTGCCGACATAAATATATGTGATTCATCAAAAGAAAATATAATCAGAAGTATATGATGAGAAAAACTAGATATAACTGAATGGAAGATAGGAGTGGTCGGGTGGGAAAAGGTATAACCCATGACCTTGAGAGCTTGAGATAGGTCCCAAATTTGACTTTAAGCATTTTTGAGGTCATTACAAAGAGGAGCACATGGTCACTTATAAAATTCATAGACTTCATTACATAAAATTGAATTAATCACTTAAAAGTCACATGGCCATCTTTAATATTGGCATAAGCTTTTCTTTCAAAGTGGAGTCTACATTAAATGGATACAGATAATGTTTTGAAAAGCTTCCTTAGTATAAATAGTATCCAACAACACACTTTGTCAGAATACTCCATAAATGTCTTACATAGACCAGTTGTGTGATGCCAGTCTGTATTATGGTAGATGCAGCTGTGGCTTTGGATTGGAGAGAAAAAGGCTCAGGTGTTTGTCTTGGGACAGTTTCTTTGGTCTCTCTGAGTCTTAGTCTCTCAGCGGTTAGATTAAGAGAAAGGATGATTATGTCTTCTGGTACAAAACAGCCTAGCTAGTTCCAAGTGTAGAATGCACTGAGTAAAGGCCAATCTCCTTCTCCATGAAGTTTTGTATAACATTCTGCTATAGTCAAGTAGTGCGATAATATTGTGTATCATCCCCCAGGTGGTTATGTGGTGGTTGCAGTGGGGTTGTGAGATTTTTAGTGTATATGGACTTCCATTTGCAATGCATACATACCCCTTTCCTCTGCAATTCTAGGACTTAATCATGCTTAACTCCAGGACTGAGGGACCTTCCGAGGCTTCCTTCCTTTTGTTCTATGCAAAGAGCTTGGCAACCATGGAAACAGTCCAGACTGTTCATTTTGCACATTTCTTCCCCAGCGTATTAATCAGCCACAGCAAGCAGATAACATCCAATGCCCCGTGTCTGCTTACTTTAGAAAGGAAACTACTTTAGCTTCTCCCTAGTACCTTTCCAGCAGTCTTTTAAAGAGAGAGAGAGGTGACAGAACATGTGATATACTTTATTTTGAGTCAACATTTCTCGGAGAGAAGGTACCGAAATCCAGAGAGGCTATTTGGAGGCTAGCACAAATTCCAGCTGAAGTGGTGGGTGTTTTGTTTATTTCTTCTGAAAGTGCTATTTAGTGTGATTTCACATAGCGGGATGCAGCATTACTTTTCCTTCCCTAGCAGGTGAGTAAGGCAATGGACTGTGTGAAATAATACAGAAAGAGAAGATATTAGTATTGAGCAGTATGTACACAGCACCCAGTAGTTTTACTGGTTGAATATGGTCCATAATAGGAAAGAGGAATGAAAGAGACAACTGCAAGTAGCCAAAAGGGGGGCGGGGGACGACAAACCTTAAAATAAAAGTAGGTGAAGCCAAATAGTAAACAATGCATTGTCTACCTTTGGTGTAACCAATCCTAAGTTTTGTGATACTAATTTCTTGTTTTCTTTACAAATATGTGCATCTTTAACCACATTTTGAGTTTTGCCTGAGGTTGCGCTATACATGAATGGAATTACACTATGTGTGTTGTTTTGTACCTGTTTCTTTTGTGTAACCATATGTTTTTGAGATTGATTTGCTATGGGTCAGTGTAGTTTGCTCTTCATTTCGTATAGTATTCAATTATAGGATTTTATTACCCTTTATTTATTCATGTTAGTGATGATTATTGAGCATTTTCCAGGTTAGGGCTACAAGGAACAATGCTATTATGAGCACTTTTGCACATAGGTAACAATCACTAATTTCTTGAGTGTATATATTAAGGAGTCAAACTGCTGGGACAAAAGAAAAGTGTATTTTTTAATTAACTAGCTAAAGTCAAATTGTGTGTGATTTATCAGTCTGCATCCCCTCCAGGAGTGTATTGGAACTCTCATTGCTTCATATACTCACTAATAGTATTGTTGTTGAACTTTTAGGGCATCCACACTGGACCCACCTAACTGGAACCTCAATGGGGTGGATCATATATACATTTTTAGAAACTTCCAGGGTGTAACAATTGCCAGTCTACTTTAGATTTTGGAATAAATCTAAAATCACAATCCTTAGTCTTAAAATTGTGATGCCTACTTCTTCCTGCCAATGGGAATGAAATCACTATATGATGTATAGTTTTAAGTTTCATTTGCTTAGTGTTTTTAAAGTATATTAAGAAGCATTCAACATGTATATATCTAAAGCAAATTCAGAAACATACCCTTTAAGTATTTTATAATGAAAGGTTGCCTGTAAAAGTTCACTACTCAATTTGTAATTAAAAACTGGCGGAAAAATCAGGGTTATTTTTCTTTTACTTTATTTTGTGCAATAAAAGAAAGTAGCAAAAGTAAAATCGGGAATGAGTGAAATCTAAAATCCCTAAGTTAGATTATTTACTGACTATATTTTGTTTCCTAGCTTCAGGGCAAATATAAGGACAGAGAAATTTTCCTAATGTGTCTTGCTCGATTCATGCCTGGATTCAGGTGCTCTCAGACACGATCCCGTATTGATTGGCTAAACTTCACCCATAGCAGAACATGGCTGACTGCTGCTGTTCTGTTTTTATTCCCAGCATCTGCAGGCATCCCGCACAACAAATCTGATTATTTTCCTTTTGTTATTTTGTTTTCTGTGAGGTCAGCCAAATCATCCTATTGTCACAATCCATATTGCAACTCCAGGACACAAAACAGAGAAATAGACTTTTTTGAACACGAGGGCTATGCTCCTTGGGGTACTATCACTTCCCGGATTGACTAGTTGATTTACCATATTGTAAGAGGAAGTGCTGTGCAGGTAACTGCAGTGTGAAAGGAAGCCTTCTATCTCTCTGTAGGAACTGAGAACGCTCATGCACCTTCACACAGTACTCCCAGAACTCAGGGAATTCAAGAAGTGTCTGGAGTCACAGACATTCTGCTTTCTTTAGCCTCCAGAGTTCGCATCTAAGAAACAAATGACCAGAGCAGTTGCTGTTGATGTGCTCTATAAGAATGGAGGACTTTCTTTTCCTCAAACACACAACCGTTCATGTAGGCTATTCCAAAACAGAATAAAACTCTCTGGCTCCCTGCCTTGGTGAATGCCCACCTTTTATTTTTTATTTTATTTTTTTTTTAAAGATTTTATTTATTTGACAGAGAGAGATCACAAGTAGGCAGAGAGAGAGAGGAGGAAGCAGGCTCCCCGCTGAGCGGAGAGCCCGATGCGGGACTCGATCCCAGGACCCTGAGATCATGACCTGAGCCGAAGGCAGCGGCTTAACCCACTGAGCCACCCAGGCGCCCAATGCCCACCTTTTATAACTTTAGTCTGATATCCATAAAAAGAAAAATTAACCAGTATTCTATATATGATAACTCTTTATAACCAGTGTTTTTACTTAGATATGTAAGCAGGTGGTTTTTTTGTTAACTGGGGTTTTTAACAATGACTTTCACCAATTTAATAGGGTGAGAAATATGCAAGGTAATATATTGAAATCAGTTATTTAAAAAAAAATAAGTTCCATTCATATAATGCAGTCAGGTCTATCTCCTACACTTCTTGCAAATTCTTTTCAAGCTGATCAGAGACCTTTGGATGATGACTTTCTAAGTATTATGTCCACTTAAATATAGAAAATAACGAAGCAGAGATTGCTTAGCTTGGAAAACAGCTACTTTCAAACCAATGTTCATTCAACATTCAGAATCTTTATTTTTAATGCCTACTATAGTGCAGAGAGTAAACATCGAGGATTGCTCTTAAGTTGGGGATGAGGATCATAGGTTAGGAATTACAAAAAGAGATGTCTTGACTCAGTATAAAACACAATGTCTGATGACAAAATGGAAAGAATAGTGGACATTAAACCTAAAATTTTTAAATTTTTTTAAATTTTTAAAAATATTTTATTTATCTATTTGACACAGAGAGAGCTCACGGGTAAGCAGAGAAGCAGGCAGAGAAATGGGGGGAAGCAGGCTCCCTGCTGAGCAGAACGCGGGATGAGGGGCTCGATCCCAGGACCCTGAGATCATAACCTGAGCCAAAGGCAGAGGCTTAACCCACTGAGTACCCAAAAGGTTGTTTTTATTTTACCTATCAGCTGAGTGATATTTCTTGTGGTATTTGAGCTCTCCAAGCTTGAGTTTATTTCATTATTTCACCTGTAAATGCTCTTGGGAAAATAAGTTGTTATTATTATTATTTTTACATTGTCACTTTCTTTAGGGGGAGAACAAGTACTTTTTAAATGTCAATTTAATATCCTAAACAATCAATATCATATAATTATAAATGTCTGTGATATTCTCTAGGTAAAGATATATATTACATATGCAATATATGATAGAATTAAATTCTATATTAAATAAATTCTGTATTTATTTATACAAATATACAGACTATATATACATTCAACCACTAACATGGACACCCAGATCAGACACATGGATCAGATGTATATAAACATGGATCAGAAATTCCAGGAACACAAAAGCAATATGTCATTAGAAATGCTCAAGGAGAGATAGGATTCACATTTATCCACAATTCTGTTAGGAACTTAAGTCAATTTATTATGCTGCCATTATCCATAACAATTCAATAGTTGAAGAAATTATGTGTGCAGAATAAGAGAATGGGATGCATTTATAACAAAGAGTTTCATCTAAACTCTCAGGTCAGGAGATTGAGGATAATATACAGATTCTGCCACATCATAATTGTGGGCCTTGGGCATACAGGTCACATCTCTAAGCCTCAGTTGCCTCAGTTGTAAAATGAGGACCTATGAAGCTACCTATTTAGCATGATGCAATGATTAAAGAGAAAATGAATTTTGATCATTCATGGTTTTTAATTACTCGTGGAATTGGCAAGCATGTTAGAAAGGACCAGTATTGAATGCTATAAAACCAGGAACAATGAAGCCAGAAACAATGTAGTCAAAAGAAAAAGCAAGACACCATATGAGTGTAATAAAATTTGTGTCTATGACTCCATGGAACAGATGCTAAAAACTACATGACAGAGAAACCGTGTTTTTCTTTATTTTTTTAATTAAGCTCTATGCTTCTCATGTCCCTACTCAGGACCCTGAGATCAAGAACTGAGCTGAGATCAAGAGTAGGACATTTAATTGACTAAGCCATCCAGGTGTCCCATAAGAAAGCCTATTTTTAAATACATAGTATTTGTTAAATACTTTTAACATGTAGTACTTTACAGCTCTTCAGATAGTTTCTTTAATATCGATATTATTATTCCTATTGAACAAAAAGGAAACAGAGTCTCCAAAAAGAATATTTCATGCATGTTCCCTCATCTAAGTAACTGAGATAAGCTTCCACATATACCAATAATAACATAGAAAATGGAAATATAACTCATCATAGTTTTCATCATTCATTAATGGTGAATACATCATTCATTTCATTACTCAATACTTATTTAGGTCATGGTGTATCCTAAGCATTTTGAGGAGTGGTAGAAATTGAACTGTCTGCAAACCATATACAAGTATTCCCCATCTTCTAAGACTAGTGGGAGTGTTAAATATATATTCGGAATTGTTCTCATGTTTTCAAAGTACCCTCTCTTTCAAATGAAGATTCTCTGCCCCAACCTCTTTTTGGTATTATGTCATTCACTAACTTTGTATTTTATTTAGTTATATACAAAAGTTTTGTATTACTTTGTATTATTTTATTTTAATTTTTATTTTATTATTTATTTATTTATTTGACAGAGAGCACAAGTAGGCAGAGAGGCAGACAGAAGACAGAGATAGAGAGGGGGAAGCAGGCTCCCAGCTGAAGCAGAGAGCCTGATGCGGCACTCAATCCCAGGACCCTGAGATCATGACCTGAGCTAAAGGCAGAGGCTTTAACCCACTGAGCCACCCAGGCGCCCCTTGTATTACTTTTTAAAGTACATCAACTGCATGAGGATAAGAACACTATCTTCTTTACACCTATACTCCCCCTGACCACTACACTCAATAAATATTTGCCAGAGAAATGACAGTTCAAGGTCATGCCCATTAAACATGCCAGAGAGGATAGTGTTTGTCTTGGTGCTCCTAGAAATTCTTTCCCAAAAGAGTTGAGGCTTAAGCTGGACTTTGAATAATTAATCAGAGTTGCCCAAGTGTGTTCCTGATATTAGAGATTATAGATTCTTGACACCAGATGAAAGAAAAGTTAACGAGAGGGAAAAGGATATGAAAGGAGGCCTTCAAGTCCGAAATTTGTATTTCTTAGTCGCAGAATTTAACCAACTGCCAAACCTCTGGAAAGCAGACATGGAGATGGAGGGCGTGCAGGTTGAGTTAGATATTTCTGCGTTCTGAGACTGCTAACAGCCAGGCATAAGGTCCTGAATGAAAGCGTGATAAACAGGCAGAGGGTGTGACTTGATCCTGCCCTCTTAGCACCAGGGGCATTGACTTTACTCATTCTAGATGAAAAGTTTTATTCTGCTTGGAGCAAAGTGTTTGATACATACTAATTTTTAATAAGTCTCTGTTACTCAGTTTTGGTTGCCACTTCATTAAAAACAACACATAAACATTTTTTTTTTATTAATTTTTTATTTTTTTTTTATTTTTTATAAACATATATTTTTATCCCCAGGGGTACAGGTCTGTGAATCACCAGGTTTACACACTTCACAGCACTCACCAAATCACATACCCTCCCCAATGTCCATAATCCCACCCCCTTCTCCCAAACCCCCTCCCCCCGGCAACCCTCAGTTTGTTTTGTGAGATTAAGAGTCACTTATGGTTTGTCTCCCTCCCAATCCCATCTTGTTTCATTTATTCTTCTTCTACCCACTTAAGCCTCCATGTTGCATCACCACTTCCTCATATCAGGGAGATCATATGATAGTTGTCTTTCTCTGCTTGACTTATTTCGCTAAGCATGATACGCTCTAGTTCCATCCATGTTGTCGCAAATGGCAAGATTTCATTTCTTTTGATGGCTGCATAGTATTCCATTGTGTATATATACCACATCTTCTTGATCCATTCATCTGTTGATGGACATCTAGGTTCTTTCCATAGTTTGGCTATTGTGGACATTGCTGCTATAAACATTCGGGTGCATGTGTCCCTTTGGATCACTACATTTGTATCTTTAGGGTAAATACCCAATAGTGCAATTGCTGGGTCATAGGGCAGTTCTATTTTCAACATTTTGAGGAACCTCCATGCTGTTTTCCAGAGTGGCTGCACCAGCTTGCATTCCCACCAACAGTGTAGGAGGGTTCCCCTTTCTCCGCATCCTCGCCAGCATCTGTCATTTCCTGACTTGTTGATTTTAGCCATTCTGACTGGTGTGAGGTGATATCTCATTGTGGTTTTGATTTGTATTTCCCTGATGCCGAGTGATATGGAGCACTTTTTCATGTGTCTGTTCGCCATCTGGATGTCTTCTTTGCAGAAATGTCTGTTCATGTCTTCTGCCCATTTCTTGATTGGATTATTTGTTCTTTGGGTGTTGAGTTTTGCTAAGTTCTTTATAGATTCTGGACACTAGTCCTTTATCTGATATATCATTTGCAAATATCTTCTCCCATTCTGTCAGTTGTCTTTTGATTTTGTTAACTGTTTCCTTTGCTGTGCAAAAGCTTTTGATCTTGATGAAATCCCAGTAGTTCATTTTTTCCCTTGCTTCCCTTGCCTTTTGCGTTGTTCCTAGGAAGATGTTGCTGCGGCAGAGGTCGAAGAGGTTGCTGCCCGTGTTCTCCTCAAGGATTTTGATGGATTCCTTTCGTACATTGAGGTCCTTCATCCATTTTGAGTCTATTTTTGTGTGTGGTGTAAGGAAATGGTCCAATTTCATTTTTCTGCATGTGGCTGTCCAATTTTCCCAGCACCATTTATTGAAGAGGCTGTCTTTTTTCCATTGGACATTCTTTCCTGCTTTGTCGAAGATTAGTTGACCATAGATTTGAGGGTCTATTTCTGGGCTCTCTATTCTGTTCCATTGATCTATGTGTCTGTTTTTGTGCCAGACAAGGATCCCACCAAAAAAGAGAGCTATAGACCGATATCCTTGATGAACACAGATGCGAAAATACTCAACAAAATACTAGCCAATAGGATTCAACAGTACATTAAAAAGATTATTCACCACGACCAAGTGGGATTTATTCCAGGGCTGCAAGGTTGGTTCAACATCCGCAAATCAGTCAATGTGATACAACACATCAATAAAAGAAAGAACAAGAACCATATGATACTCTCAATAGATGCTGAAAAAGCATTTGACAAAGTACAACATCCCTTCCTGATCAAAACTCTTCAAAGTGTAGGGATAGAGGGCACATACCTCAATATCATCAAAGCCATCTATGAAAAACCCACCGCAAATATCATTCTCAATGGAGAAAAACTGAAAGCTTTTCCGCTAAGGTCAGGAACACGGCAGGGATGTCCATTATCACCACTGCTATTCAACATCGTACTAGAGGTCCTAGCCTCAGCAATCAGACAACAAAAGGAAATTAAAGGCATCCAAATCGGCAAAGAAGAAGTCAAATTATCACTCTTCGCAGATGATATGATACTATATGTGGAAAACCCAAAAGACTCCACTCCAAAACTGCTAGAACTTATACAGGAATTCAGTAAAGTGTCAGGATATAAAATCAATGCACAGAAATCAGTTGCATTTCTCTACACCAACAGCAAGACAGAAGAAAGAGATATTAAGGAGTCAATCCCATTTACAATTGCATCCAAAACCATAAGATACCTAGGAATAAACCTAACCAAAGAGACACAGAATCTATACTCAGAAAACTATAAAGTACTCATGAAAGAAATTGAGGAAGACACAAAGAAATGGAAAAATGTTCCATGCTCCTGGATTGGAAGAATAAATATTGTGAAAATGTCTATGCTACCTAAAGCAATCTACACATTTAATGCAATTCCTATCAAAGTACCATCCATCTTTTTCAAAGAAATGGAACAAATAATTCTAAAATTTATATGGAACCAGAAAAGACCTCGAATAGCCAAAGGGATATTGAAAAAGAAAGCCAACGTTGGTGGCATCACAATTCCGGACTTCAAGCTCTATTACAAAGCTGTCATCATCAAGACAGCATGGTACACATAAACTTTTAAAGCAGGTAAGAAAATATAGTTACTCATGTTTTAGTTTATTATTAGAAATAGAACATGCGAAAAATGAATTTGCTATGTCCAAACACAGTTAGGGAAAGGAACTGAGTGGGACCTGGATAAAAGGAAGTGAAGATAAATCAGAATGCTGTTACTTACTTTACTTTCCAGAAATCATTAAGTTCACAAAGGCAATAAGGAATCTTCCTTTTTAAGGCCTGGGTTTTCCTTTTTGTTTCCAGAATTGAACTTTAAATTTGCATTACAAAGTCTGTAATTGGAAGTATAACTTGCAAATATGAGCTGCTTTCCACTTTAATTTCCATGAAAACTAAGAATCAATCTGTGGAAATAAAGTCTATGGAGATTTCTTAAAATGTATACATCATTTTGGCTTATAAAACTTCTGCGTGTAGTTTGTAAGATGCTCAGAGAAATAAAACATTTTAAACTGATTTGTCATCAAGTTATAGGCATATTTCCCATTGACTTAGGACATTTTCTAGCTGGCAGGAACATTACAGATTATGAAACCCCATTACTTCAGTTGGCAGTGGGACTTGGGACACAACAAGGTGAAGTAAGCTTGACAGCTGGGGCTAAGGGAGGGCTCCTAGACCTGTCAACCTCATAGACTCTGTCCACTAGTATAGTCTGGTGTAGTTGCCAGTGCAAATTGCTTTGCTGATACTTAGGAGTCCAGACTTTTTATCCAATGATCTCCTTACAAGCACTTTACCTTTTTCCTGCACAATATATAAAAGACAAAGATAACTATTCATTTCTTAAAGGATTGTTGTGAGAATTAAATGAATGCTTCATCCTGAAGCATGATAAGAGATCATCAATACATGCATTTATTTAAAAAATGATAGATTTCTTTGTTGACTTTCATCATCATTATATTAAATTAACATATAATATTTTATAGTTAACAAATCTGCTGTATATGTGTGTGTGTGTGTATATTGCTTTATGATCTACTTACGCTTCCTAGTGCAAAGGAATATTCAAATAAAGGAAATTAATCAATCTCCAAACAAAGGAGGGAATTACAGAACAGGAGTGCAAAGGGAAACAGTACCTCAGAGATCGTGATCAAGTTTTTCAGGGGTTTTGAGGGATATGGAGTCGATGATGTGACAAGCAATATGGCAAGGCTCAGGAGATCTCCTTTTTTTATAATGTAACAAATGACTGAATGGCTTTGTCGAGGATATTTGAGAACACCACACACATTGATGTGCAAGTGCAATTTCCCAAGCATTTTCCTTTTCACTATTCTCCATGCGTTGCTGTGATGATTTTATTCATATTCTGTTTATTGTCTGTTCTCCTCCAAAGACTTCAAAAAAATCCTCAAAGTAAACATAATCCTCTAAATCACCATGCAAAGTATGTAGAGTTGCAATTATTTCATTAAAATTCTAATTAAATTAAAAAGAAAATCAACAACAAACTTAAGCATCCTGTGACTACTGATGGGAAAAGTGACTCTGGTTTTAAACCCTTATTGAAATATTGGGGAGCAGGGAGGGAGGAGATGATATGAAGCAGACAAAAAGCCAGAATCACAAAGTATGTCGTAAAGAACAAAACAAAACAACAAAATGTTTCTTTTGCCTAGCCGTCATGGTTTGCATTTGGATAATATTTGCAACAGTTTCTTTCTTTTCTTTTTTGTTTCTTTCTTTCTTTCTTCTTTTCTTTCTTTGTTTCTTTCTTTGTTTCTTTCTTTCTTTCTTTCTTTCTTTCTTTCTTTCTTTCTTTCTTTCTTTAAGATTTATTTGTTTTAGAGAGACAACATGAGCAGAAGGGCAAAGGGAGAGGGAGAGAGAATCTCAAGCAGATTCCCGGCTGATCACAGGCCAGCATGAGTCTCGATCTTAGGACCCTGAAATCATGACCCAAGCTGAAACCAAGAGTTGGCCGCTTAACCAACGGTGTCAGCCAGGCTTTCTTGGAACATTTGCAAAGCATTTTTTCGTCTGTCATTTCATTTAATGTAGACATGATGGACCTGTGGCTTCACTATCATCCTCTTTTGTTGCTAAAAGTGTTTGAGAGTCAAATGGTAGATAATTTCAGGATTTGTTGAAAATATCAGATCTGGGACTCAGGTTTCTGAACGCTTTCCTTTTTTTTTTCTTTCTTCCAACTGTGTAGTATATAATCACTTTATGGCATAAATTCAGAGTATACTTAGGTCTAGAGAGATTAGCTTTTTATACAAGTCCAGAGTTACATGGAGAGTGAGATGGAGATTTCCCTAGAGAAGGGACAAATAAAAAGTCTGCCCTTCTAGATGGGTGTGGCCCTAGGGAATGTGCCTAGAAGAGGAAGGGTGCTGTGGTATAACATCCTTTCCTCCAGGTTGACATGACCCAGAGTCAGGATTCAGGCTTGGATAGTGGCTTGTGGCTGAGTTTTTGTATGACGTGCAGCCACATTCAGTGGGTTCATTCTCTTCTATCTTAACTTTCCTGCCTGGGGCACCTGGGTGGCTCAGTGAGTTAAACCTCTGCCTTCAGCTCAGGTCATGGTCTCAGGATCCTGGGACCCAGCCAAGCATAAGGCTTTCTGCTCAGTAGGGAGCCTGCTTTCCCTTTTTTCTCTCCCTGCCTCTCTGCCTGCTTGTGATCTCTCTCTGTCGAATAAATAAATAAAATCCTTGACTTTCCTGCCCTGTCATCTTTTGTTTTGTTTGGATCTCCAGTTAAACTTCAGGGAGAGAAAAACAAAAAATTCTTGGGCTGACACAAGAATAAAGTGATCACAGAAAAGTCAGTGTTGTCTGATTTTTCTGAAATTAAGTTATTTCAATAAATTAAAGATTCAGACCTCCATTATCCTGGATTGAGATCATGCTTTTGTGATCTTAGGCAAACAAGGCCCACCTGTTAGAATACAGCTTGCTTCTTATTATTTCTCAAAGGTTAGACCCGCCAGTCAACAGGGGGAATGCATATCATACGATGTAGTGGATGAAAGAAAGCATAATCTTCCTGAAATATTTCACCAGAATTTTCCAGGTTATCACATTTAAGTAGCCTTTTTAAAAATGAAAATGACTTATCTGGGAACTAAGTGATTCAGAATTTTCTGTTGATGAATGTTGATTCAGAAAATGCAAGGTTTGTGGTGAAAATGATTATACATAACCTAAGGGCATATGTAGTTGTCACTCGAATGTATTTTACTTTGTTTTATCTCCTTGAGAACCTAGTTTCATGAAGAAATCATATATAAACAGTACCACATTGTAAAATTAATTATGTTAATTTTGAATCACAATCACTAATTGATGAAGCTAGTGGTTTGAGACCTAGTAGCCATTGCCATTCTGCGATATAAAGTTAAAGAAAAATTACACTGGATACTTGTTAAGTGTTACCAGTTTTTCAAAATATTTCTATCAATTTACACTTCCATCACTTGTATATAAAAGCAATGTATGAGAATTCAGATTACTCTACGTCATCATCCGTATTTTGTATTAGCCATCTTTTAATTTTTATTCAGGTTCTTGTGTAAAGTATCTCATTTGGCTTTAATTTACATTTCTGCAATAATTAATACTGAGTGGCTTTTCACAAACTTACTGGAGGTTAGAATAGCTTATATGTGAAATACCTGTTCAAATCTTTCAGCCATTTTCTAAAATTTAAGTCTTCCTGTTATTTATTATTGATTTATGGGAATTCTTTACATATTTTTGTATTAGTTCTTTCTTTATTAGATGTATTTCCTAAATCTTCTTCAATCATATTCTGTTTGACATTTTCACTCTCTTAATATTTATTAATTTAATTTTTTATGAACAGATGTTCTTAGCTTTGATGTATTCCTAAATCGCAATTGTTTCCTTTATGGCTGGATGATTCTGTGTCTTATTAAAAGATCTTTGACTAGCATACGTTAGGAAAATTTTCTGCTATTTTATGTTCCAGAACGCGTATTATTTTACCTAGAATTTATTTTTATATATAGTGTGAGGTAGGGGTTTTTACCCACTTTTAATATCCAGAATGTGGGTACAAGGCAGTAAACTTTATGGCAGTACAGTTTGCTTCTATTTTACACCTTGACATTTTCAAATGTGCATATCACTTTCAGTTGTGGTATTGCTCATGCTCAATGAAATAATTATTTTTCTATGTTGTGGTGATTGTATTGATGATTATCCTTGGTCATCTCTTGAATACTGCAGAGAACTTTAGTATATAAATTCTTTCAAAATTCTTTCTGGCGCATCTATCTATCTTTGTCTTTGCCTTACAAAGGTCTTTGCTTTAGCAAAAGGTTTCTTTTTTTTTCTTCTTCCTTTCATAGTATAGATAATATGGATTTTGAGAATAATTATCTTTTCAGCGTTTTCTAATGAATAGAAGAAATGTCCACATCCAAATCCTCCTTCTCAGCTGCTGATAAGATTAATATACTGATTAACACCTTTTCCAAGTTGGACTGGAGGTGAAAGTAATTCCATTTGGCAAAGCCTCATCCCATTTGCTGACATCTTCATTAACCTCCCTGATAAGGAAACCATTTCACAATACAAATTTCTCAAGGCTGGAGATTTTATCTTCACAGAGTCACCTAACAATACTAATTTGAAGTATGAAACATGCCAGTTCAATTGCTTCAATAATTTCACTGTGCTCTATCCTTTTATTTTTCCTTTTTAAAAGGCTGACAAAAAGAAACCATTTACTTCACACTCACTAGTAAGACCTGATTTTCAAAAGGACATTTCACATTTTCAGAAAAGAAGCTGCAGAGATATAGTTTAAAGTGAATAGTAAGGGAGAAACAAATGGATAAAAATCAGCAAAAAGAGAAAGTAATACCATACTGTCTGGAGCTTTATTAAACAAGAAATAAATCTTAGACATTTACCAGAAGTTTGCATTTCAGCCATGTACCCTTTCTTTTGTACAGTAAGTTCTTATTAAATGAAAAAATGCCAATGTTTTATTTTTATCTTACAATCAGTTGAATAAGAAATTTTTAAACAGAATAACTTTGGCTTTTATAACTACATGACATTTCCTCTCTTTATGGTAGTTTTTCCACAGTGTCTATTGTCTGTTCCTCAAAAGCAGTTTTTAATTGGACTTCTAGAAATCTTTAAAGTCATCATGATTTGTCATGTTTGTCAATTTTGATGGTATAAATATGTCCCTGTGACTGATGTGGACGGCACACAAGATGTCACTGCATGCAGAATTGGGAGGAAATGCGCAATATACATCATTACATAGGTTTTGATGTTTGGCTACAATTGATGTAGATGACCTTAAATCACAGAGGTTAGTAAACAGTAGGTATTTCAGTATATATTTAGTATATATTGCAGTACGTGTGTGTGTGTCTATTTTAGAATATATAGAGATTGTGTTTTTTATTACCATGTTTGTTTATATATTTTCTAATAAGTAGCCATGTTTTACAACTGCCTTGTGAGGTTCTTTTAAAAAAAAATTAAAGATCTATTTGGGAGTGTGTGTGCAAGAGTGAGCATATGGTGGGGGAAGGGCAGAGGGAGAGGGAGAGAGAGAAATTCAAGCAGACTCTGCACTGAACATAGGGCCCTCTACAGGGATGATCTCATGCCCCTAAAATCATGACCCAAGCCAAAACCAGGAATTGGAGGCTCAAAACACTGTGCCATCCAGGTGCCCTCGCTTTGCAGTTCTTTAAAAACTAATCATTTCTTGGGCGGGCACCTGGGTGGCTCAGTTGGTTAAGTTGCTGCCTTTGGGTCAGATCACAATCTTAGGGTCTTGGGATCGAGCCCCAGATTGGGGGGAGGTGCTTCTTCCTCTCCTCCCTGTTTGTGCTTTCTCTTGCTCTCTCTCTTTCAAATAAATAAAATCTATTTTAGAAATTAAAAAAAAATATTCAAGTCCGAAGAAAAGATGTGGCTCAGTTCTAGCACACAACTTGTTTATGCCTGTGGTCAAAACAGATAACAGCAATAATTTTTCAGTAAAAGCTTGCAAGACTTGTAAAAATCTTATGAGGGGGAAATCCAACACTCTTCTAGATTTTTAGCTGCCTAGCAAAGTCTTGATTTTGTCTCATGGTAGAAAACCCCTGTCCATGTTCTGGGAGGACTGTAGTCCTGAATGTCCAGAGTATGAACCACAAGGAGACTCCTAGATAAGGTCTCAAAATGCATCATCCCTAGAACTCCAGTCGTCAGAGAATTCAGCCTGAGGGTCCCTGACTAGAGGACCCTGAGAGAGGTTAGGGTGTTGGGCAGAGAAGAATTAGAAACGTAGCTATAATGTTCGTTCATCTGTGTCCTATGCCCTTTCTGGAAACATTATTATACTACCACCTGAGCAAAGTCTGCAGATGCTCTACCTGAAAAGATATGGTTTCAGTCAGATTTTAAAACCTCGGTATGTTTTAGAATCATTTAAAACACAAATCTCTGGACCCAGCTCCCAGAATTTCTGATTTCGTGGGTATCTTCTGACCCCTAAGAATCTGCATGTCTGCCAAGCTCCTTGGTGAGGCTGTTTCAGATCTTGGGGACCACATTTTGAAAATCAATTAGTATTCTTTAGTTTCATTCTCTCACCATGAAAAGTGAACCCCATAATGAACAGAGAATTGGACATTCATTTATTGTATATCTTTATCAGTGAACTATAGTTCCCTTGTATTACAGAGTCTGAACCAAGTTTTACGTGATGGAGATCCTAACTAGCTAATCTTGGCCATAACAATTCCTTATTCTATTTTCCCCTTCCCCCATTTTTTAAAATAGAGACAATAGGGGCACCTGGGTGACTGAGTCAGTTAAGTGTCTGTCTTTGGCTCAGGTCATGAACTCCGGGTCCTGGATAGAGTCCTGCATCGGGCTACCTGCTCAATGGGGAGCCCGCTTCTCCATCTTCTCCCCGCCTGTGCTCTCTCTGTCTCTGTCACTATCTTGGCCTCTTGCAAATAAATAAAATCTTAAAAAAAAAGAAAGAAAGAAATACAACAAATATTTTCTAAGTGGTGGTGCTTTCTCTCTTCTTTTCCTTTTACTTCTTTCTTTCCTCTTACCTTCCCATTTTGTTCCTGACTGACTGCTCTATCCTCCCATCCCTGCCCCTTCCCTCACCTTTCCTCCACAGTTCTCCGTTTCCCTTTGATCCTCTCTTCCATTTCTTGCTCCCCTCCCTCTTCCTCAAGCCTTTTATCATTCCCTCTCCACAGTTATTCTCATAAATGACAGTGCTTTCTCCTGCCCTAGTGGCTATTAAGATCTATCCCCTACTTATCACATTAGTGCCTACATTGAAAACTATTTGTTGTAGTATTCTGTAAATCCTTTTATTTGTAAAAATGTAGAATTGTGACTTTACATGAACAAAATAACACATGTGTACTTAGTGAAGCATGCTCTAGTATCTACTTTTAAAATAGTTTAAAGAGACATGAGGGTAGGAAAGGGTAAAGTAGTTTTAAAGTTCTTTTCTATTCTCCCAGATATCTAAATAATAATGTTACATATACCATATACTGATATATTATAGGCATTTACTATAGAAATATACTATAATGATAATTTCTGAGTATACTATTACCTGAATAGCAGTGCCCAAGAGTTACTAGACATGTTGTGAATCAGAAAAAGGAGAGTGGAAATCAGACATTTGAGATGTTTTTTGTTTGTTTGTTTGTTTAAAAAAACATGTTTTTGATTGCAAGGGAAAAAAAATAAAGTTAGTTGTTCTTTTCATTGAAGAATTGTCCAGATTCTGACATTTGGATCCATAGACCCAGGAAAGG
Organism: Mustela putorius furo; assembly: GCF_011764305.1. Lineage (NCBI taxonomy): Eukaryota > Metazoa > Chordata > Mammalia > Carnivora > Mustelidae > Mustela > Mustela putorius. The sequence continues at coordinate 11,468,714 of NW_025421375.1, forward strand.
AGACTGGATAAGAAGTCAACAGACTAAACAGCCATTTGTTTCCCAGGAGTTGCAAAAAAGATAACAACTACTGATTTTATCTCTCTGGCTTTAGTCGTTGACTTAAGAAACCTAGAAGGGATTGGCCAGCGGGAAGGACTGAGTCACTAACTCCAGCAAGGTTGTATTCATCTGGGGCAGTGGGGTGATGGAGGACGACAGTAGATTTGAGGCGAGCCCACGTCTCTGTTTGCTAGTTCACACAGGGATTCACACATCCAGTCTGCTCAAATAATTTTTGAATTGTCAGTTGTTGAGTACTCTTTGTGGATTAACAAAATGTTGATAATTTTATATTATTTCAGCTGTATTTAGGAGGGCTGGGAATGATAGGTCCTAAAATAAATCATCTGAGTGATTATAGATAGAGATTGTGGTATATACTTGGCTGGATTTAGAAAAAGATGTGAAAAATTTTTATGTAAACCATTAGACTTCTTTCTGAAAATAACTATATTTTAACACATGCATTCTATTAGATTGTTATGGCACATCACTGTAACATTCTTGTAAACTACTTCCTTAGCAATTAATATAGACTAATCACTGGTTTATTGGTCCTGTGGCCCAATACTCCTGAGCATTTGTGCAATATAGTATATATAGAGAGTATTGTGTTTTAGCACACGCTAGCAATCTCCTAGAGCTGATGTAATAAAATACTACCAACTGGATAGTTTAAAATATCAGAAATTTGCAGATTTTGGCAGACGTGGTTCCTTCCAGAGGTCTGAGGGAGAATCTATTCCATATATTTCTTCTACTTTTGGTAACTTCCAGCACTCTTTGGTGATCCTTGGTTTGTAGATGAATTACTTCAATTTCTTTCTCCATCTTCACATGACGTTCTTCCCTCTCGGTATCTTTATGTTTTCACAACACCTTCTTAATGGGATGGTGGCCATTAATTTAATCTAGAGAGCCTTCATCTTCCTAACTAATTACAACTACACACATCTTATTTCCAAATAAGGTCACATTCTGAAGTTCCAGGAACTTGTGACTTTTGAGAGAACTCTGTTCGACTCAGAATGAAATCCTAACCAAATACTATCAAAGATTACCAAAGAAGAATGTATATGATGGGTGCCAAGTATCATATATGAAGAATAGACATATATGCTAAAATTTCCTCTGACTTGTTGCAAATACATAAATGTTTGGGCACTGTAAAGAAGGCTACTGTTCTGGAAGCCAGATCTTATGTGCCCATCACTGCTAAGCCCCATATATACCTAGTTAGTACTTTAATAAGTATTAATAAGTATTGACTATACTTAGTCAATACTTTAATAATTATGTTTTTTTAATGCAACAGAATATTTTTCAGCTCTAGTAGCTCTGTACTTTTTTTTTGCCTTTCTTCTTTCACCCTACTAGAATATTTGACCCTCTTTTTGACATTTTGTTGCAAATGAAATTGTTTTCAGGCTTAATGTCCTTCAAAGAATCCCTGCCTGTATTATTTACTTATTACCTACCCTCCTATACCAAGTAACATTCCATTGTACATTTTTTAAGTCCCTCACATGGATATACACTATGGAGCAAGATGTTCGCTTGTTTTTTGTGTTTAACTATACCATTATAGTTGGACAGAGTTCTGAGAATATGTAAGAAAAGGTTGATTATTTCTGATTTCAAATAGCAGGAAAATATGAAATACAAAGCAACTTCTGTAAAGAATCACACAGTGATATGGAGTGTTATTTGTGCCATGAGTAATGGTCAAGTTTCTTAAAACTCACACCTTTGATATCTTACATTTTGTAGAATTCTGTATACTGCCTATTAAATTCTAGAATATATAATGTTTTGAAATGGTCATGAAAATACAATCATACTCTAAATTTTTCAATGATTACTAAAAATTTTTTACTGGAATATGTAAAATGGGAATGGTACCCAACCATGTTGTTGAATATATCCTAAACTCCATTTCCAAGATGATGATAATAGGAATTAAAAATAGCACAAGGGTTTTAAATTTACGTTGTTAATGATTTAAAGAGTGAGATTCCTTAATTATTTGATACTCTGACAAGGTCTTTTGGACTTCTCTCTTCAGGTATAGCTTTTAGAACATATGGGGGAAGGCTTTTGATGTGGGTTTCCTGCTTCCTTATTATGATAGAAATTCTAAGACGATGTCTCAAGTGCCAGTAATTTGGTGATTCTGCTGGTAAAAAAATAATATTTTATAAAATAACAGTTTTGGGAAATTATTTCAAACATGGCATTTCTGCAAAAGTCAGTAGCCAGCTTCTTAGTACCTAAATGATGTGTATATATGAGGGATAGAGGAAGAAAGAGATACAGAGAGAGAGGGACAAACTCGTGCATGTGTTGGGGCGGTTGATAGGTGGAGGGGTAGGGAGGTGCTTTTTTATCCAGTGCCCACTTAGTAGGACAGTGGTGTTAGAAGAACAGTTTTAATTTTTATTGGGAATATGATTTCTGTACAGATGTGGTTTAAAACTGAAGTTTAGATTAAATATATCTGCTGTGTTATTAAAAACTAAAGGCATTTATTACATAGTTAGAAATTGAATTGCCATCTAAAATATCTGAAAAGTATCAGTTCAGCTATAGCAACTTTTATTAATGGAATTAAAAGACACTTTTAATATCTTCCAGAAATACATATGCTATTGCAACCTTATTTTGAAGGAATACCCTTTAAGAATACATTCACCATCTCCTCAATTTGCTAAAATGCTGCAGTTGATACATTCTCAGCTTTCCACTTTGGGGTCTCCTTGCTAAGATACTCTTAAAGATACTATGGCTCATTTTTCCTGTAGACACAGGTGCATATTGACTTTACACATCCATTTTAATTTAAGTTTCTTGTAAAATAGACACTGTGAGGGATAACACTGCAAGAAACATAACTAAAAAAAAGCATTGTGATTTTTTTGCTGAGGAAAAATTCATAATATTTGATAGACAGGTTTTTGGAGAACATGCTCATCAAGTTTTTAATAGGTGATTGTGATGTCTTTCTTTGCTCTTGTTGAAAGTTTCTGTGTAAAATGAAATAAAAATTCACATATATTCTGGGTTTTCTTATTTCCTTTATAAAGACTAGAATCTTTGAGACACATTAATACCCCTGAGACACTATAAGGAAATTATACTATAATGATCTATCCTAACTCTTTTTCTCTGTTTTTCTCCTTCCTTATTGGACTTTCAGCTCTTCCTGTCCTCTGTATTTGATATATTTTTGATTTTGGCGGGAACCTCCATAATATTTTCCAGAGTAGCTGAACAAGTTTGCACTCCCACTAATAGAGCCTGAGGGTTTCTTTTTTCTTCCCCCCACATCCTTACGAACATTTGTTGTTTCTTGTGTGTTGTTTTTTTTTTTTTCTTTTTAGCTATTCTTTCAGGTGTGAAGTGATACCTAATTGTGATCTTGATTTGCATTTCCCTGATAGTGATGTCTTCTTTGGAGACATCCAAAGATAGATATGTCTTCCTTGGAGAAATGTCTGTTTGTGTCTTCTGCCCATTTTTAAATTAGGTTATTTGTTATTTGGGCATTGAGTTGTATAAGTTCTTTATGTATTTTGAATATTAATCCTCTATCAGATATGTCATTTGCAAATATCTTCTCCCATTTAGTAGATTTTCTTTTGGTTTTATTGATTGTTTCCTTTACTCTGAAAAGTTTTTATTTTGATGTAGTCCCAATAGTTAATTTTTTGCTTTCATTTCCCTTGCCTTCAGAACACATATCTTGGAAAATGTTGCTATGGCTAATGTGAGAGAAATTACTGCTGTGCTCTCTTCTAGGAGTTTATGGTTTCAGATCTCACATTTAGGTCTGTAATTCATTTTTAGTTTATTTTTGTGTGTGGTTAAAGAAAGTGGCTCATGGAGCACCTGGATTGCTCAGTGGGTTAAGCCTCTGCCTTCAGCTCAGGTCATGATTCCAGGGTCCTGGGATCAAGACCCACATCTGGCTCTCAGCTTGGTGGGGACTTGTGATCTCTGTCTGTCAAATAAATAAATAAAATCTTAAAAGAAGAAGAAGAAGAAGAAGTGGTCCAGTTTCATTCTTTGGAAAGTTCTCCTTAGCAGAATTTGTTGTTGTTGTTGATCTTTAGTTCCTAAATAATTTTCTTAAAATGCTGAAAATATTGATTTAATTTTCATTTTTCAAAGCATAGCATCTTTAAGTGATTTCTGGAAAATATTGTGACATGAACGTAGTTTTGCTTCTTTCTTCCTAACCTGATTGAAATGATTAAGGGGAAATAAACAGCAGGGCAAGGATTCATCAGCATTGAGAGCTAGTGAAGGATATTAAATACACGTTAAGAATTGCACAGAAGCAATACGTACTCAAAGGAAAGAAGTACAGAAAATTCTTGAATTTTACAGAGACTCTAAATCAGAGCAGTAATTAGGCTGTATATGAAGGAAGGCCCTAAGAAACAGAGATCCTTAATGAATATTTCAATAGAACTGGTTAGTAGAATTGTGAGGGCCTATGCTTTCTTTGTATGATTGTACAGGTGACTTTTTTTCATTTGAATTTTATTGAGTTTCCTGCATATTTCAATAATGAAGATAAAATGTTTTATAATTAAGAAAATGTATTTTGGTTGTATGAAAAAACTGATAGTGAACAAGTCCTGGTTTAATAAATTTGTTAAAATTCTATGATGTCCTCTGAAGGAAAATGATGCAGATTATCTGAAGTTTTCTCTTATTTTCGAAGTCAAGAGTTAAAATAATAGAATCCTTTCCTTATCCTGGTCACTTCTATTGATTTTGATCCCAGCTTTGGCCGGTGTAAAAAGGTATGTAAGTTACCTCTTCATCAATCTGATAGGTAAAACCATAGTGGCAGACAAAAGTGTCAACTTGTTGAAATTTTTGAGGAAAAACTCTTAACACTGTAATGAAAAAGAATGCTCGAAGAGGCATTAACATGAAATAACTAAGTATATGATTGAATATATACTGTGTAAATTCTAAATCTGAGATGAAATCTCTACACTTTTTGTAGAAAATGTAGTATCACTGTGTGCTGCTTTATCACACCCATACCCAGGATTTTCCCATGTTAAAATAATGCATCCTCTATTGTAGTGTAAGTTATTGCCAGCAGTACTGTAATGTGGTTGAAGAAATTAAAATAGCCAGGGGACAGATAAGAAAAAAAAAAAAAAGTAAAATGACAATGTGTATTTTCACCCAAGATCCAAAAAGATGAAGTGAATGAGGAAAATGTAAAGGTTAGAGACCAGAAATTTCTAGATGAAAAGAATCTATAAAGCAAAAGATTATTGTTCCCACAAGATTTTAGCATGGAAAATAATTTTCGTCAAAATAGGAAATGTGAATCTCTATGAAAAACCATCTCTCTAGTTTTGTTTTCAGAAACCTGTTGACCAGATCTTATTTCAACCAATTAAATAATGAGATAAATGTCTCTCAGCCCCTAACAGTTATTTTAAAAGATAGTCTACACTTTAAAAATTGAAATTAGGTTGGTTTAGGACACAGTTGAGTTTTGACAGAGAGTAAGTTTAAAAAACTGGTTTCCAGTTAATTCACTAGCTATTTAATTCTTATGTAAGTCACTAAAATTGAGACAATTTGTATGAAAGCACTTTGAAATATTCAGAGTGTCATATAAATGGTTGCTGTTATAATATATGATGATACAAGTAAATGCATTTTAATTAGTTAAGTTAAAGTCAGAACAAGATTTTTAAAATAGTGCGCCTTTTAAAAGGCAGTTAAATTGAGGCCCCTGGATGGCTTACTCAGTTAAGCATCTAACTCTTGATACCAGCTCAGGACTTGATCTGGAAATAAGTATTTTTACATCTATTTGCTTAATAGTCTTTAATGTCCAGAAACTTCATTTTGGATGAATCCTTCCTTGAAAACAACTGAAGCTATTAACCTGATTTTTAAAGTCTTATCAAGTCCTGAATGATGGGAGAAATAGGTTTAATAATGTTTATGGTTAATTATTCCATGTATAAACCATCCATTTTCTTCCTAAATAAACTGTTCTGCAGAGGTCAGTCATTACCAAGTTATCACTCATTTAATAAACATTGTGGCTTAGAAAGACGGGTGCCGAGAAGTTGTACCAGAAAATGAATTCTGTTGCGTTCTTGTACCAGGTCCTCTCTTGAAGTAGTTTTGTGCTCTTTTGTCAACAAGCATGTCACAGAATGAAATACTTTTTATTTCCTTGAGATATATAAGGATTGATAATTGTTTCTTGTACTTACAAAATCATAAACAGGAGCCTAGAGATATAAGGACCTTGCTGAAGGTTTCTTAGCTAATCAGCCATAAGTAAAGTTCAAGTCCCCTGATTCTCAGGGTAGTACTGTACCACTGCACCCTGCAGTTTGTTATGAATGGAGCAATCATTAAGTGGAATAACATTGCAGTATTGGTACGAAGTGGTGATTCTTTTTGATGTTGGCAGCAGTGCCTTAGGAATAGGAAAGTGAGCTGTTATAATCGTGCTGTGTGCTCATTGAATCCTAAAAAGCTAACTGATTCTTCTGGATACCTTGGTGTCCAGAATTCATACCAGTGGTTCTAATGTAGAACTTTGTGCTACTCCGAAAGTATGCAGGAAGAAAAAAATAATTAAACTATTACTAATTTAAATTAAGAAATCTAGATATTAATATTTAATATACAAGCATAGTTCATATATATACATTAAAAAAGATAGGTCTATATCAGAAATTTAGGCTCAACATTATTTTAGTGGTAAAAGTACATAAAAACATATGGAGATCAAGTTGAAATGATCAACATTGATGGATACACTGTTTACCTTGATGAAATTAAGATGTCCAGGGTAAGTTTTTAGAATGCTTTTCTAATGTATTATTAAACTGTGAAAGTCATACCTTTATCTTTCAGTTGATTCATTCAGATTCATAATTTTAAATATTTGTTGAATGATATTGTGTGCTAAACACCATGGCAAAGGCTGGGAATGCGACAGCGAAGGAGCATGGGCCTCACCCTCACGGAGCTTGTTATTTAGTAATGGAAAGTTTAAGGTTTAGGAGCTAGATGTAGCATTTCAGAGATTATAGCAACAGCGGGCCCCTAATGTTTATAATAGGGAAATAGTGGTTAGATGTCTTTTATGTGTTTAGCTTAAAGGATTTTGGTTTCTATAATTCTCATAAATTTCCATCTTCATCAGTCTTCTTGTTACTCCTTCTCTCTTCAAACATCAAGCACTTGCTGGGCACCTTGGTCTTTACCCAGGTAGATTCCTAGAGTCTTTGCCAATACTGGCTGCCATAGGACTGCCTTCAGTTGACAGTGTTCTACTCCCTCTCCTCAATTACATTCCAATTCTCAGAGCTAGTTATTGGTAAGAAAGTATCTAATAAAATTTATTTATATTTCAGTTATTTGTGACTTATGCTTACTTGATATAAATAAAGTGTGAGTATAGTTCACATTTATTGAGTAGTAGAAGGTTTCAGAGACTATATTATCAAAGGGAGTCCCTACTTTGTGCTTAGGATCCATAGTATAGAACTCTCCACAGTCTTGGTGCTTAGTAAATGTTGGTTAAATGTTGGTTAAAAGTGTCTGTATTTTATGAAATGTATTCTACTAGAGTGGAACTAGGATGAAATTTGGAATTAAAGATTTGGCTCTAATTTTTCTACTTACTTTCTAGTGACCTTTGCTAAGCTATTTAACAGTTTCTGACTACTTAAAATGGGACTAGGAGTATCTCATTTCCAATGTTACAAGTAACATGGTATTAGTATCACAACAAATACAGACAAAGTACCTTGAACATCGCATACAGTAGGCACTTATTAATTTAAAAAAAGAGTTCATTATTTTTTCAGCACACCCAGTGCTCCATGCAATCTGTGCCCTGTATAATACCCACCACCTGGTACGCCAGCCTCCTACCCACCTGCCATTTCAAACCCCTCATATTGTTTTTCAGAGTCCATAGTCTCTCAGGATTCACCTCCCCTTCCAATTTACCCTAACTCCCTTCTCCTCTCTAACACTCCTTGTCCTCCATTATATTTGTTACGCTATACAAATAAGTGAAACCATATGATAATTGACTCTCTCTGCTTGACTTATTTCACTCAGCATAATCTCTTCCAGTCCCGTCCATGTTGCTACAAAAGTTGGGTATTCATCCTTTCTGATGGAGGCATAATTCTCCATAGTGTATATGGACCACATCTTCCTTATCCATTCGTCCGTTGAAGGGCATCTTGGTTCTTTCCATAGTTTGGCGGCCATGGCCATTGCTGCTATAAACATTGGGGCACAGATGGCCCTTCTTTTCACGATATCTGTATCCTTGGGGTAAATACCCAGGAGTGCAATTGTAGGGTCATAGGGAAGTTCTATTTTTAATTTCTTGAGGAATCTCCACACTGTTCTCCAAAGAGGCTGCACCGACTTGCATTCCCACCAACAGTATAAGAGGGTTCCCCTTTCTCCACATCCTCTCAGGGAGAATTGATTAAGTCAAGTGTTTCTCAATGAGGGAAAGAAGAACACTGGACTGTGGATGTTGTATGGATAGAGGTAGATCATATAAGAATCTTAAAGTGTGGAGTATATGTTTTAATAAAATTCACTTTATGTGGTTTTTGGTTCCTAAGAGAGAAGAAATATTTTTCCTTTAGATAATAAATAGGAGGAAGTATACTTTATATAGATGGAGGTTAGGGTTCTTTACAGATTGTTGTGTAGTCCATTGTCTTTGTTCTGAGCACATTCAGTAGTCATGAAAACAGCCTGAGATAAGCAGGTTACAAATACCAGTGATAACTTACTCTTCTAAAAAAGCAATATTTTAATATTCATTAAAATAAAAAACATTAAACATTGTTTCTAAACCTTTAATTTTTTTCATAGAAAAATAAAGTTCTTGGAAAGATGTGAATGTACCTCATAGACTTAGAGAATAATTTGAAAGGTAAGCATCCAGAAGTCCAGGAATGAGGGAAGCTTTAGAAGTTCAAGTACCAACAACTAAAAGTCAACCTTTTTGGCGTTCCCTCCTCAACTCAGTCAGTTCCACAGATAGATGATTGGGGCACCTTGACTAACAATCCTACCAAGTTTGCATGAGGTGTGGAATGAGCCGTTTACTCCAAGAAAATTTATGAATCCTCAGGTATTTTTGTAAGTATTTAAAAAAAAAACTTTTATGAGCCAGGTTACTGTAATAATGTAATAAATGTAATGTAATAAATTGAAATATGTGACCTTAATATTCTTATAACTAATATATGGCTATGGTATGAAACAATTTTAATTTCATTAGGGTACTCCAAAAAGCAGATACTTTGATGTGATTAGAAGGAAAAAAGATTAACAAGGCAAAACAGCTATGAAGGGTAGAGAAGAGAGAAATAGTAGGTAGGGAGAGCTTTCAGCCCACTTTGCAGGGCTGATAGCTAAGAAAGGAAATGGATGATTTGCTATGATGATTCTGATTACTGAGTAATTTTAAGAAAACTTTAGCCAGACTGATGGGAAGTCTTATAGTCAAAACTGTCAAAGTACTGAATAATAACTTATTAGTGGAGATGGCACTAGAACCATAGAGATGGGGCTCAGAAGTTAGCTCTGAGCAATTGGAGAAAGCATAGCTTCTGTATGAATCTAGTTGTGCATCCAGAGGGTGGCATCTCAGGCCCTCTATTGACTGTGCTTCCTGTTCCAGCAGATCTCAGTGATGCCTTTCTGTAGTTGCAACAATTACACAGTAAAAAAACCAACCAACCAAACAAAAGAGTCAGCTAAGACTCCTCTATTCCCCAGTTTCCCAGGCTCTCGGTTTTCCCCCTTCCATCTTTCTGCAAAAATAAATAATGGCTCACTGTACAAAAGGTTTTGTAACATATCTACAGGAGAGGTACTTCATTCTTTTCACTTTCACAGTCTTTTTGCATCTCACACAATGAATAACCCCATTGTGTAAGATGCAAAAATGTCCCAGTCCTCTCTTGGATAATTTTTAGGTTGTTTTTCAATCTTTGGCTTTTTTGAACAATGACAAATAAATTTTCTTTTATTCACCTTTTTTGTTTTTTTGTTTGTTAATAGTCTAGAAGTAGAATTACCAAGACACAAAGTAATTTCTTTTAAAATGAAACATTTTATTTAGAGGTAGACTCCCATGTAGTTGTAAGAGATAATACAGAGGCCTGCCTAGTTTCCAAGAATTGTAATAATTTGCCAAGCAGCCATCAAATACAGATATTGACACTGATATAATGCCGCTATCTTATTCACATTTCCCCATGTGTACTCATTTGTGTATATGTGTAGGTGTGTATGTGTGTGAAAGTGTATGTGTTTGTGTGTATATGGTGTATATAGATCCATGCAATGTAATTTTAAGTATAGGTTCATGTACTCACCAAAACAGTCAAGATACTAAATAGTTCCTGTACCACAAGGAAAGCAGCAGCTTGCTCTAGGAGTTGCAGTTGAATCAAAGTTAGATTGAAGCATCATGTCTTAAAGAGCACAACCAATCCCTTTCTAATCAGTGATATACCCATAAGCAATCAAAGCAGTGTTGTCTTCCTCAAGAATTTAAGAGACAAATGATAGTCCTGAAGACAGTTGGTGAGATAGAAATATCATGCAAAAGTATATACATGTCAAAAATGTGAAGATTTGTGCAATTTATGTTAGAGGTAATAGGGTGCCTGGGTGGCTCAGTCAGTTAAGTATCTGCCTTCAGCTCAGGTCATGATCCTGGGGTCCTGCGATGGAGTCCTGCTTCAGGACTCCTCTCCCTTTGCCTTCCCTGCTCCTGCTTTCTCCTCATGTGTGCTCTCTTTTTCTCAAATAAATAAAATCTTTAAAAAAGTTACATTAAGATGATACAGTATATTTACAACTATAAAATTCATTTGTTTCAACTTTGTTTCTAGAACTTAGGGTATTCTGAAGAATAATGCCTTCAAGTATTAAGATTTCAAAGTTCATTCCAAGTGTCTTGACATCAATTTTTGGTATCTTTGAATTCATGCCGATTTCTAGTTATAATTTAACCTGGTCAAATAAAGCTGAAAGAATGAAGCAAGAGAATAAGGAAAAATGGGGAATAAAATAAGGGAGGAAGGAAAGAAGGAAGAATTAATAAAAAACCAAAACAAACCTCTCTTTTATTTTTGAAATTTGTTTTTTACCCTACTACCTCCAATGCCTTTGCACAGAGTTCACAACTATTCTATAGGAGTGGCAATTGCTATGCGTTTTTGGAAAAAGCATGGGGACTGCTAATGAAAAATTAATGGGTGGGGCATGTTTCTATTATTTACAGTTTTCTCTTAGGACCACATTTGGTTATGGAGGTTTCACGAGAGTTCAGCATGGGTTCCATACCCATGTTGAACTCTGCACGGAAGGTCATATTGATACATGGACTATTTATGGACTATGATTTATGATTTGTTTCTGAATAACTTCTAGGAAATAAAAGCTTTATTTTTTATAATTTCTTGTATTTTTCCTATTTAAGCATATTTTATTTATAGGAGCCAAGAACTATAAAGTCAAAAACATTTGATTATTCTGTAGTGTTTATGATACAATATATGGCTCAATAAATTCAACAAATGCAAAGTTGATGAGAAGGAGAAAATGCGTTTTTGTTTATTTAATTTGGAAGGTAGCAATGTGGCCATAAAATTCATACTAAACTCGGAAAAAATACATTAAATCATCGCTTTTTAGTTTTTTTATTAAATCCCAATTGTTTACTAGGTGGGGATAAGGGAGGGAGGCAGTGAGAAGTTTCCAACCTCCCTTACAAATTCAGGAAACATTGAATAAAGATTTCATTTTCATTTTAGATGTGATAGTAAACCAATGTTATTTCATGACTCATCCTTATAAAAATCCTCCCATGATATGATTTTATTTTATGGATAAGTTTTTATCAATCTCAATCCATCCATTCATCCATCGATCAATTATTTTTCTCCTTAGAGCCATAAGAATATGAAGTGAATATATAGCAAAAAATTGAGTCATAAGAACCAAAAGAGACAAGTGAAACTGCATCCATTAATATAAGGCCAATTATTATGTAATACAGTGTGAAGAATTTTGAAAACATTTTGTAATGAAGTGCAAAAATGACAAATTATAATTGTGTCCCAATGTATTCCTGATTTGGCTAGAAAGTTTTAAATTGAGTAAAACTCTTATTAGCTGCTTCTGCACTCATCAGTAGTCTTAGGCACTACGAAGCATTGATGATGAAGGAATTGCTGTGTTTTGCTAAATTGGTAGGCATCTCTGATGATGCAGTACAGGATGGAGAAATTAGAAACTTTTCCTAGATTAGTACTAGACAACTCGACTAGACATGAAGGGCTCCCTGTTCATAAATGCAGGACAATAGGACCATCAAGTAGTAGGCATTGGGGGAAAGTGTTTAAAAGATTTGGGGGACATACTTTGATCTAGATTTGTCACTTACTAGTAATGGAAAAAGCCTTCAGGACTATGCTGCCTCCTGGCTTTTATTGTACCTTTTTTATTATTTGATTGTCTGTTTCTCTGCTAAAATGTTAACTCACTGAAGTCAGTTACTATATGTACTTTCATCCTTGAATAGGTTTTAGAGTACTGAAAGTAGTTGCTATATTTTTCTTCTGGGATATGAGTTATTCTAGACTTGATTAGAAGGCTTCAAATACACAGATTAAGCCATGCCTTGAAGGGAAAAGAAATTGCAGTTTTCAGCTTGACAGTATATAACTTCTCAGTGCATTGAGAGGCAGTACGATGTAGTGGTGCAGGGTTGTTTTTTTTTTTTTTTAATATTTTATTTTTTTATTTGATAGAGAGAGAGGGAGATCACAAATAGGCAGAGAGGCAGGCAGAGAGAGAGTGAGAAGCAGACTCTGTTAAGCAGAGAGCCCTATGTGGGGCTCGATCCCAAGACCCTGAGATCATGACCTGAGCTGAAGGCAGAGGCTAAACCCACTGTGCCACCTAGGCACCCCTGTAGTGGTGCAGGTTTAACTTTCTGTATGCAGATTTCAATTATTATACTTTAAACATCTTAATCTTTCAATGCTTTTATTTTCTCATGTACAACCTGCTGATTAAAAATGTAAGCCAATGCGTTAAGTACATTATCAAGTTTTACACAGTGCAGAATTACTTGTGTTGAATTGTTCTGTCACAGTCTAAATTGGTACCACCATGTTATAGTATATTTCACAAATTATACATAGTTAATCGTTAGACACTACATGAGTTTTACTTAAATGGTACTTCTACATCAAAATTTGGCAATCAGAATACTTCTGTGAGCCATATAAAAATTTAAATTAGAGCTATGTTCACTACTTTTGATCTTTTATATTAAAAGTTGATACTACTCAATGCCCATAGTGTTATTGTACATCTCTAGTCATCCAATTTGCTACAAAATTGCCAGAAACTATCTAGTAATGCAACTCTGTATGACCTTGACACTAAGGATTAATAGTTTCCATACGGGTAGAATCTTATGGTCCTTGAGTTTTTGTTACCTAAATGATTTGTAACATTGAGCCAGTCAAAATGCATATATTTTGTTCAGGCAACAAAATCAGTAAAGTTTTATGCAATTAGAAATTTTATTGACATCAGCTATATGGCCTAAGCTTTAGTGAAATCCCTTGTTGTTATTATTGGATTCTTATCAAAGAATCCCACTGATAAGAACAAGGGATTCTTTGTTCTTTTGTTCCTTTGTTCACTTCATAAGGTTAAACAGGATTTATTGTGCTAGGTTATCAAAGCTTGTCTTCATAAAATATATATACAGCTTGATGAGTCAACTGATGTTGACGACCTGTTACATTACTAATATGTGTAGAGTAAGAAAAGAAAAAAGTGATCACAGAGCAGTTACTTTGCTTTGAAAAAATGTGATTAATATAAAAGGAATCAATGTGTTCAGTCATATCACAGACTCCTTCAGGAAGCCTGGGTAGCCAATGCTGTTTTTGGTTGGCTACAAAAAGCAATTAGGGTGTTTTTGTTTCTCTGGGAAGAAAGTATCATAATCATAAAATGTATGTTGAACTTTCATGTATTTGCTACTTAGAATTTATAAATTTTCTGTGGTGCCATGCAGGATAAATAACATCAGAGGTATACTCTGAACTTTTGTTTCCTTGGAGGTTTTATCAGAGAAATAGATACTAAGCAAAAGATCCTTTGACAAATATATGTGAGGTAGCTCTCCCTGTATGAGATAGTTACTAACATTTTTTTTTTTTGAAAAGGGTACAAATTATATTTTGGTTTTTAAGACCCAGCCAAAAAAAAAAAAAAGAAAGAAGTTGATTCTTCTGCCACTAAATGTGGTAAATATTTTCTTTCCATAAATGAGGTCAAAAAACAGATGCACATAAGTGGGAAGAACATATTAGAATACAAATAGGGGTTCTGAAAAAACATTCCGAAAAATATGTGTTAACTAAATTATATTTTCTTGAAGGAGCATTTGTTTTAGAAAATGAAAGACTGCAGTGATTGCTGTGACAGTATCGGATCCATTTCTTTCTTTTTCTTTCTTTCTTTTCTTTTTTCTTTTTTTTGTCAAGGGATCCTTTCTTTAGTATCTGTTCCTCCGATAAAACCTCCAAGGAGACAAAGGTTCAGAGTATACCTACGATGTTATTTATTGTGCATGGCTCTGTAGAAAATCTGTAATTTAAATTTATTGGCAAAGTCTAAGTTAATGAAACTTGAGTATTTTCTTTGTTCAATTAACTCTGTTATAACTAGCAAAATAGCCATATACACAGGAATCTGGAGTGTTCTATTTTAGTGTATGGGTGTGTAAAATGCTGTCCCCAAAGATATCCCAAAATATAAGAAATATAGGATGCTTCATTCCAACTGTCCAAAAGACTGTCAAAACTGTCAAAAAGTTTAGTATTTTTTTCTCCCGAGATGGTAAGCCTAATTGCTCTTCCCATCCAAAGAATGAATGCTGTTTGCTGCTGAAACCCAAACTATTTGAAAGAGAACTTCAGCTCACCCAAGTGTTTGCCGTTTCTGCAACCACCTTCATCTCACTCTGAATGGAACATGACCCTGTTAATTGTGTCCAGGAGCTCATCACACTGCTCTAGGATTACTTCCCAGGGCTGCTGGTAGAGTTGAGCTGCTTGTTTCACTTTTGCGAATTTGGAGATTAAAGACTTCCTTCCCAGGCTACCCTGGATCCTTCAAGCTCTAGGAAGGAACATTTGCCCTACACCCATGATTCTTTTGTCAGCTGTCTTACACTGTCACACTGTCCTGGATTTCTTTCCTAGCAGCACATTAGATTAGACTGAGCCACATGAACACATTCTTAGGGAGAGAGTGTATCCTCTGTTGGGCTGTTACTAAACGTGATTCAGAATCTGCAGTTTCATAGGCCACAGGGAGGTGCTCCCTTCACAGCCAGACTTGAGGCAGAATCAACCAATGATTGTTTCATTTTTACCTCCATGGTGATTTTTCATACTTTACTTTTTCTTGTCCCTGCGTTAGGGTCCCCTGCTTCAACCTGATAGATAATGATAATTTAGGATGAGTGATGGGGTTCCTCATTCCCTTCTTCTCAAAAGATCTCTGGGTTCCTTAGTCAAGTTCCTCAGCCCCCTCCTCTTCTGGAATATTTTAGAAATACTGATCAATGCTTCTGACAAGAGAAGAAAAAAATCCTGCCTAGTGGTTAAGACCTTATCTGTATTTGACATGGGAAAATTGTCACTAGTATACATCAGCCCCAAGACTAGCAACTGCCTAAATGGGAGTGATAAAGTAAATCATGGCAATTCCCAAAGTAGTTCCTCATTTCTTGACTAATATTGAATAATGCAATAATAGGAAAGACACTGACCCAGTTAACTCAAAATGTTTAAGGCACACATTTTATGTATTATCATTGCCTCAAAACTAAAATGTATTCTAATTTTTTGTTGTTTTATAATTTAAAATAAAACTGCATAAATGCGTTTTAAAGAGACATGAGGAATTTTGAAACAAATTGCAAGAAAGATTCAGACTCCCTGATCTGGCACAGATTCAGCAATTTGGACCATATTTATGAAATAAATTAGAAGATTAATGTGATTTCATTAATGCAGAATGAATAGAATTTACACAATAACAAAACCTATAAACATTATTTGAAAAGATTCTCGTCTTTGAATTTGGTAGAAGGCAGAAGAAATCATGCTCGCATCTTTAAAAATGATACTAAAAACTATTTGAACAGTGTTTTCAGAAGTATATTCAACAACCGAGAAAAGCTGTGATGAACAATTAAGAGATTTGCAGGGTTTTAGATAGTTTATTTTAGACAAGACGAAGCCAACGTGACCTGTTCTCCCTTACAATCTGTATTAGGGCTTAGAGCTCAAGTATTCTTATCCTTCAGGAAATGCTGTTCCTGCTCGGGAAGTAGGGCCACTGACTCATGCATGCTCTTTTGAGACCTTCTCAGTCCTTATATTTAACTGAGATTTTCTCTGAAAAGCAGAAGTGCCGTTACCATACCTTAATGATTGATAGAGATGATACTCTTTTGTATCAAGGATAGATAGGTCATACAGATCATTCAGGGGATGCTGATTAGGTAGGAAAAATTCCTTCTTAGAGAGAAAGAGACCTGCACAGAGAGAATCACAGAGGCACTGAAGGGATTAGATGGAATTCCGAACCTTCATATTCTGCCTGACATTGACTCTGTTTATCTTCAGTGCCACACAAAGTCAGCCCTACCATAACACAGTTAAGAATCAAATCCTAAGAAATTGTATCTAAAAGAATTCAGAACAAAACTAAGTCATGATCTAATACTGGAGGGTATCTGCCTATAAATAAAGGATTGCATTTACAAGAAAGGCAAAACTAATTTTAATTTTTTTTTTTTTTAAGAGAAAGAGAACTGGTGCTCATGTGACTAGGGGAAGGAGAGAGAGAATCATAATGAGGATTCAAGCCCAGTGCAGAGCCTGAGGCAGCCCTTGATCTCATGACTCTGAGGTCATGACCTGAACTGAAATCAAGAACTAGATGTTGTGTAACCGACTGAGCCACCCAGGCATCACTTAATTTAATATCGAATTAAGTGTATGCTACCAGACTTCCAAATCCGTCATTTGTACTTGTATTAATTTTACTTGAAGTTTTAAGCAACACCTCAGATCATATACCAGCCTCAGTCAGTGAGTCAGAATGAAGCGTGGTAGGTATAAAATGTCTTTTTATACACGCTAAAATATCCACTTGTTGCCTTTTATTTTACCAGTGGCTTAGCATTGTGTTTACCCTTTAATCAGAATGTGACTTAGTCCTCTGTGTCCAATAGGTTCATTAAAATTGTGAACGTTTGCCACCAAAAGTAAGGCAATATTTTCATTTCAGTACAATTCCAATGCCTTAAAGATTAAAAACAATCTTATCCCTGTCAATGTATTGTGAGCTCAAAATAGGAGTGCAGTTTCAGTTTGGTAAACTCTGATTGACTTATCTTTTATTGTACGTGGTCTCTCTCCTTAAAAGGCCTACCTTGTTTGATAGCATTCTCACCAATTATAGCACTCCTTTGTACTAAGGCATTGTTTCCAGAAGGCCCCTGTTAAAATGCAAATACGCCATCTGGCAAGCCTTTCCCTCATTAGCTCCCACCATCACAGCAGCACATATTATGTATTATATTAGATATGGAAGAGACACTGAGCTGATGAAGTCTGACTTAGAGAAGCCGGTTGGAAAAATCCCAAGTAGAGGGTGCTTTGGGATATGGCCTAAGGGTGATAGAGCAGAAAGAAGAGAGAGAGTAGGAGGTGGGGTGAGGGGGTGGGGAGTGAAGAATGTGATTCCACATTTGGCATTTCATCCAGGTCCTGGCTGTGAGGGATCCGCAGAGACACAGAATGCCTGAGCTGGAAGAGAAATTTGAAAACATGTAATCACACACCTTTCCCTTCCAGATGAGGAATGGGAGGTTGCAAATAGCTAAATGACTCCTCTAAGTGCCCTTGGCTACGTTCTCATCATTAGCCATTGAAATCCACAGGGCCAGCGCTCACCTCCAGCTGTAGCATTTCAGGATGGGGAAAGCTGCAGAATTATTCACATGTAATTTCTTGTGCATACTTGGTGGATTTTATTTTTTTCAATGAACAGAAATCCCCTTAAATTTTTTCTGTTGTGTCTTCCCACTTCTGTTGAGAGTTAGGCTTGTCCCTGTCCCAGCATCTGCTGCCGAAGATCAACCTCCCAGCAGAAGTAGAGTTTAGTGAAGAATTGGGACGAAGTAAGTTCCCAGACAGCCCTGTCCAGAAGCCTGTGTGTGGAAGCATTTAGGGACATTTCTCCTGGGTTCATAATCCCAATCCCAAATCCTGACATATAGGGAGAAAAGTCTAGTGACCTGTCCTGAGAAGCACCCAACACCCCCATGACCCTCCCCCTAATCTGACTGCTGTCATTGTGACTGAATGGTCAAGATGGGAATACGAGATGGGTGCCTAAGTGGTCCCTAAGGTCCTTTCCAGAGTAGGATTAGGAGAGGCTTTATTTCTGCAGATGCATGGGAAACTTTTTCTACTAATATTTGAGCAGAAATGGTGTATTTGTAACTGAAGAAATGGTTGTGTTTGGGGTTTGAGACAGCAGCAGGTACGATTTCTCAGAAAGTATCCATTAATTCTCTGGGGTACTGACATGCTTTATTAAGGAGAGAACATAGATTTCCTTCAAACACTCTCTTTTTAAATATTCTCTTTCATTGTTCGTACTCATTTTAAACATAAACACTTTTTTCTTTATTATAAAACCGGCATGCTCAGTCTATAATAGATATGGAAAGTAAGAGAATATTAAGAAGACTGTAACAGTCTCCCGCATTACAATTCCATTATATTCTCTCACTGTGCAGGACTGTTAGTTGTGAACTCAGCAGTTCGCCAACTCCCAACATTTCCTCAGATTAGTTGAGAACTACATTTCCCCAAATCCTATTCTCTCAGTGAATCTAGGTTAGAGTTTCTTAAGTGAGATTTGACAAGTACAAGAAAATGAGAGGCCCGTTCTTTGGAGAAGTGGCAGAGAGAGACTCAGGGGCCCTCACGAGATTGAAAATGGCTCTCGCCATTGGGCACTAAAGAACAGAACTACCCACCTGTCCGCTTTTGACTGAAATAATTGGTTAGAGATTTTCCAAGATTATTGAGAATTGCTAAAAGTGAAAATCTTCATTCCTGGAAAATATAGAGTGCTTTCTGTCTCCGTGACTAAACTCTGACCATATAGTATTTAGTTTTAAGATTTTTACTGATACATGTAAATTCTTATTTCATTTCATAACATTATATCAAATGTAATCTACAATTAAATAGTTGAATGTTTATATTTTATTTAATTACTTTGGCATATTTTAATTGTTCTCCAGTATTTGGCATGGAAGATTATTCTATTCTCAACAGTAACAAAACTGCTGACATTTACAAAAGAAAGGACAATTTTTGTCTATGTATCTGATTATTTCCATAACAAATCCAGAATTAAATTCACTGGAGCAAAAAATAGAATCACTCTTGTGGCACCTGGACAGCTCAGTTGTTCAGGTGTTGATGCTTGATTTCAGTTCAGGTCATGATCTCAGGGTCTTGAGATGGATCCCCAAATTGAGCACTACCTCAAGCCTTAGGCTCTGCTGAGCATGGAGCCTGCTTGAGATTCTCTCTCCCTCTCCCTCTGCCCCTTCCCTCCTGCTTGCTCTCTCTCTCTCTCAAAAAAAAAAAAAAAAAAAGAATCATGCTGTGAGGCATTTGATATATATATTGTTGGTTTTTTGTCCAGAAAGATTGTATGGTTTAAATTCTTCTTAGCAATACTTCACTGCTTTTATTATTCTCCTGCATCATTAATATTAAATAATATGCCCCTTCTTGTCATACCATGTATTCTGCCTGATATGTATTTTAGGAAACATAGCCAGCCACCTCTTGTGCTATGGACAAAGTAGATGTTCAGTAGATATCTATTGACAAAATGATAATAGGAAACTTGGCAGGGTCTTTGTAGAAATAAGAATTGGTTTTGAAAGTGATATAACATTAGTTTGCACCTAGGAGTTCCAAAAGGCAACCAAAAATATCTTTTTTGGATGGAGAGCTGAACGCTCCCATTGATTATCTCTGTTCAGTAGCAGACTGCTGAGTGACTCTCTAATTATCAAGCCACTTGGCAAGAATTTCAAGAAAAGCAGCTTGTTCTTTGGGAATTAAAATGGGGAATGCAGCAAGGGATGCCAGATGCCGCTGGTAGCCAGTGACGCATGAATGGCACGTGATCTTCTCATAGATCGTTAAGATATAAGCCCAGTGTAAGTGCCACCTATAGATTTTAGGTGGAAATATTCAGTCTTTGAGTTATTTAGTAGTTGTGTAAGACCTTGAGAAAGAATCTGGGAACTCTGAAGAAGAAAACCGTCATGATTGTTCCTGTAGCTCTGGTCTACCACTGAGAGTATAGAAAAGATCAATATCCTGAAAATACTCAAAATTCATTGTGGTAATTCAGAAGTTTAAAATCAAAGTAGAAATGGAGAACAGCTATATGACAAGAACGAAGTTCTTTTAAAAGTATCCTCAGAACAGGCTCACAAGTACCCCAGAATTCTTCTTGACATTCAATAACCAGAACAGACTTTTTGAGCTTTGAATAAATTGAATGCAGTATCACAAATAGCCGTAAGACATACAACTAGAAACTATAAATTTCTGGGTTGTAAATTTCTTATCACTTATTTTAAATACTTTCACACAAAAACTAATGACCTCACGTAGGTATTGCAAATATAAAACATTATATATAAAAATAAGAAAACACTAGAGTAGATTTTAATTAAGTATATACCAAATAAAGTTATATTCTGGTAACTTTGTATCTCATACCCATTATTTCTTCTTGCTTTTCCCTTGATGCTGATCTCACACACCTTATTCTATATCAGAACTTTGAATTTTGGAGAGCCAAGTTCTTGGTCTAAGCGCTCACATTTTCCTATGGAAAGTGGCTGTAAATTGTAAATCATAGACTCCCTCAATCCTCTGATAGATTGGAGTCTATAATAAAACGGAAGCATAAGGCAATGTCTTGTGTATTTTTTCAGTCAATATATGTCACAGTTCTCTTACCTTTTTGCTTTCTCTTCATGCATAGAAAGTCAGATAGGATGAGTCACCTAAGTATTTCTCAAAACAGTTTATTTTCTACCTTATACTTTTTTTTTTAAGAAGAAAAAGACCATTAATTCTTTAGACCATTTAGCTTTGATTTAATTTTAGTTTTGAGGTATCTTTGTTGAGTTTTTTATAAAGTGAATTCATGTGATAATAGTGTTTTCCTTTGCACCATCAGATTTTCAGACTGCTTTCAAGGAGAATTTTGAATTTACCTTAGCAAGATAAATCCTTAGAATTTCTTTGTAATATAGATATATCTCATTTAGCACAATAATTTAAAATGAAGTTTAAAAATTGTGCAGAAATATATCATCACCCCCAGAGTAAGCTACGTCATCTGCAAACTCTGGTGCAAAATGAAAATGTGGGACCTCCTGATAGAAAATTACCAAGACCGCAGACAGTAACAGCAGCACACCATTCGGCCAAGCTGAGCCCTTCCAAGTATGAGCTCCTGTGGGACTGTACAGTTTGCATACCAGCAAGCTGGCCTTGCCATTACCTGTAAAAGAACTATTAAAATGCACAATAAAGTAAAAACCTTGGAATATGAAGGAGACAATAGGCAAATTTCAGGGAAACTGAAGCCATAATTGGATTCCCTGTTCCATTCAGGTAAATGGTCTGTGTTCAATAGATCGTAAGCCAAAAATTGCAGTGTGTTCTACAGGTTTGCCATTACAAATTATTGATCACTGTAGATCAGGATTTCTCAGCCATCGCAGTATTGATATTTGGACTAGACGATTCTTTGTTGCAAGGACTGTCCTGTGCCCGCATATAGGATGTTTAGCAGCATTTCCTGGCCTCTATCCAGAAGCCTCTGTCCCCCAACCAAAGTTGTGATAATCAAAAATGACATTGTCAAGTATTTCCTGGGTGGTGAGAATCACTGAGCCACTGTTCTAGATACTAGCTCATTTCTGGACTTTACTGTTGACAAAGAGTCTCTCCTTAAGCAAACATTAGTCTGGCTTCCCAGAATCCTCTTTCTGACTAGATCTCCCCTGGGCTCTACCCTTGGCTCCTTTAGTCCAGTTTTAGTGAGAATTCTGCTAGCTTTAAAAAAAAAAGAAAGAAAGAAAAAAAAATTTCTGCTAGTTCAGTTTAGTGAAAATCCTCCATCCTTGCTATGTGATGAAATTACTGATTTTTCATCCTTGGTGTCTAACGTACTCTTGATACCTGTTCAAATTCCGAGTTCTCCACCTTCGATATCTTATTGCCCTGGACTACCTTCAGCAAAAATCCTGTCAAGTTGGGTTAGCAGAGTCTCTCTAACCCCTCATGCTTCCTCTCCATAATTTTCCATCCACTGACTTCCACCCTGCTTATTGACTTTAAAACTCCACTTGTCTTTACTGTATTCAGAGTTAAGCTCTCTCCCCAACCACAAAATCCCTTTGCAGTAGTCTTCCTTATTGTTCTTTAATAAATGACTTGAATATTTTTGTTTCCTCTAGTACTGTTCACGAGAATCTCTGCGGCTGTTTGTTAAAAATTCAAATTCTCCAGCGTTCAACGTCCGATATTCATAGTGTAGGTCTTAGGTATGGCCCACAAATGTGCAATAGATAATCTAACTTTACCTTTAGAAAAATACTGATGTATAGAGGAATCAATGCAGATAGAGCTCTACCATCAGATGAGTAGAGCTTAATGATAGTTAGATGCTATTGTCATATTTACTTAGGACAGAACACACACATATGGCCTCTAGATTAATGTTCAAGTCTCCAATTCAATTTGCTTTTGTAGACACAGACACAATCTGCTTTGCAATTAGGTAAGCACCCATCTGGCAGAGAGAAAATTTGGAGGCTGTTAAATAAAACAGGTAAAGATTTTTCTTTGTCAGCAAGGCTGCCTGAAATAATGAACAGCTAATGAAAGTACTATAGGACTGAGCATTTGTGATTCTTTCAGGGTGAATTGGAATGGATGGCCCCATTGAAACAATATCTGATGTCAGATTATTAATGGTACCCCTTTTTCTGACCAAGTTTAATTAGTTAAATATTTTTTTGAACATAAGCAAGGTCAGCTACTTGAAGGAAAGCTCAACAAATTCACCTGATTACATAATTTATAGAACTGATTTTAGAAACTAGTTAATTCCCATATAATTGATGGAATTTTAAAATTTGCTTCCAGATGTTTTGGATTTCATACTACAGCATGTTCAGAAGGCTAACGGAGAACAAACACAACAGGGAGTCTCTTTCCTTTTTGGGTACCCTCCCTACTTCTGTGAATCTACAAGTCTCTCTCAGTATATTTCAGCATCAGGGACTCTGTCTTCAGGTTCTGCCTCCTGATTCTGCTGTTTTGCATGCCCTCATTTAGGAAGACAGTGATCAAATACGGTTAGTGTCAGTTAATGAGTAAATCAAATCTCAAAAATTTTAGTATTAACTTTAGTTACTTTCCTAATTTCCACCAGTGAACAGTCTGTCATGTTTAGTCTCACAGTTAGGTATGTCTTCAAAGAATCCAAGTCAAAGTCTCTGATAAACTTCTACTCTCATCTCTCACTCACACGGAAGGCTAGAAGTGTTTAAACCAGGATTGTTATGACCTTCTTTTCAAATAGCCTTTTTAAAGGAGACGGACCCTAGATGAAACTGAAGATTCATTAGTTGAAAAGGAGAAGTAAATCAGGTATACAGAATATTGTCATTTTCACTGCATAAAGGTACAGACTTGTAAGATCTTTAGAAATTGTTTACTTTGAAAAGAAAAATCTATCTGGTTCTCAAAATTAGCAATTTCTTTGCACACATCTATCAATGTCAGATGGTTTTCATTACCTTTTATTGGTTTCTTTCAAGGCATCTGCATATTGGTCAAGCTTCATTTCCCTCAATGCCATGAATATTGCCCATTGAACAAAGCACTACCAGCAAAAGATATATATAATATACAAAACATAAGGTGACAAAATCTGGACATAAGGAGATCTGACTTTAATTCAAAATATTTGTTATTTTTTGCATTTTATTAATACCTGAAGAGTCTCAATAACTGTGGGTTAAATTCTTTTTAAAATCCCCTCCAGTTATGAGTACTAACCAGAATCTGAATCTCTAAGTGAAGTCATTCTTAGAAAATCTGAAATATATATACCATTCAGAATAAATAAAAGTGTACAGGGAAATCTATGAATATGTATGTGCACAAACATGGATTTTATGAACATGCATTTTAACTTTCCATACTTCACTGCAACAGTAAAGAATTGAAAGTCAGGCCCAAAGTGAGGAAAAAATGTAGATTTGGGGACAATGCAAGACTGTCCTGATACAGATAAATTCTTCACAACATGCTTCATATTGTTTCAGGTGAAACTTAATTTGTGGGCTTGCTTAAAACTTTTCTGGAGCATAGAGGGGAAAAATGCTAACAATTTGAGAAAGAATTTGTCCCTAGAAAAGTTTGATAAAGGACCGAGTCTGGCCATTAAGAGAGATGTCTTCCCCTGTAAGTCCCTAGACCTAAGACAAGGCAGAAATTTGAATGGGAGAGAAAATCCTATATATGCACTGCCACCTTTCCCACTCTTGGATTGGGTAAGTTATTTTCAGAGATCTTAATGGCCCTGGATATGCCTTGGATGTGATGAATTCAGTTTCTCCTCTTCCTAAAGGTACAACTTCAAGGGCATTTTCTCTTGGAGATCCAGATTCTTGTCCATTGAAAGCTCTTTGTCAGAGAGCCCCACTGTAGAAATTTTCCAAGACCATGTGACCCATATTTCTTATTTTTCAATTATTTTTTTAACTCTTCTTTACACCAGGCTATAGACCCAGAAGATCTTAATGGAGAGATAACTAATTTATCTAATATTTGTAAGGTTTCATTTTCCTATCACTTTCACTTTAAGGAATCCCTTTCATACATATATTGTCATAGTTTTTTTTTTTTCCTCACAGTAATCCTGTGAGGTAGATAGGGCAGTTATTATTTTCATTTCACAGATTGTGAACTTTATTTTGGATTGGGTAAGTTATTCTCAGAGATCTTAATGGCCCTGGATATGCCTTGGATGTTATGAATTCAGTTCACTTTCCTGAGAACATACAGAGAATAAATGACAATAGCCTAAGTCTATGGATTCCCAATGCAGTGCTCTCTCCATTACTCTAAGCTGCCTGCTTGTGTCATCTGTTTCTCAGGGACACAGGCAGAGTGATCACACCTGAGAGAAAAGCCTATATGATTACTAAAGAACTCCACGATCCCTCGAAAGAGGGAAAAAGAATAAAAGTGAAGGCTCTGAAATGAGGCAACTAAATGGTTAATTTTGTGATAAAATGCCTTTTATGACTTTTATTTTAAGCCCTATTCAATAGGGCCAAAGTTCAGAGTATAGCCTCACACAGGATGTTCTGAAGAGAATTGACATGTGACTTATGGATCCACTTAACCATCTTAGCAGAAGCCAAGAGTAGAGGTAGGGTGTGACTTATCATTTATATTTACTAATTCAGTGCCTGACATGACTGCATTTTTCTGTGTATATTCTATATAGCCTTGATCAAAATTAGACTGAGATGATCATTTTTTAGGAAAAACCATAAAGTATGCTTGTCATCATATCATATGAAGACTACATATTGTTAAGATGATTTATCTCTGTTGAGCTTGACCTTGATCATCTGGCTAAAGTGGTGGTTATCAGATCTTTCCACTATAAACTTACTCTTTTTATCCACTTTTTCCACACTTATTGGAAGGAAGATGCCATGCACAGCCCACACTTAAGGAATGGTAACTTAGATATTTGTCTTTCTTATTTTTTTCATTTAAATGTATTTATATCAGTTTGAACTCATGGATATTTATATTTAAGATGAAAACCCAGTGCTTCTTTTTTTATTGTCCATATTTGGCCATTGTTTATACTTTCAGTTTGCTCCTGTGTTTCTTCAGCATAGCTCTTTTACTGTGGTGTTTTGAGCACTTCCTTACTTTCTAGCACTATGCATATTTGAGGTTCATCTTAAGTTTTTTCTAGAATCAGTCATTTATCCAAGAAGCCCTTATTTTTATAATTAGGGAATATATTAGAAACCAAGATCTGCATTCTAGATAGGCTTATTGCTACCAAGGTGTCATTGCTTTTAGGTTTTCTCAGTTGTTGGCACAAAAATATATGTGCATATGCTAACCCATGTATATACATATATTAGTTTGCCATAGCAAAGTACAACTGACTGGATGGTTTGAAATACAAAAATTTATTTTTTCATA
Organism: Mustela putorius furo; assembly: GCF_011764305.1. NCBI lineage: Eukaryota > Metazoa > Chordata > Mammalia > Carnivora > Mustelidae > Mustela > Mustela putorius. The sequence continues at coordinate 11,495,290 of NW_025421375.1, forward strand.
GTCCTGAAGCCTACAGTCCATGATCAAGATGTTGACAAAGCTGAACGCTTCTGAGGCCTCTCTTTTTGGCTTCTAGACTGACACCTTCCTCTGTCTTCACATGGTCTTTGGTTCCCCAAGACACTGGTCATATTAGATTAAGGACTACTTTAATGGCCCTGTTTATCCTAATTGACTCTTTGAAGGCCCCTTCTCCAAATCTAATAATATTCTGAGTTGGTGGAGGTTAGTACCTGGACACATACATTTGGGAGGACACAATTCAGCTCACAATAATACACATAACTATAAATATTTCTCGGTGCTTAACTATCAATAACTATAAATATATCCAGGTGCTTCTATATTAAAGCAAATATGATTTTATACTGATGCCTCCAACTGTAGTCCATTAGCATGTTGATTATTCTATTTTTTCCACTATTGTCTATAAACGTATACTGCACAAGTAGTAACCTGGCTCCTACCATCTATTTACTTTTTTAAAAAATTCCAGTGTGCATTTATAGTAGTTTTAGAACTGTTGACTAATATGCCTGCAAGAAACAACTTTGCCAGTTATAATACAGTGATGAGATAAAGTTGATTTTCTTTTCATATTATAAAATCCATATCCAAAGTTTCTTAAGTCAACAACTCCTAGCCACCACCACCCCCGGTGAGGTTGTTTTATATATTTGGAATAAAATGGTATTTTTTTTAAAGATTTTATTTATTTTTAATGAGAGAGATTACAAGTTCTTTGTCACATTTGTTGGAACTCTACTTTACCCTTGAATTCCTCAGCCCTAGATGCTTGCTTTAAATTTTAAACAGTGAGACTAACTTATTTTACTATGGGTATTGACAAGGGTCATGTATTTACCATTATAGCCTAATGCAGAGTAGTTTCACTACCCTAAAAAAAACTCTCATATTTCAATTACTCACTTCTCTGTTCTTTCCAAATCCCTAGCAACCACTAATTTGTTTACAATTTCTTTTGTTTTGTCTTTTTTTCAAATAGTCATATAAATGGAATCATACAGAATATAGTATCTTTAGACTGCCTTCTTTTACTCAGCAAAATGAATTCAATATATATTTATTCTGTAGTTGAGTAGTATTTCATTGTATGGTTGTGCCACAGTTTGTACATTTAGCAATTGATTAAAATTCTTAGTTGCTTCCAGTTTTGGTGATTATTAGTAGATATGCTATAAATGCTAATGAGGATTTTTATATGGCCATGAATTTTCAGCTCAATTGAGTACACTCGATGTAGAGTTGTGCTACTTGTTAAGTATGTCCATTCCAGTTACATATTCTGGGACTGGAGAAATAACCACAGGACGAATTTGCAGATCCACTGGACCCACTGTGAGATGAACCTTGGCTAAAATTCCATTGATCACCTGACCTCTATAAACCCGTGCTCTGACTGATAAACTACAGTTTATGATTTGGGTCTACTAAAATTAGTATCAGTTCAGAATCAGTGTCTAATAATCCTTGAAAAGGTTTACTATTTCCTTTCATCAAATGCTCAGTTTCCCTGGGCAAAAGCTATAGGTTCCTATGGGAGAGACTGGGAAAAAAATTAACAGTATATAATTTTGGTACAGTAAGGTGGTCATTCTCAAGAGTATACAGCCTCTCCTTCATTCAAGGGTTTCTATATATATGCATGCTTGCCCTGGATTCCTGACATACAGCTCCTAGGACTTGCAATTCCTGAGTGATAGAAGAGTCTGACAGAGAGCTTAAACCCTTAAATCTGAGGAATTTCCTCAGATTTCTTTTATAAATTTAAGGGTAAGTTGCTCCATCAGGCTCTTCCTATAACCTAGAAAGAGGCACAATAGCTAGTGGGCCTCCTTGCTGTTTGAAATCAACATCCTGCTCATCTAGTCTTGTTGTTCTGGTTGATTTACTGAATGACTCAAAAAAGCTGCTAGTTTTGAGTGGTGTTTAGAGCAAGAGAAGGCCTCATGATAGGTCCAGGCTGCAGAGTGAGTGTGATGCCACTTGGTCCATATGACCCAGCAGGTCCAAAGGTACTCAAAATACCAGTGAGAGGTAAGTATGCTAGTTAGAGCATTTGTCAGGCCTCTAGAGGTGAATTGCAGTGTGGATCCTAGGGTTTTGGAGGAAAGTCCTACCATCATTTACAGATGAGTACTTTAATTTTAAGAGACAGCTTTGGGCCCAATAGTTTTATTGGGGAAGAAAATACTTAGGTCTGATTTACACATGATCCACAGGTACTACCCAAACATGGAGAGCTATCGCACTACCACCCTTTTTAGATATGTGCATGATTCATATCCACAATGTAATAGACATATCATTGATGTTTGTATAATCTGCATTATCAACACATAGAGTGCTTATATATTTGAATGAGGTGTAAATGATATCCAAATATTTCTCTTACAATTTTACATATTGGATGCCTGAAAATGTTTCCAAGGTTAATGCCTAGTTCCATACATCCAAATCCTGTTTTTCCTCAGCAGCTTAGACAATTTGTGGAAGACCTTGCATACACTCATATTAGCCCTGGCCTTGCCATATTTTTCATGTTTCTGGGTGAGTCAGAATAATGGGTAAGTAGTAATATTCTTGGAAACCATTCCTTCGTCTGGGTGGCAAGCAATAACATCATTATACATGAAGGTAACTGCCCATCACATAAAAGTATTCCACTAAATTAAATATTTCTATAACTCAACCTTTCCATATCCAAGTCCTAAAAGTGCTGACGGTTATTTTCAAAACCTCTAAACAAACAAAAATGGATGTGTGCAGGCACATATTTTTAAGTGAAAATGACTAGTAGCCTGAGTCATGGTTAAAATATTTTACTTTTTCATCTATCTGTCTTTCTGTCTTCTGTCTGACTATGAGAATATGCTTCCAGTGTTCCTCCTAAGACCTTGGAAAGGGCTCTTTTAAAGTGAGGAGCTCTGAATATTAATCTCCATTAGCTTTATGGTACATCTATCTCTACTGCATAGGAGATGTGAGTTATATATTTAAGGATGAAATGAATTGGCCAGAGCTAATGGGGAAAAAATGTTTTAAGAAATAGCACCAACATTCTTTGAATACATGAAATAAGTTTAGACATGGAAAAATGTGAATGTCTGTGTGTAGGAAAACGTAAATATCTGTGTTTAGAAAAATGGAAGAAAATTTTAGAAGATAGAAAGATGTTAAATCATAATTTTTAAACAATTAAAATTAAAGCTATTCATCTCATCTACCCATCTGTCTACCTGTATCTAGCATCTATCTATCATCCATCATCTATCCAATACTGGGATAATATAGAACTGGTTTATAAAAACATAATATTTTCTACGAAACAAAAATAAATCGCACCTCTGTGGACAAAAATTAATGGCAAGTTAACAATTTTCCAAGTTCCCATTTCTTTGCCATCTTAAATAATAATATTGATAATAAATAGTAACAAACAACGTTTCAGAGCCTGTATCACCAGAAAACCCAACAGATAGTGTTTTAATGTATCATTGAAAAGGCAGAAAATAACTTCTCTGTTTTATTTTCAAGCTTCGGTTAGTTTTTCTCAAGGGGTAAGGTAGGGTACTCTTTAATGTTAAGTAGTTTGGTTTGATGTCCAGGACAAAGAGAAATCTTTGGGCTCTTCTAAACAAGGTAGTTATAAGATTATTGTCTTTACAATTAAAACAACTGCTTTGGTAGTTGGGGGAACGGCAAGTTGTATCAAAATAGTCTGGTGATTGAACTGTTAAGCATTATTGTCAAATTATCTCTGGTATAGGTAGGTGAGGGTAGGAGTTTGTGATACTGTCATAGAACAGAATTAAAATGAATTGTCATAAACTGGGTCTGAACTTTTCAACCAACTGACCAAAGTTAATTATGCTGCTGATATTCACTGGGTGTTCTTTGTATGAAAGTTTTCTACTTGGAAAGGATTTATGAGATTTTTTTTTCCTTTTTATTGCAAAATTCATAAAGTTTCTACTGTAATTCATTGAAACCTCTACTATCTGAAAAAATATATTTTGTAGATTTATGTTATAGAAGTTTTATACTTTCCTGTAAGCTTATATAATTGATTTCCTTTCTTTTTGAAATGTAGAATTGTTTAAGTAGGCATTAGAGGTATTACTATTATAGACTCATTTATAAATGTTACATTTGTTTTTCATTTTTACTCCTCACTGGTACTCCCAAATGATAAAATGTTATCATGCTTTTTTAAAAACCAAACTTTGAAAGAAGAATAATTTAAAAATTTCGCAAAATATAATGATTCAGAATTGCTATTAGCATTCAAAGATTCTAAGATTACCATGGCTTTTTTCTACAGTAGTGAGCTGTGGTTCATATGGGAGGTCAATCCAGTTTCTCAAGCTGGATTTCCCTTGTTGACAATTTATCAACAGAGTATTCCCGAAATATCACTTAACTCAACTCCTGATGCCTGCATGAATCATAGGTCCGGAAAAGTAGCATCAGCATACTTCACTAATGGGATCAAATGACTAAAATGATAGTGCAACCCCAAGATTGCATCTAATTGAATTTAGAATTTGTTATGCTCAGTCTAGAACAAGGTTTTCCAAATATCTATATATAAGTTATCATTTGCTTTTTTTCTGTCTTACTATGGAGGTAACTGTTAATATGCTCTTGTATTCTCCTACCCTACTATTTCTAGACTTCTAAGCTTGAATTTAATTTTTGAATAATAATATCTTCTAGTGATAGACAGTATCAAGCCATCTATATAATTTATTCCTGGTGAGTAAAAGGAAACACAGGTGGATCAGTGCATTATTTTGTTACTTTTGTTGAACTGTAAAATGTCATAGTTTTGAGCAACCAAAATTAGACCTGCCTGCCAGATTCTATTCTGGGTAAGTGTTTCAGAGAAAGTAACAAGATTTTTCTCCTGGATCAAAGCTAACAGATGAAATAATGACTTTAGTTATCCAGTAGAATTGAGTGGCATTTATTTCAAGAGAGGTTTTGGTGATTTTACCGCGCTGATAAAACTATAAAACTGATTTCTTTTCCTGGTGCTTGTCAGCTTGTTTATTGACACATGCCAGTTAGTCAAAAACTAATAGTGAAAAATAGGAAAGAGATGTTATTTGATTTTGGCATATGCTAATGATTTCAACTCCCATTTAACCAAAGATTTTATGCTTGTAAAATAACACAAGTACGTCCCTCTTTCTCTCCCCAAACATATAAACACATATACACACATGCTCATTTACTTGTTACTTGAGAATATAATTTAATTGATATATGGAAAATATTTTTCTTAATGTTTTAGTACTTTTAACCTCTACATATAATTATATTTAAAACTCTTTGGGGAAAGGAAAATATTCAATTAGTAGACTCTTGTAAATACTCAGCTTGAAAGATGCTTTCCCCTTTTCTGCCACCAATGTATCTCACTAGAATGAAACCTGATATATTAAATGAAATTACTGGATCCATTTCCTGAATATGACTGTACAGAATTCCCATAGTACTGAAAACAGTCACTGCAGTATTGCTTATTTTTAAGCCTTTTCTGAAAGTTACAAATTATGTGGAGTTCTGATAAAATGTTGCATGATATCATGGTATTACTGTAGAGTTATTTTTTCATCTGTTTTGAAAAACATTTAGTGATTGAAGATCCCTCATTTTTATCCACCCATTGGACAGAATTGGACAACGCAATGACCAAAAAGAATGGAAGTAAATACAAAGTTAGATTTCACTCATTATGTCAAGTGACCAAGGTTTTTAATATTTAAAATGCACTGGCATGGCAGAGATTATTTTCAATAAAATGTGAGTGAAAATGAGTTCATTAGAGAGCCAGTAATATAACCCTTGTAATGAGATAGACCTTGAGATGTCCATATCCTTATTTTTTGAAGGGCTTCAATAAGAGAATGGTGTATAAAGTCAGTGAATTCAGAATGCATGTATATTATTTAAAAGCATATGTACCCCTGAAACAAATAATGCATTTTATGTTAATTTAAAAAATTAGATAAAAAGCATATTAATTGCATTGCATATATTAGTAGCTACATCTATTGATTCTTTTTTTTTTAATTTTTTATTTTTTATAAACATATATTTTTATCACCAGGTTTACACACTTCACAGCACTCACCAAATCTCATACCCTCCCCAATGTCCATAACCCCACCCCCCTTCTCCCAAACCCCCTCCCCCCGGCAACCTCAGTTTGTTTTGTGAGATTAAGAGTCACTTATGGTTTGTCTCCCTCCCAATCCCATCTTGTTTCATTTATTCTTCTTCTACCCACTTAAGCCTCCATGTTGCATCACCACTTCCTCATATCAGGGAGATCATATGATAGTTGTCTTTCTCTGCTTGACTTATTTCGCTAAGCATGATACGCTCTAGTTCAATCCATGTTGTTGCAAATGGCAAGATTTCATTTCTTTTGATGGCTGCATAGTATTCCATTGTGTATATATACCACATCTTCTTGATCCATTCATCTGTTGATGGACATCTAGGTTCTTTCCATAGTTTGGCTATTGTGGACATTGCTGCTATAAACATTCGGGTGCATGTGTCCCTTTGGATCACTACATTTGTATCTTTAGGGTAAATACCCAATAGTGCAATTGCTGGGTCATAGGGCAGTTCTATTTTCAACATTTTGAGGAACCTCCATGCTGTTTTCCAGAGTGGCTGCACCAGCTTGCATTCCCACCAACAGTGTAGGAGGGTTCCCCTTTCTCCGCATCCTCGCCAGCATCTGTCATTTCCTGACTTGTTGATTTTAGCCATTCTGACTGGTGTGAGGTGATATCTCATTGTGGTTTTGATTTGTATTTCCCTGATGCCGAGTGATATGGAGCACTTTTTCATGTGTCTGTTCGCCATCTGGATGTCTTCTTTGCAGAAATGTCTGTTCATGTCTTCTGCCCATTTCTTGATTGGATTATTTGTTCTCTGGGTGTTGAGTTTGCTAAGTTCTTTATAGATTCTGGACACTAGTCCTTTATCTGATATGTCGTTTGCAAATATCTTCTCCCATTCTGTCAGTTGTCTTTTGATTTTGTTAACTGTTTCCTTTGCTGTGCAAAAGCTTTTGATCTTGATGAAATCCCAGTAGTTCATTTTTTCCCTTGCTTCCCTTGCCTTTTTGCGTTGTTCCTAGGAAGATGTTGCTGCGGCAGAGGTCGAAGAGGTTGCTGCCCGTGTTCTCCTCAAGGATTTTGATGGATTCCTTTCGTACATTGAGGTCCTTCATCCATTTTGAGTCTATTTTTGTGTGTGGTGTAAGGAAATGGTCCAATTTCATTTTTCTGCATGTGGCTGTCCAATTTTCCCAGCACCATTTATTGAAGAGGCTGTCTTTTTTCCATTGGACATTCTTTCCTGCTTTGTCGAAGATTAGTTGACCATAGATTTGAGGGTCTATTTCTGGGCTCTCTATTCTGTTCCATTGATCTATGTGTCTGTTTTTGTGCCAGTACCATGCTGTCTTGATGATGACAGCTTTGTAATAGAGCTTGAAGTCTGGAATTGTGATGCCACCAACGTTGGCTTTCTTTTTCAATATCCCTTTGGCTATTCGAGGTCTTTTCTGGTTCCATATAAATTTTAGAATTATTTGTTCCATTTCTTTGAAAAAGATGGATGGTACTTTGATAGGAATTGCATTAAATGTATAGATTGCTTTAGGTAGCATAGACATTTTCACAATATTTATTCTTCCAATCCAGAAGCATGGAACATTTTTCCATTTCTTTGTGTCTTCCTCAATTTCTTTCATGAGTACTTTATAGTTTTCTGAGTATAGATTCTGTGTCTCTTTGGTTAGGTTTATTCCTAGGTATCTTATGGTTTTGGATGCAATTGTAAATGGGATTGACTCCTTAATTTCTCTTTCTTCTGTCTTGCTGTTGGTGTAGAGAAATGCAACTGATTTCTGTGCATTGATTTTATATCCTGACACTTTACTGAATTCCTGTATAAGTTCTAGCAGTTTTGGAGTGGAGTCTTTTGGGTTTTCCACATATAGTATCATATCATCTGCGAAGAGTGATAATTTGACTTCTTCTTTGCCGATTTGGATGCCTTTAATTTCCTTTTGTTGTCTGATTGCTGAGGCTAGGACCTCTAGTACGATGTTGAATAGCAGTGGTGATAATGGACATCCCTGCCGTGTTCCTGACCTTAGCGGAAAAGCTTTCAGTTTTTCTCCATTGAGAATGATATTTGCATCTATTGATTCTTATATATGCCTCCTACCATTCTTATTTGTAGCTATTATCTCATTTAACCCTCAATAATATTCATAAATGGTATTTTTTAAAAGATTTTATTTATTTTTAATGAGAGAGATCACAAGTAGGCAGGGAGACAGACAGAGAGAGGGGGAAGCAGGCTCCCCGCTGAGCAGAGAGCCCGTTGCAGAGCTTGATTCCAGGACCCTGAGGCTACAACCTGAGCGGAAGGCAGAGGCTTAACCCTCTGAGCCACCCAGGCACCCCTCATAGATGGTATTAATAATTTATTATGAATTTGAGGAAATTAGGCATAGAGATATTTATTGGTTACTTGCTGTGTAACTTGCTTCCTTCTTCCCCCAAATATACAAACATTCAAGTTTATTTTTCTTTTAATGGTATATGACTTCATTTTCCTTCATAATTTTCCCTGGTTCTGGAATGCAGTATTAAAGTATAAGCTTCTGTCACCAGGTGCATTTACAGAACATATGTTACACATCTGATACTAGATACTCAGGACAAAAGAACTTCATGATCTCAAAATTAGGTCTTCCTGTTCTCCCTTGTAGCCCTCAGCTTCATCACAGTAGTTACCCAATATGGGATGGGCATATTTTCTCTGTGTGGCTGTGTGTATGTATGCGTTTTAAAGATGTCCAATATCTAAGGTTCTACATTCACATGTCTGCTAGAGCTCAAAATTATAATTAGGATTTGAAATCTCCTTGTTAATCACTTTGCATTCTTTATAGTTCCAAAAAGTGGTTTATTTATATTATAAATTTAAAGTCTGCTTAAAAAAAAAAAAAAACTTTGAGTCTTTTTAAAATCAATTTTAAGATTTTATTTATTTATTTGACAAAGAGAGAGAAAGCAAGAGAGAGATGGAGCACACAAGCAGGGGAAGTGGCGGAGGGAGAAGCAGGCTTTCTGCCAAGCAGGGAGTCTGACATGGGGTCAATCCTAGGACCCTGGGGTCATGACCGGAGCCAAAGGCAGCTGCTTAACAACCGAGCCATCTAGGTGCCCCCCAGTTTTGACTTTAAACAGTAATATTTCCCCAGCTGAGGAATATATTAAAACAAAGCAGAATTTCTGTTCTTATAGTCCTTATCAGCTTTTCAAATGTTTTTGAAAAGTACGCTGACAGGTGATTAGTCAAACTGAGAACCAACTGCTCCAACTGTTTAATCTAAATGATAAGTGATTGCTTTGTTTTGAATGCATTTTAAATAAATACTTGAGTAAGTTTCTGAGACACATAGAATAATTTATTGTAATATGTTATCTCAACTCACATGCATGTGTTTTGTACACAGTGTTCCTTGACACTAAAAAATTTACCAAATTTTTATTTGTTCCAAATATATTCCTCATTAAAGTTGCAAAGTCTAAGAAATATGAGGCAGTTTGACAATATGCTTACTATTTAAAACCTAATTGTTATGTAAAAATATATAAAGTATGGTCAATCAATTTGGAACCAAATATTGACAGAAGTATATTCACATACTCATAAAGGGAAAAAGCTGTTGTTTCAGAGTTTTTCAACAGGAGTCTTGGGAATCCTAGGGCGTCAACAAATGGGGTTCTGAATTGTATACAATAGTATTAGGTTGTTCTCATGTTGAGTGTGTGCGTTTTCCTTGACAGTGGTTGTAGAACTCCATATTTTCATGGAATTCATAACACCCAAACCACTATGAACCTCAGCAACAAAAGTTGCTGGCTTTTAAAATTATTTTATTAATTTCCAAATCATGGTGAGTAGTATCACTAGTCAGTGAAACAGTCTGCAAAACAAATTCCTCACTCTTGTTGCCTATCCATAGTCAGAATGTTCCTTTAGTAAGTAGGAGGTAAAATCTGGAATGTAAACTTAATGACAACTCTGAAATTAGTTCATAAGTAGACTGATGCAAACCAGTGAAGATGTTCATAGGGCATATAGAAGAACACAATAAAGTTCACTGACTCAGTAATTTTTAAGTTACATTCTATTACCATTAATTTACTTTGACATCTCTCTTGGAGCCAGATCTTTATTTTGATATGAGACTTTATTTTTCTAGTTATGTTGCCCTTTGCCTTGACTGGGTATCTCAAGGCCTTACTCTAATTGTTACTTTATTTCACTTTCACACTGCAAAGTAACACAAGCTTTCATTTATCTTATTTAGTTTATATTATAGCCAGGTGCTATTGTTGTTGCTTTCCTCTACTAAAATCATTATGTTCCTGTTCCAAATCCCTTTATCTATTTCATTTGCATTTTTATAACTTTTCTGATTTGTCAATGATCTACCACCCACAGAATCACCAATTCTCAGGGAATTTAAGCTGAGCATGTAACAATTGTGATATTAACAGGAGAGAAGCATTATCCTTCATGACATGTTCTGAATAGCGGAAAGAATGTGAAATATGGAGAAAGACACTTTTTTCAGGAGGATTTACCTTTAGTTGTATGGCCCTCTCCTCTGTGAGTGTCTGCTTTCACATCTGTAAATAGGATTTCACAAAATTGTTGAGAGGGTAAAAATGTGAAAATATATCTGAAAATATGTAAGTTCTTAAACTGTACATTCCTACTCAAATGTTAAAACATTGTCATTAAAGTTAAGGACTCCAGGGTTTTTTTTTTTTTCCAGACTGTTTTTGATGACTTCACCCTGGAGGAAACAGCTTGCCTAAGGCCTGACATGGAGGCCTGCTGCATTGCAAGCTCCCTCTGCTCATTTTTGGCAGGTTGTGCTGATTTATTGAGCTATTTGATTTATTTAATGTACCATGCCTTTGACTGCATATACTCTATAGCGGTCCCTCAAAATGCAAACAAACACATCATATGCTCTTTAATTACTCCCGTCCCTCTTATTATCAATCACTGCCAATATCAATGGAACAGCTGTGATTCATGCTATAAAATTAAGGTCAGAAAACTTGCCTTTTCAGAAATGAATAGCAGCAGCTCTGTTTGTACTCCTTCACTTAATATTTTAATTCAAAAACTAGTTCTCAGGAAAATGATATTCAGCATCAGTCTTAAGATAAAAATAGAGTGGGAGAAAAGTCTGATGGGATAAAGAAGAAGGAAAAAAGGTGGAAGTAGAAGAAGAAAAAGTTGTTGAGTTCAGTGAAGAAGGAAAAAATGATAATATGGTAGCTTTTGGGGGTATTCATCCGGATTTATGAAGGAATGTGATATTCAACACACATTCAACTCTTGTAAATGTCCAAGTGGGCCAGTCTTTGATCTTAAATTAATACAGTTCAAGTTCATGGATCTTACTCCATTTTCTTCATCTCTATTTTTGTTGATCCCTAATGTACTTTTCTTTTTTTTAAGTATTTTCTTTATTTGAAAGAGAGAGAGAGAGCGTGAGAAAGAGAGATCACGAGCAGGGGGAGCGGGAGAGGGAGCCAGAGGCGGAGCTCAATTCCAGGACACCAGGATCATGACCTGAGCTGAAGGCAGATGCTTAACCAATTGAGCCACCCAGCCGTCCCTATACATATACTTCTGATAATAGAACACGTGTGACCAGTCTCTGTGATCTCCGCAATGGTTATTATTACTGCAGGAAGCTTTCTGCCATTTTAATCTGTCTCCACACTCACAGAAAATTTCAGTTGAAGGAAGGGAGTAATAGTTAAGATAATGGAAATGCAACCAGTATTCTGAATGTATTTTATAAGTGCTATAGAATTTCAATTCTGCCCTAGTTTTCTGTAGATGTATGGATGAAAATATTGTAGTATACCTAGACATCTCATATGCATATTTAAGTGATAGCAATATATAATTCATTTAATTACATATGGTCACCTTAAAATTCATATGATGTTAAATATGCTGAGTAACTTAGGAAAGGATTGTATTTTTCTACTATTGGGAAGAAGACAGAACTTAGCCTATAATTTAACCCTAGCAATGCTCATTAAACACATACCTGTTAGCAATGGCAATCTCCCACTGAGATTTTCTGAGCTATTTTGCTAGGTAGACCCTCCTGAAAAATCAACATTGAAGAACTCTCTGTAATTGTCCACACGTTCTGCAATGCTTTCAAGTTGTATTTCTTCTTTAAATTAATCTGTCAGTTCAGTCTATTACATGGTATGGTTAATCTTTTAGAATAGTGTTTTCAAGCTTTAATATATATTCAATTATAATGTATGACAATAAGCGGTATGTAAGCAATACTTGTTGATTTAACAATTTTTCCCTTTGTTGACAACTCTATAGGAAAGGTTGCTAATCAGTATATAAAGTTAATTTTCAAATAGTCAAAATAACTGTCATAAATATGGAGACCAGTATTTATTGATAAATTATATGGCCCACTGCTTGTATGTTTTTCCTTTAAACATCACAACAGGGACACCTGGGTGACTCAGCCAGTTAAGCATCTGCTTTTGGCTTGGGTGGTGGTCTCAGGATCCTGAAATCGAGCCCCACATCAGGCTCCCTGATCAATAAGAAGCCTTCTGCTCTATCTCTCCCTATCCTTCTGTGTGCTCTCTCTCTCTCTCAAACAAAATCTTTAAAAAATAAAAAAAATAATACTACAACAGCCATTTGATACAAGTTATTGACTCAGTTTTCATCAATGAGTAAAATGAGACTTAGAATACAAGATAACTAATAGTGCCAGGTACCTCTGTGAAGGAAGGGAATGGCAGACAGAATTGTCCCCAGAGTATCTCTGAATGCAGAACTTTGTTTCTTCCCCTATACAATACTTAGCAGGAAGATAATATGCAAATGCAAAAAAATTGCAATTTGTAGAAGTTTGGTTAACTGTTTGTTTTTTAAGTTAAGAAATCTATTCCCAAATTTCTGAAATTGCTTGCTTGGTAAGTAGATTGGATGATTTTCATAATGGACAACAAATTTTTTGTGTTTGTGTCCACTTTTTAAATCAACACATGTTCCTAAAGTCAGTGAAAAATAGAAAGTGCATCTGAAAAAAGGCATGAAGTAACAAAGTAAGTTTGAAAAGGATAGTTTGATTTTCGGTTTTGGGGAGGGTTTTAGTTTTCTTTTTCTGTTTTTTTTTTCTTTTTAAAATTTCAGAATTTGCCTCCAATTTTTAATTTCGGAACTATTCAGAGAAGACCAGTTCGTTAAGTGAAAATTGTCATTTTGAGAATATGGATGATTTATCAGGTGCAGAATTTTTTGTTTCTTGCAGAATGTCTGATGAGGTAAGAGTATTTCCTAACAACATCTTACAAATTAGTATTAAAAGCTTGAAAAATACCATTGAAATCAAGGACATTCCTCGGAAAAGCAATCAATTGTTATAGAATAGATAATGTGTTTTCTTGCCAAGCAAGAGAATAACTAAAATGTGGATGTTATTAATCTTCCTTGAAATCATTTTAACATTCTAATGTGCTAAGTTAAACTTTTTTTTTTTTAAGGAAACACAAAACGTGTGCTGACTCATTGTTAGATTATATATAATCTGCCTATATAGCTCAATCAAGGATTGATTATTTTCCAATAAGTCAGGCTTATAGTTTACACTAGGAAATATAAATATGTCATAATATTGCCCTTTTATATGCTGAAAAGGAGTTAGACTGGTAAAAAGGAATTTTTGCCATTTGGTAGCCAAAGTCAGATATATCTAAATGTATGTATATATACATGTCTGTTTCTTTCCTAATTCAATATATACCTGAGTGATTTTTAAAAAAGGAAAACATTTTAAGGTCTTTGCTAAGCAAATAGAAATCCACTTTTTTTCAATACTATCTAATTTTGTCATTTACTCATAATAACTTAGTGACAGAGATTCTTAAGACAATAGATTGTGAGTACACTATTGCTGTTATATATCACTTCAATTGTAATAATTCTAGTTTCCATGTGCACTTTTAAGTTATCTTCATTTAAGGATATCTTCTGTTTGATCTAAAATAATACATATTAAGTATTAATACAATGGGAGTAATATATTTTTTAATAAGTTAAAATCTTCTGAATTATTTTTCTTTCTGATTTTATATGTTTGTAGTAAACAAATGCCCTCAAATTGCCATGATTCACATTTGATACTACTCAACACTTTATTCACTTAACACTCTCTTGCGCAGAGTACGCTTAATTTTATTTGAAAGCTTCTTTAAATTCTGAGTGCTTGATTTTACTTTGGTTTATCAGTTCTTTCAGGATAGTGATAGATTATGCATATTCATTCATTCTTCATAGCCTATTCTGTGATGAGAGTGGGAACAGTATGTTTGTACAGTAACTAAACATTTTTTTAAAAATACGGGCTTATTTATTCCCTCAGAAAGCATTTTTAAGCATGGTGTTAGACTCTGGGTATAGAAAATAGGTGAAAGCCTGTTCCCTGAGCTAAAAGAGCTCATAGTCTCCGGACAAATATATTTATGAAAATTACAATAAAAGATCATAAATTTTAGGATAAAAATGTAGACTTCCCAACTCAGTGTATAGAATAGAGTTCCCATCTCTGTAGTAGTAAAGGAGATAAGTTGTACTGAAGTTGAGAGGTGGAGATTGTATAACATTATGTAATATAGGCCAGTGCAGGAAATCAGCAAGGGAAACGGCATACCCGACTATGAGGCTTACAAAGTTGAGATTATAAATTTGTGTAAATTTAACATAAAGTGCACTGTCCTACAGAGGGTATTGATAGGTGTTTGTTGAATGGTGAAAGGAACAGCTTATATTAATATTAATAGCTTAAATCTAAACAATGCTGACTGAAGAATGCCAAGTGATAATCAACTATTTTGAAGAGTGTTTTAAGAATCTACCTGACACTAATGACATGATATCACGTTTATATCAATTAGATGACTCACCTGCTGTTACTTCAGTGCTTAATTTTTTATTTCCAACTGAGACATTAATATACTGAGATATCTCACCATGAATGCATTTCACTTGGAATACTACTCAAACAAAATAGATTAAGAAAACTATGTATCCTAAAGCAAAGTACTGTTGAACTTTAGTGTGTTTCGATT
Organism: Mustela putorius furo; assembly: GCF_011764305.1. NCBI lineage: Eukaryota > Metazoa > Chordata > Mammalia > Carnivora > Mustelidae > Mustela > Mustela putorius. Next base: position 11,510,568 of record NW_025421375.1, read on the forward strand.
CTGAGTCAGCTATAACATCTTAGTTGATTGGTTTGGCTGATAGACATGTCTTTTCTCACGGCATGATTATTGGGGTAAAGATGAGTATAGATCAGATAATCAGTGCAGGAACTATTCTAAAGTATAGTAGTATTCACCAAATTATACCCACTTGGTTTTGTATTCTACTGTAGAGGTAAACAAAATACTGCAAGAGAATTATGTAAAGTCGGATTAGAGAAGCAAACATGACTTTATGAAAGAGTCATCCAGGACTTCTCAGAAGAAAGGTTTTGATGTCCTCAAGAAGCTCACAGTCTAATGTGAGACTTCAGTGTGAAAGCCATTCAAACAAAATTTATAAATTTGTGATTAAGATAAATGATATGAAGCACTTTGGAATGAATTGAAGGCATATATTAGTAATCCTGGAGTGTTAGGAGAGGAATGGTGCTTAACTGAAATTGATGCACAGGTAGGTTGCCCAGGTAGAAAGCATTGCATTTCCTCATCTCCTCTTCCCCCCCCCCCCTCCACCTCCTCCTTTTCTTGAGGTAGGCCTGTATTGGTATAAACTTCCCTCTTAGAATTGCTTTTGCTGCATCCCAAAGGTTTTGAACCATTGTGTTTTCATTTTCTTTTGTTTCTTATGTACTTATTAATTTCTTTTTTTTTTAATATTTTGTTTATTTAACAAACAGAGATCTCAGGTAGGCAGAGAGGCAGGCAGAGAGAGAGGTGGAAGCAGGTTCCCTGCGGAGCAGAGAGCCCGATGTGGGGCTCGATCCTGGGATCACAACCTGAGCCGAAGGCAGAGGCTTTAACTCACTGAGCCACCCAGGCACCCCTGTCCTTATTAATTTCTTATGTACTTATTAATTTCTTATATGACGTCTTCATTGACCCATTCATTGTTTTAGTAGCATGTTGTTTAATCTTCATGTATATATGGCCTTCATGAGCTTTTTATTGTGGTTGACTTACTGTTTCATTGAGTTGTGATCAGAAAAGATGCATGGTATGACTGATCTTTTTAAATTTGTTGAGGCTTATTTTGTAGTCCAGTGTGTGATTTGTTATTGAGAATGTTCCATGTGTACTTGAAAAGAATGTTTGTTCTTATGTTTTAGGATGGATTGTTCTGATGTTCTGAACATATCTATTAAACCCATCTTAAAAAAGAATCCATCTAGTCCAGTGTGTCATTCAAAGCCATTGCTTCCTTATTGATTTTCTGCTTAGATGATCTGTCCATTGATATAAGTGGGGTGTTAAAGTCCCCTAGTATTGTTGTATTATTATCAATTAGTACATTTATGTTTGTTATTAACTGGTTTATGTATTTGGGTTGTCCCATGTCAGGTGCATAAAATACTTATAATTGTTGTATCTTCTTTTGGATTGTACCCTTTATTATTAAATAGTGTTCTTCTTTGTCTCTTGTTACAGTCTTTGTTTTTAAGGTTTATTTTGTCCAGCACAAGTCTTGTTTCTCCAGCTTTCTTTTCACTCCATTTGCATGATAGATGTTTCTCTATCCCCTCACTTTCAATCAGCAGGTGTCTTTAGGTCTAAAATGAAATTCTTACAGGCAGTATATAGATGGGTCTTTTTTTTTTAATCCATTCTTTTATCATATGTCTTTTGATTGGAAGATTTAGTTCCTTAACATTCAAAGTAATTATTGATACGTATTTATTGCTATTTTATTACTTGTTTTGTAGTGTTTCTGAAAATTATCTCTGATCTCTTCTTATCTGTCTCTCATGGTTTGCTGGTTTTCTTTTGTGAAATATTTGGACTTCTTTCTCTTTATTCTTTGTATATTTATTACTGGGTTTTGATTTGCGGTTACCATTAGGTTTATATATAACCTCTTCTGCATATAGCAGTCTATATTTAGTTGATGGTCATTTAAGTTTGAACCCATTCTTTGCTCCTCTCTTTCCTACATCTTAGGTACATGATGTCATATTTTACATCCTTTTTATTTTGTAAGGACTGATTTTTTTTTTTAATTTAACTTAATTTTTTTTCAGTGTTCCAAAATTCATTGTTTATACACCACACCCAGTTCTCCAAGCAATACAAGCCCTCCGTAATACCCACCACCAGGCTCACCCCCTCCCACCCCCCAAAAAAACCTCAATTTGTTTCTCAGTCTCTCATGGTTTGTCTCTCATGGTTTGTCTCTCCCTCCAATTTCCCCCAAACTCACTTCTCTTCTCCATCTCCGAATATCTTCAGTGTTATTCCTTATCCTCCACAAGTAAGTGAAACCATGTGACAATTGACTCTCTCTTCTTGATTTATTTCATTCAGCATAATCCGATTTTTTTACAGAAATATCCATTCGTCCTGCTTTTGTGTTTCCGACCTTCATAGTATCATTTTTGGTCTTTCTTTTCCATTTAAAGAGTCCCCTTTAATATTTTTTGTAGGGCTGGTTTAGTGATCATGAACTCCTTTAGTTTTTATCTGGGAAACTCTTTATCTCTCTTCAATTTTGAATGTTAGCCTTGCTGGAGAGAATATTCTAGGCTTCAGGTTTTTCCATTCAGCACTTTGAATATATTATGCCACTTATTTCTGATTTGAGAAGTTTCTGCTGAAAAATCTGCTGATAGCTTTATCGGATTTCCTTTGTATGTTAATGTCTTCTTTTCATCTAACTGCTATATACATATATATATATTTATTTATTTACCATTATTTTTTCCTATTTTAATTACAGTATATCAAGGTGTGGGCTTTTGTCTACTTTGTTGGGGGTTCTCTTTGCCTTGATCTTTCTTTCCGCAGATTAAGGACGTTTTCAGCTATTACTTCTTCAAATAAATTATCTGTCCCCTTTCCTCTCTCTTCTTCTTCTGGGACTCCTATAGAACAAATGTTACGTGTGATAGAGTCACTGAGTACCCTAAGTCTATTCTTATTTTGCATAATTCTTTTTTGTTTTGTTCAGCTTGATTACTTTCCAATAATCTGTTTCATAGGCCATTAATTATTTCCTCTACTTTTTTCCAGCCTGCTGTGATTTCGTCAGACATGTTTGTCATCTTGTTTATCAAGTCTTTTATCCTTGCTATGTTATTCCTTATATCTGTGTTAGTGGTCTCATTGATATTCTTACTTTTATCTCCAGTCCAGTGAGTGTCCTTAGGATCATTGCTTTAAATTCTCCATCAGGCATGATATTTATATTTGTTTCACTAGATCTCCAGCCATGGCACTGTTCCGTTTTTTTTTTAATTAGGAACAAATTTCTTTTTCTTCTCATTCTGTCTTTGTTTCTGTGCCTGTTTCTCTGTACTTAGAAAGCTAGCTATATCCCCTGTTTTGAGTGTAATGGCTTCATGAACAAGAGGTCTTATAGGACACTTGAAATATAATTTAGAATCTTTTAATAAAACACCCTGCATGAATTCAAGGCTGCACACACAGAGCCAGACATATTGTCATTCAGGAGATATTTTAAGTTTATATGTCCATAGACCCCAAATGTGCCAGATCTGCAAGTAAAAAAAAGAGAGAGAAAAGGGGACAGCTAATCCAAGGTTATGCTTTTATCCTCCATGTAGGGTACTGAATACAGGTTTTCTTGATTCTCTGATGTCATTCTTTATTTGCTGAGACCATATTATATTTAAATTCAAAGAAGTTTAAAGCAAGAGTGGTTATTGGGAATTCATAATTTTCACTTCCCACTCCCCATGATCAGTAAAGAGCCACTCTTTATCTCCTAAGCTTTCATTTTATTTTAAAATTTGAAATATAAATGTAAATATTTATGGACTTATGATATATATGTGTGATATTATAGTTTTTTTCTTAGGGTGGATATGTCATAATGTATTTTGTCAGTCTCATACTGAATAATATTTAGGCATTCCACATTTTTTATAGTTATAAAGAATGTAGTAATTTAAGTCTATATAATTTCCTAAGCATGTACCTTGGGGATGCCTCAAATGTTAATATGAAGTATTCTTATGGACATCATAATATAAATCATAAATACAAATATGTTTATGTCCTAAACCTTTCTTATTCTTCAGTTCTCTGCTTTAATTAAATCTCAAAGGATATGAACCTGATATATCCTATGTAGAGTAGCCCCTCCTCCAGATCACTTTTCTTTTTCACAGCCCCTTTGTACTTCATTCATCACCATTTGCAAAATTTAATTATATATTTATTTTAAAACTTGTTTACTTTTGGTTTAGATTCCTAGGTTTAAACATCTTTATGTACCTTGTTGTTTTCATTCATCACTGTGTATTCAGGTCTTACAGTGTTTAGAAGTTAATAAAACTGGGTAACTATTTGCTGAATTGATGAGCAAATGAATGTGTGAATGCATGAATGGTGGTAGAAGACAGTTTCTCTTTTCAATGAATCCCTAAATGAAACTATAATATAAACTAATCATATAATCCTTCAAAATGCATTGTGGTTGCAAATTTTATTTTTTTGGGGGAGGTATGGCAATAAATTATGTAATTAAGAAACATCCACATGAAACACAATTTTAACAAGTAATCACCAGCTCAATGATAGGGTAGTAGTCTTTCAATTCATCTTGTCATTGACTTGTTCATTGACGTTGAACCAGATAAGAAAATCAAGAGAATAATATATTACTATTGGAAAACCTACTACACAATGACAATATTTAATCAATTTAATAAGTATTTTTCAAACGTAGTTTGAAAACGTTGTTTTCATAGCAATATTGGAATTTCCAAGTAATTGTAATTGCAGTAAAAAATTGATTGCTAATGAACTCTGTTTTGAGATCTGAGTAATGCACAACTACATATTTTTCACAAATGTTAACTACTGTCAACTCTGTTCTGAAGCAAATGCAATTTTAAGCTATTTAAATTCATTTGTTCCCTTGAAGTTTTTTCTGACATTTTTCTGAGCCTTTACTATTATTATATTGTTTGATTAGAGAGTATAATAATGGCAATAGTAATTACAAAATACAACCTTATAAGAGTAGCTTGAATGATTTTCTTTTTCATTTAGACATGTAACTGGTTCATCCCTTCATATCACCATAACAGGCATATTTAAACTGAAGAATTTGGCAGTTATTCAGTTCACATTTCTCAGACATTATGTGTTTTTCCTTTCCACTTTCTTCTTTCTCTCTTCTTCTGCTCTGCCTTTCAATCTAAAAGAGATGCAACCATGCATTTGAACAGAATTAGTAATAGTTAATAGCTATTCAATAGGTGATAGTTACCTTCAAGTGACCTTCAGAGTGTCCTGTTACTGCCCTTTTTCTGGGTGCTCAGATTTTAGATTAACTTTACAAGAAATACACGTCCACTTTTAATGACAGGGTCCAGGTTTTTCTGATGAATGTCTGTCCCCTAGCCCTGATTGACATCAGCAGGCTGTGGAGGATGACAAATTGTCAGACAACAGATCAATCTGTTTTTTCCATTAAGTAATGAGGAATGAAAGAGCAGAGGCATGGTGGGGAAGGGGGTTGCTTTCTGCAGTGACCTGGAGGCCTACTAAAGATGTTCGTAAATCAAGCATGTTAGCAGTCTGTGTATACTTATTATAATATGCAGTAGTGTGCATGTTTGAGTGATGAGGACCGAATCCTCAACAGATACCTTTAACAATAAAACCAGGAATAAAAATGATGAGAAGAAAGGTATTGCACAAGCTGTGAATGTAAAACTTAGTATCGCCTGAGCATGGTGAGAATATGCTGAATACAGAGATGGAAGATATTAATAAAGTAGCCTGGATTGTAGATGTTTGAAGATTAGGAAAATGTGTTAATTATTAGTTATTTGGTTTTTTTGCAAGATTTTTGTATGTTTTTTTTGTTCTTATTTTTGGTTCTGGTTGATAATACAGATTAATGGGAATTGCTAAAATTATAAAATGATTTTCATTACAGGATTGTTGGTGCATATGGAAAAAATTATCACCCTAATACAAACACAAATATTTGAGATTGTAGCAAAATTTTATTACCAGAAATTTTAATGAAAAAACATTTATTTAGGAGGGCATGCCTTATTAGTTGTAAATGAGTGAAAGTGAATTCATAAGGTAGCTAGATTTAGATTTTTAAAAACTTACAATCGCCACTGGTGTTTGGAAGTGAGCAGGTCAGTCTACACTAACAGCAACATGGTTAAATACTCATACACACACATATACCGTAAGCAGCAATTATATTACACATTTTTTAGGATAAGGAGCATTGGTGATTTGCTAAATTTACCTGGAAATATGTTTTATTCAATATAGGTAATAAGCTATATGCTGAAATAAGTCCTTGACCTATACATTTTATAACTATAATTTCAGTATATTAAGTTCATTTGAAATGAATGAGGATCATAGAAATTTGGACTTGGAGAATGAAAAAAGGGGTCCTAAACCAAGTTGTTGTATCTAGATAAAGCTTTGAAGGACAAGAAGACATTAGCATAGTGGACAGGTTGGGGAAGAAATTTACAGACACAGAAACTAGTGCTGAAGCTGAAAAAGTCCATGGTTCATACAAGAATTAATAAGTTGAATGGGAGTATGAATTCTACAGAAAATAGAAAGAAATTTAGAATATTTCTGAAAATAATAAAATTTCTGAAATCGTGCACATTTTCAGTAGCAATGTGGTGATAAGGAAGTTGTCTTAGGTAGGTGGAGTATTGTGCTCACACATATTAATACTTTATTTATTTATTTTTTTCTGAGCAGATGAGCATTTAGTTTTGACTTTTATAATTTATACTGAACAAAGTCCACCAACCTTGGTTAATGTAAAAATGTTTTAGATTAAAATGGTTTAATAATGATCAGAACCACTAAGAACATAAACATCTGAGAAGCGTGCGTGTGTGCATGAACGCATGTTAGGGAGAATGTGTTCACCTAACATATATAACATATATATATATATATATATGAACTTAAATTGTCAAACACCACACATTTCTAATACTTTAAACATATATATTGAAAATATACTCTCAGGAGAGATATAGGTATTATATTTAACCCTGTTTTTCCAAGATGAAATTTAACTTTTGTTATTTTCATCTTATAGGTAAAAATACTGATTTACAGAGTGATAGATATGTATCCCCTGATTACAGTTTCAGGAGTGAGTGGGAAATAGAACTCCAATCTTTAACTCCACCATCTGGACCCTTCTCTTACCTACTGTCATGCTTCTAACCAAATGGGAGAAGCTGAATCATTTAACCCAAGTGTAATTGATCCAAATTTCAAATTCAAGCGGATGCATGTCAGTTTTATTAAGCCAAGAGGACTCGCTTTTAGCATCCAAGGATTTTTTTGCAATTTCATGGACATGGACTTATAACTACAGCCTGCTTTTTCTCTTCAGTTTTAAAATTATTCCCATTTATCCTTTAGAATGTCCATATATTTATACGGTTATAAACTTACAAATTCTCCTCTTCACTCTAACAAACAATTTATATTCCAGCAATCTTCAAGGCCTTTCTCCCACGGTCCTAGTTCTGGGACCTACCGGTTTTATTGGATTACTCCAACAGTAACATTATACTGTAGGCCTGTACATTAGAATGATGTATCAGAGTAATTCTAATGCAGTTATTCTAGTATGATTTAGGTTGTAATCCTAAAGCATTATCTAGATATAACACTAATGCAATCTCCGAGGAAATTTTGTTCATTCCAGCCAGGGAAGGGAAAGTCCTATTTCGTGCATGCATTATTAAATATGTATTTAAAGGCGTAGCCGTCCTTTTAATTTAGCAAAGATCATTGTCTTAATTGGTAAAAATGACAAGTGACCTAAAGCTTGCAGGATCCAGATCTAAGGGAAACAAAAGAAAAGGAAGCAAAGAATGTAAACCTGGCCTAGAACTGAGCTGTGTCTCAATAAGAAGTGGAAAAAAATTCTAGCAGTTGTTTGACAAAGCTACCAATTAGTGTCCTACTCCATAGAAGAGATCACAAATTTGAAGGGATTTCTGCACAATTAAGGGATGTAAACATAGGCACTTTCATAAAACATCGTTCAAAGAAAATAATGTGTCGGGGTCTTGTAAGTGACTGAACATGCTATTAAAGCAGATGAAAAACTAGTGAAGCAGTATGTGCTTGTATTAAGATGGAAACACCTATGGTCCCCTGCGCTTAGAGCTTACAATTTCATCCCAGTGACATTTGTTTTATCTTAGTTTAACCAGATATTAGGAGAATACAGGCAGAGAGCAGCTTCTGTTCCATACCCTGACACTTCTAAGTTGATTCAATCATCCCCACAGCTCTCAGACTCTATTTTTTTTTCTTTTTAGAACAATAGGCAAAATACAAGAGAATTAGGAAGCCATTAAATATAAATACGCAGTATAGAACATCCGGACCCCCAAATATATAGAAATCAGATGTTGTAGAGAGAGAGAAAACCCCCAGCAGACTCCCTGCTGAGCGCAGAGCCTGTCTTGAGGCTTGATTTCAAGACCCTGAGATCATGACCTAAGTCGAAATCAAGAGTCTGAAAGCACAGAGACTGAGCCGCTCAGGCGCCGCTGTTGTGATTTTTCTTTCCTTTTTTTTTCTTTTTTTCTTTTTCTTTTTTTTTTGTTTGTGTTTTGTGTATTTTTTCTACTTTCACAGTAGAGATCCAGGTTGAAGATATACAGCTGCAGTCTTCACACAAAGTCTGAACAACTATGATAGGAAAATTTATAGAGTGGTTTTCCCCATCTTTTTATTCAAAACTTTTTAAAAATTCAAAAAGGTTTAAAGAATAGTACTAGACATTAGTACAATAGTGCAATAGTACTAGAATAGACATTCCTACACACCCCACCTTGACTTAAAAATAGTTGGAATCTTTTCATATTTGTCTTTACCTCTGTGTGTCCACACCCGCATACATACACAGAATTATAGTTGTGTTTGTTGCTGAACGATGTAAAAATAAGGTTCAGCTATAACTACTAGCCTTTATTCCCAAATACTTCAGTATGCATATCCTGAGGGAAAGGACTTTCTCCTATGTAACTAGATATTGCATATATAATGACCACAGTTAAGAAAATTAACAATTACATAAAATAAGCCATTATCGACACAATATTCAAAATTGCTTGCTTATCTTTTATTTACTTTACAAATCAGAATTCAAAGTATGCATGTTATATTTTTAGTTAAAAAATCTTATTATTTTAGAGCAGTTTCAGGTTTATATCAAAATTGAACAGAAAGTACAGAGAATGCATATTTTATAAATATATTTTTATATTTTATATTTTTATAATTTTCTCTTAATATCTATAACCTACCACCTCCTGCCTTCTTTTTTTTTTTAAACATCATTAACTTTTGAAAAAATCTTGCAGTTATAGAATGCCCTAGTATGGATTTGTCTGATTTCCAGTGATGTTGTATAATATAGACCTCTATCAACCTTATTTTCTATAAACCAAAAAATAGCTTTAAGGCTTGATTAGATTCAAGTTAAATGTTACCCCCCAATACTACTTTCTTCACAGGAGATACTTTATAATTGTATCACATCAGGAGTCCCATAAGCCAGCTGATCATGGTATTAGTGATGCTAAGTTGGACCACTGGTGTAAAGTGGTAACCTATATGTTTCCCCATGTTAGAATGATTTTTCTGAGATTTACAAATAATCTCTGGGGTGATAATTTTTGCACTGTGGGAATATCTTTTCACCCAAGAACTTTTTAATCTAATGGATTTCAGTACACTGATGAACCACATCTAAAAGAACACTGGGGTTGCATATCAATAATTTAATAATTCTGTCATTTTTTTTACATTTATTTGGTAGCATTACTCTGTAAAGTAAGAGTTTTTCCTGATGAACACTAATAATTGAAACTATTCAATTGTTACTTTGGAAAAAGTGTTGAGGATTTGTTACCTGCTATAAACATGAGGGCTAGATGATCTGGGTGGGGAATGGGCAGATTTGATTTTCTTTATAATGTTTTTATTGTTTTATAATAAATTGAATATACATAAATGTGATTAAAAATTATGGGACATTGAAAATTAATTATTCAGATTTCCAGTGTCACTCAATTACTTATCTTGGTAATAAAAATTTTCATTTTTTGAAATCTTAGTGTTTGTAAATTGACAATTTGTAAATTAACAGCTATGCTTGCAAGTAGAGATCATCGTTTTGCAGAAGAGAAACTATATAAGAAAATATATATGCTTAAACATATTACTAAATATTTAATTACCAAATAAGTTTCAGAGCCAGGGTGAAAACCTAAATATCCCTTCAAGAAACTTTTTCTTCTTGCATTGTTCCTTATTAACTCTCTTCCATAGAGTCCTAAGTTTCCCATTATAGACCTCAAACTTTCCAGTGCAGAGAATTGAAATGGACTATTGAAAGTGGGTTTAATTAGTGTTTTAAAATGTACTCAGAATTTTGTTTTTATTCAGATTGGTGAGGCCAACAGATCAGGAGACTACTGCAACTGAAAGGAATAAGTTGTTACAATTCCCAAGAGGAGGGTGCTTGCCATATCCCGTAAGGCCACATAGGGAAGGTCCAGGGATGGGCAGGAGTCAGAGGAGCAGGACTTGACCCGGGCTATTTTTTGTGGTTTTCAAAGGAAGGAATGGGCAAAGCAGAGTAGACAGACCAAATGGATTTGGGATTGCATAATTTAAGTAATTCCAGTGTGCTCTGGACTATCTGGATAGTTGCCAGTTGTCCCATATCTGGCCCTGGGGTGATTTAGGGCAGGGGGCGGCAGGAGGGTCATGAAGAGAGGCAGATTGGAGGGAGTGAATTGGGTATTGGTTGGTTTGCTTTGGGTATCCTGGGTGGCTCAGTTGGTTAAAGGTCTGATTCAGGTCAGGTCGTGGTCTAAGGGTTATGAGATTGAGGCCCACATTGGGCTCCATGCCAGGTGTGGAACCTGCTTGAGATTCTCTCTCTTCTTTTTCCTTAGCCCATTCCTGCCCCCATGTGTGCTCTCTAGTGTAGGTGCTCTCTCTCTAAATAAATAATAAAATGAAATGAAATAAAGGCACTTACTGTCAAGTTGTTTCCTATCTCTAGGAATTGGAGAGGGTCAGCCCCTGCCTGAGTCTGTCAAGCCCCCAGATGTTAGACATCATAAAATAAGGAAAATGAAAAACATGATTGATACAATTAATGATAGACATTGTCCAAAATTTAAGGAACTATATATGAATGAGTTAGATTTCCCTCATTAAATGATTCAAGTCATTAAATACCACGAGGTTATACACTGTGATAACACATAGCCATAATGAATACAGACTTGATACAAACACTATCCATTAAGAAATTTTAAACCCCATTGCCTATTAGATGATTTGTCTATATTAGAGACTGGATTTTCTTTTTAGTCTGGACAAAAGTATAAGATACATTTATACAGGGTGGCTGGGTGGCTCAGTTGGTTAAGCAAGTGCCTTCCGCTTTGGTCATGATCCCGGAGTTCCAGGATTAAGTCCCACATCTGGCCTCCCAGCTCCACGGGGAGTCTGCTTTTCCCTCTGACTTTCTCCCCTCACGTGCTCTCTCTCACTGTCTCTCTCAAATAAATAAATAAAATCTTTTTAGTTTATACAAAAGTATATTATTACCAATTATAGAACTGTAATTCTATTTTTAGGGAAACCTAAATATTATATCTAAGAAAACAACAGTTTTTATCACTGTTTGGCCTATTGTGCTGAATATTACCGTATGGATTCCAGATGTTCCAATGGTTTCTTTATTAAAAAGATTAATGTTTATATGAACTTTAGTCTGTACACCCTATGAACATTTTTTACACTTTATAATATTGTCATGCCAAACAGTGATATCATTTGAACCAAAACAAAGTAAAAAGTATTTGTTATTATGCTTTTCATTCCCAATGTATTTATTTATTTTATTAGCAATCCTGTTACTGGAATAGAGTGACAGTTCTACTTTTATCAGATGTCAGCAGTAATGATAAAAGATTTACAGGATATTAGGTGACTTCCATCTGGGTAGCACTGGGGCATCTACCAATACATATGATCAAACAGAGGACACAGACACCAAGTGCTGAAAAGCAGCAGTCTGATTTGCATCCTGTTGGATAAACAGAATATTTTTGGCTCCACCAATATATCAGTGGAATTAAAATAAACTTTTGGCAATCAATTTAGTGTTTAAAAATAGTTACATCTTTATTTTTAATACCTAGAATATTAATGTAGAAATGATAAGTGATCAGAAATCACCTTTCTGGTATTTAAATGCTACCTTTTACTGAATCTGTGATAAGCTTCAGAAGATCTCCTGCTCCAAATAGCCATTGCTCCAGAAAACTGAGACTAGCTCATAATCTCTGGGTTCAGGTTCCCCGTTACTCAGGTTTGTTCAGTTTTGTTTTGTTTGTTTAATATTTAATGACCTATGTCTTGCACACTCTAGCTTGGTCTAAAAAGAAGATTCAAATAATCATAGATCAATTAACAGAAATTTGCAATTTCTGTTATTTTTCTGTTGGGCTTATCTCTATGTATTAGTTAGACTAACTGAAATCAAAGAAGTGTGCTTGCTTTCAGAGATGCAGAAGTATAAGAGGTTAAAAACATGGAAAAGACAATTGAAGGAAAGATACTATTTTTTAAAAATGGGAAAAGAGATTAAAGCTAATGGCAAGACTGTTACCTAGAAATTCCAGTTTTAACAAGTATTTGACCATGAACTGGGATGATATATTTTCACAGTCAAAGTTAGAGGATAACTTGCTTAGTTGTCAGAAGCATAGCAACACTATCTCGTAAATGGTGGCCAGTGCCAAATACAACTATGGTTTCCTTCAGTGCTAAGATGACAGCGTATAATGAAATTACAGGGTAGAAAGCTGGGATTTACAGCCTTTACTGCCACCATTATTTATTTGCTGGTTTGTTAACTGATAATGAACATCTTGTTAAAATCTTTTGAAAATGCTTTTTTGAAAAAAAAGCTTCTTAAATCATTGACCAATAGTGAAAGTAAGTAGAAATGGCACTTTGTGCTTCTAAAAATTACTGGGTAATTCGTGAATGATAAACCTTTTGGAACTATATTTTTCCCATGGATTTTGTTTGTTCGAGGAATATATTCTATTAAAATGACATAATTAAGTTTAACTGTATCCAAACATAAATCCAAGCCAGGTTTATTGATGGCCTCTACAAACCTATAGGTACCTATGTCTCTCTTATTATGATTTTGTAGGACCCCTTATTTCATGATGGCAACATGGCCCTAGGGAAAAATGAGATAAATTTAGCCAGAACACGTGGATTTGAATCTCAGCCTTCACTTGATATCCTGGTGGCATTTTAGGCAAATCCTTTTACTTCCTTTACAAGCCTCCAGAAACTCTTACTTACACACTAGTTCTCTCTCTTAGACAAAATTTGGGAGGCAGTGTAGCGTTGGCATATGTATCCGTTTTGTAACTAGCCCTCCTCTACCCTTCTCTCCCCTTTTTTTTTTTTTAGTTTTTTTTTAATTTAATTTATTTTTCCTTCTATCACTTTAAAACTATTTGTATTTAAGCCAAGTGTTTAATCTCTATGAGCCTCCACTTTCTCATCCTCATGGAGTTAATGATCCCGACCTTTGAAATTGCACACAGAATTAAACATGGTTACTTCATGTTACTTGCTGGCATTTGCTGAATGAAAGTAGGAGTTGCGGATTCTGTTTCTGTCATTATTAACATTATTACTGACATTATATTTTTATTCAAGACATTACTATCTTTCTCTTCTTAACCTTAGTTGTATTACATATTTCACACGACTTGATATCTGAGAAAAGCCTTGGAGAAAATAGAGTTTGGCAGTGTTGATACTTTAGGCAACAGGATTTACAGTATATAAAATATACATCAGAGTAGTCCTCTGAAAAGCAAATAAGGGGCCATGATCTCTGTCTGGTCATCTTTCTCCTCATTAAATGCATAGAGACACCTGAAGTCAATCAGTAGAACCCAGGATATCATATATTTTGGAAAATACTACTCTAGGTTTTACAGGCTTATTTTAGAGATACTAAATGAAATTGATTCAGAAATGTAATAGGACTGACCCTAAATCCTACAATTAATAAATATTAAAACTGATATTAGATATAAGTATTGCTAGCTCTTAGTCTAGGATACTTTCTTCTATTTTATAATGTCTCTCTCCCGACATTTGTCTTCATATTCACCAGCAGTATTTCATGTTACCACTTTTTGCTAACTCGAATATGTATGTAGACCAGACCTTTTTATTCCTTCTGGCACATGAAACAAGTATAGAGAAATTAAGATCTTAAGTAAGAGGTATACAACCACTCTATCTAGAAATCTTCCATTTAAATAAATAATGTAGGATCAGTTGATGTAACCACATTGTCTTAATAAAAACTTACATGAATTAAGACACATTTTGCCAATTATACATCTTTGACTTTATTAGTAGGAAATATATAGAGGAAACATGAAGCCAGAAAAAATCTCACATAATGTAAACTGATATATTTCATTACCACATTATAAACCGTATTCAGAGTCATCAAGAAAGAGAAACATGGTAGAACAAAAAAACATGTAATCTTGAATGTCACATAGACATTTGTTTAAATCCTACTTCTTCACTTTTTGGTGTATGTGTGCCCAAGTTACACGTTTTTGAGCTTTAGTCTCTAGTTCTACAAAATGGAACAAATAAAACCTACTCATCAGACATAATTAATTGCGATATGCAATGTAGTTAAATAGCATCGGTCATCAGTTAGCTTCATTCTTTGGTCCCTGGACTACATATTGGGAAATCCTGAAATGAAAGGAAAGGCGATAAGGATTGTATGTGCACTGGTTAGGTCATGTGAATGAAGTCCACTGTATTTTTAATCACTCATATATCATACTTAAAATATGAAGTATATTTCACATTTCTTAAAAATTTTAATATTGATTTTTACCCCACTTAAGCCCACTTATATTACTCTTTAAGTACTTTGAGTGAGATTATCTTTTTTCTTATGAGAAATTATTTTGATGATGATGTAAAAATTAAGAAAACTTGTTTAAGGCTTTATCTTTCTACTTATGTGAATTTTATTGTAAAGTCTTAAAACATCCCCCCAAAAGAAGAAAGTTGTACAACACATCTTCATACAACTAAAAACCAGATTTTTAAATTGCTAAGATTTTACCACATTTAACCAAAAGAAGTGCTTTACTTCTTTGTTGATTTTTCTTTGATAAAGTATCAAAAGTAAATTCCCCTATGCTATAGCCATAACTACTTGGGTTTTCATTTTCAAAAGTATGAGTATTCTCTTACATATTCACAAAGATATCTTAATTCATAATGACATTAATGCCTAAGGATATTAGGACATTAATGCCTAAGGATATTAATACTCTTCTTTTGGTTTTAAATATATAAGCGGTCTTCAAAGTAAAAGTAAATGTTTATATGTTGGACTCGCTTCTGCAATTACACTGAATCAAGTTGCAGGGTTAAAAGATTATACTCATCTAAATGAAAATAAGTATTTATGGCCCTGAAAATATATAAAATATTCATGGTAGAACCAAATATTAGTTTATAGAACACAGGGTTTAATAAATCATCAGCCATTTAAAAAATGTGTATGGAATCCAACACATCATAAAATTTTAGAATACAAAATATTTTAGTGATAACTTAGAGTATGGTGCCTTTGATTAATATGATTCACAGACAAAGATTTAAGTCATGTTTATCTTCACTTTATATTTAGTAGCCTATTGATCTGATATTTTTAGGAAAATAATTAATAATCTATCTACTTAACAGTCCTACTAGGAACTGTGACTTCTGAAAGCATTAGTTTTGGCCACCTAATTATTTTAAGTTCATGAATACACACAAGGGCATTTGGGCAAAACCTGTAATAAGAGAGCATTTCTAATGATGTTTTCTGAAACAGGCATGGTTAGGTCAGGGAGATCAAAGATATTCTATATTTTCCATTAACGAAGGAGTTTAATATAAGAAATTAAAGAGTTGTACAACCATTAGAAGCTATGTGGGAGCAAAGGGTGGGGAAGCCTGTGCTGAGGATATCAAGTTCTTGAAGCAATGTGCAGCTCTCAAGAACATTCCCCTGAGCAGCTGGAATCACAAGATCCTCATAGGGAATCTTTGAAGCAACTCATGTAGAAGCTACTTTGAAGTACGTGATGCTCTAGGGACACAGCCTAGGCAGTCAAAGTAAGTGATTGATTGTAACATTCTGGGAAGCTGCTGTGAACTTGAAGTCTGCCATATGCCCATGTCTCTGCCTTCTTGCCTCCAGAGAATAATGGCTCCCCCTGCCCCCCCCCTTTTCTTTTAGTCTTCCAGTCTCACATGAGGGTATCTCACTGGTGTATTCTAATTTAGAACTATGTGGGGAGGGAAATTCCAGAAATGTAGTTCTTGCCCATTCTCCTAAGAAGGAGTGGTAGTGATGATGGGTTGACAATGCATAATACATACACACAGGCCTTTGGTTAAGGAGTTTGTGGTGTTTCTTCTACTTTGGTTTATCTTATTGAATATGCATTCCTTCTGAAAACTTCATGGGTGAATAAATGATAGAGAATAAACCAGACATGGAGATAAAATTTTTCCTTGATTCCTAAAAATCAACTGATTTTTAAAAATCCAGTTGACATAAGATGGCATAAAAGAGCATTGAACTTATGAGATATAGGCTCTAGCCTGGCTTTGTCACTTAGAGTCATCCTGGTGACCTTAAGTTCGTCATTTAACCTGTCTAAGATTTGATACATTCATCTATTAATTGAGGATAGTCAGATCTATCACCTGTTACCATGCTTTGCTTGAGGAATAACACAAGCAATCCATGTTTATTCTGAAATGAATGATTGATTTCCTTTCCAGTGTTGCAAGGTACAGTGATGTACACGTATAGGAAATCCTCAGGAAATCAACAATCAATCAAATTGTCCAAAATAGTTTCCAGCCTTCAAAAGCTTTCTCTCCCCAGCCTCTGGAAGACTGGCTTCTGATTATTTTTAAAACCACTCATTTAAATCATGGATGTAAAAGAAATAAGAGTGTCAGGATACTATCTTTTTTGTCCCTTTTGGTTTATCCTAAAAAAAAAAAAGAGGAAAATGCCCACTTGGTCTCAGGCTAAGCATGGACTGTTATTTATTACTAATTTTATTACTCACTGAGTAAATATATAAGGAGAAATGAGTTTTACTAGGTGAGAAATAGACTGAGGAAGTAGTAAAATGGCATATACGCAGATACAAATAGACTATATAATACAGAGCAATACTCAGAAAATCTAGCATATGGGAATAACCTTCAGTACCTTCCCTATAAGTCCTCTATGAGGTGATGTGCCAAGTCGTCTGCCTGGGGACTACCTTTCACGGAGGCATCCACACTGCCGTACTTCCTGAAATGATGTCATCATCTTCCGGAGTCCCCCTTTTTCTAGGTCCCAGGGAACTATCCAGAGAAGCAGGCAGTCTCTTCGTTCTCTCACTTCTGATTTCTAATTCTTGAGTCACAGAGAAATTTCTTCCTTGAGTTTCCTGTTACCCAGAAACGTGTTTCTAATCAAATAATTTTAGAATTGTAAGGTTTTGTAAAGGAAAAGTATTTCTAACAATTTCTTCTTTGTGCCATATAAATAACTGTTTCAATCAAATAAACACATATAAAAAATGAAAAATCTCTTTGGGGTCATAGGAGTAGGGAAGGGAAAAACACAATATAACATCTTGGTAAAGTTTTCTACCATGTCTCTTGGAGGAGAAATTATGAGAGTGGGAGTTTCAGTCAAAAGATGGTACAGAGAAGAGCAAAATAAAGGTGGAAAAAATTATCACATGATAGAAGCATCAACACATGTAGGTAAATCAAAAAAGAGGACAAAGGAGAGGAAGGAATCAGGATGAGAATATGATTGGTGTAGTATGGATGTGCTAAGATTTGTTTTCCTTCTCTCAGAAAACATAACTAGAAAATACATATCCCATGAATATTTCATTGAGTAAGGAAATGCACAACCATATTTTTAAACCATGGTTTATTTTCTATTTACTGTATATGGAGAAATGAAAATCCACTGTGGTCTTATGTGTGAGAAAGATTCTGAGTGTGCAGGACAGGGCACATATTCTGGTTGCCTTCATGCTGTCACCAAATGCCCTTCATGGGAACTGGTGATTCTCAAATCTTTGATCTTGTTTCAGCTTTTGAGGGCACAAACACAAGGCACTTCTTAAATAATGCAGCTAGTGCAATCTCCTAGACAAATGGCAAATTAATCAGTCTCTAAATCCTTGTTTTTTGAAGACTTGTGCATTTTTAAAGAAGACAGTGTAATTGTTTAGTGACTTGGTGCCATTGATTTTCATTATGGATGGTGTTGGCTGGGTCTATGTCAGGTCATCAGGGAGAGATAGCCTTTGCATAGCTAACTAAAATGGGGGGAAAGGCACATCTTATTTCATATTCACGAGAAGAAACTCTAATCCTTGAAGAAGTTTTGTGTGACCTTCCTTTAGAAACTACTTTGTCCCACTGCATGATTTTCAGGAAATGACAAAAATCTTTTAGCACAGATATCAACAGGATATCTTGCCTTCAGTGATGCAAAAAATTCCTCACCTGGGACAATTTTAAAAGAAAGGTGAGTTTAAAACAATATGAACAAAATGATTTAAAATATTCTATTGACATCCATAGTGAATTTCATGGCTGTGATTGAACATGTTTAGAACACTCAAATCAAATGAACACTCTTTGAAGCTAATGGATAGAGCAGACGTTTTGTGTTTTCAGAAGTTCCATTTTAGTTAGGTTTTCAGCTATTTTATGAAGTTGTAACCAAAAATTTGTTGCTAAATTGGTTATGGTTTAAATGCCTCCTGTTAGTCCCAAGGTAGCTATCCCTTATGATATTTTCTAGATGGGATTCTCACACTTTGACTTGGACATGAAATTGTTTAAAATTTATAACCAAATTTCTTTTATCCTTCATTTTGCTGAAAGGTTGGTTAAACTTTATTCACTGTTGATTCAGTTTTTTTCTTTTAAATGTAACCAACCTTAATATTTATTCCCCAACCCTTAATTTATTTAGTGTGTGTAGACTTAGGCATCAAAGTTTCTGAAAATGAAGAGTTTTCATAGACTTCAGTCTTTTTTTGAAATAAAATCTGTAATTTTTTTACTTCATAATTGCTGCTGCTTCCCCCCCCCCCCCCAAAATCACTCAGTTGTCATATTGTGATGACTCATTAAATTATTCCAGAGAAAAAGTGGGACTCTAAAAGGATTTTTGCCTTGATTTTTTTAAATATATATACCAAAGCATTTCCCTATTTTAATGATAAGTAAATGATTTCAGTCATTGAGCTGTTATGTAAAAAGAAAGGAGCTGTGCTTTACTGGAATGAGGTGTCTATGAGATTTGGCGAAATCTATGTGATAATTTCCTTCTAATACAGTAGTCAGTAGCTGTTAAATAAACATATCAATTAAACACATATTAAAGTCACTCTCAAATAATGGCAAGGGAATCTTTTTTTTTTTTAAAGGTTTTATTTATTGATTTATTTGACAGAGACAGAGACAGGGAGAGAGGGAACATAAGCAGGGGGAGTGGGAAAGGGAGAAGCAGGCTCCCCGTGGAGCAGGGAGCCCAATGTAGGGCTTGATCCCAGGATTCCAGGATCATGACCTGAGGTGAAGGCAGTGGCTTAACCTACTGAGCCACCCAGGTGCCCCGCAAGGGAATCTTATTAGATGGGATGTTATAATATTGCAGAAAAATGACAGGTAATTTAAGAGTCTGCAAAGATTTTTGTTAAGACCTATTTAGAAAACAGTTAACCATCTTTAATGTTTTTTGTGTGGTCCACATCATAATAACAGTCCCAAAGTATCAAATAATTGTGTCATTTTCATTAGGTCAGGGAAAAGGGGGGTTAATATTATCTTGGCTCTCCATTTGAATGTTGTTATCCAGAGAGGAAAGAAAACATTGAGATTTCTATCTGAAATGTCTGTTCTCCAGTATGTTTTAAGCAGTACCAAATTTTCATGATAAAGGATGACTTTTTATTTTATTTTATTTTATTTTCCTTCGTCCTTTGATCAAGTACCATTTCAGGGAAGCTCTCAACTAAACTCAGGCAGACATTTTCAGGAAATGGGGGAAGTAGACTCTAATTTTATTTGCTTCCAAGTTATTTTGTGTATTTACAATATACTCTTAGGTTAATGTTGCAACTCCTTTTGTCACCTTTGTTGCAGATTTTTGTCCTACATCATATGGAAAATAATTCATAAGGATCCTTACAAATCAATATAATGGTTATGATATCAAATACTTAATGACACAATTCCTGAGTTCTTTATTTTTGATAACAGATTACAATCTACTGCATTACCTGTGTGAGAGAGAGGGAGGAATGGAGACAGAGGGGAAAAGAGAAAAGAATAGAACAAATGGAAATTTGGGGAAACCCACTTTGCACTTCTACAACTTAGTAATTGCAGGCATAATTAGAAGATAATTGAATTAGTTAAGAATAATTTGACAACCTTAAAACCACACTGAGGGGCACCTGCCTGGCTCAGTCAATGGAGCATGTGACTAGATCTCAGGGCAGTGATTTTGAGCCCCATGTTGGGTGTAGGGTTTACTTAACAAAAACAAAACAAAACAAAACAAACAAAACACTGGTAAGGTTGCAGCATTTTGCTATGTGGATGACTATCTCCAAGGTTCATTTGAGTTTAGAATTCAACTAATAGACAAGATGCAGGAGACAGTTCTCTCTACCCTATTTCTGAATGTTCTCTTTTATTGAGAAAACAAGAAAGAGAATATGTACTTAAAGTATTAGTACTTATCACTTCACTTCCACAATAGATATTCCTTCCTTTTTTCTAAAAGATACATCTATATAGAAAATAGTGGTATAAATTGAATATTGGTGATTGATGATATAAATTACTTACTGATTATTTATTGTTATAAAATTTAGAATATATGTGTACATATATACATATGTTCTATGTGTGTATTATAAATATATTTAGAGGTCTTGGTTCTATGGTAAAAATGGCATTAGGTAGGGTATTTCAGAGGTCTTATATGAAGCAGAAACCAAAAGCTTGTGTGTTACATGAGAAAAAAAAAAATACTGAGGTACCTGTGTTAAAAATCACGGCCTAGACATCAGGAGGGAAGGCCAGGAAGTCAGCATGTTTAAAGAGCCAAAAAAAGGTATCAAACTAGGGTAGAAACCCTGAAGCTGAGGTGTAAAGGATGAGTTTAAGACCATAAAATGTTAAAATAATTAAAACAATTATTTGGTTACATTGTAGATGTTACTGTTTTATAAGTTGTGAAGACCCCAGGACAGGGAGAGTCTGATTTTTCAGGGCCAATTGGAGAGATGGAACTAGAGAAAAAGTGAAGGTGGCTATCTGGGTATTCTGAGGTCGAATAAAACTTCTGGGAGAAGCAGATTCCTGTGGATTTGAAACAAACCACGAGATAGAAATACATAGAACAGACTCAGTAAAAGACTACTAGCATGTGTAGAATTGTCCACTGCCACAGTGTTAAAATGACAGCAGGCTTAATGGACATATGGAACGCAACACAGAAAGGGTCTCTATAACAAATAAATCTCAACATTCATGCTTAGAATTAAAAGCATAGAATAAATATTTGTAGGAGGAGGACATCTTTTCTGATTTATATTTTTATTTGGCATGCTTCGCACAGTTCCTGGCACATATTAGATACTTCAAAAGACTTGTTGATTTAAAGTACATTAAGTTACTGGTAGTTCCTAGAGAACTGCTAACAGATACATGCTTTAATTTTAGAGTGAGGGTCAGTGTACTATATTCTTTGTAATTAGCTCAGCATAGCAACATAAACGAAGTAATCCTCCTAAAAACTCTTGTTTTTAATTATTATCTTAATATCTGTTTGGATTGCCTAAATACTCTTTGTACATGATCAATGTTAAAAATCCATAATATCATAGGCTATAGAACATCTTTTGTGATTATATAGGTGCTATTTTAGAGTATAGTTATAATGGATTTATTTTCATGAGAACCTGCAAATACAAAAATGCCATATAACATTAAAGAAAACAATTGCCTATGCTCTGGTTCTCGAGAGAGTTGTTTGTACCAGCTATAAGGTAATATCTCTCTTCACTTTAGGTATACTCTAAATAGGAGGTCGTGCCTAAAGATGTATTTGTAGGATAACTTTATTTTAACTATGACCTTAAGCTTGTTTAATTTTTATTTATCATTATTTTTATCATATTTTGAGATTAAAATATTAAATTATCGTAATAGTCCATGAATTAAATATGTTTTGTTTTGATATCAGTGAGTTTTCATAAGGCATATTCTATGCTAAGCAGTTCTGGGCAGTACCGCTATTTTCTCACAAACAAATTTCTTAAAGGGGAATAGTGGTCTCGCACCTTAAGAAGTATAATCACTCGTCATCTTACAGGAAACAGTGGAGTTGTTAGAACACATGCCAAACATATAGAAATATTCTTAAATATCAGGATTGAAATATGATTTTTTGGAGAAAGAGTTCCAGCAATATAGGACAAGATTATCTCCTGCAAAAACATGTACAATTTCAAAAACAAGACATTAGGGTGATGACAGTCTTTTGTCGAATACTGAAAACTATCTGTGTTTTCATTGTTATTTCTGATTGTTGTTTCCTTCTGTTTTATTTAAGAATTGAGTTACCAGATAAATCACTTAGTCAAGAGTTAATCTAAAATTAGGATTACTCATTTCCATTTTCATGCCATCCAAAAATCCCTCCCTCTGAGCCCTAATAACTGTGTCTAGTTTATAGAATAAAGTGGGTAAGAAAGAACTTGTTGAAAAAAAAATTTAAAGTAGGCTTAAAATAATAAATATAGATGATGTTAAAATTCCTCATGATCTTGTTATTTTGGCATAATAGATAACTGCTCTCTTTTTTCCTCCAAGTTTATCTTATAAGAAAACCAAAAATGCAGACACAAACACCTATTTTCATACAATAAAAGAGTATTTGGGATATTTCAGTGCTTCTTGTAAACAAATACTAATTTGTAATAACCATTATGATATGGTTAATCCAACAGGCTAACTCATAGAAGATACATTTTTACTCCTGATATTACTATGGATGTCACATGATACACCACTCAAACAATCTTCCTGTTCCTCTCTGTTGGTCAGGCTATAGGAAGTGCAGACATGTTCTTGTGGTTCAGTTTCATCCAGTTTGACCCATTAAAGTTCTTTCAATGCAGGTTTGAGGAAAGAGTATAATTTCTAACCACAGAATGTCTGTGGACTGGGAAAAAAAATGTGTCTTAACGTCTGTAGAGATGTTAAAGGCAAGGGAATCTTTGGAGTGTCCAGCAGCATCTCTAGGCAGAAACTGAATAGGATGAAACCAAGTTATGTTGAATTCAGGAGGTGTAGGCTTTCTCTGATGAACGTTTAACTCCCTGCTCTGTAGTTACATTGCATGGCCTCGAGGCTTTCAGTTTGGTTTCTTTTTTTAAATTTCTTTAGACTCAATTGTCCTTCTTCCTCCTTCACCTTTATTTCCCAGCAGCAGATTCAAATACATAGAGGTGAACAAGTCTGGGAAGCATTGCAGAATTTGTGTTACTATTTTAGCAGGAACAACTATTCTATAAGATTATAATAAAAATAACCAGAATTTGTATTCTTCCGAGACTCCTGTTGGATACTTTCCACCTCTGCTCTAATAAAAGAAGCCCTCTGTAAGTGTCTCTTCCCTTGTTATCAAGGGAACCTCCCTTTGGCTTCTGTAATTATTATTACAATTATATTTTGATCCTACCTACACTTAATGCTGAAGTTTAGTTTGCAATATTGGACAAGCCTAAACATGACTCACAATTCAATAAGAAGTGGAAACAATATTATGGAACAAAAGAGTACTCTCAGTGATATTAGGCTCTCTGTTGTTAGCATTGGACAATACAGAAATAGGGAAAAGTCTAGCAAAATTTCTTGGGTTATCAATTTTACTGAACAACAATTTTTTAAAAATGTGATGTTAAAATAAACATGTATATTGCTACTAATTAGATTATAAAATTTAGATGAGTTTTAAACATAAGGCAGATAACTATGGAGACTTTTAATTCCTGTAAGGGGATGTTTTAAGTTATTTTCTTATACTCAGAGTTGTATATGCTCATTTTTCTCTTTCATAGCAGACATTTAGTGAAAAAGTTTAAGAACATTAGAGTTAGCTGATGGCCTTCTAATCAGTTCTTTGCCAAAAGTAAGTCTATAACCAAGATCAGAGAATGGTAGGAGCACCAATGAGCCCTTTTAATATTTGTCAAAACAATTCTCAGCTCTTCCATTATGTAGAATTGCTATGTTCACCAAGGAAGTGTTGACAAATGAGTTAGAAGAAGAGAAGAGATTTAACTATCTCTCTGAGATTTTTCGGCCCTCCCTGATGAATCAGGGGAACTTTTAAACAGACACTAAGCTTGCTCCCCAAAATCACTTTTCTAAAGGGAATAGGCTTTCTTGTGGGTACAGAAGCTCAAACTCTTGAAAACAGGTGCTGCAATTCAAGAGCCTCTAAGTGCTGAAATTGTAAGTAACTCAGGGAAAGAGGAACACTGAGAAGCTGCTGGACATATTGATGAGACAACAGAGAACCTAGTTGTCTCTACTTGTGTATTGCTTCGGTGATCTTGATAATGTATAAATGAATTTGCAAATGAATACATAATGACTCCTGATTGAAAATTTTGAATGAAACTGACAGCTCCTCAAGTAGGAACAAGGAGTCCAACACCAAAAGTAATTATCTACTAAGATTTATTTTTCTTAAATGCCATGATAATCTGCTTAGAGAGAGTAAGAAGGCATCAAAGATTTATAGGAAGGAGTGCTCTGAGCATAGTGTAGTCACAAAGTACCTACACAGTAACCATGAGCTGCTATTAAACAAGGACATTCTGCAACCCTGTCTCCCTTTGCTATACTGTAGGAACATGGTCAGCCTATTTCTATTATTAGTTTTGCTTCTGCTTGTCAAGAGTCCCATATTTATCCCTTCCATGTACCTCAAGCAAGTAGAAGTTGTTTATTAAAATTATTTAAATTAGAATTTCTACAAGATGATGCTACATTGTGTAATTTAATGTTTTTGTTTTCTCTGTATACTTGTTTGTGCTTTGGATTTTTAATACAAAATATACCATTGAACAGATATTTTTCAATTAACTCTTATGATTCAGGCTCTATAGTAGTCACAGGAAAGGCTAGATGATTTGAGGGAAAAGGATATAGGACAGAGCTAAAAGGGCATTTCTAAATATTATAGTAACTATAAGAAATATGCCTACAATATTTGGGAGCAGAGAATAGTAGCACGTATCTCAGTTTACATGTCTATACAGAATAAGAAGAGGACAACTTGGAGAGAGGTTGCTTGGCGAAGCTACATCTAAGTTCCAGTTAGTTAACAAAGTGTAATACTGGTTTCAAATGTGCAATGTAGTGATTCACACTTCATTCAACCCCTAGTGCCTATCACATGTGCACTCCTTAATCCCCATCAGCTGTTTCACCCTTCTCCCCTACCTCCCCTTTGGTAACCTTCAGTTTGTTCTTTATAGTGAAAAACTTGTTTCTTGGTTTGCCTAGATCTCTCTTTTTCTTTCACTTTGCTTGTTTGTTTTGTCTTTAATTTCCACATATGAGTGAAATCATATGGTATTTGTCTTTCTCTGATGGACTTCTTTCACATAGCATAATACTTTGTATCTCCATCCCGTCATTGCAGATGGCAAGATTCCATTCCTTTTTTATGGCTGAGTAATGTTCCTGTGTGTGTGTGTGTGTGTGTGTGTGTGTGTGTGTACATACCACATCTTCCTTATTCATTCATCAGCCTATGAACACTTGGGCTATTTCCATAATTTGGCTATTACAGATAATGCTGCTAGAATATTTGAGTGCATGTATCCCTTTGAATTAATATTTTCATATTCTTTGAATAAATACCTAGTATTGCAATTGCTGGATCACAGGGTAGCTCTATTTTTAACGTTTTGAGGAACTTCCATACTGTTCTGGAGTGGCTGTACTAGTTCACATTTCTATCAAGAGTTCAAGAGTATACATCCTCACCAATGACAGCGGAAATGGCATCTTAAACAGTAAAAAGGATTTACCCTGGCAGGAAGGAAAATACTTGATTTGGGTCTGTTCTCCTGTTGTTATTTGGCATTTCATTATTGCCACATCCAACTATTCCTTTCTCATTGCATTCTGCTTTACTATGTGCTTGTATGTGTGTAACTTCGATTAAAAGGTATCTAATTGAACTATGACACCTTATCCTGCTACACCTAGAAAATTAAGCAGTGTATGTAATCCTGTCAATCATTGGGAGTAAAGATAGGTCCCCCAAATCTGAAGTAGAGAATTTGATAGGGAGATTAAATTTTCAAATGATGTAAAGTAGATAGAGAGTAGAAGAAATAGAAAGTAGATGGAAAGCAGAGAATAATGTTTGACATTTGTTGATCTTGTTCGTGAGAGGCATTGTGTTGTTTATTGGTTTTGTCTTTGTGGCTGATACGATTCTAACCCCTTTTACTATATCTGGAGGGTTCACCAACTTGTGAGTTTTTCCAGATGGCAGAGCCTAGTTCCTATTATAAACAATGAAAATGACAAATGTTTGCTTAGCTCCCTTTACAACCAATACATGGACATATGACCTAGACTTCACCCATAAGATACACTATCCCAAAGTTCAAATAAGAATGGTGAAAGCAAGGGCACAGGTGCTCTCAGAATCCATTCTGAGAGCAGGTGGCAGTAGCTATAGAAGCAAGATGAAGTTGGGTGATGTCAATGGGAAAACAGCAACATGTCCTGTTCAGCAGCAGAGTCTAAACTTAGTAGAGATGTGGCCCTGGCTGCTAATGAGGCTTCCTTAAATTCCTGCCCATGTCTCTCGTTTTATTCAAGAGCCTTCCTGGCAATTCTGTGGACTTCCTAAAATTCTTTCAATCAATGTATTTTATGCATCAATTAGAAGAGTAGTTTCTGCTCCTTGAAAATAAAAACTGGAAAGTTTTAAAATAAGGAGGTTTTGAAAAGTTGTTCTAGCATGTTGCCTTTCACATATAAGTATGCCAGGTATGGAAAAGCAGTGCCCCTGACAAGTTCTGTAAACTTGAGCCAACTATTTATGATTGCCTGGCTTTGTAAACAAACTCTTTCTAGACTCAATTCTCTGAATTAACATTTAGGGTGCTAACATTAGATTTTAGTAGATATTTTTAAATACTCTGTTTAACAAAATTTGTCCTATAGAGTACCCAAGGAAAGTAATTTATAAACGTATTAGATCTATTAAAAGTTGACTCCCACCAGTCTTTACAATGGGAACAAGGGAATTAGAACAGATGCCAGGGTGACTAACTACCACAGTTAATATGTACTGAATGTCTATTTCTGAAGTACTACACAAAATTGCATGAATTAAATCTCTAGTTATACTTACTCAATCCTATGAGGAAAGAACTACTATGTTTTATATGTAATGAAACAGATAACTGAACACTAAAAAAATATGCCGAAGCCATGTAGATGTCAAGTGGAAGAGCCAAGATTTAAATTAAGGGCTGTCTATCTTTAGAACCTGAACTCCTGGCCTGTGTACTCATTGGGAAGTATTATACTTTCCTGTCATTTTTACACTCCAAAAAGATAATTCTTTTTTTAAAAAATATTTTTATTTTTATTTATTTGACAGACAGAGATCACAAGTAGATAGACAGGCAGGCAGAGAGAGGAGGAGGAAGCAAGCTTCTTGCTGAACAGAGAGCCTGATGCGGGGCTTGATCCCTGGACCCTGGGATCATGACCTGAGCTGAAGGCAGTGGCTTTAACCCACTGAGCCACCCAGGCGCCCCCCCCAAAAGATAATTCTTCTGGTCAATTAGACTTAAAGAAAGAAAGAAAAGATGAAAATTCAACAACAATAAAAAAACACAACTTCATATGCGCACACACACTGTTCTTTGACAGGTAAGCTCAGAAGGATGTGTTTGTTTAAGAAAATAACCTATACTAATAGAAACATTTTTTGCTTTTATCTAAGGATAGTACATTATGCTCTTAATTTTTACTCTTTTTATTTTATTCGTAGGAAGGAAATGAGTTTCAATTTTTTTCTTTTTCTAATATTATTGAAATATAATTCACATATACATGGTGCAAGTTTAAGGTGCACAATGTAATGATTTGATACATGAATATATTGTAAAATATTTATCACAATAAAGTTAATTTGACACATCCTTCATCTCACTTAATTACTATTTTGTTTTTGTTACAGTGAGAACATTAAGGCTCTATTGTCATAGCAACTTTCCAACATACAGTACAATATTAATTATAGTCATCAGGCTGTACATTAGATCCCCGGAACTTATTCATTCTAAAAATGAAAATTTTTACCTTTTGGTGAACCTCCGCATTTCCCCCACTTCTCAGTCCCTAACAATCACCATTCTACTCAGTTTTTTTTTCCTTATTTCTTTTTCTTTTTTTACAAAAATTAACATATGGTATATTATTTGCTTCAGGAATTCATGTCTGTGAATCATCAATCTTACATAATTCACAGCACTCACCATAACACATACCTTCCCCAGTGTCCATAACCCAGGCACCTATCCCTCACCCCACCCCCTCAAGCAGCCCTCAGTTTCTTTCCTGAGATTAAGGGTCTCTTACAGTTTGTCTCCCACTCCGGTACCATCTTGTTTCATTTTTTTTTCCCTCCCTTCCCCCTATGGCCCCCCCATATCTCAAATTCCTCATATCAGAGAGATCATTTGAGAATTGTCTTTCTCTGATTGACTTGTTTCGTTTAGCATAATATCCTTTAATTCTACCCATGTCCTTGCAAATGCCAAGATTTTGGTTTTTTTGATGGCTGCATAGAATTCCATTGTATACATATAATTTTAAAAGGTTAAAATAGGAAGGAAAGATTAAACAAAGAATTAGAGAAAAATAAAAGTAAAAAAATTTAACTTTGAAAGACTAAGTAATTATAGGGAAGAGCCATGAATTCTATGTGTTGCATTCCCATAGCTCTGCAGTTTTGCAGTTCTCTTTAATTGGTGAGCTTGGTCTTGGCTGGATGTACTTGCTAATCTTCTGAGGTAGGGGCCTGTTGTAGTGATTCTCAAATGTCTATTCCCAAGGAAGAATTGCACCACCTTACCAGAGGCCAGGCTAAATAATCTGTTCAGTTTTGCTCCCAGTAGCTTTGTTCCCTGAATGCTTTTGTACAGCTGTGGAGGAGAATGAAAATGGAAGCCTCTCAATCTCCAGCCCCAGAGGAGCTGAGAGCTCAGGTCCCCACTCCTCAGTGCCCCCTCAGAGAAAAGCAGTCAAATCACTCCTGTCTCCCTGGTCTCTGGCCGCACTCCATGCTCACCCAGCCTGTGACTGAGCATTTCTATCTCTGGCTCACAGAGCTTATTGGAGTCTCCAAACCCAGCATATTCCTGTAGTGCACTCCCATGTTGCTCCTCCTGAAGGAGGAAGGAGAGGGTCTCCCCTGGATCTGCCACTTGTGGTGTCCCTGCTTGAAGAGCATTGGCCCGGCTATGCCTCAGATCACAGTTTATGGTAAGCCTGAGCTGAGAGCCTACTCTTTGGCTCTGTCTCTGCAGCCGGTGTCTCCACTTGGATTCTGGGGAGCTCTGCCACACGCAGACACTCCTGGTCATTTTGTGATCCCGTAGGTCCTGAGACCACACTGTCCCTACAAGGGCTCCAACTCCCGCTTAGCGTCTGGAGTGACATTCCTCAATGGAGCAGACTTTTAAAAGTTCTGATTTTGTATTCCTCTGCTCTACCACTTGCCAGGAGCCAGGAGCTGGCCCCTCACCCTGCACTCTCTTCCCATATATCGCCTCAGATTCACTTCTCCACACATTCTACCTTCCAGAAAGTTGTCGCTTTTCTGTTCCTAGAATTGCTGCTCTTCTTCTCTTTGAGCTCCTGTTGAGTTTGTAGGTGTTCAGAATGGTTTGATAACCACCTAGCTGAATGCCTGGGGCCTGATAATATTTAGGTCTTCTTCTCCTCCACCATCTCCCTCCTCCCCCTACTCTGTTTCTTTGAATATCATGTTACAATGAACATGGGGATGCAGATATTATTTCAAATTAGTGTTTTTATTTATTTCAGATAAATACTCAGAAGTCGATTTATTGGATCATATGGCAGATAGATTTTTTTAAAATCTTTTGAGGACTCTCTATGTTGTTTTCTAGAGTGGCTGCACCAATTTACATTCCTACCAATAGTGTGCAAAGGTTCCCTTTTCTCCACATATTCACCAAGATTAATTATCTTTTCTCTTTTTGATAAAAGTCACTCCAACTGCTGTGAGGTGATATCTCATTGTGGCTAGGATTTTAATTTTCCTGATAAGTGGTATTATTGAGTTGAGCACCTTTTCATATGTCTTTTGGCCAACTGTATGTCTTCTTTGGGAAAATATTCAGTTTGTCTGCCTGTTATTTAATTGGATTTTTTTTTCTCCTGTTGAGGCATATGAGTTTATGTATTTTAGGTATTAACATCTTATTAGATACATGATTCGCAAATAT
Organism: Mustela putorius furo; assembly: GCF_011764305.1. Taxonomy (NCBI): domain Eukaryota; kingdom Metazoa; phylum Chordata; class Mammalia; order Carnivora; family Mustelidae; genus Mustela; species Mustela putorius. Next base: position 11,541,362 of record NW_025421375.1, read on the forward strand.
TTTCTCATATTTATTTGGTTGCCTTTTCATTTTATTGATGGTTTAGTTTGCTGTGCAGAGCTTTCAGTTTAGTGTAGGCCTACTATATTATTATTATTTTTTAATTTTGTTGTCTTTACTTTTGGGGTCAAATCCAAAAAAACCACTGTCAAGACCAATGTCAAGGATTTTATCCTCTATGTTTTCTTGTGGGAGTTTTATGACTTTGGGTATGAGATTTAGGTTTTTAATCTGCTCTGAGTTGAATATATTATATATATATATATATATATATATATATATATATATATATAAAATGGTATAAGATAAAGGTACAGTTCTATATGTCACTGCCCAGTTTTCTTAACACCATTCATTGACGAGACTATTCTTTCACCTTTGTATAGTCTTGACTCATTTGTCATAAATTAATTGACTGTTTGCATGGGTTTATTTCTGGGCTCTGTATTCTGTTCCATTGTTCTACATGTGTGTTTTTATGCCAGAACTGTAGTGTTTTGATTACTAGTTCTGAAATATAGTTTGAAATCCAGATGTTTGATTCTGATTTTGTATCTTAAAACTTTCTTAAGTTTTCTTACTAGGTCTAAAGTTTCTTGGTGGAGCGTTTGGCATATTCTCTTTATGTAATTTTGTCATCAGAAAACAGACAGTTTTACTTCCTGTAATAAACATATGAATAACCCACAGCTAATATCATACTGAATTGTTGAAAGGTGAAAACCTTTCTTCTAAAATCAGGAATAAATCTAGGTTGTCCTTTTTCACTGTTCCTACTCAACATAGTCCTTATGTCATAGCCAGAGCAATTAAATCTGCAAGAAAAGGCATTCAAATTGGAAAGAAAGAGCTGAAATTTTCAAAGCCAAAATCAACTTTTCTCAATTCCAGTGTGCACAAATAATTCCTAATCACATTTTAAATAATTGGTCTGGCATATTTTCAGTGCAGTAGAATGAAAGCTTTAGTGGATATTCTTTTGAAAGTTCTCATTGCATCAAATAGATGGATTGATTGCTTAAACTTTAATTAATACTATCATTATCATTTTGAGCTGCTCTAACAGAATACCACAGACTGGGTGTATTATAATCAACAAATTTATTGATCACAGTTCTAGAGACTAGAAAGTCCAAGATCAAGGCACCAGCACTGTCACCTTCTAATGTGGGCTGCCTTCCTGATTCATAGCTGGCAATTCTTCCTTATGTCCTCATGTGGTAGACGGGGCAAATGATTTCCCTGGAACCTTTTTTGTAAGCCACTAATCCCATTCTCGACAGTTCTGTCCTCATGCCTTATGCACCTCCCAAAGGCCTCACCTAATGATTACCATTACACTGGGCATTTGGATTTAAACATATAAATTTTTTAAAGAGATTTTACTTCTTTATTTGACACAGAGAGAGAGATCACAAGTAGGCAGAGAGAGAGGGAGAGAGAGAGGGGGAATCAGGCTCCCTGCTGAACAGAGAGCCTGATTCAGGGCTTGATCTCAGGACCCTTAGATCATGACCTGAGCCAAAGGCAGAGTCTTAACTCCATGAGCCAGGTGCTCCTCAACATATGCATTTTGGCAGCAGATGGGATACAAATACTCAGACCATAACAAATAATAATAATATCTCATACTATTTTTAAAAAGTGTGTCGATGGTAATATATTATTAAAAGTGAGAAAGGAGAAGGGCCCATGGGTGGCTCAGTTGGTTAAACATCTGACTCAATTTCAGCTCAGGTTTGATTTCATGGTCATGAGTTCAAGCCTCATGTTTGGCTCCATGCTGGGTGTGGAACCTACTTAATTAAAAAAAAAATGGTGAGAGAAGTGAAAATGGGCTAAAGACATACTCATATTTCTTCTCTATGAATTTGCTCTATTTAGATCTAGAAAGTGAGTTTTCATCACTCAGGAAGATTCTAATCTAGTTCCTTCATCAATTTATTGATTCATTCACAGGAAAGCATATAGTAATCAAGGATTTTATTTTAATGGTGAAAATTTAAGCAAAAAAGAAGTAGTGAAACATGCAGGGTAAGAGATGAAAGGTAATGTAACATAAATATATGTTTTTAAAATTTGCAATACCATTTTAAACCAGTGGTAACATACAGATAGGCAAAAAGTCTTGACTTTTTGATGAAATGAACTCTGTGATCTGCTGGTATTGCAAACTATCAGGAACTAGTGAAATGGTAACTGAGAAAAATGTTACAATACAGATGGACTCAACACCAGTTTTCATAAGGGGATCCTAAAATATTGGGATTGAGTGACTTAAACAGATTCCCAAAGGAATATCAGTCTCTTAATATGAATATCCTTCTCTATGAAACACTTAAAATATTAAAATCTATAATAAATAAAATAATAACCCTCTGTGAGGACGTATCAGTGTAGCCTTAAGGTTAAAAACTTATTTTTCCTAGATTTACTTTACTGTAAGTTATTGATACATTCAGATAAGAAAAGGGTAATAGGTTGGCTAATATATGACTGTTCACATTATAAGGCAGTTAAAACTTATATAGTGGTTTGCTAGAGAGGATATTTTAAAATATAATCCTCCAAAGTAGGTGCTCTCTCACTGTAAAGAGTCATAAAAACAATTCTCAAGTTTTTAAGATTAGTGGCTTATTGAACACCTACCACAAAAAATGCTAACTTGGAAAGGTAGGAAGCAGATGGCCAGCTTCTTCATCAGATTTTTTTCAAAGGAAAAAGTATTTATGGCTATGATCATCAAGATTTAAATTCAAATCTAACAAAGACCTATTATATACAAGACCCTGTGCAAGGTATGGCACTTATATATGTTTTTTTTTTTCAAAGTTGATTGAGGAAAAGGCAAAATCTATATACTTTATTTATTTTTTTAAGGTTTTCTTTATTTGAGAGAGAGAAAAAGAGAGAGCACATGAGAAAGGAGGAGGAGCCATTGGAGAGGGACAAGCAGACACCCTGTGGAGCAGAGATCCTGATGTGGAACTTGATCCCAGCACTGCGTGATCATGACCTGGGCCAATGGCAGATGCTTAATCATCTGGGCAACCCATGTGTCCCTAAATCCATACTTTAAAATGTCAAAATAAGTTGTTTATTGAACAGTAAAATATAAATAGCCATTTGACAAGCAATATATCATAATTCTAGGTCTAATTATAAACCTCTCTTCACCATTCTGTCATTTCTGCCCTTAATTTATGTTGTAGAACATTGTGCATAGCTGACAGTGTTGGAGAGATGAGTCTTGTTGAAAGTGCAATACATTTAGGCAGGACCAAAAGCCATGTGCCTTCTGCATGTCAATGCCTTCTGGAAATGCTCCTTGCTTTCTGTCATGGCTTTAGAAGGGTGAAGAGCATTTCTAGCCCGAGTATCTCTAGGAAGTGTTTTCAGTTTATTTCCCAGTATTATTTCTCAGTGTTGGTTTTGTATCCTTTCAGTTGTAGACTAACTATAGCAGAAGGATTCTTTTTGCTTAGCTCCTTTCATGCCTGCAGCACTAAGGTAACGGCAGCAGTTATTAGTGTGCTATAGCAAAGGTTATCATCTTAGGTTGTCTTGTGGATCGGAAGGACAGATCGTTTAGATGTGGAAAGGGCAGCAGAATATATCTGCAAAGGGTAATTAAGGAAATGTCTTGAGAAGGCCGGCGGATGAGAACAGATGTTCTAAGTGCTCTGGTTCATCAAGAAAATTTTCATTTCAGTTGGAGGTGACCTGGTTCAAATACTCCTTTGGATATGGTTTTGAAAATTTATAAAACAGATTGAGACCATTTCACTCGTGTATGCTTGTTCTCCATATAGGAAGATATTCTCCATCAAATAAATCAAATTCTCCTTCAAATAAATCTTTGGCAGTTTTTCAGTTGTGGTGGGAGACAAGGAACTCCATGTGTCACATGGTACAATATACCAAAAATATAGCAAATTTTGTCTGGCTGTCAGCATTTAATTTTGTTCTTAACAAAGAGGTTCCCTATCTACCAAGGCAGAACCTCGACATTTTTAGGTCTGGCAGAGTGATCGCATAATATGTGATTTAAAAAAAAAAGTTGAGTTAGTCTCTAACATCTAAAAGTCAATGGTTTCATTTAAACAAGTAGTGATATCTGGATTCTCTTGAAAAATTGGATAGTGTAGTAAGATTCAGCTATTATTGATACATGGTACCTTATTCCAAATTTTCCTATACTCCTAAGAAGTCTTCCTCGCACTGAGACATTTTGTTCAGTTCTCATTTATTATTATATTCAAACTGTTTTTCTCTGTGGTAGAACTTACAAGGAAACAAGACATAACTTATACCCATGCCTCTATCAAATGTGGGAAAAATAAAGATAGACCAAGAGGGCTATAAATTTCACTAGCTGTTGTAATCAATTTTGTGAGTTATGCAAGAACTCACTATATGTGTGTGTATATCTATATATTATCTATCGATTGATCTGTATTCTATCATCTATCATCCTCTGTCTATATCTTGCATATCAATGTATAAATCTTAAGTGCTGGGATGATTTCTTTCTTTCTTTCTTTTTTCATTTTTGATGTTCCAATGTCTACTGTTGTACTGAGTATAAATTGGACAATAATAAACTTAGTGAGTAAACACTTAGTTGTTGGGAGCCATGAGGCCTGGTCGAGGGCATTGCCCCATCACGAACTAATGCAGGCCTAATCCTGCCGAGGGCCGGATCGCCCTGAAGATAAGCATGGTCTGTTAGTCTCTTGCCTTTTCCTCTAATACCTCTAATACCCTCTAATTTTTACTTTTCCTCCTATAGTCTCTGTCATTAACCTGTTTATGGCAAACAAAGAGCCCCTTGCCAATCTGCTGCAAACATCTCTCAGGCTTGTGGTCCAGATAACTCCAAGGAGGTAAATTATTCTGTACCTAGTACTATGGAGAACTCTAGATGTGTACAATAGATGGTTTCCTTCCTAGGCTGATGTTTGCCCAAGGCTTTCACAAGCCGAGCCATTAAAATACACCCTGCCTCCTGCAAAGGTAAGTCCTTCTCATTACTACTTTTCTCCTATATACATAGTTTCTTCAGATAGCTTCTAGTTTTCCATTAACCTATATCTTGTTTTCCTGCAGACCCCAGAATAAGTTACCCAAAAAACACTATATTTGTGCTACCTCCCATGGCTTTCTTTTCTTTCTTTCTTTTTTTATTATTAAATTTATTCTTTATTTATTTTTGGCATAACAGTATTCATTATTTTTACACCACACCCAGTGCTCCATGCAATCTGTGCCCTCTATAATACCCACCACTTGCTACGCCAACCTCCCACCCACCCGTCAATTCAAACCCCTCAGATTGTTTTTTAGAGTCCATAGTCTTTCTGAGGGACATGATTACTCAAGAAGCAAGACTCTGTCCCCCATCCTTAGGGCCAGTCTGTACCCATTATAGCTTAACTAGAATAACATGTACTGAACAAGGAGAGATTGTCTGATGAATACTTAAACCCTTTGATGTCCTTGCACAAATGTGACCCCCTACCCCAAGTAAACTGCCTATATAAGAAGCTTTAAAATCTAAATAAAATGATCCATTCATCTGTTGATGGACATCTAGGTTCTTTCCATAGTTTGGCTATTGTGGACATTGCTGCTATAAACATTCGGGTGCATGTGTCCCTTTGGATCACTACATTTGTATCTTTAGGGTAAATACCCAATAGTGCAATTGCTGGGTCATAGGGCAGTTCTATTTTCAACATTTTGAGGAACCTCCATGCTGTTTTCCAGAGTGGCTGCACCAGCTTGCATTCCCACCAACAGTGTAGGAGGGTTCCCCTTTCTCCGCATCCTCGCCAGCATCTGTCATTTCCTGACTTGTTGATTGGGGAGGGTATGTGATTTGGTGAGTGCTGTGAAGTGTGTAAACCTGGTGATTCACAGACCTGTACCCCTGGGGATAAAAATATATGTTTATAAAAAATAAAAAAAAAAAAAATGAAGGAAAAAAAAAAAAAAAAAAAAAAAGAAAAAAAAAAATCTAAATAAAATGGAGATGCCTGGCTACTGACCATAACTCGCTGTGTAGCTCTCCCATTCTTCTCTCCAACACCGTCCCTCCTTTGGGGACACCAGGACCTGCTGATGCTGGGCCCCAGCACTTAGTGATTGTGAAATTAGAACAGGAGATAATCGATCTTAAGGGAGATCTTATCTCGATTGCAGTAAAATATATTTCTATTGACTTTAGAACTTTGTTCAGCTATACATTAAATATTTCTCCTTGGGATAGTCACTGGCAGAACATTAATGCACTTAACATTTTTACTTTTCCTCCTATAGTCTCTGTCATCAACCTGTTTATGGCAATCCTTTATTTAGAAGAAAGAACCATCTCTCAAGTAGCCCATATAGTATGGAGGTAGACAGGGAGGAAACGTGGTGATGAATTATTATTTTAGCCTACAGTCCCAGTGGCAGGGTGAAGGTCACTAGGATATACAGAGTCAGTTAAGAAAATCAGAGTCAAGAAAGCGGAAAAAAACTGGAAAATATGATTTACCATTGTTTTTCAGGAGGTAAGACCCAGGAGGAAATTTAAGGTCTAATTCTTCATACATTCATTCATTCATTCATTCATTCATCTTGAATTACTTTTAACTGTACTAAATGTTTGAGCACAAAATCTAAAAGGAACTGCCCTAACACACACCTGATCTAGGAAATAAAATGTTAATGAATTTAAGTCATATTTTCTGATATACTTTGATTAGATTTATATGGAAATCATGTTTCTTTGAAGTTAGAAAAAACACTGATTTCTGTTATTATAGTAGAAATTACTTTTAACAGACACACATTTATTAACTATTATAGATGGTAATAGTCTACATATAATAAATTTACCCAGATTATAGTTGTTGATATTTCTTTTTTATAAATAATAATTTCCCTATGTTTCTTCATATATTCATGGAATATCCTATTATAAAATGTTTTAATTATTTTTACTTTATTTAATAATATTTGCATCAATTTCAGAGAAATACATTTAAGCTTTCTTTGGGTGAGCTCTTGTTAATGAGAACAAAGAAGTTCTGCACTAGGAAATGATGATACACATTACTTTTCAAGATTTGCGGTTAAGAAATGAGTTCTCTTTCAAATACAGGAGAAGGGCACAGAATTCTCTGTTGCTTTGCAGCTTCTTTAATGAGGTTCTCATTCACAAATGTTATAGTGCCTTCTTTTGATTAATGTCCTCGTTTTATAGAACTATTGGAGACCTCAAATAATGAAAAATACAAACAAAAACATTCACTGAAACAAAACATCTCTTAGCAGCTTCACAAAAAATAAAAGTTCATGTAAATAAATAACTTGTACATGCATATATATGATATCTCAGGCTAATTGCATATTTATGTCAATTAACTACAGAGCATTCTGTATCTTACAACTCAATGGCAAACTAGTAGCGTCAGAGTCTGAAAGCCTGATTGGTAATGCCATTTGCTCTCATCTATGTGTTTGTAACCCTTCAGAGAATTAAGCTAAATTCTTTAAACAGTCTTGTGCTGAAGCATCTATGATCCTGAGTTGTAAATGTGTATAGTGGTGACTTTAGCTATGTTAGTTCTTAGCACTTATAATCTATTTGGAACAGAAATTTCACATTATGTTAAAGATTACCAGTTTCTTATATGACGCCTTAATCAGTGTCCCTTTGCAAAAATAATTTTTTAAAAAAATCAATCTTAACTTACTGTTTCAAAGATGCTTTGAAATGCTTCTGCCATTTCATTTTTTGAGTGCTGAGCTGATATTTTTCCATCTATTTTTGTGATTTGGTTCTTTTTCTTAAGATAGCAGCCTGATCACAGATGTAGGTAGTCTCACAGTTCCTCATACATTATACTTATATTTTAGCTGAAAAATTAAGGCAACCATAGCATGTTCTTGGAGATTCTCTTTATGACCAAAGGGCCAATAGGCAATTCTTCCTTTTTCCTTCACTAATGAGAATTGGATTATGTTTTTCACTACATCTGCAACCAAAGTCCATGAGTTACACATAATAGTATATGAGGTATAACATATATGTTATATAACATATGTTATATGACTATAACATAGTTATATACATTATATAACTATATTCATGTATGTGGGTACAAATAACTATGTTATGCATAGGTATAAGTACTATGTTTTAGTGACAGACATCTATTGAAATTAAAACAAATATATAAATACAAATTTGAGTCAAAATATTTTATGTAATATAAATACTATATATAAAAATAATATAATTATTACTATATATGTGCACATATTTAAATAATTATATGTATATATACACATATGCACAAATTCAAGTATTATTAAAGTAAATATATGAGGCTTTGTGCATAGTTTAGGTGTTCAGTGAACATAAAAGATCATTATGTACCCCAAAGACAAAATGCTCCAATTCTTAAATGGTTGATTTCTGTCTGAAAGCATATTTTTACTAGTGACATAATTTTCTTTATCTTTTAGAGTGGGAATATCATGCTTGTCAGAGAGTTGTTGAAAGAGTTACATTAGATGACCTTTGTATAAAACTAGGTAAATTATCTTGTTCGGAAAAAAATACCAATAAAATATTAAACGTATGTCAAGGAATATGTACAAAATATTTATGACTTACTTGTTGAATTGAGAATTGTCTCTTTCCTAACTATTTCAAACCATTGCTTTTAGTTTCTTTTTTGAAGTAAAATACCTGAAAAATTTCACATTTAATCTAATATTAATAATACCTGAACTTTATCAAATTACCTTTTTTTCCCTAGTTGCTCAAAAATAGTCAAGAAATTTTTATTTTACATTTGTTTGTAGCTGGGTAGATCCTGTAATCATGTTGTTTTTAAAATCTGTAATAGATGTTTTATTAGACTATTAATATATTTTATAAATATATTTTGATGTTGTTAAAATGACACATTATACATTGTATACAATTACAAAAGGGTTTGGCTTTTGCAAAATATATGCCTCCTTGTAGGATGTGATTAATCCCTGCTATTTCTAGGGGCTAATTTTGGGAACAATATTTCATGAAACTGCTTGTAAATTTGAAGTCATTTCGACAATATTCATTTAACCGAATCACTGTGTTAATAGTAATTTCTTTTTCTAAATAGTTTTCATAGTTGGTGGGTATGTGCCTCTCACCAGCCTTTAGTATTTGAGACTTGACCAGTGATTTTTGTTTTTCATAGTGGCTGTACCAGTTTTCTTTTCTACTAAGGGAGCACAACAGAGCACTTTTCCACATCTTCAGTAAATTCTTGCTTATCTTGTCTTTCTGATAATAGCTATCTAACATGTATGAGGTGATGTCTCATTGTGGTTTTGATTTCCATTTCCCTTATTATTAGTGATATTGAGTATTATTTTATATACTGTTTGGCTTTGTATATGTAATCTTTGGAAAAAAAACCTGTTCACATCCTCTGTCCAGTTTTTAATTGGATTTCTTCTGGCCGTTGAGTTATATTTGTTTTTTTTTTTAATATTTTTTATTTTTATAAACATATATTTTTATCCCCAGGTGTATAGGTCTGTGAATCGCCAGGTTTACACACTTCACAGCACTCACTAAAGCACATACCCTCCCCAATGTCCACAACCCCATCCCCCTTCTCCCAACTCCCCTCCCCCCAGCAACCCTCAGTTTGTTTATGTGTTTTTGATACATTTTGGATATTAAACCCTTATCAGTTATAGGATTTACAAATATTTTCTCGTACCTTTTCATTTTGTTGATGGTTTTCTTTGCTGAGCAGAAGCTTTTTAATTTGATGTAGTCCCACTTGATTTTTGCTTTTATTGCCTTTGCTTTTGGTGTCAAATAAAAAAAACAAAAACAAAAACAAAAACCATTAAAACCAACCAACCAACCAAACAGCAACAACAACAAAAATACTGCCAAAACCATTGTTGAGGAGTTTACCACCTATGTTTTTTTCTAGGGTTTTTATGGTTTCAGGTTTTAAATTCATGTCTTTAATCCATTTTTTTTTCTTTTTCAGTTTTTTTTTTTTTGTAACTTTTATTTTTTATAAACATATATTTTTATCCCCAGGGATACAGGTCTGTGAATCACCAGGTTTACACACTTCACAGCACTCACCAAAGCACATACCCTCCCCAATTTCCATAATCCCACATCCTTTTCCCAAACTCCCTCCCCCCAGCAACCCTCAGTTTGTTTTGTGAGATTAAGAGTCACTTATGGTTTGTCTCCCTCCCAATCCCATCTTGTTTCATTTATTCTTCTTCTAACCACTTAAGCCCGATGTTGCATCAACACTTCTTCATATCAGGGAGATCATATGATAGTTGTCTTTCTCTGTTTGACTTATTTCGCTAGGCATGATACGCTCTAGTTCCATCCATGTTGTCGCAAATGGCACGATTTCATTTCTTTTGATGGCTGTATAGTATTCCATTGTGTATATATACCACATCTTCTTGATCCATTCATCTGTTGATGGACATCTAGGTTCTTTCCATAGTTTGGCTATTGTGGACATTGCTGCTATAAACATTTGGGTGCACGTGCCCCTTTGGATCACCTTAAGATACCTAGGAATAAACCTAACCAAAGAGTCACAGAATCTATACTCCGAAAGCTATAAAGTACTCATGAAAGAAATTGAGGAAGACACAAAGAAATGGAAAAATGTTCTGTGCTTCTGAATTGGAAGAATAAATATTCTTTTTTTTTTTTTTTAAAGAGAGAGAGAAGGTGAGAGAGCGAGCACAGGCAGACAGAATGGCAGGCAGAGGCAGAGGGAGAAGCAGGCTCCCTGCGGAGCAAGGAGCCCTATGTGGGACTCAATCCCAGGACTCTGGGATCATGACCTGAGCCGAAGGCAGCTGCTTAACCAACTGAGCCACCCAGGCGTCCCAGAAGAATAAATATTCTTTAATCCATTTTGAGTTTATTTTTACATATGCTATAAAATAATGAATTTAAATTATTTTGCATGTAGTTATCCGATCTTTCCAGCATGATTTACTGAAGAGACTGTCATTTTCCTATTGTATATTCTTGGTTCCTTTGTTGTAAATTAACTGACCATACCTCCATACATACATGGATTTATTTCTCGGTCTGTACTATTCTGTTGATGTATGTGCTGGTCTTTAAAATACCATACTATTTTGGTTATGATGGCTTTGTCACATAGTTTGGAATTGGGGAGTGTGAGGTATCCAGGTTAGTTCTCTCTCAAGATGGATATGGGTATTGAAAGTCTTTTGTGGTTCCATAAAAATTTTAGGTTCCTTCTATTCCTGTGAAAAATGCCATTGGAAATTCTGATAGGGATTACACTGAATCTGTAGATTGTTTGGGTTACTGTGGATATTTTAACAATATTAATTAGAAGAAAATATTTTTAAAGTCGATATTCAAGTCGTTCAACTAACCAATATAAATAGAAATTTCTTTTTCCATTAAAAATCATTAACAGTCTTATGCATAGGACATTAAAGTGTAAATCAAATTCAGGGATACATAAGGTTTAGACTCTGATTAGGGGAGATGCTTCTGCAAGGTGGCAAAGAATAGGAAAAAAAGTTTTATGAGTGTTAGAGTTAAGGAAATTAAGGAATTGGTAAAGGAAATGGCATTAAAATTAAATTTATAAACAAAGTCATAAGGCTAAGAAAGTTGAAGGCATATTTATCGGGCTGAGATGAGATTTAGGTAGCACTTAGAGAATGAGGAGAGACATATCAGATGCTGATTTTGGCAGAATATGGAAGGTGTTTTATTTTAACTTTAGTATAAGGATATTGTTCAGTAAATAATACTTAATATAGAATATAGAATAATATTGTTTATTATCGAAGAATCTGACTAGTGGAAGAATATGGACGAAGATAAGCTTTATAAACCATACCTAGGAATGTATAGAATAATTATATATATATATTTTAAATTAAATTTATTTTTTTAATAAACATATAATGTATTTTTATCCTCAGGGGTACAGGTCTGTGAATCACCAGGTTTACACACTTCACAGCACTCATCATAGCACATTCCCTCCCCAATGTCCATATCCCCACCACCCTCTCCCGTCCCCCCTCCCCCCAGCCACCCTCAGTCTGTTTTTTGAGATTGAGTCTTTTATGGTTTGTCTTCCTCCCAATCCCACCTTCATTCTAGAATAATTTTAAATAGAGAAAACTTTAGATATGTGAAGACAATGAAATAATATGATGATAGTATGAATAGAAAGAATATTTTCAAGATAAAAATCTGAAGAATTAACAAGACTTATTGTCAGAAATGAGAAATAAATGAAAGGCAGCCTCAAATTTGATTTTGAGAGTTTATGGTTTAATTGCTATTCATACCATAAAAAAATAGTTGTTAGGAAAAATGTTGCACGTTTTGGATAGTTTGAGTGTGATATCTGTCTGGGTACATATGCTAACAGAAAGGTGAGCCTACGAAGAAGACAGCTTTTGGGAAAAAGGCAAATACTTATAAATGATTCTAACAGAGGTAATAACATGAAGTCATGGGATTCCTGGAATTCATTGTGGAAACTTGAAGAAACAAAAGTCGTCACGGAACAATTTATGGGAAAACATAATCAGGTGTTTAGAAGAATAAAATGAAACAGAGAATAAGAAAAATAAAGACAAGGAGTTAGAGGAATCGGGGGAAATGAAATTTCACTTTCTCAGAAGTGAAATTGAAGGAATTAGGAAGGCCATTCGTTCTGGGAATTTAGCAGAATGAGGAGAATGCATCATTTCTGCATTGATAAGCAAAAGCACTAATTTGTGGGGGAGGTATTCAGTCTCACTGAGAATCTCACTTTTCTGCCTAGGAAAAAACAAATGATTTATACAAAACTTTTTATATTTCATGTCAGTAAAGATAAACCAGAGACTCTGGGTTAGGACAACTCTGAAAGAAAAAAAAATATGTATCTTTGATAGCAACTTCAGCAAAGCCCAAAAATTGGGCATAGGTTACGTTTATATAAGAGAATACATGCCTCTCTCTTTTCTGATCCTGCTCACTCACAATAATCGCCTTTGTTTTTCTCCTTATGTATGATTAATTTGAAGAATTATTATAATGATGGAAATGTATATGATTAGAATGACTGGTGGTTCTAGTTTAGAACCCTAAGCCCAAGGAAAACCTCATCCCTTAATCAATTACTGTTTGGTAAAATAGAAGGAGGTAAAATACTATATATATAATTCTCAAAACTGTTGGGTTTATGCTTTCAACATTTTAAAAATGAACTCTATGATTTTCTTTCCTGCTTCACATTGTCCTCTTTTGAGAGGAAGCTTCTGGACTGTCATCTTTACCAATATTTCTATCTCAGCTCAGTTTCCAAAGGGTAAAATCCTGCAAGAAGGATTTTTATACATGCAAATGATTTACTAAGGAAATGCTCCCAAATGAAATCTGTAATGGAATGAGAAAAGCAGGACAGGAAGGAGAAAAAGCTAAGTAATGATTTCAGGCTTAGTACCAGACCCAGCCTGATTCATAGGGTAACTCTAAACTAAGCCTTAAACTTCAAAGTTTGTCCTAATTGGAGATAAGGGGAGTATAGAACTGTAATACTCTTGCAGATGCATAGGCCATTCATTCTAAGGCCATGGAAAGGAGGGACATGGAGTTTAGAGATATCATTCAAATCAGACAGAGCATTGCAATAGACCTGGGGCAATCCTGGATACCATTATTGTAGCATTTGAAAAAAAATTATTATAACATTAGTAACAATATCTAAAGAATATTATGTTCCATAGTCCTCTTTGTTCTGAAATAAATTTCAATATTAGTATAGTTACTATAGTTTTCTTTGCCGAAATATTAGCCAAATAGACCTTTTTCAGTTAATCTATATGCGACTTTATATTTTGAATGTATTTCTTGTAAGTGACATAAGCTTGGTCTTGTGGGTTTTTTTTTTAATCTGAAAAATCTCTCTTTTTCATTGGAGCATGTGAATTATTGCTTTTGATGTGATTATTGATATGGTTGGTTTTAAATATATCATATTGCTATATGCTTATTGTTTATATCATTTGCTATCTGTTCACTTTTCTACTCTTACTGCCTTCTTTTGGACTTATTGGACTTTTTTTATGATTTCATTTTATGTCCTCTGTTACCGTATTAGCTGTAACTCTTTGTTATTGGTATTTTAGTGGTTGCTATAGGAATTAGTTCATATCTTTAAATCATCACAGCCTACTTTTAAATGAGATCATCATTTCCATGTGGGATAGATACCACATGTAGAGTTAGTAGATACCACATACTACAGTTAGCCTCCTGGTTAAAAACCAATGTGTCGCAAATGGCAAGATTTCATTTCTTTTGATGGCTGTATAGTATTCCATTGTGTATATATACCACATCTTCTTGATCCATTCATCTGTTGATGGACATCTAGGTTCTTTCCATAGTTTGGCTATTGTGGACATTGCTGCTATAAACATTCGGGTGCACGTGCCCCTTTGGATCACTACGTTTGTATCTTTAGGGTAAATACCCAGTAGTGCAATTGCTGGGTCATAGGGCAGTTCTATTTTCAACATTTTGAGGAACCTCCATGCTGTTTTCCAGAGTGGCTGCACCAGCTTGCATTCCCACCAACAGTGTAGGAGGGTTCCCCTTTCTCCGCATCCTCGCCAGCATCTGTCATTTCCTGACTTGTTAATTTTAGCCATTCTGACTGGTGTGAGGTGATATCGCATTGTGGTTTTGATTTGTATTTCCCTGATGCCGAGTGATATGGAGCACTTTTTCATGTGTCTGTTGGCCATCTGGATTTCTTCTTTGCAGAAATGTCTGTTCATGTCCTCTGCCCATTTCTTGATTGGATTATTTGTTCTTTGGGTGTTGATTTTGCTAAGTTCTTTATAGATTCTGGACACTAGTTCTTTATCTGATATGTCGTTTGCAAATATCTTCTCCCATTCTGTCAGTTGTCTTTTGATTTTGTTAACTGTTTCCTTTGCTGTGCAAAAGCTTTTGATCTTGATGAAATCCCAATAGTTCATTTTTGCCCTTGCTTCCCTTGCCTTTGGCGTTCTTCCTAGGAAGATGTTGCTGTGGCTGAGGTCGAAGAGGTTGCTGCCTGTGTTCTCCTCAAGGATTTTGATGGATTCCTTTCGCACATTGAGGTCCTTCATCCATTTTGAGTCTATTTTTGTGTGTGGTATAAGGAAATGGTCCAATTTCATTTTTCTGCATGTGGCTGTCCAATTTTCCCAGCACCATTTATTGAAGAGGCTGTCTTTTTTCCATTGGACATTCTTTCCTGCTTTGTCGAAGATTAGTTGACCATAGAGTTGAGGGTCTATTTCTGGGCTCTCTATTCTGTTCCATTGATCTATGTGTCTGTTTTTGTGCAAGTACCATGCTGTCTTGATGACGACAGCTTTGTAATAGAGCTTGAAGTCTGGAATTGTGATGCCACCAACGTTGGCTTTCTTTTTCAATATCCCTTTGGCTATTCTAGGTCTTTTCTGGTTCCATATAAATTTTAGCATTATTTGCTAAAAAATCTTGCCATTTGCGACAACATGGATGGAACTAGAGCGTATCATGCTTAGCAAAATAAGTCAAGCTGAGAAAGACAACTATCATATGATCTCCCTGATATGAGGAAGTGGTGATGCAACATGGGGGCTCAAGTGGGTACGAGAAGAATCAATGAAACAAGATTGGATTGGGAGGGAGACAAACCATAAGTGACTCTTAATCTCACAAAACAAACTGAGGGTTGCTGGGGGGAGGGGGTTTGGGAGAAGGGTGTGGGATTATGGACATTGGGGAGGGTATGTGCTTTGGTGAGTGCTGTGAAGTGTGTAAACCTGGCGATTCACAGACCTGTATCCCTGGGGATAAAAATATATGTTTATAAAAAATAAAAAAATAATTAAAAAAAAAAAACAATGTGTGATTTTTCTGGCCTTACTATAAGCAATTAAAAGATTTCGCCTAACAAGAGTTGCCTCCCCACACCTGCTCTACTGTACAGCCAGTGCATTATAGTCCCTGAACGGAGGTGTAGGCAAAGACTCCTATCCATCTGGCTGGTCATACTCTTCCTGTGCAGCACCCCTAGCTCCACGGCCTTCAACCATATCTCATCACCCTGGACCTTTGGCATCATTCTCCTTCAGGTGCCTCTTTGGAGACTGCTTTAAGAGGGGAGAACATAAGACAGTTTTCTCCACTTTGACTTAGTACTCCGTACTTTCCCACTCTTGGACCTCTGCTATTGCCCTGACTCCACCCCAGGGTCTATAAAACTATCTGAACCCTTTGTTTAGGACTGTACATGGTGAGATAACCTCCATGTCTGTGATAACCTACCTGATCTTCTACTCATTTTCTGTCCATGAGGGAGGCAAAACAAGGTGAAGTCAACACTTTCTCTGGTTTGAGCCTCTTAGGCCATTGCAGTAAATGATTGAAGGCTTCACTGCTGCTTTTATTTTGGCTTACTGCTTTAATTGGCTATTCTAACAACAATAACTCAGCCTTCTCTCCCTGCTCAGCTGAGTTCCTGACCCTATAGTAGAAGTCCATTGCTCCTATCCTATCCCTTCTGCCATGATTGTCACACATTTCACTTTTACACATGTCATAAACCTCACATTTTTTATTTAAATTGTTTATTGCCTTTTAGAGTGACTTAAACATGTGGGGAAAAAAATCTTGCATTTACCCATGTCAGTTGCCATTTTAAGTGCTTTTTGCTTCTTCTGCTTTTTGAGTAATATTTCCACCTAATATATCCCTCCTGTCTGAAGGATGTCCTTTAATATTTTTGGTGATGCAGTTTGCTAGTGATAAATTGTTTTAGCTTTTGTAGGTCTAAAAAAATGTCTTTTGGGTTTTTGGTCTTCATTATTGAAAAATGTTTGTTTGGGAAAAGAATTCTCAAGTTTTGTTGTTGTTGTTTTTAAGTCCATTATTATAAAGATGTACCACTGTATTTTCACTTCTATTTTTTCCTGTAAGAAATATGATCTTTGTTCATCTGCACACAATGTTTGTTTGGTTTTTTTTTTTTTTTTTTTGGACAACTTTTAAAGATTTTCTTTTTATATCTCATTTTAGAAATTCACACTGTCCCTTGGTATAGTTTTCTTCCTGTTTTTGCTTATGTTCTGTTGCACTTGTAAAATACATGGATTTGTAGTTTTCTTCAGATTTGGAAAAGCTTTGATCATACTTTTTTCAAATATCTTCACCACCCCTCTATCCATTCCTTTAGGACTTAAGTTACAGATCAGGCTACTTAAAATTTTATTATGGTTGTGTTTATTTTGCATTATGTCTATTGCTTTGCCTTCAAATTTGGTAATTTTGTCCACTGGCCATTAATTTCATCCAGTGCATTTGTCATCTCTTTCATTGCAGTTTGCACTTGATAATATCATAATTTGTTCTTTGCCATAACTTCCAAGTCTTTACTTACTTTTCTTGAATATATAAAATATAATAATAGCTCTTTAAAGTCTTTCCCTGTTAATTACAACAGGTTTGTCAGTTCTGGTTAAATTTATTTCCTAATTATTTCCTGCTTTTCTGCATACCCAATTAATCTTTACTGACTACCAGACTCTCTAAACTTTATTTGGGTGTTAGATATAATTCCATTCCTATAAATATGTTTAGGGTTTCCTGAGCGATGCAGGTTAGTTATTTGGAAGCAGTGTGATCCTTTCAAGTCCTGAGATACAAGATTTTTAGAGGTAGGACCAGAGCAGTATCAGTGTAGGCTCAATTACCCCCCACTACAGAGGCAAGGCCCTTCTTTGGAATGTGTAGCTTTACAGACTGGCTGCTAGAAATAAATAGTATTTCTAGTCTCATGTGAGTGATGGACACAATTTCATTTAAACCATTTGGTACGCTCTCTCCTAGAGACTGTGGAAAATATTTAAAATCAACTGAGATTGGTGTGCCTGGGTTGCTCAGTGGTTTGGGCTGCTGCCTTCGTTTCGGGTCATGATCTCAGGGTCCTGGGATAGAGCCCCGCATCGGGCTCCCTGCTCCGTGGGAAGCCTGCTTCCCTCTCTCTCTCTCTGCCTTCCTCTCTGCCTACTTGTGATCTCTGTCTGTCAAATAAATAAATAAAATCTTTAAAAAAAAATCAACTGAGATTAATTTTATAGTATATGCCGTATCTTGGTGAATGTTTCACATGTATTTGAATGGTGATTGTATTTTGTAGCTGTTGGAGCTAGTGTTGTGTAATGCAGGGGAATAGAGATGGTAGACAACAATACTCAATCAGGATTTCATTGTTGAGGTCCTTTACTCATACTTGCTTTCTCTGTTTGAAAACTTATTGAGAAGGGGTGTTAAGAACTGCAACAGTGATTGTAGGGTTGCCTCATTCTCTTTTAGCGTGCTCTTATATTAGGGATTTTTATATCTTAATCATTATTTCAAATTTTCCCACTTATACCTGTTAACAGTTTATGTTCTGAACTCCATGTTCTTTTTGTATGATATTAATATATGCTGTTTTTTAGCTTTTTACATTCAAGTCCATTCAACTACCTTTTTCTTTATATTTAATATTCATCACTCATTGGCAGAACAGATTTAGGGCTTGTTATTTTAATTCAGACTGAAAATCTGCGTTTTAAATCGAGTGTATAGTCCATTTACACTTTGTGTGTAAATTGATGTACTGGTTTTAAGTCTGTCTTCTCTGTATTCATTTTCTATTTTCTCTACCTGTTCTTTTTTTCTGTTTCCATTTTCCTGGATTTTTATGCGTTAATAGTATTATGTTTTATTTAGTATTGTAGTATTACATTTTACTCCCTTATTACCTATAAAATTGGTATAACATTATCTTACAGATTTTAATCTATTTTTTTTTTTCTATTCCTAAATTCAGGATGGGCTCCACAATGTAGGCATCGTAGATAGGCACCTCACATTCTTGGACTTTCCTTTTACCTCACCTTCAGCCAGAAACAAATCTATTTTTGCCTTCCTAAATATTTGAAATCTAATATTTATACTTTAAAAACAATCAGAAAAAAAATAAAAGCAATCAGGATGACTGTCATAATTCACCCCTTACCTGATGAAGTGGAATAACCTCTTAATTAATTTGTCCTTTCATTCACCCATTCCCAGTTGGTCAACAATAATGGATCTGTTTGTCCTGGGCAGCTCATTTTATAAAGGATAAGCTACTGTGAGAAAGAAGGAATGAAAATGTGGGGTGGTGAAATGGGGATGGGGGAAGACAATACTGTAGACTAGTTGTAGTGAGTGTATTGATATGTATAAATTGTGCATAGTATCAACATAGTTGAAGGAAACCAAAGGCTGGCAAATGGGTTGAAGGGACTCCTAACACCAGGGAAAAGAAGATGCCACTCAGAGAAAATCATCTTCAGTGTTAAGGCCTTACCTTTGCAGGTCCTTAATCTGTTCAGTATCATGGTTATTTCTATATAGTGAGTGCTTAAATGGTTTAAGTGGGAAGATAGGTAAATTACTAAAGATGGATAAATGAACAGTTTCTCACTATTTAAACAAGATATTTTTGTTTGTGCCTTATTTAACTGGGCTCAGGTTCTAATACTTTTTCCTTTAGTGCAGTGAAGAGAACTAAGGTTCTTGAAGGAATATATTTCTGGAATAGGCTTGTTGAGAAATTTAAGGTCATTGCCATAAAGTAAAAGGCATCAAAAAAGCACAAATTGGAGACTGGCAGGGAAAAATTGAAATGGCTGAAGGCATCTTGAGGAATATGACATTTACACAGTGACTATGTAAATTTAAATGGCATGTCATAGGATTCAAATAAGTTGCAACATTTATTTTCAAAATGTTTTCGTTTAAAAATATTTTATGTCTATTATGCTAATTATAAAAATCAAAAGGTAATATAAGCAAATCTATTTTAATCTGGACTGATGTACAGCATTCTTAAAGTTCTAAGTCAAATTCAAGCATATTCATGCTTTCCCAAAATTACAATATTTTTATGATCTGACTACGTTGGTAGGCTTTAGATACTTTATCATATTCATACAAAATCAATTAGAGTATTGAAACAATTACCAACTAGATACTGAATAGGAAATATCATCTGGGATTTGCAGTTAAAGTAAAAATAACTTCTCCCTTAATTTAACCTATATGTAAAAAACTCTCTAGTCCATTCTCCATGTATGAGACCGTTTTTTCTCTGGTTAAGTAATTTTTAAGGCTTTAAAGGAGAATTGGTGATCACGTGTGTGTTTGGAAGCTTTGAGAAGATACTTAACCTTTTGTTTTTTAATAATTTTTTTATTTTTTATAAACATACATTTTTATCCCCAGGGGTACAGGTCTGTGAATCGCCAGATTTACACACTTCACAGCACTCACCAAAGCACATACCCTTCCCAGTGTCTATAACCCCACCCCCCTTCTCCCAAACCCCCTCCCCCCAGCAACCCTCAGTTTGTTTTGTGAGATTAAGAGTCACTTATGGTTTGTCTCCCTCCCAATCCCATCTTGTTTCTTTGAGTCTTCTACTACCCACTTAAGCCCCCATGTTTTATCACCACTTCCTCATATCACTACTGGGTATTTACCCTAAAGATACAAAAGTAGTGATCCAAAGGGGCACGTGCACCCGAATGTTTATAGCAGCAATGTCCACAATAGCCAAACTATGGAAAGAACCTATATGTCCATCAACAGATGAATGGATCAAGAAGTTGTCGTATATATACACAATGGAATACTATGCAGCCAACAAAAGAAATGAAATCTTGCCATTTGCGACAACATGGATGGAACTAGAGCGTATCATGCTTAGCGAAATAAGTCAAGCAGAGAAAGACAACTATCATATGATCTCCCTGATATGAGGAAGTGGTGATAATTCACCTTTATTAAATGTACTTCTCTTTTTGTCATGCCCACACCTCCAGTCCTCAAGATTTAACTCAAGAAATACCTCTTCATAAATCTTTCCTTACCCAGTAGACCTGGTAAAATTAATCACCACTTCTCTGTAATCTTATTGTATCATCTGCAAATGCCTTTTGGCCTGTGGTCTTTCCCTTGAGGATGTAGGCATTCATTCCCCAGCTGCCTCTACTGTTACCTGGTAAGAGTCAAAGCTGAGTCAGTTTCTAAGGATAGCCTTAAGTTATTCCAGGCAACGTTTCACATTCATCCAGTTGCATCTTCCATTCAATAACTTGTCAGTGTGGGGTATAAAAGCTTAAACGCTGCTTTATTTAAAAGAACCAAACCAAAACAAAACAAAAAAACCTAAGAAGACATCCAAGCCCCAGAGCTTTCCATAGGGTCAGCTGAATCCTCTAATTCAACTGTTACATAGTTTGTAATTTTCCTTCTGACCAATCATACTCACCTCAGTCCTTTAAAGGGGCTATTTATTAAAGGACTTCTCAATAAATTTCCTGCATTCAAATTTTACAGTCTCAGCGTCAGTTACTAGTGAACCCATTTAAGATAGCCTCTTTCTTAAATCTAGACTTTAATGATCTCAGCCTGCCCACAGCAGGAGAAGGGAACTTATATTTGCCTAAAAACTGTGATAGGTGATTTACATACCTCATTTCCTTTAATCCTCTTAAATCTGAGGTGCAGGCTCTTATTATATTAATTTACAAAAAGTTATTCCTGTATTCAATTGAGGGAGCATAGTTAAACTTCCAGTCTATGGATTCATATGAAACAAATAAGATTATTCCTTGGACCTTTAAAACTAAGTATACTTTTCTCCTTTTTAACAATCATAGTGTATATGGCATTTTTCCCTCGTCCAAATAGAACATGGTTTAAATTTAAAAATCACTTGATAAGTCAGGTTATACTCTTCCCTGATAATTCCATCACATTTCTCTACCTGTACTTACCTTTCCTGTATACACTTTACTGTGCACAGTCCAGCAGACCTCTGAATTATGGAATAATTCTTTTGCTCTCCATTCTTTGCTACTAATATTTCTTCAAGGGTTCTTTAAACCATATTTAGGCTTTATATTCTTGAACGGACTTCTGGCCTTCTCTTGAATTAATTTCCAGTAAATAGACATCAAACACTGATGTTGATTTTCTGGTCATAATATTAAACCTTTCAAGTGACAAAATTGGAATATGTTGTCATTATTACATATTACTGAATATGTGATGCCTTTCCTTTTCTTGTGATGAATTAGTTACATGTGCATGATTCATATTTTATCCTCCACAAAGAGCTTGCGAATATTGAATATGTTATATATACTGATATGCAACATGTTTTCTCATTTCCAATTTACTTTATTATCTTAAGTTTCATAATCATATGCCACTTCATATTAGCACTAATAACTGTCATTGTATTTATCAGATAAATTAGGTTAATAATATTTTGAAAACTCCTCTATACTGAGCATATACAGTAGAAATCTGAATAATGACATCATAGACACAAGACTGAATTCTGTTTTATCACATGTTTGGAAACTGAACTGATATATTTTCCTATAGAGTATAGGCTTGTTTTCATTTCTACTTATTCAGAAGTTTAATTTTGGAAGTAGCAAAGCTTATGCAGGAGGAACCCCCTGGCAGCATGCCAGTATGAGGATCCCTGTGCAACTGTTGACCAGTAAAATTGGCAAAAGAATTATTAAAAGACACTTATCTTAAATTTCTGAAAATGTCCCTGCACCACACATTTATTTTGCTTTATGCTTTATGGAGAGGCAAGATGGAAAACCCATGTCAGACCTACTTAATCAGAATCTTCCCTGACACCAGATGTTCAGGTGAATTGTGTCCACCTTACAGTCGTTGATGCCCCTTCTAAATTTGCTCTATTCTTTCTTTTCCTTGTTGTCTTTTCTTTCCCCTATTATACCAGGTAATTTTTTTTTCTCATTTCCCTTTTCTATGGACCCACATAAGCAACGGAGCTTGCAGCCTCTGCTAGCTGTTCAATTAAATGAAGAATCTTACCATCTCCTGATGTACTTGCTAATGGGGATAAATTTTTGAGAGTATTGACTGTTGGTGGTATTAAGATCCATTTAGAAAGAAGGGAGAACTAGGATTAAGCTGATTGGACAAGCTTTAAGGGATAGAAAAGTAAGGAGCTAATACTCATTAGAATTTGGCCATTTTTATATTAACCATTTTTTACTGTAGGGCCAGACTGATTATTAGTATTTATCCCCACATTTTGTGGATTCCAATAGATCACTAGCAAAAAATAAACAAAACAAACAAACAAAAAACAAACTTAACTCAAAGTAACTGTGTACATATAAAAGTACTATTAAGTTATCTTAAAAAGCATAATTTAAAAAAACTGCTGAGAGGGAGTGTGTCGCTGACTCACTTAGTAGAACATGTGACTCTTGATCTCAGGGTTGTTAGTTCAAGACCCACCTTGGGTGTACAGATTTTTTAAAAGTTTGAAAAAAAATACTGAGATCAAATTGACATATAAACAGTTTATTAGTTTCAGTCATTCAACATAATGATTTAATATTTGGGTATATTCTAAAGTCACAATAAATCTAGTTAAGTCTATCACAACACATAATTACACATTTTTTCCTGTGCTGAGGATTTTTAAGATCTACTTTTTAGCAATTTTCAAATATAAAATATAGTATTTTACTTGTAATCACCATGCTGTGTATTATATCTCCATGACTTTAAGTTTATTTTTGATTAGGAAAAATGTTCACAATATCCTCAGTACTATATGTAATTGAGGGAGATATGTTTAGTCTCTCTTGGTCCTTTTCTTTGGAAATCCTCATCTTGGTTTATAGTATCTTAAGAAAACATGTTAGAATCTTGTCTCTAATGACAGGAGTCAATAATAAATTTAAATTAACTACACTAAGCTAACTACATTAAAAGAATTCTGCATTTTATTGAAGATGAATAAACTTAAGTTGTGAAACTTTTAAGTATCTTACAACAGCACAGTGGCAGAGATGTGATCTGAGTAACTGCTGAGTGATTCCAATGACCACGGGATTAGTCACTCTACTATAATGCTTCTCTTGCGTCTTTTTTTTAAAAGAAAGAAAGAAAGAAAGAAAGAAAGAAAGAAAGAAAGAAAGAAAGAAAAAAGGAAAGAAAGAATGGAAGCAAAGAGAGGATACATCCCTACTAGTCTATTCAATCTATGATGACTAAATAGATAGATAAATAAATATTCTTTTTCATTTGATTTATAGATCACTGGGTAAAATGCATGAACATGTTCACTTGTTCTTAATGAATGCTTACATATTAGCATAACCAAGTAAAAAGCACATTTAACCTTAAGAATATAGAAAATAACAGTACTAAGTCAAACTGGAGGAACTGTTCTGTAAATTAAGGAGTCTAAAAATCAATGAAGAATATGTAATGTAAGTGTTAGAGCCAAGCCCTTTTTCTGCTGTAGAAGATACAAATGATAAATATCAATGTGATAAGACACATCTGAATATATTCAAGCTTTGAAAATTCTTAATCGAATTCAACAGAATACAGATGAACATATTTAATTTATTTAAACCTGTCTACTGCAGCCCATGTAGCATTAACTCCAAACTTGTTCCCGTTCACTAAGCCAGCCAATGTTTTGGATAACAATTCATGCTGTGGTTACCAACCAGTGTTGAGTCCTTGGCTCTGAACCTGTTCTTGGCTGACAACTACTATTTTGTCCCTTACGGTGGTACTGTTTTAATCTATTGTTCAACATGCACACTTCATCACTGAATAGGGATGAGATTTGCCTTCCTGCGTGGGTTTTATAGCAACCTACTTCATTTATGCATTATTAGAAATACCACTCCCACATTATAATGTAAATTTTGTCTTCAGAAATTTAGGCCTTCGATTTTAGAAATTTGCCAACTAATCTACACATTCCAGTTTCTAACTATAGCTTTAAGATAGTCAAGATGACTTAAATACCTATTCTTAGACCCGCATGTTATTAATATTAGGAAGATGGCTACGAAATGTTTCCATGGTTGATATTTTAATGCTGAAATATTCACTTAGTAATTGCTTAGAATATGTATATATTTTTAATAATTGTATGTTCTTATGAATGTGTGGTATTGTGTGTGTTTGTGTGTGTGTGTGTGTGTTTGTGTGTGTGTTATTTTTATTATGTGCTTATGGTAAGTGACCAAACAGAGCTTGATGTCTTTAGCAGGGAAGAAAAATTTAGCAAATTCCTGAATCAAAATTTTATTTATACTGTTATTAAGGAAAGAATGAGCATTCTAATTAAGAGAAAGTGTATATCAAAGTATTGACTGAGGCTGGGAAATGGAAAATAGTAAAAACTCAAATTAATCATTAATAATCTGTATTTGTATTCATGAAAGAAGAATAATTTATATAAGAAAATGATCAGCTTGGACATAAAAAGTAAGAAAATGCGATTCAATGAATTTAAGAATAGTTCCTTTATGGAACGTAGGTTGATCACTTTCTGATCTTTATCTTTAAGGTATATATATTTATACCACTCTAAATTTGCTTTTGGTAGAAGAACGTGTATTTACATGGAGTACACAGTTTTATGATATATTTATTGATAAGTTTAGAGACCAGTTATTAAGCCAGACATTTATTTGGGTGTAAGTAATTTTCACTTAATAAGACTTAGTATTTTTTTTTCCCTCATTGCCTCTGCCAGGCATTTCCTCTCCTGTGGAATACCCAGCCTTTTAACTCACCCAAGGCTACTGCTTTGTAACTCATTACTTAATTCTCTTTCTTGAGTGATGTCTTTCTAAGCCATGTCAGTCCATACATCTATCATTCCTTTGGATGTCTCTAGAATTTATTATCCAGTGCACTGTTATTTCCCTTTGTGTCTGTGTTGTCATCCATAACCCAAAGAGACTGGGAGTTGTTATAGAGTGTGTTATTTCTTGAAGCTTTTTGTTTAAAAAAAAAATTGCCTTGTCTAGGATGTTTGTTTTCCTTTGTCACCCTTGGATTAACCACTCCTACTCTTCTGTTCATATTCCTTTTAGATGCCTCCAGTCTTTTAATTATCTTAATCCATCCGTACTCATTTATTTTTCTTCTCTAACTTCATAGCATTTTACTTGCATTTATTGCAGAGAAATTTTTGTGTTCCTATTGTAAGTTTAATGTCTGCCTTTATATTTTATCTTTGATTTACTTTACAGTCATTCCACATTTACTGAAGATTTTCTATGATTCTGGGGCATCATCCTTTTCCAGGGGGTTTTTCCAGAGGGTTTAGCAAATCATAAATAGTTAGTAGAATATATAATATGTAATGAATAAATGGACAAATGAATGAAAAATCTTTTATTTGTCATACTCATAATATTTACTGATATTGGCCATGTTCAGTAAGAATGGAAATGGAAAAAAATAATAAATAAATAATTATTTTTCTTAATTTATCAATAATTTTTATAGGAGGCTTAAGTACAACTTTAATTTTAGACAGCCATTTATCTGGACAATTGCTGAAGTATGAACTTACAAAGAATAGAATTGACTATCAAGTAGCTAGGTTCACTTACTTGCTTGAATTACTTGTAATATTAAGTCTTAACTTTCGTAGTCTATAAAATGAGGCATTTAGATCAGTTGAAAGCAATTGCCTATTGTAAGACTAGAGTTTTCTAACACTAAGACTAATTGTATTTCTGCTTTAGTGGACCATGGAAGTTGAATGCATCCATTATACAATATGTGACTAAAGTATATTTTGATGTAGAGTTCAAAAATAGTGTTTCTTCCTGAAAAATTCAGAGGTGGCAGGATTGTATCATGATAAGGACTTTGATGTGAACTCAGACAGACTGAGTTCATGTCTAAGTTCTGCCATTTTTTTAGCTATGTAAACTTGGGCAAAAGTAGGTAAATCTTTCTGAGAATAAGTTTGTTCATCTCTTAACTGGGCAAAATAATTAATAAATTTACTTGAACTGTCAGTGTGATAAAGTGTAAACTATTTAGCACATGGATAATTTAACATAACCTGGCACATGATTAGCAGTTAAAGAGGGTCAGCTATTATTATGATCATATTAATACTAGAAATAATCATATATTAAGAAAACATTTCACTGGAAATAGCTGACTCTTTTTATCGTTTGATCCTTTTAGTCCCTGAAAAGTAGTCCAAATTTTAAAATTTCACTTAAAAAGGTTGGATTTTCATTTTTTGTTGTGTATTTCATTAGAGATTTTAAGTCTTCCAGGACTAGAGTTTGCTGCATAAAGTCAGCTAAATAAGTAACCTTGAGCAATATTTAAACGTTACTATGATTCATTCACTAAATTCTGTAAATTGGATATCATTTACTTAAAAAAACTCAGCGTTGTCACCTTTGTATTATATTCATTATCTTTCAATAATATTGATACTTGATATATTTGGCTTTTATAGATAGAAACACCAAAGTTTAAGAAAACCATCTGAACAGATATGAACATAGGGATGATTAAGTTCTATTATATAACCTAATAGTTACTTGATCGTATCCTAATAATGTATTTAATCTTCTTTTATTCTCAGAATATCTGAGAAACAAATACATGATAATACTAATAAAATCATACTATCCAAGAAGGAAGAACTTATGGTCATTTAACCAGGGGGTTGCTTGTCTTGACTAGCTCATGGCAATAGTAACTTCTTTCCTGCTACCAAGACCTTCTGACAGTTTTTGCTAAACAGCATTTTAGAAACTCTTTGAAACATGTGGTTAGTGGCCTTTAAGATGTGGATCCTGACATAGGGTACACTAGGAATGTTCTCTGAAAAATTGTCAACTGGCTTGAGGTTATTTCTTTTTTAGAGAAGTAATAATTTTAATACAATTGTCATGCTTTCAACTATATCCAAAGCGCTTTGATAGACAGATGAAAAAGATAGTGAATGTTTAGTCCCAGTATTCAAAGAATTTATCATCCAATATGAGAATGTATTGTCAGTACTTCCTGGTATGCAGAGCATCATACCTAATCCGGGTGAGTATGGGTGCTGAGAGGGTAGAAAGGAGACGACATTCAGAAAAGTTTGCCAAATATTCACATTCTGGGTTCTTCTTAATGGAATTTGTTGCAATATGTAAATGTTGCAATATGTAAATTTGGAAGCAACAATCTGAAACAAACCATTCTCTCAAATGGCTCTGAATGGGTTCGGTAAATACATATTTTTTCCATGAGATTTGCACTTTATATGTAAGTCAGCACCAGCAGAAGAGTGGATGAAATGGTGTTACATCGCTCAGGCTCATAGGCCCCGATGTTTCATAAATGTGTCTAATATAGCTCAATAACATTAGATACCCTGTGACAGAATCCAGAACCCCATATCTGTCTGCCTGGAAAAAGTAATTTTCCTTTTATGAAGAAGCAGTCTGTTTTTGGGAAATCATATAATTACTTGGAGAATAAAGAATCTTTGAAATAAAGGCACAGGCACTCTTCCTTTTCTCTGACCTTGCCTCTTAGTGATTACAGTTACCCAGTTGGCCAGCCAGAGTGCTTCTTTCATTGCCATATTTATTTTTCTAATCATTTGACATGACAAAAAATTGTCATTAGTATTAGAATACTAAGACAGGATAATGGTTTGCCACTTTGAAAGGAAATGTCTCTAGAGCTTTGCCTGTGGGAGATCAGAGTCCTGTCAAAACATTCTATTCTGTAGGATTAATCTCTTAAATATGTTAGAATACTTCCATTTATAGAACTCTCTTGTGACTTATAAGCAGTGATATTCAGGTACTGACAAATGGATTGATAAAATCTTTCTGTTGCTTAATGATAGAAATAGAGTAAGAAAAGCTCTGTCTGTGTATTTTCTTTTTTTAATGAATTTTATAGACATGCAATAGGTTTAAGGGGGCCAGCCATTTCTCTCTTAGATTTCCCTTTCACCTTATGATTCTGGGCGAATTTTAAAAATAATACGTAGTGAAACTGTTTTTTGAAATATGAATATTTTTACAAGTATTAGATGAGATTATGTTTATCTACCAGATACTATGGAAGATGGCATACCTCATAATTCTATGTAGTATCCAGAAATTTCCCAGATACTTCTTGATAACCAACTTTTGTTGCAATAAACATAAATAGTGACACTTTTCTCAAAGATACTTCTAATAAATATGCTAACACAAAATTATATAGAGTTTTTTTTTTTCATTCAAGATGGTTGTTTGGGCAAAGATACTGGCTAACCTTCCTGGTAAGCTTATTAAAATTGTAGGTCAGGAAAAAAATGATATTAGTAACAAGAGCAAGAAGACCATGATTTATCAAACCCTTGTTTGATAAAAACATGGAGGGGGTTTTTGCTTTCACTCATCATGGCTTAATTGGTAAAGGAATAGTTCCCCACTGAAAATAACTAAAAATTTTGAAAAATAAATATGACATAGCTTTATTTTGGTATTGAGCAAATGAGAAAGAAAGAAAACATAGAAAAGGTAATCACAGTTTTTACCCTGGCTTTCTGCCCGGAGATAATTCCAGAAGCCTGCCATAGAAGGAGAAAAAGCAAGTCAACAAAATAGTTATGCTAAGTTTGGGAAGTTGAGATCAATGTTCAGCCAGTCTAGGACACTGGAAGATTACTGGAAAGGAGGCAGCTATGAAATGTAAGAGCTTCAGAAATTTGCATGGAGGCCATTGGAATCTGCTGCTAAGTGGCACATGCATAGATTGAAACTCTATAGGACAAAGCAAAGAACTGTCAGAATTCTAGCAAATGAAATTACTTCAGAATACACAATATTAGGAACTGTTTAAGTTCTAGTAAGTCAGAGTAGACAGACTGTTCAAACCTGGGGGCTTCAGTAGGGACTCCTGAAAAGTCATGTCTAGGAGGGCTAAACTAGTCTATGTTCTAACAAAACCTAAATATAAATCTCAAATAGATAAAGCTGCTCTACAGTTAACTGTCTTCTAAAACAACTATCACTTTTAAAGACAACAGAATCCAAGCAGATAACAATGTATTATTCACAATCCAGTATATCCCAAATATTCATATATATACAAATAACTATAATTTATATTCAATAATCTCATAGATGCTCCAGCTATTTTAATAAGTCAAATAAACCAATGATATAGAGATTAGAAAATATTTAGTAAAATGTCTTCATAGAATGATCATTTATATTAGAAGAACCTGAAGAATCAACAAAAAATATAATAACTAGTAAAAGATTTTCAGTAAATATTGATAAAGATGTGGACAAACTGGAACCCTCATACATTGCTGATAAAAACATAAACTGAATCAGGCACTTAGGAAAATAGTTCAATAATTTATAAAATGGTAAACGTATACTCAACATAAAAGCCAGAAACTTGGGGCACCTGGGTGATTCAGTGGGTTCAGCTTCTGCCTTCGGCTCATGTCATGATCTTGGGGTACCGGGATCAAGCCCTATATTGGGCTCTCTGCTTAGCGGGGAACATGCTTCCCCCTCTCTCTCTCTCTGCCTGCCTCTCTGCCTACTTGTGGTCTCTCTCTATCAAATAAATAAATAAATAAATAAAATCTTAAAAGAAAAAAATCCAGAAACTCTACAACTAGGTAGGTATCAGCTGCTAGGACATATGAAAACGTATATCTACACAAAGACTTTATACCAGTGACTATAATGGTGTCAACATAATAGCTCCCTAGTGGGAATTGTACATACATCAGCTGACAAGTGGATAAAAAAAATGTGATATAAATCTATATAATAAAACACTTAGTGACAATAAAAAGAAAAAATACATGTGTAGAACAACACACAAGAAGTGTGATTCCATTTATATATTTATATATATTTCTAGAAACGATCTATCTATTGAAAAAAGAAAACCGTGATTGTGTGGGGATGGGAGGTGAAAGTAAAGGGGTGGCAAAAATGATTCTGAATATAGGGTTTGGCAGTGACGCAGCTCTATAAATGCACTAAAATTTAACAAATAATCTTTGAAATAGACGTAACTGGTAAAAAATGGGTATATATATAAAATGTGTATATATGTAAAGTATAACAGTATAACTTTTATTTTTTAATTTTTAAAGTTAATTACATTATAGTTAACATATAATATTATATTTACAATATACAATATAATGATTCAACAATTCTATATATGACTCCACATTTATCACAGTAAGTATACTCTTAATCCCCTTTACCTGTTACCCATGCCCCATCAGAGATATTGGCATGTAGCTCTCTTTTTTGTAGTGGCTATCTGGTTTTGATATCAGAGTAATCCTGGCCTTATAGAATAATTTGGAAGCTTTTTTTCCTTCCTCCTCCTCCTCCTTCTTTTTGGAATAGTTAGAGAAGAATACCTACTAACTCATTAAATGTTCGGTAGAATTCACCTATGAAGCCATCTGCTCCTGGACTTCATTGGCAGTTTTTTGATTTCGGATTCAATTTCCTTGCTGGTAATTGGTCTGGTCAAATTTTCTATTTCTTCCTGAATCAGTTTTGGGAGGTTATATGTTTCTAGAAATTTATCCATTTTTTTTCTATGTTTTTCACTTTGTTAACATATAATTTCGCATAGTGTTATTTTTGAATCCTTTGTTTTTCTGTGGTGTCATTTGTTATTTCTCCTCTTTCATTTCTGATTTTGCTTATTTGAGTCCTCTGTCTGTCTGTCTCTATTTTTTTCTTTTTGATAAGTCTGGCAAAAGGTTCAATTGTGTGGATCTTTACAAAATATCAGTTCCTTCTGATTTTATGTATTATTCTATTGTTTTTCTTTTCTATTATTTTCTTTTACTTTTTTTTTAGTTTCTTATTTTGCTTATTTCTGCTTTAATCTTTATTATTCCCTTCTACTGATTTTAGGTTTTGTTTATTCTTCTTTTTCTATTCTTCAGGTATAAGGTTGGGTTGTTTATTTGAGATTTTTCTTGATTTTTCAGTATGCCTATATTGCTATAAACTTTCCTCTTAGAACAGATTTTGCTGCATCCCAATGATTTGGGAACATTGTATTTTAATTTTCATTTGTCTCTGTGTTGTTTTGATTTCTTCGTTGACCCCTTCACTGTTGAGTAACATATTATTTAACTGCCATGTATTTATGTTCCCTGTGATTTATTTCTAATTTCACAGCACTGTGGTCAGAAAAGATGCATGGTATTACCTTAATCTTTTTGAATTTGTTGAGTCATTTTTGTAGCCCAACATATGATCTATTGTGAAGATTGTTCCTGTGCACTTGAAAAGAATGTGTATTCCACTGTTAGGTTGGAATATTCTGAATATATCTGTTAAATCTGTCAAATATATCTGTTAAATCTGGTCCAATGTGTCATTCATTCAAAGATCCTGTTTTCTTATTGATTTTCTGTTTGAATGACCTATCCATTGTTATAGGTAAGTGTTGAAGTCCTCTACTATTACTTTATTACTATCAGTTACTTTGTTTTTTATTAGCTACTTAATGTTTTAGATGTTCCCATATTAGATGCTAAAATATTTATGATTTTTATATCTTCTTATTAGATTGTTCCCTTTATGATTACATAGGATCTTTCTTTGTCTTTTTGTTATAGTCTTTCTTTAAAGTCTATTTGTATAGTAAATGTTTTTCCATCCCTTCACTTGTAATCTGCATGTGTCTTTAAGTCTGAAACGGATCTCTTCTAGGCAAGTCTCTTGTGTGTATGTGTGTATATGTGTGTGTATGTGTGTGCACACACATGGGTTTTGTTTTTTCATTCATTCTATCACCCTGTGTCTTTAGATTGGATATTTTAGTTAATTTACATTCAAAGTAATTACTGATAGGCATGTACGTATTGCCATTTGTTACTTGTTTTAAGGTTCTTCTTTTAGTTCCTCTCTGCTCCTTTCTTTCTTCACTCTCTACTGTCATGGTTTGCTGGCTTCCTTTAATGTTATAGTTGGATTCCTTTCTCTTTATTTTCTGCATATCTATTACTGGTTTTAGATTCGTAGTACCCCTAGGGTTATATATAACATCTTATCCATATGGCAGTTGCTTAAGTTTTAACCTATTATAAAAGCACTAAATTTTTACTCCTCAAACCCCTCCTTGTTTTAAATATATGGTGTCATACTTTACATCCTTTTATTTAGTGAATCCCTTGACTGATTTTTATAGATATATTTAATTTTACTACTTTTTGTGCTTTCTACTCTCTTACTCCTGTTTTTGTCTTTCCTTTCGCTTACAGAATCCTGTTTAACATTTTTTGTGTGGCTGGCTTAGTGATGCTGAATTCCTTTAACTTTTTCAGAAACTGTTTAACTCTCCTTCTATTGAGGATAATGGCTTTGATGAATATAGTGATAGAGTGATCTTGGTTGCCTGTTCCCTGGCCTCCCACCCCCCATTTTGAGTATATCACGCCACTCCCTTCTGGCCTATAAAGTTTCTGCTGAAAAAATGATCTGACAACCTTATGTAACTGTTTTCTTCTGTTGTCTTTAAAGTTCTCTCTTTGTCACTATTTTTTTTTTTTTTACCATTTTAATTATTACATGTCTTGTTTGAACTTCCTTGGTTTGATTTTGCTGGGGTCTCTTTGTGCCTCATGGATCTGGATTTATTTCCTTCCCTAGATTCAGGAAGTTTTCAGCTATTATTTTTTTCAAATAAATTTTCTGCCCCCTTTCTCTCTTTCCTCCTTCTGGGATCCCTATAATGCACACGTTTGTTATGCTTGATGTTGTTGCTGAGTTGCCCTAATTGATTTTTATTTTTTATCATTAACTTTCCTCTCTCCTGTTCAGCTTGATTACTTTATATTACTTTGTCCTGCAGGTTGCTGATACATTCTTCTGCTTCCTCTAGTCTGCAATTTATTCCATGCAGTGTATCTTTAATATCAGTT
Organism: Mustela putorius furo; assembly: GCF_011764305.1. Lineage (NCBI taxonomy): Eukaryota > Metazoa > Chordata > Mammalia > Carnivora > Mustelidae > Mustela > Mustela putorius. The sequence continues at coordinate 11,575,312 of NW_025421375.1, forward strand.
ATTGAGTTTCTCATCTCTTGTTGAGTGTCTCCCTGAAGTCCGCTCTTTTTCAAGTACAGTGAGTATCTTTATAGCCAATGTTTTACATTATATATTAAGCATATTACATGTTTTTGTTTCACTTAGGCTTCTTGCTGTGGTTCATCTTCCTTGTTCAGGCTCCCCAGTCATGGGGTGCTTAGTATGGTCTTTTCCTCTCCCTTCTCAAGGCCTATAGCTCCCTTCCTCCTGAGGATAGCCCCTCTGGTCTATTTTACTCCTGACCACATCTCTGCCCTTCCCATTCTTTTTGATGTGGCCTCTTCTCTCCGTGGAGTTGTGGAGACTCAGTTCTGTCAGTTTTGGGTCATTTTTTTGTTTACTTACACTGATGTGCTTGTTATCTAGGTATATCCATGGGTTGAGATGAGCCTGAAACTTTTTACTCCGTCATCTTTCACAGAAAGATACAAGGTACAGCACCATGATATTTCAGGGAATTAAAGAAAATTATTTCAATGAAAGTTACAATTTTAACTCACAAAGTAAGTCAAACAACTTGAAATCTGGCTGCCTTTTGGAATTTCTATTAGAAAGTAAATGAGACCAATGCTGAAAGGAAACCTTTTGAACTTAAACAATGTTACCTTATAATATCTTTAATTATAATACTATTAGAAATGCAACTCGGAAAGCATACCAATAACACATTTTTTCTCAGGAAGTTTCTTAAGGATATTTTCCAGCAAAATGAAACAGCAATCAGAAATAGGATATAATTATATAAGAAATACTGGAACTCTACTCTGAGGTTAATGAAAAGAAATTGGCCTAGATTTAAATAATAGTCAGCAAGTATGCTTCAAGAACAATGTCTTCTAAGAGTGCAATGAATTCCAAACATGCAGAATGGCTAATAATAGACGTAAACTGAAAAGAATCAAACTATTCATCAATAAATCAATGGATAAATGAATCATCAATAAATGAATGGGTAATTGTGATATGTCCATACATTGTAATGCAAGTTACCAATAGAAAGTAAATTAACTATTGTTACTTGCAACAACATGGGTGAATCTCAAAATTATGCTGAGCAAAAGAAGCAAACCAAAAAAAGTGCTAGTTTCAAATATTTCATAAAATTTTCAAAAATGCAGAATAATTCATAGGGAAAGAGTCAGTTAGTTGTTTCTTCAGGACAGGAGCAATGTCAGGGATGAATTACAATGTGGCATGAGGAAACTTTTGGAAGGTGATGTATGTGTTTTTTATCTTTATTGTGGTGAAAGTTTCACAAATTTATATATGTCAAAGCAGAACCAATTGTGTACTTTAAACAGGTGAAATTGAATATATTTCAATTATGGCTGAATGAAATTTTAAAACACAAAATCCTATTTGAGTTAAAGATTGCATTTGGCTAACTTCTCTCCTCTTTGATATGTCCCATGTTACCAAAACCTACTTAATTGTTCAGTAAAATAACAAGTTAAAAGTTCTATTGTCCATTAAAAAACGTGAAGTGGAACAGATTGTTCTCCATTCTGCAGGTAGAGAATATATAGTTTGTAAATTATTTTTAAATAATTTTAAACTTTTACTTGTGTACATAGGCTCCCCACCCTTTTCAACCTCCATTACTTAATTGATCTTTGTAAACAGGCATTGAAACATTACAACAATGTTTGGTTGCACCAATTTTATTAACTTACAGTGCAATACGTATTATTTTTCTGAGACTAACCAAAGGTTATTATCTCAAGTTTCTTGCTGCCTGCTTTACCAGCATTTGATAGGAGGATCTTTTATATACATTTGTAATAGATGAAAAATAAACCAGATTGCAAATCCTTTTTTTTTTTTTTTTTGTTTTAAAGTTTAAACCATATACCAAGTCCTTGGTCCAAACTGTGTAGGATGAGTTAAAGTTAAATTGTATTCTATTAACCTGTATGAGTGTATGCTACTAACCAGTATGAGGAAAAAATCTGTAGTATAAAAAGCACACTGTAAATGTATTGATTCTTCATCCCATATAACCATTTAATAGGATAATTTTTTATCTCTTGGTAGGATATTATTTTTGTTTTTAATCTTTAAATAAAACTCACTCTTTGGCTTGAATTTGAGGTTAGGTTTTTAATAATAAATCATAGACACTAAATGTACACAAATATTTTATGTACCTTAATGTTTTAGTTCTTTATTGCTCCATAAAAAATGACCCCAAATTTCCAGGTATAAACAATAATAATCATTTGTTTTACTCAGAGATTTGCTTCTTGGTCAAGGTTCATTGGAAACAAATCATGCTTGTTTCAAAAAGTGTCACCCAGGGCAGCTCAGCTGCAAACTGGGATCACAGGAAGACTGGCTTGCTTATATTTGTGTCCTTGATGTTGGTCCTCAGCTGGGATCTCAGCTGGAGCTGTCTTTCTGAACATCTACATATGACTGCTTGGTATCCTCATAGGATGCTAGCTGGTTTCCAAGTGCAAGTATTCTACAATACCAGGTGGAAGCTGTTTATTAGCTTTCTCTTCCTGTGTAACAAATTAGCACAAAATTAGAAGAATGGAGCAATATCTTTTATTGCCTCATGGTTTTCTATTTGCTTGCTTTTTGGTTTTTTGTTCCTTGTTTTTTCTTTGTTCTGTTTTTGCTTTTTATTCCATTTTGTTTTCATCGTAGCTGAGAATCTGAACATGTCTGTTAAGTATCTTCTGTGTCAGGGTCTCTCAAAGGATGTAATCTAGTGTCAGTTTGAGGTGTAGTCTTCCTAAGATTTGACTGGAGACATTTTTGCTCCTAAGCTAGCTCACTTGGTGGTTGGCAGGATTCAGTCCCTGATAGGCTATTGAACAGAGGGTCTTGGTTCCTCACTGGCTACTGGCCAGAAGTCATCCTCATTTTCTACCTCTGCAACAAGGTAGCTTGTTTCATCAATACATGCATGCTGACAAGGCAACAGAGAAAAAAATCCAGCAAGAGAGATTAGTTTCTGTTAACCAATCATGAAAATCACATCCTATCTCTTTTGGCACATTCTGTTGCTTCCACACAAACATCAGTCTAGGTCAGACACAAGGGAAGAAGATTTCACAAGGACATAAATACCAGGAGGTGGGGATTACTTCTGAGTGTCTTTGAAAGCTGTCCCCCATAGATTATTTCCATTTATAACTCAGCCTTAGAAATTATATGACATTTGTCCCATATATTTCTCCCAATTATGTGACATTTTTCCCAAGGTAGGCACAAATTTCTGCCCAGGTTCAATATTGAACCCAGTACTGGGGCGCCTGGGTGGCTCAGTTGTTAAACCTCTGCCTTGGGCTCAGGTCATGATCCCAGATCCTGGGATCCAGCCCCGCATCGGGCTCCCTGGTCATCCAGAAGCCTCCTTCTCCCTCTCCCACTTCTCCTGTTTGTGTTTCCTCTCTCACTATGTCTCAAATAAATAAAAATCTTTAAAAAAAATTATTGAGCCCAGTACTCAGAGGAGTGTTAATTTTCCCTTAAATAAAATACATGCTGGATGTGATAGATTGTGGAGAACATCTCCAGCAAATGCAGTTGTCCATACTTGGTAATTATAAATAGGTAGTGATTTAATTGTTAGAGCATATGTTCCTGATTCATATTATTGTTAATTTATATTAATATTATCAAAAATATTTGGATTTGTTTTTATATCATTTTTCTTTCTAGAAAATGTGAAATATCTTTATATACTACAAAAAATATGAGAAAAATATCTATGGATTACATACATTTGAGGCAACAAAAAAATCTTGTGTTAATATGTGTTAATTGTGTTAAATCTTATGTTAATAAAAAAATCTATGTGTTAGTAAAATAGCCTGATGATTAATAAAGCCTTTATACATAGCTTCTGCAAATTCAGTTGTAAGCTATGTTTTGAAAATATGCTTTGCCACCAGAAAAATTGAGTATATGGCCTTAAGAAAATTGTTCAATTTGAAATTTGATTTCCTTATTACTAAAATACCATAAGTTTATAGGGTTGATAGAAAATTTAAATGAGAAAATGAATGTGTACCATATAGCATACTTAGTATGTTCAGTCTTGTAAGATGGCATTTTATAAGGAATAATACCTGCTTAGGTTGCTTACTTTGAATGCTGGGATTTTGACTTTTAAACAAAGTGTGTTCAATCCAGTTATTTATATCATATATGAGATTAGAGTTAATTCATGATTTATAATGATAGGAAACGAAAGTCATAATTAAGGATGTTTCACAATGAAAGATATAAAACAAACTATGTATTTTCCTAAAGGATATACTTAGGGTTTCAGTGTAAGACTGCACGAAACCACTAATAAGTGTGTCCAGGCTAATGTTGCCTCTGTTTGGATGGTTCTTCTTTAGTTTAGATTCAAAATGATTGATCTGAAATTTCTGCCTCTTTCTGCCCGAGCCCTTATTTATAAGTCCAATGCATTTTTTTTTTTGCTGTTGTTGTTTTATGTGCATTTTAAATTTAATTCAAATACTTACTTAGTGCCCTCTACAGATTGTTAGCACTTGTGAATGCACAAATTTTCTCTTCTTAACATTTTGTATTTGCATTCTTTTTTTCTGTAACTATCATCTGCTCTAGAATAGTGGTTCTTCAACTGTTGTCACTGGACAGGCAGCATCAGCAACACATGGAAACTTATTAGATTTATTTTTTAATATTTTTTTTAATTTTTTATTTTTTATAAACATATATTTTTATCCCCAGGGGTACAGGTCGAAATAGAATCCTTCAGATCCCAATTAAGACCTATCTAATAGGACACTTTGGAAATGAGGACCAGTAATCAGAGTTTTAAAAGTGATAGCAAGGGATGCCTGGGTGTCTCAGTTGGTTAAGCTTCTCACTCTTGATTTTGGCTTAGGTCATGATCTCTGAGTCCTGAGATCCAGTTCCACATTGGGCTCCACATTCAGCGCAGGGTCTACTTGGGGATTTCTTTCTCCTTCTGTCCCTCCCCCTGCTTACACTTTCTCTCTCTAAATAAAACAAAAATAAATAAAAAGGGATAGTGATTCTGACATACAATTAAGTTTGTGAGTCACTGATCTACGGTCCTCATCCTGCGTGCATGGTTTGCATTATTTGTAGCCTGTGTCAGTGGGAATAACATTGTGGTGTCCTTTTGTTGGAAAAGACTTCCACAGTTGAAGTTATTGTTGAAGATTGTTCCCTAATTTTACAGAGACATATTTGTTTTTAAAGCACTACCCTAGCCTAGCAAGAGTCATTGTTTGTTTTATGTCTATTACATAAAGAATGTGTCTGTAATTCAGGAAAACTATAGAATAATTTTAAATGCCATTTATTTTTCCTTTTGTAAAAAACTCTTTGAAGTTTTTAAAAACTAATACCTGTGCATATGAGGAGTCAGAGACACAGATTATAGGATGCATGGTACAAAATTTAAAAAGATAAAAGTGTTCATGAAAGTTTTACTAATTCCCAATGGTATAATTTGTGACCACTCAGAATTCCTCTCTGGAAACAAATATGATTATTAGAATCTTATGATAAAATTTTAAGATAGTCTATACAAATATGAATATAATATATATTCAAATATACACATACTAGCATATTATGTATCATTTCTTTTGTTAATGTAAAAAAACTGTAAAAATTATATATTGGTGCACATAGTGTTGCATTATTTTAGTATTTCACTATATAGACTATTAAACAATTCCTCATAGATGCATATTTAGAATATTACCAATCTTTTGTTATTATAAATTATTTTATAATGAATATCTTCATATGTTACATTTGTTTGCATGTGACATTATTTGTAGGTTAAAATTAAATGCATTCGGTGAATAGTTTGTTAACTCTTAGTTTGGCTAGATATTTTAAAATAATCTTGCATAGAAATTGCCCAATTTTCACAAAGTAAGCAATATACAAGCAAAACAGTTTTCCATACTCTTCTCAGTGATGAGTTATCAAATATTTAGTATTTTATTAGACTAGAATATTATTTCATATCTGTTTTAAGTTGCATCTTTTTTTAGGTTTAAATCATGTCATATATTGAAGAGACACATATACATCCTCTTCTATGAACTGTCTTCTTCTGTCTTTCACTTGTTTCTCTTACAATGTTCATATGTTTACTTTTTTATTTGTAACAGTCCTTTACTTAATACGAAAATTAGCTTTATAAATTTGCAATTATTTAGATAACTAAAAATGAAGAGAATAATACCATAGAGCAGGTATGAGTAATATAGGACTAAGAAGCATCCTATTATTGTATCTTTTCGCAGGATGCAATATTGAGTAACTTTAAATTTTGTTAAGTATGCGTCTATAAATTCTCAAATGCCTAAAAAGTGTTTATAAAGACCAAACGTTTAAAAGAGAAAGAGTTTTATGCATGTTTGGCTTGTTTCGTTCTTTTACGTCTTACTTAATTCAAAATCGAAAATATGTAGGTTGGCTTTGACAGAGATTCAAGTGCAAGTATATTTTATTTAGAATATTATTGTAGGACGGGCACCTAATTGGCTCAATCAGTTAAGTATTTGACTCAATCTCAGCTCAGGTCTTGATGTCAGGGTCATGAGTTCAATCCCTGTCTTGGGCTCCATGCTGGGTGTGGAGCCACCTTAAAGAAAAAAGAAAAAAAATATTGTAGGAAAATCCAGTAAGAGTGGAAAGGGAAGATAAAAAAGGGAAGATAGGCAGCCAATTTTTTTTACTTTTAATTTTATTAACATATAATGAATTATTTATTTCAGGGGTACGGGTCTGTGATTCATCAGTCTTACACAATTCACAGCCCTCACCATACATATACCCTCCCCAGTGTCTGTCACCCAGACACCCCATCCTTCCCATCCCCCTCCATTACAGCAACCCTCAGTATGATTCCTGAGATTAAGAATCTTTTATGGTCTGTCTCAATCTCCGGTTTTCTCCCATTTAATTTATTCCTCTCCTCTCCCATGATCTTCTGTCTTGTTTCTCAAATTCCACATATCCGAGACATCATATGATAATTGTCTTTCTCTGATAGACTTATTTAGCTTAGCATAATACCCTCTAGTTCCATCCACATCATTGCAGATAGCAAGATTTCATGTTTTTCATGGGTACATAATATTCCTGTGTGTGTGTGTGTGTGTGTGTGTGTGTGTGTGTGTGTGTGAGAGACATCTTTATCCATTCATCTATCGATGGACATCTATGCTCTTTGCATAGTTGGCTATTGTGGACATTGCTGCTATAAACATTCAGATGCATGTGCCCCTTTGGATCACTACATTTGTATCTTTGGGTTAAATATCTAATAGTGCAATTGCTGGGGTGTAGGGTAGCTTTATTCTCAACTTTTTGAGGAACTTCCATCCTGTTTTCCAGAGTGGTGGCACCAGCTTGCATTCCCACCAAAAGTATAGGAGGGTTCCCCTTTCTCTGCATCCTCACCAACCTCCTAACTTGTTAATTTTAGCCATTCTGACTGATGTGAGGTGGTATCTCATTATGGTTTTGATTTGTATTTCCCTGAAGGGAGGCAGACAATAAAGAGTATGTTAATAAAAAGTTGACACTGTAGGAAACTGAAGCTTATTCCCTATGGGGAATTCTATGACCCAGTGGAAAACATGTTCCTCTGTGTTATTATCCTTTGAAGGAGAAAGGGATCTTCACCACCTTCCATCAGTCATTGGTTGAAGGATGCCTCTTTTGGAAAGGGAGTGACATGTAGGAATGAGGAGTACTTCCTTTGCAGGCTGCTCGTTATAGTGAGGTGCTCTTACCTATGGAGAATGGAAAGTTTCTGACTCGCTGGTCACTCGTTATCCCATGCCCTATGTTCCCCAGCCACATATTGTCTTAAGGTATGAAGGGAGTTTCAGGCCCAGTTGGTAAGAATTGAATTCTACCTGACATCTTATTGTTAACAGGACTTATGATGTTTCCTCCTTCCCTTTTCTGCCATGCTAGTCTTTAAATGCAGGACTCTCATAGACTGAGAAAAGTGAGCCTACTTTCCCACCACCTGTTGTTAGGTTGGGGATGGAAAGATCCTGAGTCTGGATTATCGCCAACATCAGTTGGTAGAGAGGATAGTAAAATGCTCTGCTGCTATGCTTTTCCTCCAGTCCTTGGTTCTCAACCTTAACCACCAACTTTCCTCTTTTCATCTTTCTCCTTTGGTCACCACTTAAATTATTTCTAGGATTTATAGTTGTAATTAGAGGGAAGGAACAGACAGAGATGGGTCTATGTAATCTTATCTGAACTGGAAGTCTGTGGTTGCCCTTTTTAAAAATGGAATATGTTTTTCTCTTCTTTTTTTAATGGAGAATAATAACATAAAAACACTTGGACTAAGAGTCTTTTGAAAATTAATTTCAGAACCATTTAGAGTTTTATAACTATCTTCCATGTTTGCTATAAATATGAGAAAATCGAGTTGTTTTGACAGATTCTTGATTTCCACAAAATGCGTTGGGCCATTAATGGTATCACTAGTGTGCAAGATGCTTCTGACTATACCGTAAGGCAATATCTTTAAAATAAACAGTGGAATGTGCACATGAACAATGTAATAATTGGATGAAGGAATGCTAAAACCACAGTGTACTTTTCAGATTTCTTGCTTACTTTTAGGATGTGCTCTTAATTTGCCACATCTGAGGAGGCAGAGATGACTGACATACTTTCTGCCTTTGAAGAACCAATGTTCTGGTAGATCAGAGTGAAAAACTCAGAAGTATAATGCCTTAAAAGGGGGGGGGTGCAACAAAGCAAAAATGAAAGAGGGAGTAAGTGGAAATATGGAAGTATAGGAAGATGAGGGACATGTGAGGAGTACTGAAACAGAACAATAGTTAAGAGAGAGAGAGAGAACCTTGTTCTTCAGAGCTGTATATGAACATGAGCATTGCAGCAAAGTTATAAACCCATACAAAACTCACTAATTGCGCCCTCAGAATTCTTTCTACCCTACCCCCCCAAAAAAACTCATGGGTTGGGATAGCATTTCTGTTTTTTGAAGTGAGTCTAGGTGCATAACATAACTTCATGATTACTAGCTGTACAGAAAGTTGTGCTACACTAGGATTTAATTTAAGCTAAATCTATTTAGGGCAACAAATACATTTATTTTAAAAATGATCCAAATAAAGCTTGCCTATTATGAAATTCTGGAACACATTTTACCCTAAAATTTTATAAATTTTCTCTCCATTTCCATTAGTATTATGTCCATTTCCTTCTAATATTCAAGATACTGCTGAGTTAGGAAAGAGGTCAGATGACTTATTGAAGACCAAGAAGTTCACCAGCCCCAAGTTTTATCTCTTCCTGTCATTTAATGCCTCTTCCCCCAGACTCTAATTTTTTTTCTTTTAATATTTTATTTATTTATTTGACAGAGAGAGATCACAGTAGACAGGCAGGCAAAGAGAGGGAAGCAGGCTCCCTGCTCAGCAGGAGTCCCGATGTGGGACTCGATCCTAGGACCCCGAGATCATGACCTGAGCTGAAGGCAGAGGCTTAACCCACTAAGCCACCCAGGAGCCCCCAGACACTAATTCTTGAAACCCCTAACTATGGCACACATTGGGACATACACATGAACACACACACCCTGGCACTGTACTACTATATCTTAACCCAGGAGAAATAAAAATGTAGGCTCACATAACAGCCATAGACAGATGTTTATAACAATTTTATTTATAATTATCCCAATCTAGAAATAATGAAAATGTTCTTCAGCTTGTGAGTGAATTTAACTGTGGCAGATCCTTTCAATGGAAAAACCAGTTGGCAATAAAAAGGAACAAATTATGCCACAATAATATAAATGAACTCAAATGTCTTATGCTAAGGAAAAGAAGCCAGGCCCTGATATCTACAAGATGTATATAGGTCTGGCTCTGTAATTTGTAGGGCCCAGTACAAAGTAGAAATATGGGACCTATTGTTGAAAAATTAAAGACTTTCAATATAGTGACAGCAAAACATTAAACCAAGCACACGGCCTTCATAAGTACAGATGGGTGATTGTATGGTTTACACTCCCATGAAGCTGGAACTGACTACATCATTTTGTTGTTATGACATCCTCAAAAGGCAAATCTGTAGGAAGAGAAAACACATCAGTATTGCCGGAAGCTAGAGGAATTCACTACCAAGGGCATAAAGGAATAGGACTGTTCTGTCGTGCTAGAAGTGGTGGCTATATAGTTGTGCGTATGAGAAAATTCATACAACTGGCTGTGGAAAAAAATAATTACAGGAATAAAAATAATAAAATAAAATAAAAATAAAATGAAATTTTAAAAACATGGACTATCATACAACTAACAGAACAAAATTTAATGGAAAGGGCAGGAATAATGACCTGGATTGGAATATCATCTTGGCCTCTTACCAGCAGAGTGAAATAGCTTCAGACATTTAATGTCTCTGGTTCACAATTTCATTATCCCCAAAATAGGGTGGCAATGGTAAGTCAAACTTAGAGGGTGTTGAAGGATCAGTTAAGGTAATGTATGTGAAAAATTTTTTCAAAACTTTTTAATATTAAAGCACTCATAATAAAGGCACCAACTTACCTCCTTTTTTCCCCTCAATTTTAAAGGTTTGTCACTCATTGTGCACTTTTAATTCTGGAAAGACAACTAAAATCAGAATGTCACTTTAGTAATGTTCTATAGAACATATAACACATTTAATACATAGCACATTTTAAGCCTGGAGTGGGTTACTTGTTTTCACAAAATGTTACATTCTTTGGAATAAGTCTGTTTAATACCAGGTAAACTAAATGTTGAATTCCCATTTCTCAGTGCAGCGGGTATTCCCGTCCCCAAGGCTAAATTGAGTTTACAAAAGAACACCATTCTTCCATTTTACTTTGAAGTTTTAGTACCCACTTCTTACAGTTTTGTGATCTTAAAATAATATGAACAGAAATGCCTGGGTGGCTTAGTTGGTTAAGCCGCTGTCTTCTGCTCTGGTCATGATTTCAGCGTCCTGGGATCTAGTCCCGCCTGCTTCTCCCTCTGCCTCTACCTGCCACTCTGCCTGCCTGTACTCTCTCTATCTCTCTGACAAATAAATAAATAAAATCTTTAAAAAATAATATGAACAGTATGACTAATCAGTAATTGATTATAAGTGTGTATGGGAACTAGATGGTCAAAATTTGCTCAGTTCATTCAATTATTGAGATATTCTTCACATAAATATAACCAGTCACACAATAATACATATAACTACTGGCAGGAAAACGGCTTAACAAATTATTACCTGAGACATCCTATAACCTAATATATGACTCACATTTGTCTTTTAACTTAATTAAGGAGAAGAAAGGAATCAGAGTCCGAGTTACTTTTTGTCCCCATTGTACCTTATAGGAATGTACTTCCATAAAGCACCTCATCACATTTCAGTGTAATTTTTTACTTAAATACATATTAGCTACCATCTGATTTATGAACATCAATTGCAGGGTAAGGGCCTTATTTATTTCTATTTTTCAACTATAATATCTTCTACTAGCACATAGTATTTGTTGAATGATTTTTTTTTTTTTCCTGAGGTAAGGAAAACCAGTTGTTATTGGTAGACAGAGTGGCAAAACTGTATAGAGCACTGAATATTCTTGGAATAGTTTAATACTGTTTTTTTTTATTAGTTATGCATCATGGAGTATGAGACTCAATCTCTTTTGAGTCTCTGTTTTCTGAATAGTTAAGTGCCTAGAAAAGTACTTGACTTGCAACATTCTCTCAATAAATATCAATTGTTAGATATCAATTGTTGGACATTTTTTCCTAATGCATCATCATGTACTACTTCACAAGAGTGCTATAGTGGTCAAGGGTAATAATGGATGTGATGTGTAAAAATACTCTCTTTTTGTGTAACACTCTATTTTAAAAGATTGCAAAATTAGAGCACTGGACTTGAATAAAGAGAGTTTGACCGGTAACACAGCTTATGTCACCAATCAGCTAAATTACTTCTGGGAAGATTTATAATATCTCTGGATTTTTACTATAAAATGAGGAGTTCTGAATATCATTCTATATTCCAAAATATGTACTTCAATTGAACAGGGAAACATATTCTATAATTAAAAGAAGTTAATACACAGATGCGAAAATACTCAACAAAATACTAGCCAATAGGATTCAACAGTACATTAAAAAGATTATTCACCACGACCAAGTGGGATTTATTCCAGGGCTGCAAGGTTGGTTCAACATCCGCAAATCAGTCAATGTGATACAACACATCAATAAAAGAAAGAACAAGAACCATATGATACTCTCAATAGATGCTGAAAAAGCATTTGACAAAGTACAACATCCCTTCCTGATCAAAACTCTTCAAAGTGTAGGGATAGAGGGCACATACCTCAATATCATCAAAGCCATCTATGAAAAACCCACCGCAAATATCATTCTCAATGGAGAAAAACTGAAAGCTTTTCCGCTAAGGTCAGGAACACGGCAGGGATGTCCATTATCACCACTGCTATTCAACATCGTACTAGAGGTCCTAGCCTCAGCAATCAGACAACAAAAGGAAATTAAAGGCATCCAAATCGGCAAAGAAGAAGTCAAATTATCACTCTTCGCAGATGATATGATACTATATGTGGAAAACCCAAAAGAATGCACTCCAAAACTGCTAGAACTTACACAGGAATTCAGTAAAGTGTCAGGATATAAAATCAATGCACAGAAATCAGTTGCATTTCTCTACACCAACAGCAAGACAGAAGAAAGAGATATTAAGGAGTCAATCCCATTTACAATTGCATCCAAAACCATAAGATACCTAGGAATAAACCTAACCAAAGAGACACAGAATCTATACTCAGAAAACTATAAAGTACTCATGAAAGAAATTGAGGAAGACACAAAGAAATGGAAAAATGTTCCATGCTCCTGGATTGGAAGAATAAATATTGTGAAAATGTCTATGCTACCTAAAGCAATCTACACATTTAATGCAATTCCTATCAAAGTACCATCCATCTTTTTCAAAGAAATGGAACAAATAATTCTAAAATTTATATGGAACCAGAAAAGACCTCGAATAGCCAAAGGGATATTGAAAAAGAAAGCCAACGTTGGTGGCATCACAATTCCGGACTTCAAGCTCTATTACAAAGCTGTCATCATCAAGACAGCATGGTACTGGCACAAAAACAGACACATAGATCAATGGAACAGAATAGAGAGCCCAGAAATAGACCCTCAAATCTATGGTCAACTAATCTTCGACAAAGCAGGAAAGAATGTCCAATGGAAAAAAAGACAGCCTCTTCAATAAATGGTGCTGGGAAAATTGGACAGCCACATGCAGAAAAATGAAATTGGACCATTTCCTTACACCACACACAAAAATAGACTCAAAATGGATCAAGGACCTCAATGTACGAAAGGAATCCATCAAAATCCTTGAGAACACGGGCAGCAACCTCTTCGACCTCTGCCGCAGCAACATCTTCCTAGGAACAACGCAAAAGGCAAGGGAAGCAAGGGAAAAAATGAACTACTGGGATTTCATCAAGATCAAAAGCTTTTGCACAGCAAAGGAAACAGTTAACAAAATCAAAAGACAACTGACAGAATGGGAGAAGATATTTGCAAACGACATATCAGATAAAGGACTAGTGTCCAGAATCTATAAAGAACTTAGCAAACTCAACACCCAAAGAACAAATAATCCAATCAAGAAATGGGCAGAAGACATGAACAGACATTTCTGCAAAGAAGACATCCAGATGGCCAACAGACACATGAAAAAGTGCTCCATATCACTCGGCATCAGGGAAATACAAATCAAAACCACAATGAGATATCACCTCACACCAGTCAGAATGGCTAAAATCAACAAGTCAGGAAATGACAGATGCTGGCGAGGATGCGGAGAAAGGGGAACCCTCCTACACTGTTGGTGGGAATGCAAGCTGGTGCAGCCACTCTGGAAAACAGGATGGAGGTTCCTCAAAATGTTGAAAATAGAACTGCCCTATGACCCAGCAATTGCACTATTGGGTATTTACCCTAAAGATACAAATGTAGTGATCCAAAGGGACACATGCACCCGAATGTTTATAGCAGCAATGTCCACAATAGCCAAACTATGGAAAGAACCTAGATGTCCATCAACAGATGAATGGATCAAGAAGATGTGGTATATATACACAATGGAATACTATGCAGCCATCAAAAGAAATGAAATCTTGCCATTTGCGACAACATGGATGGAACTAGAGCGTATCATGCTTAGCGAAATAAGTCAAGCAGAGAAAGACAACTATCATATGATATCCCTGATATGAGGAAGTGGTGATGCAACATGGAGGCTTAAGTGGGTAGAAGAATAAATGAAACAAGATGGGATTGGGAGGAAGACAAACCATAAGTGACTCTTAATCTCACAAAACAAACTGAGGGTTGCCGGGGGGAGGGGGTTTGGGAGAAGGGGGTGGGATTATGGACATTGGGGAGGGTATGTGATTTGGTGAGTGCTGTGAAGTGTGTAAACCTGGTGATTCACAGACCTGTACCCCTGGGGATAAAAATATATGTTTATAAAAATAAAAAATTAAAAAAAAAAAAAAAAAGAAGTTAAATACACAATTTTGCATAATGTTATTTGCTGCTAGTTTAAAATATATCATAACTGGCACCTAATTAGAAAACTCAATAATAAGCTTAATAAAATACAAACTGATTTAAAGATTCAATTTTCAAACCGTTTTTTGCTCTACTATACCAAGAAGGCTTTTGTCTTTTTACATTCTGTAAAGAACAGATTCTGTATCATCAACATTTTACATTGGTATTTTGTCTCAACTATATTATAAAATCCATAAAAGCAGGACCATAGGCTATACAATCTTTAAAACCCCATACTAGCTAGATATTGTCTTGCACTTAGTAGTTGCTTAATAGATATGCAAAAGGCTTATTGTTTCAAATCTAATGTCTCTGTAATCAGTCATACATTTTAGAGTATTGATCCATGATTGAGTATAGTTAATGGGCAGGCTAGACAGAGTCAACAAGCTCCTAAATTTCACTGCAGAATAAAAATTTTTAAATTAAAAAAAAAAAACTCTGCTTCAAATAATTTGAGAATATAATGAACTGTAATCAATTACAGTCATTTATTGTTGGACATCTTAGTCTATTATACAGTCCAGTGTAAGTGTAATTGTCTTACAATAATGATACAAGTAGAAATTCATAGAGATAAGACTAATATATCTTCCTGAGACAATTATAGTCCATTTTCCATTAGCCAGAATGAAGTAAGTTCCGTCTTTATTAGTCACAACTTCTGACTCTGGAAGGATAGAGAGAGTGAAGGACAACATCTGATGTTCATGAGTCATTCTGTTTGTCCTTTCTTTGGCTAGGTTCCAGGCCATAAGTGAGGAAAAAACTCACTGTGGCTCTAAGATCATGTCTTTCTTCCCACTCCATAATCAATTACACAGTAATGATAGTAAGTTTGATGCTTTGTTTTTGTCTTAGCCTTAGTGACAACTTAACTGCTAAAAATGATATCCATACCACATGGAAATCCTCAATTTTGGCGCCTTCATGAACTTTCCAAGGACTTACAAACTTACTTAAATTAGTTGATGTAATAACACACAATCAATATAATCCTGTTCTATTAATTTGGCTTAATTATTGCCCTTGCTACTTAGAAATTTTAGATTCATTTTAAGTGAACTAAGGAACTTATTATTAGTTTCTTTCTCCTATTAGTTAGGTTTATTTATATACTCTTAAAATATAAGTTTCACCAAATAGAGTTTTCAAATTTTCAATGTCATTACCATCTACAGTGTTTATTAAAAATAAGTTGATTCCGAAAACACCTTTTTTACAGTGAGAAATTGTATCCGGTAACTAATTTTGGTAATGACAATGGATTAAAATTTGTGAAGTGAGTAAAAGTATAGTCTTAAGAGCAGGCAGTTCACACTTTGGAATATCAGGGCACAGGCTCTGCTGGCTCAGAGTAATACAAATGTCCAGATTGCAGTTCAAGACACGACCTTTATTATGCAGAAGTATTTTTTCCTTTGCAAGAAATAACTTTGCACATAAAATTTTATGCTATTTTCAGGCTTGGTTTGACTACAATAAATCTTTTACTGAATAAGTCTCAATACCAGTATGGAGAGCACAAGTGAATAAGTCAGAAAATGGTTTGACTTAGCAAATCTTGAAGTTATTACATGATTAGGAGGGATTTATGTGTTCCACAGTCTAGCCTGGGGAAGACACTGATTTGTTCCATCTAAACTCTTTAATTAATAAAGCCCACATTCTCAAAATGTAATCTGATTTGAAAATATTCTCATTTTCTTTTAATCTTTAGGAGTATATCATAGAGAAAGAACATGTACTTGTGTTTTAGATGGTTATTTAAATGCTGTTTTTAATTTCCTGACCTTGAGTGAGTAATTTATTCTTTCTGAGCTTCAATTACTTCATTTTTAGAAAGAATATAGAATATTAACTCCATCCACAGCATTATGATCAGAAGAGTGATGACATACGTAAGATGCCTAACATGGTGTCACATATATAGTTAGTACCCAATAAATGTCACTTCATTTGGAATTTCTTGTCTGTTTCCTATTTTTCTGATCTTTTCACATGAGGCTATTGTATAAGCATTATGAGTTTTCACAAACTACATTTTTGTCAGTTGGCTGAGAAAGCCGGAGTTACCATCACATATTTCTGGAATAATTCTCATCCTTTTAGCTGTAAAAATAATGGACTGTTCTAATTCTTATTTGAAATTGCATAAGAAGTTTTGGGGTGTTCAAGCACCTTTTTCCCGATTAATTAAGAATGTCTATTTCTGTTTTTTTTTTTTTTTCTCACTCCCTTTGGCCTTTAATATACATTAAAAGAATTAGAGTCTGGTTGCAGAAAAGCTTGGGATTCTCTAGGATTTAATACCTGAAGAAGAAAAGGGTAGGGAGAAAAGGAAGAAAAGAAGGGAAGGGGAGGGCAGAAAGGGGGAAGGATAGGAAGGGTGGAGAAGGGAAGAGGAAAAGAAGCAAAACAGAGGGAGAAGTTGAGTAGAGAAACGTCTTTTCAAGGGAAACATCAGACGGTCCCACAGGGAATTTTAACTGTCCCATGTTGACATGAGGTGACTGATTCTTTATATCCCTGAAATGATCAGTCACTAAATGCAAAATTCTCAATGAGGGAACTGATCTTGAACAAGGCCAGCTCTCTTCAGTAGAGGCCATAACCCAAAGTGGGTGGAGAACTGAGAAAGGTCTCTGGGTAGCACTGCCGGCCGCTGGGGAAATAAATCCTTCATTACTGAAGGAGGATTGGTATGGCACACCATGTTACCCTCCTGCACTTTTACTTTGCATGATGATTTAAATATCCTCAATTCCTCAATATATGTATACAATGACCTTCACCCATTTCTTCTGCTGATCTTCTGCTGGCTCATCAGTTCAGAAGTACCAGACTCTCCAGAGTCCTGATTTACTGTCTGCTCAGAGCTTAGCTATGCCTCATCTCTCAAGAGATGCCTGAGTTCTTGATCTTGTAAGAAATGCTGAATTAGGTCTTGCCCAAAATACCTCAGTAATGCAAGCACCCATGCTCAGGCAAAACAGTGAAGTACTTCTGTTTGTCTGTCCTCATACCTATCTAGTAAACAAGTATGTGTGTGTATGTGTCTGTGTGTGTAGAGAAAACAAAATAAAGATAATATTCCATCAGACTCTGTTGACAAGTTTGAGTGGATGGAAATCCCAGGTTAGTAGACGCAGATATGATTGTTTGAGCCCATCTGACTGGAAGTCAAATCTAGTATATAGATTAGTTCCTGGATTGAATAACGTCATATCAATAGAGGAGAGCATTTTCCTCTTTCACAACAGAATAAGAGATGGAATTTTCCATCCTTGGTGGCAGTTGCTGCTTCTTTGCCTAATAGTTAAAATTGTTAAGTAATGATTCTCAGTGTTTTAACCACCCTCTTAGAATTTGGGCTATTTGCAGCACCTAATTTTTTCTTCTCTCTGTATTCTTTAAGCCATAATAATTGACTCAAAAATAATATTGCAGTCCCAAGTAGAGGAAATGGAAGAAAGAAATTTATCATACCGTTATAGTCTATGTGACTCCTATCTGTGGAAGGCACCAGTGAGTCTCAATAGAGGGAAACCTAAAGAAGATGGGCAAACAGTCAATGAATGCAAGGGTATGGTTGGGTTAACAGGGCTTCTTGTCACCCGTTCTCCTTTGCTTTTAGTTTTCCAACACTGGCCAACAACTACTTTCTTCTGATTGACACAAAAACAATGTAAACAAATATGATTCTTTTATTACAGAGCGAGTGTTTTCTCGTTATAGAACAAGTTCATTTGACTTTCTGCACAAGTCAAATGTTCAAAACTAAATTATTTTTGGAAATTGTTAAACTGAAATGTTTCTCTGTACTCTTTTTTTCCTTGAAAAATCAGAACACTGAAATTTGACTATTTTTCATCCTCATCCTGTATTTTTCTAATAGGTGGTATAATGTGAAATAGATAGGAAAACAATGTGTCCAAGCACGACAAATGGGAGAGCACTGTGTCAAAAGGTTGAAGGTTTTTGTTTTTTTGTTTGTTTCTGTTTTTATTATTTTTAAAAGATTTATTTATTTATTTGAAATAATGAGAGAGTACATAAGAACAGGGGGAGAGGCAAAGGGAGGGGGAAAAACAGAATGCCTGCTGAGCAGGGAGCCCAATGGGGGATTGATCCCAGGACTGGGGGCTTGATCCCAGGACCTGGGGATCATGACCTGAGGTAGAGGCTTAACTGATTAAGCAATCAAGCCCCCTGTTTTTGTTGTTGTTGTTATTGGCGGGGCTTCTCTGGTTCAGGACAATCAATGCAATGGTCTCTGCAATGAGATTTGTTCTAAGAGATACTTTGTGTCTCTTTATCTGATCCTGTCCATCAGTCTTTATGTTGCAAAGGGCATTGGATTTTCCATAGAAAATATGGCAATTAGCTTTCTTAATCCTGAGAAATTATGGGAACAGTATTCCACTGTGATATAAGACACATTTATTAAGTTCTAGAATATTAAAGAAAACATGCTATGTTTTGTGAATGAAACATCATTCTCTTTCTTGAGATTGGAGAAAGTTGTAGTTTTCTTTTTCCTTTTTTGTAATCACATTTCCATGCCAGAAATATTTTGTTTTCAATCCTGTTGGTGTCTTCTGACACTCTTCATTTTCCTTTTATGGCTTTTTAATTATTTCATTAATTTCACCTATCAGCATGAAGGATAATGTTCATTCAGCGTACGACATTTCTCCATTTGGCAAATTGTTGTTATAGAGGGGATTGTCGGTTTGGTGTTGAATTTGATAAAATATCCCATTTAAACATTAAAATTTTAAATTCACATAGCCTTATATATGAGGGCATTTCCTAATAAGTGTCATTTAGGAGGTTCTAACTTATAATTATTTTAGCATCCAGTTTTAACAATGAAGAAAATAATAAGAAAGTCTGGGGTGGGGGAGATGAGTGAAAATAAGTTGAGACAGAAAACAGAAAGAACTGTTTACAAAAATAGCTCAGTGCTGAAATCATGCTTACAAGTCACCACAGGGAGAAATAGAACATGTGCTGCAGATGCGTATGATAACTGATGAAACATTGAATTTATTGTCTGTTTGGAAAGAAGTCACAAATAAAAATTCAAATATATTATGCCTCGTAGAAAGGGTGACATCCACAACTCGATTCAGTGCAACGAAGGACCCTGAAACTCTGCCATTTTTGAATTATCAGGTCAACTTAATTCCAGGGAGACCTGTCATTTCTCTGAGAAATAAAACCCAGCTGATGTTATTGTTAGATACAATCCATTCACAGCATACCATGAGGGCAAAGAACCTTATTCTCCAGGGAAAAGATTAGTGATTTTTCTCCTTTTGGAGAAAAAAAAAATCAGAGAGTGCCTCTTTTGACCAGAAAGAAAATGCAGAATGCCTCCAATAGCAAACTAATAGATTGAACTTGATAAAGTGGAATGGGAATTTCAAAGATTATTTGAAAATCCCTTTAGAGACCGTTAGGAAACACCATGGCCAAATTGGGTAGGCAAGAGCCCTTTCTCCACTCTCCCCTCAGAATGGAAGGTAAAACAGATACTAATGAGTGACTGCTCTTTTCGTAGATTTAGTGAGCAATTACTGAGTTCAAAAATAGAGACACCAGTATATAGAGTTCTTGGATGTTTTGACATAGAGTATTAGTTTGAATTTACACTAATTTCTTTCCATATGGTTTAATCGAAGTACTCTCTCCATACTATGGAGAGAAACACAGCTTTACATGATGAGAGACATAGAAAATTAGACAGGAATTATACAAGAGGAGAATTCCATAGCTACATTTGAGCTGTTGATACAGCAGCTTGTATACCATCAGCTTGGATTATCCTCTAAGGAACAATAGTATGTTGAATGTAACACCATGTAGCGAAGAAAGGAAGAACCTGCGGGAACACCACAGTAATTCTGTCTGAAATTTCTGTGTGGCTCTAAATACAGGTGAAATGTATTCTAATTCTTTTTGTAGTGTCAGAAACATCTCCAGAGAATGTAGATGATAGATGAGTGCACCAACCTGGAAATCACAAGGGTCTTATAAATATTGAGGTTCTGAGTGCACATTTAGGTCCTCCCTTTTCCGTGATTAGCTAGCTAAAGGTTTTTCAATTTTTCTTTTCAAAAAAACCAATTCTTACTCGTGTTAATATTTTCTATTGCTTTCCTATTCTGTTTCATTTATTTCTGCTCTAATCTTCATGCTTTCCTAACTTCTGCTTACTTTGGACTTTTTTCATTTCTTTCTAGTTCCTTGAGATATGCAGTTAAGTTATTTATTTAAGGCGTTTTTTTTTTTCCCTCGATATATGTGATTAGCATTTTAAACTCTTCTTTTAGGACTGCTTTTGTAGCATCCCAAGATATTGATGTAATTTCTATGTGTTCTTAAACTTGTTGAGCCTTGTTTCGTGGTCTAACATATGATGTATCCTAGAAAACATTCCTTGTGCATTTGAGAAAAATGTGCATTCTACTGCTATTGGATGGAATATTCTGAATATGTCTGTTAGATACATTTGGTCTTTAGTGTTTTTCAAATCCACTGTTTTCATATTGGTTCTTTGAATGGATTATTTATCTGCGGTTGTGAATGGCATGTTAAAGTTCTTAACTATTATCTTACTGCTATTTATTTTCCCTTGTAGTTTTATTTGTATTTGCTTTTTATATTTAAATTCCCTGAGTTTAGGTGCAGATATTTACAGTTGTGATATCTCCTTGATGGATTGATCCCTTCATTATATAATGACCTTCTTTGTCTTGTTTGTCTATATTTAGCTTAAAGTCTGTTTTGTCTAATATAAGTATAGCTACTCCTACTTTTCTTTGTAATAATTTGCTTGAAGTTTCAATTATCATCCTTTCACTCTCAGTCTGTGTAAATCTTCAAGGCTGAAGTTAGTCTCTTATAGTCAGCATGTTGTTGGATCTTGTTCTTTATTCATCAGCCACATTGTGTCTTTGTAGATCTTAGTCCATATATGTTTATATAATTATTGATAGATGAGCACTTTCTATTGCCATTACTTTTTTCTATTCCATATTACTTATCCTGTTGCCTTCCTTTATGTTAGATATCTTTTGAAGCAGTATGCTTTGACTTTTTATCATAATCTTTTGTGTACCTACTACAGGTTTTTCCCTTTGTAGTTATCCTAAGAATTATATAAAATATGTTTATCCTATTTTAAACCAATACCTGTAATTCATTTTGTGATGAAGTAAAACCCAACTTCATCCTCAAGTAAATGCTCTTGGAAACATGAAAACCTACCCAATTACTGCTACCTAACTCTAAAACATTGTCCCAAGTTCTCAGGAGCTAGGATGAATAAGCTCTAGAGTTCTTCTATAGAACATTGTTCCTGTAATCAAGAGTAGTGTATTGTACACTTAAAAAGTTAAGGTACATCCCATGTTAAATGTTTTTACCATGATAAAATAAGAGCAAAATTTTAAAAAGAACAAATGTTGTTTTTAAAGCGAGAGCTCACCCCTCCCTTTTTCTTAATTTTTTAGAATTTTAGATTACATATTGAGATTTGTGAAATACATATTTATCTTTATTTGTGTGTTCTTCAGTCCTTAACTTACTTGCTCTTTATTTTTATTTTCTTTTCTTCATAAGTGTGCTCTTTAATCCCTATCCCCTATTTAATCCATTCCCCTCATTCACTTCCTCTCTGATAACTATCTGTTCTCTTCTCGGTTTTTTGTTCTGTTTTCTTTTGCTTGTTTGTTTCATTTCTTAAATTCTACATATGAGTGACATCATATGGTATTTGTCTTTCTCTGACTTGTTTCACTTAGCATTATACTCTCTAGCTCTATTCATGTTGTTGCATGTCCTTTTCTTTTCAAAAATAAAATACAATATTGATGACCCAAACTATTGATAAGAATCCAAAGTTGGAAAAGCTAATATAAAGTTTCAGTTTTTAGGTAGAGGCAATCAATTGTCATATATATGTACAGTCTTCCTTGTTGTATGATAGGTCAGTTGTCTATGAATCATATTATTAAGTTATTAAGTTTAGTGCTCTTAGTATATCCCATATTAGTTTTCCTTTCACAGGCCTGGGGCCTTTTTATTTTTTCTAACCTTTCATTTGGAGACCTATCTTCAGAGCCTCATACTGTATAATGAGTAACACCAGTGGAGGCAGAAGTATCACACAAATTCACTGTCATAATGCTAATGTTTCCCGAACCTCTTCGGGACTGTTCAGTTTAGCACTGGTCAAGAAACCTCTGTCAATATTTAATCTGTATTGACTGTTGGCTTGATTATAATGCAGAATGCTGATTGCATCCATCTTCCCATGCAGCATGGCTCTTTTTGGTGACAAAATTCTATTGATATATTTTCCCTGACCGTGCAAAATTTCAAAACAGCTGAGATTTTTATTTTCACATAATGTATGAGTCCTCTCACACAGTGCACAAAAGCATTAAGTTTCTAACATTTTTTTCACTCTGTTATATGCTGGTCTTGTAAATCAGGTATTAACAGGTCCCTTCACAAAGCCATTTTACCACTTTTGCCTGTACTCTATAGAGTACCATTTTTCAAATGAAAGAAAACATCATTTTGTTGCTTAACATCCATATGAAATGTAATCTTGCAAAATGCAATGTTTCATGGAAACTTTTTAACTACAATAACTGAATGAACAATCTCTGTTCTTAAAATTCTACATACTTTTGTTGAAAAATCACCTAAATGCACTCAGAAAACTTCGCATTACTATATAAATAATAATTAGATGATACTCAAGTTTTAAAATAACAGAAAAGAGAGTGATTTCCTTCCTTCGCTCAGAAATGATCAAAAGCTCACACTGTGTTGAAGTAAAATTTTGTAGAAACTGTATATGAAAGAGTGGAACTAATGCCCTAAAGGTCAAGTGAAGATGTTGGAAGATACCTGAACTTGCAGCATCTAAGCAAAACCACCAGTGTTTGATTCTACAATAGAGACAATGTATCCTTTGTGGGAAAACTATAAATATCTTGTTTAGAAATGCAGAGAAGTGTTAAGTTGGTCTGATGGTAAAAGATTCTGGGTGTGCAGTATGACACCAGAATAGTGATATAGTTTCACCTAAATGAGACATCAAACAGTGAAGTGGAGATTGACTTTAGATGGATAGCCACCCAAAGCTGTTAATCTCTATTGGTTGAAGAAACATAAAAGCTAAAATAACTCCCCAGCACACATACAGATAAGATATAAAATCGTATAAGCGCATTCATACATACAAACCCACACAAAAGTATATCTTCACGATTTTTCTGGATTAAGAAGAAATAAACAATTAAAACAAAAAGCATGAAGGGATAAAGGATTCAAGGAGGAAAAATTTGCATAGCATTAGACAGAAAAATCATAGGTATGGAACAAAGACAAAAGGGAACCAAAATATTTGTAATTTATATCCCCTAAGATGAGAACTTCCTAAAAGTATCAGATAAAATTATAATTTTACCTAATATTTAAAAAATAAAATTAAAAATATGTATTACTTGACTTTATATCATTAAAGGGGCCACCATGTTTCCTGTCCTCTTATCTTCTTTTTTTTTTAATTTTTTATTTCTTTTCAGCGTAACAGTATTCATTGTTTTTGCACCACACCCAGTGCTCCATGCAATCCGTGTCCTCTCTAATACCCACCATCTGGTTCCACCAAGCTCCCACCCCCCGCCCCTTCTAAACCCTCAGATTGTTTTTCAGAGTCCATAGTCTCTCATGGTTCACCTCCCCTTCCAACTGGCATTTCTTTGGTTACTAAAGAGATGGAAGAACTTTTCATATGTTTATTGATCATTCTGTTTTCTTATTCTGTGAATTTCTTAATGTATTTCTTGATCTGTTTTTCCTTTGGTTTGTCTTTCTTTTCTTTATTTGTTATATACATGGACACATACATGATTAGGATTTATTAATATTTCTTCTTAACCTATGGATTGGCTTTTCATTTTTAACATCATTTTTCATTGACAAATTATTTTAATTTAGTTTGACTACTCAGTCTTTTCCTTTATAGTTGCTACCTTGTATGCCTTTAAAGAAGCATTTTCTACCTTTAAATCAATAGTGTTATATATTTTAATCTAATTTAAAAAATCAGGTTAAAATAATTCTTGATACAAGGAAGATCCCAAGATAATCTCTCTGTGCAAGGAAACAGTTTCTCTGTACCTTTTATCCAGTTTCCCCTACTGGTCACATCGTATATAACTATAGTACAGTAACAATAGCAGATCAACATTTCACACTGTGTGTGAAAATATTATCATTTTAAATTATGTGTAGCTTCATGTAACCGCACTAATCAAGATACAAAAATATTCATTCACCACAAAGGTTCCCTTTCTACTACACCTATTCATAGTCACATCTACTCTCTTCTCTTCACCATTCTTAATTCCAGGCAACCACTAATTTTTTCTTCATCTATACAATTCTGCCATATTGGGAATGCTATGTAAGTGGAATCATATAGTATACAACCCTTTAAATTATTATTTTTCCTTCAGTATGAATCCAAGTTGCTGCGTTTATCGATTTTTTTTCTCCCCCTGAGTATTCCATGCCATGGAGGTAGCAATTCGTTTAACTGCCACCAATTTTAAAGTATTTTGATTCTTTTCCATTTTCTTTTTTTTTTTTTAAGCTTTTATTTATTAATTTGACAGAGAGAAATCACAAGTAGACGGACAGGCAGCCAGAGAGAGAGAGAGAGAGATAGGGAAGCAGGCTCCCTGCTGAGCAGAGAGCCTGATGTGGGACTCGATCCCAGGACCCTGAGATCATGACCAGAGCCGAAGGCAGCGGCTTAACCCACTGAGCCACCCAGGCGCCCCTATTTTCGATTTTCTGACAATTACAAATAAAACTACTCTAACAGTTGTGTAGAGGCTCTTGTGTGGAAGGGGTATAAATGCTGAGAATTATGATTTCTGGGTCCTATGGTAAATATATGTTTAATATCAGAAAAAGAAAAGTTTTTGGGATGCCTATGTGTCTCAGTCAGTTAAATGTCTGCCTTCAACTCAGGTCATAATCTCAGGGTCCTAGGATCATTGGGTTCATTGCCCAGCAGGGAACCTGCTTCCCTCTCTGCCTGCTTGTGCTCTTTCTCTCTTTCTCTAACAAATAAATAAAATCTTAAAGAACAACAACAACAAAAGGTTTCTTTTGTTGGCTGTGCCATTTTATATTCCCACCAACAGTGTTTCAGAGATTCAATTTTAACCACATCCTGGTTAGAATTTGTTTTTATAGAATTTTTTTTGTTTGGTTTCTTTTGTTTTAGTTCTCATAGGTGTGTAGTGAAACAATACCATAGTCTTAACTTGCTTTTTCCTGATAGCTAGTGATTTCAACATCTTTTCATATTTTATCATCTTTGTATCATTTTGGTAAAGCAAATTGTGGCTATATTTTTACCCATTATATATAAGATATGATATATATAAATAATATATACCTTTTTATATAATATACATATATAATACATATTTATACTATTTATACTATTTATACATATATATAATTGAACTTTGAGAGTGATTTATATTCTCTACATGTAAGTCTCTTGTCAGATATGTGGTTTCCAAATAGTCCATCTTAGTCTGTAGCTTTTATTTTTATCCTTTTGATTTATTTTTTTTCCCATGGTGCATGATTTGGTATAACATCTAAGCCTTTTTCTTCATTTTTTAAAAAAATTTTCTTTCTTTCTTTCTTAATTTCTTTTCAGTGTTCCAGAATTCATTGTTTATGCACCACAATCAGTGCTCCATGCAATACGTGCCCTCCATAATACCCACCACCAGGCTCACCCAACCTCCCATCCCCCTCTCCTCCCAAACCCTCAGTTTGTTTCTCAGAGTCCACAGTCTCTCATGGTTCATCTACCCCTCCAATTTCCCCCAAACTTCTCCTCTCCATCTCCTTCTCCCTCCATCTCCCCATGTCCTCTGTGTTATTCCTTATGCTCCACAAATATGCAAAACCATATGATAATTGACTTTCTCTGCTTGACTTATTTCATTTAGCATAATCTCTTCCAGTCCCATCCATGTTGTTATAAAAGTTGGGTATTCATCCTTTCTGATGGAGGCATAATACTCCATTCTATATATGGACCATAGCTTCTTTATCCATTCATCCATTGAAGGGCATCTTGGTTCTTTCCAAGGTTCAGTGACTGTGGCCATTGCTGCTATGAACATTCAGGTACAGATGGCCCTTCTTTTCACTACATCTGTATCTTTGTGGTAAATACCCAGTAGTGCAATTGCAGGGTCAAAGGTTAGCTCTATTTTTAATTTCTGAAGGAATCTCCACATTGTTTTCCAAAGTGGCTGCACCAACTTGCATTCCCACCAACAGTGTAAGAGAGCTCCTCTTTCTCCACATCCTCTCCAACACTTGTTTACTCTCTTGTTAATATTGGCCATTCTAACTAGGGTAAGGTGGTATCTCAATGTGGTTTTATTTTGAATCTCCCTGTTGGCTAATGATGATGACATTTTTTCATATGTCTGTTAGTCATTTGTATGTCTTCTTTAGAGAATTATCTGTTCATGTCTTCTACCCATTTTTTGACATGATTATCTGTTTTGTGTGTGTTGAGTTTGAGGAGTTCCTTTTTTTTTTTTTTAAGATTTTATTTATTTGACAGAGAGAGATCACAAGTAGGCAGAGAGACAGGCAGCGGGGGACAGGGAAGCAGGCTCCCTGCTGAGTAGAGAGCCCAATGTGGGGCTGGATCCCAGGATCCTGTGATCATGACCTGAACTTAAAGCAGGGGCTTAACCCACTGAGTCACCCCGGCACCCCAAGGAGTTCTTTATAGATCTTAAATATTAACCCTTTTTATGTACTGTCATTCATGAATATCTTCTTCCATTCCGTGGGTTAACCCTCAATCACATTGATTGATTTGCGAATGTTGAGCCACCCTTGCATCCCATGGATAAATCCCACCTGGTCATGGTGGATAATCTTCTTAATGTACTGTTGGATCTTATTAGCTATGATCTTGTTGAGAATCTTAGCATCCATATTTGTCAGGGATATTGGTCTGAATATCTTTTTGGTGGGGTCTTTGCCTGGTTTGGGGTCAGGGTAATTCTGGCTTCATAAAGAGTCTGGAAGTTTTCCTTCTGCTTTAATTTTTTGAAACAGCTTCAGGAGAGTAGGTATTATTTTTTTCTTTGAAAGTTTGGTGTAATTCCCCAGGGAATACATCAGGTCCTGGGATTTTGTTTTTAGGGAGGTTTTTGATCACTGCTTCATTCTGATTACTAAATACTGTTCAATTCAGGTTGTATCTAAGCTTCCAAAGAGTTCTCCTGTGTTTTAGTGTTTTATGTTTTACATTCAACTTAATGATATATTTTGAGTTAATTTGAATAGAAAGCACAAGGTTTACATTTAGGTTTTTTGTTTGTTTGTTTGGTTGGTTGGTTGTTTTGGGTTTTTTTGCTTGTTTTTATTTTGGTTTTGATATGCTTTTGGATATCCAGCCACTTCAGCACCACTCGTTGAAAAGACTGTCCTTCCAATGAATCGCTTTTACATTCATTGGAATGTAATGGTTTTCATTGGATGGTCAAAGTGTGTAGAATAGATCAAGGAGTAAAGTCATAAGATTCCTCACTTTGTATTTTCTTGCTGTAATCACTCACAGCATAGTCTGATTATGGTTCTCCTTTTGTTTTGGGCACTGGAAGACCAAAAATAAATTCAGCTACTCCTCACAAATCTATGGATCTTATTGAATGTCTTTTTGTGTTTTCTGTTAACCTGTATCTTCACTCCATTTCTACCATGTCACTTAAATGGTGAAATTTCACTTAATCTAAACTTTATATACAATTATTAATAATTGTTGAGCTCTCTTCACATGTTCTAAAAAGGTAAATAAGTTGTCAATGATCACATAATAAATAGATGGCAAAGCCAATAATAGAATCCAGAAGTTTTGGCTTTAGAACTTGTATTGAACTTTAGAACTTTTATTGAACTGTTTGACTGCTGCTAACAAAAGGTGTATTTTTTTCAGTGTGACAAGGACCTGTGTTTGTGGTTAATACAGAAATCAGTGGGGAGATATAATATATGTTTCCTAGTAAAGTTGTGGCAGGTTTAGTTTCTTTATAGATGACTTTACCACCAACCTGGAAACTGACCAGACTGAAGGATTTAGAAAATATCATCATAATTCATGCTATTTGTATGATTCTGAACACAGACAGCTTCCATTAAGATGGAACAGTAAAGTTACATTTATGTGATAGTTTTTTGGCAGAATCAATGACACTTAGAAATTAATTACAGTGAGGAACTAGATATATGTGGTAGTGACTGTGACTCTACATTTTCTGACATGAATAACTAGGTATATGGTAAAATAGACAAAAAGAAAAAGGTAGAATTTATAGATAATCAATGGCCAATTATGAATTGGTTAAACTAAAATCTGTGCAGAACTTCAAGATAGAAACATCTAGTGTACAGGTAGACATATGGAAAAGAGTTGGGAATTTGGAGATCTTTAACTGGGTATTTCAACTCATCAGCATAAAGAAAGCAGTTGAAACCATGGTCTCTGATACAATTCCTTTGTAAGAATGTATAGATAGAGAAAACAAGGACAGGAGGAGGCCAAATCAAACCCCAGCAGCCTTGACAATTAAGGATAATGTTGAATGGTACACATGCAGGAGACCAACAAGGAGCAGTCTGATAAAAAACTGTAGTTCAGAGAAGGTTCCATGAGGAAGTAGGGAACAGTCACTCAGATCAATCTATATGAGGAGGTCAAGTAGGATATGACTGCAGATATGGCACTGTATTTCATTAAAGTGGGGCATTGGATAATTCAAATGAATCAAGGAATTAATGAAATTTGAATAAGACTGTCATTTTAAAAGTTGAGTTTTAATGAAAAAGAGAGAGTTGAATGGTAGCTTGGAGATTAATTTCATAAAAGTCCCACTATCTTTGTTATACTTTTCAGACATCAGAACTGTTTTGTGCTGTGAGTTATATATACATGAATGAGAAATTTTAAATATTTTGAGAAAGGGGGAAAATGGGTAGATTTGATTCTTAACATTTAGTTTAAAAGGTGCCTGATATTAATCATTTATCAAAAATGATAATGAGGTTATGCAGATTTCTTAATATCAATCAGAATGAAATAATACTGCTAAATATTGTGTTTCTACATGACATTTCAGAGATTATAAAGTGATAGCTGTTAAGTATTTCCCCTTTGTCTCTTTCTAATGCTGTGATATTATACAAGTTCCTTCTCTCTCAATTTTTCATCTCTAAATGATGACATGAGCATAAAAGTTTTTCACTCAGCACTTACTTGGCCAGGATTTAGCTCTAAAAAACTTCACATACATTATCTTATTTAAGTTTCCTAACAAGCAAAAGGAATAATTATGACCACAGTGGATCTTAATTTGTAAATGAGGGAATAGCGACTTGCCTGAGGATAGTTACACAGCTAATTAGCAGAGGAACTGGGATTTGAAATTCTGGAGTCTGCACTTACTCACTGTGTCATGCTTTTTCTCCAACATAAGGAGTAACTTGATATTGTCCTAATATAGACTCTGCTGAGGCTTAAATATAATAAAGCATGGCAAGTGTTTAGACAAATGCCAGTCTGATATTTGTTTCAAATAGATTTTGCTGTTAAAGTTACAGCTTTTATTATATGATTTCTTTTGTTCTGTGGATACTTCACATTTAATTCTAATGTTTCTTACAAAACTGAAATTGTAATCTAAAAATCATACATTTAACAAAAGATTTTCTGCCTGTATAATATATGCACATATACAAATGTACTGTATCCATATATTTTGTTCTCTGTTTCTCTACATTTTTAATGATAATTCAGATTTCCATCTGTTCACTGTCATATTAAACTTAAATTGAGACAATTTGACTAGGAACTGCTTCCTCACTCTCTTCATCTGACCTGAAAATCTATTATCAAAAGCTGTACAAATTGAATCATTATGCTGACTTTAACAGCATATTTTAGTTCAATTGCAGTATCTCCATTGCCTCTGAAAGCAGTGGAACGAAAAGAAATCATGCCTTTATACTTTATGGACATGTAGTTTTCCTGTCAGGCCAGTGTGTTATTGACTTATTTCAAAGAGCAAAACCAAACTACCAGAAGAGATCCATTTCTATCCGGAAGCCTTTCTTCAGTAGTTTGGCTAGAGTTCTGCTCTCCAAAATGCTCCATCAGAATGACCTCCAGGAGCCGTTCTTCCACTTCAGATGGTGGTAGTGGCTGTTCAGTGACACTGATAGAGAAATAATTTTCAGCAGTTGTTGTCATAGATGCTGCTACAGTGCGCATACCCTTTGCTACTTTGTCAGTTAAAAAGCTGTGTTTATGGATCTAACATTTATTCATTTGGCTGCTATCTGATGAGTTGATTAACTAACTAGTTTTGTGAATTGTTTGTATCTGAGCTTTATCTTTCACCATCCGTGTGATCTTGGACAATATCCTTAACTATCTAAGTCTTAGTTTTCTCTTTCACAAAATAGGGAGAGTAAATCATGTCTTCATCATGCTGTTTTTATAAGATTTATCTAAGTGCATCTTAACTCTCCAACGCTTGACATAGGTCATACCCTCCTTCATATTCCCTTAAATACAGCAGCTTTTCCATGTTTTCTTTTTCTATTGTTTGAGATTATTCTTCTTCTTGTTACTTGAAGGAATCTTATCTAGGAGAGAGATTCATAGAGATGCCTCATTCTGTCCCTTACTAGAGAGGTCTTTGACCTTACTAGAGAGGACTTATTGGTCTAGAATTCAATCTCTGGGTGTTTGAAGTTTATTGAAATACTTGGTCTTGGGGTTGCTCTAGATCCCCACAAAATATTTAAAAAGATCAATGGAAAATTAGAAAACTCAGTGTGAAACTAGAAAACCTTTCCTGATACTCCTTAAATTGCAGATTAAATTGCAGATCAGATGAACCTGGAAACTCCCTATAATGCCACCTAAATTGTCCAGGAGAATTTACCTAATAAAGGCTTGGAGTTCAAGACAGCCAACAATAAACAGACAAATAAAAGAATCATCACTGTGAATAAAAATGACATAAATCTGACTATTTATCTTAAAACTGACAGTGATCCCCCTCCTGTTAATACAGTAAAACATAAAGTCTCAATTTGGGGAATATAAAACACTGAGTCCTAAACTCATGGATTCAAGTTTCCGTGGTTAAGCATGCATTGGTTTTCAGTAACTTCTTCCAGGTTAGATCAACCTTCAAGTGAGGTCATGAAAAAGTACTCCTATATTACTACCACTTGCTTCTAAATTTGTTTCTGATATGTGGATTATCATTTTTCTCTAGTCTTCTGAGCAGGACACAGAATCCATGGTATCTCTCTTGAGAGTTCAGGCTTATAGACTGGGATTGGAATTTGCCATTATTTATTTGTGTTTTAGAGTTTATAGTCTTTTTCTTTTTTTAAAGATTTTATTTATCTATTTGAATTAGATGTAGAGAGATCACAAGTGAGCAGAGAGGCAGGCAGCAGAGAGGGGGCAGCAGGCTTCTCACTGACTACAGAGCATTATGAGGGGCTTGATCTCAGGACCCTGACATCATGACCTGAGCCGAAGGCAGATGCTTAACCCACTGAGCCTCCCAGGTGCCCTTAGTCTTTTTCTTTTTCTTTTTCTCTTTTTTTAAATGCAGTTCATGGTATTCCTACCTTGTCTTTAAGAAGTACATAATAGTCCAAGCATTGGTGGTTTAGTGGTAGAATTCTTGCCTGCCACATAATAGTCCCACTTTATTTACAAAGATGAGATGCATCAGAGGGCTTACATTTAATAGGATTTGTAGGAAAGCTTTTCTATCTACACCTAGTTTTAAACCTCTTCTGAGGCAATAACCATCTATTTGCCCCCTCCCTTCCTCACCATCAGTGTTTTCCCAAACATTGTTTCCAAAATTCGAGTGTCTTAGGTTGCCTGTACTGTCTTTACTTATACTTGCAACACCAAATGTGTGGGGATGTACTTCCACACTGGCCAGATTTCCAACTATCTGGACCCCAACTTTGCATCCTTA
The DNA here is from genome assembly GCF_011764305.1 of Mustela putorius furo. Lineage (NCBI taxonomy): Eukaryota > Metazoa > Chordata > Mammalia > Carnivora > Mustelidae > Mustela > Mustela putorius. The sequence goes on from NW_025421375.1 coordinate 11,608,172, forward strand.
AGTTCAATTGAGTTTTGACACTAACTATTGCTGTTGCACTGACACCCTAGTTTAAGGTTCTGTCCCACAACACTGCCACCCCTTCAGATGCTACTCACGAGCCTCACAAGCCTGTACTTCTGACCAACCAGCTTTTAACTCCGGCATTCCACAAACCTCTCCTCAGTTTCAATATCTTGGCTAGAATGGCTCATATAAATTGGGAAAACACCTAATTTATTATTACCACTTTATCATCAAAACTCAGGAACAACCACATGGAAAAGATATACAGAACATTGTCTAGAAGGGTCCAAAGCACAGTACCTTCTGTGTCCATGGAGCTGAGGTATGCCAACTTCCCAGAATGTGAATGTATTCTCTAAACCAGAAGCTCTCCAAACCAGAAGGTTTTTACGATTGATAAAATCACTGTCCATCAGTGATTGAATTAATCTCTAGTCCCTTCTCCAGAAGTCCAGAAAGTACCAATCCTCTCATCATGTGGTTGGTTCCTCTGGCAACCAGCCCCATCAAGAAGGTATCCACAGGCTCATCAAGAGTAATTTCATTAGGGCACCTAGGTGGCTTAGTTCGTTTAGCATCTGCCTTCACCTCAGACAATGATCCCAGGGTCCTGGGATCAAGCACTACACTGGGCTCCCTGCTCAGCCGGGAGTGTGCTTCTCGTTTTTCCTTTCCCTCTGCCCTTCTCCCTGCACCCACTCATGTTCTCTCTCTGTCTCAAATAAATATAATAAAATCCTAAAAAAATAACTATTAAAACAAGAGATACTCCTGTCACCCTGTAACACTCAGGAAATACATAGGATTTAGAGCTCTGTGTCAAGAACTGGAGACAAAGACGTATATATATAGATATATACATATAATTATAACACAGATTTATTACATCCTCACTTTATACATTTCAGTGGCTTCTCTTGGTAGTTTAATAAACTCTTTGAGTTGCTACATGGCTGTATTGAATTTGGTTTCTATTGCTCAGCAGCATTTTGTACCACTCTTCCGTAGATTGCTATACAGTAGCTGTAGTGGGCTTTCTATTTCTCTGTTCTCTCTACTTTCATACTCTCTCTCCCCCATTGTCTTTAAACAAACAAACCGTTTTAGGTTTACAGAACAAGCAAGCAAAAAGTACAGTGTTCCCATATCCTCTTTCACCCATTAACATACAGTGTCTCCGATTATTAACATATACATACATATTTGTTAAAACTGATAAGCCAGTATTCATAATTATTATCAACTAAAATCCATAATTTACATTAGGATTCACATCATATTGTACCTTCTCTGGATTCTGACACATGTCTAATGATACGTATCGACGGATACCATGTCACAGTATCATCCAGAATATTTCAACTACCCTAAAAATTATCCCTTTTATGCCACCAATTCATTTCTCCTTTCCCCCTCTCTGAACCTTTGGCAAACATCTTTTAACTCTCTCCATAGTTTTCCTTTTTCAGAATGTCATGTAGTTGGAATCATACCATATGTAGCCTTTTCAGATTTACTTTCTTTTACCTAGCAATATGCTTTTAAGATTTCTCCATGTCTTTTCGTGTATTAATATTTCTTATTTCTTTTTATTTCTTATTTCTTTTGAGTGCTGAATAATATTCTCTTGTCTGGATGTACCATTGCTTATTTTTCTGTTCACATACTGAAAGGCTTCTTGGGTGCTTCCAAGTTTTGGTAAGGAATACGATTGCTGAATTGTGTAGTGAGAGTATATTTAGTTTTGTAAGAAACTACCAAACTGTTTTCAAAGTGGCTGTACCACTTTGAATTCCCACTAGCAATAAATGAGGGTTCTGTTGCTGTAAATCTCTTCCAGCATTTGGCATTTTCAGTGTTTTGAATTTTGGCCTTTCCAATAGGTTATTTTCATTGTTGTTTTATTTTTTAATTATTACTGAAAATGTACTTTTCAGTAAAGAACAGCAGTCTTTATTTTTCAAATTAGTTCATGAGTCTGAACTTAGAAATGCTACTTTTAATAGAAAATGTTTCATGTATTTATGTGTATATGTATATATGAAGTTTGGAATGACTTAATTCTTACAGCAAATTTCCTTGATTTTTTAAAAATAGTCTCTTTTTTAATATAGTTAATATACAGCATTACATTAGTTTCAGGTACACAGCATAATAATTCAACAATTCCATATGTTATGGTATGTTCACCACAAATGTAGCTCACCATGTGTTATCATGCAATGCCATTACAATACTATTAACTCTGTTCTCTATGCTGTATGTCTTATTCCCATGACTTATTCATTTCATAACTGGAAGTCTGTATCTCCCACTCCCCTTCACTAATTTACCCCATGCCTGAGTTCCCTTCCCCTCTGGAAACTGTTCTCAGTAGGTCTGATTCCATTTTTACTTGTTAAGTATGTGAAATCATATGGTATTTATCTCTCTTTATCTGACATTTCACTTAGTGCAATACTTCTAGGTCCACACATGCTGTTGCAAATGGCAAGATATCCTTTTTTATGGCTGAGTAATATCCCATTGTATATGTGTGTACCACATCCTCTTTGTCCATTTATCTATGGACAGTCACTTGGATTGTTTCCATATCTTGGCTATTGTAAATAATGCTGCAATAAACTTAGGGGTGCCTATATCTTTTTGAATTAGTATTTTCATTTTCTTTGCTTCCTAATGACATACGATGTAGATCATCTTATCATATGCTTATGATCTATGTGTCTTCTATAATAAGGTATCTGTTAAGGTTTTTGACCCATTTTTTAAAATTAGAGTATTTGTTTTCTTGTGGTTGAATTTTAAGAATTCTTTGTATAGTTTGGATATTAGTCTTTTATCAGATGTGTGTTTTGCAAACATTTCCCTTTAGTCCATGATTTGTCTCCTTATTCTTTTGAATTATTTTTTGTAAAGCCAAAGTTTTTAATTTAAACAAAGTCCAGCCTATCTTTTTCTTTTCTCTCTTGTATTATGCTTTTGGTGTTGCATCTTAAAAATCATTGTCGAAGCCAAGGTCACCTTTGTTTCTTTCTTATGTTATCTTCTATGATTTTATAGGTTTGTATTTTACATTTAGGTGTGTGAACCATTTTGAGTTAATTTTTCTGAAGTGTATAATGTCTGTATCTAATTTCAGGTTTTTGTATGTGCCTATCAAATTGTGTCAGAAAAGACTATCCTTTCTCCACTGATTTTCCTTTGTTCCTCTGTCAGTGATCAGTTGATTATAATTGTATGAGTCTATTTTTGGGGATCTTTATTCTGTTCCATTTATTTGTTTGTCTATTCTTTGCTAATCCCACAGTGTCTTAATTACTATAACTTTATAGTTAAATCTTAAGTTTGAGTAGTCTCAGTCCTCCAACTTTGTGCTTTTCCTTCAATATTGTGTTAGCTCTTGTGTCTTTTGCTTCTTTGTATAAAATTTAGATTCATTTGGTCATTATCTACAAAATAACTTCCTGGAATTTTGATTGGGAATATGTGGAATCTGTAGATAACTTTGAGAAAGGCTGACATCTTGACAATATCGATTTTTCCTATCCTTGGACATAGACTGTCTCTACATTTTTTTCAGATATTGGATTTCTTGGATCAGAATTTTGTGGCTTTCCTCATATAGATATGAAACATATATATCATTGTTTTTCAGATTTATACATATTTACTTACTTATTTGGTGTTAATGTAAATATGGTTTTCAACTATAAATTCCAGTATTTCATTGATTTTACCTAAGAAAGTATTTCATTGATTTTACCTAAGAAAGCAGAGGGCTTTTGTTTATTAACTTGTACGCAACAGCTTCACTATAGTTGCTAATTATTTTTGGAGTTTTTTGTGATTTTTTGGAATTTGTTATGTGGATAAACATGTCTTGTGTGAGCAAAGATGGTTTTAGGTCTTCCTTCCCAATCTGCATATCTTTTATGTCTTGTTTTATTGCCTTATCTAGGATTTCCTGTATGATATTGAATAGAAGGGATGAGAGAGGACATATTTGTTTTTCATTTTGGTAGTAGGAGAACATCTGGTTTTTCATTATACAATCTTAGCTATAGGGTTTTTTTGTTTATGTTCTTTACTAAATTGAGAAGGTAATCTTCTTGTCCAAATTTTCATTATGAATGGGTGATAGATTGTGTCTAGTATTTTTTTTTCCTACTGCATTTACTGATATCATATGATTTTTCTTAGGGAGAGAAGGTCACATAAGATTCCAAATTTCCTACATCCCTTCTCTTAATCATTTGGTTCCTAACGGTTAAAATGTGCTTTATTATTGTCTTCATTATTTTTTTCTGAGCTTGCGAAATATGCTCTGTAAGTCTAAGCTTTTGCTTTTGGATTTGTACATGTACAGATGAAGACACCTACATCATAGTGGACAGCTCAATAAAGCAATTATAATACATCAACTGGAAGATGCACTACAATTTCAGAAATACTAAATGTGATCAAATATGCATAATTAGTGAAATATGGTATTAGTATCCGAAAGCACAATTTAAGTACACAACTAAAATGTTAAAAAAAAAAAAACAATATTGATTCAGAAAAATTAGCATAATAAATTCTGCCAGATTTTTAAGATCTTTATTTCTGGAAGCCATTTCAAAAATAATTCAGTAAAATACATTGCATCATAAATGCCCATGTTGGAAAGGGATTCTCTTGAAAGAAAATTGATAAGTATAGGAAATAAGTGTAAAATCACGAGACAAAAATTTTATACAGATTTAACAAGTCTGAACCACAAAACTTTAATTATAAGTGTGTTCCATAAAAATCATGCTCAGATGTGGTCAAGTATTATAAGACTGAATGAAATCGCTGATTTATAAGGGTGAGATAATGGTATGTTTGCTTTTTCATTTCTTATTTAATTTTGATATCAATGTATGGTTGGTGTACTAAATAAAACAAATCATAAAAATAAGGAAAAAGAACAAAATGAGTGGAAAAATTATTTTCTTTTGCTTTTCTCTAAATGCTCTGAGTATGGTTAGAACATCTTAGCACTGGGAGAGGAAGAGGGGAATCTCTTTCAGGAAAGCTTACTAATTATGCACATTAGTTTTATGAGGGGTGAGAGCGGCTGTCTCACAAGGGACTTGGTGGGGGTCCTGGTTTCTAGTTTTATTTGGATCCAACCTGGGATCCAAACTGCATAGGTAGTAACTCAGATTCTAAGAAAATCTAAGAAAGTAAAAGGTTCGATGCTAACATCAAATGTATGGATAAAATCTATTTATTTTGGAGACCGTGTAAAGAGATAAAGGACAAGCCTGCTTTTAGGAGTCTGTGGTGTGATGTCACTGAGCAGACTAACAGCAGAGTGCAGGTGGGTTTGGTATGAAATCTCTAAAATCCTAAGATTGAACATAAAGAAAAAGATGATAACCCCTTGCCAGGTGTTTTCTGTTTAGATAGAGCACCTATTCCAAAGGACCATCGAAAGCCTCTGTCAAGTGAGAAACTACCTTAAATGTAGCATATAATACAAACTCACGTTTCAGAAGTAGGGAGTAAGCAAATTGCAGTACCTGTATAAAAGACGACTCTTTGTGTTTTCTGTGAAGACAAAAATTGTTACGCTCAAGTCAATGTTGTCCTAAAAGAGCTGTACCAGTTTAAGTGCATTTGGCTAACTGCCAATCCAGCTTCCTAACTCTCTGATCTGCTGCAAAATTATCATGGTCCTCAGAGCATTCATAAAGTCATGAAAGATTATCTCTTGTCATCCCATTTGCCAGAAATAGAACTCTTTTATTGGATATCATATTATTTATTCACTTATTTTTTTTCAATTTTTAAATTAAGAACCTATTATGTAACACTCACTGAAATTGGCTTTGTGGATGCAATGATGAGCAAACACCATTAAACCCCTAAAAAGTGCTATGATACACATTTTACATGATGTACATGATGCTCTAAGAGTGAATGAAGGGCACCTTACCCAATCTACAAGGAAGGTAATTATTTTATTAGGAAGTCACATTCATGCTGCAACTTTGAAAAATAACTACTAGAGGTACGGCACATGTGGGGCACAGAAATAGTACATGCAAAAGCCCTTGGTGGAGAATGAGAGGAAATGGCATGTTTGAAGTTCATCAGTTATCTATAGATAGATGATAAGTCGGTAGGTGGGTAGGTAGGTAGACAGACTAGTCCTGACCACCACAAGCATTCCAAATTCAACATTTAAGATTTCCTTATCCTATTGTTTTGTGCTATCTACTGAAGCTTACTTTCCTTTTTGTTAGTAACTAATAGCACTGGGTAAACTGTAAGAAGAGGAGACATCCTCAAAGTCATCATTGGTAAAGATGTTTCGTCTCCTGATGCGTGTTAATCTCTTGGATGAGTTACCACTGATAATGATCTGTGGTTTGGCTTTCTTACACATTATAGAGATGAGCAAATAAGACCTGAGAGATCAAATAGTAATTTGTCAAACATTACTGCCCAGTGCTCAGGGTTTGCCACCAACAATACTCACTCAAAATCCAACACTGCACAAAATTTGATTTATGATCTTCGGGACAGGAAAAAAAAATCATATCTAGAGAATATTGCAATCTAAACATGCTACCAATACAACATAAATGTTTAACATACATGATATATATATATATATATATATATATATATAGTATATAGTATAGTGCTATATACTATATATTATCTAATAAACTATGTATAATATATGGCATATAAATAGTATAATATTCTGTACTATGTAATATATATTATTTAAATCAATCAACTTACCTCTTTCATCAATACAGACAGCTGAGGAAATTATTAAGAAAATTCTAGAAAAAGACACATTTTAATTTGAGTTGAGTATGTTTCTTATGCTATTGTCTTTAAGATTATTCAATACATTTGCATTCATTTAATTCATTAATCAAATGATGTCTTGTCACTAAATGGCTTAATGAATATAAACTGAGTAGCATAATTTCAAGCACATAGTACCTTTTCAATGAATGTTAACTCATCAAAATTATTAGTTTTTCTTTTCTCATTTTATTTTATTTCTTTTCAGTGTTCCCGAATTCATTATTTGTGGACCACACCCAGTATGGGTGTGTATGTATTTTTCTTATTCCCATTTTGTTTCTTTAATTGCAGTGAGTCCTGGTATTATATATTGAAGGTTGATTAGATAGCACAATATGTATTTTTCTTATTCCCATTTTGTTTCTTTAATTGCAGTGAGTCCTGGTATTATATATTGAAGGTTGATTGGATAGCACAGTCTAAGTCAGCACACTACAGGCTTACATAGTCGTTATGGCCAACTAGAAGGTAACGGTTGGGAAATCCTGATGTCAGTAAATCTGGAAATCAAAGCAGTTGGAAGTCTGGGCTATCTAGGTTTCATCTCTATGGGCTAACATTATAACATGTGAAGGGACAAGTTGCTCCAAACAAATATATATATTTTTTCTTCAGCTTTGATGAGTTCTAATAGGGAACCACACAAAGAGAGCAGTATAATTTTTCACATAAAGTAATATCCAAAAGGCAATAATTAAGACTCACTTGACTATGAATCTATCAACATGGATATCAAACATAATTCTTACACATATTCCATGATGTCTTTCCCTCTGGACACTAGACTTCAATATCTATTGTTTTATGACAACAGATTCCACGGTCATAGAACTAAAGTGGCAAGAATAGATCCCACAAAGGCCTAGACAACACAATTGTGCAGCCTCTTCTAAATTGAACCTAATCCCGGAAGACTGCAGTATCCTTAGATTCATTGCTGAACTCCCTACCCTCTTCTTAGTAACATTGTTTTGTAGATTTGTTTATGTATATAATGGAAATTTCATCTTTCAGAAATACACAAATACAATAATTAATTGTTTATATACTGAGTTGTCATGTATTAAAATATTAGGCACATCCACATTTGTATTTACAATACATATATAACAATGATTTTAATGGTCACATAACATTGCTGTGAACATCATGCCTTTAATAAACCCTTGGTTATTCTATGTCTAAGTTACTCAGATTTTTCCTACTGTAAATAGTATTGTGCCAAACATCCTTATATTTTTTCATAGTTGCATAAGTATTTCCTTAATTAGTGAAAATGAAATGCAGTTTACATAAGGGATATTTTCCTACTATATATTCAAAGTATCAAAGTGTGCATGCTCATGAAACTATGCATTCCATTAACCCATAATTTCACTTACATTTTTATTAAATGCTTCCCTTATAATATTCTTTGAACTTATATATACACATGGATTCACATAATTATTTTTACATATAGATTTTTTTTCTTACTTATTATGCTTTCTTGATTAGCTGTTTTCCCAGTGTGCCCATTTAACAATTCTGTTTTTGAAAAACTCATCTAATTTTACTTTGTGTTCTTATGAGTGAAATTTGCAATCACTTACTTATATTCTAAAGTTAAATCCACTGTCACTTTGAATAATGATGTTTTTGAGTTATATCTATGTTTGGAAACAGTTGGCACTCTAAAAGAGTTATATTTGAACAAAGGTTGATCCTTTTGTTTTTTTTTGATTTTCATTTTAACTTCATTCGTTTCTGTTGGTGTTGGTGAAAGCAAGTATCACTGTCTTATATTTGAGCACTTCTGAATTCACAGAAGAATTTCCAACCTGGTCTATGAAAAGTTATTTCTGAAAAATGTTAGTGCATTTTACGAATACCTCATTATTTTTGTTGGGATGGAATTAAGGTCCAGTGGGGAGAAGTTCTGTATCTAAATTTATATAAGATGAGGAAGAATCTACTATTACATCAAATCTCCTAACTCTATTAGCTTGTTCTGCTCTGATGGATCAATTTGTTCCACATACTCCACTAATCTCTTTAGAAATGGCAAATGTGCATGCTGCTCCTTCCCTGTTGCACCAGCTGTCAGTCAAAGTACTCTTTAACACTGAGTCTGCATTTGGCCTCAGAATTCTTCTCAACATGCTAGACATCTTATTGGCATGCAGTTGATGTTGGTAAATGGAATAAAATCTGTATACTATCCATGCCTACTCTCTGCTCCCTGCTTTCATATTTAGGGTTTATAGTATGGGTGTGTGTGTGTGTGTGCTTCAGCATCACATGTTTGACGTCAAACATACTATTCTTCCTCTCACTGATCTCATGGCCTTCTCTTCTTACTATTTTTTAAAAAGATTTTATTTATTTATTTGACAGGGAGAGAGATCACAAGTAGTAGGCAGAGAGGCAGGCAGAGAGAGAGAGGGGAGGGTAGCAGGCTCCCCGCGGAGCAGAGAGTCTGATGTGGGGCTCCATCCCAGGACCCTGGAATCAAGACCCAAGCCAAAGGCAGAGGCTTAACCCACTGAGCCACCCAGGTGCCCCCTCTCCTTACTATTTTGAAGAAAGAGCCAGAACATACTTAAAACCAAAAAAACAGAACATGCTTATTTTAATAGGCTTAATATCAACTAAAATATTGGGATATCATTCGATACAACTATGTGGGTACATAGACACAATCTCTACATCTCATTTTACTTTTACTTTTTAAAAAAATGTTCTAGTGACATATAGTCCTATGACTTGAAAACTGTACAGAGTCACATATTTTCCCCAGTCGATTCGGCTATTCCACCATCCCCACCCACCCACATTCCTAAAGTTGCTGTGTGCGGTCAACTCCTCTTAACTCATAAATGCCTGGAAACTGTAGGTCTGCAGTCCATTCCTATTCATTTTACCTTCTCTGAAATGTCATAGAAATGAATTATATATGACACAGCTGTTTGGGTCGACCTCTTCCACTTGGAGAGATGCGTTGGGAATTCATCTGTATGGTTACATGGATCACTAGTTACATTGCTTTTGATTTCTGAGTAGTGCTCCATTGCATGGATGTGTAACATTTTATCCCTTCACCTACTGAAGGGCATTGCATTGTTCCACATTAATGGCCAGTATAAGCATTTCTGTAAACAGTAGAATAGAGATTTTCTTTGTGTGTGTAAACTTAAGTTTTTATTTCTTTCTGGACAAAGTAGTAGGGAGTGGCAAATGTGCCACTTTTTTTTTTTCTTTTTTGCCGTATTCTTTCCATAGGATTGCTGTTTTATTGTTGCCCTTTTCTGTTACAGGGGTGTACACATCAGGTGATAAATGATACAATACATTCTACAGCTGAGCACCACATTCTGTAACTGAATAGACAAAGAAATTACACTGAACATCAGCATCTGGCAGTATTTTTCCGGAAAAAAAAGTGACTAAAATGGGTTTAAATTGATTAACACTATTAAATCACATCTAATATTTGATACTACATGATTCAATACACCTATACAATTATACAAAATGTGTTAACATCAAAGAATACAACCAAAATTAAGATAGCAAACAAAACCTATATAACTTTTCTTTTTACAGGACAATACTTTTGAAGTATGCATGTAACTGCCCATTCTTCTAAAGAAAATCTACTGCCAGCAAAGTTATCAACCTCCAGAAAAATCACACATAGCATTTCTAAGCATATCCCCAAAAAGTGTACAATATGCACACTTGGAAAATACAAAATTACAAAATTGTAAGCAACAGGTGTGTTTCATATTTGTAAGAATGTGAAAAGAAGTCCCATTTTTAGCACTGTTGTATAAAAAATTGTCTTTTGATGCGAAGTTCATGAACTGTCCTCCTGTTGGACCACACTTTATAAAATACAATTAAAAGTTTAGTAAAAGTTTATAAGAAACTGCCATAAAGTTTCCCAAAGTCGTTACAGCATTTTGCGTCCCCAATGCAATATTGTTCCACCTGTTCACCAGTATGTTAATTTCACTTTAAAAAATTTTCATAAATACGGGCACCTGGGTGGCTCAGTGGGTCAAGCCTCTGCCTTTGGCTCAGGTCATGATCCCAGGGTCCTTGGATCAAGCCCCCCATCGGGCTCTCTGCTCAGGAGCCTGCTTCCCTTCCTCTCTCTGCCTGCCTCTGTGACTACTTGTGATCTCTGTCTGTCAAATAAATAAATAAAATCTTAAATTTTTTTTTCATTAGATTGTTCATCAATTAGAACAATTTTAAATAATTTTCATAATTTTATAAATAAAATCTTAGTTAATAGAGATAATATAAACTCAAATTTGAGATGAATGAAATACATGGAATGAAGGGTTGCAGGTAATGACTCCGTAATTATCAAATTGTGAAGAATTTTTTCCTGCCAACTGCATCCAACTTGCATCACCTTGATTTTACATCACCATGACTTATATCATGACGTATCAACTGTATGTTAACACTTTGGTCAGATAAGAAACTTTGTGGTTTTAAATACCCTTTTCCTAATAATTAATCACATTAATGACTTTATTATGTATTTATTGTCTGTAACCTTCCTTAGTTAAGTGTCTGTTTAAATCTTTTGCCCAGGTGCCTGGGTGACTCAGTGGGTTAAGCTTCTGCCTTCAGCTCAGGTCACGATCTCAGGGTCATGGGCTCGAGCCCCACATCGGGCTCTCTGCTCAGGCAGAGGCCTGCTTCCCCCTCTCTCTGCCTGTTGCTCTGCCTACTTAACTCTCTTTCTCTGTCAAGTAAATAAATAAAATCTTAAAAAAAATAAATCTTTTGCCCAATTCTTAACTGGGTTATTTATTTTCTTATTCTTGGTCACTTTGTAGCATTATCTTGGTATCTCTGTATCACTTCCACTTAAGGCCCTGCTCTGTGGCTCTTTATGCTTCATTTTAGGCTATTGTTGAGTAAATAAACGAGTTAACCATTACTAAAGAGTTAGATGATTGTAATGAAACAGCCACCATTCATTTATTACTGGCAATCTTGGGATTCTTAGAAGTCTATGTGGGCTGGGCAGTGGGAGTTAGGGGTAAGTTCAATAAGTATGTTCAGTCACACCTTACTAAATGAAGCAAGCTCAACTAACATAGAACTTCAGGCAATTGCTTTAACTAATTTTAAGACGCTTGAGAAACCAACATAAGCATTGGAAAATGTATTCATATATATACACATGTGCACATTTAAATATATAAACCACTCAGGCTCTCACTTAGAGATAAGTTACTCCTTATTTTACAAATAATTTTCTTAAATCATAGACAAGAAATTTGAATTGAAGTAGAGACTGCTAAAAAGACATATTCAATACTTATTATAAGGGAAGACTACTAATAATCATCCAGAGTGGTAAATAAGATGTGCAAAAGAATGTAATAATTTTTTTTAAAGCAAGCAGTTTGAGGTGAATCCATTTATATATTGGTATGTAACATGTTCAGTAGTTCTATACTGTGATGAGGTAATACATTTTGCAAATGATGTTAAAAATTGAAAGTAGCCTTTTTTTTTTTAACATTCTCTCCCTAATAGAGGAATCTGTATAAATTATCTTAAAGATAATTTGTATTTCCATAAAATATAGAGATTGTTAATATGTAGTAATGGGAATGAACTAATTGAGAGTTCTCCTTCTGGAGCCATAGTCCTTTAGATGTTAGAAGTAATTTGCTGACAATATGGCCATATCTTAACATTTTAGAAAAAGAGTTTCTGCCATATTGAGATGGATGCTAAAGACAATTGGGATACTAACTTTGAAGTAGTAAAAATGTATTCAATATATTAAAACAACAATGAAGAAAATTAGTATAGTAGAAAATAATATATGCTTGATTATAAGTAGATATTTAAAGAAATATATTTTGGAAATGGCCAAGATCTCCTTTCGGCATACCTTCATTTTTGCAAATTATTCTCAATTGTTTATTTGAATGTCTTAGAAATATCCAGAGCTTCTGTTCTAATGCTTTGTTGCTCTCTCACATGCTAGTCCCAGGATAGCCAGTGAGTGCTTTACTGTTGGTTGTAGCTCAGTCTTACTCATGCTGAGTATTGCCATTTCTTAAAATCCAAACTCTTTTTTATGCTAGAATGAGTTGGTTTTATCCAATTATTCCTTTTGTCTTCTCTTCTGATTTCAAGTTGTGATTTCCATTATGCCCTCTTCTTTTATTTATTTCCTAGCTCCTTCAGAAAGCTAGAAACTTTCAAGAAAGAACTTTAGATTTTTGATTTAGACATTAGAATTCCAAATAAGTCACAATACTCACCCTTTTTATAATAAGTAAATATTTCAGATAATTGCATGCGTTTTATTTCTTGTAAATTTTCTTTTTTACTTGAAGACACCCTTTACTTTCTGTGAGCTTTCTAAAAGTGGCAGGAATTGACATAACTATCAAGAATCACCAACACATCTGAATAAAGATGACCTCGTGATTAATAGAGGTAATTTGAATTCATTGTACTTTCAAGATGCATGCAACAGTCAGCTTTTTTATTGGCAGGTGATTAATCAATATGTATCAAATTGTGAAGAATCTTATCCTTGCCAACTGCTTCTTACTTGCCTGATCCTGATTTATATTTTTGTTGTATTAACTTAGTTCAAATAATTTGCTGTCTTGGGTTAAATAATATATTTCAATAGAAATATTCAAATGAGTAGCCGGAGTTTCAGAGTTAAATATATTCATTCCCGAACCTGAATTCAGCACTGCATGTCTGGGTAATTGTTGGCGCTTTATAGCAAAACACTTAGCTGTGATCAATTGTAGCTTTCTCAGTAAAATCCCAGAGCTCATCTCTAGGAAGAACATGTGGTTAAAGCAAAAGGGGTGGAGGGGTGAAGGATGTTAAAAATTGCTTAGCTGAGTCTGACATTTTACCTTTTAAATATTAATTATACTGTGGGCTTCTTCCTATTTACATACCTAAGTGTTTGCTTGGGACATAAATGGTACTAAATTGTCTTGAGAAAGCCATAGAACAGCTTTGTTAGATAAAACTTCTTGCAGCTGGTAATTTTTGGCAATTAATATTATGAATGCTAATGTGATGGGGAGAAGGGAAGGCACTTCCAGGATGCCACTTATCTCTGTAAAACGAACGAAAATGTCAGAAGTGGTGAGCCTGCTGGGAGTATTACTTCTGGGAAGGAAATAGATGGCAAATGTTAAAATTATCATATTTATGGACAGGCTAGAATTTTAAGACTGGAGTATCTAATAAATAATCTAGTAAATAGGGTTTATTGTAAATATTTTTAAATGCTTATTTTGGATTGTTTAGTATAACAATGAAGGCTTTTTTTTTTTTTTAAGTTAAAATGAGTGTGTTACTGACCCAAAGTAAAAACTGAAAGCACATTCACAGAAGTTAGCTCATATGATTATCTCAATTGGTGAGAAATTAGGGGCTGTTCTGTAGATGTTTAAGACCAGTGTTAAAGATAAATATTGAAGTGAGATATATATTAAGATAAAGGTGTGCTAGATATCTAAAAATGTGAAAGCTTAAAGTCATGAGGAACAAAATCACCAGCACTATTTGAATCTACTATTTAGGTATCAGAATTGTCATTGTAAGTTTCAAAGTAGTTAAATTCTCTTATAACTTTCCAAGTGAATAAAAAATGTAAAATAATAAATAAACAAATAAAAAATAAATAAATAAGGGACGCCTAAGTGGCGCTGTGGGTTGGCGCCTCTGCTTTCGGCCCAGGTCATGATCTCAGGGTCCTGGGATCGAGCCCAGCATCGGGCTCTCTGCTCAGCGGGGAGCCTGCTTCCTCCTTTCTCTCTGCCTGCCTCTCTGCCTACTTGTGATCTCTGTCTGTCAAATAAATAAAATCTTAAAAAAAAAAATGTAGCAATACCATCATGGCTCATTAGGCTACGTAATTTAAATGAGACTATCTCTTCACTGGAAAGAGTGGAGGAGGAGAATAGTAACAAGCATTATTCACATATTAGCTGTTTACAATTCAGAAATGAAAATGAATTATATTATCACTTTGCATGTTTTCCATTTACGATTGGAGGAACTCCGAGTTTCAGCTTGTGCTAGTTTCTCTGAGATTTCAAATTGCCAGGTCATATAATTTTACCAAGACTTAGGAAATACATAGTTTTAAATATTGTCTATTACATTTTGGACTCAGATGTAGGCTTGACTTATGGTGACAGTTAAAAAAATATTTTCTTCAGTAAAAGGATAAGTCTTCTTTTTATGTTAAAACAGCAATAGGAATAAATATATTTACTTAGTTATTTTACTTTGCTCATTTGTATATGAAGAAATAACAATGAGGAATGTTACTGAAATTTTTAAAAATTCTTAATTTCAAGAGATAGTTGAAATCTCTAGTTTCAATTATTCTGTCCTATCATGTCCACAAGTGCATTCACGGGTGGCAGGCCATGTATAATAATTTTTTGTCAAACATGGCTACTATATAAAGAAAACAAGATTGATAAATTTAAAAAAACACTCTTCTTCTCTTTATTTTAACTTGCCAAGTCTTTATTAAGCATGTGCTTTATATCTTCAGGTCGGTAAAGTAAAGGAAATAGATAATATTTCTGCGTTAAAGAAACTGATTATTATTTTTTTTTCAGAAACAAATATGTGAATGTGAAAAAAATCAAAATTTAAACATGAGCGGCCACTGGAAAGGGTACATACAAAATAGCATACCATAAAGGTTTATTGGAATAATATATAAGGGAGAAATACTAGAATTACGTCCAGTTAGGTAGCACTAAGCATTGATACTGCAAGGTTGATAGTGTGCTCTAGCAATTCATTACTAGATTCCTAAAATCCCTTTGGGGGGAGGCAAGAATATCCTATTAAATAGAGTTATAAGTCAAATTTTTTTTAAGATTTTATTTATTTATTTGATAGAAAGAGATCACAGATAAGCAGAAAGGAAGGCAGAGAGAGAGGGAGAAGCAGGATCCCCACCGAGCAAAAAGCCCGATGTGGGGCCCGATGTGGGGCTCGCCGATCCCAGGATCCTGAGATCACAACCCGAGCCGAAGGCGGAGGCTTAACCTACTGAGCCATCCAGGTGCCCCATATGTTAAATTTTTATATATAAAATATTTACTGTGAGTTTATTGATCATAGCAAACAATTTGAAAATAACTAGATGAACGTTTAAAATATAAAGTGCCATATATCCTTGTCTGCTTGGATTGCTATATCAAGATACCAAGGACTGGGTGACTTATATAGTAGAATTTACATTTCCCACCATTTTGGAACCTGAGAAGTCCCATGATCTGGTTGTCAGCTAATTTGGTTCATGGTAAAGTCTCTGTTCGTGGATTGTATTGTCACATTGGAACAGGGAATGAAGGGGAGAGAAGTACATTCAATATTTCTTTCTAAATTGAAGATTAGGGATACCTGGGTGGCTCAGTTGGTTAAATGGCTGCCTTCAGCTCAGGTCATAATCCCTGGTTCCTGAGACTGGGCCTTGCCTCAGGCTCCATGCTTAGCTGAGACTGGGACAGGGGGAGGTTTCTGCTTCTCCTTCTCCCTCTGCACCTTCCTCCCTCATGCTCTCTTTCTCTCACTCTCTTTCTTTTTTTTTTTTTTTTAAAGATTTTATTTATTTATTTGACAGAGAGAAATCACAAGTAGATGGAGAGGCAGACAGAGAGAGAGAGAGAGGGAAGCAGGCTCTCTGCTGAGCAGAAAGCGCGATGCGGGACTTGATCCCAGGACTCTGAGATCATGACCTGAGCCGAAGTCAGAGGCTTAACCCACTGAGCCACCCAGGCGCCCCTCTCAGTCTCTTTCAAATAAATAAATAAAATCTTTAATAATATTTCTTTAAAAAGTGAAGATTAAATATAATCTCAATCTTAGTATTCTTTTTTAAAATGTAGAAATTAACAAGTGGATTCTAAAATTCTTACAGAAAGGCAAGGATAAATAGCCAAAACAACTTTAAATAGAAAGTTGAAGGAATATATGACCTGGATTTTAAGACTTATTATAAAAACATATTAATCAATACATGAAAATATTGGTATCAATAAAATAAACAAATACAACGAAAGAGAAAATCCAGCATTATAGTAGAGAAGGAATTTTTTTTTAAATCAATATTAATATAACAATTGGGTATCCATATTCTAAGAAAATAACTTCCAAAGACTAACTCAAAATGAACCATACACATCAATGAAAAAACCCTAAAACTATAAAAATTACAGAAGGAAATATAGGAAAATATGTCTTTAATTTAGCAAAAGGAATAGCCAGTAAAAGAATAAATGTGCAAATTAGATTTTATTAAAAGTAATAATGTCTTCTGTGGAAAAACTATTGAAAAGACAAGACCAAGGCTAGGAGAATATATTGATGATATTTCCATTAGAGAACTTTTATTGAAAATATATGAAGAATTCTCAAAACTCGGTAATAAGATGACAAATCAGAAGAACAGAAAATTTTTAAAAAAGATAGATGGTTGGCAATTAACCCAGGAAAAAACACCCAACATCATGTCATTAGGAAGGTAAATTAGAATGACAAAATAACACCACTCAGTTCACCTATCCCATCACTATAACTGACCAGACAACGTATTGGTGAGGACATAAGAGACCTGGAACTGGTTCTTGCGATAAGAATATAAAATGATACCAACACTTTAGAAAAGTTTCACTGTTGCTTAAAAAGTTAAACATTCACCTACTGTATGAAGTATGTGGGCAGCAGGGGAGAAGGGGAAAGACAGAGGGAGGGAGGATGTGCGTACACTTGTATGCTCTGGTCTCTTTTTTAAAGGGCACTGATCTCATCATAAAGAACCTGTTCCCATGATTTCATCTCAAGCTAATTATCTCCCCTATGCCCCATCTCCAGATACCATGACCTTGGGGGTTAGGACTTCAACATCCAAATTTTGGATAATACAATCAATTCATAGCACCATGAAAAAGTAAAATATTCAGCATACTTGCATAGCAAGATATTCATGTAGCATTGTTAAGTGACAAAGCAAGTTGGGAAATATTCAAAATATGCTACTAAGACTATAAAAAATAGGTATAATAAAAAGCATTAAAAAGACACCCCAAAGGTATTTCCACGGGAAAAGAATCCCAAAAATTTTAAAAAATTCTTTGTAATTCTAGGGCACCTGAGGGGCTTAGCCAGTTAAGCCTCTGACTCTTCATTTCAGCTCCAGTCTTGATCCCAGGGTCATGGGATCGATGCCTGTGTTGGCTCCGCAGTTAACATGGAGCCTGCTTGTCGCGGTTCCGCTGCTCCTCTCCCCATTCATGCATGTTCTCTCTCTCAAATAAATAAATAAAATCTTCAAAAAAATATTTTACATCTTAGTCTTACCTATCAATGACTAATATAACTTCTACAACCAGAGAAGTAAGTGCATTGAGAAAGAGAGAGAGGAAATACGCTATTCCATAATAGATAATGCATGATTTCAGAGTATAACTGCACAGGTTTAACATATGCTAATTAAAAGGAAAGTAATTGATGGTAAATCATTTTTTATTATAGTGGGTTAGAGGTAAGAAATGCTCTCATCTGCTGATTGACTGCAGAGAGGAAAATGGAAGCAAAAAGAACATTGTGGTTGGGCGCCTGGGCGGCTCAGTTGGTTAAGCGTCCGACTCTTGTTTTCAGCTCAGGTCAGGATTCCAGCGTCATGAGATGCAGCCCTGCATCGGGCTCTGTGGTGGGCATGGAGCCTGCTTAAGATTTCCTCTTTCCCTCTGTCCCTCTCCCCTAAAAGAAAAAGAAAATTGTGTTAAAGGCACAATATGCCAATGAAGTACTTCACTATTTTCAAATGAGGAGGTCCTTTCTGATTAGATTATTCCATATTAAGTTTTTTCTCTAGGGGGAAAATGAATGTTGACCAGAATTATGAGGAGAAGCCTTAGAAAACAGTGAAGGCTTGAGAAACGATAGAACTTAAAGGCTCTATGAAAATTGTGGGTCTCAGACACAATCACATATTTGAGGAGATTTCTAGTGTCCCAGTCTCTATGAAAAGAATTCCTAATTTAATTTGCATTCAGTGGGTTCTAAGGATGGATAATTTTAAAAAACTCCTGAGTGTTCAAAATCTGCAGCCAAGATTGTGAACTAATGATGGCCGAACAATTCATAAATTAGGACTAATTGACATATGGTTCTTTTTCTTTCTTTTTTTTTTTTTTTAAGATTCTATTTATTTATTTGACAGAGAGTGAGAGAGAGAGAGAGAGAGAGCAAAAGCAGGGGCAGCAGCAGGCAGAGGGAGAGGAAGAAGCAGGCTTCCCAGTGAGTAGGTAGCCGAAGGAGGGGCTTGATCCCAGGATCCATGGATTCTGACCGGAGGCAAAGGATGACACCAAACTGACTGAGCCACCCAGTTGCCCCAGACATATGGTTCTGAATGGATGAGAGCTATTATCTGACTCAGTAGACATTCAAGATCCCATCTGCATTGTTCAGTAGGTTCATGGTCTGATGAAAATCATATTCTATCCTACTTGATAACTTTTAAGAATTTGAGTCAAATGTAAATAATCTTAGTGAGAATTTAGGATATCAATTTAGAATCCAGGTGAGTAGGGGGAAAAAGAGATAGTCTATATGTTCTTTTATTAAAAAAAAAAAGGCCAAAATTAGAGCTAGTTAGCAACTTGATTATCTTCTCATTAAATGAATTCCATATTAGAGAAAGTATTAGAATAGGCTATATGAATAGCCATGTAATTGGAATATTTCAGAATATTCTTGCTATTTGCTGAAGGGGTTATACAACATGAACTTTAATATTCTTTAAAACTCCAATATTTAAAGGCAGTGGAAAATTATTTTAAAAAATAGAATTGAAAGCATCTTTGAGGCTCATTATTGGTAGTTTTCTCCTCCCTCCCTTTGTGAATGCTTACTGCATATTGTACCTTTTAAAAATGTACACTTTTAAAAATGTACCTTTTAAAAATGCTCCAGTAAGCGACTCCTTGTATTTACAGAGCACCACGTGACCACAGGTCAGATAGCCTTTCTCAAATTTGAGAAACACTGAATTTGAATTAAGTTTGTATATTGAAGGATGACTAATTTGAATAGTTTGAAACTTGAGAATTGATATCAGGGATGGAAATTCTGGAAAGATGAGCTCAGTGAGAAGAGACCTAAACAAGAGGTAAAATGGACAAATTACAGATGCAATTTAATGATCAAGGCAAGCAATAGCTAGACTTAAAGCCTGTTGAAGGTTTGATCCCATTATCTTGCTTTATATGGAAACCTATTACGTCCTCAACAAGATGTTTAAAAAGAGAAATTTTAATTCTACCAGCAGTATAATGACTCAGATCTTGATAATTATGTAGTATCTTTCTCCTAATTTAATACCATCTTGCCTTCCATATAAATATGAGACCTCAGAGATCTCAGAGTAAGAATAAACTTAAAATTTACCCAACTTTTCAGGGGAATGCTAGGAAATTTTCCAGTCTCAAATTTTAGTGTCAAATGACCAGGTTAAATTATACTTGAGAATTTGTTACTTTAATCTAGCCCTCATGATGATTGATAGAAAAATTCATCTTACCTACATTGTCTAAAACACCTCAGGAAGATGAGAATTTAACGTGTGCCTGAATGGTGACCCTGGGTACATGGCAGAAGCAAACAGAATCCTCATGGGAGGAAAAGATAGAATTGATTAAGATGGCTTAAAGAAGCTGCATACAGGGGTGCCTGGGTGGCTCAGTCATTAAGTGACTGCCTTCAGCTCAGGTTATGATGCCCCCACCCGGCGTCTTAGGATTGAGTCACGCATCGGGCTCCCTGCTTCTCCCTCTCCACTCCCTCTGCTTGTGTTCTCTCTCTCACTGTGTTTCTCTCTGTTAAATAAATAAATAAAATCTTTTAAAAAAATCTTCATACAAAAGGCATAGGTAAACATAAAGCTGCAGACATGTTGAAAGTAAAAAAGGAATTAATATATTAGAGCTATATTAGGCAAAAGAGAATCATTATTATTACCATGCTAACTTTAATATAAACTATATTTAAAGATACAAAACTTTATTAAGGTAACCAAGGTTGCTATATAATTATAAACATTTCAATCCACCAGGAAGATACAAGTTTTAAACTTGTATGCATCTAACAACATAGCCACAAAATTGAATGAAACTTGATAGAACTGTAGAGAAAGAATAATCTACCACCTATGTAGAAATGTTATATACATGTTTAATAATTGATCAGATGGGCAAAAATTAGTTATAAAATACAGAAAACATGAAAAATAGTCATTTGGGGAAGGCTATGTTGTATTGTTGAGTGTGTGCAAATAAAATAAATAACGTATATCTCATTTGCAACCACCCTAATATGGTCTGCCTATTGTTCCTATAACTGGAAAAAAAATTCTAAAACCATCTAGGAAAAAAGTACTCAAGCACGTATCTAGAAACATTGTTGGACATTTGATAGATGGGGAAAAATAGACTTTTGCTAAGTTAAAGTCTTTGCCCTTAAATTCTAGAGTCTTAATCCCAGGACAGAGCAGTGCCAGAGTAAATTATCATTCTTAAAGGTTTTCAGGTCTAGTCAAACATTCATTTTCAATGTTTTGTAATGAAATTGAACAGAAACTTGACAGCATTTGTTCTTCACCTGACATGGCTGCTTCAGAATATTACAAGATAGGGAAATTTGATGGTCCATAAAAATAGCTCAGATACTCCTTTCCATGTCTTTCCAACTGAATCAGGTTGGGTTCTCTGTCCTCAAAGTTTACCTTACACTATTTTCATATATAGTAATCCACAACTTTGCTTGTGTGTATCTGTATGATGAGGGTTTTTTTTTCCTTTTTTAAAAATATTTTTAAATTTATTTGAGAGAGAGAGAGAGAGAGAACAGGAGCAGGGCAGGGCGGGGGGCAGAGGGAGAAGCAGGCTCCCTGCTCAGCAGGAAGCCCAATGTGGCGCTTGATCCCAGGACCCTGAAAACATGACCAGAGCTGAAGACAGAAGCTTAACTGTCTGAGCCACCCAGGCATCTCATGTGTGATGAGTTCCTGATTGTGCATTTCAATTTCTATTTTTTTAAAGAAAGGATTTCTGCATTTCTGATTAACCAGAGCAGAGAAAAATTAAGAACCTATTTCTTTTGAACAAACCTTTATTTTGTTCCAAGCAAACCTTTATTTTGTTCCCTTGGTCTTCCTTCTGAAGTGCTTAAAGCTTGTTTATCCTACTTCTATGATCCTTAGCAAATGATGCTTTGTGACATATCATTAGATGTTGAACTTCCAACTCTACACTTCTAGCTACTTCAGAATGTAAGTGTGCTTTGCCCATCTTTAATACTTAGACTTTTGTATAGTACTGTGCACATATTAAACATTAAAGATGCTTATTGAGTGGATGGATGCATGAAAATATGCATAAAAGTCTAACTAGTTAAAATAGAAGTCCTCTAAGTTAAGTAAGTGCAACTCTTTGGTCCAAGACATCTTTCTCTGTTCTACTGGCTGCCTAGCCAGAGGCCAAGATAGTCCTGAAAATGAGTTCTTAAGCCAACTAGAGTATTTGACAAAAGTGCAAAAGGATTTTAATCAAGAATATTCTTCCTTGGGCATTAAATGAGATGGCAATGTTTCGGAAGAACTAATGAAGCTATCTCCATTGTTACAAAAGCAGTGTAATTAATGTACAAGCACTTCCAAAGGAAGAACTGGCCGGGGGGGGCATGAGAGGTTGTTTAAAGTGGTTTAGGCCTCTGCCTTTGGCTCAGGTTGTGATCTTGGGGTCCTAGGTTTGGGCCCCACATAGGGCTCTCTGCTTGGTGGGGAGCCTGCTTCCCCCCACCTGCCTACCTTTCAGCCTACTTGTGATTTCTCTCTCTGTTAAATAAACAAAATCTTAAAAAGGAAGAAATCATCTTTCTTAATTCTTTTATAATGTGATTCATGATAACATAAGGAATTTCTAATTAAAACTCCGACCTTATAAAAATGTTTATTCTTCTTTAATTTCAAATTTATGAAATTCATTTGTGTTTTGTGTTTTTATCCCAGTGTTGTCTCTTATAAAAGATGAGTTCTTCCTATGATGGGGCTATAAAAATAAACTGAAACAACTAGGACATTCTTTCCTCTAGACAGCCAGATTCAACCAGGTCCAATGGGACTTTTTTTTTTTTTCCAGGAAGTAAGTAATAAGATTGCCTGTAATTGTACAAATATGTTGGATAATTCCACTAGAATTTTCACACAAAAATGAATACATTTGGTTTATTAACACATACATATAAACACATTTACTTACAGATATTTAAAAACACATGTACACCCATGGCACTTTATCTACTTAGCATATAGGAGTGCCTGATAGGGAGGAGGAACAAGTAATAGGCTACATTGTGAGTGTGAGTAACTCTCAGATATTTGGGAGTGTGCAATTTGCCATAACAAATAACTACAACGATTTTACGTTTCCTTAGCTTGGGTTTCCTAGTTTAATAGCATGAGATGATTTCTGTGCACATGATTTATTGATTGGTGAGGCGCTCAGATGACCTGTAAGGGGGTGAATGAAAAAGGATGAAGAAAGAAGTCAGGCAAAGATATGGGTTTAGCTAAAGTCTCCTGGGCATCACCTGGTGATGAGCATTCTCTAGGTCCTGGCTCATCTGAGACCAGGTAAACTGAGCTATTATCAGACAGCACTCATGGAAACTAAGGGTTAGTGCACTGTCGCAGTAGATGAGTATGCACAGAACTCCAGCAGTGTCAATTACGTCCACCCATTCCTAGTTTTCACCTGTGTATGGGGGCAGCCCTTGGAAAGGAAAATGAGAATGTTAACTTCAAAAACACCATACTAGTCACCCATACTATATCCTTTTTTAGTTTCTTATATTCTAGGTTATAAAGCAAATGTCTAGCTAGTAAATAGGACTGAGGATATACTAGTTTGATGTTTTATTTTGTAATAAAAGTAATGTGCTCTGGTGATATATTAATAAAAAAGATCTAGACTCGTTGAGGTTCACTTCCTATCAAGACAGTATCCACTTAAAGCTTTTTTTTTTCTTGTTTAACACTTATTTATTTGACACACACACACACACACACACACACACACACACACAGAGATAGCACAAGCAGGGAGAGCAGCAGAGGGAGAAGCAGGCTCCCTTGCTGAGCAGGGAGCCATTGGTGGGCTTGATCCCAGGACCCCGGGATCATGACCTGAGTCGAAGGCAGACACTTAATGGATTGAGCCACCTGGGTTTCCCAGTTCAAAGCTTTGATCATGAATTGGAGATGCAAGGTCCTAGAGCTGTAACATTAAGTCATAGAGTGGCTAGACCTACTGAAGTTTCCAAGGAATGCTAATTACCCATGGAAGATAATTCCCACATTTTCTGTATCTTCTCCAGACCCTCTAATCCACCACATTAAATATATTTAAGAAAGAGTACAACAATCAATTTAATGTAACTATAGAATATAAAAACCTCAAAATCTAGATGGTATTTAGTTGTATGAATTTGCCCTCATTAATCTTTCACCAATCGCATATGGAAACATTTAAACGCCACCAGAGTTTAGATAGCCCTTCTTGTTTTATTATCCTGACCTCTTTTACTAAATCTTTGGAAGACTGTCTATTATTTCTATTGGCTCATTCTCATGGTATTGTGTGTCCTCAGTTCTTTTGTGATTTTTGACTATGAATTCACTTCAGGATTTTTTCTATGGAATGTTTGAGACCTTAGTATAAGGTTTGTTTGTTTTTTGTTTTCCCCCCAAAAGGATCTGCCTTTTCTTTTCTCAGGCACCAAGGGGCAATTTTTAGCCAGAGTTTGACTGTGGGACACAATACTGCACAAAAGCCTACTTGTAGTTAAAATTTTCTTCTTAGATTTGTATTTTCCCCTCTTTTACCCAATGTAAAAGTCTTTTATCTAAAGTAAATATTTTTAAATTGCCATATGAAATCCGTAAGTTTCCTTAATGCTCTATTCTATAGGATTATTTTTTTCCCAGTTCATCCTTGATAGTCTTAGCTTTAGGTAGAGTAATCCTGTTAATGTGGGCAAGAAAATTGCGTCTGATCCATGGAGTCTTGCATCATCAAGGAGGAAAAAAAATCTAATAGCCATGAGGGAATGAAATATATTCTCAACTCTAAATTACTTCTTTCAATTCTTGCTTTTCCTTCATTTATGTCCTCTAGTTCCCTTATTTTCTGCATTGTAAAATGATATTAGATAAATGAATAAATACATATAGATATTAAATATTTATACATATAAATTATGGGATGCCTGGGTGGCTCAATAATTAAGAATTTGCCTTCAGCTTGGGTCACGATCTCAGGGTCCTGGGATTGAGCCCTGCATTGGGCCCCCTGCTCCACAGGAAGTCTGCTTCTCCCTCTCCCACTCCCCCTGCTTGTGTTCCCTCTCTTCATTGTGTCTCTCTCTCTCAAATAAATAAAATCTTTCAAAATTTTAAAAAATAAATATATATATAAATTATATGTATATGTGTTTATACATGTCTATACAATGATAATAAATAGATGGATAGATTATTGAATATAAGGTATAATATATGCCTATGAGGTATTAATTTTGGTAGTGCTCTATGTATTGGTGCTAATACATTAATTACTTCAATCTCGTGTATAGGCCCTAATATCTTCCTTGTATTTTATCTACTTTTTTTTTTTTGTTACAATTTTAGGGAGATGACTATTTCAACATCTCCAGAAACAACTGCATTTATTATTTTTCAGCTCAGATATTTAGATACAGGGCCAAGTGTTCATTATTTAAAAAAATAAATAAGAGAAAATTGAGGTTTTCTGATTTTTTTTTTTTGTTAATTAGACAATAGATTTTCTTCCTGGATACTAATAAGAACTTTATCTCTGATATTTTTAAATTGCCATATGAAATCCATCTGCTTTCTCTTTGTATTCATTTGATCTGAAGCAATGGAAGATTAACTTTGTGCATGAATTTGTTAAGGAGGCTATGGTTTTCAATTCAGTTAATTATTCTATTGTGCCTTTGCTTGTTTTCAACTTATTTACTTTCAATACTCCAGATGCTAATTATCAATTGAAGCTGCAAGACTCAATTCAACTTGTTACATTTTCTTATCTTGATTTTCTTCCTTTGAATTCTTAGAGAGTATTCTTATATTGTCATTTCTAACACTGTTTTTATTATCCATTTTCTCATAATCATTTAAAAAATTATGATGAAATCTCTCAAACATTAAAAGCTATAGAGAATCATGATAATCATTGATGATCCAACAACTGGTTTGATAAAATATTTCAAATACAGGTTTAAACTTTATGCATACCCTTCATTTTCCTCCAAATCCTGAGTTACCAGTATACTGAATTCATTTATTATTAATTGCTGTGTTTTGTTTTAATTGTAGGTCTAGTGGTGAAAATATCTTTAATTTTACTTTATTATCAAATGATCATTTAGTTTAATACATAGCTCAAAGTTGATAGTTATTATTTCTCAGAATGTTCAAAAAGCACTCATCACCTTCTGATTCCTGTTAATGCTCTTGAACAATCTTCTGTCAAAGTAACTATATTTCTTTGATTGGTAAGCTGCCTTTTCTTTTTGAACTTTTCAACTTTTTTCTTTTTTTTTTTTTTAAAGATTTATTTATTTATTTATTTGACAGAGAGAAATCACAAGTAGTTGGAGAGGCAGACAGAGAGAGAGAGAGAGAGGGAAGCAGGCTCTCTGCTGAGCAGAGAGCGCGATGCGGGACTCGATCCCAGGACCCTGAGATCATGACCTGAGCCGAAGGCAGCAGCTTAACCCACTGAGCCACCCAGGCGCCCAACTTTTTCCTTGACTTTGTTGTTTTCATTCTCTGTTCAACTTTATTCAATATGCTATTTCATCTGTGTTTTGAATGGCTAATATTCTATAATAATGATTTTCTTTTTTGAGGTTCTATTTTGTTCTTGGAAAATGTCCTAAAGCATTTTTAATAATTTTTTGATCCTTAGTTGAAGTTCTGCTTTCCTACTTCATCTCTATTTATGTATACTTATATTTTATAGTTAAAAATTCAATAATGAAGTTTTGGGATTCACTTCTGTGTTATAGTTGCTGTCTTTCACAGCAGTATCTTTCCACATCTATTTATTAGTTTGTGCTTAAATTTGTTTATTATAGTTTGTGGATGTTCTCAGGGGGCCTCAGGTAAAGATGCTTTCCTGGGGAAAATATTTCCATTTGTTTCTGCAAGATGGACTTCTTTTTAAAATTTTTTAAGATTTTATTTATTTATATTAGAATGGGGAGGGAGAGAGAGAGAATAAAAGAGCACACAAGGACGAGTATGGGAGGGGCAGAGAAGGAAGCAGACTCCCCACTGAGCAGGCAGTCTTACATGTAACTCAATCCCAGGACCCTGGGATCCTGATCTAAGCTGAAGGCAGATGTGCAACCACTGAGCCACATAGGCACCCATGTAAGATCGACTTCTAACTCAAGACCATTAAAAAAAAAAAAAGAATTTTATGATTTTTTTTTTTTTGGTAGCCTCTACCACCAATGTGGGGCCCAAACTCACAACCCTTAGATCAAGAGCCACCTGAATAAGCCAACCAGGTGTCCCTCAAGACTGTTTTAGATTAATTTCTCACATAGTAATTTCATGGACCACGCATATGATGTAAAATTTAAACCCTAAATGTAAATGAGGACAGAATTGTGACTACTAATATTCAGATTAGTTTTCCTTGTTCATGGCGTGGGGTTGGGATGGGAGTAAGATGGAGACATTTTTACTAATCAGAACTGAGGCCAAATAAACAGGTTATTTTATAAACTTTCATTGCTAGAAGGTATGCTGGGTTTCTTTTACCGAACCCATTTATCAAGAATAAAATTTTTCAAAGTTTCCCGGTTAAAGTAGTTACATTTTATAACCATAGATCCATCTGATACACCTTAGATTCATATTTTCACTAGTTTTGTGTAGATGCTATAACAAATTACCACAAACTTCATGGCTTAAAACAACACATTCATCATTTTAGAGTTCTGGAGTTCAGAAATCTAAAATGGCTTCCACTGGGCTTACATCTAGGTGTTGGCTGGACGTCACTCATTTCTGGTAGCTCTTGGTAGATAATTTGCTTTTTTGGGTTTCTTTGCTTTCTGTTTTTGTTTTTGTTTTCTTCCATGTCCCTTTTCCTAGGAACCTTCATTCTCCCTGGATCATGACCCTATTCCATCTCCACAGCCAGGAATTGCAGGTTGAGCCTCAGTCTCATCCCATGCCACCCCACCCCATCCCATCCCATCACTCCATACCACATCTCTCTAATCTTGCTGCGTCATCACTTCTGGCACGGACTCACCTATCTCATATAAGTGTCCTTGTGATTACATTGAATCCACTTGGGTAATCCAGAATACAACCTTACCTCACGGTCAGCCAATTCCATTAATGGCACCTCAATTTTGTGTATTATACTCCACAGAGTTTCAGCTCCCAGTTCAAATTTTGGACCTGTCATCTTTCCACTTTAAGCCCCATTCCTCCCCCATGAGAGTCCACATGTTCTCCCCAGTCATCAAGTCACAGTATTTCCCATATAGGCAGCAAAGAGGAACACTTAGTTTCTTGGTTTACAGATGCACAGTGAGGACTCTCCATACTTAGGGGACTGGCCGTGGAGAAGGGGGCTAGAATGGAGGCTCCTTAATAAGGCTCAACCATTCTGGGATCTTAGGGTGGTATTGTTCTCTAATGTCTCAAATAATTTATTAATTTATTCTGTTAATTGTCTATATCTCCTCAAGTAGAATATGTGCTTTATTTAGTTCAGAATTTTGTATCTGTTCTCTCACTGATTTATCTCTAGTGGCTAGACTAACGCTTATCACGTTGTAGGTGCTCAGTAAATATCTAATGAGTGTTGAGGAAAGTGCCTGACTCTGAATAGGCCCTCAATATGAGATAGTTTCCTTTTAGCTTTCCTGCATGAGCTTCTGGATTTTTTAAAGTACTACCTGTCGGTGCTCCAGCGGCTTGTAGCGCATGCGCGGTGATGCTTCTGGGCTCCGCCGTGCCCGCTCGTTGCTTCGGCCGCCGCTGCCTCAAACTGTTGCCACCGCCGGGTTGCGACGGTGCGGAGGTGCTCCGGCTGGGCCTGCAGGGGGGCCCTGGGCGCCGAACGACTTTTTCGGTGCCCAAAAGTAAACACACCATTAAGATGGCAGCTGGATGCGAGCCAGTAGGCGGAACTTGGGATTTTTGTATCTATGTGGCTGCGAGTGATTGGTTGCGCAACCTTGGTATATATAGACATGCACGGGAGGGGGAGAGAGAGATCCCAACAGCTACGCAGAAATAAAGCTTGCTTCGCTGAGGTCTCCTGGTCGTTCTTGCTGGTGAGAGCGACAAGTGGTGCCAAAACCCAGGAAACCCGAAACCTACACCGAGGAGTTCTCAGTGAACGCAACGATCCAGTAAGTGTGCACAAAATTTCAGATAAGAAAGTTCCTAAGTATAGGATGAGAAGTGAGAAAGTTCCTAAGTATAGGACGAGAAGTAAAAGGGTTCCTAGGCATAGGACAAGAAGTAATGGGATCAAAGTTTACTAAGATGGGAGGATTGCTGACGGAGGTGCTTAAGGCCAATGGCACTCCGCTGGACTCTAACCATAAAACGGTTAAAAATGTTATTGAGGAGCAGGTCAGAGAAGCCTTTAAGGCAGGATCTAGCAGAGGGGGAGAAAATTCAGAGGAGAGCTCCTCTGAAGATTAGTTTGGGGAAGCCATGACACACTTAAAATTAAAAGAGGAAGTCCCTAACGAACCTATAAAGGGAAAGACATACAAAGAAGCTGGGAAAAAATATGACTCCCTAGTGCCCTCTGTCAGAAGGTCAAGAATTCCTACCCCTGAATGTAGGCCTATTGCGCCACCTGCAGAATGGCCGCCACCATATAACACTTCATGCTCCCGAGGGGCATGCAGTTGTCCAGAATGTAGAAATGCAGGATGGAGGGCCATTATGGACTTTACTAAACCCTCCCCTCTTGCATACCCAGTGTTAGAAGATCAAAATCAACAGATGTTTCATCAACCACTAGACTTCAAACTTATTAAACAGTTTAAGGAAGCAGTCACTACTTATGGGCCACAGTCTGCTTATACACTTTCACTTTTGGAAGCAGTCGGTAGCATGAACCTTACCCCATATGATTGGACTAACATGGCAAAAGCAACTCTGTCTGGTGCACAATATTTGATATGGAAAACTGCTTGGCAAGAGTGTAGCTCAGAAACTGCCCGGCGTAACGCCATGTCAGGGAATCCCCACTGGAATATTGACATGCTCATGGGAGGAGGTCAATTTGTGGGACAAAACAATCAGATTGGTTACCCCCCAGGGGTGTATGTACAGATAGCAGCTGCAGCCACTAGGGCTTGGAAGACCATACAGGGCTCTGGCGATTTGCAGGGACAACTTTCCAAGGTGTTGCAGGGCCCTAATGAACCCTATGCTGACTTTGTAGATTGTCTGCTCCAAGTAGCAAGGTGCATATTTGGGGATGTGGACCAAGCAATGCCCCTTGTTAAACAATTAGCCTATGAACAAGCAAATAAATGGTGTAAAGAGGCTATCCGCCCTTGGAAGTCTAAGCACCTGATTACATATATCAAAGTGTGTCGAGACATCTCTGATACAGTTGTTCAGGGCCAAGTTGTGGCAGCAGCAGTAGCCCAAGGGATAAGAAGTTTCAATGGAGGAACCAGGAGTTCTTCCAAGGCTTGTTTCCTTTGTGGAAAGGACGGTCATCTTAAGAGGGATTGTCCAAAGCGTAAAGGACCTCCTAGACCAGTCAAGCCCACACCTGGGTTGTGCCCTCGTTGCCGTAAAGGGAATCATTGGACTAATGAATGTAGGTCCCAGAAAGATACTCAAGGAAATCCCCTGCCACCGAATAACTGGATTCAATCCAATTACTCAAAAAACGGGAAACAGGGCCCTGCACCCCGGGGCCCAACACAAATTTATGGGGCACTAACGCAAATGCCCAGGACATGGTATCCTCCCTCGCAGAAAGGCGCGCAACCTCTGGATCAGCAAGGCTCGATATCAGAGCAGCCGCCCGAATGGTCCTAACTCCGGAGATGGGCATTCAAGCATTGGCCTCCTATCTAAGAGGGGGCCCTCCTCATGGTACTGTGGGTTTATTACTTGGCCGAAGCTCCACTTATCTCAAAGATCTGATAGTTCACCCTGGGGTAATAGATTCCGATTATGAGGGAGAGATCAAGATACTGGTGTCTTCACCAAGGGGAGATACTGCAATTAGCCCAGGAGATCAGATAGCTCAACTTCTCATACTCCCTAGCCATCATGAAGCCTTTCCCAGTAACGGAAAAGAAAAAGGTACGATAGGTTTGGGGTCTACGCGAGTTGACCTAACATGCCTGACCCTGGATATGACCGATAGGCCCATAATTACCCTCAAGGTGCTAGGAAGGAAATTTTTAGGGTTACTGGATACGGGCGCTGATAAGAGCATCATCAGCCAACAAGAGTGGCCTCCGAGATGGCCCCTAACACAAGCAAAACAAACACTCAGGGGTTTAGGAATCGCGCAAAGTCCTGATCAAAGCGCAGCTACCCTTGAGTAGGAGGATGACGAAGGCCATAGGGGGACTTTTCAGCCCTATGTCTGCAATATTCCTATTTCCCTCTGGGGACGAGACGTTTTGGAACAGATGAGCGTCCGCCTAACAACTGAAACTATATACAGCCCCTGATCAATAGCTATGATGCAAAAAATTGGATACATACCAGGAAAAGGGTTAGGGAAACAGGAGCAAGGTAAAATAGACACCATCCCTTTCACCTCAGAATATAAGGGGCAAGGCCTGGGTTTTTGGTAAGGGCCACTGAGGCAATGAAAATAATGTGGAAGACAGATACGCCCTGCTGGGTGCCTCAGTGGCCCCTTACTAACGAAAAACTATCAGCTGCTAAAGCCCTGGTACAGGAACAGTTAGAGGCGGGCCATATGAAACCTTCTACCTCACCTTGGAATAAACCTATCTTTGTTATTAAAAAGAAATCTGGTAAATGGAGACTTTTACATGATCTTAGAGAAATTAATAGGCAAATGCAGAACATGGGACCAATACAGTTGGGATTACCCATGATAACCGCCTTACCGAGAAACTGGCCATCAATAGTGGTTGACATAAAAGATTGCTTTTTCTCTATCCCTCTGCATCCTGAGGATACAATTAAATTTGCCTTTACCCTACCTTCTATTAATCATGCAGAGCCTAACCAAAGATATGAGTGGACTGTCCTCCCTCAGGGCATGGCTAATAGCCCCACTATGTGTCAATTATATGTTTCTAAAGCCATACAGCCTATTAGAGAGACTTACCCTGATTTAATATGTTACCATTACATGGATGACTTATTGTTGTGTGGATCTGACTCTACTACAGTTTTGGAAGCCTTAGTAATGTTACAAAAGGAGCTAAATTCATGGGGGTTAATTATAGCCCCGAAAAGATACAGGCTTCCAACATCAAAGACTATTTAGGCATGCAACTATAAAATACCATGGTAAAACCTTCAAAAGCCTCCATTAGAACTGACAAATTACAAACACTCAATCATTTCCAAAAGTTATTGGGGGACATAAATTGGATCCGACCCTACCTGAAAATAACTACAGGAGAATTACAACCATTGTTTGATATTCTGAAGGGTGATGCCCGTCTAGACTCTCCTAGGAGCCTTACTCTGGAGGCGAAACAGGCTTTGAAAATTGTGGAGGACAGGCTTGCCTTGACTTCAGCAGATAGATGTGATCCTAACCAGATAGTCCAAGCCATAGTGATTCCATCCCCTTCTTCACCTACTGGAGTGCTATGGCAAGGTGGGCCCTTACAATGGCTGTACCTCCCAAACACTCTTCCTCAGATAATCACAACATATCCAGTTGCAGTAGCCATGCTAGCTAACAAATTGATCACTGTTTATATTTCTACTCTTGGAATCATACCTGACAATTGCATCGTGCCGTATACTAAGGAACAGATTCGCCTACTATGTGCTACCCTAGACGATTGGGCGATACTGACCACCTCTTACTGAATAGAATTTGATAATCATTATCCTTCACACCCACTTATAGAATTCACAAAGGGTATTGAATTCATACTACCAAAAATTAGTAGATCAACACCACTAAAAGAAGCCTCTACTGTCTTTACAGAGAGGGAAGTAAAGAGCGCACAGGAGCTTATATCATAAATGGAATCGTGAACCCAGTCATACTTCCTGACAGGTCGGCTCAACAAGTAGAGCTATTTTCAGACACTCCCCTAAATATTATTTCTGATAGTCAATACGTGGTAAATGCAACAAAAAATATTGAAAGAGCCATCCTCTCCTTAAGTGATTCACCTATTCCATGGATCTTAAGGCAACTACAATAGGTTGTGCAACTGCACACTACACCATTTTTTATAGATCACATCAGAGTCCATATGAGCCTACCAGAACCATTATCCGAGGGCAATGTTCTAGTAGACCACAATAGTCGTTTCCAACTTATTTGCCTTACCTTAGAACAGGCGAAGCTGTTCCATAGCAAATGGCATGTGAATTCTAATACCTTAAGATATAGATTCCATATCACCAAAGAACAGGCAAGAGATATAGTAAGGACCTGTGGATATTGTGCCACATTACTCCCTCAGCCTTCCTTAGTGGTAAATCCCAAAGGCCTTCAAGCTAATCACCTATGGCAAATGGATGTCACACATGTACCTGAATTCGGGCAACAAAAGTATGTACATATATCAGTGGACACTTATTCGGGTATCATAATGGCTACTCCCCTCACGGGGGAGAATTCAAAACAAGTCATCACACACTGCCTACGATGCTTCGTAGATTCAGGTATCCCAAAACAAATAAAGACAGATAATGGACCTGCATATACATCAAAATCTATCCATCAATTCCTAAGTCAATTTGGTATAGTCCATACTACAGGTATACCTTACAATCCACAAGGTCAAGGAATAATTGAACGCGTCAATGGCACCTTCAAACGATGCTTACAAAAAATAAGAAAAGGGGGAATAGGGGATGACTACAAGTCACCCCGTGATCTTACATCTCTCACCCTTTACATTTTAAATTTTTTGTCCTTGGACCATAATGGTACATCTGCAGTGGACAGGCATGCGGCGGTTACCGAACGCACTCTAGTTCAGGCAAAGTGGAAGGATATACTCACGGGCCAAAGGAGAGGCCCTGACCCAGTCCTAAGATGGCACCGAGGGTCTGTTTGTCTTTTTCCACAGGATGCCCAAGTGCCTATCCGGGTCCCGGAACAACTGATTAGAAGAATCGATCAACATGGCCCGCCCCGTTCTGATGCTCAGCCTGATAGCGATCCTGGCGACACCAGCATCCCTTCAACAGATGCACCAATGGGCAATAGTGAAAGCCTGGCCGTTCCCCATGCCACCGCCATCCTCCCTCCTGTATACCTACTTTCATTCCCATGCCCGTTTCTGTAAATCCTAACAATTCGCTGTATTGCTCTCAAGACATAAAAGAGACTTTGGGATCACTGCAGCCATTATTGCGGCTGTAGCAGCCTCCGCAGCTGCAACAACGGCAGCGGCTGTAGCTCTCACCACATCTGTAACAAGTGGACATTCTCTAGAAATTATTGATGACCGGATGCATCCAATCACTTTCTCGACTTTGCATAACCTCCGTGGCCTATAATGACATTTCTATTGCTGCTAATCTGTCGAAAGAGTTAAGCAGATAAGATTGACATAGCTCCATTACGGGATTGGGTATCTGTTGTAAATCCTTATTTTCCGCCGTTTTGCATCATTACGTAAACAACAATGTAGGCAACAGTTGGCGCTAGTACAAGCTTGCATGGCACTGGAATCTGGTACATTTCCCCAAATCTCGCTGGCAGTGCTATATCGGTAGTCAATGACGGGTAAGATTGGCTGCATGCCCATAGCACCCTAAGCCAGGAGTTCTCCAACCAGGGGGAATTATCCGATGACTGGTATGCATATTCATGGCAGCTGACAACCTAAGAGAGGCACGATCTCCTGCCTTGCATGCCTAATATAAAAGAAAAGGGGGAGATGTCGGTGCCCAATCGGCTTGTAGGGCATGCGCGGTGATGCTTCTGGGCTATGCCGTGCCCGCTCGTTGCCGTGGCCGCCACCTCGTGGCGACGGTGGGGAGCTGCTCCGCCTGGGCCCGCGGGGGCCCCGGGTGCCGCCTGACTTTTTTGGTGCCCAAAAGTAAACACACCATTAAGATGGCGGCTGGATGCGAGCCAGTAGGCGGAACTTAGGATTTTGTATCTATGTGGCTGCGAGTGATTGCTTGTGCCACCTTGGTACATATAGACCAGCACGGGCGGGGGAGAGAGAGATCCCAATAGCTACGCAGAAATAAAGCTTGCTTTGCTGAGGTCTCCTGGTTGTTCTTGCTGGCGAGAGCGACAACTACCTAGTACTGAGAATTGTCTTAAGGTATTTGTTTCATTCTGCAGGTAACTGGTGTTATGTTCTTTCATTTTGAAATCATAAAAAAAGTTTCCCTTATAAATATTCATAATTGATTATTGAGAGGATGTTTCTGATGAAAGTTTCAACCACTGGGCACAGATTCTAAAAGGAAAGTAAAGAATGAGAAGTGCTGAAGAAATATTAAGAGATAACAACATAGGGTTTTAAATTGTACTCTGCCAGGAGTGACACACTTATTTTATTTTTGGGGTTATGGCTAGCGACGTATCTGGGTACACAATTTAAGGAAGCATCCACTATTAAGATCATGCAAGTACTAAAGGGGTTAAAGGAAATTAAGAAGTACAGACTTCATGTTATAAAATAAATATGTCACGGAGATGAAAAGTACAGCATAGGAAATAGAGTCAATGATACTTTAATACTGTTTCATGACAGATGGTGACTACACTTAACATACTGAGCACTGAGAAATGTTTAGAATTGTTCAATAAATATGTTGTACGCCTGAAAGTAATTTAACATTGTATGTTAATTATACAAAAAGCCCATGGAGATCATTCAAGTAATGACTTAAATTTTCACAATTCTGAGACAAAGCACCACCTTAAATTTTTCCCCTAGGCACTTTACTAGCCATGTCATCCTTGTCCTGGCCCACAGGGTTCATCCATGTGAACCAGCATGCATCTGCAAGTTATAGAATAGATGCATTTCCATTTTCAGTTTGTATATAATTTCTTGCTAATAATACCAACATTTCTCCTGACTGTAACCCTAAGCATTTAATATTTCCAGCTCAAGCTTATACCCATTTCATAAATACAGAAGCCTAAGTCAACTTCACAAGAACTTTTTTTGAGGTATAATTGATATATAGCCTTAGGTCAGTTTTAGGTTTCATTACAACTTGATTTGCTATGTAAATATAGATCACAAGGATATTTGAAGGATTGAGTGATTTAAGGTAAATAAAGCTCAGAGACATATTGCAAGCTTAATGTGTGTTACTTTATTATTTTTTGTTTATATATTTTTCCAACTAGGACTTTAGAAAACTATATTTTGACAAATTAGAGTAATCATGTAAAATGTTTATCATTTATCTCCTTAACTATAGGTTTAATTTTATTTATATTAAATAATTAAATGCAAATTCCCAAAGAAAAGTACCTTGTTATAAAGTTATAATATTGGATATGTGTGTATGTATGTATGAAATTATTCTATTTACCTAAAATTTAAAAATTTCCTAGAAATATCATATTTTCCCAATGGTGAGATTTGAATGTATAGCTAGTGAAATTTTTATCTTGAAAGCTGATTGCTACAAAGAGAAACACAAAAAGTCAACATAAGTCAGTTTCTGATTAGCTTTTACAAACAAGAATCGCCAAGATACTTATACATACTCATAAAAATATGTGGGAGCATGTAGGACAAGTGAAGGCACAAGTTAGAGATCATTTTTATATTTGATATTTTCATTTTCCCTGTAAACTGCAAATATTAGTTTTTCCTTCTCTTTTGATTGCAGTTGCTTATCTTTGCTTTATCTGAATTTCAGTGTTAGAGCCATTTTTATTTCAAGCATCTTACTAAATTATATATAGTAATCAAATTCTTTAGT
Organism: Mustela putorius furo; assembly: GCF_011764305.1. NCBI lineage: Eukaryota > Metazoa > Chordata > Mammalia > Carnivora > Mustelidae > Mustela > Mustela putorius. Next base: position 11,645,319 of record NW_025421375.1, read on the forward strand.
CATGAATCAAACTTTTTATTATTGGTTTTGCCAAAATAGAATACCAAACCCTAGAAATTCCCCTGAATAGCCTAAACAAATTAGTACCTATTGAGAGACAAAAGAAACAGAGTTAGAAATGTACCTTCATAAAAGTACATCATTACTACTTTAAGTGCTTAGGTAGTTTTTCCAAGAATTGTATTTTTAATAAAAAGCACTCACAATAAGAGTAATTATGGAATCCAGCTGAGGGATACCTGGGTGGCTCCTTTGGATAGGTGTCTGTCTTTTTTTTTTTTTTAAGGTTTTATTTTATTTATTTTTTGTCAGAGAGAGAGAGGGAGAGAGAGTGAGCACAGGCAGAATGGCAGGCAGAGACAGAGGGAGAAGCAGACTCCCTGACGAGTGAGGAGCCTGATGTGGGACTTGATCCCAGGACACTGGGATCATGATCTGAGCCGCGAGCAGCTGCTTAACCAACTGAGCTATGCAGGCGTCCCTAGGTGTCTGTCTTTGGTTCAGGTCATGATCCTAGGGTTCTGTGATTGAGCCCTGCATTGGTTTCTCTGCTTGGTGGGGAGTCTGTTTCTCCCTCTCCCTCTGCTGCTGTTCCCCTTTCTTGTGCTCTCTCAGTCTCTGCCAGCTGAAATTTTAAAACAGATTTATCCCAAAAAGAAAGAGTCCATGTCATCCTCTGCCTTTTCTCTTCACTTAAAGATTCATATTTAGGACTCATCTGCTGTGAAAGTATAGAAGTTTTGCAGCAGGCTCTACGGGACCTGGTTAACCCGTCATAGGAACCCTGCCATGTAAGAAACATGAGAATTACAGGTCATATTCAGTTTGGAGATGAATCTTATATCCACATCATCCCCATGGTGCTAGTAACCTAAATTTGTATTGTCATTGTGGGTCAACTATTTCTCATTATCTTGACTTAGAAACATCTGAAAGGTATACGGAAGCCACTAACCCTAGGGAGATATTTAACAAATGTTCAAAAAGCAAATTGCAATGAGTAATAGTCAAAAAAAATCTTAACATTTATGATGCATTGTCTTGAGATAGACATTTACTTTGTTTGTTAATTTTTTATTAATGTATAACGTATTATTTGCCCCTGTGGTATGGGTCTGTGAATCAGCAGGCTTACACACTTCACAAGACGCACCATAGGACATACCCTCCCCCACATCCATAACCTAACCACGCTCTCCATACCCTCCTCCTCCTGACAACCCTCAGTTTGTTTTATGAGATAAAGAGTCACTTCTCTGGGGCGCCTGGGTGGCTGAGTGGGTTAAAACCTCTGCCTTTTCCTCAGGTCATGATCCCAGAATCCTGGGATTGAGCCCCGCATCCGGCTCTCTGCTCAGCGTGAAGCCTGCTTCTCTTCCTCTCTCTCTGCCTGCCTCTCTGGGTGCTTGTGATCTCTGTCAAATAAATAAATAAAATCTTTAAAAAAAAAAGAGTCTCTTATGGTTTGTCTCCCTCCGCATCATATCTTGATTCATTTATTCCTTCTTTACCCTCCAAAACCCCCACTTCACCTCTCAAATTCCTCATATTAGGGAGAACATATGATAATTGTCTTCCTCTGATTGACTTATTTCACTCAGCCAAACACCTTCTACTTCCATCCACGTCGTTGCAAGTGGAAAGATCTCATTTCTTTTGATGGCTGCATAGTATTTTATTGTATATCTATACCACATCTTCTTTATCCATTCATCTGTGGATGGACATCTAGATTCTTTCCATAGTTTGGCTATTGTGGACATTGCTGCTATAAACATTCAGGTGCACATGCCCCTTTAGATCACTACATTTTGTATCTCTAGGGTAAATACCCAATAGTATGATTGCTGGATCCTAGGGTAGCTTTATTTTCAACGTTTTGAGGAACATCTATGCTGTTTTCTAGAGTGGCAGTACCAGCTTGCATTCCCACCAACAGTGTAGGAGGGTTCCCCTTTCTTCGCATCCTTGCCAGCATTTCTTGTTTCGTAATGTGTTGATTTTTAGCCAGTCTGACTGGTGTGAGGTGGTATCTCATTGTGGTTTTGATTTGTATTTCCCTGATGCCAAGTGATGTGGAGTACTTTTCATGTGTCTTTTGGCCATCTGGATGACTTCTTTACAGAAATATCTGTTCATATCCTCTGCCCATTCCTTTATTAGATTATTTGTTTTTTTGGATGTTGAATTTGATAAGTTCTTTATAAATTTTGGATACTCGCCCTTTATCTGATATGTCATTCACAAATATCTTCTCTCATTCGGACTATTGTTTTTTGGTTTTGTTGACTATTTCCTTTGCTGTGCAAAAGCTTTTGATCTTGATGAAGTCCCAATAGTTCATTTTTGCCCTTACTTCCCTTGTCTTTGTCGATGTTCCTAGGAAGAAGTTGCTGTGGCTGAGGTCAGAGACGTTGCTGCCTGTGTTCTCAAGGATTTTGATGGATTCCTTTTTCACATTGAGGTCTTTCATCCATTTGGAGTCTATTTTTGTGTTTGGTATAAGGAAATGGTCCAGCTTTGGTTTTTTTTTTTTTTTTGCATATGGTTGTCCAATTTTCCCAACACCATTTGTTGAAGAGATTGTCTTTTTCCATTGGACATTCTTTCTTGGTTTGTTAAAGATTAGTTGACCATAGAGTTCAAGTTCTAGTTCTGGGCTCTCTATCCTGTTCCATTGATCTATATGTCTGTTTTTGTGCCAGTACCATACTGTGTTCATGTTGACAGCTTTGTAATAGAGCTTGAAGTCTGGAATGGAGATGCCACAAATTTTGGCTTTCTTTTTCAACATTCTGGCTATTTGAGGTCTTCTCTGGTTCCATGTAAATTTTAGGATTATTTGTTGCATTTGTTTGAAAAAAACTGGTGGTATTTTGATAGACATTGAATTAAACATGTAGATTGCTTTAGGTAGCATGGACATTTTCACAATATCTGTTCTTCCAATCCATGAGCATGGAGCAGTTTTCAATTTCTTTGTGTCTTTCTTTCATGTGTACTTTATAGTTTTATGAGTACAGATTCTTTGCCTCTAGGTATCTGATAGTTTTGGGTGCAATCGTAAATGGGATCATGTACTTAATTTCTCTTTCTTCTGTCTTGTTGGTGTAAAGAAATGCAACAGATTTCTGTGCATTGATTTTATTTATATCCTGACCCTTTACTGAATTCCTGTATGACTGCTAGCAGTTTTGGACTGGAGTCTTTTGGGTTTTCCACGTGAACTATCATATCATCTACAAAGAATGATCGTTTGGCTTCTTCTTGTTGATTTAGATGCATTTAATTTCTTTTTATTGTCTGAAAGCTGAGGCTCGGACTTCTAGTACTATGTTGAATAGCAGTGGTGATAATAGATATCCCTGTCGTGTTCTTGACCTTAGCAGAAAAGATCTCAGTTTTTCTCCATTAAGGATAATATTTGCTGTGGATTTTTCATAGATAGCTTTGATAATATTAAGGTATGTGCCCTCTATGCTTACATTCTGAAAAGTTTTGATCAACAAAGGATGCTGTACTTTGTCAGATTCTTCTTCATCATCTCTTGAGAGTATCATATGGTTCTTGTTCTTTCTTTTATTGATGTATTGTATCACATTAATTGATTTGTGGATGTTGAATGAACCTTGCAGCCCTAGAATAAATCCCACTTGGTCATGGTGAATAATCATTTTAATGTACTGTTGGATCCTATTGGTAGTATTCTGGTGAGAATTTTCACAGCTGCATTCATCAAGGATACTGGTCCATAATGGGGTTTTTGTCTGGTTTGGGGATCAAGGTAATGCTGGCCTCATACAGTGAGTTTGAGTGAGTTTGAGTTTTCCTTCCATTTCTATTTTTTTGGAACAGTTTCAGGAGAATAAGTACTAATTTTTCTTTACATGTTTGGTAGAATTCTCCTGGGAAGCCATCTGGACCAGGGCTCTCGTTTGTTGGTAGATTTTTGATGACTGCTTCAATGTCCTTACTAGTTATGGGTCTGTTCAGGTTTTCTGTTTCTTCCTGGTTCAGTTTTGGTAGTTTACTATGTCTCTAGGAATGCATATATTTCTTCCAGAATGTCTAATTTGCTGGTGTTTTGTTGCTCATAATATGTTCTTATAATTGTTTGTATTTCTTTGGTGTTGGTTGTGATCTCTCCTTTTCCATTCATGATTTTTTTTCCATTCATGATTTTATTAATTTGGTTCCTTTGTCTTTTCTTTTTGATAAGTCTGGCCATGGGTTTATCAATCTTGTTCATTCTTTCAAAGAATCAGCTCCTAGTTTCGTTGATTTGTTCTTCTGTTCTTTTGGTTTTTATTTCATTGATTTCTGCTCTGATCCTATGATTTCTCTTCTCCTGCTGGGTTTAGGCTTTCTTTGCTGCTCTTTCTACATCTCCTTTAGGTATAGGGTTAGGTTGTGTACTTGACCTTTCTTGTTTCTTGAGAAAGGCTCGTATTGCTATATACTTTCCTCTCAGGAATGCCTTTGCTGTGTCCCACAAAATTTGTGTTTCCATTGTTATTTGTTTCCATGAATTTTTTCAATTCTTTTTTAATTTCCTGGTTGACTCGTTCATTCTTTGGTAGGTGCTCTTTAGCCTCCATGTATTTGAGTTCTGTCCAACTTTCCTTTTGTGATTAAGTTCTAGCTTCAGAGCATTGTGGTTTCAAAATATGCAGGGAATGATCCCAATCTTTTGGTACCATTTGAAACTTGATTTGTGACCCAGGATGTGATTTATTCTGTAGAATGTTCCATATGCACTAGAGAAGAATGTGTATTCTGTTCCTTTGGAATGGAATGTTCTGACTATATCTGTGATGTCTATCTGGTCTAGTGTGTCATTTAAGGCCTTTATTTCCTTGTTGATCTTTTGCATGGATGATCTGTCCATTTCAGTGAAAGAGGTGGTAAAGGCCCCTACTATTATTGCATTATTATTGACGTGTTCCTTTGATTTTGTTATTAATTGGTTTATATAATTGGCTGCTTCCATGTTAGGGACATAGATATTTAAAATTGTTAGATCTTCTCATTAGACAGACTCTTTGAGTATGATATAGTGTCCTTCCTCCTCTCTAACTAAAGTCTTTGGCCTAAAATCTAACTTATCTAAGGATTGCCACCCCAGCTTTCTTTTGATGTCCATTAGCAAGGTAAATTCTTTTCCACCCCCTCAGTTTAAATATGGAGGTGTATTTGGGTTTAAAATGAGTTTCTTGTAGATTGATGAATTTTGTTTTTTTATCCATTCTGATACCCTGTGTCTTTTGATTGGGAATTTAGCCCATTTACATTCAGGCTAACTATTGAAAGATATGAATTTAGTGCCATTTTATTACCTGTAAGGTGACTGTTACTGTATATTGTCTCTGTTCCTTTCTGGTCTACTACATTTAGTCTCTTTCTTTGCTTAGAGGACCCCTTTCAATATTTTCTGTAAAGTTGGTTTGGTGTTTACAAATTCTTTTACTTTTTTGTTTGTTTGTTTGTTTGTTTTGTTTTGTTTTGTTTTTGTCCTGGAACCTTTTTATCTCTTCTATTTTCAATGATAGCCTAGCTGGATATAGTATTCTTGGTTGAATGATTTTCCCATTTAGTTCTCTGAATATATCATGGCAGCTCTTTCTGGCCTCCCAGGTCTCTGTTGAGAAGTCTGCTGCCAATCTAATATTTTTACAATTGTATGTTACCAAACTCTTGTCCCAAGATGCCTTCAGCATTTTCTCTTTGTCACTAAGACTTGTACATTTTACTATCAGATGATGGGTTGTGGAGCTATTTTTATTAATTTTGAGAGGGGTTCTCTGTGCCTTCTGGATTTTGACGCTTGTTCCCTTTGCCATATTAGGGACGTGCTCTACTATAATTTACTTCAATATACCCTCTGCCCTCTCTCTCTTTCTTTTTCTTCTGGAATTCCAATTATTCTAATGTTGTTTCATCTTATGGTATCACTTATCTCTCAAATTCTCCCCTCGTGGTCCAGTAGTTGTTTGTCTCTCTTTTGCTCCTCAGCTTCCTTATTCTCCATCATTTGGTCTTCTATATCACTAATTTTCTCTTCTGCCTCATTTGTCCTAGCTGTAAGAGCATCTATTTTTGATTGCACGTCATTAATACCTTTTTTTATTTCAGCTTGGTTAGATTAGTTCTTTTATTTCTCCAGAAAGCCAGAAACATCTTTTATTTCTCCAGACAGGGTTTCTATAATATCTTCCATGCCTTTTTCAAGCCCAGCTAGCAGCTTGAGAATCATCATTCTGAACTCTAGATCTGACTTATTACCAATGTCCATATTGATTAGGTCCCTAGCCTTCAGTTACTGCCTCTTGTTTTTTGGGTTTTTTTGGTTTTGTTTTGTTTTGTTTGTTTGTTTTGGTTTTGTGTTAATTTTTTTCTGTCTTGTAATTTTATCCAGATAAGAATATATGAATGAAAGAATAAAATACTAAAAAGGTGGCAACGACCCCAGAAAAATGTATGCTAACCAAATCAGGAGAGACCCCAAATCTGGGGGAGATGAAAGGTGTTAAAAAGAAATTTTTAAAAATTAAAAAGATATATATATATACACATACATATATGTATATACATATATATATATATATATATATATATATATATTAGACTGGGGAATAGAACAAAGCCACCCACTTGATTTTAGGTGAATTTTGGTCTCTTAGAAGAAACTACCTCCCAAAATTTTCTTTTTTTTTTTTTTAAGTATTTTATTTATTTATTTGACAGTCAGAGATCACTAGTAGGCAGAGAGGCAGGCAGAGAGGAGGAAGCAGGCTCCCTGCTGAGCAGAGAGCCCGATGCAGGGCTAGATCCCAGGACACTGGGATCATGACCTGAGCCAAAGGCAGAGGCTTTAACCCAATGAGCCACCCAGGCGCCCTTACCTCCCAAAATACACACACACACACACACACACACACACACACACACGTACACACACACAAATAAGGGTAAACACGATGAAGGGAAAGAACATGACTGTAAAGATGAAGTATTTTTAAAAAATTACAAAAAAGGAATTGTTAATATAGGTTGGTTGGAAAAAGGAAGAAAAAGAAAGTGAAGAGAATTTGCTCAGGCTGGAGACTAGAACAAAGCCCTGTTGTAGATTTGGTGTATATTTTGATTTATTAGAAGAAATTTTATCCCAAAATTTTTTAGAAGCAAAAACCCTATTTGTATACAAAAAATAAAGTTAGATACAATGAAGGATGAAATATGAATGTAATAATGAAAGATTAAAAAGATTATTTTTAAAGAAAGGTTTTTTAAAGATAAACCTGTTAAAAAACATTAAAAGAGGAAAGAGGAAAAGTCTTAAAAAATTAGAATAAGAAAAATAACTCAATTGGTGAAAGACAACTATCATATGATCTCCCTTATATGAGGAAGTGGAGATGCAACATGGGGGATTAAGGGGGTAGGAGAAGATTAAATGAAACAAGATGGGATTGGGAGGAAGACAAACCATAAGTGACTCTTAATCTAACAAAAAAAACTGAGGGTTGCTGGGGAGATGGGGGATTGGGAGAAGGGGTGTGGGGTTATGGACCTTGGGGAGAGTATGTGCTATGGCGAGTGCTGTGAAGTGTGTAAACCTGGCAATTCATAGACCTGTAACCCTGGGGATAAAAATATATTATATGTTTATACAAAAATAAATAAATAAAATTAAATGTAAAAGATAATAAAAAGTCTAGAATAAGAAAAAATAAAATTAAGAAAAACTAATTAAGTTTGCAAGACTAAAGAATCATGGGGAGAAAGCCATGAATTCAATCCTTTGCTTTCCCCTCTACTGGAATTCCACTGTTTTCCTTATCCACGCGCTTGGTCTTGGCTGGATGTTCTTGCTGATCTTTGTGGGAGGGGCCTGTTGTAGTGATTCTCAGATGTCTTTGCCCCAGGTGGAATTCCACCGCCCTTGCCAGGGGCTGGGCTAAGTAATCTGCTCTGGTTCACTCTCAGGAGTTTTTGTTTCCTGAATGCTTTCCATAGAGCTTTGGTGGACGAGAATGAAAATGGCAGCATCCCAATCTCCAACCTGGAGGAGCCGAGAGCTCAGGGCCCCACTCCTCAGGGCACCCTCAGAGAAAAGTGATCACTCACTCCTGTCTCCCTGGTCTCCAGCTGTGCTCCAGGCTCACCTGCCCTGTGACTGAGTGTTCCTGTCTCTGGCACACAGCCCCATTTGGAGTCTCCAAACCCAGCAGATTCTTGTTATGCTGTTCTTCTGGCAGAAGAAGGTGTGTGTCCTCATATCTGCCACATGCGGAGTCCCTGCTTAAAGAGCAGTGTTCTGAGAGTGCCGTGGATCACAGTTTAAGTAACCCCAAGGTGAAAGTTCACTCCTCAGGTCTTTCTCTATAGTCGCTTCCCCACTCTGATATCCAGAGCTCTGCTACACTCAGACACCCCTGATCTTTCTGTGACCCCGTGGGACCTGAGACAACACTCTCTGCAAGGGCTCCACCTCTGCTTAGCATCTGGGGGGATGTCTCTCAGTGGAGCACACTTCTAAAAGTTCCCGTTTTGTGCTTTGTTGCTCCACCGTTTGCCGGGAGCTGGCCCCTCCCCCACCGTTTGTCTTCCCATGGCTTCAGATTCACTTCTCTACACGTCCTACCTTTCAGAAAGTGGTCAATTTTCTGTTTCTGGAATTGCTGCTCTTCTCTTCCATCTCCTGTAGAGTTTGTAGGTGTTCGGAATGGTTTGATAATTATCTAGTTGAACTCTTGCAGACTGATGTCATCTCTGCGTGCTACTCTTCCACCATCTTGACTCTATCCCTACAAATTTACTTTTTAAGGATAGGATCTCTGAAATTTAAAAGCTTCAATTATAAAGCATGAAGAGCCTATTTCCTCTAACAGTTAACAGGTATATATGTTATGGCAGGAACAAAATTCAGAAAAAAATTCAACTTAATTTATATTTCTTAAAAACTCATATTTAATGTTTCCCATTCACAATTCTATAATAGGTTCATAGCTAACTTTAGAGTATGATGAAGTCTACTATTTAACTGATAATTTATGTGAACTCTTGTATAGGTCTAAGTGATGATTACCCCTTTTCGTAAGTACTCATATGTTAATATGGCTAGTTATAGGCAACTGCTTATTTATACTGCAATTTATTTATACTGCAACTTATACTGCAGATATAGGTTATATACATTATATTAACTCAATTTCACCTTCAAAACAATGATAGTCTTATTATCCTTACTTGTAAATGAAGTATGTACATTACACTTGTAAATGAAGTATGTACATTTCATATTCAAGTCAAGTCTTTTATTTATCTGTGAGTATACAGTTAATAATGAAGGACAAAGTCAGAATTAAAATCATCTGCCTAGGGCGTGTGGGTGGCTAGTGTGTTAAGTGGTCTTGATTAGTTGATTAGTTAAGTGGCTCTTGATTTTGGCTCCATCATGATCTCAAGATCCTGATATCCAGGTCTGTATAGGGCTTCATGCTCAGCAAAGAGTCTGCTTGAGGATTCTCTCTCTCCTTCTGTCCCTCCTCCCATTCTTGCTCTCTATATATCTCTCTAAAGTAAATAAACCTTTAAAGTTTTTAAAATAAAATTTGTGTGTTCAACAATAAAAATGTATGCTAAGTTATTTAATTTTCATCTTGATTGTCCTACCAGCCATCCCCAACTGGTCTACTTAAGAAAAATTGTAAGATACTGATCCTGGATCCCTAGCCTACTTGTTCCTTTCCCTCATATTTTTGACCATTTAATACCTATCTAGGATCCATCTTTACCAGAAGTAGAGAAGTTTAAAGAGCTTTAGACTGCCTCTTCCCTGCATCAAAACCTCCTTCTCTTGTACTTTTGCTCTGACTCTGTATCTTAGTTCTTCTCAGTAGGATTCTGCTATGTTTTTAGTCATTACTTCATACTCCAGCTTTCCTTACTGAATTCTAATCTTGGTATACCATTTCTGGTTCTAAAAGCATCCATCTTCTTCAGTGACACTGAAGGGCTTGAGTCCTGGTTCTGAACTCTGGTCACCAGGATGGAACCAGAATTTCTTGCTGATGGATTTTCTGGATGCCTTTTGGCTGCTTCACTTATTTTTGAGCCATCCACCCCTTTGTTGAGAATGTCTCTTGCTGTCATACTTCTTAGTGTCACCTGCTGTCTGGGTAAGACTTCTCTTGCTTCATAACTTTCAGGCTATTCACATCCTCTTTTAACAGATAGTTCTAGTGTCTTTCTTGGATCTCCTTCACTTGCTCCATGTTACTGTTTTTAATGGGAGAAATTCTCATCATTGTTCTCTCAATAAATGCAACAAAATAGGGAAAGTTTTTTTTTTTTTTTAGGTTTTACTATGTATTTGTTGTTGACTCTTTCTCTCTCTCTCTCTCTTTTATCTCTGCCATTTTGTCTTTTCATTTTTAGAGATGTTATTTGTACTCATTTGAAAGTAATCAGGGCATGGTGCAGTTTGCAAAAATTGTGATATAAATATAGTAGTCACATTTCTTTATAATCAGAATATACATATTCTGCATGCTTCTATACTATCCTTTCTATTTTGTTATGCTTTATAAGAAGACCAGTAATTACCTCATCAACACCCATACAATAAAAACATATTAAATTAGGAAATGATAATAAGAAAGGCCAACCTGGATTAAACATTCAAGTGCTTATAAAAGACATATATGCCTGTGCAAGTAATACTAAGATGGCATACATTCATCACACATTAAATGTCAGAATAAGAATTTATGTATCATCATCCTTAGAGATTGTTATTAAACTAAGATGGGTTTTATTAAGTACACAAAAACTACTTTGCATAGGGAAATAAGAAGTACCAGTAGTAGCAGTTTGTAACCAGTAGTACCAGAATATGCCTACTAATTTTGAATACAATGTATTAAACTGGATGATTTTGTATTTTTATGTAAGGAAAAATCTCCATGTGCCTTCTATCTTGTACTGCTACTCCCAACTTTTTTCTAGATGGAGAAGCTTAATTTTGGTTAATAATGTAAGTAGAATGTGTCATAGCTTTACATTTATCAAAATATTATTTATTGGACATCACGATGTTCCATGCACTCTAGGTATCGAGTATTGAACAGACAAGACAAACATCTCTGCCTTCTTAGAGTTTTATATTATAGGATAGTTGAAGTCTGAGAGGACCTGTGTATTAGAACTGGTTCTTCTACATAATGGTTGTGTGACCATGGATAGAAAACCTGCATTGCTTCTGCAAACTCTGAAGTCATATACTTGAACACTTTGCCTCTGTTTCATTTACTTCTCTCTGTGACTTAAATTATTTTATCTCATTGACTACTGTCTTTATGCACATGGTACTAAAGATGGTCCTGTAGCATTTTACAGCCTTCATTATCTGCCACTATACAATTGTGACTGTCCTTGACACTCTGACACAAGCCCAAAAATTTGAGGTGAGAAAATCACTGGCCCAGTTGAAGTCAGGTACCATTCCCTGGGCCAGTAATATCAGCTGGGGTGGATACATTCAGGAATGTATTATTTTTTATGTTGGCTAAGTGAATGGTGTGGAAGAAAGGAGGTTTTAGGGGATTGAGATGCCTAGTAGACCACCTGAAGAGATGTTTACTGTAGAGAAAAATGGTATTATATATAACACTTATCTTTCACGCTCCTAATGAAATAATATAAGGAAGATATTATTTCAAATTAACATATGAAATGAAATTTGCTAATTTAAGCTTCTTTAGGTATTTCTTTGTATTCACTGCTGAAGAGATACGAGAATTTCATTCCTGTTAGCCTTCTGGATCACTGCTGGCCTTTTGCCCAGCTGCATTTGGGGGCCTGAGCCTTTGTGAGATCATTGAAGATTCTTATGTTCTGAAAACCCAGAGGAAAGGAAACTTGACCCTACCCTTTCAGAAGGTTGACTGAAACAATAAATTAAAATTTTAAGAAAGGGCTGTCCACACATACAGCATTTGGCTTTGACCAGAATACATTTACCATGTCATTACACTGATAAACCAAAAAAACAAATAAGCCTGAGTATATGTGATTCTTTGTAATGGAATCTCTCATAACCTGTGCAAATTGTGAGGACAGAAACATGATAATAAGAAAGGCCACACAAGCCTGAGTATATGTCTTTATGTTTCATGCATTGGTAATGACCACATTCTAGTATTTCTCACATTTAAATTTAGAAGCTACCTAGAAATAGAATAATGGTATAGGAAGTGAAATCTATATCTGTTTAGGTGAAGCGTTAATAGTATAGATATATTTTAAAGGTGTGCACATTACAGAATAACCCTGGAAGATGTCTATGCCCTCACCTTCCAAGAGATGTGTTTATCTTCAAAGGAAAAATTAATCTAGTCTTTATAAAAATATTTATTGTACCCCAGTAAATAATTTTCTTTCATTAGAAGAATTCTAATTGCCCTCCATTATTAGTTAGTATAAGTTAATCACAACCATTCAATTCTACCATCAGAATAGTTCCTGCTTTTTTCTCATGTTTGTTGTGTTTACCTTAAAGTGTTTTATAATTTATAAATCAGACACTGGTCATCAGCAAAGATTAATCCCAGATGGGGCTCCTGGGTGGCTCAGTGTGTTAAGCCTCTGCCTTCGGCTCAGGTCATGATCTCAGGGTCGTGGTATTGAGTCCCCCATCAGCCTTTCTGCTCAGCAGGGAGACTGTTTCCCCCTCTCTCTCTGCCTGCCTCTCTGCCTACTTGTGATCTGTCTGTCAAATAAATAAATAAAATCTTAAAAAAGAAAATAACGGTTAGTCCCAGATCCTTATGGAAATTGCTGTACTTCATAATTATAGAAGTTGGTGTTGTAAAGAATTGACTTTTTGATATCTTATTTTCAGTACTTTTGGATAAATATTCAAAAGTGAAATTGCTAGGGGGTGCCTGGATTGCTCAGTCGGTTAAGTGTCTGACTTCCATTCAGTTCATGACCTCAGAGTCCTGGGATTAAGCCCCACGAGCCCCACTTTGGGCTCCCTGCTCAGTGGAGATTGTTCTTCTTCCTCTCCTTCACCCTCTACCCCTCCACCCTCCCCATTTGTGTTCTCTTTCTCTCTGTCAAATAAATAAAGTCTTAAATAAAAGTGAAATTGCTAGATCATATGATAGTATTATTTTAAATGTCCATTGACACTGACTGGATTAAAAAAATGTGGTATGCATATATTGATGGAATATTATTTGATTTAAAAAACCACCTCCTATTATATGTATAATATAAGATATAATGCTGAATGAATGAAGTAAGTTAGTCATGCAAGTATGAGTATTACATGATTTACTTACGCAAGATATCTAAAGAAGCCTAACTCATAGAAGTTGAAATTTAGAATGGTGGTTGCCAGTAAGTAAGGCAAGGAAGAAATGAGGGCTCACTGTCCAATAGATATAGTTTCAGTTATACAAGATGAATAAGTTCTAGAGATCAGACAATAGTGTACTTATATTTTAAAATTTAATTTAATTTAATTTTTTTTGCGTGTGTTCCAAAAGTCATTGTTTATGCACCACAACCAGTGCTCCATGCAATACGTTCCCTCCTTAATACTCTCAACCAGACTCACCCAACCCCCCACCCCTCAAAAACCCTCAGTTTGTTTCTCAGAGCCCACAGTCTCTCATGGTTTGTCTCCCTCTCCAATTTCCTCTAACTCACTTCTCCTCTCCATCTCCCCATGTCCTCTGTGTTATTCCATATTCTCCACAAGTAAGTAAAACCATATGATAATTAACTCTCTCTGCTTGACTTATTTCACTCAGCATAATCTCCTACATTCCCATCCATGTTGATACAAAAGTTGAGTATTCATCCTTCCTGATGGAGGTGTAATACTCCATTGTATATATGGACCATAGTTTCATTATCCATTTATCCGTTGAAGGGCATCATGGTTCTTTCCAAAGTTTGGTGACAGTGGCCTTTGCTGCTATAAACATTGGGTGTTTATAGATGGCCTTTCTTTTCATTACATCTGTATCTTTGAGGTAAATACCCAGTAGTGCAATTCCAGGTTCATAGGTAATCTCTATGTTTAATTTCTTCAGGAATCTCCAAACTGTTTTCCAAAGTGGCTGCACCAACTTGCTTTCCCACCAACAGTGTAAGAGGGTTCCCCTTTCTCCACATCCTCTCCAACATTTGTTTACTGTCTTGTTGGTTTTGGCCATTTTAACTGGTGTAAAGTTGTGTCTCAGTATGGTATTGATTTGAATCTCTCTGAAGGCTAATGATAATGAACATTTTTTTCTGTGTCTATTAGCCATTTATATGTCTTCTTTAGAGAAGTGTCTGTTCATGCCCTTACCCATTTTTTGACATTGATTATCTGTTTTGCGTGTGTTAAGTTTGAAGAGTTCTTTTTTTTTTTTTTTTTTTTTTTTTTTTTTTTATTTTATTTATTTATTTGACAGAGAGAGATCACAAGTAAGCAGAGAGGCAGGCAGAGAGAGAGAGAGGAGGAAGCCGACTCCCTGCTGAGCAGAGAACCCGACTCGGGACTCAATCCCAGGACCCTGAGATCATGACCTGAGCCGAAGGCAGCGGCTTAACTCACTGAGTCACCCAGGCGCCCTAAAGAGTTCTTTATAGATCTCGGATATCAGCTTTTTATTAGTAGTGTCATTTGCGAATATATTCTCCCTTTCTGTGGGTTGCCTTTATTTTGTTGACTGTTTCCTTTTCTGTGCAGAAGCTTTTTGTCTTGATGAAGTCCCAAAAGTTCATTTTCGCTTTTGTTTCCTTCGCCTTTGGGGTCATGTCTTGAAAGAAGTTGCTGTGGCAGATGTTAAAGAGGTTACGGTTTATGTTCTGTGATAGATTCCTGCCTCACATTGAGGTCTTTTATCCACTTTGTGTTTATCTTTGTGTATGATATGAGAGAATGATTGAGTTTCTTTCTTCTACACGTATCTGTCCAATTTTCTCATCACCATTTATTGAAGAGACTGTCTTTTGTCCACTGTATAATTTTTCCTGATTTTTCAAAGATTATTTGAGCATAGGTTGAGGGTTCATATCTGGCCTCTCTACTGTGTTCCACATATTTTGTTTTTGTGCCTGTACCATGCCATCTTGGTGATCACAGCTTTGTAATAAAGCTTGAAATCAGGCAACATGATGCCCCCAGTATTGTTTTTCTTTTTCAACATTTCCTTAGCAATATGTGGTCTCTTCTGGTTACATACAAATTTTAGGATTGTTTGCTCCATCTCTTTGAAAAATACTGGTGGAATTTTAATCAGGATGACATTGAAAGTATAGATTGCTCTATACAGTATAGACTGTGTGGACAGTATAGACATTTTAATAATGTTTATTCTTCCAATCCATGAGCATGGAATGCTCTTCCATCTTTTTGTCTTCTTCAGTTCTTTCATGAGTATTCTGTAGTTCCTCAAGAACAGATCCTTTACCTCTTTGGTTAGATTTATTCCCAGGTATCTTATGATTCTTGGTGCTATAGCAAATGGAATCGATTCTCTAATTTCACTAATTTTTTATTGTTAGTGTATAAGAAAGCAACTGATTTCTGTACATTGATTTTGTATTCTGCCACATGTCATCTGCAAAGAGAGTTTAATTTCTTCTTTTCCAATTTGAATGCCTTTTATTTCTTTTTGTTGTCTGATTCCTATTGCTATGACTTTTCGTACTATGTTGAACAAGAATGGTGAGAGTGGACATCCTTGTCGTGTTCCTGATCTCAAAGGGATAGATTTCATAGTATTTGTTTTATTTATCCCAAAAAATTTAAAAAAAATTAAAATCATGGTTCAAAAAGAGAGGGAGACTATACCTTGGTGTCGGGATCTGGCATTGGTTAGACAGCTTTCAGATAACACCAGGTAACTAGATCAGAATCTCCGCACCTCATTTTAAATTAGAAGCAGATATACTCTATGAAAGCATATTCTTCACTAAGATCTAGAGGAACAAGAATTATTTACTCAAGATGGAGTATATTGAAGAAAATGTGTTTTTTAGTTGTTATTTTGAAATTGTTGTTATTTTTAATGATCATTTTTCTGATGACATATGAATAAGCCCTTTCTTTTTCCTCTTAAATTGCTTGACTTAAAAATTCTATTTTTTTTAATTTTTTATTTTTTATAAACATATATTTTTATCCCCAGGGGTACAGGTCTGTGAATCACCTGGTTTACACACTTCACAGCACTCACCAAAGCACATACCCTCCCCAATGTCCATAATCCCACCCCCTTCTCCCAAACCCCCTCCCCCCAGCAACCCTCAGCTTGTTTTGTGAGATTAATAGTCACTTATGGTTTGTCTCCCTCCCAATCCCATCTTGTTTCATTGATTCTTCTCCTACCCACTTAAGCCCCCATGTTGCATCGCCACTTCCTCATATCAGGGAGATCATATGATAGATGTCTTTCTCTGCTTGACTTATTTTGCTAAGCATGATACGCTCTAGTTCCATCCATGTTGTCGCAAATGGCAAGATTTCATTTCTTTTGATGGCTGCATAGTATTCCATTGTGTATATATACCACATCTTCTTGATCCATTCATCTGTTGATGGACATCTAGGTTCTTTCCATAGTTTGGCTATTGTGGACATTGCTGCTATAAACATTCGGGTGCACGTGCCCCTTTGGATCACTACGTTTGTATCTTTAGGATAAATACCCAATAGTGCAATTGCTGGGTCATAGGGCAGTTCTATTTTCAACATTTTGAGGAACCTCCATGCTGTTTTCTAGAGTGGCTGCACCAGCTTGCATTCCCAACAACAGTGTAGGAGGGTTCCCCTTTCTCCGCATCCTCGCCAGCATCTGTCATTTCCTGACTTGTTGATTTTAGCCATTCTGACTGGTGTGAGGTGATATCTCATTGTGGTTTTGATTTGTATTTCCCTGATGCCGAGTGATATGGAGCACTTTTTCATGTGTCTGTTGGCCATCTGGATGTCTTCTTTGCAGAAATGTCTGTTCATGTCCTCTGCCCATTTCTTGATTGGATTATTTGTTCTTTGGGTGTTGAGTTTGCTAAGCTCTTTATAGATTCTGGACACTAGTCCTTTATCTGATATGTCGTTTGCAAATATCTTCTCCCATTCTGTCAGTTGTCTTTTGATTTTGTTAACTGTTTCCTTTGCTGTGCAAAAGCTTTTGATCTTGATGAAATCCCAATAGTTCATTTTTTCCCTTGCTTCCCTTGCCTTTTGCGTTGTTCCTAGGAAGATGTTGCTGCGGCAGAGGTCGAAGAGTTTGCTGCCTGTGTTCTCCTCAAGGATTTTGATGGATTCCTTTCGCACATTGAGGTCCTTGATCCATTTTGAGTCTATTTTTATGTGTGGTGTAAGGAAATGGTCCAATTTCATTTTTCTGCATCTGGCTGTCCAATTTTCCCAGCACCATTTATTGAAGAGGCTGTCTTTTTTCCATTGGACATTCTTTCCTGCTTTGTTGAAGATTAGTTGGCCATAGAGTTGAGGGTCTATTTCTGGGCTCTCTATTCTGTTCCATTGACCTATGTGTCTGTATTTGTGCCAGTACCATGCTGTCTTGATGATGACAGCTTTGTAATAGAGCTTGACGTCCGGAATTGTGATGCCACCAACGTTGGCTTTCTTTTTCAATATCCCTTTGGCTATTCGAGGTCTTTTCTGGTTCCATATAAATTTTAGCATTATTTGTTCCATTTCTTTGAAAAAGATGGATGGTACTTTGATAGGAATTGCATTAAATGTGTAGATTGCTTTAGGTAGCATAGGCATTTTCACAATATTTATTCTTCCAATCCAGGAGCATGGAGCATTTTTCCATTTCTTTGTGTCTTCCTCAATTTCTTTCATGAGTACTTTATAGTTTCCTGAGTATAGACTCTGTGTCTCTTTGGTTAGGTTTATTCCTAGGTATCTTATGGTTTTGGATGCAATTGTAAATGCATCCTTAATTTCTCTTTCTTCTGTCTTGCTGTTGGTGTAGAGAAATGCAACTGATTTCTGTGCATTTATTTTATATCCTGACACTTTAGTGAATTCCTGTATTAGTTCTAGCAGGTTTGGAGTGGAGTCTTTTGGGTTTTCCACATATAGTATCATATCATCTGCAAAGAGTGGTAATTTGACTTCTTCTTTGCTGATTTGGATGCCTTTAATTTCCTTTTGTTGTCTGATTGCTGAGGCTAGGACCTCTAGTACTATGTTGAATAGCAGTGGTGATAATGGACATCCCTGCCGTGTTCCTGACCTTAGTGGAAAAGCTTTCAGTTTTTCTCCATTGAGAATGATATTTGCGGTGGGTTTTTCATAGATGGCTTTGATGATATTGAGGTATGTGCCCTCTATCCCTACACTTTGTAGAGTTTTGATCAGGAAGGGATGCTGTACTTTGTCAAATGCTTTTTCAGTATCTATTGAGAGTATCATATGGTTCTTGTTCTTTCTTTTATTGATGTGTTGTATCACATTGACTGATTTGCGGATGTTGAACCAACCTTGCAGCCCTGGAATAAATCCCACTTGGTCATGGTGAATAATCTTTTTAGTGTACTGTTGAATCCTATTGGCTAGTATTTTGTTGAGTATTTTCGCATCTGTGTTCATCAAGGATATTGGTCTATAGCTCTCTTTTTTGGTGGGATCCTTGTCTGGTTTTGGGATCAAGGTGATGCTGGCCTCATAAAATGAGTTTGGAAGTTTTCCTTCCATTTTTATTTTTTGGAACAGATTCAGGAGAATAGGAATTAGTTCTTCTTTAAATGTTTGGTAGAATTCCCCCGGGAAGCCATCTGGCCCTGGGCTTTTGTTTGTTTGGAGATTTTTAATGACTGTTTCAATCTCCTTACTGGTTATGGGTCTGTTCAGGCTTTCTATTTCTTCCTGGTTCAGTTGTGGTAGTTTATATGTTTCTAGGAATGCATCCATTTCTTCCAGATTTTCAAATTTATTGGCGTAGAGTTGCTCATAGTATGTTCTTATAATAGTTTGTATTTCTTTGGTGTTAGTTGTGATCTCTCCTCTTTCATTCATGATTTTATTTATTTGGGTCCTTTCTCTTTTCTTTTTGATAAGTCGGGCCAGGGGTTTATCAATTTTATTAATTCTTTCAAAGAACCAGCTCCTAGTTTCGTTGATTTGTTCTATTGTTTTTTGGTTTCTATTTCATTGATTTCTGCTCTGATCTTTATGATTTCTCTTCTCCTGCTGGGCTTAGGGTTTCTTTCTTGTTCTTTCTCCAGCTCCTTTAGGTTTAGGGTTAGGTTGTGTACCTGAGACCTTTCTTGTTTCTTGAGAAAGGCCTGTACCGCTATATATTTTCCTCTCAGGACTGCCTTTGTTGTGTCCCACAGATTTTCATTATCATTTGTTTTCATGATTTTTTTCAATTCTTCTTTAATTTCTCGGTTGACCCATTCATTCTTTAGAAGGATGCTGTTTAGTCTCCATGTATTTGGGTTCTTTCCAAACTTCCTTTTGTGGTTGAGTTCTAGCTTTAGAGCATTGTGGTCTGAAAATATGCAGGGAATGATCCCAATCTTTTGATACTGGTTTAGTCCTGATTTAGGACCGAGGATGTGATCTATTCTGGAGAATGTTCCATGTGCACTAGAGAAGAATGTGTATTCTGTTGCTTTGGGATGAAATGTTCTGAATATATCTGTGATGTCCATCTGGTCCAGTGTGTCGTTTAAGGCCTTTATTTCCTTGCTGATCTTTTGCTTGGATGATCTGTCCATTTCAGTGAGGGGAGTGTTAAAGTCCCCTACTATTATTGTATTATTGTTGATGTGTTTCTTTGATTTTGTTATTAATTGGTTTATATAGTTTGCTGCTCCCACGTTGGGGGCATAGATATTTAAAATTGTTAGATCTTCTTGTTGGACAGACCCTTTGAGTATGATATAGTGTCCTTCCTCATCTCTTATTATAGTCTTTGGCTTAAAATCTAATTGATCTGATATAAGGATTGCCACTCCTGCTTTCTTCTGATGTCCATTAGCATGGTAAATTCTTTTGCACCCCCTCACTTTAAATCTGGAGGTGTCTTCGGGCTTAAAATGAGTTTCTTCGAGGCAACATATAGATGGGTTTTGTTTTTTTTTCTATTCTGATACCCTGTGTCTTTTGACAGGGGCATTTAGCCCATTCACATTCAGGGTAACTATTGAGAGATATGAATTTAGTGCCATTGTATTGCCTGTAAGGTGACTGTTACTGTATATGGTCTCTGTTCCTTTCTGATCTACCACTTGTAGGCTCTCTCTTTGCTTAGAGGACCCCTTTCAATATTTCCTGTAGAGCTGGTTTGGTGTTTGCAAATTCTTTCAGTTTTTGTTTGTCCTGGAAGCTTTTAATCTCTCCTTCTATTTTCAATGATAGCCTAGCTGGATATAGTATTCTTGGCTGCATGTTTTTCTCGTTTAGTGCTCTGAAAATATCATGCCAGCTCTTTCTGGCCTGCCAGGTCTCTGTGGATAAGTCAGCTGCCAATCTAATATTTTTACCATTGTATGTTACAGACTTCTTTTCCCGGGCTGCTTTCAGGATTTTCTCTTTATCACTGAGACTTGTAAATTTTACTATTAGGTGACGGGGTGTGGGCCTATTCTTATTGATTTTGAGGGGCGTTCTCTGAACCTCCTGAATTTTGATGCTCGTTCCCTTTGCCATATTGGGGAAATTCTCCCCAATAATTCTCTCCAGTATACCTTCTGCTCCCCTCTCTCTTTCTTCTTCTTCTGGAATCCCAATTATTCTAATGTTGTTTCGTCTTATGGTGTCACTTATCTCTCGAATTCTCCCCTCGTGGTCCAGTAGCTGTTTGTCCCTCTTTTGCTCAGCTTCTTTATTCTCTGTCATTTGGTCTTCTAGATCACTAATTCTTTCTTCTGCCTCATTTATCCTAGCAGTGAGAGCCTCCATTTTTGATTGCACCTCATTAATAGCTTTTTTGATTTCAACTTGGTTAGATTTTAGTTCTTTTATTTCTCCAGAAAGGGCTTTTGTATCTCTCGAGAGGGTTTCTCTAATATCTTCCATGCCTTTTTCGAGCCCGGCTAGAACCTTGAGAATTGTCATTCTGAACTCTAGATCTGACATATTACCAATGTCTGTATTGATTACATCCCTAGCTTTCGGTACTGCCTCTTGTTCTATTTTTTGTGTTGAATTTTTTCGTCTTGTCATTTTGTCCAGAGAAGAGTATATGAAGGGGCAAGTAAAATACTAAAAGGGTGGCAACAACCCCAGGAAAATGTGCTTTAACCAAATTAGAAGAGATCCAAAATCGTGAGGGGGGAGAAAGGGGATAAAAAGAGTTTCAAAAAGGAAGAAAGAAAAAAGAAAAAGAAAAAAGAAAAAAAAAAAGAAAAGAATTAAAAAAAAGAAAACACCTAAGAAAAATGTAAAAAAGAAAAGATATATATATTAGATATATTAGTAAAAAATCATTAAAAAAGAAAAAGGTAACAGTTAAAAAAAAATTTACCCGAAGGCGAGAAAAAAAAAAATGAAAAAGAAAAAAATTAAATTAACTGCAAGACTAAAAAAAATCACAGGGAAAAAGCCATGAGTTCCGTGCTTGGCTTTCTCCTCCTCTGGAATTCTGCTGCTCTCCTTGGTATTGAAACCGCACTCCTTGGTAGGTGAACTTTGTCTTGGCTGGATTTCTTGTTGATCTTCTGGGGGAGGGGCCTGTTGTAGTGATTCTCCAGTGTCTTTGCCCCAGGCGGAATTACACCGCCCTTACCCGGGGCCGGGGTGAGTAATCCGCTCGGATTTGCTTTCAGGAGCTTTTGTTCCCTGAGCGCTTTCCGTAGAGTTCCGGAGGACGGGAATACAAATGGCGGCCTCTTGGTCTCCGGCCTGGAGGAGCTGAGAGCCCAGGGCCGCACTCCTCAGTGTGCCCTCAGAGAACAGCACCCAGTTACTCCCGTCTGCCTGACCTCCGGCCGCGCTCCGAGCTCACCGAGCCTGCGACCGGTTCAAGGTAACCCCGAGCTGCGAGCTTACTGTCGGCTCTGTCTCTGTAGCCCGCTTTCCCGTTCCAACACCCGCAAGCTCTGCGACACTCAGACACCCCCGATCCTTCTGTGACCCTGCGGGACCTGAGGCCACGCTGACCCCGCGTGGGCTTCGCCCCGGTTTAGCCTCTGGAGCGATGTCCCTCAGCAGAACAGATTTTTAAAAGTCCTGATTTTGTGCACGGTTGCTCCGCCGCTTGCCGGGAGCCGGCCCCTCCCCCCGGGATCTATCTTCCCGTCGCTTTGGATTCACTTCTCCGCCGGTCCTACCTTTCAGAAAGTGGTTGTTTTTCTGTTTCCAGAATTGCTGTTCTTCTTCTCTTGGATCTGCCGATGGATTTTCAGGTGTTTGCAATCTTTAGATAAGCTATCTAGCTGATCTCCAGCTAGCTGAAGTAGTCTCAGCCTGCTACTTCTCCGCCATCTTGACTCCTCCCAAAAATTCTATTTTTGAAAAATGAAATTTTTAACGATTTTCAATTCTTACTAATTAATCGAATTTCAGAAACAGATGCTTTTACTGAGGTACTCTCTTTTCATGGTAACATAATTTTTTCATAGGTGCAATAAGAATATTCATAGCATTAGACTAATTGATTGTGAGACCAAAGCCAAACCTATTGTGCCTTTTAAGAATACATTTTATTTCATATAATCAACTATTGCACACCATCATTAAAAATTGAGAGCTATATTTCATATGTGGAATGACTGCCTCCCAAGTCCCTTCTTGAATTCCTGAGTAGTAACTGAACTTGATTTGCAAAGAGAGACTACCAGCCTCAGTGGCTGACCAGAGGACCAGAATGACATATTCTAGAAGTAGAGAAGCACTGGGCCATGGGGAGATGAGAACTGGTGTGTGTGTGGGCACAGATCCAATGGATAATTTCCTCTAGTGATACAATGTTTTCAGCTGCAATTTTATATGACTCTTCTGAAGGTGACAAAAAAAAATTAACATTCAGTTATATTTGTTGCAAAGTTATGGTCAACTCAGTAATAAAATGACAAATCCACCTTTATTTATTTCCAATGAATATTATAAACATATATTTAAAAATACAGAAAGATACACAGAAAGGTGATATCATAGTTTTAAACCCAAGGAATGAAGGGAGATTAAACATTTGAACTGGAAATAGTTCACAATAAGACTTGGTGTTTATCTGCATATCTACTATATCTTCCTCCTTTTTAAGGGTACTGATTTATATAGCTATGGTGTATTTTAAAATAATTTTTGGCTTTAATCAAGCATTTCCTGAAATGGATATTTTAAAGACTCCTTCTTAGAAAAACTATAAAATAGAATTACATCATGAAACAAAGTAGAGTAAGGAAATAGAATGGCTCCATTTTTGGTCTGGCAAACTGCAATGAAAATCACTTAAGAAATCACAATAATCTTAAGCATAATGGACTATTTTCAAGAACAAGGGACAGTTTCACAGATATATATCCTTCTTCAATTGGGTAGACACTACATTGTTCTTGAGAACTAAAATATTCCCTTGAACCATGTGTAAGGAATCCCTTTGATTTATTTTTTAAGAAATGGAACAGGGGTGCCTGGGTGGCTCAGTGGGTTAAGCCCCTGCCTTCAGCTCAGGTCATGATCACAGGGTCCTGGGATCTAGCCCTGCATAAGTTTCTCTGCTCAGCAAGGAGTCTGCTTACTCCTCTCTCTCTGCCTGTTTCTCTGCCTACTTGTGATCTCTCTGTCAAATAAATAAACAAAATCTTTTAAAAAATGGAACAAACAAACTTGGGAAACATACATTAGAAAAAGGAGTGATTATTAGAACTATATACTTCAATCAAAGAATTGAATTTCTTAAGAGTGAAGAAGTACCCTCTTGTGAGAGAAGCAGCTAAGTATAGGGGCCTGATGTTAGACCCTGAAAGATCTACCCAAGATGACTCAAGGATATTCTCTTGTGAAGAATGAAAATCTGAATTTAAATATTGAACCTGAAAATTGTCTTTAACTTAACCAGAAGACAGTCTTTATCTACCTTAGACTTTTTTTTTTTCTAACTTGTTACACTGAATTGAATCAGTTTATTTGGTATTAATAGAGGCCTGGAGTAATACTGTTGTATTATAAGTCCTGAAGAAAATGAAAAGATTCAGGGCCTTTCCCAAACCCTGTTCCTGTCAGCTCTGGTAGCTTTGAAGCTTGAGCATCATCCTATCAAAACACTTCCTCCAGGAGATAAAAGAGTTTTATGCATCACAGTGCATGGTGGCAGGAGCTGCTGCAAGTAGTAAGCTAGGCTGGAGCTCCAAACACAATGGAACAGCGTGGACACTAAGAAGCCTCTCCTAAGCAGGTAGCTCAGAAATGTGATAAGACCCAACTTTGGTGTATCCTGCCAAATCAGAGGAAACAGGCCTTTAAGACAAGAAATAAAGAAGGAAATATCTGTTTCACACTGAGATTTATTTACTTTTAAATGTGGAACTTTTCCAGGAAAAAAAATAAAAAAAGAATGTCTAGAAATATTGATATTAAATCTGTGGCCTTTAACTAACACCTTTTGTCAGAAATATAAATCTTTATGTTCTGTAACTGTAACCCTAAAATAAAAATGGAAAAAGTGGGTGAGTTAACATAACATAGTGACATATTTTTAACTATTATTAAAAAGATCATTTATTTTAATAACACAGAAGTTGTATTCCTTTGTCAAAGTTGTCTGCATAATTAAGAAAAAAGAGTATCCTATATAGTCCCTATATTAAAGAGAAATGCTGTGAAAGATGAATCATTCTGTGCTACTTTATAATTCCTTGTTATAGTTAAAGACTATGTGTCTACTTGCTTCTTTGCTACCTTTTCTACTCTCCTCATCCAGTCTTAGAAGCAATGAATAAATCCACCCTACATCCTACCCCCTTGACCTCTTAATTATACTTATATCCAGCAGCATGTTTTCAGTAGGGCTTCACTTCTTATCTGCATGTCCCCTGGCATACCCCTGCAGCTCTCCCTAGCATAGCCCCATATCTGAGTTTCCTCATAGGTGACCCTAATTACATGCTGTCTCTCTTAGTGTTTCCCCAAATTCCTCTGTGGATAAAAATTATTTGAAATAGTCATTAAACACGTTCCCAAGCTCGACCTCAGACTTATAAAATCTCTAGATCTCATGATAGGCTCATTTTCCATTAGGCAAATCTAGGAAAAGAATGCTGTAATGTATTACTTCCTCTCCATTCCCTTTTTGTTGGCTATCTATTACATTACTGTAGTTGCCAATGAATTTTGTTGATTTTCGTTTTAATCTCTCTTACATTAGGTATACTGTAAACAACATGGTCAGAATTTGCTTTCTATAGTTGAAAAATTGATGAACACACTTAATATTTCAGAAGTCTGTGTTGCCTTGTAATTACAAGGAGATTGGAAACAAAATACATTTAATGTGGTATGAAGCCGAAAGCTGGTTTGCTCACTTGCAGAATGCTGTGAATTAACAGGGGCCCAACCCTCAAGAACGTGCTACATCTAAGTTCTCTGCACACCTGGCTGCCTTATTCTCCCAGCACTCCAGAAATTCTGGGGCTGCCCTCAGGTTATTTGTAATGTACAATTTTCAGTTTCTCAAATGATGACCTATATTTAAATTCATTTAAAACAAAGTTGACTTGAAAACAGCCAAATTCTTTGAAAATGCAAGTTGATTTTGCTGAGTTCCTTTCATATTTTTAGTAGCCAAGAGGCAGGGGAAGCCAAGAAAGATTTTTTGAAAAGATGCTGAAACTTTAAAGATGCCCTGTTTCTCCCAAAGTGCTGTCAACTACTATATCAAATAGAAAGAGGCTTTCAACCACGAAAACTTTTTGTCTAATGCCATTTTAGGGAAAAAACTGAGCAGGGAATTGTGGCTGCATAGGGGAATGATATGATGACTATTTTAAAAAGTATAATAGCTGATGAGTTCCTGAGGAAAACAGCAATGTATTATTAATATTAGTGCTCTGCACTGAAGTTGGCTGGTTGAGATTTCTGATTCTGACTTCTCCTCACAGAAGAGTTTTAAATAACAAGTGGATCAGTGTTGCAGTACCTCAAGAAACTCATTTCCGATTCTGTTTAAGAATATAAACCTAGACAACACCATCGAGATTTTTCTGATTTTAGACTAAACCCTGATGCATACATGTTCTTTAAAGAAAATGGATGGTTATGAAAGGTGAAGAATCAAAATAGATGACAATGATGACGAGATATATATATTTTTTTTTACACAATGCAGCCTTGAAGAAATGAAAACAAGATAAAAAACCACAAGTACACCAGAATTTGAGAGACATGTTTGTGTCCAAGACAGATTCAACTGAGATGTATGAAAAAGGAATCAATGAAACTAAGCATTAAGAATTTAGTAGAATAGTGACATCACCAAGATGGCGTCATAGGTTATTATTGCCTTTCCTCTTCCTCACCAGAACACCTAACAACTATTCAAAGACATGACTGAAAGCACTCTCCTGCATCACAGAGATCAAGACAGTCTGCATTAGAATTGTTAGAAAGTGGCTACTCATTGACCATGTTGCCACTCCCCCAGGCCAGCACAGTACCATGCAAAGAGGTCTACCCACCCAGGCAAGAGAGCTGAGACACAGCCCCACTCGCTGTGGAGAGTGTTGTCCAGACCTACCTGACTAGAAAGGTTGGTGATGACTCCTTGAAGCTACGTGATCCAGAGGCACTGGAGTTAGAAGTGGGCAGACAGGGCCAATACTTCATAGAACAAAGCCATGGGCCTTATTCAGTCAGGGAACTTGGGGTACAGGTTGGCTTGAATTAAGACAACAAAGAACTTTAACAGTTTTAAAGGTACTTTTACCACTGCATCTGGACAGGGATGCTAATTTGTAGTACTGCTTATCAGTAAATTCGGCCTAACTACAGAACATATCCAGAGCACAATGGAAGCTGTATAGCCCATAAATCAGCCCTTTGTTCAGGGCACTTGAACAGAGAATGCAATCTTTGTCTTCCCTAGTCTGCTGGGGAAAATCAGTGGCCTCACTTGACCAGGAAATGTGATGCATATTCTGGTCTGAGTTGGGTACCCAATCAATGAGCTATACAGGTCCTGAGTTTCTGGGAAACATTTATATGTTTACAAGCCATATATCTGATAGGGGATAATATCCAAAATGTGTAAAGAATTCATAAAACTCAATAGTCAGGAAAAAAAAAAAAAGCCAATTAAACACATGGGCAAAGGACCAGAATTGACATTTTTTCAAAGAAGATACCCAAAAGGCCAACATGTACATGAGAAGGTGATCAACATCACTAGGCAAAATGCAAATTAAAACCACAATGAGCTATGAGCTCCTGCCTGTTGAATGGCCATTAACAAAAAGACACACATAACAAATGCTGGTATGGATGAGAAGAAAGAGAAATCCTTGTACACCTGTTGGTGGGCTTGTCAATTGGTACAGCCACTATGGAAACAATATGAATATCTTAAAAAAATTCAAAATAAAATTACCATAAAATCCATTAATTCCACTTTCAGGAATAGGTCCAAAGTAAATGAAGTCACTAACTCAAAAGGATATCTGCACCATCATATCCACAGAAACATCATTTACAATAGCCAAGAAGGCATGAAAATATCCTAAGTGTCCATGTATGAATGAATGGATAAATAAGTTTGTATGTATACACACACACACACACATATATGTATATATGTAATAATATATGATATACCAGACACATTAGAATATTATTTAGCCATGAAAAGATCAGAAAATCCTACCATTTGTGACAACATATTGGTCCTTGAGAGCATTACTCTAAATGATATAAATTGGAAAACAATGCTTAATGGATGATCTCTCTGACATGTGGGATTATAAAGAAAAAAACTTATGAACTTATGGTAAAAAAGATCAGACTTGTAGTTATTAGAGGTTGAGAGTGGGGACAAGGGAGATTCAAGAAGATAGTCAAATTTGCAGCTAGAAGATAAATAAGTACTTAGAATGTAATATATGGCATGATGACTATAGCTAACACTGCCATATGGTATATAAAATTGTGGAGAGTAAATCCTATGAGTTCTCATCAGAAGGAGAATTTTTTTTTTCCTCTCTTTTCTTTTCTTTTTGTATCAATATGAGAAGATAGATGATGAACCTAAGGTACTAATCACTTCACAATATATGTAAATCAAACCATCATACTATATGGTTTAAATTTACAGTGATCTATGTCAATGATTACCAGTAAAACTGAAGGTAAAAAAAGTCTAATTTTTTAAATTGAATTACCATAGGGATCCTCAGGCTATCTGCATCCTACATAGTGAG
Source organism: Mustela putorius furo (assembly GCF_011764305.1). Classification (NCBI taxonomy): domain Eukaryota; kingdom Metazoa; phylum Chordata; class Mammalia; order Carnivora; family Mustelidae; genus Mustela; species Mustela putorius. The sequence continues at coordinate 11,673,723 of NW_025421375.1, forward strand.
AAAGGTTTGGGGAATTTTGCTGGACACTACATGAGGATTTCCTACTCCACCCTGCTAATCTGAGAAAGTTAAGTAGTTTGCTCTAATATTTTTGTGTTTGAGGCATCAAAATTTCTCTGCATATCTGGCCCCATGATGGGTCCAGGTAACATAAGCCAGATAATCCTATTAAATAATTGCCTTATTTAGTTGACTCTGATTAGAGACAAACCCCAGTTCCTCCCCCTTCCCCCACTGGAGTCAAAGAGGCGTTTACACAATTCTTAGAGATGTAATAGAAGGAAAGTGAGGGGACATATTTATTAGTTAAAGTGCATGTTTTATTGAAGTGGTGGGGGTGTGGGAGGTTGGGGTACCAGGTGGTGGGTATTATAGAGGGCACGGATTGCATGGAGCACTGGGTGTGGTGAAAAAGTAATGAATACTGTTTTTCTGAAAATAAATATATTGAAAAAAAAATAAATAAAGTGCATGTTTTTCTTGAATGCACATCAAGAATCCCCAGAAAGTTCTGGAGGTGAAGGGAGGAAAAGAGACTGGATCTATTCACGGTTGCCCTTTAGGGCTTAATAAAGTTTCTTGCCGTTTTTCTCACAGCTTGATAGAAGTGGACTAATGGTGAAGAGATCTGTGATCCCACTCCACAGCCTCCAGGCTAAACAAGCTAATGAAGTAGAAAAATGATATTGATAGAACTACCCTGCCTTTTATAAGTATTCCCCACCAGATGGAAACTGCTCAGTGTTTGTGTTTAATCTTATATGACCTCAATCATCTTTTTTTGGCTCTGAATACTAAATGGCTGGCTTGTTATTTAGCCACCATAAACTTAAAAGAATCCCACTCTACGTTCCTGACCATACTTTAATACCGTGCACAAAGCAAAGGCAACAATATATTTTTTTTCCCTTTTTTTCTTAAGAGGTAAAAGATTAAATGGCTATTTCAAGACTGAATGCTAGAAAAGTCGTAGAGATAAGCATTTTATATGATGGCTTCTGTAGTGTAAATGTTCCCTTTCCCATCTCTAGATACAACACAAAACTAAAAAATGATGGGGGGGTGCTTTTGTGAAATTCTGGACATTGGTATATTAAAATGAAAAGTTATTTCCAACCCTATAGAATTTATCAATTGAATATAACCCTCTTGATAGGAGAGGCTTTATCTATTTTGCTTTCCACCATCTCTGCAAAAGCCTGAAGAGTGACACATGATTGATGTCAGAATTACCCAAATAGTTTAAAGAATCAAACCACTTTACTGTACTTGCCAGTTGTTAATTAAATGTTATCCCTATCAATTCTGTCTTTCCTGGAGAATGCTTTGTTTTACTCTTCTGAATTTCATTTTAAAACTTGGTGTTATTTTACAAAACAGAGAAGTGTCTTTGATTCGCGTTCTCCAAATTATGGGAAGAGAAACCAGGATATGGTAAATCATTTTCAAGAGCACTTCAACATACTTGCCCTTAACTTTCAACAGAAAATTTATTGAACAACTCACAAAACTGCATAAGAGTTATCTTGTAGCTCAGCCAGAGAACTACAAGGCCACATCAGTTAAACCTTGGCATTTCTTATCTCCTGATATGCCAAATAGCCATCCAAAAAAATAGTTGTACAAAGTTAACAGACTATTTCTATCAAAAATGTGGGGTAGGAATGTCTGAAAAACTATAAAATACCTCTAGAGAATTGTACTAAATGTCTAACTGTTGGGTTTGTTAAAAGAAGGCAATACTTTAAAATGTATCACTTCAAAGGAATCACAATGGGTTTCTAGAAGCAGCAAAGCACTTATGCTCTACACTTCCCAGAATTTTTAGTTTCCCCAGCACACCAACTATTAACAGTGATTCACATTCTTTCTTATTATTTGACATTTTAATAAGGAGAGATGAAATTATGTCATGTTCAATAAAAATTAGTAAAAATTGATAGGTGATTGTTTTCATCAGGAACTTCTCTACTTTTTTTTGGGTAAAGATCATACTTCTTTTGCTGTTACATTTTGGAATTGACTTTTCAGAAAAAACAAATAAATTTCACTTAAACAAATATCAATTATCTTTAGAGATAGGTTTGTTAAGCCTTGTCTCAAATCTACCTCAAGGTATCAGGTTGATCTCAGGTTCCCATATTAGTTCTATTGGGATATTTTATACTTGCTGGATCTCTTCTGTTCGGGGAAGTTGTCCCAGCATACTATTCTCATGAGGCACTGGACGTAAACTCTTACATTATGGCAAAACTCGACAAGACAGAATAATTGCATTTAAATAGGTATTAGAAAATAAACCTGTTGTGTTATGAGAGTTAACTTTGGTAGGTTGGAAGGGAATGGGCACGCATATATGGTCAAATACAGAATGTCTCCAGTGTTGTGCTGTAGGGTTGTTGTCAATTCTGTCAATCAGACGGAGGCTAGAGGTCATTTTTTTTTTTTTTTTTTTTTTTTTTTTTTGCCAACAGCTATTAGGGTGGTCAATAATAACAATGAATAGCACTTATCTCCCTTCTACTATGTACTCCGAAAGATATAGTAAGATTTCTGTTTCACAGATGAGGAACATAAAGCTGAAGGTAATTGCTCTTTGCTCAAGCTCCCAAAGTTACAAAGTGAATGGATGTCACATTGAAAACAAGGTCTCTGTTCTGCCACAGCTTAGTATTTTAGCCAGGGTGCTGAAGTAGGTATGGAAGTCTAATGTGGGAGTGCTGAGGAAGAAAAAACTATTTCTATTCTCACAGGATAATTAGTCCCAATAAAAAAGTGAGTCAAAACTTACTGAAGGAAAATTATCAAGTCATTCCTTTCCCAAATTCTATTTCTCGTTAACATAAATGAGATTTCTAAGAAAGTTCTGAAGTAACAGCCATAGAGATTTTAAATAATTAATTATTAATATACAGTTGGCAAGTTTAGTATTTGTCATTTCTCAATAATCACTTTTATATGTTAATTATAAACTCTGCCCCTTCTAATAAACAGCTGTTTTACAAAGTCTGGAGGGAGATATTTACAGGATCTCTAGAGTATAGGCAGGAGTGGACTGTTATGAGCTGGTGTAGGCACACAGGTTTACGTTCATAACAGTAAAGAATGACTTGTGGAGAATTTCTGGAAATGGGGCTGGATTGAGTAAAATGAATTCTAGTAGCATATACTTATATTTCCACTATTTAGGCAGTCTTATTTAGATTTGAACTATGTAATTTATTTACATTATCTGCTTCCAGGGTATGTTGTCTGATATTTATCTATCTATCTATCTATCTATATATATATAATATATATTATCTGTATACATAGAATATTGTATATGATATTATATATATAGTGTGTGTTTGTCTACATATCTCAACCAATTTCTTTTTTCTTTTAAAGATTTTATTTATTTATTTGACAGAGATCACATGTAGGCAAAGAGGCAAGGAGAGAAAGAGAGAGAGGGAAGCAGGCTCTCCGCTGGGTAGAGAGCCCGATGTGAGGCTCGATCCCAGGACCCTGAGATCATGACCTGAGCCGAAGGGAGAGGCTTTAACTCACTGAGCCACCCGGGTTCCCCTCAACCCATTTCTGTACTTTTTTGGTCTAAAGAAATGAGCTAAAATTTTCTAATATTACATCTCTGTAAACTTTTCCCTTACATGTTCTGTTACTTTGGTGTATGTATTAATATGTCATTTTTGGTCATTTGACACAAGCAGATTTCTGACATTTTATCTTCTCTAAGCCTTGTAATCTTTCAGTGAAGGGGTTACAAAGTAGTATATGATTGTTTCAGCTTCTCTCCATTCTAGCCAATGCCCATTATGGTCATCCTTTTTAAATTTTAACCATTTTGAGGAGTAAGAAGCAGTATCTCATTATGATTTTCATGTGCATATCCCTGGTAATAATATTGCTCAACATATTTTCATATGTTTATTTGCCGTAGGGATATATTTCTTGTTTTTCACCTCATGCTGCCCTAATTTTAAGTCAATTCACTTTCTTTTTTTAACAGAATTAGAAACTATTTTTATAAGTTCTATACCATCTTTTTTTATGCTTTTTAAAAATGTTGTTTTACTGTCTTCTGGCCTTTGTAGTTTCAGGAAAGAAACCCACTGTAATTAAAATAAATTTTCCCTGTATGTAATATGAGATATTTAATTGATTGCATAAGATTTACTCTTTGCCTTTCTTGGTTTCTTTCTTTCTTTTTTAAAAGATTTTACTTATTTGACAGACAGAGATCACAATTAGGTAGAGAGGCAGGGGGTGGCGGGGGGCGGGGAGCAGTGTCCCTGCTGAGCGGAGAGCCCGATGTGGGACTCGATCTCAGGACTCTGAGGTCATGATCTGTGCTGAAGGCTGAGGCTGAACCACTGAGCCACCCAGGTGCCTTTTTGCCTTTCTTTAAAACAAAACAAAAAAACAAAAACTTGACTGTTATACACCTGTGCATTATTCTTTTTGAATTTAATTTTTATGGAGTTTTCTGTATTTCATGAAACTGTACATGTATTATTTCTATATTTCACCAAATTTGTCAAGTTTGAGGCTATTTGTTTTTCCAGTTTTTCTCTGCCCCATACTCATTCTCCTTTTCTTATGGAACTCTGGTGACATAGTTGTGGAACACTGGTACAATACCATAGGTTCCTCTAGCACTGTTCATTTTGTGAAAATTATTGCATTTTCCAATTGGATAATTTATATTGATCTTTCTTCAGGTTAACTGACACTCCCGTTATCTATATTTTGTTACTAAACCGATGAGTGAATGTTTTATTTCATATACTGTATTTTTTTTATTCTTCTTTTTTAAAGTTTTATTTGTATATTTGAGAGAGAGAGTGAACTCAAGCTTGGGCTCTCAGAGGGAGAGCCCAAGGCTGGGGTGGGTGCAGGGGCTTTATTTCACAACGCTGAGGCTATAATCTGAGCCAAAACCAAGAGTCTGATACTTACCAGACTGAGCCACTTAGGCATTCCTGTATTTTTTTAAATTCTAGAATTTTATTTTGGTCTTTTTCATGTTTTGTATTTCTTTATGGTGGATTATGTCTTTTCATTTATCTTGAATATCTTCCTTTACTTCCCTAAACTAGGTCTATTAGCTTTCATTCTTTGTCAGCCAGCCCTATACCCAGTCACTGGGGGTGCAATGCTTGGTCATTCTCTTTTCTCTTGAGAATGGGTTACATTTTCTGTGCTCCTCTTAAATTTAGTAGTTTTCATTTTAGTAATGGGACAGTGTGAATATTAATGTCATATATACTCATGATTTAATTACATTTTTTGGACATCCATTGATATTTTTTCTCTCACAATTTTTTAATTTTAATTTTTTTTTTAAATCTTGGGAGTCAGTTAACTTAATCACACTTAAACTGCAGCCTTGACTGTGAACAACTTTGAATTTTAGCCTGTCTTTGCATGGTTCAGAAGTTAGCCAAAAATTTGGGCTGAGTTTATACAAAGAATTAGGGTTCCCTTTCTGTGGCTATCTTTTCTGGGGTTTGGTGTCTCCAGTTGCCCCAGTGTTCTCTGTCCTGATTCTAGAAAGATCAGAGTTTATTTATAGTGGGAATTACATCTACCCTGAGCTACTATCAGGGAACCTGTGCTAGCCATCAGGCCTCAAATAGATTACTTCAAATGTTAATTATCTCCCCCAAACAGCCTGATTTGTTTTTGTGGGGGAGGGAGGAGGTTATGTTTTTGTTTTATTTAGTCTAGAATTTATCACTGTTATTTGCAGGAGCATTAGTTTATGAGAAGCTAATTCCCTAATCTTCCTTTTCCTTTTTTCTTTTTTTGTCTATTTGTGGCATAAGCTTTTGTTCATCATTTTCTATTCAGTCCTTATGAATCTCTGTATTGTAGAGGCATATCCTAGTGTGTAGTTTATTCTAATCTTCTTCTCATTCCCAATGGAGTAGCATCTAAAAAAAATGGAAACACTGGAAGTAGATACCGGTTTTTAAATTATTCTTATTCAAGTAAACACCTGAACAATTAGAAACAAGGCCTTCAAAATTGAGGTAAATACACATGTATACAGTCTAAACAAGGAAACCATTTAATTCATGTCAAAAGAAAGGATGTAAAGAGAGTATGAAAATAAATACACCTTACTCAGAATACAATGATAACATTAAGACAAGATGTCATAACAGTACATGTTTCAAAAGAACAAAGTACACATTCAGGCCTTCCACTATTTTAAGTATTTGTCTTCAATTGATACCTTTGAGTTTTTTTCTATTGAAAGAATACTAATTATGCACTAAATATTCTTTGAATTATCTAACTCTCATATTCTCTTTTACCACGTTTATTTTTATTCTTGTTTAGTGTGGTTTTCTACAAATTTTGCTTCCTATTGTGAGCTCTGCTAAGCATTTCTTCATTGCTGTTTCTGTAATAGCTTTAATATTTAACTAAAATTTGTCTCCTCCCCTCATCCAATTGATCCAACTTACTCTGTTGCTTTATCTTTTTGTTTAAATAACTGTATCTCTTTGTCCCTTTTTTCCAGGTATTTTGACCTTAATTACTTTGACAGAGCTGAAAGGCATTTTTCTCAGAGTCTACTATGCTTCCTTTGATAATTCTTAATCTGATGGATATTATCAATCTATTTGATTATTTTGTCATTTTTAAAATTTTTATTTCACTTTATATTTTGGCATCTATACATATCTCCCCATTCTAGAGTCTTTCAATTTAAGACTGAACTTTGAATGAACTCAGCCTAATCTAGGTCTGCTCTTTGAACACATACACATATATACACACACACTGAGAAAAGGATTGGTGGTAGTAGAATAGGAAAAAGGCGAGAGATAGGACAGCCAGAAATTAAAATGTATTTTTCTGATACTTAATTTTCTTATCTGCCAGGCTATATTTTATTCTTTGAATTTTTAGAATGTTTTCTCAAAGCTATTTAGAATATGCCAAGAAAAATCAATAAAGTGATTTTAATAAATTTTTTATTTGTTTGACAAACACTAATTTATTATTTTCATGTGCCAAGGACTAACCTAAGATCTTTGCAGATACACTTCCTTTATCCTCACAATAACTCCACAGAGTTTATTAGACGGTTAAGTCTATCTAATTTTTGCAATTAGGTGAATTAAGACTCAGACCTATACATCTATAAAACAATGTGCTAGAAATAATATACTTGTCATCACTAGTGTGCTTATCAAGACCAATGTTGGCTGTGTCCCTTTGCCCTGAGGCATGTTTTAAGAGTTACCTTTACTTTTTTTTTTTTAGGTATAAGCCAAGCTGGCCTGTTAGATGCTAGTACTTCTTTGCTTTTTATTACAATTTCCCAGCTTCCTAGAATCTTCCTTTCTAAGTAATCTTACAGGATGGACTGGTCTCATTATTGGTCTCATTATGCAACCTTCTTGGCTGGGCTAATCTCATTCTTCTCTCCTATGCTAAAAATATTGAATGTCCATGAGCATCCGTGTATTCGCCCACATTTTGTAACCCCGTTATAATTGAGCAGGGCCATTGAACTAGTTCTGGCAAGTGAATTTTGAAAGGCAGTGATGTGTACCTCTTCTAGACTTTGACAATATAAACATCCATCGTAACTCTCCAGCTCTCTCTCTCTCTGGAGTGATTCTAGTGGCCACGTGTTGGCATTGATGGACTCAGCAAGAATAGCAAGTAGGCTGCTAAGTCACTGCTTAGAGGAATACTACGCAGGGAATTAAGCAAACTATATCAGACTTTGAGTGAAAAATAAAATTGGGTTGTGAGCATTTAAATTTTAGAGCAATTCCAGTATATCCCAGCCCATCCTGACTAATATACTTGTTGTGATCGCATCTTAGGAATTGCTTCCCATGACATACTCAAATTAAATGGTGGTAAGAGCCATGCGTAGAAAATATACCTGAATAATTTACTTTAATAGTTTAGGTCTTCAGAGGATATTTAATATAATTCGTGTTAATAAAGTAACATATGTATTTTTTTCCATCTGTGTACAATAAAGTAAGACTCTCTTACCAAGAGCAATGAAAGGATTAGCTATTCTGATTAAATTTCTAAGAGGAGGACAATGAAAAACATTGCTTGTTTTCGGTTACTGGTGTTAAAAAGCTTCACCAGATATATTTATTGGCTTATCTAATTACTGAAAATATCATGACTTTACTTTTGATCACTTATAATCTGAAATAGACTTGTATTCATGATTGGTTCAACTATAATAATTGAGACTCTATGGCTGGCACTATTGGTTAGCTCCAAGTTTGTAATAAAATGTAGCTTATAGGATTTGATGATATAATACACAATAAATTTTTGTTGTTGTTGTTGTTGTTTATTGGACAGAGGGAGAGAGAGAGCACAAGTAGGCAGAGAAGCAGGCAGAGACAGACAGGGAAGCAGGCTCCCTGCTGAGCAGAGAGCCCAATGCGGGGCTTGATCCCAGGACCCTGAGATCATGACCTTAGCCGAAGGCAGAGGCTTAACCCACTGAGCCACCCTGGTGCCCCCACAACAATTTTTAATTACCTAGTAATCACCATAGCAAGAACATAAACAAAGTATTGTGAAAGATGAGAGACAAGAAGGACAAAATCAGTTACTGATAACTGACCTTAATAAGTGAGTTAATATTTGAACATGTATTTAATTTTTTAAAATCTAATTTTAGCTTATCTTGTATTCATGTCTGTGAAAAGCATACTTTTTTCCCAGATGTTTTAAAAATAGATGATACATATTAAAACAGTTATTCCTAAGTGCTTTTTTTGTGAGAGAATGCTGGAGAATAGAATTGAAAGAATAGAATTTTTAATGCCATAGACTGCTATTTGGCATTTATAATTCTTTTTTTTTAAGATTTTATTTATTCTTTTGACAGACAGAGATCATAAGTAGGCAGAGAGACAGGCAGAGAGAGGGAAGGAGGAAGCAGGCTCTCTGCTGAGCAGAGAGCCCGAAGTGGGGCTCGATTCCAGGACCCTGGGATCATGACCTGAGCTGAAGGCAGAGGTTTTAACCCACTGAGCCACCCAGGCACCTCTGGCATTTATGATTCTTTAACTTAACTTACTTCTCTCTTTTTTTTTTTCTTCAGGGTAGGCCTGGCTTGCTTCTCCCTAATATGTGGACATTTATAGAGTAATTTTGACGTACATGGTCTATCTTTCTACCAGGTAAGAAAACACTGTAATCTTTTAGGTTTACATCTGAAGAATGTCAAAAGAAGAAAAACACAGTGAATTGTCCAAAGATAACCCAAGTGGTCCTTCTTTGCATCACTCCACTTGGAGGAAATAAAATATCTATCTTAGCTATATATACAGGCTATAATCCAGCTCAAGACAACACAAGAGCTTGAACCATAAAGGATTATGACATAAAAGGCAGAAGATAATGTAAGTGTAATCTAATGTAAAATAAATGGAATAGAACCATGTTTGCTTCAGACAACCCACTCAAAACCCACAAGCTGACAACATTGCCAAAAATTTCTAGGTTTACAAAAGCACCCACACTGTGATTATAACACGAACATTTATATCATTTACAATGATAGTTCTGAAACTGAGTATTTGGTGACTTGTCTTTTTCTGTTTTCCCTTCTGCCGAGTTGAGTTGCTGATGCAAAAGTCTGGGCATATTCTAATGTAATAAAAAATGTAACACAAAGCCCACAAAGCCAGTAAATACCCTCTTTGTCTCTGATGCATGTCAGGAAATTGAAGTAAATAGATTTAAAACTCTAACATTACAGACGATGAGATTAAAAAGCCATTAGTAGTCATAAACCCATTAGAACTCTAGGCACCAAAAGACTCTTCGAGAGAAATTTCTTGACCAGATAAAAAACATATTGATATCATCCTTCTTTCATTATTCAATAAACTATCTTATTGGATGTCTTGTTGTTAGTATTCTATTCCTTTCTGTAACGAGTGCTTTTAAACAGGGAAGTTTCGTGAGTGTCCTGCTCTTTAAAGACACAGGAAAATAAAACAACAAAAGCGACTACTTGTTTCATTCACATTATAAGTGAGGCAGTATCATTTAATGGTCTTTTTTCTGCAGGAAAAAACATAGCTACTCTCAGTATCCCTGTCAGCTTCCTTCATGTTTCCTCTTACTGCCCACAGCCTTCCCAGTGACCCATGACAGCTACAGCGATGAATGTCTTTTCTACTCCAGCAGATGACCAAGAAGTTGGTATTCTTATTGCTTCCGGTCAAAGTATTCATTCAAAATATTGTTTCAAGTTGAAATGAAATAACCCTAAGCCCCTCGCTTAAGACAGGACCCGAATGGGCAAGGATGCGGGAAAGGAGCATGGGATACAGAAAAGGAAAAGGTGCGGGTTAGTAGGTATGATCATCTACGGCACTGGCGGATTGATACGATGAATTAAGTGGAATGCAGTATTTTAAGACGGGAATTCATTTTATTTGTGAAAATTGCCTTCTGGCACATCCACTAAAATCCCAGATTTTTGTGTAAAATAGGGTTACATGTATTTCACCTTATGAAGTGAAGTGAAACCTTTATAACTGAGGGCTTATGCAGCATAATTTGCCACTCCTGTTCCCACTGTCCTGCGGGGAGTGTGGGCCGACTAGAATGCAATTAACACTAAAGGGGAATTGTGTCATGAAATGACTGGTAATTATTGCACTGGGCATAATTGTTTTTATTAATACTCCACTTACATCACTGCACTCTCCAGTTCCTTCTCTCCATTTTACTTTATTAATATCTCACTTTGCTACATTTACAGTTATTTCCCCATCATTTTAAATTCACTCCAGTTTACTAGCATTGCCGTACAAAGAATAGGGGACATTAACAATTACTGAGATACTCTTGCAGTTGGAAAAGAAGCTTGGCCTTAATTATATTAATATGGCACTAATTGAAAATTAAAATTCTGTCCTATCTTTCAACAACTGAAGTCAAAATTATTAAAATAATCCGAACTAGAGCTCAATCAAAATGTTTATTTGAATAGTATCTGACTATATCCAGGTATCAGAATAGGGTGAAAAAATGCCAGAATGTGGTCTTAAAAATTGACTGCCTCGGGGCACCTGGGTGGTGGTTCATTCAGTTAAGCAACTGCCTTCAGCTCAGGTCATGATCCTGGGGTCCTGGCATTGAGCCCCACATCGGGCTCCCTGCTCAGTGGAGAGCCTGCTTCTCCCTCCCCCTCTGTTGTTCGCCTGCTTATGCATGCTCTCTCTCCCTCTGTCAAATAAATAAAATGTTTAAAAAAGTTTTTTTCAATTGTGTCATGACAAAGAACAGATTGTAATTTGATTGTTTGTTTAGTAAATTGACCAACAGTTGGATGAAATTAACATATGCCATTTTATGTAGATGTAAATATCATTAATTATATAACTTAAGAATTTGAGATTCTTTGTATTTTCAGAAATTTTTTTTTAGAAAAGTTCTACTTATTGCCTTATAACCAGGACAGCATCCTTAGATGTAATCTAATCAAAATACTTTTTTGGATATCTTCCAAACAGAGAACAACCAGGGGTGATGTTCCCGTTCTCAATGAGCAACTAATGAACTAGCTAGGTCCTTGTGTCTACCCCCGTATTAACAGGAGACCCAGAAACTGTGGACGCAGCAAGTGTAAGTATCAAGGCCTGAGCCTCTTGTTTCCATCATACTACACAGCCAATCCATTATAAGTGTGCTAACCACACATGGGGTGTTAATTGGAGCTTGGCACCCCCTGGAACATGACAAATTAATTCTTCACTAGTTAGAAATAAACAAAATCCAAAAGAGCTTTTATTAACTACAGTGAATTTGGGACTCTTTAAGCCTTTTGTACTATTCTGTTTATTTACCACAGGTTTAAATGAAATTAAAATTTTCTTAAAAAAATCTCTCTTCTGGTGACACAGAGCGCATTAAAGTAGAATGGTTAACATGTGAATTGTTTGATGTACTCTGTCCGTTGTATGATATATGTCTTAGTAATTGAAAAGTGACTTCACAGATGGACTCTAATAAGAAGGCAACATTGCATAATGGTTAAGAGAGCCATTGAGAAGGCAAGAGGGTCTTGACTCAGATTTTCCAAGTCTGAAAACTGTCTCTACTAATTATTTTTTATGTAACCTTGGGAAACTTGTCCTCATATGTAAAATGAGGATGCAAAGTATCTCAGGATTGTTGTGAAGATTAAATGTAAATAGAACACATACTGCTGAATACAAAATCTCTGCACATGGATCGTAGCAATTCATATGTTCAGGTCATGGATTATATTCGGTAAAAGTAATCACATTTTCTGTTCTTGAGCAAAAATATTGCATCACAGAATCATGAATTTTTTAATTTGCTTTCAACATTTGGCAAGGCTATAACTTCTTTTGGTCATATAATACAGTTATCACGGTAACCTTTCATATGCTAGAATGTGTTACTTCTTTTTACAAATTTTTCCAAAGCTTCTTATTCTAACCAGCATAATAGTCACAGTCTCTTAATGGCCTGTGACATCTTCTATTCTCTACTGCTCTGTCCACTACTCAGTGTGCTATTGGCACACCAGCCTGTTTACTGACCAATGGACCTTCCAAGGAAAATAAGCTCCTACATCAGGATTTTAAATGTTCCATTCCCCAGGTTCTGCAGGATTCACTTCTATACTTCCTTAAGCTTTCTGCTTAAATGTCACTTTATTCTAGAACTTTGCTACTTTCTAGAACATTCCATAGAAGGGGAAACTCCTCCATCTTGGATTTTCCCATCCCTTTAATCCATTCTTATTAGTGAACCTCAGAATAAATCCATGAGAGCAGGGGATTTTGTTTCCTCTACCTTCTTCAACAGTTCTTGGTACAGCATAGGGATAGAAGAGAATAAGGTTGGGCTGACAGTTACAAAATCCACAGTAACAATGGCTTAAACAAATGAACAAACAAAAGTTTGTTTTGCTCTCACTTAAAAGTCCCTCACTTTATAGGTGTTTCAAAGATGGTATGACGCTCCCACTGTCAGGGTTAGAAGTTTCTTAATTTCAAAGCCTTAAATTTCCAAGTCTATCCTTAACTTTACTTCCAGCTCTCCAGCCACCATGCTTGTATTCTAACCACAGAAAGTAGTAAACAGAAGTTTACCCTCCCCTTCGTCCAAGGATATTTTGTAAAATTTTTACACAACCACTCCTAGTGTATATCACTAGCCATTAATTTGTTGTATAACCAAACTTAACTGCAAGAGAGGTTCTAAAATGGACTATTCTGAGCAGCCAGATGAGCAACTGAAATGTCATTGTTCTGTTATAGAAAATGGAAGGAACAGATATTGATGGACAACTAGCAGACTCTGGAACATGTCTAGATAAATATTTGTGGGAAAACTGTATTCAAGAAAGACTCATTTTTTTAAAAAAGATTTTATTTATTCATCAGAGAGAGAGAGAGGAAGAGAGAGCGAGCACAGGCAGACAGAATAGCAGGCAGAGGCAGAGGGAGAAGCAGGCTCCCTGCCGAGCAAGAAGCCCGATGTGGGACTCGATCCCAGGACGCTGGGATCATGACCTGAGCCGAAGGCAGCTGCTTAACCAACTGAGCCACCCAGGCGTCCCAGGAAAGACTCATTTTTAAATTCAAGTTTGATTCCATGAATTGCAAAACCAGCTCATCCAAAAACAAGAAGTTGTCAATTCTATGGAAACGTGATAGTGACTCAGGCATAGTTGTTTTCATTCTTCACCAACTATTGCAAGGATGAATGCTAAATATTCATTGAAATACTTCACTTTGACTAGGAGTAAACTTGTGGATTGAACTATTTGATTTTCCATAGACACAGAGAATAATGTTCACTAACTCACTTAGCTTCATTCTTCTTTTTGATCCAACCAATAACGAATAAGGGTTATTTAGCTCAATCAGGTAACCTAGAGTTTAATAAATCCTCTTCTATTTTGTCCCATCCCATTTTACGTCTTGAAGTTTTAAGTGGTAAAGTCTGCTTTTAAGCAATCAAGCAACGATAACAAAAAACTCCTTAAAAATAATCTCACTTAAAAAAAAAAAAAGGTTTTAATGAATTTCCCCTGTCAATTGCATTTTCTGCCTCTGAGCCTTCTCTGAGCTATTTCCCTGATCTGTGAGGCAAGGGATTCTGGCTGCCAGCTTCCTGAGCAGATCTAGGGGAAAATTAACACATCCACAACTGAGCTCAAGCATTGCTGACATCTGGTTTACTCATTTTCACAGCACACTTGCACTGCACCCTATTGCCTTCTTCTTATGCACTGTTTCATCATGTGGCTCATTTCAAGAAAATGCATTTAACTTTTAGGTACTACTCTGTGGTATGAAGTGTGGCAAATAGGAAATAAAACAACCTTGAAAGAGCATTTCCACATATATGCAGCTATAATATTCACTGAATATCAAACCTCAGAACTTATGATATGCTCTATTTAGTAAAAGCTTATGAGACCAGGGACAATGTTGATATCCAAAGAAACCGATCTCACTTTTGAAGAGAATGAGAACAAATTATTAAGAACAGATCATCTCTTTACATGGATTGGAGTTTATTGCTATCACAGAAGAGAATAAGCAATCACTTTTATGCCTTTATTTGTTTAATGGTGCCTTTTTAATAATAGGAAAATAAAACCAAAGTTCAGAGCCTTGGGCTTAATTTTGAAGTGAGCCTTTGAAAAGTATTCTTTGTGTTTTTCTATGCTCTACTTAAAATTCGTTTGCCTCATTTGGATGATTAATGTAGAGAAACCCCTTTAATGCAGACCCCAATTTAATTTAGAATATATGATAAAGGAAGTAGTATTACAATTGCTTTGACTCCATGAATATGTTTTGCTAAGAAAATTTGTATTACACAGATTTATATCATAACATGCACAATAGGAAACATCATGAGCGCATTTTGCTCCATCACTAATAGAAATTGATTATAAGACTATCTGCCAATAGTTTATTTTGAAATGTTCTATAAACTTAGTATTATTGAAACCATAGTTGAAAATGTCTCTCAGTCCAAATTTGTATCAGTTATGATTTGTTCTTCTAATCAGTTACTAATCAGTAACTAAACTAATCAGTTTAAATCTTCTATTTAAAAAAAATTTGAAAATTTTCTAGTCCTATATTGATCGGTATCAGAATTTCAACTCACATAATACTTATATGCTCTTTTGTAAAAGAAGTACAGGGCACAGAAGGAGAATATAATTATTATAGCATTGTATTTATGAGGAAAGTTATAATAAGAAGTTCAGTATATTATAAAACCAAGAAATGATAATTTAAATACCTATAAGGTATTCAACAACATTTGTGAACTGTCACTTGTAAAAGTATAATAAATATGTTTTTGTAACCCTAATCATCGGGTATTATGTAGGCATAGATACTTTGAGTGTGGGGTATTAAACTCAACCAGATTCCCTATGTGATCATTTGGAAAGTTTTTAAAATATGACTTAAATTTTATTACAAATCACACATTTTAGTTGTAAATTTATATAGTTGTACTGTTAATAAAACTCTATACTTACTAGAGTAGTGTTGAGTAAATTTTACTTTTTCATGAATAAAGGTTAGAATATCTAAATTATATAAGTGAATAATAATTTTTCAAAAGAATTATTTCAACAATGTTAAAAGCATATGAAAGTTAAGTAACATTAATTCATAAAGTCAAATTATTTAATACATCAAATTTCTTCTGTATTTTTTAACCAAGTCCCATATTATGTAGAGTTGTATCCATGAGAGAGATTGTCATGTTTCGCCTTCCCAAGAGACTGCCAGAGAAACATTTTGATCAAAAATTCAAAGATTCTGAACAGTGCCTTAAGTGGAGGTGTAAGAGGAAAAAACGATTTTCGGACATGGACTGGATTATTTTAAGATGTGTCTTGCAAGGAAGGGTACTAGTGAGATTGGCCAACATTTTTGATATAATAGCTCAGGATTGGTTGGCACAGCAAGTCAGGAATCTTGTAGCATGTGATGAGTAGCTGTTTAGTTTTTATAAGAATACTGTTAAGTGGTTCATAGTCCTGTCTTCTAGAAGCAAATAGTTCAGTTATTTCAGCTTGAACTCAGTATCATCTAACATATGGATCAATGTCTATACTGTTGTTAACATAGGGACAGGTAATTTTTTCCATTTAAAGTGTTTTCTACTTGCATGGACTTGTTTGGGATGTGATCTTCTATGTCTGAAATCAGTTAACCCAGATTTCTGGACAACTGTGTCTCTCGCCCTTCTGTGCTTTCATACATATAGTATGTAGCCTCTCCTTTATCTTCAAGGCATTTTGGATCCCCTTTTAGCCATGTTTACTGTGGACTGTGGCTTTTTCCTCTCTGCATCTGTATGTACCACTCCTTAAGTTACTTTTTATGTTATCAAAAGTATTGAGATTTTTCCTTGATTCTCTCTACATACTCTGCATTGCTCTATATCCAGTAGTCTTCATGTCCATTTCTGGGGGTTTACCTCTACTAATTCCACTCTGTAATCATACTGTTTGAACAGCAATTTGGGTGCCTGAGAAATATGGATCAGAGGAAGCTTGGCCTCACTGCCTTTTTATTCTTTAGTGTCCTTTCAACTAACTCTCCCAGTTTTTATCCCCTGTAGCTCACTTAAAATAGTTTGTGGTTTGGGCTGTAGGAAACATAGGAGAGTACAAGATATGTAAATGGATAGAGCAGGCAATGTGATGTTCTGGAGAAAGTTAACACCATGAAGTAGAGAATCTATCAGGAAGATATCACAATTATAAGCATATCTAACAACAAAGCCCTAAATTACATGAAACATAAACTTAGCAAAATTCAAGAAAGAAATAGATCCCTTAACTATAGTTGGAGAATTCAATATTCTACTTTCAATAATAGACAGAATAATTAGGCAAAAGATCCACAAAGAAATAGATAATTGGAACAACACTGTGAAGCAGCTAGACCTAAGAAGCATCCATAGAACACTCTGTCCGACAACAGCAGAATAAATATTCTTCTCAACTGTACGTGGAATGTTCTCAACGTAGTAGGTCATAAAACAAAATTCAGTAAATTTAAGAGAACTTGAAATCCCACAAACTATTTTTTTTTTAATGAAAATGGAATTAAATTGGAACTGAAAACCAGAAAGAAATTTGGGAAATTAATAAATATGTGGAAATTAAATACACTCCTAAATAGCCAATGGGTTAAAGAGGAAATCACCAAGGAAATGAGAAAATACTTTGTGGTGATTAAAAATGAAGATAGCTTATTAACACTTAAGAGATGAAGTTAAACCTGAAAACAAACAAACAAAAATCACTGGTGAAATGGATGAACTCCTAGAAAGCCACAAAGTACTGAAACTGACTCAAGAAAAAAATAGAAAATCTGAATACATTCATAATAAATAAAGAAATTCATTTAATTAAAAAAACAAACAAACAAACAAACAAACTACCCAATAGAAGGTCCAGGCCCAAATGCTTCACTGGTAAACTCTACCAAATATTTTAAAAATCATTAAATACCATTTTTTCACAAATTCTTCCAAAAATACAGGAGAAAGAAATACTTCCAACTCATTATATGGGGCCTATGTTACTTTGATTCCAAAAATAGATAAAGGCATAAAACAAATAAAGGAAACAATAGACCAATATATAGATCGAAAAATCCTTACCAAAATGTGAAAACACTGAATTAAGCACATAAAAAGGACTGCACACCATGAAAAGGTGGAATTTATTTCAGGGATGCAAGTTTGGTTTGACATCTGAAAATCAGCTAATATTTTACTTTATTGGTAAAATAAACGATAAAAGCCACATGGTCATGTCAATCGATAAAGAAATAGCATTGGGCAAAATTCAACACAGTTTCATTATAAAAACACTAAAAAATACCCTCTAATACTAGAGCATACCCAATTAAAGGCAAATAGCCCAATTTAAAAATGGACAATGCATCTGGATAAATCTTATCCAAAAATGATATATGGATAGCTGTTAATCCCATGAAAAGATTTTCAATATTATTAGCAATTAGGAAAGTTCAAATTCAAAACCCAAGAAGATTTGATACCTACACAGGTAAATAGAATTAAAATGACATAAAACAAGCGTTGGTAAGAATGTGGAAAATTGGAGCCCTCATATATTGCTGGTAGGCTTGTTAATGAGGCACTAGTTTGGAAAACATCCCAGCAGTTCCTCAAAACATAAAACAGAGTTTCACTAATTGACTCAGCACTTCTACTAATATACCCAAGAGAAATGAAAACGTATATCCACACAAAAATGTAGGCAAAAAAATATTCTTAGCAGCATTAGTCTTAGTAGCCAAAAAGCGGAAGTAACCTGAGGTCTGCTCATGAGTTAATCCAATGGATAAGCAAAGCATGGTAATGGTATATCTATTAAGTGGAATATTATTTATGAATAAAATAAAATAGTGAAGTATTGACAGATGCTATAAAATGGATAATCCTTGAAAACATGCTATGTATAAGAAGTCAGTCATAAATACCACCTATTGTGTTATTACATTTATATAAAACATCCAGAATAGTTTATCTGTAGATACAGAAAGCACATTAGCAGTGGCCTTTGTTTTGGGAAGGAGAGGAAGGAAAGGCTTAAGGTGAATTGGAGAGTGACTGCTAATGTATATGGGATTTCTTTTTGAAGTGTTAAAAAAAAATGCTAAATTGATGGTAGTGATGATTGCACAACTCTGTGAATATCCTGAAAATCACTGAATTGTACACTTTAAATTGGTAAATTTTATATATATATAATATACTAGTGAAGCTGCTATAAAATATAAACAATAAATATATAATTATCATATGTAATATATAATTAGTATAAATATCTATTTCACTAACTTTTATGAATTATTAAATTTTTATGTACACTTAGTAATATATTTGTCTATTTATGTGTCTGAGCAAAAATAAATAAACATATGTATTTATGTGGAAGGGAAAGTAAAATATACAGTATGTACATCTTCAAATTTTATTTGAAATCCTGAAAGGATTACTTTCCTTTTTAGAGATCACCTTTCATTTTAGTGAATAAGATTTATTCATTTTAGCTTATTATAAAATCAGTGCCTGCTAACAGAACATGCATCCGTTTCTAGGAGATTACTGATGGTTCGCAATGAAAATCCCAACTACTGAGTTTTTATCATTAAGACTAACAAACCCATGGGGAAGGACAGTAAGAAGACCAAAATTCTATGATATTTTAGAATTTCCTCAAGGAGATATTAATTTTGAATAAAACATGAACATTCTGGTCCCCTGGTTTTTAAACAAATGGTTGCTTAATTGAATATGTGTCCTAAAGCACTGTGGTGATCATCTCACTTCCATAATATTATTCAGATTTTGCTTCGAGCATATGCATTTCGATACATATTTTGGCATTTTGCAATATGTACATACTACATCATCAAATGGCATGAAATATTCAGATACAACATAGTGTGTTCAACCAGTGACTTGAGAAATAAAGTTATGGCAACTGTGTTCACTATGAGATTATGACAGTATATATACGTAAGAAAAAAATGAGTTTGTTTGCAGTGTTAGTAATACAAGAATTATTTTTTAGCATGTGTTATACATATCTGTTGCTAAATTGGTAATTATTCTTCCAAAGTCACAAATGCAAGAACATATTTTTTAAAGTATTGTATGTATATTAAATTCACCTCTTACTTTTGGGAATTTAGAATTCTTGGCCCATAATTTTGGAAACTTTGGACATTATTTTCTCTTTCTATGCCAGTATCAGGCAACAACAGCAATTGATTTGATTTTGACAACCTTGAATGGGTTTGGGTATCTACATAAACATTATGATATTTGCTCAGAATCTTCTCTGAGCGTGTCTTCACTCCTAGCTTGCTTTTGTGAAATTTTCCTAAAATAAGAAAACAAGAAAAAATGTATAGTGAAAGAAAACCCAGGCTTTCATGTTCTGCCTTTGATATGAGTTAAAAGCCCAAAATCAAAACCTGCCTCTTTCCTGCAAATAGATTGTGATATTGACCCATTTTTAATCTGGCAAGTTAATCAGAGAATGGTAATAAACTTCTAGCATTTGAAAAGTGTTCTGATTCAGCCCCACCTAAAACAGTTGGATTATTTTATATTCCGAAAAGATTTAACTCTAAGGACTAGCAGTAGGGTCTAAAAAGTCTGAAGCAGTCTATCCCCATTGGACTGAAGGCTCCCTTCCTATTGAGGAACAACTTCAGAGGATGGTGTCATAATTAAACAAGACTGAGACCAGGGAGAAACAGGCAAAAGAAGGTCCAAATAAAAGTGGAGCAAGGGAACAGGAAAGAGAAAATCTCACAACAGCAGTTTACGGTAATTTTTAACACTACCCTAACATAACAGAAGGGGGAGCTCTGGGAAGTTAGAAAAAACTGTTTGAGTCCAGCCTCTTTTTCTCTCTGCTTGAGAAAACTAATCTAAATAGTATGTACAATAGAAAAATATCCAGGTTAAATTTTATAGAAAATTACTTTAAGGAAATATAATATGGATCGTTATAACATCCTTATAGCTATTGGAAGTATTGAAGTACTAAGGGAAAATATTAGATACAGATTGCAATGTACTTAATCAAAACAAGTTAGACATTAAGAAAATATATGAAAAAAAGAGAGATAACAACATAAACAGAACTACAAACACTCAAAAATGAGGTGGCAGAATTTAAAACATAACTAGAAATAATATGAAATCGCTTTAAAACTGAAGGATAAACCAAAATGAAAACACATGAGAACACAATAAAAAATATCTTAAGGGAAATATATACAGAATATAAGAAACTCAATGTAAAGTAACAAAAGAAATGATGAAAGATTCAAGAGAAAGGAAAGGACATGTATTGAAGATGGATAAAGAACACTGAGGTACTAGAGGTCCTAAAGAACTTGGGAAAGCACTGGAGAAAATTATGGAAATATACTTTTCAAGGAAACTTTTCTTAAGAAAATATTTAAACTTTACGTTAACAGACATACTGTGCACCTGAGAATATTGACAATAAAGATCAACAAGACCTCTTCTAGTAAAAGATGGAACATGTCACCTGGAAGGAAATAAAGTTAGGTTACCATCAGACCTTTCAACAGTAATTTTAATGCAAAAATATAAAGTAACGTACTTTAGTTACTCAAGGAAGGAACATGTGAACCATGAATTTTATATGCAGGAAAGTTGACATTCACGTATAAAAGAGTAACTGTTATCAGCTAGTGCAAGCTTAGAGAATATGGTTTCTATGACACTTTCCTAAAGATTTTGCTCAAGAACAAGCTTCACTAAAACGAAATGACTAGAGACAAAAAGAGATAGGGAAGAGGTGATGTGTATTAAATATGTTGCTCTTATAGAATCAAAATTAAATAGGAATTAAAAGGGGGAGAGAATAACATGTAATGCCTATTTGATCTGATAATTTAGGTGCGGTACAATGACTAAAAAATGGGGAGGATGATAGGACTAGTATATATCAACATTTTAAAACATTTTCAGTAAAAAATAATTGTTGATAACAGGATTAATATCTAATACTAATGTTAATCTAAAACTAGTAAATGTAAAGAAGACACTGGAAGTATATAATTATGAATTATTTAATTCTATCAGTCTCATTCTTCTAGAAAATTAGAACTATTGGTGTGAAATTAAGGAAATTCAGATGTAATGTAGAAGGGCATTAGTAAAAAATACTGTAATGCCACATATAGAGTAGAAATATCAGTATAAAACATGAGGTATGTACCTTCAAATATTTATATGCAGCAAATGTATATCTACACACATATATTTCCTACCTAGTATATGTTCTTAGTATATATCCTGAGTTCTATTCATTAAAAACATTTTAGAACAATGACTAGCATGGCAGCAATTTTCTTTCCTAGCACTAATAACAATCTTGGTTTATCATTTCTTATTTGAAGAAACCAGAGTTTTGTGGAAAAATGACTGCTTTCCATTATGGACGAAAACATACAAGATAAGGCTAGGACCCCTTGACATAACCTTTATCAAGAAAGCTCTTCAAGAAAATAAAAGGACTTGGGCGCCTTGTCCCCCTCCAAAATAAATAAATAAATAACACTGCATACAAATATTAGAAACTAACTTATTTTAGCCATGTTTTGGATTAAAAACATGGTACGTAAAGTAACAAGTTCAGGTAAAATTTCTAAAATAATTAATATTTCCTTGTTGGTAATTTCTTTGAGAATCAACTTCTGTGGCGAAATGTGTATCTCCTCAAAATACAAGACCCTGGGCCAGGTCTTCAATAGAATGCAGTAACATTTAAGAGAGTGGCTTGCACACTGATTGCTCTATAAACACAAATTGATTTTTATACCATCTCCAAGTCAGGTGGTTATAAAACCATTCAAAAATGTCAGTGTGTTTCTGTTTGTTTTGAATTTAGGTTATGTAACAAAGAATTTGTGTTTACCTAACACAGGTCACAGGACTTTGATATACCAGCAATGTGACTAGAATAACAGGTAGATGTATGGGATTTCTAGGTTCCTAAAAAGCAATGACTTTCTACTGCTTACCTGTCATATCCAAATCTTAATGAATGACTGATATAATATAAAATAGCTTTCATCATAAAATAAAACATATTCATCTGTTATATATCTATAATAAATTATTGTATGTCAGTAAGCCGCCTCTGTTGTTACCTTGACTAATATTCAAGACAATGTAAAAAATTTTTTTTTAAAGATTTTATTTATTCATTTGAAAGGCAGAGATTACAAGTAGGCAGAGAGGCAGGCAGAGAGAGAGAGGAGGAAGCAGGCTCCCCGCTGAGTAGAGAGCCCGATGCGGGGCTCGATCCCAGGACTCTGAGACCATGACCTGAGCCGAAGGCAGAGGCTTTAACCCACTGAGCCACCCAGGCGCCCCAAGACAATGTAAAATTTTTAATGGGCACAGCCATTGAATAGCTACCACTTCTACTCCTCACATAACAACTTCTCTGATTGCTGGAAACATAGGAATTTTTATACTTCCATTTTTGTAAATTGAGTCAGAATTTTTTTTTTTAGAAATCATTATGCATTTAATTATCTTAAATTCAAACTTTAACTGGCCTATAAAAATCATAATGCATTACTCAAATTCATATTTTAATCAAAAATAGTTCAGAATTGTGAATACCTTAGCTGACTGATTAATGTATAAATATTAATTTTTAAATATTAGAATAATCCAGAAAGAAACACAAGTCTAGTTTATTATTGATTGCATCCTCAGCCTCTGATTACTCTAGAAAAATTACTTCCCAAATTATCGGCAGTGTCACTGCTCTAAGATGTGATGCCTCCTTTAGCAACCTTACTGATAGCTAATTCAGCACTTAATTTTAACTGCACCTGTATTGGTTTACTTTGTATGCACAGAAGTCCCTGGAAAACTGAGTGCTTAAACCTTCTCCTGTTTTCAATGCTGAAGTCAAAAATCTCCTTACAAAAGTATCAAGTAAGGTAGCAGTGGGACAATAGGTCAATTCTTCATTATTTATTTTGGAACATCTAAGTAAAAAGCAGTTCATTATTTGTCTTGAAGCATTGCCAGCTACTAAATATTTGCCACACTCATTCAAATGTAAATACAAAGATATAATGGAAAGTTCAAATTACATTATCCCAAACCATACCCATCTTAATCTAGCAGTTTCTGAATTATATATTTAAATTTGGAAAATTCCAATCTCACTTACTTAGTACAAATCCTCCTGCATTTTCTGCACTGAACACAGGAGAAATAATAGGTAACCTCTTGTTTCAGAAGTACTTTCATTCCTGGTAAATTAAGATTTGTCCTACTCATCTCCAGCTGAGGTTTGGAGATGAGGCTTGGACTTAAGGAGATAGAAAACGACAAGTTAATAAAATGAAAATATCTAAGGTGAAACTCTTTGCGCAGTACTTTTGACCAGAAAGAAAAAAGGTATACCAGTAATACAGGTTTAACACATTAACATGCGTCTGTACATAGATCTGAGATCCCCATGGGATAAAGTATTTTTCCTGAAATAACTTATGCTAAACCTGAACTTCCATGAGTATGTATATCAAATTTATACCAGTGATGTTAAAACCAATAAAATACAATTATAATAAAAATTTGTCCAAAGCTGGTACAATGACACCCAACAGATGCATATGCAAATCCCTTATGGAATACAAATGGTAAAGCTCAGTTTTTTGGTTTTCTACAACGCAAACAGAAAAGCAGTTTTTAAGTGATGTCATTCATAACAGAATCAGGAAACATTAAATACCTGTGAATAAATTTAACAAAATGTGTGCAAAATCTCTACCCTTACAGACACAAAACACAATTAATATTTTCTAAATAATGTGGATAAATTTTCTTAGATTAGAAAATGTTCAAATACTTGAACATTTGTTTAAAAACTTTGTATTTTCTAGCTGTCCTATAAATTTAATGAAATCATGTTCAGAATCCTATAAAAGTTTGTACTTCTGTATAGGTCCACAGTTTTTTTTTTAAAGTGTCCATGGTAATTAAAAGACCTTAACAGTCAAGGAAAACTAGAAAAAGAAACACGAAGCTGGAGAAATTAGAGATCTAGATATCAAAATTCATTATAAACATGTAGTATTTTAGAATCGTGGTATTTAGTATAAGAACAGACAATAAAAAATAGAATATATATCCTTGGTCTTTTGATAAATGACTATAGCAAGAAAACGAGAAAGTTATGTTTTAAATGGTTTTAGTTCTATTAGACATACACTTTTTTTTAAAAAAGGGAATGATAACCTTTGATAAGTATCACATGCAAAAGTCAATTACAGATACATCATAGACCTAAAGGAGAAAAGTAAAACAATAAAGCTTTTATATGAAAATATATTACCTTGGAGCAGGCAAAGTTTCTGGCAGAGTAAAATGTAAAAGAATATTTGATAAATTAAATTCCATTGAGACTAAACTAAACCATTAGGAAGGTGAAAATCAAACCAAACAATATGAGAATATGTATACAATACATATATCTAGGAAAGACCTGTACCCAGGTAATATTAAGGTCCCCACAAGTTCTCAGAAACAGACAGGCCTATAAAAAATGTGTTAAAATCTTGAAGGGGCTCTTTAAATAAGGATTTTCCAATGGTCAATATACATGTGAAGAGGTGTTAATTTGCTTATTCATTAGAAATGAAAATTAAAGACAACCACACAGCCAAAAGAATGGTCAAAATAAAAATGACACATGGTATAAAGTCTAATGAGGGTGTAGATCAATGGAAATTTCCATGAACTTCAGTTGGGAGTATAAATTGATAAAAATCACTTTGCAAAATTGTGCTGCAACATCTACTAACATGGAGTGAATAGTTACTGAACCAATTGCCAGAAAGTAATTCCCCTTTACTCCAGAAATGCATGCACATGTATATGTATAGGGATATTCCTAGAAGCAGTATTTATAATAACCAAACACTAAAAAAATATAACATCCGCAACAGTAGAACTTATCAATACACTGTGGAACAGATAAAGGGCATTGCACAAACCTCACGACATACAGCAAAATGGATAAAATCTGAGGCATAACTTGAGGAAATAAAGCTAGAGATAAAAGAATATATATGATTTTATAGATAAAGTTTTAAAATGGGCAGCACAGCATGTAATGTGTGAAAATGCATACTCATTTGGTGACACTATACCAAAAAGGAAGAGAACATTTATCATTGCCGTCAGAATAGTCTTATCCAGTGGGAAAGAAAGGAATTTTAATTGCAAAGCGTCATGCAGGGACCACCTGCAACGCTGGCCATGTTTTATTTCTTGACCTGGTGGGCGTAATACAAGGATGACTTTAGAGTAAAGTGAGAGTACATACCTTTTTGTGTACTTTATTTTGGCATATTATATAATAATTTCATCATGAAAAGCTTAAAATTAAAGAAAGCTACAAAATAGGCGTGACTTATTAAGAGATGTTTCAGGTGAAGTGGGCCATCTGATTCTTAAAGGAAGATTGACAGGTGCTGTGAAAATGACACATTGTATCATGATATGGAAATTATGCCAATTTTAGTTTTGAAAAGCTTATTTCTAAGATCAGTTAAAGGGATATTAGCAAGCAAGACAGTTCAGTTTAAATTAGAACCACAAAATCTAGGTGGCAGTTATAATAATTAAGATAATTATATTTAAAATCGGAGTCAAAGACATATTTCCCAGAGAGGACATCTCAGATATAGAGATAATATGCTCTGCTTCATTATCATTTGATTATTATTATGTGGACCTTTTAAAAAGTTTTAATGTATTTCTTAGACATCAAATATATCACAACTTAACCTGCTTATTATTTATTTAAAATAGCTTAATTTGGGGGGTGCAGGTTCAGTTAGTTAAGTGTTTCTTTGGTTCAGGTCATGATCTCAGGGTCCTGGGATCAAACCCCACAGGGCTTCCTGCTCTGCTTCTCCCTCTCTCCCCATGCTCAAGCATGGCATGTACTCTTTCAAATAAAATCTGTATAAAATAGTTTAATCTTTTACATTTCTTTCTAGTTGAAAAGTTTACATTTTCTCCTAATGTGGTATCAATCTGTCCAAATGTTTGTAATATCTGAGGACCTAGTGACAGTTAAACATTTAAGCCTACCTTTTTTTTTTAAGCCAAGTTATGTGATGGTGAAACAAGGAATTAAGAATGAAAACATTCTTTTTTATTATTTTTTAAATAACACTTATAACACATATTTAGCTCAAAGGAACACATTCTCCCTTAACTTAATAAATTAACCAGTAAGAGCCGTAAAATCTTTATCACTTAATTTCACACACATCAAGTTCTCTAACAAAAACTCTCAGGATTAAGATAGTCTAGGAAACACTGCATTAATTATTTTTATTTTTTAAATAATTCTTTCTTCTAACAGAGCCTTTCTGTTTTAATTTGTTGATAGATTAATAAGCATGATATGCAATAAAATTTCTATGCTTAAATGCTGTTTGACAAATGGAAATAGATTTCTTGAATGCAGGATTTCTCTTACACTTGTATTTGCTAGTGCATACCATGACCCTTTAAGAAAAAACTTTCAAGTATATAAGATCGTAGAATCTTTTTCAAGAAAGTTCTTACTGTTCATGATTTGCATACTACGCATTGATAAAGTTGAGTTTAATTCTAAGTAAAAGCCACAGCAGTCATTTCTATCATTATGTAATGGGTGTCATTAAACAAAAAGATATTTTACCTATTACTTTTGTTGGCTTACCTGATTTACTTCCTTCAGTTCTTTTTAAGGCATTCATTTATATTTTACAAAGATATTGGCTTATCTGTCTCAAAGTTCTTATTTCATCTTGGCAATGGGGAAGTTATGGGTAAAAGAACTGAATTGTGGGAATTTAGGATTAATATGGCGGTGATGAGTATTTTACACTAAAGTTAAGAGCTCTTTATCTGTTGGTCATAGGAGTCAGTGGTGGATTGGATTATAAATGTTATACCTGTAAGCTTCCCAAGATTGTCAATAAGATTAAGATTAAAAGAGATAAACTAAATTTACAGAAGTATAGTTTAGGCAGTTAGCTATATTTCTTTTTTTTTTAATTTTATTAACATATAATGTATTATGTGCCTCATGTCATGAATCATTACGTTAGCTATATTTCTGAAAGCACATATTCTGAGTCTTGGATCTGAGCCAAAGACATAGAGCCACATTCTAGGTTTACTTCATTTTTTTTCTTAATGTGAGGTTTATAGGATTGGATACTTTAAATGAAGAGAGAATTTTTAAGACTTTTTAGTTTCTGTGGAAGGGTTTATCTGGCTTTATAAAATAGTACATGTCAATTATGCACCAATTGACAGTTAAGAGAGTATTGAGATTTATTATGAGAGATGCTGTGTAATCAATTTTAAATTATAGGACACTAATATAATTAGATTTTTAACACATAAAAATTATAAGGAATATTTAGGCACTTAATCGGAATTTTTAAAGCCAGCGATAACAAGTTAATAATTGTGACAACTAATAGAGTATCTATATAAATGTCACTATTTTTATTAATTGATATTTAATTTGCTCTAGCCTGCCTTGGTAAATGTTAATTAAATGCCAGAAAATTCCTTATAATTTTAACATATTAATAATCTTATAATTATGTCTTTATTGCTTACATAATTATGAGTTAATTACACAGCTACTAGATTTACTGTACCCTTTATAGAGAGCTCAAGACTATCCATTTTTCTCCACAGGTCAATAAACTTGATTGCCTGTTAACCACTTTCAGTCATAGGACATCAAAAGCTATTTGTGAGTAAGTATACATTTCCATCCAACAGAGTGCCATTACTCCTTTTATTAATCTATTATTTTGTACCTTAGAAGGTGTCAATTTAGGAGAAAACAGGAAATTGTATCCCAGACTTTTCTAAAATGATGTATATAAAAATTATTTTCTTTCAAAGTGCTTTTATATGTATAGTTTCATTTTATAGATACAGTCACTTTATAAAATTCATTTATCCTCATTTGACAAATAAGGAAGCTGATGTAGAGATTAAGTGACTCTCCCTTTATTATTCCATATTATTATTGCTTAACCCACACACTGACCTTTGTCACTCTCCATTCCCTTGCATTTTTACCACCCACCCTCCCGACTGTCCACTTCCAATCTAGGTAAATTGTCATGCCCTTTTTAATCCCTATTTTTGGTAGAAAACTGAACACATAAAGAAGAAAAGCATAAGTATATAATTGGTTCTTTGACAAACCCTCATCTCTCAACTTTTTACCCCTGGAGTCAAGCCTGGTGATGAAGAGACCCATGGTCTATTCACCTTTGAATTCCTCCGGGGGTCTTTGACACAGTATCTGACACGGATGTAGAAGAGAATTCAAAACTTTAAATCAAGTCCATCTCCTAGTTCTCTTGATGATCATAATGGAACAGCAGTAACAATCCTCAGATTTTAACCCTGCTGCTTTCTTGCAGATAGGACAATATTTTCTGCTAGACAGAGACCTTCAATAACTACTTCCTCATTTCTGCCTCTCATTCTCAAATTTCATACCCATTCTCTGCTTATTCTTTCTTACTGCAGAAACAGTGATCCTATTTTATTTTTCTAGGTTAATTCCTCCATTTATGTTCTTGATCATCTCTATTTTTATCTTGTATTTATAGCCAACCACTGATTTTATAAAAAGTACAAATGAAAAGCATATACCACTAATTAAGCAATAAACAGCATAATCTGCATGTCAAAATCAATGAAGAGAGGAGAAACCTCATTATTATGTACTTTATATTTACAGAAATATTTTATAGTAAATTTAGATTTTTAAAATTTTAATTACATGTTCTAAAATAAAGCAAGCATAACTCAGCACCCTAGAGATATTAATATATAATATTAGTCTTTTTTCAACACATTGCATCATGATGTAATAGGAAAAAATGAAGCTAGATATTATGACAGGTACTGTTCAAATTTTGCACTAGAAAATGAGGTAAATGAATTAGGAAACTTTTCTAGCCTTTTCTAATTCTAGATTTAAAATTAGGATATTCTGCTGTACATAGTATATTAAGTTTAGAATAGATTCTTAAATAAGCAACAATCACTTCTTATATATTCTCATTCTCAATATTATAAAACAGTCTTTTATTCATGATTATGTAACTTTTATCAGTTGATTCGTGCATCCCATGAAATGGTTTGCATATTCAGACAATGCAAGAGACATTATTACAGAAATCAGTGTAGAATCTGCTACTCAGGCTGGTTTCCAATATTCTTCATAACTTGATATCACCTTACTTACTCAATATACTTTCTCAGCTCTTTTTGACATCTAAGTAGCATTCTGATCTCATACTATCTCCATACTTTGCTATTCTACAGTATGACCAAAGAGACTCTACTCAATTCTGAGTATTCAAATTTGCTCTCATTTTTAAAGAATGAACTAAGTCTTGGGGCACCAGGTGGCTCAGATGGTTGGGTGTCTGCCTTTGGCTCAGGTCATGGTCTCCAGGTCCTGGGATCGAGCCCCACACTGGGCTCCTGGTTGGCTCAGTGGGGAGCCTGCTTCTCCCTCTCCCTCTGTTTCTCTTTGTCTCTCTCTCAAATGAATAATTAAAACCTTAAAAATATATATTTAAAGAAACAACTATCCAAGCCTTATATTCTATCATTTTTGTGACATGTTATCCGTCATTCTGACCTTCACTAATCTCCTTTAACCCAATGTCCCTCAGTAATTAAGTTTCATTTGGTTGATCACCCTTCTTATATTGTTACTTTTCTGTGTGGACTTTTAATTTTTCCCAAACTGTATCACTGGCTTTTTCAGGTTAATGACCAGGACTTTAGGTTCTCTTTGATCTCTAAAAGCCTTGGGCATTGCCTCACAGGTATAGCAGGCAGCAGACATTGTTTAATTCTTCTTTTAATCTTGTACTAGGGCAGCATTTTTTATTCTGTGGTTCTTTGGTGAAAGACAGTGGATTACCTAGAAAATTGTAAAAAATAGACTCCTCTGGCCTGTTCTAGATCTGAGAATCATGGAGTAAGATAATTTTCCAAAGGACCCTCATTAATTCTTGTGCACACTATAAACTGGGGCAACTGAGTCTGTATCTAGATTTCTAACACACAAACATTACTTCTCATCTTATTTTAGTGTTGGTGAATATGAAAAGGAAAAGGATACTGTAATTTGTCAAACACTTTTTGACTCTTTAAACTAGATATTAGAGTAAGTAAATGTGCTTCTGTTTCTGTGTATGCCTTCTTTTTAGGTAACATTTAGAATATCACAACAAAAAATATTAAACAACAATGAAAAATCTTTTGATGATCTTAACAGTTGGTGTGCTTTGAAATCCAGTTTGTATAGTGAAAGAAACATCTTTTATGCTGAGCAAGCTAATTTTAAATCATTAGAAATAGACCTATTCCAAAAAAGTAAATTAAAGAAAATCCAATGTATATTATTTTGTTCTTCCTAAAGATATATATCATTTTTTAGGAGAGGAAGAATTTACATAAAATATAAGAAAAAAATGGAATGACCCTCTTTGTGCTTTCTTTTGCTTTCCCACTGTGCATTTTATCTGGGGGAAAAATATATCTTAAAAGACTATGTGAGTGAAGCTCCTTTCTCAAGTAAAAATTAAATTTTATGGGAAACCAGTTTTTCAACTTAAAAATAATTTTTTCCAAAGTCGATCATTACCTTTAGTAATCCAACCAGCCATACATCGATCCAGAGTTTCATGAACTTTCTTTATAGAGGAAGTTGGTTCACAGATTTGAACTTCAATTTTTAATTTCTTGATTTTCAGTGTATAGAGAGAGATAATATACTTTCCAGGTATGCGTTTGACTTTTAATTTCTACTTCTGCCCCTCTGGAGGCCATTGGGTAGCCTCATCCCGCTACAAAGGCAATGTTCCCGGAGGACTGGACATTTAGGCCCTGGAAATGAACAGCTGCACAGAGTAGTGGTTTCCAAGGCTCACATTAGTACCACGCTAATCCATGTATATTTGCAAATTGTTATGATCATTGCTCAGAAATGGCATCAGTTGCAGCTGCAGCATTCTGAAAATATTTCAGACTTGTGATGGCTGGAACAACAACACAGAAATTATAATCATCTGACATCCATCACCACCGCTCCTTCACTTGATTGCACCAGTCAACAAATCCTGGGCAGGAAGACAGTGAAATAAGTAACTGCACAAGCTTTGGCTATTAAAGAAATCTTCATTTTTTTTCCTCTGATTTTCACCATTCCATATTTCTGCCATCTCCCTTAGTCCATTTCAAACAGTATCCAGTGCACAAATAGAAAATGAAATAGGATTTTTCAAAATGTCCATTAATGTGCTACTTCTTAAGAACTGTATCAACAACAAGCTTCTAAAAAACCTGCCCTCTTGTAATGTAAGGTTTTTACTCAATATTTTTCTGAATGTGATCTTATTTTAAGTGTAAACATATTTATCTGCCTATTTTTCTCTTCTTATTCTCCCTCCTTGTTTTTTCTCTTCTTCTTACTGGATGACTAAGGCTTCTCAATGTGCAAGTAGACAGGATTTCTTTGTCAATGCTACTGTTTTATCTATGATCTCTTAATCCATATACTGTGGCCCAACACTTTTCTACTAAAGGCTATTCTGATAATCAATGTCTATTAAATCACTATAGACAGTTCAACCTACAACATTTTAAAAAAAATATTTCATTTGTTTATTTGACAGAGATCACAAGTAGGCAGAGAGGCAGGCAGAGAGAGAGGAGGAAGCAGGCTCCCTGCTGAGCAGAGAGCCGGATACAGGGCTCAATCCCAGGACCCTGAGATCATGACCCGAGCTGAAGGCAGAGGCTTTAACCCACTGAGCCATCCAGGTGCCCCTCAACCTACAACATTTTTAAAAGTCTCAGTTATTTTTACCTAGTGTTACTAGTTTTTGTTTAATCTCTCAGACAATCTAAGCAACTTTGTAAGGTTCAACACTGAGCAAAACCCTGTTACTTAATATGTGCTAGATAAATGTTGTAGAAAGAACTAATGGATGAATATCTAAATATTCTTATGACCTATTATAAAAGTATATTTTGTCTTTTCAAATTAAGATTCAATTAGACCAAAAAATATCCTAGTGTTGTAGCATGTAATACAAAATCTTTCATTGGCTGACTTTTGCTTATCTATTATCCCTGTTCAGACTCCCTCATTTACCACATCACATATTATACCTGAACACTCTTAGATTTTAAGTGTAGTATTTCCTGATTTGTACATACTTTCTTGGTGAGAATTCTGTTCACTAATAACATAACTCAAAAGACACTTTCTCCAGAAACTAGTTTAAAGCATACAATTCATTTCTTTTTCCTTTTCTTTTCTTTTCTTTTCTTTTTTTTTAGTAAAACTACAGATCTAGGCATCTCTTACCTTAATTTAATATAGAGCATTTTCATTACCCCAGTTTAGAGTCTCTTAATTCTTCCTATAGATTTGTATCATTATTTTTGTAATTCCATCCCATCTTTATTCTCATCTCCCTGCTTTGTACGGCTGTTGTATAGTATACTTGTATAATATAATACAAATTACATATATATATACTAATAACACAATTACACGCATATTTATATATATAAATAACCTAATACATATATATATATCTCCTAATAACACAATTACATACATATTTTTGTATTTAGTTTTAGTCAGTTAAGAGAGGGGTGAAGAAATTTATAATCACACTGTCTTTTCTAAGTGTGTGTGTGTGTATTTTTTTTTAAACCAGAACTCTGTTTTTTCTTGTGGCTTTGAATTTATATCTCCTATTCCCTGCTTTCAACCTATAGAATTTTCTTTCATTACTTCTTATAACATAGATATGATAACAAATTGTCTATCATTACTTCTTATAGATATAACAAATTATCTGTATCTTACTTTTGATTTTGAAATATTCTTGGTTTTTTACTTTCAGAACCTTGAATATGTTGTCTGCTCCTCTCTGGTCTCTGCTGTTTCTGACAAGAAGTCAATGATTAATCCTACTAAGTTTCCCTCAAATGTGATGAGTTGTTCTCTTTCTGCTTTTATTATTTTTTTCTTTTTGCTTTTAAAATATTTTGTTTTTCATTTTCAACATTTAATTATGATGTAGCTAAGTGTAGATCTCTCCGTATTTACTCTATTTGGTGTTCATTATATTTTTGGATATATGTATATTAATATTTTTCATCAAATTTGGAACCTTCATAACCATTATTTTTCCAAAAATTTCTTTTGTTATTTTGTCTTTCCTCTCTCCTTTTGGAATTACATATCTGTTAGTGTTCTTAATGATGCCCCACATTTTTCTGAGGTTCTGCTTATATTGCTTCACTTATTTTTATCTCTGTTCTCAGAATGACCATATTTATAATCTCTATTCAAGTTTGCTCAATCTTTGTTTTGCCTCCTTAAATCTATTATTGAGCATCTGCTGATTTTTCATTTTTATTAATTGTAGAATTTCCACTTAGTTCTTTGTTCCAGTTTCTATCTCATTATTGACACTCACTTTTTGCTGAGATATCATCGTTGCAATTTTCTTTAATTATTTGCATGTGGCTTGCTTTAGTTCTTGGAACAAATTAATATAGCTGCTTGGAAGTCTGTGAAGTCCAAAATCTGGGTCTCCCAGAAGCAGTTTTGTTGAATGTTTTTTTTTTTGTTTGTTTCATTTGTATGAGGTACATGTTCTAGAGCTTTTCATGTGCCACACTTTTTTTTGGTTGAAAACTATATCTTAATATATTGTCAAAACTCACCTACAAATTCATTCTTACCTACAAACTCCTGCAGGGTTTTTTGTTTTGTTTTGTTTTTATTTTTGTTTTGCTTGGTCATTTACCTCTTTGTTTAATGACTTGGTTGAACTGACTCTGAAGTTTATTTTTCATGCAAATTGAATCCTCTCTGTCCCTGCCTAGATTTCTTTCTTTTTTTTTTTTTTCTTGTTTTATCTTTAACCTGTCTACTAAGAGTTTCCCCCTTGGCTAGCATAAGCCACTTAATGATCAAAGACTGTGTTAAAACCCCCTGACCAGTTAGATTTCTACTCTACATTGTTGGCTATCTGTGTGGCTTGTGGGCTGTTTTAGCCATCAGTTTTTGGCCAATATTCAGCCAGAAGCTAGTACCTTGGAAGTTCCCACTCCAATTATTTCTTAGAGGGCATGACCTTGGACTTTCCGACTGCCAGGACTGCATGTTCTTTTATTTATAATAAATAAACTTTCTAGAAGTTCTTCCTTGGTTAGAGCAACTTAATGTTTAGCCAACATTTGTTTAGAGATTTTAGTTACACCCACTGTGCCAGTTGTTTTCTCCTCTCTGTTAATGGATAGGTATGAGACACAAGGAGGTTTTCAAGTGTTCCCCACATCCTGCTCTGAGACTGGGTATAGCTTAGTGAACATGCACAACCTTCCTGGTTCCCAAGTTGAATGTGACCTCAGGGGGCTCCTCTTGTATCTTTACCTTTTGCTCTCCATTAAACTTCTGATCGCTGTATTGTGTAGCTTGGTGCTGGCAGTATTATGGAGCTGCCAGACTCCTTTAATTGCTTTCTCCCAAGATCTTCATTGTTTTTGACCATGAAGGTAGCATCAGTGAGAGTTGCCAGCACTGAAAGGAGTATTTCTGCAACATGGGCCTAGGGAGCGCGAGGTACACTGATGACTTTCTCGCCTTGCTATGAAATCATAGCCTTAGACAGGGAAAGACAGGGAAAGGAAGCTTCCTTGTTTGTCACAACCACCCAGAGTAGAGTTTCCATAGACACAGCTGGGGAGTATTCTGGTTAGGTTGTGCTTCAGATGCCATAGACTCTTGCTATTCTTACTAAGATTTAGAAGATTTCCTCGAATGAATGTTTCTCTGATTATTATATATCCTTAGGACAACTTCTAGGGAGTTTAATTATCATCATCACCAGTACTATCATCATCATCATCAATAACACAGAATGGGCAAGTGGGATTTAAAGGCATTTAAGTACTTCTTTTCATTAATGTAATATAATTCACCCAGCATTAGACCAAAAACTTTTCTTTTTTTTCTTTCTTTCTTTTTTTTTTTTTCAGTTTTTTGAAAGATTTTATTTATTGGCGAGAGAGAGCATGAGCAATAGGGAGAGGGACAAACAGGCTACCCACTGAGCAGGGGGCTAGATGTGGGGCTTGATCCCAGGACCCTGAGATCATGACCTGAGCCACCCAGACACCCCTAGAATAAAAATTATTAAAATATGTGTGGCAATTCCCTTAGATTCTAAAAACTCATTGATAAGACACACGCTTCAAAAAAAAGAGGCTCATTAAAGTACTTTCTCACAAAAAATATTTTACAAGCATAATTTTACTTATTTATGTATTTACCTATGATTTCAACCAAGGAACCACATAAAGACCTCCTTTATCATCACGGTCATTTAAAAGTCTTCTGAATGTATGTAAAAGAAAAGGATAAACAATAAACAGGAGGAAGTAAAATTACTCTTACTTGGAGATGATAATACTTTTTATTTTGAATGCCCAAGAGAATTAATTAAAATTATAAGTTGCACGGTAATTCAATAAGAAGGGTGGGTAACAGTAACCAGTGAGGTAATAAAATTAATGAAACAAATTATTTATACAAGCAAAACTGAAATAAAGAAGAAACCTCAGAATCAATAAGAAACCTACAAGATCTTCTAGAAGAACAAATTTAAATGCCACTAAAAGTCACAAAACAATACTTGAACAAGCATAAAAGCATGGTTGTTTTTGTCTAAAGTTGTATGGCAGGTAGAGCTGAACGCTAAGCAGGGAACAATTATGGTTAGCTGGATAGCCAGTCTGTTTAGTGACCAGATTCTCTCCCACAAGGACTGAGTGGTTGCCTGACATCTTTATCACACTAATGCACCATTAGAATGCTGTCCTTGTTAGAACAAACACAGTAAAGAACAAGCATATTCTGTACCATGAAAACATATTAGAATTCTGTTGGAAAACAACTCCCTAGAAACCGAACTGCTGTTTTGGGGGTGGGTAATTTTTTTTTTTTTAAACATCATTGCTGACCTTCAAAGATTCCACCCCGCCACCCCCCGCAACCACCATCAAGCCACCCAGGAGTGTAATAATTGATGCATAACTCCTAGAATAAATGAAAATGCTCTGAGGCACTGGATAGTCTTCTAGGATGAGTATATATAGCCTCATCTTACAAACGAGTTTAGTGAACTCTATTTACTGATGTTAAAAATATATGTATGACTTTTGCTTATAAGGTTAATTAACTGTATCTTAAAAAGGTATTCATCTTTCTATACAAATAATGTCCGAATATAGTGCCTCCATGTTTGGGTAATGTTAATAAAGCATTTTCTTTTTCTGGAGTCCAGAATAGAAATGTTTCTGTGGTTCTGCTTTTACAGAGGAAATTTATTATATTAGGCCACAGCTGTAAATTTTCTCCCTCCAATCCTATAAATTTCTTCTAAATGTTTAATGGTTTATAACTGTAATTATTCTTGTGTGCCAACATTAAACTTTAAAAAGTTTAATTTGGAGACTATTCGGAGAAACTCATCTTTTTTACAGCCTCATAAATAGTTCTTTGATGAAATGAGCAGAGGCTCTGTGTCTGCCCGAGGTGAATACAAATGACACCACATAGACTATGCTTATGGAGAGGAAACAAATGCTCTGATGCCTAAAGTGATCAGCTGGTGCTCAGTAGCGATGGGGAGTGATATGTTCAGAGATAGGAAATGACAGAGTTCTCGAGCCTTAAGTCTGTCCTCCCTGTTCCTGTCCCCCATGTTCTCCTCCACTTTATTTTCCTGAAATATTTTAATATTCCCACCCAGTTCTAATAAATAGAGGATGGCATAGGGGTAGTCACATTGGGATATTCAAATTCCTAATTCAGAATATACAGTTCATGGCTTCTATTTAATCAATATATCTCAGTGTCACTTTTAAATACTATCTAATGGAGAGTGCATGGCTATATTATATAATACTAAGAATATATCTCTGCAAAATTCAGCTGCTGCATTGTCCCAGTTCTGGAACTAGGGTGAATGAGAACTTCTTTAGCTTCAAAGTGGGCTCTGAAAGTTGAAATGAATATTGGAAACACCCAAGTGAGCAGTAATACACAGAATGCTTCCAAACGTCAGTTTATACACGTTACTTCTTTTAAGTTCAATTAAGATAGAATAATCAGTCCATTTTCTTTAATTAAATTCAAGGTACAAAAATTGAAAACTTTTCCTATCTAGAGGTATACAGAAAGATAGAGGCATGCCCTGAATAAAACTGAAGTTTTAGTTTTCATTTTTTAATTATTACTATTATGTGTTAATTTATATTTTACCACAAAACAGTGCATTTTCATTCTGTATAATTTGAATTAAAAATATCTCAAATTAATTTATAATATATTAACTTCCTACTTAACCCAAAAAAGCATTTAGGATGACAAATAATGAAATATATGTATATCTTATTTATTTCTTCAATGTATTAACATATACATATGTTTGTAGCATATGCTTTTTCATAATTTTGAAACCCACACATAATTAAGAACAAAAACATACAGAAGAAAAAGATTTAAGCATAATTGAAATTCCTTTTCAAAGGAATCTGTTCATTGTACAGGTATAATTCACCTATCATGGGAATTGCTTAGCCCAGTGAGATCTATGTCCAAATTCTGACTTACAGAAACATAAGAGAATTAATTTCTTTTTTTAAACCACTAATTTTGTGGTAACTTTTTATAGCAGTAGAGGAAAAGAATAACATAAAAATGCAGCATAGGGGTTACATGTAAAGATAAAATGTATGACAAATATAGCACAAAGGTGGAGAGGGGAAAAATGAAAGTGCTAAAACAGCAAAACAAGAGTTAAAGAGAATGACCCAACAAAAAAAATAAAGTAAAATCATAAAAATATATAAAATGACCCCAAAAAAGCCAGAAAAGGAGAAAAAGGGATAAACCAAATAAGACCAGTAGTAAGCATAAATGAAGATGACAGATTTGAGGATAAAAATCCCAACAATCATATTAAATGCAAATATACACCAATTAAAAGTCAGAGAATGTCATATGGAATAAAATGCCAAGATACACATATATGCTATCTACATGAAAGAAACGTTAAATATAAACACACATATGAATTTAAAAATTTATATGGGAAAAAGATATACTATGGTAAAAGTAATAATAAAAAGGTTGGTATAGTCACACTTCTCTCAGACAAAGTAGATTGTAAAGAACATTACCAAAAACAAAATGGCTATTTTATCATGGTAAGAGGTCAATCATTCAGGAAGTTAAAATAGTTTTGTACATTTATGCGTATAACAGAGCTTCCAATACATGAAGCAAAAATGATAGAATTGAAAGAAGGAGAAACCAATCCACAATTGAAAGTACAGATTTTAATACTCCTATCTCAATAATAGATAGACGAAGGAGACAGAAAATCAGTAAGCATATAAAAGATTTAATCAATACTATCAGCAAAATTAACCTAATAGACAGAGACTCTTATCATCAATATTCTTTCCTAGGACACATGAAACATTTGCCAAGATAGCCTGTATTCTGGGACATAAACAAGTTTCAGTTGTTTAAAAGGCTTCAAAATATAATTTTATATTGATAAATTTATATTAATTTGAATTATAATTTTATAATTCAAAATTAATTTTGAGTCCTTTTAAACAGCTGGATTGTTTAAATGGAAACAAAAGGGGAAATCAAAAACAAAAGGGTTTCTGGACAATCCAAACATAAGCATCAAAATGAAAATTAAAAAGATACTCTGAATTGAGTGAGAATGTAAACACATATAACAAAATTTACAGGGTAGTGTTAAGTAGTAAATTAATAGCAGTAAAGGCTTATGCTATTAAAAAAAACATTTCTAAAACAAATGAACTCAGTCTCTACACTAAGACACTATAAAGACAAAATACAACTAAACATAGATTAGCAGGATAAAAAAAACAACCCAAAGCAATCAGAATGGAAATATGAAACCAATTAAATAGCAAAAAAGAGAAAACCAAGGAAAACTAAAAGATTCTTATTTGACAATATCAATAAAAAATCTTCTAACTAGATTAATCAGAACAAAAAGTAGAAAAAAAACACTATTTCCAAAATTATGAGAGAGATGATATCACTACATATTTTACAAATAATAAAAGTATAGGTAAATATTAAGAACAGCTTCAAGCCAATTTTTCAAACTTGGATAAAATGGAATGTTCATTGAAAGGCACGAACTGATATAGCACATTCAAAAAGAAATGATAACCTAAATCTCTCTATGAAAGAAATTTGAATTTGCACCTAAAAACCTTTCCACAAAGAAAATGTCACATCAGAATTGCTTCCTTGGGGAATTCTACCAATCGTTTCAGGAAAACATAATAACAACTATGAAAAACTCTCCTAGAAGATAGAAGGAAATTTCCAATTAATTCTATGAGGCTAGTATTACCCTGATATCACAATCAGAAAAATAAAAGGAAATACAACTACAGTACTCTTCATGAACATTCTAAATAAAAGGTCAGCAAATGAAATGTATCAATATATGAAATATGTTTTATTCATGAAAATACAGTATTTATCATGGGAATAAAAAATTAGTTTAATGTGCAAAATCAATCACAATGTAATTCAACATATTTATGATTTTTTTATTTTATTTTATTTTTTTAAAGATTTTATTTGTTTATTTGACAGAGATCACAAGGAGGCAGAGAGAGAGGAGGAAGCAGGCTCTCCGCTGAACAGAGAGCCCGATGCGGGGCTCGATCCCAGGACCCTGGGATCATGACCTGAGCCGAAGGCAGAGGCACCCAGGCCACCCAGGCGCCCCTATGACTTTTTTAAAAGAAAAAACTGCGGCTATCTAAATAGACATAGGAAAAACATTTGACAAAATTCAATGTATATCCTGACAAAGATATCTCAAGCTAAGAATGGAACTTTGTCAACCTGATAAAGGGCATCTACAAAAAAACCTATAGCTAACAACTTAATGGTGAAAAACTCAGTCTTTTCTAAGACTGGTAACAAAAGAAAAATATCTCCTTTTACCACTCCCACCCATCATTGTACTAGAAGTCCTAGTCAGTGAAATAGAGAAACAAAGGAAATTACAGTCATACAGGTTAGAAAGAAAGAAATAATACTCTAATTTCAGATAATGTGATTATGAAGGAAATCCCAGTGAATCTACAAAAAATATCATAAAACTAGTTGGTGAGTTTAGTAAGGTCGCAGAATGAAAAGTCAACACATGAAAAATCAATTGTATTTCTATTTACTGGCAACTGACAATTGGGAACTAACTTTTTTATTATAAAAAATCATCCAATAGCTTCTTTAATCATTAAACATATCACACCGTCTTTTAGTTCTCCCTGCCATACTTGCTGTTTTTCCCATTGGCTG
The DNA here is from genome assembly GCF_011764305.1 of Mustela putorius furo. NCBI lineage: Eukaryota > Metazoa > Chordata > Mammalia > Carnivora > Mustelidae > Mustela > Mustela putorius. Next base: position 11,714,908 of record NW_025421375.1, read on the forward strand.
ATATTTTTTCTGGCATACCTAATAGAGGTGGATTATTTAATCTCTCTGACAGAGCCATTTCCTTATTGGGATTCAGTTGAAAGTATCTTTCCAATCCTCTTTGCTAGGCTTTTACGATCTATCTATACTCATCTGAATGAAATCAGGAATTAGAAATCATACAGTAGGTTAAACAGGGTAAATCTGATATAAAGAACTGTGAAACTTTGCTAAAGCACTGACTATAATCTTAAGGAAACACCATATCCTGCCATGGGGATAAGAGATAGTACCGAAGGAAAGAAAAACTTAGATGTTGTTGGAAAAACAGAACAGATAAATATTCTGATGTTGTTTGAGTAGGTTTAGTTTGGTCTACTGTATAGCAGAGAAGTTTAGTGATTTGCCCAAGCCAGAGCTGGTCTCCAGTTCCTGTATAAGCAGGAAGCAACATCCCTATGCTGAGGGTGAAGGGCCTTTCTGGGAACACTCTGGAAAGCAGTTCTAGGTCCTGCCTGAGAAATCATGGTATCGGTACAGGTGGGAGATGTTTCTAGAGCTGATTTTCGAGCGCAGGGCCTCCTGAAGCTTATTGCCAGGCCTGGCCTAGCCTAGACCACAAAGTTGGGGCAGTTATCAACTAGAGGTTCCTCACTTGCCCATCAAACCGCAGCACAAAATAGTTAGAAAGCTGGTCCCGAAATCCTGCCCCATATCTCTCCAGCGCCCTCTACTGAGAAGCATAATATTACGCTCTCCTCTCAGAAAGGATGCTTAAGAGTGATGTCCATTAAGGACCAGCATGTATTGAAGGGCAAATTTGGAATAGAGAGGCAAGAAATTGATAACTGGCATATCCTTTAAAAAATCTTGTGTTCTGCACTTTATATAGGTCAAATGAAAAGTGAATTATCCAGCCATGTTCTATATAGATGTATTTCCACAGTCATGATCAGTAAGGAAATACAAAGTATAAATTTTCTAGACATAGTTAATATGAGGAATTCTTAAATGACTTATTAAAAATTTTATCCATCTCTTTTTACCAACACATTTACAGCGATCACTACATTTGCGATGTGAATCCTTAGGCTCTTCTTTCATTCCTTGTCCTTTGTATTCTCATAACTGTGTACATTACTGTCCAGATTTTTTCATGACCTCATCATCTCTTAATTTTTAAAACAGAATTGAGGAATAATTGACATAAAATAAACTGTACATATTTAAAGTGTACAATTTAATAAGTTCTGACATATGAATATAACTGGAAAATCATGACAATCAAGGTAATGAACATAATCATCAACCCCAAAGTCAGAGCATGCTTCATTGTATTACCTCATTCTTTTTCCTCCCACCTTTGGGGCTCATCTGCAAGCAGCCACAAATCAGCTTTCTGTCATCATAAGATTTACTTATTATCCTTTTAATAACGCTAGAATATGTAATGATACCACCTCTCTCATCCCTGATTTTGGTAATTTGTGGATTCTCTCATCTTTTGCTGACCAGTCCGACTCGAGGTTTATCAATTTTATTGATCTTCTTAAAGAACTAGGTTTCAATTTCATCTCTTCTATTTTTTTCCTATTTTATTGATTCCTGGTCGATTTTTATTATATGATCTATTTAAAGGTAATTTAATTCACTTTTTTCTGTTGTAAGATGAAAGACAAGTTCATTGATTTGAGGTTTTTTCTTTCTTTTTTAATATATATCCATTTAATGATATTTTTTAAAATTTTATCAATTATTAATAAAATTTTCATCATCATTTTATAGCTGAAGCTACCTCCCACAAGTCATATGTTACATTTTTATTTTCAGTTTGCTCTATATACTTTCCAATTACACTTTTGATTTCTTCTTTGATACACTGATTATTTGACAAGTACATTACTTAGTTTCCTAGCATTTCGGAATTATCTGAAGATCTTTCTGTTATTGGCATCTTATATCTGATATATTTATTCACACATTTGTGCTCTTCATCTATTTGTGATATCATTTTCAAGATACTCCACCTCTGAAAATATATCCTCACTACTATGTAATGATACAGCAGGACACTTGAAATTAGTAAGAAGTTCAAGTAAAGTATATATAATAGAACATATAAATGGAGGTGGAAAATACACACACACACAAATAGTTTGACCAAATGAATACCAAATAGTATTCATTTAAAAGGAATTAATTTAAGCTCATATAATACTGATTAATATAAGTTCACTTAACACTTGTGACAGCTAACTAGTCAGCATGTCAATATTTAGTTCTTGTACAATTCATGTCCTAAAATCTGCTTTAATAATGATCATTTAATGACCTCCCATGTCTATTATAACTAGATCTCCTGAGACATAGTTATATTTATTAAATATATAGTATTAATGTAAGGTGTTTATTGAGGATTTACAACTACATACTGGATATATTGCTTTATATACTCATAAGTGTCTTTTAAGAAATCATTAAAGTATCTATTTAACCTCAATAATGATCCTATTAAATTTTAATTTAATGCCTAGTTAAGTATGTTTAGGGCAAATCATTTAGGCTATGCCCATACAGACAAAGTGAATTAAGGAAGCAAAATAGTTATCTGAATAACTCCACCCAAAAGTAAATTTTAAAATCTACATTAGCTAGGACAAATGTATTCTTTGATTATTTTATTTCTTTTTTAAAATATTTATTTATTGAGATAGAGAGAGTATGTGTGCACATGACAGCTGGAGCAGCAGAGGGAGTGGGAGAGAGAATCCCAAGCAGACTCTGCTATGAGTGTGAAGCCAGACGTGGGGCTCAGTGTCCTGACCCTGAGAACATAACCTGAGCTGAAACCAAGAATTAGATGTTTAACTGCCTGTGCAACCCAGGTGCCCCAATAATATATTTAGATATCTCTATAATTCTTGGATTTTTTTTCAAAGAATGAAGTTTATGTGCCATTAAAACTATAATAGAAGCTCTTCAGAATAGGTTTTGTTGTTATTGTTGTTGTTGTTGTTTATCTTCTATATTCTTTGCAATGACATAGACCAGCTAGATCAATCAGCTTTTTTTAAATATTTGTTTATTTATTTGACAGAGATCACAAGTAGGCAGAGAGGCAGGCAGAGAGAGAGAGAGGAGGAAGCAGGCTCCCCGCTGAGCAGAGAACCTGATGTGGGGCTCGATCCCAGGACGCTGGGATCATGACCAGAGCCGAAGGCAGAGGCTTTAACCTACTGAGCCTCCCAGGTGATCCCACAATAAATTCTTAATACGAACTACCTAACTCAAGTTAGAAACACTAAAATGATACTGATATAGTGTCTGTTTTTGTGGATTATAAAATTGTATAGTTTTTTAAATTAAAGTCTTACAAAATTTTATACTGTAATTTTCTAAGTGTTGTTAATGTAAAAACAATTCAAGAAGTTATCCTAGTATTATCTGCATTTGTATAAGAAAGAATTACTTTGTATCAACTATATAGCAAAGAAAGCATATTATTAATTCATTATTTGACTTGCTAAAATCATTAGTGATATGGTAAAAGATAAACTGAGGCATATTAAAAATGTTAAATGCTCCTAACCATTTCCTAACCAGAAATGGTTAGGAGCGTGCCTCAGATAGGAACTAGGGGAAAGACTTCTGCAGAGAAGGTTTGGAAGAAAATGAGGCACCTGGGTGGCTCAGTAGGTCAAGTGTCTGCCTTGGGCTCAGGTCATGATCTCAGGATCCTGGGATCAAACCCCACATTGGGCACTGTGCTCAACGGAGAGTCTGCTTCCCCCTCTGTGCTCATACTTTCTCTCTCAAATAAGTAAATAAAATATTTGTTTGTTTTTTAAGAAGTTTTAGAAGCAGGAAAAGGAAATTATTTGATTGGCTATACCTGAAAGCCTAGTTGACTGTGATTACTTTTACTCAGATTTGGATTTCTTAACCTTGAGGCATTCATAGGCTTAAATTTTGGTTTGCTTATTTAGGTCACCAAAGCATTAAAACCACTTTAGTGTAATGGCTTCCTTGTTTAGTTAATTTAACATATAATATTTATTTTTTCATTTATTATGTAAACACCATTTTTCTGGATGGAACTCATGTTTGAGGATTAAAAGTGTGTAGAAATCTTTTTCATTTCAAAGGGGTAATACATATGCAAATAAAACTATTAAAAAAAGTAAAAACATATTGTCATAAATGCAAAAAAAGTGTATAATTGAAAATATTTGGGTATTTAGGGAAATAGGTAATTATCTCTAAAGGAAAGAAGGAAGGGAAATGTTGTGATAAGAGTAGCATTTGAACATATTCTAGAGAAACTGTTAAGATGTGGAAAATACAGAAATCAACAAATAAAGGACTGAAAATAATCCCAAATAACTAAGTTATGGGAATGGAAACACTTTTTATGAGTCCAGGACATATTTTCTGACAAAAATGACTATGTTTCCAGAAGGAAATAGTACAGGAGATCATTAGCAATGGTCAACATTGAAGAGCAAAACTGAAATGAATGTCCTGGCAAGGAGTTTGGATGTCGATGAGGTTTATTAAAATGTTTGGATTATAATTTTTTAATGAAAACATTGCATTTAATAATCTGGATGTTTCCATTGACTCTGAATAACTCATATATTATTTGTTTAAATAAGCATGGGTGTCTGGGTGGCTCCATCAGTTCAGCATCTTGACTCTTGATTTTGGCTCAGGTCATGATCTCTGGCTAATGGGTTGGAGATGCACACTGGGGTCACACTCACTGAGGAGTCTGCTTGAGATTCTCTCTCCCTCTCCCCCCCCCCACTTGCACACATATACTCTCTTTCTTTCTCTCTTAAATAAATCTTAAAAAAAAAAAAAAAGCTTAACTATACTTTGGAAGGGAAAAGAATGAAAACTAAGATTTTTCTTTCAGAAAAAGTCTAGTATTAAGGGGACCCCTGAGAACACTTATCTTGTGTCAGATTTTATTACATACTCTTTTAAATAGTTATTGTAAAAAGACTTGTGATGTCCAATCAATGGAAGAAAAACCCCAAATTGTAAACATAAAGTCTATATCCAATTATTTCCCTAACTCGCCTTCCTATACCATTTCTGCCGCATGATTCACCTCTAGTCCCCACTGTTTCTATGGTAAAACAGCTCTTCAAGTTCTCATAAGAAATTATCTATAGTCTCATTGAAATTGATAAATTAGTGACTTAACATGTAAATCACCACCTTGGAAGAAGAGCAGGAAGTAGGCTACGTAGTTCTCCATAAGAATTAAATGCTAATGCTGAACTTTTGGTTGGTATTTTAGTTAGGACTCTGGTTTGCAATTGGCATAAAATTCAAACCAAACAAGCTTAAAGGGGGAATTATTGGTTGATGTAACTGTAATATCAAGTGCAAGTTTCACTTAAGAGGCAATTAGATGGAGGCACTCCAACAGTGTCTCATTCCCACAGTATTTTCTTTTTTTTTCTACTCACAGCCTCTCCTTTTTCCTGATATACTCCTTATTCGGCGGGATGTCCATCTTTCCAAGAAACTGATAACAGCTTTGGATCTGATATACCTCAGGTATGAATCAGGTGGTAGAATGCAGGTTTCTTCCCAGAAATTCCATTAACGGTATTAGTATTATCTTGTTTCATTGGTTTTGATTAACTCATAAGTTGCCTGTTATGATGACAGTGAATGTGATGCTCAATGAGCCTGGACCCAGGACATCTCCATCTAGCACCTGTGGGTAGAAGTTCCTACAAGTGGGAGAAAAGGTTTTTTATTGGGAGGGGGGGCAGATTGGTGGTATGGCTACCAGGAGAAGACACCAAATGCCAAGTAAAACACAAACAACCAAACACACATAAAATTTAACTGACCCAATCTGACAAATGAAAAATTATTCTTTTTCTACAGAAACTTCATTACTTTTACAACAAAATTTGAATGTTTTTTCAAAATGTAAAGTTGACTTTGATTAAAATTCCATGACTTGTGAATTGTTTGTGCTTTCAATAATAGTGTCAGATGTGGGCAGTTTATGTGGCAATATGATCTATTCCTGAGACTTCTCTCTTAACCAGAAAACTAATATTTTGTTAAGTGTCAAGTTTTAGATTTTACAAGAGGCTGTACCTGCTGTCCCACTTTATAATTCAGACTGAGTCACTTTCAATTTATCTTTCTGTTTCATTGTTCTTCAATGGTACTATCAAATGAAGCTAACTGACTCCTGGTACAATTTCTGGACCCAGATCCTTCCTCTCATTATCAAAATGAGTTATCTTTTGCAGTCCACTTATCCTTTAAAGTAGTCATTTTTTTAAAAAAATAGTCTTTAGAAGAACATTTGTGAAGGTCTTTATTAAATTTCCACAACAGATGATTTTATAATACTTATTTTGATTAGAAACTGAAAGAATCACTTCTCATCAAATATTGTGTTCAGGATTTTGAACCAGCAGCTTCTACATTTCATGCCTCAAATGTGTGTTCTTATCACACAGAAGAAATCCCACCATATTATTAGTCAAAGAACTAGTGTAAAAGAATTTGACACCTCATTTTGTAGCATACAGAATAAATGGAGAGCCAAATATACTTCTTAAAGTGGTCTAAAGATGATGTTAAGACTCCCTAGGAGTCTTAAAGAATTTGAACTAAATCTGTGTCACTGTGTTGTTTTCTTATCATACTGTTTATGTTTTAGAGACACCAGTATTTGGAATGTTTAGAAATGTTATATGCTGTTTCAGATTGATTTGACTTTAAATTTTATCTCTACCAGTAATGTTACCCTTTATCTTTTATGTTACTCTTCTCTCCGGGATCTCCTGCTTATATGACTCCTTGTTCAGGATCTCTTCTTGCTGGAAACCCCTCTTACCTTCACTGTAGTTATTTGAAGGACTCCATTGATACTTCTGTCTCTATACTCTTAATATCTAATATAACACTTATATGTGAAATTCTGTGACTAGGCACAAGCAAACTTTCACTAAAGGTCTCTGTATCCTATTCAAACTAGATATAAGACTTCAAGGGAGACAAAATGTCTGTTCAGTCATTGTTCCTGTGTTTTCTTTTCTATGGGTTGTCAGGGAATCTACGGGTTCCAAAATTTTTTCAAATCTGAAAGCAATGCAACAAAGAAAGGTCAGTTATTTTTACTCCCTTAAAATTTTACTGTATTATAAATGGCCATATAAATATATATTATAATATAAATATAAATATATATATATATATATTTAGGTACCTTTACAAATAGATAAATATTAATAATACACATATTTATATTCAGCAAAAATACATATACAAACAGTTGTACTTTTTGTTCATCTCCCTTTTTCTACATGAACATGATAAATTTGGGATTTATATTGAAGTCATAAAATATTGTCCCCAATTGATTACTGGCTATAGTCCTCAAAGCTGAAAAAAAAAGTCAAAAAACAAAAAGGTACAAAAAATTCTATATTATTTCTTAGAGAAATCTCTAGACATAAAATTGAATGTTATATTCTTCTACCATATATTTGCCTTTTTTTCTACTAAGCACCAAAAATAGGGAAAATCATTTCAATTGAAGGGGAGCAAAATTTATCACCCCAAAACATGCCTCTTTGGCATAGGATTACTTTGAGCTCATTAGTTTTAAGAAACAACAGACAAAGAAGCTCTGAAAATGAGAAATTACCCTTTTTTAAAAAATATTTTATTTATTTATTTGACAAACAGAGATCATAGATAGGTAGAGAGACAGGCATAGAGAGAAGGGGGAATCCGGCTCCCTGCTGAGCAGAGAGCCTGACGTGGGGCTCAATCCCAGGACCCTGAGATCATGACCTGAGTGAAGGCAGAGGCTTAACCCACTGAGCCACCCAGGGACCCCCGAGAAATTACCCTTTATAAGGGAAATTTACATTTATAAGGAAAATGACCATCTGTAAGGACATATTCCTCTCTGAATCAGGAAGAAGATGACCAAATCTCTGTAAACACTTGTCAGGGAAGAAGGCACCAACTGAAATGTGGATAACAAACATATCCTTGTTTATTGTGCTTTCCTTGATAATTTTCCATAACTCTGCATGCCCCACCCCCAACATCTTTCTTTCCTCTTTAGCTGTGTGATGGTATTTAAGGTGGCACCTTGGGCTATTTAAAGGAGTTACTCAGTTCTTCTGGCTATCTCATATGGATAACAGGAGGTATACATGTCATTCAGTTTCTGTTATCGCCAGCAGCACAGGGCAGAAATGGTGAGGTCTCAGCCAAGAACAGTAAAGGAAATTTTTTTTCCTCCCTTACACAATCTAACCAGGGACTGGTGTTTCAGAATTTGTTAGAAGAATTGATCCATGGTATTTACCAAATCTCCCTTTTTTTTGTGGTGTGTTTCAATTGGGTGGGGGCTGTTGGCTCGGATGGTGAAGGAATTCCCCCAGCATAGAATGGATATTTATTGAATACACTTCAAGGGAGTGGTGGGCGGAATGGCAGAGAAGAGACTGCCAGGAAGAAGTGGTGAGAGGCTATTGTTACAGGGTGGTGAGGAATTATGGGAACATAAGGAATTTTCCCTTTTTTGATAACTGTGCCTGGTTGTAAGTAGCCCATTGGTTAGTTAGGGCGTATGGCCATTTTGAGGTGGGTTGCTTAAGGAACCTGTTTGTATTCAGCTCTGTGGTCACTGTGTGCCCAGTAGGCTTGCTCAAGTTTTCCATTGTCCAAGCCTGTTTCCTAAAAGCAGCCTCTACATTTTTTATAAATACTAAACCCCCTTTTTCCCTTATCTTGGCACTGTGTTATCTACTGAAAGTTCCAGTGAGCTTTTTGTCATTATATGTGGGCCTCTGATCCCCCTGTTTGGTGTATTTGATGAATAACAAACAATTTCAGGATAAAATTGGCACAGTGTCAGGTTTATTTAATTAAGCCTTTCTTCTACTTGGGATTTGGATGTCTTACCTAATTTCCTAGTTCCTTGAGCAGGCTGGAACTTTTTTTTTCCCCCTACCTGGGCCCATAAAATTGCCTAAAATTCTGATAGTTACTTTTCTCTTGGCAGCTACCCTATGGTGACCATCTTAGACTCTCACTGCATGTAGCATACAAATTTGCAAATGCCCTGAGAGGAAAAGTGGCACGTGTAATACTGGGTTAGGGTCAGTGACCTCTTTTCCCAGGATTTTGTCCTCTCTAATTTGACTGTGTCTGAAGCTCATTAATGTTTATAAATAGGTTTTTTATTTCATATTTCATCTAGCTTTGCTAGTTCTTCTCAGCCAGGTTTTAGTCTCCTAAAATTGATCCCATTATAGCCTAAAGAAGCCCCTTAACCTATTCTAAAATATGTGTTTTTGTTAAATGTGTGTGGCATGTGTACATGTGTACCCACCTGTGGTATTAAACCTACATATCTGGCTTTTTACCATTTTTAATTCAATTTGCCTAGTAAAGACATACATAATTTTGGGAAGAAATACATCTTTTAGATTGCATGGATAAATGAACATTTATCTTTGGAAACATGACTATTTTAAGAGGAGGTACAAAGTTTGTAAAAGTGTTGCAGAGAATATAGTTTGTACCCAACGTGGTACAGACATCCAAATAAATAGTACTTGTTATTTCTCTCTGGAGGAAAAAAAATGGGAAGCTGTAATGATACAGTAAACATTCTTGCTGTACACCCAGTAGCTACCTCTTCCCCCCAACTTCCACCTCTAGTTTGTGTTACCAGAAACACAAATTCTGGCCAGTTACTGAGTATCCATGTGTTTCAGGGGCCGCTCAGAGGGGCAGAATTTCATGTTTCTTCAGTTCATGGTAACCCTATTTCCCTTGCCAATGACTGGATTAGAAATAAGCCTGTAATGCAATTCTGGCTAAGGAGATGCACTGGAAAGCCTTTGTTGCTTCAGGATAAGTTTATCTTTTAAAGAGTATATGAAGATTAGATCCTTTTCTAACCCTCTTCTGGTCTTTGGGTAGTTTTGTTGGAAAATGTAATTTCTGGAGATTTTAGTAGAACTTAAAAACAGAAGCCTCAGGGGTGAGGAAGAAACCAGCACACTGTAGATGGAAGAAACCAGCACACTGTAGATGTCAGAATGGTAAATTGGAAGTAACCAACATCCATCAACATTTAGTAGAGCTACTGAAGTAACTTGCTCTGGAAAGAGTCCATCATTGGATATCACAGTAAGTAAGACAGTGTGGCCAGGTTGCATAATTCACTTTAAATTATGTCAAAGTCAAAAAATATTCCAACTGTAACAGGGGCATCTAGGGATACCATATTACCGTTCTCATGTTTAATTTTATTAATTCATTAAAAAAAAAACAAAAGCAGTATGAAACAAACATGATGAAACATGATGCAAATAGCAGTATGAAACAAAATGAGACTGTTGCCATCAGGTGGATTCAATATGATGGGTGAGAAATTAGTCGGGTTGCCGTTTTGTCTTTCAGCAGGCTTCTATTTCTTTTAATCCTTGGAAGCTGCATCTGTTTTGATTTCTCTATTGCTTTCTTTCTAGATCCATGACTTATGTCCCCGCTAATGCTTCTCTCTCATCTGTAGTTCTCTACCCCGCCCTGTCCCCTCAACCTGTGAAAATGTCACCTTCATTCAGTGTCTTCTCCAAACTGAAGTCTTTTCTTACACCTGCCAATAAAACTACATTCGCTTTTCCTGGATTTTTCTAGCATGTTTCTTTTTATACCTTTCTTATGCACACTGATATTTTGCTTTATATTTTATTCTGAGTTTACAATATGTAAAGTCAAAGACTACCTCATGTATACAGGGAGATCCTTGAAAGAGGGGAGGTTTTTTCATTCATCATTATTTTAGGTGTTTAAGTGATAAGTAGCTAATAAGTATGGATACTAGATAGTAATGATATTCAAATACTGATTTAGAAATAAACAGATTTCGATCTGAGACTCACTCTCTTCGCTCCTTACCTAGAAATATTCACATTGCAGGTGTCTCTGAGAGTAGTTACCCCTTTGGATCCAATTAATGTTTAGCTTTTGCTTGCAAGAACAATTCAGTCTTGAAAGTAGTATCAGCCATAAAAATGAGATACAAAAATTAACTTTTTTTTTTTTAAACAATTCATTTTCCCCATGGGAAGCAAATAGGTAGAAAAGTAAATGAAATTAGCATTCTTGTCTTCTCTCCCAGCATAGAATTTTAGGCAGTCTGGATGAGTTTGCAAGATTAACATGCTAGAATTTCACATAAGAATTGTTCACAGCTCTATGGATGAGTTTAAATGTAATTCGAAAATATCATGATGGAATTTAATTTCCTAAAAATGAGCACAGACATTGCAAGGATTAGAATGCAAAACACCACCAATTTTCAGTAAGCATTTGCTGGAGTCTACCTTGCTGTATACAAATATTCTGTAATTCAGTATGCACTGGTTATTTTTCTATCAGAGGTAGTACCTCGTTTAGTTTTTTTCTACACACACTGAGAATTTGTGGTCTTTTAATTTAGGGAAGAAGAGCATGTTGCTGGGACCTCTCTCTTTGAATAGGTTTATTCCAAAGGGGATATATTTCCTGTGCTTTAAGATTCACAGTTTTACTTAGCAGAAAAAGATGAAATCCAAGTCCAGTGGAATCTAAAAGGAAACAAACGTGGGGACTTTGCAGGTTGTTCAGTTTAGTTTTCTAATTCCTTTAATAATTATGAGGTAGATATGAATTACTAGCATTGCTGAGTACTTACTATGTCTCAGGTATCATGCTTAGTACTTAGTCTACCTATTTCACTGAGCATCAATAGACATCACCATGTAAAGTAGGCTACATACCATTGCTTTTGTCATTCTTGAAAATGAATAAGAAGAAAAGATCTAGGATCACTCACTCTGCCTCCAGTCATCCTTCACCTTACATCCTTTACTACAAATCATTTCATAACTATAAAAGTGAGGGCCAATTAGTCCACAGCATTAATTTTACTTTATATTTTAATCAGTGTGCCTAACTGATAGTATTGTCCTAAGGACTTGAAATGTGGGTAAAATTTTGATAGAAGGGCTTTTTAGAATTTAATTTATTATATTCATTATCACCAAATCCATACTAGGTATTTTCATTTATGTTACCCATAGGTTAACTAATCTGCTAGCTTTTAGGAAGGAAAAGTAAATAAAGGCTGAGGGAAACAAGAGTAAAACAAGTGAAGATGTTTTTCATAAATGACATGATGGGAGTGTAACGAAGTGAGTTAACAGTTGGTTTAGTCTCTGCAAGGAGCTGCCTGCCTAAGTGTGGCGTCTGCGCTTCAGCTTCCTCATCTGTAAAATGAAGAAGATAGAATTCCATTTTCTTCCATATCCTTTAATTTAAGGTATTGCATGGTACTAGGAAATAAGAAGAAAGAAAGTAACTTTTCCTAAGACTTGAACAAAGTTGAACAAGTCAGTTTGTCATTTCCTGAATATTTTGACACAGGAAAGGAAAAATAATTTATTTTTGGCTTTTTCCTTCCAGTGTAATATTGATAGTTTACACTGTAACCAAAGAATAGTTAGTACACTTGATTTAAGAAATATATTGAAAGTATAAACCCAGAAATATTGAAAGAGCAAACTATTGAATGATATGTAGACTTATGTTGATTCCTGCTACCTATAATTCAAGGATGATGCTGTAATAAACATTAGAAAGGAAGTTCACTGGAGTTTGGGCAAGATTGAGAAAACCTGGCTTTCTACACAAAACAAGTAAAGTAGTCTACATAGTTACTAAATACTTGAATGTTGACATCTTGTGAGACTCACGAACAATACAAGAACCCTTCACTTAAGTATTAACATGTGGCAGGAGGGTGGCCTTGCTGTTGACTTCATCTCTTTTCAGAGACTGGGCAGAAAATTTCTACTCTCTATAGCAACTAAAGGTATGAAGTTACATACTGAAAGGGAATTCAGGCCATTCTTCCTTTTGGTTTTGTCAATTCTTTAGCTTAAAAAAGAATTACATGAGGGACACCTGGGTGGTGCAGTTGGTTAAGTGTCTGCCTTCAGCTCAGGTCATGATCCTAAGTCCTGAGATTGAGCCCCACATCGGGCTCCTTGCTCAGAGGGGAATCTGTTTCTTCCTCTTCCTCTGCCCCTCACCGCTGCTCATTCATATTCTCTCTCTTTCTCAAATAAATAAATAAAATATTTGAAAATAAAATAAGTAATAAAATAAAGTAAAATGGTAGGGGCACCTGGGTGGCTCACCGGGTTAAGTGTCTAACCCTTGATTTCAGCTCAGATCATAATCTCGGGGTCTTGAGAGCCAGCCTCATGTCAGGGTTTGCACTGTTGTGAAACCTGCTTAAAATTCTCTCTCTTTCTCCCTGACCCTCTCAGCTCCCCTTTAAAAAAAATAAAGACAAAAAAATAAAAATGTTTTCAAAATAAAATGGTATTTTTATAGACAAATTCACAATATATAATTATAGACTCAGAGCTCACAAATTTATCATTTTCAGTTACTGAAGCACTGTGGGGGAGAAAAACAGTAATAAGCAAAATGTTTTTTTGAGTCACAAAGAGATAGCATATTTATATGCAAAATGCATGTATTAATACCCAGTCTAGCTAAAGACCATGGGTTTTTGGTTCAGATGACATGAAACATAATAACATAGAAATGACTCCTGGAGACAGATTGTTTTATGACATCAGTCAATAAAACAACGTATTGAATGCTTACTATTTGGCATTTATTACCTTAGGTAGTATATTAGCATAATGAAATGGAATTATTTGATATATTATTATAATGAATTACTACTTATTTCTACTTCATAGATGTTGAACCTGAGGCTCAGAAAGATGATGTAACTTCCCCAAGTCACACAGCTATAAGTGATATTGTTAACAATTTATTTAATTTTATTCAATTGTAGTATAGAACTCATACATGAAACTATGAAATTTTATCATTTTCTAACAATGGAAAAGTGATAATATGTAGTTAAAAAATAGAGATGACATAAGAAAATTTTAAAAAATTAATTATGGAAGGGACAAGTATAAATATAAACAAAGACTCATCTACCGGTGCCTGGGTGGCCTCAGTCCATTAAGTGTCTGCCTTTGGCTTAGGTCATGATCTTGCAGTCCTGGGATCGAGCCCCATCTCAGGCTCCCTGCTCAGTGAGGGAGTCTGCTTCTCCCTCTGACCCTCACTTTGTGCTCTCCCTGACTCAATGAAATGCATAGATAAAATCTTTTAAAAAATGACTTATTGATGAATATATTTGCTTTTGTTATGTATTAACTGTTACAGCAGATTATTTTACCCTTAGATTTCTATACTTTGTGCATGGCAGGACTGATTTACTGAATTTACTGACTGTCATTTTTCTCATATATAAAATTGGGTTGTTTTCATCATGGGAGATACTGTGATAATTTATTTGTAAAGAGTCTAGAACAATGATCTGGAATATTTTGAACTCTCAGTACAGGGTAGTCATTAATGACAATGTAATATAGCATGGGCTTAGAGTTTGGTATTTGGGTTAACGTGGATCATACCACATTTTTTTTTTGCCTGATGCTTATGTCAGTCAAAATGCTTATAATGTATTTTGCAATTGTTTTATATATAAATGAAGTACACCAATAGTAATAAAAAACTGCAGCACTATTCTTTTGGAAAAAGTTTCTAGAAGATATTTCTAAATTTCCCAATATATTTGAGCATAAAAAAAGTCATGATCTGTTTCCAACACTGAATGATTATTAAATTCATCAGAAATACATAGTTAGTTGTTGAAGGTCATATTCTAAAATGCTGATGCATTGTAAATGCTCACATTAAACATAAATTGCCCATGTCAGAGACAAACCATTTATATGGCACATAGTCACAGATAGTATTAGTTATTTTACAACTCCTTGGTAAAATTTTATAAATATTGAGCCTATCTAGAAAAAAGATATTTTTTCTATCTCAATTCAACCTGAAAAAATATACCTTTTTAAATCTTCTGAGTGTGAACCCTATTAATAAAGAGATAAGCTATTTTTTTCAACAATGAATGATATTCATTGTGGCTATATTTATTTTCATCAATTTGAGAGAAACACCTAAAATGCCAAATAAATATAAAAGCAATTATTTTAACATATGGCTGATCTGTAGAATATAAAGGAAAATTTTTGGTGACAAGAACATAAATAAGTAAGCATTGTAGCTGGAGTTTTCCCCAAAGGTGTTTGGTGATATGATAGATTTACTGGATTAGGACCTGAATATATTTAAAAGTGTTTCTAAATAGCAGGGACAGAAAGAGCCTGAAACTATATTGGAATGGCCTATTAAAAATAACATGCTTATGCATAGTATCAGGACCTAAGACTCCCAAGAAATAACACAGTCAGTAAGAGAAAGACATACACACACACACACACACACACTCCTGTGAAATCTATGAAGAACGACTATAAAGATATATATTCCTCTTGTGAAGGTTTGCTCTGACAATTTCACCCAGAATATTGCACAAATGAAGGTTAAAGTTACTTAAAAGCTCTTCTCAGAATGGTAGTGTTTCCACGAGTTTGCCAAAGGAATCACAGGTCTACAATACAGGAACTCACTTTAAACCCACACCTCAAAAGCTTTCCACAGAGAAAGTTCCAAAGAATATGGCTTAGATTCAAAACTTACTAAAATCATAAGAAAAATAAGTCCTCATGAATCATTAGGAAAATACAATTTAAAAATCAGAACTGCCAAGCTCATACATGTTGGAATATCAAAAACAAAGACAGTATCAAAAATTATGTCTAAGATATAATTTAGCATCAGAGAAGAAGATTGAATTAATCAAGCTCCTCAGTCTCTTTGAAGTCCTTTTTCCTTTCATTCATTTCCCTTTAACTACATCCTTTTTATATTCTTGTAGGCAGTGGTTGAGGTATGTGGATATATGTCCTTGAATTGGCGTGTGTTATTGGAAATATGTAGGAAGGTTTTGGGATCTGTATTTTTTATTTACATGCATGCTACTTTTGTCTTATGTAATTTACTCTGTGCTGCATTTTTAAAATATATGTTGTTCGTTTCTATAGAGTTAGTTTTAAACGTCCCTTATTGGAGTTCCAGCTTACATAACTAGTCTCTCTGTTCACACAAACACTTCATGATGAACATCCTACATTATCCTTTATAGGATTTTAGGAAAATCTGAATGAGAGAATGAGGGAGGGAGGGAAGATTTGAGTCAGGGGAGAAGTGCTTACTCTTAGGTACTTACTGAATCTGAGTAAGTTACTCTTAGGAATGGCCTTTTTTGTCTTCCCTCTCCTCCATCTGACTTTATTCTAGTAATTAGGATTCTACAGTTCATTGTGTTTGAACAATAAAGGCCAGCGCCTAACTTATTGTTAGAAGTTTGGGGTTTGTTTAAAAGCTTTTAGGCAAGGTTGTCCAAAAAAAAAAAAAGTTCCATGTTGTCATTATTACACAGTGTCTAGGGAATTGCTCTGTGGCTTTAGTATATAATACTTAAATACTTGATACTGTTTCTAGTATTGTATACTCAAAAGCCACAGAATTTGGTTTCTGACCTGAACTTTATGTCTACAGCTTTCTAGCTCTATAATATTGGGCTGATGCCTTAACTTAGGAACTTTGATTTTATGATATGTAGTAGGAATTAATATTTGTTTTATATTATTACTATTATGAGTAGTAAAAATAATATACATAAAATGTCTTACCATAATAATCCTGAAATGCAAATTCCATTCCACCTTTCTGCCTTCTATAATACTTAGAGAAGTGGCTCTTCATAGTTGTAGAGCACTGAGTATTTTGAAAAGTAAGTCAAAGCAATTCCCCAGTTGTGTTAAAGAAAAATGTATTTATAGTAAATACAAAATATACACACAATAGCAAGGTGATCATGGACCTCTTTAAGGGACCAAATGAGTTGTTATTTTTTTAAAAATATTTTATTTATTTATTTGACAAGGTTCACAAATAGGCAGAGAGGCAGGCAGAGAGAGAGAGGGGGGAAGCAGGCTCCATGCTTAGCAGAGGGCCCAATGTGGGGCTCAATCCTCGGACCCTGGGATCATGACCTGAGCAGAAGGCAGATGCTTTAACCCACTGAGCCACCCAGGTGCCCCTGGACCAAACGAGTTTTTAAAGATATTTTCAGTTTTATCTGAGCTTCTGGCATTTACCTCTTCTCACAGAGTATAGTCCCAAAATATGAATTAGATTCACAGCCCCCATGATTGGGATGAAGAATTGTTTATTGGGAACTGATATAACTAGCTCAGTAGCAGCAATCCAGCCCAGCAGAACTCTTTACGCTCCATTTCAGTGTCAGGAGATAAAGAATGAGAGCTTTCTGCATACCTTCTACAAATTATAATTTGCTTTATTTAGAACCTTCATTAATGGCTTTTGTTTTCTTGTCCTGAGGCACACGTCTCTGTCTATGCCTTTGGTTAATGGTTTCATTTTCTGGCATTATTTATTAGTTATACTTGTCAGATTTTTAATTGTATAATTAAGACATCATTGGTCTTTGCTAATAAAAAAATATCACCAAAGTGTTGTGACAGAGTTGTACCAAATAAATTCTAAGGTCACAGAATATAAAAGGAAATTTAAAGATTTCAAGCAACAAAGTTATATAACGTATTTCTCTCAGGGGCAAGCTTAATCCAGGCAATAACCAGTTTTGCTAATAACAATTATAACATAGATAATTTTCGGGCTCTGTGTTATTCAGTGAAATGACATTAGACCACTGACCATTGTTTGAAATGGAGAATTTTAGGAAAATACAATTAGGGGGAAACAAATATACATTTTTCTCCAGTTCATTTCTATGAAAAGAGCAATGCTGAAAAATGTATAAAACCTATTTAGAACTAAGAGGAGTTTTCCTTGTAGAAAGTTCATGTCATTTGCACAAGGTCAGGTTCTAATAGGGTTTTCTCCACTCCATTCTCATCCCAGTCAACTCTGCTGGTAAGATTTTGTTTTTGTTTTTTTCTTTCTCTTTTAGTTTCCTTTTTCCCTATGCTTTGGGCATGCTACTGCTTGGCTCCACTAGCAATGCTAATAGTTCACGGATTACCCATGCCTCTGGGATATGGAGGTTTGGGGAATGCAGATGAAAATATTTATAGCAAATTCCACAGGGCTATATACCTTTTTTTAGTGAAGTAGATTTTCTTTCAAATGGATACTGATTTATACAAATTCAAACTGCTTAATTGTTTAAAAAAACAAATGCATATAGATTATCATAATCAGTTAAAACATATGTTCGTAAGTTCTTATATAGATGGAACAATGTACACTATTTGGTCATGCATTATTTTTATATTTAAGATAATTTTTTTTCTTTGGGGGAAATTATTTCTGAGTCTTGTCTTTCTTATATTCACGGTTATGAAATGAGGCTTTTTAAAAATGCTTTTACATTTTTTCTTGTACGTGAATTGTATCGTACAACCAGCTTTTTGGCCTTTTCTGCTTTTACTGTGAATAACTCTGAGACAGATGAGTACTGGAACAAAGCACTCCCAATTCTCTCTGTGAGAAATCTGCTGACACCTGAACTGGCTTCTATTGGAATTTGTTTTTGGCTGATCTTTACATGACCTTTGAAATCCTGGCATCTGACCTACCTCGGGCTTGGACTCTGTGGCTCTAAGCCTAGCTGCTTCGGGGAGTTTGTCTTCCCAATCTTGAATTTTCTGGACCTCTCCATCTCTCTTAACCCTCTGGAAGCCAAACTATGAGGAGCTAGTATTTTCTGGACCTCTTAGCCAGCCTTTTACCCTCGGAAAAATCAGCTATGTAAAGCAAAATACCACACACCATTTCTTAGTGGTTGTCATGTCTCCAGTGTATGTACCGGTGCTGAAAGTTATGCTCACTGAGGGGAAACCTTGAGTAAAACTGGAAAATGCAAGATACTGAGAAACATTTGGTATTGTGTAAAAAAAATTTTTAAAAAGAGCCTCAGCCAGATGATTCAATATTTTATTTCAAGAGTTTTTCTGGATGAGAGATGGCTGAAGTTAACAGAGAGCTAGATTGAAATCTTAGAAAATGTCCAAGACCATGTAGTCCAAAAATAATATTTTTAATAATACATTCTTTCACACTCTGATGCACTTTCTTGGTTCTGGCTTGGGCTATTGACAGATGTGCCAGCATTCTCCTGGGGAAAAAAATGGAGTCCTCACAGGGCTTCTGCCCAACTGGAAAAGGGAAAATCCAGCCATCTCTTAATAAAGCATGTGCTCCAGAGATTTGCAACTCAATTTTGTAGACCTAATGAGTTTGAAGATGACTGGAATAAACACTGAAACTTTGGTAGCAGCTTAGCCGAATTCTGGCTAATCTCTATGTCCTCTGTGGTTTGCCCTTCACAGATGCAAACTCCTCACAGCTATTGCTAACCAAGATTATTAGTGCCATACAAAGCCAATTGAAAACAAGTCGAGTGACAATCCTTGTTGTGTATCTTTAATTTACAAAGGGAAATTCTCTGGGCAGTTTTCATTAGCTTCTAGCAAGTTTAATTGGATGAAAACATTGCTTTCATGATCTTTGATACCATGTGTTGGTACAAATTAAAGCATAGCAGCTTCTAGTCACGGAATTTTGCCTCTCAAATGCCTCCAGAGGGTTAGACTAGACAAAGGAGGGTCCTTAACAGAATTATTACAAACCTCCAAGGGTGCAAATTGATACTTGTGAATATCAAGATTCAGTAACAAACAAAAGAACAAAAGTTCAGATAAACACATGCATAATCAAACATTCATGAGAAACGTATAACCTGTTCAAGATAGACACTACATTTAAGGGTTCTTTATTACATGAAATGGTGACAGGCACTTTTATGGAAAGATTTGTTATAATGCATCACAGTATATGAATCTTGTCTATGTGGTATCATAACACACTGACAGTTTGCTGACTGATTTGAATTTGTATAATCACTGAAGGCCTATTAACCAAATTTGGTCAAAAGGAAGCATTCAACCCTGGTTATTTTGTTTATTATTACATTGATTATCCCGATGAAGTAATCCTTTGGCCTAAGAAATAAATTCATCTCCTGCAGTTCGGAGAAGGTAGAGAGAAGGCAGCAGACTAAGATTTAAAGTATTTGTTTAAGGCGAGAATCACAGAAATAGTCAGGTCCAGATCTTCTGGTTGAAAAACACTGTTATGTTGATATTTCTTAGCTGATCAGTCCCTGAAAGGCAGACCCTCACTAACCAAAACCACAACTTCCTAAAGAAATGCCAATTACTAAATATGCCTGCTTCACAGACCAGAATACTTCAATTGGCTTTTAAGGGCATTCACTCTGCTATAGACATCAGCCATTTCTTTGTGAATTCTTTAAAAAAGAGCAAGAGGAAATCCTGAGGTAATTGTCACAGTCATGATAGTACCCATTATCCACTTGCCCTATCTGGAACTATATCTGCCAAACAGAATGAATGTTGATGTCATCTACTAACTCTTCTTGGTGTTGATATATTCAGACTTATTGTATCTCCCATTGACTGGACTCCAGTGGGTAGGCCTCAGAACACGACTTCATGTTCTGAAAAAGGTCATCACCTTAAGCAAACAAAAAACACCTTAATGAAATGAGTCCAAGGATACATTTTTAAAACATAATGAATAGGTATCATGGATGGCTCCATTCCCTATTCCAGGGGTGATGGCAGACACCAGAGGCTTGTGATCCAGGCATGTGGAAACCTTCATGAGAGTCTTTCTGGCTACCACTACCAGCCCATGAGGATGAGTAGTTGAGTGGAAAAATTCAGGTCTTACTCTATGTCATGAGTTTTGTAAAGTGTTCTGGTCTTAATAGGAAAACATATCCAAATGATCTCTATGGGAATAATCTTCTTATCAATGGCAAGACTCTGTCATAATTCTTAGTAATTTGAGATTCTGATGGTAATACTTTCAGACTTGTCCCTGATTCCAGTGCATATGTTCTATTTAGATAATGCAGTTTCATAGTTTACAATAATCGGTTCAACCAGGCAGCGGTCAAGTTAGCAGAAAAATTTAAAAGTTTGGAAGCGTTCAAGTGATGTCTAGAAACATTTTAACCTTTTTTATATAAATTATGCATGAAATTAAAACATTACTAATAATTCATTTGCTTGAATAGTCAGAAACTTTAAATATGATATGTAGCTATTTGATTCTACTCCATTTTTTAATTAGAAAAAAAATGAAATCATTTTTAGCATTAAAAATCGTTAATAATGTTTTAAATGAAAGATCATGCCAGTGGTTGTAAAGAACTAATTCTAATTTCCAGAATAAATCAGCAAAACACATTTTTGCTGTTTAGAAAATGTTTCCTAAAAGAAAAAAAAAAAGGAGCATTTGTATGCAAGCACATGCTTCTCCTTCTTATGCAAATCTCAAAAATGTTTTAATTTTCCTGAACACTTAATTGACATTATACATAGGAGCGAAGGATTCATACAGAATCACATTTATGTGAAAGCAAAGGTTCCTGTTGAGCAGTGCAGACTTGAAAGCCAAACCAGGACATTATAATCAGCAACTGAATAAACATTGAAGTAAAACGTGTGCTACAGTGATGGTGGTATATTAGGGTGATTCTTAGTGGTTGCATAGGAGACAGATATGAGAAAAGATGTTTCTTGTACCTGCGGCAGTGCTGTTTTATCTCTCCTATTGTCCCCAAATGTTCATGGTAGATGACAGAGTATTTCTTCCATCTCCTCCTTTTCTATGTCTGGCCAAGGAAAGAGAACAATTCTTCATCTCTGAACATGCTTCAGACAACTTGCAGAACACTCCCCAGATACCAGTGGACCTCCGTGTGCAAACACTGGGAGGGGGGGCTCCAAGAGGCTCTAGGCATTCTGGAGTACCATGCCTATGGCTCTTTATCTTCTTGCTTCCTGACACGGCTCCATCAGCTACCATTTCTCCCTCTGAACCGAACAGGAGAAAGCTTAATAGATTTTAGATTTTGCCCCTCTGTGGTTTTAAGTCTTTTTTTTTTTTTTTAAGATTTTTATTTATTTATTTATTTGACAGAGATCACAAGTAGGCAGAGAGGCAGGCTGAGAGAGAGGAAGGGAAGCAGGCTCCCTGCTGAACAGAGAGCCCCATGCGGGGCTCGATCCCAGGACCCTGGGATAATGACCTGAGCTGAAGGCAGAGGCATTAACCCACTGAGCCATCCAGGCACCCCGTTTTAAGTCTTTTGATTCACAGAAGGCAAGATTTTATTCTCCCTTTAACTGTAAAATTGAACTGGATTCCCTAGGATCCAGCTAGAAAACCATTCTAATTATCACCCTTTGTGCAGAACCATTAACCTTTCTAATTTGTCCTGATCTCATGTTCTCAAATTGGATGCAAAACTCCCCAATTTACCTCTCCCTCATAGCCCTGCCTCTCTAGAACACCATCTTCTTCATGGATCTGGACAGGCTTACTTGAAGGCCTTAATAATCATTCAATCTTTCGTAGTAGTGCCCACATCTTCTTTATTGAGACTTGCCATTGTGAGAAGGCTCAAACACATAAAAGGTAAGAAGGGATCGGGATCCAGTGGACATATTTTTGTATCACCTTCATTCCAAGAAGCACAGACTGAGGGAGAATGTACAGTAAAGAAAACTCAGGTCTAGAATGGGTCCTCTGGGTTTGAATCCTGGCTGCCACATACTGGCTAAGTGGTCTTGGCAAGTTACTTAACCTTTCTGGGCCTCTAAATTCTCCTCTGCAAAATAAGGGTTAACATTCTAGGGTTAGTGAAAGGAATAAATGTATCAGTTTATGTAAAATAAAATTCTAGGGTTCCTGGGAGGAATAAATATATTGCTATATGTAAAACACTTGGACGTGTGCCTGGCATTTGGTAAAGCACAATGTAGGTATTTTCTACTCTTACTTAAAACTGAAACTTAATGGAAAGCTTAATAGATTTCAGATCTTGCTCCTTTGTGGTTTTAATTCTTTTAATTCACAAAAGGCAAGATTTAATTCTCAACACAAATACAATTAAATCACCCAATGCTCATCTATCTATCTATAGAGAGAGGAATATATGTGTTTATATATACTATATAACACACACACACACACATATATATATATCTGCCCACATAGGCCCATTGGTATCTGGGGAATGTTCTGCAAGTTGAAGCATGATCAGAGATAAAGAATTGTTCTCTTTCCTTGGCCAGACATAGAAAAGGAGGAGATGGAAAAAATACTCTGTCATCTACCATGAACCTATATATATATGTATACATATATATATATACACACACACATAAATTTAAGTAGTATACAATATTTCACATGTTCTAATGTCACCCTACTATATATATTCTTTGGTGACTCACTGTTACCCTCAGCATTATACTATGAGCTTTATTTATACCGATTCACGTGGCTCCACTTAATTTATTTCTAATGAATTCATTCAAGTATGCTAGTATGTGAATATACTACAGTTTTATTATTGATTCTCTTGTTAATAAACATGTATGTTACTTTAAATTTTTCCTGTGAAAGCACAGCTGCCATGAACGTTCTTTAGATGTTCCTTTCTTCTGGTGCCTCATGCTTTCTGTCACGTACATACACAAAGGAATGGAAAAGCTGAGTCTTAGAATATATGTAGCTTTTCTACTCTCTTAGACAACAGCAAATTGTTCTTTGAAGTTGTTAAGCTAATTTGCTCTTCAGATAGCTATGTTTAAGACTTTCCATTGCATCACTGATTCAACAAAAACCAATGCTTAGCATTTTCAAAGGATCCAATATTTTGGTGAATGTCATATTTTGGTCAATGTCATAGTATGAGTGATTCTCCACAGGGTATGTTATGAAATATTTTTATTCTTGTCCAATTTGGCATTTTTACTTAGGTTTACTGACCATTCAGATTTTCTCTTTTGTTAATGTTACTTGTGTATATTCTATGTTGTCTTGTTCTTGATTTTATAAAATATTCCTTATACCAATAACTTGTTGTTTATATGTTTCAAATATATTCAACAATTGCTTATATTTTCATTAAGTTTTTAGCGATAGGATACACACAACTTTAACATTTTAATATAATCACCAATTTCAGTATTTTTTAATAATTTAGGATTTGGGAATATTTTCTAATAAACATTTTGTTTATGCTAATGTGAAATAAAACAAAATACAACATGTATTTTTTAAACATATTTATCTTGAAAATATGCATGGAAGAGGTTTGAAATAGAAATCTGATAGAAATGTTGAAAGTGCTGCTATAGGCTGAATGTCTAGGTCTCCCCGAAATTCGTATATTGAAATCTTAACCCCTGAGGTGATTGTATTAGAAGGTAAGGCCTTTGATAGGTGACTAGACCATGGGGATGAAATATTCATGAGTAGACTAGCATTCTTATATATGAGACCCCAAATAGCAAACTTGCCCATCCACCATTTATGGACATAGAGAAGGCAGCCATGTGTGAATCAGGAAGTGGACTCTCAGCAGGTGCCAAATTTGCTAGCACCTTGGTCTTATAATTTCCAGCCCTCAGAACTGTGAGGAGTAAATGTTCATTATTTATAAGCCACCCAGTGTCTGGTATTTTGTTCTTAAAGAGATAAATTAAAGTGGCTTCTATCATGTCATGTTACTTTAGGCAACTTTTTTCATCCTTTCTACTTTGCTCTTCACAAAAATTCAGTGATTTTATAACAATTCTGCCAAGTTTCCTAAGTAATAAGAAAAGTTTAAAATACTACGAGGTGTTCTACAGGCACAAACACACATACACACACCCACACAGACTCAAGGCAGCGGTCTAATTGTCAACATGGAAGGCACGGGGAAGAAAATACAATCCATGGAGTGTGACTTCCTCTTCACTTGGAATCCCATGGGGATCAAACTTATTGAAGATGCTCTCCTGATTAAAATGACAGTCTCTCTAGAATCAGTATGCAAAACACTCCCTACAGCCTTCATCCAGATTCTTCAAGTGTTTTGATAAATAACATCCTCTGATGGAGTGTGTTTTGAAAGGGGAGCTAACTAGGGAATGAGAGAAGAATGGAGACTAACCTGGAAAGAGGAGAGCAATTCTCAAACAGCAAGCAGCCTCCGTACAAATGATGTGTGATCTCTCCATGACCCACGCTTCGGCAGCCGGTCGCTGCTTAACTCTAGCAAGCTGAGGTCTCTCCTCCTGATTAGGTCACCTCCCTTGATGATCATAATTCTTAGTGTCACAACAACCCAGAAACAACAATAAAGCAAGGATAACAACAAAGCCTTCTGGGCATTGACATCGCTCTTATCTCTACAACTTGCATGGTTTTGTAAATTGTCTCCACTTTGTAAATGTGCAGAGGCAGACTACTGGGTTTCTTTCCAAAGTGGAGCTTTTATCTAACAAATGATGCCATCAAAATCAGACAGTAGTAGGGGATCCTTTACCCCTCTCCTGGCAAAGCACTTTTATCATTATTCTCCAACTGATAAGTTTGAACTGTTGGCTCCAGAGGGATTAGACAGGATATAGTTCATTTTTAAGGATGCTCTGTTGGTTCATTGTGAAGTGTGGAAATTCTCTACTGAGTCTGGACAGGTAAGTAGTTCATAACGATAATTCAAAGCCTCTCCTTCTGGAAACGAATATGCATTTATCTCAGTTACTCAGTTTGAGATAAAATACGGATGCAGTTGCTATGGAGCCTTACAGTTTCCTAAACTTCCTGGCAAGCTCTAACATCCCACCCACCAACATTCTCCTTGTAGGTTCTTCTCCATATTTAGCTGTGTATGGAGAGCTTCTCGCCCATCCTTCCTTTGATACCTGTGGGAAGCAAACACTCAGGCCATTTCTTTTGCAGGGAAACAGATAGATATATAAGAAATGACAAACTTCGGGAGGTTTAAAAATATTCCAGCCATGCTTCTTGATTAACAGTCCCCGATTCCCTTCTGAGATGGTAAGTAGACACCACATTGTTTTTATGGCTCCAAGAAGACCAATTTTTCCCCTGTGTAGACTGAGGAGACAATCCAAGGGAGAAATATAAATGTCTATTTTTCTCATTTGGGCAATTTCCGTGTCTGGGGATTTGCACTGGGTAATACTCATTTTCTAAAGCCTCTACACCTCACTGAAAAACCCTTTGAACATTTCTTACCTATCCGGACAATCAAGTAGATTCTTTGCGTTCCCCATCTGTTACCTAAATGTTTTATGTGGGGTGAAATGTATTATTGGTATCTTGGAAAATTCTTCATTGTTTTTATTTAGGACAAAATGGAATTTGTAACTTAACAAAAACAGGTGCTCCCTATACTCTACCTCCTACACACACACACACAAATTCTGTATGAATGTAGGCTTCATCATAGTGCACTATAAAAGAAACAAAAATCTGTAGATACTGTAAAAGCATTGTTTTATAGCTGCTATATACCTCATGATTTTCTTTATACAACCTTTGTTTTAAATATTTAAGGTATATAAAAACAGAGCTTTTGATTTTATTAATATGGATTTAAATATTTCAGATAACTTTTTAAAAAATTTGTCATAAATTTAGTACTCTTTATCTCTGGTAAGATGTGCTATCACTGATGATAATATTAAAATTAAGTATCTTTTTTTGGACTATTAAATGATGAAGTTGAAAGTTAATCCAGTGACATGCAAGTTGTAGTTCATTCACCCTACTCACTCATGTTAGCTTTCTTTTCCTCATTAAAATTATTTATTCAGATTGCATCGTGTGTGTTCAAATGCAAACCTAAGTAAGCCCAAAAAGTTATATGTATTGTTGAAATATTGATTTTCCTGGATTCAGAGCCTGTTTAGCTTAAATTGGGTCTTAGAGAAATTAATGTTCAAATTACACATGAGAAAAACGAGATTCCAAAGTTTCAAGGACTTTGTACAGACCCATGACAAAAACCCTGGTTTCTGCATTTCTAGTCACCAGAACTATAAAGGTAGGCATCAATGGACACCATCTCTGTCACTAACAAGTTGGCCAAGTCTTAGGAAATTTTCTACCTTCACTTGCCATACCTGAATTCAAAATATGGAGGCCAGCTAGATACTTTCTAAAGTAATACTTGTCCTAATATTTTGATCCTAATATTCTGTGATTGCATTAATATGTATTCCACCAAGCCTACTTGCCTTCTTAGTTCAGATGTGCAGATTAAAATTAAGAGCTCTTACCCCCCCAGGAGGACTAATTCTGCAATTAGAACTGGGAATTCTGGAAGATTAATGGGAAACAGTTACCATATGAGTTTTCAGATAAAAGAGTATTCTAACTTATGTGTCTGCACTGCATATGGTACAAATTTCAGGTATAGAAATAGAATTCTTCTAGTTTCCTCTCCAGAGTTGAGGAGTAAGCAGTCTTTCTGTGGAATATTAAAAATGCAGTATTGATTTTTGGCTAAGTAATTTGATCATTTAGACACATTAATCAATGTAGTTTTCAGAATGCATTGAATAATTGGTGATCAGTGATATGGCAAACGTATTCAGTCAATGGTCAAGACATGCAGCAAGATGGTAGGCAGAAAGAGCGACTAGAAATCTTAAAGTGGTTTGATATCCCTAAGATGTTCTATTACCATGGAACCAATAAAAGAAATGGCTAAGGTGAAAATGGCATACAGGGTGAGGGTTCAAACTTTTCTACTTTAGGGAAGACAGACCCATATGTGAATACTTCAGAGATGTTCAGAAAGACATTCAGAAATTAGTTTATTCCTGCACTTGACACATATGATAATTACATCAAACAAACCCTTCCTGATGGGCAAAATGAGACCGATTATTCAGTTGCTACATCCTTTCTACTAAAAGTGTGATCCATTGATTTGCTACATGATAACACATGAGTATGTGTTAGAAATGCAGAATCCCAGGCACCACCATTCTCCAAAATACAAAATTAGAATCTGCTTTTAGCAAGATATATATACAGTTTAAGCTTTGTGAGGCACTTGTTTGGAAACTTTTGCACTTTAGAAATCGTGTTAGAAATCGTGTTTTCCAAAGTCAGGCCAGAATAGCTAATAATTAACTATTTGAGGGGAAACATTATGACAAACTTCTTTAGCACGGAGGACACCTTTCTTCAGAAGAGGTATTTTGTCCATCTCATTTCCCCTGGAGGCCAGAGGCCAGCAAGCTAGGTAATGTTGCCACCAGGAGCTCCTGCTCTGCCCGCCCCCCCCATATCTGGCCTGTTTCCTACTCTGAGATTTTCATTTTGGGGGTTTCCTTTGGGAGAGTAACAAAGCTACCAGCTTCCTTATTCTTCGCCCCAAGAACTTTAAGTCAAATCCTATCAATAGGCAGTACACCACCACTAAAATTTTAATTTTTTTAAGGAAATAAAAAGTGATTATTTTCCAAGTAGATGGAAACTTGGGGCATTTTGTTTTTGTTTTTGTTTTTTCTTGATTTAAAAAAAAAAAAAAAAGATCCGTTGTTTCTTGTCAACATCTGTGACTCAATCACAGAAGCTTCTCTTTCCCTGGCCAAAATGGCTTTTTATTTCTGGACTTGAGACAAATTCTCTTCCCTTTATAATACACACTAAACCAGATTCATTTTCCTTGTTGTTGTTGAATCTCCGAGAACTGTGATCCTTTTCATAGCACTTATCTGAATGTATAATACACTCTCACTTGTGACACTGATTCTTACTGTCTTGCCCCTAGAAAGCAGCAAGTATGCCTCATTGCTGCATATTCCTTTTGCTTAGCACAATTCCTGACCCACAAGAAGGATTTAATAGTATTTGCTGATTAAAGGAACAAAGGAATATGAGATTTAAAGAGGTTAAGTATATGCTCAAAATGTCACACAGATATGACATGTTTCTAAATATAAATTCTGCACTGTTGCTTCTGTTTTTTCCAACCTGGCTGCATCCCAAACCAATTAAATCAGATTCTCTGGATATGGAATCTTTGTATTGGTATTGTTAAGGTCCTCCAAATATTCTAAGTAGAACTAGGGCTGAGAGCCACATTCTATATGTTGCACTCTTGTCTAATATTTTGGTATAAAATCTTCTAGTATAATAAAGCACAGTAATTGAGGAAGTCAAAATAAACTTGCAAATTGGTAGAAAGGGGCACTTGGGTGGCTCAGTGGGTTAAAGCCTCTGCCTTCAGCTCAGGTCATGATCCCAGGGTCCTGGGATCTAGCCCTGCATCTGGCTTTCTGCTCAGCAGGGAGCCTGCTTCCTCCTCTGTCTCTGCCTGCCTCTCTGCCTACTTGTGATCTCTGTCTGTCAAATAAATAAATAAAATCTTTTAAAAACAAACAAAAAAACAAATTGGGAAGAAAACACAAGTAATGAAAAATGCCTAGTTTCATGTAATGAAATTTCAAAAGGAACTTGCTACCTAACTAGGCTGTGAGATGTTTTGGTAACTCTTGCTGGGTGGGCTGGTAAGGTACAAATGCTGAATTAGGATAGTTAGAACTCAAGCTACATGAATGACTCTATGATTTCATATGTCTCAGAATATCTGTAAATTTAAAATTTACAAAATTTAAAAAATTCAGTAATATTATATATATAACATATATAATAATAATACTAAAATTATAAATTTTAAATTTACAAAATTTAAAAAATTTAGTAATAATAATACTAAAAACGATGATAGTGAATATTTGTTAAAAGTTTACTGTGGGCCAAGAACTATCTTAAAGAATTTATACTATCATATTAATGCTTGTAAGCCTAAAAAAAAACTTGATCTTGCTGTTATAATTAATAGCCCCAAACAAAGACACAGATTAGTAATCCTATACAAGGTAATTAACCAGAAATTATTAAAACAGAAATTCAGACTCAAGCAGTCTAACTTTGAAGCCTAGTTTCTAGGTCATTTGTTTCTAGTCATCCATACAGATTTTCGTTATTTACCTAACAACTGGATGCTATCTTCTGTTATTTTTTAGACATGCATATATGTTTTCAGATAAAAAAATAAAATTGGGGCGCCTGGGTGGCTCAGTGGTTTAAGCCTCTGCCTTCAGCTCAGGTCATGATCTCCGGGTCCTGGGATCGAGCCCCACATCAGGCTCTCTGCTCAGCAGGGAGCCTGCTTCCCCCTCTCTCTCTGCCTGCCTCTCTGCCTACTTGTGATCTCTCTCTGTCTATCAAATAAATAAATAAAAATATTTTAAAAAATAAAAAATAAAAAAAATAAAATCATTAGGCAAGAAGAGATTAAGCTTAGTTCTTCTTTTAAAAATTGAGAGACTATCACTGTATATTTGAAATAGCAAAGGATGAAACGGTTTTGTTGGTTTAAGATATTAAAGAGATATGCTTGATCTTTCTTTTGAATGACTGAAAGACCAGTTCAGGTGCAACTTTTCAAAACCTCAACTCGGGAATTTCAATAAAATAAAGATATCTAATGATCTTCTAAATAACATCACCAACAATTTTTAAGGATAATAAAATACTTTCTTTGTCTGAATCTTCCTAGATTTTTTTGTTATTAAATCTTTACTAACCCCACAGTTGAATTACTTTTTGTTCTTAGACGCTAGTATGAGTTTTCTTATATGTATCATGTGAGTAAACAAGTTGCATGTATATGTCTCAATAGGAAACAGTTGCATTGGGGATCATATTATCTAATGACCTTTTCAAAACCTATATACCCTCCAAGGGTATATAATAAGGTAAATATCTTTGCTTTTCAGTTGGAAAAAAAAATAGAGTATCTTCCTGATTAACTTTATGAACTTCTGTAGCTTATCTTTAATACCTCAGTTTTCGCCTCTCTAAAGTGGAAGAAATTGTGCCAATTTCAACAGATTCGATGAGAGTGAAATGCAAAAATTATCTAAAATACTTGGCATAGTTCCTGGTTCTCAACATATGTTAAGCAAGTTTTGATTGCCTTTCTGGTTCCCTCTTTTATTCTTTGTTTCATCATCTTTAAAATGGAGTCACTGCAACTCCACAGCTTAATCCATAGTGGGGTCATGAAGATAAAAGTGAATTAATATATGTTCAAATGTTATGAAAACTATCATTTACTATTTGCACTGATCACTGTTAGTCATCTCCCTTTTAATTATTTAGTTGCCTATCACTTTTGGGTTGCTCTTACATCTTGAGTCTCCAGAAATAAGTAAAGAACATGTCTTGGGGCAACTGAATGGCACAGTTGTTTAAGCATCTGAATCATTATTTCGGCTCAGGTCATGATCTCAGGATTGTGAGACTGAGCCCTGCATCAGGCTCATTGCTCAGTGGGGAGTCTGCTTGGGATTCTTTCCCTTTCTCTCTTTCTGCACCCTGCCACTTTTTCTCTTTCCCACACATTCTCTCACTCTCTCTTTCAAATAAATAATTAAATGAACACTAAAATATGTGTCTACTCTGTTGAAGACACTGTAGAAATATTACTAAGAAGAAAAAAGAGTCTGCATAAAGTTTAATACATCCCAATGTTTTCCCAGGGAGACAAAATACTAGAATGCGGGAGAATGTTGCCGTAGTAATTGTCATTTACATGCCGTTCAGATCTGTTCTCATCTTCCCACACAGATCCAGTATTAAGTAGCAATGGAGGTCACTGTATAGCCAAAGAGTATCTCCCTTCTTCCCTGCTTAGTCCTACGTGGGTCTAAGTTCCCTGTTGCCATTGTCTATAGAAGGGGAATATTTCTACTGGAATCAGGGAAACTGACCCATTTCTCCTCTTAGTCCAGTTTATTAGGCCAGGCTCGTTCAATTCTCTTTCTTCAGAAATATCTACTTCTTCTCCATGTATACATTATTTTGATTCCATTTGGAACTTTTACTACAATGATGAACTGCTTGTGCTTGCATTTTTCTTTACTAGAAACACATAAAGAGAAAGGATGCAACTTTGGTGTGAAGTTAGACCAATGGCTCTTAATAATAAAAGCATTTTTCCCTGAATAAATCGTGTTTGCATTCATCTGAAAAAGAGAAGAGCTATGTCTGACAAAGCATATTTTTATTATGAAGTTCTCAATAAATAGGACAAAGAACAGACTGAGGAAATCTCTTTTGTTTAGGAGTACATTTATACAATTATTAATAAAAGGAATATTGACTTCAAATAAAAGGCATAGTGCCTAGTTATTTTTTATATACATCATCAATAACTATAGTTAGGTTTCGCCCCAATACTTTAGGCTAACAGAAATAATAGACTTAACTTTCCCAGGGAGTAGGAGTGAATTCTTATGTAACCAATTTAATGGAACTGATTAATGCTTCATCACAGATCAAAATAATAGTTTGGCAAATATGTCCTTCTGTACATGATTTTTTAAAAAAACTTTTTAAAAAATTTCAGTCAGCTGGAATATGCAATTTATAGGAACAAAGGTATCTTTTATTTAGCCAAGAGGGAAAAACTGGCGACAAGGATCAGTGCCTTGACTTTAGGAGTAGGAAGATAGGGGTTTAGTCCTATAATTTGGAAGGCACACTGTAGAAATGTAAAACTTCTCCTGAGTGTGCAATTTTATATTTACCTGTGATCCAGATCCTCATTTTGCAAGCCCATTTAGTACAGAGACTGCTTCGTTTAGGCCAGAGGAGCAGGCTTACCCACCAAAAATCATGCAAAATCAGCAGGAATTTTAAACCTTAGCCAAGAGATGTAAACTTCAGGGCCACAGTATCCACAGTTTAAAACAATAAGGGCTTCTTCAAAAAGTACTCAGGCGATTTAAGAACAGAATTCATCCAGAAATCATCCTGATAATTTTCTTCCCTAAACAGAACACAAATTGGTGGTGATTTTCTATTTCCCTGATGCTATTTCAAAAGTAGTTTTTACATCTTTGTTATAACAGTTAGTGGTTTATACTGAGATTGATCTATGTTTGTTTAAAGGTTTGTTTTGTTTTATTGATTTTCTTTTTCTTTTTCCTTTTCTTTCTTTCTCCAAGTTTTGTTTGTTTTGTAACAAAGTGATGACGTATTGAAAAGATCAGGCAGGGCCTTTTTGCTCAGGTAGAACTGAGTTCCAGTTACTCTCCTGCCTGTGTGATTTTGTATAAGCTTTCTAGACTTTCTGAACTCGAAATTCTCATTTATAAAACCTGTGTAATAAAATCTATCTTGCAATGCTAGAGATTAAAGTCAGCATAATACCTGACACTTAGCCAGTGCTTTACTATCATTATCTGAGCAAATGAAATGAAGACCGACACTGATGAGAATCCAGCAAGGTGTGTTCTTCTGAGGCATAAGGGATGACTGATGAGATGTCTATGCATTTTTCAAATTCAAAAAATGTTTTCCAGATCCCTAAAATATCCATGATGCTTTGGATTATTGCAATAATAAAACAATAGATTTGGGGGGGGGAATAAGCATTTGTTTATCTCAGTGACTCCTGCTGTTTTCCTTAAGAATTTCTTAAACTGTTCTATTGAAACTTTTTCTGAAACTTTTATTCCTTGTCCCACTATTTTTTTTTCCCCTTCAGAGCACTCTTATATCAAGCAAGTGAAAGACAATTTATCCTGAATCATTCTAGCATGTCAAGAGTTCTATTTAGTGTCGTGGTGAATAAAACGACAGCTCCCAAATCCCTGTCCTGTTTTTGGTCAGGATTTTCCATCCACAGTTCAAATGAAACTTCAGCATTTTCCTTAATGTCCAAAGTAATTTGGCAAACAGAATTTGGAAGAAGAATCTTTCTGCTTCTGCTATGCATGGCCCAGATGCTCCATAAATATTATTTAGCATCTCCATGGTGCATTCTGTGTGCACTCTGCTTATAATCATTGCTATGGCCATTAGCATAAAAATGCTTTTCTCCAGTCTTTTTTTCCATGCTTTAGCTTTGAAATTTTATCCTTATTCATAGTTCAAGAACTTTGCAAACAAATAAGATGCACCACAGAATACTTTAGGCAGCTTCGATCCCAGTACTAATCTGTACTTTGTAGCATGAAACGAAAATCAAGCAAGCATATGGCCCAAGACTGTAACAAAAATGATATTATGCCATAAAACATAAAAACGGAAATGTTTATTAAGGTCACTGACTCTTAAACTATTGTTGATTTCTCTTACAAAATTTAAGTCCAGTCATAAAAATAGACATATTTGTCCTGTTACATGTATTATATAGAATGTATGTGTAAATTAATATATGTATATTATATATGTCTATTTGTGTGTATATAGCATAGTGTACATTTGTCTCATCATATATATTTTACTTACTATGTATGAATTTAGTTAAATATTTAAATATTTAATTTTATATATACTATATATTTAGCTTACTGTATATATATAAAACATTAACAGTATATTTATATATGCACATACATATATACTCTTGTGTTTCTTTTTTATTTTTATATTGATCCTATATTTTATATAAGATGTTAATAGAAATATCTGAAGGAAATTGCAAAGTAAAGGCAAGCATAGGATTAGTAAGGAGAAATGTATACCTAGAGTCCTTTATAAGTTTATAAACGTGAGGTAAACATTTGTTGGGAAACAATGTAAAGAGAGGGACACAGTCTGTCACAGAAGCCATGGTACTCACAGGAGAAAACCAAGTAAATTGCCCAGAACAGATTTTTCTGATTCTGAGCCTTGAGGGCACCTTTTTCTGTGAAGTATAATAAAAATATAAAAGATGAAGTAGACAGAGAGAATAAGATTTTTTTAATATACATATTTTGACCATTGAGATTACACACAAAATATCTAACTTTTAATGTGTGGCCCGCTTTTTCTTCGATGGATCTCTTAGGCAAAATACAAGAAAATGCAAATCGTTGAGTCATTTTCCTCTATGGAATATTATAACCACATTCAGAAGTGCCCTATATTTTAATAGAGGCATCTTATTTCACTTAACAGACATAATTTTAAATATTTGTGTGAGAATCACATTTGGGTAAGAGAGGGTCTCTTTTTAAGTAATATGCTGTTTTTATTTATAATCTCACAGTTGGGCCCATTGATAAACAGAAGTTCTCAATTTTAATGAAGTTTGTAGAAAGGAAGCAGGGGTAAAGACAACCAACTCATTAAAAAAAGAAAAACAAAAATGTTTACTTTATAAAAAAATGGCAACCATATAGCCCATAAACCTGTCAATATGTTCTCAATATCATCAGTTGTCAGTAAATACAAATTGTGATAACTATCAGATGTAACTACACATCCATCATAATGACTAAAACAGAAGACCACACATGCATTTATTAGAAGAAATATATACAAGAATATTAATAGCAGCATTTATCATACTGGCTGCAAAATTGAAACCATCTGAATGTCCATCCACAGTGTAATGGATACATGTGTTGTGGTATATTCATTCCATGAAATTTGATATCACAATAAAATTTCACAAACTCCAGCTAAATAAGACAATATGGGTTTCCCTCACAAACATAACGTTAAGAAAATCAGACCTACAAAAGGACATACTACATGATTCTTTTATGTACAGTTCAAAAATAGGCATCAGTAAGTAGTACAGAGAAAAGACAGAACACTAGTTTAGCTTTAGGTGGTGATTGGGACATAATGATGGAGGAAGCTTGAGGGAAGTTTCCAGGGTGCTGGTAATATTTGACTCATGGCTGTGCTGATGGAAAACTTTATCTAGCTGTACACTTACCATTTGTGCATTTTTTGGTAATTCAACGTAAGTGCTTAAAAATTTCAAAATTAAGGGAACTTCCTATATAGATTAAATCAACTTCATTAATAAAGCAAAAAAATGAAACAGAGAATAAAGCCTCCAAAGTGTGTGCAGCTTTGCTGTGTATGGCAATTCCTCACAGTTACTCGGATGGCTGTCCTTGATATTCACCTCTCTTATGGCAATGATTCCACTGTGTTGCATTTATCTATTATATCTTTGTCACTTTGATTAGCCTGGAAATTCCTTTTGGGAAAGGAAAGCAATATTACAAATATAGGAAACACTTTTCTGTACTGTGCTGTGCTCTTTAGAAATGGGCCTCTAAGCAAGGCCCACCTTTCCTGTGGTGTGTGCTAGAATCCCTCTACCCAGCCTCGAATCCCTCTACCCAGCCTCCAGGTACCTAGCAACTATCACTGAGCCCATTCCAGTAAGCAGGTCTGGACTCCATGACTCTGCCACTCTACCACCATCAAGACTGGGCAAAGTGTGGACTCTAAAGACAATCAGATGATTTCTCTTGGAATTTTGTGACATGGGTTCAAAACTAGAAGTCAGTGATCTGTTTGTTTGTTTCTGGTCATGAGAAAAATATGTGTTTTCTTAGCTAAAACAAACTTTCTTCTGTGAGGTGCACGGTGGAACAGAAAGACTAGTTAGCATAAGACCATGATACCTTGAAAGCTAGAGAAAAGTAACTTCCTTTGTTTAGATCTTTCTTTTTCTCCTTCTAAGTAGCTCCATGTAAAGCCAAACTTCTCTTCTTGTCTTACCAATAGAAGCATCATTTTAATTTAATACAGTTTCACCGTCTTCTATTACTTGCAAAACCAAGCCAAATCCTCACCTGAAAACATATATATGTTGTTCCAATACTTTCTTGAGGTTTAGAGATTTGACCCGTATATGCATACTTATCTTTAAAATTCATACTGCATTGATTTTGTTTTTCTGAATTTAAATAAAGTCACATCATGATGTCTTACCTCCCTCAGATTAACCACAAATAAAACCTGGTTTTCTAAAAGGTGAGGTTCTTGAAAGCAAGGGAATCTTACTTCATCTTTTATTCCCAATATGTAGTAGGATTTGATAGAAAGAAAACTTCCAAGAATGTTGACCAGATAAATGAATACATAATCCTCACGTGCAGAAAGTTTACCCAACTGGTGTGATGGTGGCATTGGCTGTTCTAAGGGAAGAATTTAGGATAAAACCTTGGGGGGTTTGCTAAAGGGTAAGGTAAACTCTTAACAGGAATGAAGAGGAAGGAGCCTGGGTGATTTCCTTCTGCTGAGAAACTGGCTCCGTAATTCCAAAAATAACATCAATTTTGAAAAGTATATTTGATGTCCAAATAGTAGCCAACTTTTCAAAAAAATACTTCTGTGGATTCAGAGAACAAAATGTGGCCGTTAAAGGAGGCTGTTTGGAAGTTTACATTTGAAAAACAAATTTCCTCTCTTATTTCTGCTTACGTTTGTTCCAGAATGCCTAATTTGAAGGCTCGTGATTTGCTGAGGTAATGTGGCAGACCGAGTGTCCATACAGCTGTGTGTTTATGTCTGAACTACAGACAGGAGGATGTGTCCATAAAACATGAGAATATGATTACCAAAGCTTGGAAATGAACAACACTCTGTAAGCAGACACATGATAGGCAATGCTCAACCTACCATCGGCCCTGGATATCGAAGATAGTGCAGAACACTCAATTTCAATTTTAATTTCCAGAGTGTTTAATTTATTGAAAACTAGGAAACAGCTGCTATTTATTATTTATTCCACCTTTATGCAGTCTTTCATCTTTCACTGAAACCCCATAGTTTCCTTAAGATAAGGAAAGCCTGTGCCAATAAGTAAGTAAGTAAGTAAGTAAGGCAGACATACACTCTTACATGGCCAAAAAGTAGCTCTCCTCTGTCCTAACCACTTTTTTTGTTGTTGTCGTTGTATTGGAAGGAAACTATAGGTGGGTTTAAGAGACAGGGAAAGAAGATGATGGAATGGAGTAAGACATGGATCTAAACTGTAAGATCCAAAGTACACTGATGCATCACAATCTTTCCTGGGGTCATGATAATGACAGTGTCAGAGACAATATTCAACTTAGTGCACATTTTATATCGTTTCCATTTTAAAATGAATTCTATACTTTGCTTTAAGATACATTTATGTGATGCTCTTCAAATTAACTTGCATTTTTCAAACGGTCTTTGAGAGAAGCTGAAGCTGTGGTCAGGATGCCAGAGAAAGGTCAAGTGCGGGAGCCGTCACATTGTACTGAAAGTGAACTTCCTCCTTCATTTATCTGACAAAAGATAAAACATTTTAAATAACTGAAATGAAAGGTTCTTGGATATCATTAGTGTCATTCTTCATGGCTGAACGAACCTGAAAGTCCACCTCAGGTGTTTCTTATTTGCTCTTGAAGGATTATTGGCTTGCTGGAATCAAGTTGATGTGTCCAGTGTTTGGGACAAAAGTAGAGTTTGGAAATGACCGGGTTGTATACATATTTCTGTTGTAATTTTATTAAACTCAGCTCTTCTGAGCAAATTGCTAACAGTCTTCAGGAAAAGCACCTGGATGGCTCAGCCGGTTGGACACTTGACTTCAGCTCAGGTCATGATCCAGCATCCAGGTCCCTGAGTGGGGAGGAGTCTGCTAGTCGCAACACCCTTCCCCTGCTCATGCTTTCTCTCTCTCTCTCTCTCTCTCAAATAAAAAATTCCTTAGTTAAAAAAAAAAAAAAGTTCTTCAGGAAATGTAAGAACTTGAAGGTGTTCCCCCTTGAGGATGGGGAAAAGGGATAATGAGAATAGAAAAAAGGCTAAAGCTGCCTTTCCAAAGGGTCTGGTCTACATGAGGTATATATGCCTTATATGGAATAAGTGATGGGGGTAGGACACTGAAAGTTTCATGGTCATTTTTCCTCTTTATCTTCTGAAAATTCCAAAAATCATTCATCCCATTGAAAATGGTTGGTCTCAATTTATGTCTCTTTGTTCTAAGAGGAGCCATGCATTGAGCACACAGATGTTGTAATGCAGAACATGGATATATGATCTGATAAGAGATTATTGTTGTTCTGCTATTGTAGTTCTTTTGCTATATCTTAGTCCAAGAGACAGTTTATGTTAGAAGATAATGTTTAGAAGTTTAGATAATGTTAAGAAGTTTAGATGAATTTTCCACTGTTCATGATTTGTGAGGCCATACAAAGGAAAGGTTTATATCAAAACTGTACCCAAAATTCAGAACCTCTGGTGTTTAGGAAATACTGTAAATATAGGTATTGCTCAGAAGCTGCCCAATTCCTTAAATGGATGTAGTTGGATTTAAGTGGACTCCCTTTTTTACAGCTCAACATATGATAATTGTATAATTTTAGTTTTGTTTTTAAATAGAGGTTATAGTGATTTGTTTTTGGAAGTAAAATGGTATAATGATTATGGAGTGTAGAGTTAGATTTTAATCCTATCTACTAAGTGGGTCAGGAAATCTTTTAATATTTCAATATCTTGGCCTAAATAAGGATATGATATCTAATTCATAAAGTTTATGATGATAAGTAAGTTCTATAAAATGTTTAAATTCCCTGTCAGTGATAGTGATACATAAATGTTTACATATATTTTCCTTATATTTAGAAAGATAATACTTATATAATTCCACACAAAAATGTGAATGAATATGTTAATATTAGGTAATAAGAGGTAATCAAAGTAAATAGTTATTGATAGCTTTTACCCTAAGAAAAGCATTTAGTGGAGATTTCTCACGTGATCCTTATCATAACCTTATGAGATAAGTGCTACTTTTATAATCTTACAGAAGATTATAATGAGGAAAAAAGTTATTGTATACATTTTTTTAAAAAAACATTTTTTAAAAAAACCACTCCTGGTGGGTTTTTTGCTTATTTAATTTTTAAAATTTTTCCTTCAGTATAGTATCATTTTACTTCAACCAAAATAATATCCTTAAACATTTATTATTACAGTTAAGCTCTGCTGATAGGAAATACCTCAAAATGCAATCTTATTTGGAAATAGGGCAGTTGCAGACGTGGTTCGCTGAGATGAAGTCATACCAGAACTGCCCGGGTCTCTGCTCCAATAGATGACTTATGTCCATATGAAAGAATGACACGTGAAAACACATATACACACGCAGGAAGAATACCATGAAATCATGAAGGCAAAGATTTGGGTGACTGGCTCTTCTGTAAGCCAAGGAATGCTGAAAATGGCCAACAAACCACCAGACCAAAGAGGGCTGGGGGGAGAGGCATAAAACAAAAAGTTTCTTTCATAACTCTCAGAAGGAGGCAACCCCGTTGAACCTTGATGTCGAACTTCTAGCTTCCAGAACTGTGAGTTAATTTCCAATGTTCAAGTCACCCAGTTGATGGTATTATGTTACAGCAGCTGTAGCAAACTAATACACATGGTTTTACCTCCAGTTGTATTTATGGCTATCTTCACTAGATAAATAATTCAGAGGTGACAGTTTATTTTATTTTTCTTTTGTTGCAACTGCAACCACTTAAAAGAGGATCTTCCATTGTTTTCTGATACAACAT
Source organism: Mustela putorius furo (assembly GCF_011764305.1). Lineage (NCBI taxonomy): Eukaryota > Metazoa > Chordata > Mammalia > Carnivora > Mustelidae > Mustela > Mustela putorius. The sequence goes on from NW_025421375.1 coordinate 11,755,260, forward strand.
TAGCGGCTACTCAATTACATTTCCAGGTATAAGTTATGTGTCCTTTATCTCTGACCACACACAAAATTTTTCTCTTTTTATTTGGTATTTGGTAGTTTGGCTATCATGTGTCCAAGTCTGTTTTTCTTGTGTATTGCTTACTTGAGGTTTGCTAAGCATCATGTTTCTGAAAGTAGATGTTTTTCAGGAAACTTAGAAAAACTTCACCCATTATTTTAACAAATAATTTTTTTTTTAGGACTCCTATTACATATATATCAGGTTATTTGATACTGTCTCACATGTATCTGAATCTTCCTTCTTTTCTTCTTGGTGTTTTTCAAGTCGAATGCTTTGCATTGATTTGTTTTCAAGCTCACTGCAACTTCTACCTTCTCACATAGATCATTAAACCCATTTGGTGGATTTCTCATTCCATTTTCCGTTTTAAATTTTCCATCTTATAATTATCTTTCCTCTGCTAAGCTTCCTTATTTGATTGCTCGGGAAGACTGTATTTATTTTTTAAAATATTTTTGGAGTTTACGTGGGACACCTTTATTAAGACAAAATTTATATGCCACTTAAAGTATACAATATAATTATTTTTTCTAGTGAATTTGTGGTTATACAGTCATCATCACAATTTAAATTTAAAACATTTCAAACTCCATAAAAGGAACACCATATCCATTATCATTCCCTTCCTACTTTCCAACAGTATCCCAGAGGCAACCATAAATTTCCTTTCTTTCTATGGTTTTGCCTGTTCTGGGTACTTAATACAAATGGAGTCATATAATATGTGATCTCTTGTGACTGTTTTCCTTCACTTGGTAAGTGTTTTCATCTATGTTCACGATTATCAATATTTATTTTTATTGCCAGTAATACTCCATTGTATGCATGGTTTATATTCATCCAGTTTTCAGGTAATAGGCATTTGAGTTGTTTCTATTTTTTGGCTATTATAAATAATGCTGCTATGAACATCTGTGTGCAAGCTTGTGTATAGATATCTACTTTTTTCTCTTTTCTTGTGTGTACACCTGGGGATGGCATTAGTCACAGTCTCCTATTGTTGCAGTAACAAGTTACCACACAAGTTATCGGCTTAAGTCAACACGTATTTATTATCTCACAGTTCTAGAGGTCCTGGGTTTTACCAGAAAAAAGTTCAAGTTGCCAGCAGGGCTGTGTTCCTTTTGGAGCCTGTAAGAAAGAATCTTAGTTTTTTCAGATTTTGGAGACCATCTGTATTCCTTAGTTCCTGTGCCCTTTTCCCATCTTCAAATCCACAAGGTCAAGCTTGCAAATAAGCTTCCCGTTGAGTCTTCTGCTTCCCTGCTTCACTTATAGAGGTCCTCATGATTACATGGGGCCCACCCAGGTAGTCCAGAATAACCTTCCCATCTTGAATTCCTTAGCTTCATCCATCTGCAGAGTCCCTTTTGCCTTGTAAAATAGCATATTTCCAGGCTCTGCAGATTAGGACGTGTATATGTTTGGAGGACAGGGAATTATTCTGCCTACCTATTCTGCCTACCACACTGTGTCATATGCTAACTCCATGTTTAACTGCATAGGAACTGCTTATTTTCCAAAGTGGTCATTACATTTAGCATCCATACCGACAATATAATGGCTTTAATTTCTCTACATTCTTACCAACACTTGTTTATTGTCCATCTTTTTGATAACAGCCATCCTAGTGGGTGTGAAGTGTTATCTTTTTGTGATTTTAATTTGCATTTTCCTAATATCTAATGATGTTGATGAGCCATTAATATGCTTTTACAGGCTTTTTTTTTTTTTTTTTTAAATAAAGGAATGTCCCTTCGTATCCTCTGTTCATATTTTAATTTGTTGTCCTATTTGGCCATCTTGACATAATGGTTACTTTTATTCCCCTGGAGTATAGGTCACATTTTCTGTTTGTGTTTTTCTTAAGTTTTGATTGTGAACTACTCCTGCTGATAATTACATATGGAGGCTCTCGGTAGTGTTATCTTCCTAGAAAGACACTAATTCTAGCTAGTTGTCCTTGTAGTGGTTGATCACTTTTCACTTGTGTAGACTGGACCTTTTGCTTTAATATGGCTGTTTCTAAAAAGCCCAAAGAGTTTTTAGGACCTTCTAACTTGGAGGTACTAAATACCCAAATGTTGGTTTATGTTTGGTACTTGCAGTTGGTTTTAGGTTTTAATTGGACAGGTCCAAAAAGAGACTTTTTCTACAATACGGTTTTTATTCCCAAACCTTGGCCCTTCTTGTGTCTCTGATAAATCACTAAGGCATAATGAAACTGTGTATGTCTGTTCCATTTTCAATCCTGTAGCAGCTACTTTTGGAAAACTTTGTGTAAACTTATCCTGCATGTGTGTAGCCCAGCTATAGTCTGGGGAATTGCAGGGGACCCCATATAGGCTTCTGGAATGCCATCCACATATCTTTGAGTTTTGTCCAGTCCCTTCAGTTATTTCAAATTGAGAATGCTTCCCCAGCTCAGTGGGAATTCTGGGTTCTGCTAGATTCTAACTCTCTAGACCGTAGTTGGAAAATTGTTCCCAAGTAGAAAAAAAATGCAATTATAGAGATTGCTCAAAGTTTCCTTCTTCTCAGGAATTATATTATTCTAGTGCCCCCTGTTTAACATTGGAAAAAATTTTGCCTCCCATATTTTCCCCAAGACTGGTTATTTACAACTGAACACTAGGCTACCATCAGTTACTTTGTCATAACTGGAAGTAAGACAGAAGCTTTTGATAAGTATCTTAAATAATAGTCATCCCAGTGTTTCTGAACACTGGAAATACTATAACCTTTTCTAAGATATGTAGTAATTTCTGTTGATTTAAGTTTTATTGTCTGATATGTTTTAGGTAGATAGATTCATGGCAGTGCTCATAGTGAACATAGTGGAACATTTTAAACACTTTTAAGTGGCAAATAAGGATCCAGATCTAAATTAAAATATAACCATTTGTACTTGTAACAGTGCATATACAGTAAAATTGTGTGTGGGTGTGTGTGTATGCACTCACGCACGTAATTAAATAACAAATAATTCACAACTTCTCTCCTGGACCAGGGCTGATATCTTTGGAAATGAATTTTAAGAACATTACAGTCTCTGGGGCACCCAGCTGGCACAATCCATTGAGGACCGCTCTTGGTTTCAGCTCAGATCATAATCTCAGGGTCATGAGATCAATTGAGTCCTCCTGTCGGGCTCTGAACTCAGCACAGGTCTGCTTAAGATTCTCCCTCGCTCTCCCTACTCCTCTCCCTGTTCTGTCTCTCAGTCTCTCTCAGTCTCAAATAAATACATAAACCTTTAAAAAAAATAACATTCTAATATCATTAAATTGGGGTGGGGGATATGAGATAAATACTTTACTGAATCCAGCAAATGATATAACTATAATATTTTCTAGAAAGAGATAATACTATAAATAATTCAGTTTGACTCCTTTCTCACTTAACAGTTATTAGACAACTTTATATGTCACATATGCAGATTAATAATATTCTTTTTGAAATTTTTCATAAAACTGCATTGTATTAATATACCATGAAAATTTTATCAAATTCTCTTTTGATAGACATTTAGACTATTTCCATTATTTCCTATTATAGTTATCTAAAAAATGAAATTCTTATATCTACATCTGTGTACTGTATGTATATTTCAGAAATATTTCCAGAAATTAAATCATATAAGAACAGTAATCATATTTTAAAATATGAAACACAGTGACATCTTGCCCTTTAAAAAAGTAGATAAACACTCTCACTATGTTTATCTAACAATAAACATTTAGGTATTGTTAGATAATGTTTGTCTAACAATTAATTAGAGTGACTGCTTCCAAAGGCAAACAGAATTTGATATGCTTTTCATTTTTCCAATCTGTTAGAAGGGATAAGACTCTTTTTTGTTTTTGCTATAATTATTTCTAATTTTGCTTAAATTTCTATGTTTAGTATTTTATTTTTATTCCAGTAATTTATTTTTATGTTTTATATTCATATTTTTGATATACATGTACTTTTTTAATATGATGTATGTGTAAGGACAAAGTTAGATATTTAATTTTCATTTTATAATCTCAGTCATCATGCAGTTGTCAGAAGTCTGGATTTTTTTTTTCTTTTTAGCTTTTTTTTCCCTCTTCTTGTACCCATAAACAATATATCTTTAATTACTCTTAAATATATGTTAATATCTGATACAAATACTTCCCTGTTGCTTTTTTAGAATTTTACTATCATGTGTACTTTTTACCAGTGAGGCATTTAAATAATTTCCTCAAGCTCTAAAATATATTTTAAAATTTTGTTTAATGCTGCATTTAGTTTATAGATTTAAGAGAACTAATATATTTATTCTATTGCGTTATATGATCTGAGAAAAGGTTTTATTTTTCCCTTTTTTGTAGGTTTTCATTTAGTGTTTAATATCCTCTTAATATACATAATAAATATTGCTTCTATATTTCCTCCCAAGTTTTTCACTGTTTTTGCTTGTCAATAAAATTAATATATTTTTAAAGTATAGCAGTAAACTCACTACCATCTGTCATTAGGAAAAATATTGTTTTATATAACTTTCACAACCAACCACCATACTTTTTTTTACATTTCTTATAATTTTCTTTTTTAAGTTTTCCAAATATACGGAAATCTTCTCTCCATTTACAATAGTATATTCTACTTCCTAGTATCCTTTCTTATGATAATAATATATATTTACTTACAGTTTACTAAGATATTAATAAGGCATGGATGTTTGATTTTGTCAAGTAACAGGCCAGCATCACACTGATGACCATACACTCACTCTTTTGATCTATTAATTTGATGTATTTTAATAACATATTTCTCAAAATTGGCATAGTTTCAGTCTTTTAAAGGAAGCCTGTTTTTCATGTCATTATTAGATATTGACACATCTACTCTTACTTCTTGAGTCTGTGATAACATATACGGATGTTCATATCTAATGTATTCTCTCTCTGGATATTTGGAGACATTCTGTGCTTTATTAATCAACGGTACTTTGGATGTCGAGCCCTTATCTTCATGTGTGTCTCTTCATCTTTCCTTCCTTTTCGGTAGTGATCCGGCAAGACAAATGTGCTTTCTTTCTCTTTGTTACTCCTCCTTGAATGAAGTCCATTCTTTCTGTTCCTTTAGAATTCTCTTTTGCTCTTCTCTCCATCTAGTTATGCTGTGCTTCCATTAGATTTTAGTTAAAATACTGGATTTTGATTGTTCCAAACACCTTTTGCTCAGAGGTTAAGGAATGAGAGGAAATGAACTGGAGTGCCCAAAGTCTCCATTTAGATACGTTGTCCCAAGACATCTTTCTGCAAAATACAATGAATTCTTTGTACCTCCTTCAGTATTTAATAGTTTCTTCTTGATTGGAGACAAGTCCTAAAGCTTGAAATCAACACCTATTTCACACAGATCTTTTGTTATTTGCTGTTTATTTAAGTCTGCTATTTATCTCTGCAAAAAGGAGTGAGATATGTACTTCTCTCTTTATCCCATACGTTTTGACAAGCCTCTAAAGTGATGATTTAGGTAGGTAGTTGTGGTGGCAGAGAGGGAGGGAAGGGGAGGGGAGGAAAAGTAACAGAAAGGTGGGTTTGCCCCTCTGGAGCAAGAAAAGAAAGTAGGTGACCTACCTTAATTTATTTGTCAACTGGATCTCTTTATATAGTGGAAAAATTTGTTTAAGTTTTTATTTAAATTCCAATTAGTTAATATACAGTATAATACTACTTTCAGGCATATAATATAGTGATTCAATACTTCTATATATCACCCTCTGCTCATCACAAGTATACTCCTTAGTCCCTATTACCTATTCAACCCAGCCCCCCTACCCACCTCCCCTTCAGTTACCTTCAATTTGTTCTCTGTAGTTAAAAGTCTCTTTCTTGGTTTACTTCTCTCTCTCTGTATTCCCTATGCTCTTTTGTTTTCTTTCTTATATTCCACATATGAGTGAAATCATATGGCATTTGTCTTTCTCTGACTGATTTACTTTGCTTAGCATGATATTCTTTAGCTATATCCATGTCATTGCAAATCCAAGATTGCATTCTTTTTCATAGCTGAGTAATATTCTATTGTATATTTATACCACATCTTCTTTATCCTTTCATCAGTTGATGGACACTTGGGCTGGTTCTATAAATTGGCTATTGCAGATAATGCTGCTAGGAACATTGGGGTGCTCATAGCCCTTTGAATTGTTATTTTTGTATTCTTTCAGTGAATACTTAGAAGTGCAATTGCTGGATTATAGGGTAGTTCTGTTTTTAACTTTTTGAGGAACTTCTGTACTGTTCTCCAGAGTGGCTGCACTAGTTTGCATTCCCACCAATAGCACAGGAGAGTTCCTCTTTCTCCACTGGGAATTATTTAGTAATCCTGATATTCTGTAGAGGATCACTGGTTGTGGAAGTCTAATTTAAGAATTTGGTCCTATGTGTTAGCTTATCTTCATTTTACTCCTTCCTGGAATCCACAGAAATATCAAAGATCTCTGGTTCTGTTCAGTGTCTGATGATATAGTCCTTTCTAAAAGTAAAATAAAAATTATCTAGCACAAATCCACTATTCTTCATTGGTAATGAGATGGGATTTAGATTTCTCTCTTGTCTCCAAATCCCCTTCTTCTCTCTATTACATTCCTAACAAGAGCTATGTTATAGTGAAAATGTAATAGATGAAGAAATTAATATGACATGATTGGCACTTGAGGTATTTTCAGGATCCAACAAAAATGTAAATAAGAGAAATAGGAAATCAGAGAGTGAGTGAAAAACTTAGCTCTTCAGAAATTTGTAGGAGAATTGCCTGACAAATAACTTAGACTTGCATTTGAAGTGAAAATACTTATTAAGTGCTCATTTGGTGCCAGCAATTGTGCCAAAGTCACATTTTATAATTTCCTTATGAAGAGAAGTTTAGAATATATTATGAAGCAGGCTGACTGAGAGATGTAGGGTTGGCTGAGCCAAGCCTTTTCTAATGGCCCAAATTTCTTTTGATGCCAATAAACAGTGTAACTAAGCCAATGCAAGCTAGAATATTCATCCAACTATCCACTCTTTTGATAATCAAATATTTACTGGGCATCTCTTAAGTGGCATACATGAGATTTATGTATATTGGAGAATAAATGGGCATTGCTTATATCTTCAAAAAGTTTTACTCTAAGAAGAATAAATGAAACATAGCATACAAATAAGTATATAATGATAAATTGTCATATATATTTTGAAGGAAGAAATTGTGGGTTTTTATTTGTTTCTAATGAAAGTAGAAGAAAGACATAGTTTCAAGATTAAACTATGACATAATAGTCATACTACATTGGTTAACAGAAAGAAGGACAAGCGCCTCAGGCTTTCAGTAAAAACCAGAGAGAATGACTCAGTCATGAAAAACATCCCTAAATTAAGTTCATCATCAAAAATCATAAAAAAGAACTTTCTGACAATATGTTAAAATATTTGGATATGCTTAGTCAAGCTGCCTTTGTGCTTAGGAACTTAGCATTCTATCTCATAGGTCGTTTATACAGTAACTACTCTGAGCAGTTATAATGCTGATGCAATTCAATATATTATAACAAATTCAAGTAGTGAACAATAGTACAACATATTCTTTAAGACCTTAAAAGAAAGCACTGAGGGGAAATAAAAGACTGCTATGAATAACCCAGATGTGTGATAGAGAGAAGGAGCTAATCCCTTCCAGTACTTTAGGTGATAGAATGTCCTTGTAACACCAGTTGAAAAAGGAATCAGTGAATGCCACAAGATTTAAGTGGCAGGTGCAAGAGTATATATTTTTATTTACTATTTCAACAATGGCAGAAAAACCATATTAAGCTTAGGGGTAACTTTTCTTTATCAGATATGTGCCAAGGGCTCACAAGTGACATTTCCTGCTATTTAGTGAAAAAAGAAAACTATGATACTACCTTCCCAATTAATATATTTAGCTAAGACATTCTTTTCTAGTTGTATTGATATATAATTGACATATAACATTGTATTAAAGTATACAACATAATGATGTAATGTATGTACACACTGCAAAATGCTTACCACAATAACTTTAGAAAGCATTCATCATCTTACGTAGTTCAAAGATTTACTCTCTTACCATCTCTCAAATATACAGTACAGTATTGTTAACTGTCATCCCCGTTTTGTGTATTAATCCCCAGAACTTATTTAGCCTATAACTGAAAGGTGGTACCTTTTGAACATCTTCATCTACCTTTTGAACATTTCCCTCACCTCCGACCCTGCCCCCACCTCTGACAACCATCAGTCTCTTCTCTGCTTCTATGAGGTTTGTTTGTTTATTTATAGATCCTATATATAAGTGAGGTCATACAGCATTTGTCTTTCTCTGACTGACATTATTATTATTATTTTTTTAAAGATTTTATTTATTTATTTGACAGACAGAGATCACAAGTAGGCAGAAAGGCAGGCAGAGAGAGAGAGAGAGAAGCAGGCTTCCTGCGGAGCAGAGAGCCCCATGCAGGGCTCGATCCCAGGACCCTGAGATCATGACCCGAGCCGAAGACAGCAGCCCAAACCACTGAGCCACCCAGGCGCCCCAACATTATTATTTTTAAGAGACAAAGATTTCATTGGGGCATAGAGGGAGGAAAGGAGGGGAACTATCCTAGGAGCCAACTACATGTCGTCAGTTAGCATATTTAGAAATAACCCAAAGTGATCTTAGGTTTGGTTGCATGTAATTGATACATTCTACTAATGGGATTAAAAACAAAATAAGGCATATTTCAAAGATGCCTGCAATTTTGACAACAAACATGCTGGAAAAGGTATAACCTGAGTATATAATCAAAATGAAAGTGGATACAGCTATATGACGCATTGACAGTCTTCCAAGGAATCTTCATCCCCCGACCCGCATAGAATAGGAAGCCTATTGAGACATTATTCATGCAAGATAAAGAATGTCTTTATTTTTTTCTTACTTTTGAACAGCAGTGAAGGTGTGGCAGGGACACCCATGGAAACATAGCATGACTAGATGTCTTAGTGAAGCTTCTGAATGTTTAAACATTTAAGATTTGAGACCTCCTTAGTATGAGAGTCTAATTCATTTTGGCAGTTGACAGTTTGCTGGCAGTTTACACTCGGTAAGTGCACCTGACTCTGTCAGTCTGTTTTCACGAGCTACCCGCCTGTCACATTGTGAGTGGCCTTCCTTCCACTTTCACAAAGACTGTCTTTTTTATATGCTTTTCCTCACGGAGATTTAAAGTGACTCTGTGGTGAAAGGCCACATAATCAGTCTTTGTGATGACACCGTGCCTGCACTCTAGATATCAAAACATCATAAATATAATAGTAAGAAAACACACTGGTTCAGAAATTGTTGCTTAAGTTACAATGTCCAGTGAATGGACATTGAACCTAAGGCATATTTTAACAATCTGTGATTTTATGTTTGTTTGTTTGTTAATCCAGAATGTATTATTCCACAATAAAGTAACAAAGCACCATGGAAGAAATAAAAAGATGAGAAGATAGAAGGAGAAATAATTATTTATAATCCTAGAAGTGAATATATTATTAAGCTCCCCCCCACCCCCAGCACTTCTGTGAAAGGGCATTTGTATGATCCTGAGATCTGTTATGTGATAAAGACAGTGATGCACAAACAGAATCTTGATGTCCTTGTGATAACATTGCTAGCCAAATTGCACATAGCTTCAGTGACTCCAAATGCAGGAGAGATTATGAAGGCTGATACCATACCATCAAAGAGAAGGTTCAGAGGAGAAAGGCAAAGAGTTACAAAGCTCTTGGATCATTATAGAACACATTTTGTTCCTTGACAGTATAGCCTGGAAATGCACTAGAATAATGCTGTCGAGGGCAGCCGGATTATTCGGGGAGTGGAAGTAAATAAAGGCATCAAGATGAGCCATATGTGTCACAGCCCATGAGAGCTGAGAGGTGTAGCAAGAGTGACGGAGGGAGGTCTCACCTCGGAATTTCCCTCAAACAGAATTGATTCGGTACGAACAGAACTTCTCAGCCTTGGTGCATCTAATACGTCTTCTCTGAAAGCTTTGAAAATGCCTAGCCTAGCATATAATCAAGGAAGTAGGATTGGGAATGTGATTTTCCTATCACCAGCAAGTAGAGTTCCTAAGTTTTTTGTGTTGTTGTTTCTTTTTTTTTTTTTTCCCCAGTAGAAGTTAAGGTTGTCTATAGTGGAGAACTGAAGAGCATAGTGCATTCATAGTTTCAGTATTTTCAAAATCATGCAAAATGAAAATTAAAACAAAAAGATGTTTGATGGCTAAAAATGGATGCTTAAGTAAGCCATTACATACAAAATAAATTTGCAAAGCTCTTGATCAGAAGTTAATATTAAAATTAGAGAAATATATAAACATTCAACAGAACAGGTAACATTTACCTGGTAATACCAATTGACTTCTATGTTATCAACTATATGCCAGGCATGAGAAAAATTACTTTCAGAGAGAATATTAAAATGAACAAAACTGAAACACATCAGTATTAATCATATCAGAAATTGTTAAGATTAGAAATGTTTAACCTGAGAAGAGAACAGAAAAATAGAGATTTTAGTGTTTTAACAACTGAATTTTTAGTCCACAGTTAAGTATTAAAAATAAAACTGACACTGACTCTATTAATAAATAATTCATTACTGCCAAGAGAAACTTTATTGGAATTGAAATTGAGGATTATCAAAAGAATGATGATAAAGATTACATATGAAGAAGCGTGTTATTGTAAAGATTAAAAGCCATGGTAAGAGAAGAGATAATTGTTTGTTTCAATGCACAAAAAAGGGATTAGAAACAAAAAGCCACTCTCGTTTGAAAAATAAAAGTCTGAGAATTACTTCAAGCAGGCAATAGACACTGCCAGCAAATTTTTATTAAAAATAAGGAAGAAGATGAAAGGAAAAATTAAGAATGCAAACACAAATCACAACACATCAGTTACTTGAATGTGAAGGCTGGCAAGGAGACTGAAGTCTTTCTAGAACCCTATTATTAACACAATATTAGATATATTCATTTGAAAAGCCTATATCAGAGAGGGTAAAGTAAGTTAGAGAAAGACAAATGCCATAATTTCTCTTATATGTGGAATCTAGAGGAAAAGAAAATGTTCACAGATACAGATGGGGGGTTGCCGGGGTGGGATGGGGGAGTTGGTAAGAGAAATAGATGAGCTGTGTATTTGCTTGTTTGTTCATTTAGTTTAATTTTGTTTAAATAAACTAATTTTCTTTAAGGGAGCCAAAGGTTGAGTTGTATGTCATGTGAATTATATTCGATAAAGTTATTTAAAAAAAAAATAAGAAAAAACTTGAAAGACTTCAAGAAAGAGGATAATTGGTCAATAAATACATGAAAATGTCCTCAATACCATTAATTATCAGGGAAATGCAAATTAAAACCACAATGAGATACTACCCACTAGACGGGGTAAAATTAAAAAACACTAGTGTTAGTGACCAAGTGCTAGTGACATGTAAAACAATTAGATTCCTCATGCTTTGCCAGCAGGAGTAGGAGACTGGGAATATTTACCAAAGCTGGATCTACATATCCTATGACCTACCAGGTCCTCTCGTCCCAGTTAGTGTTTATATTGACCATATGATAAAAATGAGAATAGTTATGGCAGTTTTATCAGTAACAGCTTCAAATTGAAGTAATCTAAGTACTTATCAACAGGAGAACAGAGAAACTGTGATATATTCTGTGATGGGATTCTATATAGTATTTAAAAAAGAACTGAAAACTGATACACATGGATGAATCAAATCAAAATGATGATGAGCTGAAAAGGCCAAACACAAAAGGGTTTCATTTTTATGAACCATAAGAACAGGCAAAACCAATTGAGTAAGGTAGATGTCAGACTCGTAGCTACTGTGGGGGAGTACAGATTGGGAAGGGTCATGCTTTTGTGGTTAACATTTAGAGATCTATAGTAACTTGGGTGGCTATGACATGAGTAAATCAATCTATTTAAAATTTATGTCCTTACTGAATGTATGTTCTACCTCAACAAAAATTTTGGATGAGCAACGAAATAAAATTACCTCCTTGTGCTCTGTGATGGCACAAATAATGACTTATTTACCTATTTGCACCTTGCAGGGCCTAATCCAATGCCTGCTCAATGTTTGTTGAATTTAATTAGATTGGCCAAGTAGTCCCACCTATATGATCTTAACTAGATGATTTGAAGTACAGTAGGTCTGAGCTGTCAACAGAATGATAGCTGTGTGATTCCTACAGACTCCTTTCAAATTCCTGATGCTTTCATATTTAAAATATCTGCCTTTTTTTCCCCAAAAAGGGAAATTGGAACATTTGCATATTGAAAAATAACTCAATTTTCAGGGTTTAACAAGATTCACATTAAAAAAAAAGTGATTTGCATATGCTTTGAGGATTCTGATAGATTGTTTTGTAATACGATAGAGAAAGTCAGAAGTTTTGCCCTTGTTTTTTTCTTTCAGATATCCATTTCCCTGAGAACTCCTTAATGGTACACACAGAGTACAAAATGTTACTTGTACATACTGAACCTGCAAACCATGCTGGAATTACAGTAATTCACATCACATATCTTACACTAGATAATGGAAAAATTAGAGTTACAGAGTATAGAAGAGAGAAGGACAAAGGACCATTTAGGAAAGGAAAATTTAATGGAGAGAGGGAAATTTAAATTTTCCATAGCCAGGGACATCAGCCAGTCTTTTAAGTAACCTATGTAGTAAACCACCACAATGTCAGGGACTGTACAGATATTTGGCAAATAGTTTGTTGAAGGAGAACTACAAAATATACTGAATGTTTAGAGGGGACTGGATCTAAGACATTTATGATTGGAAGATCCCTTGTCCCTTATTAACTTCTGATTTCCTGTCCAACTTCCCTAATTTCTTCTCTGATTTCGCATCAAACATCTAATAAAAGTAGCCTTCTCATCAGCTTTGCAGGTGATTGTTCAGTTTCTCATTAAGCTAATTGTCTTGTCAACTACTTATGACAGGATTTGAAAATTTTAGCTACAGCATTTTTAGAAAATTAAGCCTTAATTGGGTTAAAATATATATCTTCTTGGGATGCCTGGGTGGCTTAGTTGGTTAAGCGTGGGCCTTCAGCTCAGGTCATGATCTCAGGGTCCTGGAATTGAGTCCTGCTTTGGGCTCCTTCCTTAGTGGGGAATCTGCTTCTCCTTCTGCCTGCTGCTTCTCTGCTTGTGCTCACTCTCTATCTATCTATATATCATGTAACTTCACACGTGGTTTCATTTTGGGCTGCAAAATCTAATTATTCTCACCTGCGTGCTTTAAAATATTTGAAAGGCATTTGTCCTTTTCAAATTGGTATCTTTGGTTATTTTCTGTAGTTTCTTTAGTCGTTTCTTTATAAATTCACCTTGGATAATACTGAATTGCCACACACAAAGGATATCACCTTTTGAATTACTTACCTCATTTGTATAAACTAAAGATGAAACTATAGCAAAAATTTTTAACTGGTAGTCTATTTCTTCTTTCAGCTATTATGAACTAGTTTTATTGGACCAATCCTCATCCTAAGAACAAGTGGGAAACTGAGTGAGTCTCCCTGTCTCTCTCTCTTTCTCTACACACACACATACACACACACACACACACAGGTTTAGGCCAGTTACAGTAGTATCCAAAACTCCTTTAATGGACAACTTTGTTTTGAGGACTCCACACCAGTCTTGTTGAAATGTTCTTATAACTGGTATAGTCCCATCTTTCCTACAAATACTCCATCCTTCTCCCTCTGCTTCATAGGAGTTAGACTTAAAAGACTCTCCTCCACCTACTCTAAGACCCCCTTTTTCCCCAAGGATTCCAGCCAATAGCTGTGCTTTATTTATTTATTTATTTGTCTGATCTTGTCTTTGTGTCTAATTCTTGGGGGACTCTAAGAGCTTAACATTCTATGCCCCATTTCTCCTCTACTTATAACTGGTGGTTAGAGACTAAGTACAGCTTTCTCCAGTCCCACAGGGCTAGAAAGGGGGAAAAATGGAGTTAAGTGATTGGATAAGAGAAGCTTTTGAAAAACTCCTGGGCTTTTAGTGGAACCTCTAAAATCCATGCACTGCTATACATAGCCTGAAATGAATCTTTCAATCAGCTCAATCTCATGTATTTTTTAAGATAATTTACTCTTAGCCCAACTTCTTGTCAGAATCAAACGTAAATGCTTTCTTGAGCAGCAAAACATAATTCAGATGCTAGGTTTTACTGTGGTTTTTCAACTGTAATGTACAGTGCTTAATCAATAAATATCCAGATATATAAGAAAACCCCTGAGAATAAGAAAAAGGGAACAAACCCATAGGCAATACATATGATGGCATTATTAGAAGCAAAGTTTAAAATAGATATGATTGATATGTTAAATTAAACATTAAGATGAATTATTTTGGCTGAAAACTGGAAACTGTAAAAAGATCAAATGGATATTATATAAAATAAAATGTAAGAATTAAAACTGAGAAATAAATGGATAGATTTAATAGCCAGTTAGAGAAAGAGAAAATTTATTAGCTTGAAGTTACATTAGTAGAAAATATTCAAATAGAAGCATAATGAATCAAAAAGGAAGAATAGAGAAATGACTATGATTTATAGAACATGGAGAAAAAATCCAAATTATGTGTAACTGGAGTGACTGAACTTTAAGGGAAAGAAATGCAGCAGATACAATGTTTAAAAGGATAATAATGATATTTTCTAAAAATGATTAACAACAACTAAAAAGAATAAAAGTATCCTAATACTTCTGCTTCTGGATATAACCAACAGGACCTAGATATATCCCTACCCATTACTTTAAAAAACAGAAGAACTAGGGGTGCCTGGGTGGCTCAATCGGTTAAGCTACTACCTTTGGGTCAGTTCATGATTCTGAGAATAGCATTTTATCTTGTTAGGAAATTGAAATAGTTATATCTCCTCCTTAAAACAAAACAAAACAAAATAAACATAAATAAAAATAAAACAAAAATGCATCTACAGGCCCAAATTGAGGCACAAATTTAAGATGGAAATAATACCAAATCTACATAAATTCTTCCAGAAAATAGAAGCTGAAGAAATGCTTCTTAGCTCATTCTCATCAGTATACATTACCTGGTAGCACAAAGACATTAGTGGAAGAGAAAACCATGGACTAATATTTTTCATGAATACAACTATACACACTTGCATCAGAATGGTTCAAATGGAATCCAGAAATATATAAAAACCATGATAGTTTGTGACTATGCAAGGTTTATTCCAAAATTCAAGATTATTTTAACATTCTAAAATCAATTTTTAAAAATGAACCTCAATAGGAGACAGAAAGAAAATTTTTATACTGGATGTGAAGATACATTATTCACTTCAAGTGGCTACATAGTTGTCTCTCAATATAAGCCTGTTGCATTGAGTTGAGAATTGAGTCTATAATCCTATTTGCAGGAGAAGAATTTGATATGATGTTCATTTTGGAGCTAGAAAGGTATTGCTATTGTATTCTCTGTGGATTGTCCTAAGATTTAAGAGGCAAGGATTTCAGAATAATTCCAGAGACTAGCTGGAAGTAGAAAAAGCAAGAAATTACATGGTCTGGCTAAAATGTAAGAGAAACAAAGAAACAAAAAAGCATTCTGAAAACATGGCCAACATACTGATAGATAGATTTGAAAATGGAGGAGTAGGAAAACTAAAATGAAAAATCAGGTTGAAAAGGGCCAGTAAATGCTGTTGTTTGGGCCTAGAACAAAACCGAAAAGAAAAGTAACAATTAAATTTTAAATTGAAATGTCGAATACCCAACTTTTGTAGCAACATGGACAGGACTGGAAGAGATTATGCTGAGTGAAATAAGTCAAGCAGAGAGAGTCAATTATCATATGGTTTCACTATTTTGTGGAGCATAACAAATATCATGGAGGACATGGGGAGTTAGAGAGGAGAAGAGAGTTGGGGGAAATTGGAAGGGGAGGTGAACCATGAGAGACTGTGGACTCTGAAAAACAATCTGAGGGTTTGGAAGGGGTGGGGAGTGGGAGGTTGGGGTACCAGGTGGTGGGTATTATAGAGGGCACGGATTGCATGGAGCACTGGGTGTGGTGCAAAAATAATGAATACTGTTATGCTGAAATAAATAAAAAATAAATTAAAAAAAGACATAATGTATTAAGACATAAGTATTAAAAATACTTATTCAGTTGTCAATATTGTTGACAATAAGATAGTTTCTACCAGGAACAAGTAAGAAATAGTGATCATTAAACATGACAAATCGATTAATAGGTAGATAGTTTATATTGTGTAAAAAGACAACTATGCAATATATAATCTAGAATATTTATTGTTTTCTGTATTACTGAACTGTAATTATTTTAAGGACAGAATCTTAATTTAGTCATCTTTGCTTACCCTATCAAACGTAGTACAATGTCTTGAACCAGTTAATTAAGTAAAGATCTTTATATACAAGCAAATAAAAGGGGAAAAAATGAACCTCAACCCTTATTTCATACCATATCAAAAATGAACTTGAAATGGATTATAAACTTAAATTTAAAAAAGTCAAAGCTACAAAACTCCCAGGAAAATTATTACAGAAAATCTTCATTACCTTTAGTTAAACAGAAAAACAAACAAAAGTTATGCAGCCTACCCAAATTAAGACCTCTTGTTCTTCAAAACACTCAATTAAGAAACAAAAAGACAAACCACAGATTGGGAGATAATATTTGCAAAATAGCGTAAGTCACAAAAAAAAACCCATGTATATAGATTATGTAAAGAACTCTTATAACGTAATAAATTTAAAATGTTAATAGAACCAAAACACTGACAAACCAATTTTTAAAATGGTAGGATTTTCATAGACATTTTACCAAAGATATGTAGTTGGCAAATAGGCACATGGAAATATTCTCAGTGTTATTGGTCATTAGGGAATCACAATGGTATACCACAAGAATGGTTAAAATTAGCAAGTTTGAGTATATCAAATGATGCAAGAGGGTAAGGTTAGAATCCCTCTCCAGTGGTACTGGATTTTAAAAAGAAGACAATCACTTTGCTAAAAACACTTGACAGTATTGTGAAAAGCTAAATATGAAGTTTTGACGTATAGATATATTCAGCTATTGCTCAAGACTAGTGAAAGAGTATTAAAAACATACATCTACACAAAGAGTTGTATACAAGTGTTCCCAGGACCTTTAATTATAACATCCCTCAACTAGAAACAACTCAATCTCAAATCTCAAAAAAAAAAAAAAATAGGGGAAGGAATAAACACATTTCAATATATCCATTCAATGCAATATTATTCATCATCAAATAGGTACAAATTATCGATGCACATGAAAACAAGGGTGAATCTTGAAATAACTATGCTGAGTAAAAGAAACAAGCAAAAGAGAACCTCATATAGTTCAGTTTGATGGAATGCTATAAAATATAAACTAATCAATAGTGATAGAAAACAAATCAGTAGTTGCCTAGAGATTGAGGTAAAGTGGAGCGAATGGTGAATTACCAAGACGTTAGGAAACCCTGATGGGGGAAAGAAATGTCTTATTTTGATGGTTACATGAATGCATCTATTTGTCAAAACTCATGAAATTATGCATTCAAATTATGTTCAATTTGTTGTATGCCAATTATATGCCAATTTTATAACTCAGTAAAGCTATAAAAAAGAATTTTGAAATTTAAGTGATAGAGCTACTAAGAAAACCACAACTGGCACATGGTAACTAAATGTAAAAATCAAAGACAAAAAGAAAATTATCTGTAAAGCACTTCCCCCAGAAAAAGGACTTCTTATCTTCAGAGAAGCAACAATAAAACTGGCAACTCATTTCTCAACAGAGACAATGGAAGCAAAAGACCAAAACAAAACAAAACAACAGCATTTTGAAAGTCATTTTGAGTGAGAACAACCTCCTAGAATAACTAACCTAGAATTCTATACCTGATGAAAATGTTCTCAAGAATGAAGACATTTTCAGCTAATTGAAATCTGAGAAAATTTTACTAGCCCAGACCTACACTAATGGAGTTCTTAAACAGAGTATTTCAGGAAGGAGAAAACTGATCTTAGATCCCAGGTCAAATATGAAGGAGAAATGAGGAGCTATTAAAATTGTAATTATATGGGTAAATGAAAAATACCCATATAAAACAAACTGTGAAGTGTTTGTGGTTATAACTATTATTTATATATAACACAATTAAATATAAAACAATATTATTCCATCAGTTCAAAGGGAGTTGAATGTGAATAGCATATTGTAACATCTTTCCCTTAAGTAAGTGCTAAAATCACTTTATTAAATTTTAATGTCACAAATACATGTCATGATACCTAAGTAACCCTTAAGAGAAAAGAAAGAAGATGCCTATTTAATAAGCTAATAGATGGGTAGATATAAAATTTAAACAATTCATTAATTACAAAAGAAGAAAAAAGGAAGAACTGTAGAACAGGTAACACAAAGAAAAAACTAATAGTAATATGGCAAATTGAAACTGAAATACATCAGTGAGTTCCCCTGTTAAAACAGCAGCAGTCAGATTCAACTTAGCAAAAAAATAAACAAAACAAGAACTTCACTCATATGTTGCTTAAAAGAGCATACACCTTGAATCATTTTTAAAATGGTCTTACATTTAAGGGTTCAAAATTTCAACCTTTGAATACAATAAAGATCTTTTGAGGATCCAACTCAGGTCAGACCCCCAGGTTTCTTACATATGAGGCTAACAAAGACAAGTTATTCCCCAAAAAGCTCAGCTTCATTTTGGAAATATATCTAAGCTAAAACTAACAGAAAAGAAATATTGATACATGCCCTTAATAATATCGATACATTAAATGGAGTCTGTATCTTTCTTTTCGATTCTATTTGCATTTAATCTTATTTGGGAGGTCATACATATACCTCAAAATATATTGCTGTGATTCTATTTCTGAGCTCGGCAGGTAAGCATATTTATGCAGAATTAGCATGAATGAATCAGTTTGCAGCATCTGTTCAGTGCAATGTGGCTTTCCTCCAGGGTGAAAATGTCAACATAGCATAGCAACTTTTTGGAAATGGGAAAGTGAAACTTTTATTGTTTCTAGGCAGACATAAATATCATAGGCAGTGTCATGACAGACTGATTAATGGACTCAGAAAAGAGGGAAGAAAATGGATCACTTGTATCATTTGACCAGTCTTGCACATTCTTTCCTAATTTTCTGGTTGTACCAAAACATGGAGGTTTTTTTTTTTTTTAGATTAGAAGGATCAATTCAGTTACTCTTTGCGAGCACTGTGCATTAGAAATGTCATGTTATTATGGAACTCTAGAGTAGAGGATGCTGAAATGCTTAAGGTGTAGGTCAGATATGGTTCCATGTTCAAGAAATAAGTTTGTTACGTAGTTTTTATATGTGTTTATAATTATAATGTGTTCATATAAATTTATATATATGTATATATTGATATGGAAATAAATGTGTACATATAACAATATATATATGTATTTATAAACATATGTATATGGATGTACATATAATTAAGCTACAAATTTTAAATATACATAGATATATTAATATATATGAATTTATTAAAATATATATACGAATAAATACAAATACATGTACACACATCCACACACAATTCCTGTGTAATGTTCTATCCTAATACAAAAATCTCTTCTAAATATCAACAGAAATTCGTATTACCACTTATGATACATGATCGATTGCTCTCTGTTTTGGTGTATCGGGATTGAAGGAAACAGTCTCAAATACAGCTTGCCATTCAATTAACTCAGTTCTTCTTAAAGTCAGTATGAGCTTTATTCAATTCTAATTGTTTTTAGTCTATCTTCTTAAATGTACCTTGCTTAAGTACTATTGTCTGTTTGAGTATGAAATGTTTTCTAATATAAAAATTTGTCTTCTAGAAGAACATACTTTTAAAAAGTTACAGGTAGTAGAACTTTCAAACAAATTTCTGAAAACTCTATCACTTTGCAAATGAAGTATGCTTCAGAAAGTTAAAAATAATGTGATTTGTCATTGAGATTTGGATTTGATAGGCAGAAAAATTACAATCAGTTTAAAACTTTGAGAGGACTAACATGAGGGAAAGCAATCTTACTACTGCCAAACAGGACTTTTTTCCCCCTGTTTACAACAATATAAATTATTTTCTGCCTGAATTTATTCTGATCTTAATTTCTTATCTAAGCTATTTGTCATCTCAGTCTGCTTAACTCTACTGGTAATTACACCTTATTTCAAATGTTGTGAATATTTGTGTGGCATAGGGCAAAAAAAATATATCAACTCTTTCAATAGTTTGAACCTGATTGAATGCCTGAAAATTGTACGTTTTAAGTTGTAACTTGGCCTGTAACCTCTGATGAAATCTTAAAGTGACTTGTGGGGGAAAAAATGCTTCTTAGGTTTGTTAAGGAGAGCAAAAATAAATTTAATGTAAATTAGTCACAAATACAAGTTTATGGGTTAAGCACAGGTAATTATATTTTTAATGTCAGGGAAAATTGGAGGGTAACTGAGTTTCAGCTTATTTAAACTCTAACATACTTTGTAATGCTTTGAGATGATAGCCAAACATGAAGTGTTTTTAGTTCATTTATCTAAATGGAGATAATGAGAAATAAACTTAGTTTGAGTCATAAGCCTGGATATTATTTTACTATCATTATCCTCATTTCTGTCACATAATAATGTTATATTGGAGATTACACAGGTCAGCATGGGTTTATACCCATAGACTTACTGTGAGAAATGAAAAGGAGAGGAAAAAAATGGTCTTAAAAGAAAGAAAAGTATCAGTAGAGGTGATATAATGGAAAAACAATTTGTTATGGGAATCATTCACAGAAGAGGATGTTCCTTCCCTTCTTCCTTCCTTCCATCTTTCCTTCCCTCCTTCCTTCTTTATTCTTTGTTCCTTCATTCCTTCTTCAAATTTCCATCCTGATCCTTCGGCCCAGTGTGGAACACATGGTCTCCATTCCCTTATAGTGATTTTCTCTTATCTTACAAGTTAAACTATGTTTTCTTTTCTCTGTACTGTCAACAGACAGGAAGATACTATGTTCCTAGTTATCGGTCCTAAGGTAGCTGTTGTTCAGCAAACTCATAGGAAAAAAATACTTTCTGCTGAATATGAACAGCACTATTAATGATTATTAACCTCTCCCGCATAAGTAATATGCCAATATGCTTTCTTCCCCATTCACAAGTAACATCTTTTCCACAATGACTTATGTATAACAGGAAATTGTATGTTAGAGTTGGGCCTCAAGAGTTCTGAGAATCTTATAAAGACAAGAGTTGGCAGAGCAGAGTGGAGTTAAAGAAGAGCAGAGAGGAATGAATCTTCTTGCCAGAATAAGAAAAACACTTAAAACACAGCTACTGATTATGATTCTGAAACTCAAATGTGTCTTCCTTGGCATAGAACCAGAGATGAATGAAGCAAGCAACGTCTTTTGTTTGGCACAATTTCAAAGCGTGCTTCCAAAAAAACAGACATTTGGTGAAAAGAGACCCCAAACATTCAAACGAATGTCTAAATTTTTCTCTTTTCTCCTGAACAGAATGTCATTTCACTTCAGAATGCCACCTGAGCCTCTGTGTACATGAAGTAATTTCTCCATGTGCATCATGTTTCTATACCGAGGGTTACCACTCTTCCCTCTCTATTTTGATCATATAAATCAATAGCTTCCAATATTTGTTGACAGTTAACAGGGTGTGTGGGTGTGTAGGGAAAGGTGTATCTGGGGCTGTAGCCTGGGTAATTACATAAGGCATGTAACATCATGTATTGTCAAATTGTGAAGAAGTGTCAAAGACCTTTGAAGGAGTTCCCACTGGCCAAATTTGAAACAATTTGAGCATTAAAAAATCATTGCTGCTAAGATAGTAGATCTTGAAAATTTTCATTACAAGAAACGTTTGTAACTACATGTAGTGATGGATGTTAAGTAGACTTACTGTGATTATTTTCTAATATACACAAATACTAAATCATTATGTCGATAACTAAAACTAATACCATGTAATAGAGGTCCAAACTTAGATATATTCTACAGAAGATTGCTCTATACTCTTAAAAAAGAAAAAGATAAAAGACAAAGGAAGAGGGACAAACTCTTCTAAATTTAAAAGGACTAAAAATGCATACCAGCTGAACATTACATATAATCCTGGGCCAGCTATGTTTTATTTTGTTTTTCTTTTTGTTTGAGTCAAAAGACACAATTAAGTTTCTATAAATTGAAATAATGGATTTACTTACCACCATTCAGTCTACTTTCAACAACACCATCAATTATTCAGGTGAAGCCTAAGACAGATCGTATAATTTACCTGTTCAAACGATCCAACGGCAGATTCTGTTAGGGTAAAATTCAAACTCCTTCCTATGCCGACTTATTATTCAAACTGGAACACTTTTGAGAGTGAAACTATGTTATTAATAATTACTGTAGAACAGCAGGTCTAAACTGGGGTATATAGTCACAAATTCTTACGTGGTCCTTGTTATTTCTCTGATGTTCTCTCACTGCCCTCCCGTAATTAGGCTGTCATAGTTACACTGGCCCTTCTGCTCTTTTGAGCAAATCAATAAATCTCCCATCACAACAGGATCTTTGCAAGGATTGCTTCTCTCCCTGGAATGCTGTTGTCATAGTGTTACCCACTGTGCACTCTTTTATTTCTCTGAAATCTCTTCTCCAAAGTCATTTCTTAACAATGCATTCTCTGACCATCATTATCTAAAATTTCATTATCCCCTCTCCAACGTTTCATGCTTCTGTTCTATGTCTTATCATAGCCACTTATCTACATATTTATCAATATAACAGAATATGTATTTTAATGATTTATTATCTGTATTCCATATTAGATCATAAGATGGCTGAGGGCAACTATTTTTATTTCTTGGATATAGTCATGTAACTCCTACAGGAACCTCTAGCACTTGAAAAGTATTCAATAGATGCTTATTGAAAGGGTTAAAGAGAGTATTTTATCATTTCAATGAAAAATATTCAATTTACTGAATTTTATGAAAAATACATGAATTATATGAAGAGTCAGCTCTTGTATATCTTTATCTGTAGCAACAAAAAGAAATAGCATGTATTGAAAATAATCATTTATTTTTAATTTATTAAAAATAATCATCTATTTACTTATATAAGAATATTAATAAAATATGAAGAGTGAATTCTGGGTACCATTCAATGAACTCCATCCTTGGATTGGGTTAAATGGGTAAATAATAAAATGTTTTATTGTTTTGGTTGCATTTCACTGATTAATGGTTAGATCAGATATTGTATTTTCATTGATTTAATTGAGATATAATCAACATGTAACATTATATTAGTTTCAGATTTAGAACATAATAATTCAGTATTTGTTTACAATGTGAAATGATCACCACAATAATTCTAATTATCTTTTACCATATAAATAATTTTTTTCTTCTGATGAGATATTTTAGGATTTACTCTCTTGGCAACTTTCTCAAGTAGGCACTACAATATTATTGAGTATAGTCTCCATGTTGTACATTCTTTCCCCATGACTTACTTATCTTATACTCGGAAATTGTACCTTTTGACCCCCTTTACCTGTTTTACCCAGTCTTCACCCCGCCCCCAGCAACCATGTTCTGTTCTTTGGATCTATAGTTCTGTTTTGTTTTGTTCCTTCATTTCTTTTGGATTTTTTGATTCCACATATAACTAAAATCTTATAGTATTTGTCTTTGCCTGTTTTTCATGTTTTCCTATTTAGAGTACTGTCTTAAAGTTTCTTTTTTTATTTGGTTCTTAGTGGTTAACTTGTTTTCTAAAAAATCATCACTTAATCATTATGGTTTCTCTTAAATGTAACACTTCACATTATTCTACTATAAAGAATAGACAGCAGCATTTTATAAAGTTTAGGAGACAGAGAAATGTTTAAGGAATTCAGATGTAAGCTTACTATCCTAATTTCAATTTCAATTTGAAGCAAGCAACTTGGGTTTAAATTTCAGAACTATGTTGACATCCTGTATGATTATAAGACATTTGCATAAAAGTTTTAAGCTTTAAGACTTCTTTCACATTGTTATTATAAAATGGAATGAAATAATGAATTTTAAGCACTTCATGGTACACTGTTGTTTATTAAGTACATAGTAAGCTGTCAGTTACTAGGGTACTCTATTATTATTAGGTTTTATTTTTATTGGTCATCATCTTTATCCAATAATTTCCATATGTATGCATATTTGCATATTTGCAATGATGGAGTATATTCAATTTTATATCATGTGTTTTACTTAATAGCATATCATCAATAAGTTTAATGTTGCAACATAATATGCATAATTTTAACTTTAATGAAATGCATATTATTTCATCTAGTGATAGTATCATAACTTATTCAAATCTTAGAGTAGTATTGGGCAATTAATTAAAATACAAATCTGGTAGGGTGTAGTAAAAGAGCCATGGTCGTAAATTCATGACAGGTATACAAATATATTTATAAAGCCTTTTAGGAAAGCAAGTTTGGAAAAATATCAAAACCTTTAAACATATTCATCCTCTTTGACCCAGCAATTCCATTTCTGGGAATCTCTTTTAAAGAAATTATCAGAAACGAAGACAAAGATTTATGTGCAGAGATTTTATCATGCCATTATTTATGGCAGCAACCATCTGGAAGCAAGTCAAATGTCCTGCAATAAATGATTAACTATATCATGGAGCAGCCATAAGAATAAAGAATAGGCAGCTATTGCAAAATATACTTATGAAGAATTTTAAAGATATGGAAAATGTTCATAATGTAATGTCCAAAAAATAGAGCAGAAACAGATTTTATATTTACGGAATTATAGCATGTACGTAAAAGTACACATATGTGCAAGAACTATTAGTAGAATCTCTGAGCAGAGAAATTACAGCTGATTTTTTTTATTTTCATCAGTTTTCCACATCTTCTCTGATGAGCATATATCACTTTAAAGCTAATTTTTAAAAGAAAATAAATCTACTGTTAAATTACTACTAGTGACATCTATGTTTAGGTAGGAGATTATGAATGATTTGGCATGCTGGGTATTACAGTTCAACACTAATGGCATGACACCTTTGTTGATGAGCATGATAGTGCATCCCAAAGGTAATGTAAGGCTATATCCAACTATTTTCAGCTACTCTCAGCTCTATGGAAAGTTTCCAAATTGTAGTGTTGTAAAAGGAGAATAGAGTTAAAGTCTTATGAAGTTACAGACTAATGAACAGTAGCAGCAGGTTCATCCACAATCCAATTACTTGGAAAGTAAATGTACCATATCTAGTTAGTGATATTGTTTAATATTTAATCTTGTGAAACCAAAGCACGGACATTAAAGTTCTATAGCAAACCCTAGAAGCATGAAAATAAAGTATAAAGGTAGCAGATCTTAATATTTCTACAGAAAAGAAAAACCCTATAAAATTGCTTTATGTAGATGTACTATTACAACAGGATAAATGAAAACTGATTCAGTTCTCATTTTTCTCCTTTTGTCAAAAATAATTAAAACTAGATTAGTTCTGTTGCTGTCCCTACAGAATACCTTCTCAGATTCTATAATCCTTGGTACCCTATTTAAAAATGAGCATTACTTAAGGTCATATAGTTTTGAACTTGAACTTAATAAAAATAAATTTCTAGTAAAAATATAGTAGAAAGATGACTCTGTAGACTCACTATTACAGGTGTTATTGCTTCCTACTTCTCCTGACCCCACATAGCTAGAGAAACTGAGGTCTCCCAATTATGAGCTCAGTCTCATCAAGGACTTAAGCCAATTAATCTGAATCTTGGGAATAGAACATAGTAAGCCCTCTCACTACCAACAGTAGATTCGGAACTATCAATTTTACTCTTAATGTAGTATGTGGTATGTGTGTAGTGAGTCCCCTGAGAATAAGTACGTGTCCTCAATTACAATTTAAGTTTATAGGAATATAACTTTTGCTTCTTCACTACAACTAGATCCCTGGGTCAAATTCTTATTATACTGCAATTCTCTCAAACTCAATTATCTTAAATCTATTATTTTCCTAGAACCCCTAAAATACCTCATTTTCTTCCTCTTACCTATAGAACCTGCAGCCCATTTTTTATGTATTCAGATGCTACCTGTAATCCAGTATCAAGCCCAATATATCACACTGAATTGGGAGTCACCCACAGAGACTAAGATACCTGAATTTTATGTCCCATTCAATATAATGACCTTTTTTTTATTGCCTATAAACAAAATAGACAAAAGCAAATAAGTTATCATCTGGGAATATTGTCTACCTTTCACTGCAAACTGCTTTTCCCAAGTTCACACCATGTAGCCTGACTTAAAGCTGTCTTCTTTTCTCAAGAACCCATCTCCCTAGTCGCAGGGATTTAGTCCAGAAATAACAAACTTAACAGACTTCTCCTTAGGATGTTTCAAATTTGAATTGGAAGAAGACTACTTTCCCTTATACGGTAAAGATAAGATCATGTGACACACACAGCTGGCCATAGCTGTAGGATATAGTATTGTAGGTGACATTGATGACCCACTCATGTCCTCTTAGTCATTAGCATTTCTATGCACATTGACCCAAACTCCATCCGGTAATACCTGCATCTCTTTGTAGACTTCTGTATCCTCTAGAGTCCTTTCTACACAGGTATGGTGTGTCAAAAGTCATGAGGAATTAACACTCCATGAGAGAAGCCCTCATTTATGACTGAGAGGAGCTGGTGGGTTAAATACCCTAATTCTGTCACTTTTGGGTGGAATAAGATGGAGTTGCAGGAACAATACTATCTCTGATACCTCCCATTGAATAAACTGCAGTGGAACTTTGTAATATACCATTTTTTAATCTTTTTTCCCTGCTGTGGTTTGTTTGTTTTTTCCCCTCAGTCTCCTACAAAAGTCTCCAAGAAACATCTTCCAAAAAAATACATGCTCTCCAAATGTACCACTGTCCTGGAGGGTCTCCTTTTGGGGAACTCAAAATAAGACATCCAGGAGTATAGAGTAAGACGGTTTTAGGGAATAAAACCATCAATCAAAAGGACAAGGATGTCAGAAGTGGAGACTCCTTACCCAATAATCCTAATGGATTTCCAAAACTTAGTTTTTCTCTATTTCTGTTTTATGAACTAGAAGTACCTGTTCTTTTCTTCTGATTGCAAAATTAGTGTTTGAATCCAACAATAGATACAAGAACCATCCTAACCTCTGTTCCTGTGGTAGGCTAATAATGACTGTTTCAAAATGCCCATGTCCTAATCTATGGAACAGGTTATTTTATATGGAGATAAAAACAGTTTGGGAGATACAATTAAATTAAGGCTCTTGAGATAGGGAGATTGTCCTCCATCCTTTAGATGGGTCCTAAATGAAATCAAATACATCCTTTTAAGAGGGAGGCATAGGTGAGTGGACTACATGGAAGAGAAGAAGAGACAGAGGCAGATATTGGAGTGATTTGGCCAAAATCCAAGGAATTTTGGTAGCCACCAGAAACTAGAGGAATCAAGGACAGATTCCCCTACCTAGAGTCTCTGGAAGGAATGAAGTTCTGCCAGCACCTCAGATTGGACTTAGTGATACTGGTTTCAAACTTCGAACCTGCAGAACTGTGAAAGAACAAATTTCTGTTGTTTAAACTACCAAGCTTGTGGTGATTTGTTACCGTAGCTACAGGAAACTAACACAGTCCCCCTGAGCACTCATGCACAAACCATATATTTTAGAGACCAGGTATCTAATCCTGCTGGTCCTCTAAACCATTTTTCTTCCTTTCAGCAACCCCTTTTCTTTCTCTAGCTGCCATCCACTGAAATCCTAGCCTGCGTCCTGGCTTGATCTCGGGTTAATCAGACTCAACTGAATTTATGTCAAACCCAATAATTTTATGAACAATTTGCATAATGACTAGTTACGTAATATATGACCACACTCCACACTTATTTGTTTCATTTTGTTTACCTCTGTGTGTTGACTGTTAAATTCTTTATTATTTTAAATGCACTCTAAAATGTCAGTGGGCCCACTGAATTTTATATGTGTATGTACATAAATACAAGTTATCCCATGTACTACATGTGAGATTATTCTAATTTATACATGTGTGACAATCGAAGGACTCGTGATACATTGTTTTCAGGTCCTTTAACTTCACATATTAATATAAACACATATATTTTACTTTGTCACTTATTTACATGTTTTCATTTTTATTGGTCATCATCTTTGTCCAATAATTTCCGTATGTATGCATATTTGCATATTTGCAATGATGGAGTATATTCAAATTTGCATATTTGCAATGATGGAGTATATTCAAATTATATTGATTTTAGGCAAACTGAATATAAGAAATATTGGATTAAAGACCAGTGGCTTTAGAAAAGTGATTTGTTGTATTTTTTGACTCGTGTTTTTACCCTGTAATATCTATATTAAGATGATTATAATGGATAGCACAAAGGTAACAGTTTGAATGTAATTTAATCATTTATTAGCTATAAAAAAATAGAGAATTTTCTAAATCTTTCTGAGTCCATTTCCTCATCGATAAAGATAATGTAATTTCCCCTGACACACAGAATTTCTTCAAGGATTAAAGTAATGTATAATGTACTAGTTGAGTGCCACATATAACATTAGTACATCCAGGGACACCTGGGTCCTCAGTGGGTTAAGCCTCTGCCTTCAGCTTAGGTCAGGATCTCAGGGTCCTGGACTCAAGCCCCACATTGGGCTCTCTGCTCAGCGGGGAGCCTGCTTCCCCTCTGTCTCTCTGCCTACCTCTCTACCTACTTGTGATCTCTCTCTCTGTCAAAAAAAAAAAAAAAAAAAACTTGGTACCTCCAAATTTTGTGATACACTAAGTTTGAAGAAGATGTTAAATCAGTATCATAAATCAGGGTCTAGCTACTTGACCTCCTCCCTCAATTTAATCATCATAGGAAGATTTAATATCAGAAATTTGTATTGCATTTCAAATTAGTACTTAATAAAAAATTCTTCATGAAGCTGGTATCAGTGATAAAGTATATCTTTAAATAATAAAGGTAATTTATAAATATTAACAGTTAAAAATTGATGAGGCCACATTATGCAGCTTGCACTGATCTCAGGACAAAATTATTTGACTCTTCAATGGAAATAAGGTTGAAATCTGTAATATACATCTATAGAAATGGCCTTGACCATGGTATCCATGATTAGCTAGAACTTTCTCCATTCCAATAAAAAGCGAAAATTCTATTCTACAACTTATCCATTTTGGCACCAGAATCTGAGCCTACCTTCGTGCCACCAAGTAACAACCCCCCTCATTTCTGTCTCTATATCCTTACAGGTCTTAAAATATCGTTTCCTAACTACCCTTCCATGTTCATGCTCTCAAGGAATTAGTAGAAACTTGCTAGACTCTTGCCCAGTCTGCACACTTTGCCTTTCCCAATTTCCCCCTTTTTATTTCATTGAGCTAACATACTCATTGATTCGGAGAATTTTGGCAGCATTTCATCTAGTAAACTCGCCCTGATACCTCCATGTAAATTAAAGACTTCTTTCTGCTTTCTGTTTCATCATTTGGAAATTCCTATTATTGAACTTAGCATGCTATTAAGTGAAAATAGATTAAGACATGGCCCCTAACCAGGATTAGGGGCTCAATAAGTGTGCATTGAATTAATAAATAAGCAAGAGTCCAAAATAATATAGGAGCTGAGAGTACTGCATTTTCTCATGGCAGAAATATTTTGAATACCACTTTGCATTTTCCAGGAATGTCCCCTAAAATTCAGTAACTACAAAATGTCACTGAACTATAGTTTTGCTAGACTGGTAGTGAAGTAGAATAGGCACACACTCATTTTAATATTTAGGTGTTATGCTTTTTGCATTTCTTAGCTGGTTGTCTTTAGAAGAGCTTAGTAATAATGTTAGAATGGCAGAAAATCCCCAAAACAAAGAGTTTAGAGGATAATACACTTGTCATAAAATTCATTTTATAAAATAGAGTGACAAAATTGTTTTTATGAAAGAAGGCAAAACAAACTTCTCTTCTTAGCTCAAAGAACATTCTTAAAGCTGTATGAAATATATACATACTCTGAGGCTAAGAATAAAGATATACATATGTGTATATGTAAATATATATGTATTATGCAAATATATACATAATAAGTTTTATATGTTATATAAATATATAATTATTTAACTATAATTATTTATTTAGTTCATATATATACATACACACATATACATATATTTATATACACACACATATGTGTGTATGTGTGTGTGTGTGTATATATATATATAAAAACTTACATTGTAAGTTATTCACAGAGTCACTGAAGATACTTAGCTAATGAATGAGTTAGTAAGACAAGTTCCACTTTCTATTACTTAAACACGGAATGGTCCAAAGTACAAACTTTTTAACATTCCATTAATTCATATAATGTGTTATGTATTAAAATCATTATTTGTGTAGCTGTGCAAAGCCATGCATTCATTACCTGTAACAAGGTCATAGGGCCCAAACACAGATTTAACTTGAGGATTTGTTCTCTTCTATACTACTACAGTAAATACCTTTTATTTTTTTTTAAGATTTTCTCTTTATTTGACAGAGAGAGCACAGCATGGGGAGCAGCAGGCAGAGGGAGAGGGAGAAGCAGGCTCACTGAGCAGGGAGCCCAATGCAAGGCTCCATCCCAGGACCCTGAGATCATGACCCTAGCCCAAGACATACACTCAAAGACTGAGCCACCCAGGTGCCCCTACAGTAAATAGTTTGTATTGACTGTGTAGATCTGACATTTTCTATCCCACTACATGAGTTATTTGTTTCTTTGACCCTCAATTTATTCATAAGTAAAATAAAAATATATATGTCAATATTGGTATGAAGATTTTAAAAATGAGATAAAACCTCTGGCATGTGATAGGGACTAAACATTCTTCTTTTATGTACCACAGTAAATGTGTTGGCATTAGTTTTGGGAAGGAAGAAAACTTTCAGCAAATTTGGCTGATTCATCAACCTTGATTTCTGTCAAATTCAGGAGAATTGTGAGTGGACATTCATGTTCATATAAAACTATGTAAGTCTTCATTCTCCTTAATGTTCATAACCTACCACCAGCTGTTTAGGCATCTGTGTTGTTAGTTCAGGACTAAATTTAAACAAATGTCATGGAGTGGAGAATTGAATCAAGCTGCTAGATTGAGTCAGCGATCTGTAGCCTGCCGGCCAAGTCCAGTTTTTGGCCCATTTTGTAAATAAAGTTTTATTGGAACACAGCATGTTCATTTATTCACACATTCTCTATGGCTGCTTTTGCACTACAATAGCAGAGTTGACTACTTGCAACAGATCATATGGCTGACAAATATTTTCTATTTAGCTCTTTACAGAAAACATTGGCTGAGCCCTGCTCTATACAATTCAGGAAAACAAAGCCATACTACAGTGGAGAATGGCTTTGTGTGATTGAAGGAGATTATTTTGAATGGGGATATGATTTGGAATATACATGCAGGAAGTTCAAGAATAATTCAGTTTCTTGAAGCAAAACTTTAGAGAATGACTAGATTTCAGCAGTAGTAAAATATGACAGTTTCCATGTAGAACAGAGTAAATCTGACTGATTCAATTTAAAGGATTTCATCAGGCAGCTAAAATCACAGAATGGTAATCTAATGATTCCAGCATGATCAAATTGGGCTGACTATCCATATTTTCTTCAGAAGTTACTATAATTTCATGACTGCTGAAAATCTATTAACTTGACAATCACAGTAACTTGGTAAGAGTTCTAACACTGGTGTGCTGGGTTTATGGTCAAACTGTAGACCTTCTTTTTAAGGGTATGTTGTTCAGTTCCCTATTTGCAGTATCAGTAGAGAGATAAACAGATAGGTAAAAGTAATACTTCACTACTTTTTGTGCCCTGATTCCTCTTACATTAGCTATTCAAGATGGAAATGCAAGAACTGAACCATGATTACTGTCTAGAATCTTTCATATTCAAAGCAATCAACAAATGTTTGATGATGTCAATACATCATTTATTGTATTTGGTCGATGTGGTAATTCAGGGTAGCTTCCCTAACCTTTTCTATTGGGGAATTTTTTAAATGTATACGTTCCTTCTTGCATAATCTACCATACCGAGGGGTGACTACTGTTAATATTTTTCTCTGAACATGTTTAATATTCTGTCTCTGTGTTTGTTTCTGTGAGCATCTATTGTACAAACCATTCTGGGTATGTGCATATTTTTCAGTTACACCACATTGTCTATCAATACACTTCTATACCATAATTTTTAGGATTCTAATATGGAAGTATAATTACTTTTTAAATTCCCAATTATTATTTAAATGAATTAATATATTATTTCAATTATTTGAATGTGTAAATAAAGCTGGGATAGCTGTCAAAGGCTTCTTTGTCCACATCTCTAGCTTCTTGACAGGATAAATTTCTATAGTGGAAATGCTGGGTCAAAGTATATTAACTTACTCATTTGTTACTTATGTGTGGTTTATGATAACCACTCTATTTTTTGTATTTGAATATAACCTTTGCATATTACAAATATATCAAAAGAGTGTGTAGACTTATTATTCTCTTTTATAGTTCAGAAATCTAGAGGCTAGCATTCACACAAAAATATGCTAGAAAATGTTTGCTTTGTCTGTACTGGTCCTAAAAAGTATTTGCCCAAAAACACAGAACTTCTTTAGCGACATAAAATTTGGGAGTATATACTATTATTCCACATTTATATCTTTGTGTATATGAGAGGAATAATAGCAATATGCAAATACTTACATTATGTCTAATATAATGGGAGCTGATCTACTATAGGAATTAAAATCAGCAGAGAAATGGATTATCATGACTTCCTAAAGGTTATTATATGAAAGAGGGAATAAAATAAATCATAAATATTACTTCACAAAGAATGAATATTTTTAGCCTGATTTAACTGTAATGTTCTTGTGTTTCCTTTAAGGTATTTTCTTCCTAAGATTTATAGCATTTATTGAAAAATATTTCCAGTACATCTTTAAAGAAAAAAAACTGTGTGCTGATTTTGCACAGGAAGCAAATGAAATTTCTTAATTTTATTTTTAAAATAAGCTATAATATCACCTATTAAGTAACATAACCAAGATCCCGATTGCTTTATATAGGGAATAGAGAGACTATTGAGCATTCTGTAAATCACATAATGAAATTGCTTATTGTCTAAAACAAGCTATTTTTTTCTTTAATCACCCTGCCTATCTTTATATATTTATAGATATTGTACACAAGTCTAGACTGATATTCCTTCAAAAATTACATAAGCACAGGGTAAATTTTATTTATAATATTTAATTGCTAAAAATATACATTTGGGTTATTGATCTAATGATTTTCAATTTAGAAAAATATGACCTGAAATTTATAAGTAAGCATTTGTCTGCATAAAAATCATGACTTGTAGTAAGAACTATAGTGAATTGGTCATCTCAATAATGTTGATGTGGTTCTTTCTGGTTCCATTTCCATTTTTCTTCTCTCTCCCATATCCTATTTGTTGCCGTATTCTACCTTTGAGACATATAGCCATGGTGGAGAAATTGTGCCCAAGCTAAAGAATATATCTTATGGAACCAGGATTATTTTATAGAGAACATAAAGAAAAGCAAAGATGATGAAGGAATTGCTTTGAGACCAAAAGAGTCAGAGTAGCCAATAGACCTGAGTGGTTTCTCTGAAAGACAGTTGAGCACAATACAAGAAATGAAGTAATACAAGTACTTATTTCTCCAATTTTGTTTTGTTGTTGTGATTGTTGTTTCCTGCACACTTAGCCCTCCAACCCCCCCCCAAAAAAAATTTCTGTATTCCATAACTGAATTTATTATTTTGGGTTTATATTTCTTCCAGGGGTTTAAGCAATGGAGAATGCATCAAATTTGGAGAACTTTGTGTTCTAAACTTGCCTAGAGACAGAAGATGGAATGGAGTGGTAAATTAGATAGTCTCAATAGTCACAATAGTTTCCATTCAGGTAAAAAGATTGTTGGTCTGTTAAGAAGTCTCAATGACCAAAATCTTCACTTATTTACATGCATCAACTCATTTAAACCCGTATCAACCTAAGAAATAAGTTGAAACTACTTTTATCTACATTTTTGTAATGAGACAACAGAGTCATAGAAGATAAAGTGCCAGAATGTATATCTATGCTGTGTCACTCCTAAATACTGAATATACACCTAAAATAATATTAGTTACAATAGCAGCTAACATTTACTTGGTTCTCCTTGTGTCCAAGAGACTTTGAACTACATTATAAATTGACTCAATCCTTACAACAATCTTGTGGTATGGGTACTAATACTACCTACATTTTTAAAAAGAGAAAAAAATTAAAAAATAGAAAGAGAGAGAGAGGCAATCTAAGGAAGAGACTCTTAACAATAGAGAGCAAACTGATAATTACCATAGAGGCAGGGGAGGGAGGGATGGGTGAAATATAGGTGATGGAGATTAAGGAGTGCACATGTTGGAGTACCTAGGTGGCTCAGTTAAGTGTCAGACTCTTGGTTTCTGCTCAGGTCATGATCTCATGGTCATGAGATTGAGCCCCATGTTGGGCTCCATGTTTAGTGAGGAGTCTTTGTCTCCCTCTCCCTCGGCCCCTTCCTCCCCTACACTCCCTGGCTCCTACTCTTTCTCAAAAAATATATTTAAAAAAAAAGGGGGGGGGAGTGCACTTGTGATGTTAATATTCGGTGTATTTTTTTTTCTTTTTCAAGTTTTTATTTAAATTCCAGTTAGTTAACATGTACTATAATATTAGTTTTACGAGTGGAATTTAGTGTTTCATCACTTAGAACACCAGTTGCTCATCTCACCAAATGCACTCCTTAATCCCCATAACCCACTTAACCCATCCCCTGCCTACCTCCCCTCCAATAACCATCAATTTGTCCTCTGTAACTAACTGGAATTTAAATAAAAACTTGAAAAAGAAAACCTGAAACACAGAAATGTCTGCTATCAAGCCTACTGCCACATATGCATGAATAACAAAGCTAGAAAACACAGGCTTTCTTTTTTCATTGTGCTACCTGGAAGCAGTTTATTTATTCTATTGTGAACTAGAGCAAGCCCTCTTCTCTCAATTTGTTCCCAAATTATTCTTATTCCTGTGGATAAATTTTAAAATCACTTGAACTATATATTTTAAGCTGTAAATTTTAGTGGAGGTTCACCTGACTTTAGGGACTATAAATTCACTTTTTATTCTGTTCATAGTAAAATTTTATAATCAAAATATTACAGAAATTATATATTCCTGAGGTATTCACTGTGCATTTTATGTTAAAAACAGTAACAGTAAAAAATGCCTGTGTTCCTATTTGGAAATCATTAATGGAAGTATCATCTCAGTGTTGTCAAGTGGTGGTAATAGAGTTGCCTTATCTCAGTTTGAACTCTATGAGGTTTCTAAATTTGACCAAAACTTTCCTGTTTTAACTTCATTCTGTGAGTAGGGATTATGCAAGTTATTGTAGAAAAATCAATAGATGTAGGTGCAGAGCTTACAACACTAACCAAAATGAAGATTAATTATGCATTAGTATAATCTCACCAAATCTCTCTACCCGTTGATTAAACTTCAGTGTGTATAGCTACAATGCCAAAAATAAATTTCAGAATGACCTGAAGTTTACCAAATGTTTTATTGGGAATACAAAATATATAACCATCTGCATTTTACAATATATAAATAGAAGCACAAACTACTCCTGGGAACTTCACTAACCATGAAGCATCAGGTTTAATAAAGGCATTCAGGGGTAAGATTTATGTAAGAATTTGGACAAATCCCAAGGATGGATGGATCCCACAGACCTCTTAAAGTTATATTGTATAACTTAGTGAATGTTTCTACCAATACAAAAAAGGTATTGAACTAAAAAACAACAACAAAAGAAAAGAAAACAAAACAAAACAAAAAAAAAACCAGAGGCTATTAAGAAGAGTAACAGACAGTGGTAGTTATATTTCACATAGCTCCCATAACCATCCAACACACGACATATATTTCTTTTAATTAAAACATAGTAGAATGCAGGAATTTGGTAATCTGTCTCGTAATGCTCATAAGCTTAGTAGCAATAAACTTTGCTAAATACGAAGTTTGAGAAAATGCTGTGCAGGCAGATGGTGACTATGAGCCTCAAGTCTCTCCCAGAGCTGCAAACAGTACCATCTGCTGCTCTGCAGATTTCTTTTTTGTTCATTGGTATCAAATTTAATGGAGGATCACAGTTTACATTCTAATTTCACACTCTGGCCACAATGGTGGGAGTTCTTATCTCCCTCAATGTAAACTTGTTCAAGTTCATAAGGAATTTTGTTCTTAAGAAGAAAAAAAAAATTAAAAAAATAACAGGCTTCCCCTCTTCTTCCATTCATGAGGGAATACCAAGAACCAGATTTACCCCTGTGTTTGAAGCAAACTAACATACCATATCAAATATATGAGCAACACTTTTCCAGACACTGGATGTCCAGCAATAAAAAGGGCAGATCCCTTAGGGATGGAAAATAAATGAGATCTAAAATTACCTTAGCTTACTGACAAAGTTTTCAAGCCAGCGCATATGAGGGGAAAGCCTAGATGGAGCTCAGCAGACTTATTAGCTAAGGGCAGAGACGTGGAGTGTGGGAGAACAAGGAGTGTAGAATCATGGGGAAGAGTACTAGACAGGAGAGAATAGTATACAGCAATAACTCAGTATCTACAAAGGGATTGCCTCAAGTATTCAGCAGAGTGCTGATCAGCATAACTGTGTGAAGAAACACCAGTAACCTGGATGTGGCTGCGGGTGGGGGGCAGTCAGAATCAGAAAAGATTTAAAGTAACTGTGCCTGGCACTCACACTGGACTAGAAATAATGCTTATCTGTTGTCTAGATCAAGTTGGTAAACCATATGATTTGAATGGCCTTGGGTAGATTATATAGAAATAACGTTAAAAGTAATATCAAAAGGATCAAATTATTCCCAAATATCTATTTTGCAGATCAAAACCCAAAATATTCATGGAAATAAATACCCAGAACTCAAATAGGTAAAGCTTATAATGTCTGCTACATAAAAAAGAAAAAATTAGCAGGAAGGCAAAGAAGCAGGAAAACTGAGAAAATCACATCAGTTGAAACTGGCACAGACATTAAAATTTGCAGAAGAGAACACTGAAACTGTTACTAGCTGAATTTCCCTCTGTTCCAAAAATTAATCAGAGGCTAAACTTTAGGAGTATAAACTTTTCTCAGTAACAACTTTGAGACTCAATAAAATTGACAAAATTAATAACTTAACAGTAAAAGTCAAACAAGATCTGTAACACTATGAGAACTATTTGTTTGTAACCTGCTGAACTTAAAAGTGAGAATAGTAAGGATTTGTACATTCCTATCTGAAGCTCCACCCAAAGTTTCCTCATGTAGTAGGCAAGAAGGTTTACCATGCTAGGAGAGGCCATGATAGCTAACATCCTCCTGCGAAGACTGAAGGAGATTTACTAAATTTAGAGCAGTGGGTGATGCCTGTGCTCAGTGGCATTGACAATGGATTCATAGAATTTATGTAATGTGATAGTACATAATGAAGTGGGAAAAAAATTAAATGATCAGAGACTCAGAAATCAGTGCAATGCCATCCAGTTGCACCAACATTTATGTAATTGGACCCAAAAGGAGAGGAGCAAGAAAAAAATATTTGAAGAAAAGTGTCCAATTTGATGAAAAATATTCATCTACACATCCCAAAAGCTCAAAAACAAAGATTGCATACAAAGTGATCCTCTCATAGAGGATCATATTTGAAAGAAGATTTCAAAGAAAAAAATTTGA
This sequence comes from Mustela putorius furo, assembly GCF_011764305.1. Lineage (NCBI taxonomy): Eukaryota > Metazoa > Chordata > Mammalia > Carnivora > Mustelidae > Mustela > Mustela putorius. The sequence goes on from NW_025421375.1 coordinate 11,793,425, forward strand.
AAACCTCAAGGGGGAAAAAAAAAACTTCTCTCAAAGAACACATAATTAGATTAACATCATTTCTCATCAGAAAAAAGGAAGCCAGAAATAAGTACAATGGCTTATTGAAAGTAGTGGAAGGGGGAAAAAAAAAACCAGCCAAATATTCTGTATCCAGCCAAACTATACTGCAGAAGTTAAGATGAAATAAAAATATTCCCAAAACAACAAAGAATGAGAAATTGCTACTTAACAAGAGCAGCAAGAAAATCCAGACCTGCTTTATAAGAATTAATAAAGGACAAATGGAGTCATACAGTGTGTACTCTGTTGACTAGCTTTTTCATTCATAATTATTTCTAAATATATCCATGTTATTATATGTATCAATAATTCCTTTACTTTTATTAGTAGGTAGTATTCCACTGTATGGATATACCATATTTTTTTTTTAAGAGAGAGAGCTTGTGGTGCCTGTGGGCATGGGTAAGGGGAGGGAGAAAGGGCAGAGGGAGAGGAAAGGAGAGAATCTTAAGGAGGCTCTCTGCCCAGCACTTTCTTCAGACAGAAAGAAATAACAGGAAATGATTACTTGAATCTTCAGGGAGAAAAAAGATCACTGGAAATGCTGCATATGTGACATATTATAAAAGATCAATAGATACACATTTTTTCTCAGTCTTTTCTTTAATACACACAAGATTTCCCAAAGTGATATTAGAACTCTGTTGTTTGGATTCTAATGTATATAAATTTCATGTATATAATGGTGATGGCATGAAGGATGTGGGGAGGAAATGCAGTCATACTTGAGCAAATTTTGTAAATTTTACTAGAAATAATTATTAATGTACGATAGTATGTGATAAGATGCACCTTCTGATGTCATATCTAAAGAATAAAATTAAAATGTAGGGGCTCAGTGGGTTAAAGCTTCTGCCTTCGGCTCAGCTCATGATCCCAGGGTCCTGGGATTGCTCTCTGCTCAGCAGGAGCCTGCTTTCTCCTCTCTCTCTCTGCCTGCCTCTCTGCCTACTTGTGATCTCTGTCAAATAAATAAATAAAATCTTTTAAAAAAAGAATAAAATTAAAATGTAGTAAAAATAAAATCAATAGGATAATTAAGTTGATAAGCCAAAAAATTACTTTAAGAATTTTATTAAAGACAAGAAGGAGTATTTTATAATGATAAAGGATTAGTACAACAAAAAAAAGTAACTGCGTATCCACTTGAAATGAGAGCCCCAAAATATTAAAAAAGAAAAAGGAAATTGTGTATACCTCACAAGAGCCTAGGAAAACCTGTCATGACACTTAGAGGTGAAAGACTGAATTCCTTCTTCCTAGTATCAGGAAGAAGGAAGGTGTCCTGCTTTACTACTTCTGGTCAACATTGTACTGAATATGCAGCTATTTCAATAAAGAAAAAATAAATTTAAAAACACCCATGTTGGAAAGGGAGAAAAAAATGTCTTTATTTGCGGATGACATAATGTCCTGTGTGAAAATCATGAGTGATACACATAGAACAAAACGATTAGAATGAATGTACAACTTTAGCTAATTCACAGGATACAAGATCAATATAAAAAATCAATCAAATTTCTATATGCTAAAGAAAAGGAAACTACAAATAGGTGGATGTATAAATAAATTATAGTATATCCAGTATAGTAGATAGTATAAAATAGAGTATATCCAGTATAAATAAAATATAATATATGCCTGGGTTAAGCACCTGATACTTGATGTCAGTTCAGGTCATGATTTCAAGGTCGTGAGATGGAGCTCCCTTACTCACACCCACATGTCCCCAGCACCATCAGTGCTGGGCAGAGAGCCTCCTTAAGATTCTCTCCTTCCCTCTCCTTCTGCCCTTTCTCCCTTCCCCCCTCCCATGTCCACAGGCACCACAAGCTCTCTCTCTTAAAAAAATATGGCATATCCATCTAGTGGAACACTGCTCACTAATAAAAGTAAAGGAATTATTGATACATATATTTATAAATAATTATGGTATATTTATAAATAATTATGAATGATAAAAGCCAGTCAACAGAGTACAGAATGTATGACTCCATTTGTCCTAAAAGTCTAGAAAATGCAAGCCAATCTATAATGATAGAAAACATATCAGTGGTTCCTTGAGGACCAGAAGGAAGTGTCAGGGTTGGGACAGTCAGGAGGGATTACAATGGCCACAAGGAAAATTTTGGGATTGATGGGCATATTCATTATATTGATTACTATGATGGTTTCATAGAAATATACATATTTCATAAATATATGGATACATAGATATATACATATGCTAAAGTTTATCAGTTACTACACTTTTAATATGTATAGTTTATCCTATGTCACTAGGCTGTTAAGGGACACCTGGATGCTCAGGAAGTTGAGTGTCTGCCTTCAGCTCAGGTCATGATCCCAGGATCCTGGGATGGAGCTCTGCATTCAACACCTTGCTCAGTGGGGAGTCTGCTTTTTCCCTCTCCCTCTGCCCCTCCTCCCATGCATGTGTGCACACACGCTCTTGCTCTCTCTCTCTCAAATAAAGAAATAATCTTTAAAAAACAAACCTGTTAAAATACTGAATCCAGCAATAGTTTCATACTGTACACTGAAGGATATAAAAAATAAAAATGAGATATGTGGCTTTTATTCATAATTTACTTTTCAGTTGCTGCACATGCATTCTTAAGGGATTTCCTTCACTTGGGCAGAGACATACTAATCAAGGATCAATCTTCTCAAATAAAGTTAAGAAATGTCTTATTTCAAAGCCTAGTCCAATCTTGGTGGAAAACGTAAAAATTTTCACAGCAGTGATTTGGAAATGTGATAAAAAAGACAAACTGTCTTAACTTTCTTGCCAATATTTTACATATTTCTTGGTCAAATCAAAGGAAGACCTGACATTCGTTGTATAGTTTGAGGGATAAGAAGATAATCTGGGGCTATGTTTATTGGAATTGAGAAATTTTAAGGAGACCATCTTCACATAGTATTAAATTTGGTATGAAATGACAGAAAGATAAAATGTGTTGTGTAGAACCTTGTCCTAAGTAATTAGAAGTCTGTGGTCTCCTTGGAGCTCTGCTGATAATTATCTTTCTTTGAGCAAAACCACTTAACTCCTTTAATTTTTTTCTCATACATAAAATGAGAAATTTTATCAGATAATAGCTAGAAATATTGTCTGTCTGTAAAGTACTGTGCTTCTTGAAGGTATGTCACATAGGAAGGTTGCATTTCTATCCCCTTTGTTAATGAACTTTTTTTAGATGAGCAAGGTTTTATATTTTTGTTTTTATTAAGTTGTTTTTCAGAGTTTGTTTAAGAATTTCATATTTTAGGCCTTTTTTAGATGAATGAAGAATTGGGGTATAAAATAGTTGTCAACAACCTCTTTATTTTTTTTAAACAAAAAAACATTTCTGACTATGAAATGATAACCTAGAACCCTAACATGTTAATTATCAAGAAAATAAAAAAGACACAATGTCACCACCTGGACAAAATAACCTTGATTTTTAAAATGAATAAAATGACTCTCAAAATGAACAGCTTTACTATTTTAATTATATTTAATACTAAATTATGTAGACTCTAGTAATCTGATTTTGGTTATAAATACTTTCATGAATATTTTTAAGGAAAAGCTTTAATGGAATTTATGTTTTTAATTTTTTTTAATTAAAATTCAATTTAGTTGACATATAGTGCATTATTAGTTTCAGAGGTAGAATTTAGTGATTCATCAATTGCATTACATGAAGTGCCCTCCTTCATGCCCATAACCCAGTTACCCCAGCCCCCTACCCACGTTCCCTCCAAAAACCCTCAGTTTATTTCCTATAGTTAATAGTCTTTTATGATTTTCCTCCCTCTCTGTTTTTATCTTATTTTTCCTTCCCTTCCCCATGTTTATCTGTTTTGTTTCTTAAATTCCACATATGAGGAAAATCATATGGTATTTGTCTTTCTCTGACTGTTCTCGCGTAGCATAATACATTCTAACTCCATCCATGTCATAGGAAATGGCAAGAATTAATTCTTTTTGATGGTTGAATAATATTCCATTATAGATTGATAGATATATAGATATATAGATCTCTCTATCTATGTATATATATACACACACCAAATCACCTTTATCCATTCATCTGTTGATGGACATCTGAGCTCTTTCCATATTTTGGTTATTGTGAACATTTCTGCTATAAACATTGGGGTGCACGTGCCCCCTCAAATCACTATTTTTTTAATCCTTTGGATAAATACCTACTTGTGCAGTTGCTAAATTGTAGGGTAATTCTATTTTTAACTTTTTGAGGAAACTTCATACTAATTTTCAGTGTGGCTACACCAGTTTGTATTCCTACATTGTGTAAGAGGGTTCCCCTTTGTCCTGTCCTTGCCAACATCTTTTGTGTCCTGAGTTGCTACTTTTAGCCCCTGTCAAAATGGAATTCACGTTTCCTGTTGTGATCCAGTTTGTCTAAGGTTACCTATCATATATTGAATAAATATTATTGTGTTGACAATTGAATTGCCTTATTTTCCAATGCTATGGCAAAATAATTTTAAGAAGTTCTTTCTCTGGTATTCTTCCTTCAACACAATCCCAACTGGAAGCAAATAAACTTCACAGGGTGTCCAGGGTGATAAAATCCTCTCTATCTCTCTCATTTGAAATATTGTGATGGGAAAATAAACCAGTATGACATTGGGATGGTAGAGGTCTGTACTATTTTCCCATTCACCCTACACATTCACCCTACATAAAAGAGCCTGATTCTGACAGGATTTGAGCTATCTAGAATATCACAAAACAAATACAATTTTTGATGTTGTTGAGATGTTACATTCATTTTCTATATAATGGTGTTTAGTGCCTAATACCTCAATAAGAGAAACAATGTCAGAGATTTTAGGTTCAAGCTCTTTCATTTATTGGGACTATCTTTAAACACTACCAGACAGTATGTTTCTGAGAAATTACCATTTTGAACTTTCATAGTGTGCTGTTATCTTAACATAGTATAAACTTCTCTTTAGCACCACAAGAGTAAATATGTTAAGCAATACAAAATATCAAGTAGCATGTAGTTACATTTTTCCTAAAATTATTACCACAGTAGATATTTTATATAGGATGTTTAAAGGTAAAGATGATAAAGATACACATAACCATTCACTCCTTGCCAGCAACTAAAATAAAATAAGATCATGATATTTAAAGACAGCTATGACATTTTGGGGGCCTATTTTATTTTATACTTAATTGAGCATGGAGAAAGTTTTTTAATGTGTTTTTAAAAAAACACATTACTGCTCTCTTGGTATTTTTATTGTTCAGATGCCTTTTTAAAAGAGAGATTATTCTTTTACGATATCTGGCCCACTGTGTAGCCAAACTATAAGTCTTGGCCAGGGTAATATATTGTCCTAGTAACTATTCTAACTTCTTAGATTCGTATATTTCAATTTGGTTTGTCATTATTAAGTTTCTCCATATTTGAGAATATTAATCCAGGAAAAAAATAACATTGACATCTCATAAATGATGATTTGATGGCTGGTGCCTCTTAACCCAATTATGGTAGACAACTTTTACACATTAGTCCACTCCAAGAAACTCTCTGTATTTCATAATTGTCACTTACTCTCAAAATCTGGGTTTCTATACTCAGTTTGCTATGCCTGTCCCAACTCTATAGACCACAGAGGTTTGAATAAGGGAAGAATATCTTAGCTAATCAGACACTCCCTGAAAGAAATTTGAAATTGGATTAGAAATGCTAGATATAAGATCATGCAAATTTTAGAGTAGAAGACCAGTTGTGAGACTAGAGAAAATAAGATAACCTGTCTATAAGGAATGAATCAGGCATGAGAGAAACCATGTGACACCTGAGAAAGAATTTGTCTTAGGGGCTAGCAATATTTATATATATTTTTTGGCGTTACACTTTGTGGGTCTTTTTTTTTTTTTAATTTTCTTTTTCTTTTCTTTTTTTTTTTTTGTTTTGTTTTGTTTTGTTTTGACAGACAGAGATCACGAGTAGGCAGAGACACAGGCAGAGAGAGAGAGAGAGAGAGAGGAGGAAGCAGGCTCCCCACTGAGCAGAGAGCTGGATATGGGGTTTGATCCCAGGACTCCGGGATCATGAACTAAGCCAAAGGCAGAGGCTTTAACCCACTGAGCCACCCAGGCGCCCACTTTTTGTGGGTCTTGACTCTACTCTTTCTAGTTGGTTTAATGAACTAAACTTGTATTTTCATAAGGTAAGGTATTATAAGTTCTTAAGCTAATTTTAATTAAAAATAAAAATAAGAAAAGGATATACTGCTTTCTATTTACTAGGTGCTGTCCTAAGAACTTAATGCATATTAATATATTTAAGCTTTATAACCCCTATAAGGTAGGTATAGTTACTGTACTCATTTATAGATAAGGATACAAAGATGTTATACAGTTTACCCATAACTTAAGCCTTTTTTATATAAGGCAGTTGAGTAAAAATTATCAAAAATAAAATTAAGTATTTAAACAGAAAGTATTTCTCCATGTTCAATTAAACGTAGACTTTCTGGGTTTCAGCTAGAAACCAAAAAAATAAGAGGGAGGAGGAGTTTGATACTAAGTGAATTAAGCCAAGCAAAATAAAACAAATAAAGCAAACAAAATAGAAACAATTTTAAGTAAGAAACCTAGTGAAGTAAGTTTTATGAAATTAATGGCCTATTTTTCCTTCCAAAGGCCAGAAAAAACAACTCCCTTTGCAAATCTGTCACTTTAAACCATGAATTCTCAAAGTGATGGCGGTGATATTGCCCCCATGGCAGGAAATTTGGTTCTTTTTATGTTTAAATCACAATATTTTTGTGTTCAAAATATGTTTATGTTTAAATCACAAATATGCATATAGTACATATCATAAACATATTGTATTTATGATATCAAATGAGAGGAAGTTAGAAAATAAAATGTCTAAAAATTCTATTTAAGGGGTGATAATGAAAAGGAAAAAAAAGATTGAGAAACACTGCTTCAGATAAACTAAGGTTTTTTGTTTTTTGTTTTTGTTTTTTTCCTATGTATCTTGACCATAGCTTCAACCATGGTAGAAAGTATATATTTTTTGTCTTCCAAAAAAGTCTCTAAGAATTGATAGTTCTAGGATTTGGGAACAGCTTTATATCTACTCTTCTCAAGTTCATAAACAGTATGCAAGCTGTTCTCTGAATTAAGGAGCTGCAAAAAATATTTATGTTTCCCGTCATTAAAAAGCATTTTAAAAACAGCACTTTTTTTTTTTTGCACTCTCATTTGACTAAAAATAGCTTTTCTTTTAAATGATGAAACTTGTCACTGGCTCGCTCTTCCATGGGAACAGCTGCTCATCGCATGTTTGGACATATTTGCTTAAGAAATACAAAATTATTAACATTCTAATCCTCTAACCTTTTAAAGAAAGCCAGCTGTGATTATTCACAGCTAGACCATAGCCTTGGGTTTCAGCTTTGTGGAAATTTCTTCCCTTGATTTCTCAGAGAATATTATCTGAACAATTCGATTTTCTGAGGAAGAACTATACTATAAACAAAGCATATTCAACTATTGGCCCAAGAACTAGAGAAAATATTTTTAAAATTATTAATCTGGTATAGCTAATAATAAGAATTTTATTACATTTATCTTGTTAGAAAAGTTTATAGCACCTACTATGTGCTAAAGTACGAGTACTCTTTTAAAAACTTTAAAATATTAATTACTTTAAACTTAGTGCAGTAGCTTCCTTCATTAGCCTTTCTCTTCTTACAACTGAAAAAATTGAGCCAGAATGCTTACGCATACTGCCAAGGGCCACACATCTTTTAAGTTCCATTGCCAACAGAAACAGAGGCTGTCTGGTTCCAAACCCTCATTATCATTAAGCTCCAATATTACAACCACCAAAATAAGTATGTTTTTATACTTTCTGATTTATCCTCACAGTGTCTTAAAGAAGTAGCATGGTTATCATCTACATTTTGATAGGAGATGGTGAAGACCAGAGTTTGAGCACTTAGCCCAAAATGTCAATACTAAGGGATAAGCATCAAATTTGAACGCAGATCCTTTCTGACTCCAGAGCCCCTATGCTGAATGCCACAGTTCTTGTCACCATTGCTTCCCAGCATTTCAAGGTAAGATGTACATTCAAGGAGAATCACCACCCTGACTTGTTTGTATCACCCTATAGTTTGTCCTAAATTAAACTGGCAGTCACTAAGTGTCCCTTTTCTACCTGTAATACCATTTTTTATCTAAGGGAGTAATTGCTCTATCAAACTAGTTGGGGCTGTAGCCAAAGAATCCCTTTTGTTGTTGTTTTATTCACAGGATTTGAAGATACCTAGGAAACAGTCTATTTACAGTTTTGAACTATTTCTGGAATAGCCTTATAATTTTGACCTCATAGATTCTGATCCAAATGATGGTAACCTACATCTAGGCTTTGGGTATATCGGGGTCCAATCCTGCATATTCAACATGTTTTGAGTCAAATATGAAAGCAGGCAACCTCTATAAATATATGTATTACCTAGTTACCAAAAAGTAACTTATCCCAATCCAAAGTGACAACCATTCATACCCTAGTAATTATAAATTATGCCATACCTTGCTTTATATTATATTAAATAGCTTGCCTAGAATCTTATGTCACATTCCAATTATGTTGGCAAGGTAGATATTTTATTACCATCGTTAAGATGATAAAAATGATGGCCAGATGATATCTAATAAAGTTAAGTTTGAGACTTGTTATCACTTACGTGGGTTCTAATATATATTTGGTGAAAGGGCCAAGGCAAGGATGCTACTTTCCATTGAGCAGGTGGGCAAGCTACTGTTTTTCTGTTACTCACTGTGGACTCCGACAGCATCTATATCTATATCTATATTTATATCTATATCTATATCTATATTGTCTTTTCCCATCTCTATTTCTATATCTATATCTCCAGTATAAAAGACATTTAAAAACTGAAAAGTGATTTGGAAGGTTGTTTTGTCCACACACCAATAGGTTCCAAATACTTTATGTACTCTACCTGTAACCTGTATATCCATTTCTGACCCACCCTTGGCATTACTCATTCCCAGTTTCTGGTCACTGGAATAGATATGTGCTTCCACATACACATTTAAGGGCCTAAGGAAGTTTTAGTTTACCAAGGTTCAAGTATCACCTAACATACGCTGTCATTCAAATCACCTGTGCTCACAGTTGCTAAGATAACGTTGTATTATGCAGATGTCTCTATTCACTTTCTAACAGCAGGGGAAATAAAAAGACACACAGAAAGAAGTTGCCATAGAGAAATAAAACTACAAGATATTCCACAGAACCAGTGTATGTGACTTTAATGATATCAATGAATTAATTATAAAGTCTTGTTGCTAATTCCTTTCTGTTCCTTTCATCCTCATAGAATGTTAAAATGGAGTGCCTATACATTCAACTCAGTAAATGCCTTCTCTCTGGAAGGTTATTAATATGCAACTGGGACCCCAGACAGGAGCAAGGAGATAGCTTTTCAGTCCTGGATCCAAATCTCAGCTTTAAGGTAGGATAGAAAATGATTTTAACTTTATTTTGCCAACTATAATCATTTGGGACAGATTTTTGGAGTGCTCTATTGCCACATCCTAGCTCATCAAGAAATAATAGTATTAATGAATACTAATCTCTTTCATAGTTATGTATTAGGAAAGAAATAACCCTCATTCTAAAAAGTACCAGCTGCGCTTTAAGGGAATGAGTTTCCAAGTAGGTCCCTGAGAATTCACATGTCTCTGTTTAGCTCACTTGAGCAATACAGATAGAACAGTGGGTCACCTGCTTTGACTTTGCATTTGAGAAGAACATTCATTTCTTCAAGCAATAATTATCTAACTTTAATGTACTTAAGGATTACCTTGGGTTTTTAGAAAATGTAAATTACTTAGCCATATCCTTAGAATTTATGACGTAGTAACTACTGTGATCCAATGACAGAAAAATCAAGAAAAAAATCTCCTAGGGAACCTAAGAATGTTAGTGAACAATTGAATTGACTACAAAATGTGGTTCATACAAATCATGCTAAATACATTTCTTCCTAAAAAAAGATTAATTGGTTCAGAGTAAGAAAAAAAGATAATTAAATTAAATTCAAATATTTATACACATATTTATTTAACTAAAAGAATGTATTATATTATATTTTAATCTTGTCATTTTAATTAATAATTAAAAGAAAACTGATTAACCCAGTATACAACCCAAGAGAGAGAGTATAACTTAGAACTTAGAACTGCTCACATTCTATTTTCCTGTGTTATCAGTTAATTTCCACTCTAGAGAGAACAAGTATATTTTTGTTTCTACTTCATTTTCTTCTGTTCTTGTTTTTGCTTTAGTTTTAGGACACACATATATAAGCATAAATGATATATTGTAGATTTTTTTTCCCGTTTGAGAGCTTTATAAAAAATAGTGTTGAATTATATACAGTTGTCTAGTTCTATTTTCCCCTCCGTGTTATGTTTCAAAGGTTTATTTGTCTCTTTGAATGTATGCAGTGGTCTGTTTTCACACATCATGATTTCTTTAACCATTCTCTTGTAGATGGTTATTAGGGTGTTTTCTGGTTTTGTTTTGTTTTTAATTTGTAGGGCTGCTATAGATACTGTTACATTCATCTTTTTTTGTATGTATGTAGAATTGCCGGGTCAGTGGATATGTGACTATTGAATACTATTGGATGATACTAACTTTTTTCCCAAAGAAATTATCCAGTTCACCTCCAGCAGTAAATTCTCATTGATGTTCATTCTTTCAATATTAGTATTCTTAGACTTCCAAATTATGGACAATCTGGTGAGTATAAAAATATATTTATTTCATGTGCATTTTTGAAAAAATAGTTTTATTAGGTACAGAGTTCTAGGTTGACATTTATTTTTCGTAAGAACATGGTAATATTTTTTTCTTTCTTGTATCATTTGTTGATGCTACAAAGATGCTGTCTTTCTAATTGTTACTTTATAAATGATTTGGATTTTTTTTATTTTTAAGGGTCTTTTACTTTGTGTTTTGAAAGCTCCAGTATACTGAATCTGGGTCTATTTTCTGCTTGTTTATTTAGAATACAGATTTATAAATTACTTATTAGTATTACCATTTTTGTCAGTACTGGAAAATTTGTTACAGTTTTCCTTCACTTTTTTAAAATTCTTTCCCTTTAAACCAATTAAATGCATGTTGTACATTTTCATTTCGTTCTTTATTTCCCTTATTTTTCCCCCCTAATTTTCATTTTTTTCTCTGAGAAATGCTTAAAAATGGGTAATTTCTTCAGATACATCTTCCAACTTTCTAATTATTTCTTCAGTTGTTTATTTACTCAAGATTAATACACTCATTTATTTTCAAAGACTTTATTTACATCTAGAAAATCTGTATAAATGTTATAGTTTGTTTTCAAATCTTCCTACTCAGATCTCTTGCCCTTTTGTTTCAATTTCTCTAATTGCATCTTTTTTTTCTCTAAATATTTCTGACGGAGTTGTTCTGTATTATATATTTGATTATCCCAGTATCCCTCAAGGTCAAAATCAGATATTTGCTTTCATGCTGCCTTTCACATAGGGTTCTTATCTACTGGTGTGCTTGTTACTCTTGTTATGAACTGACTGCTTGATCCTAATCCTTATGGATATGGTGGGATTAAATTAAGGAAGCTTTATTCCAGAGGATTTGATTTTACTTCTACCAGTATTCAGCGGTCATGACTGAACTGAAAGCATGCCTGGCCTCTTTAAAATTTATGAATAAGTGTTGGGTCCACAGTCAGACTTTCTACTTTCCAGCTGATCCATGACTCAGTACACTAATGCATATCTGCTGTTCACATTTTCCTCTAAGGAAAACCTAACCTTGTTGGGAACCAATTCTCTGCAGAATTGGTTCAGAAACTTTTTTGGAAGGCAGAGGGGAAGGAGGTTGTCTTTGGAGACCTTTCCTTCCACTTAGGAGAGAGCAGTGTTCCACTCTGCATTTTCTATCCATGACACCTTCTGTAGGTTTGTTCAAAGAAAGCCTGTTTTACCATAAGACTGGAAGAAAAATTTAAAATAATGCCATTGCCAATATAAAAAAAATATTACAAATATCAGCGTTGTACAATTTATAATTACAGTACAGAATTTGAGTCATTAACCCTTTTACAGAAAGAAAAAAGTTTTTCTGAATTGGATTTTTAGAAATTGACATTTATATTGCTACGTATAGAAAAAAAATTACCTAATTCTTCCCCCTTTTCCATCCTACTGGATATTTGTAGAGGGACTTCATTAAAAGAATATAAATATTTGAGAATGAAGGTGGATAGACAAAGGTGGATCAAACAGGATGGCACAAATGCTAATGAGGTTAAAAAAAAGAAAAACTGTGCAAATAAAACCTTGGTTGAATTTGCATGACAGACTCTTCCTGGTGACGTACACACACTGTAAATTCAATATTTAAGAGAAACACTAAAATTACCAATCAATTATACTAGGTTTGATAATAATCCCTAATGGCATGCTGAAGTGGGAGAGGATGAGTTAATAGCCTTTTTTTTTTCATCTTTATATATTTACTTTCAGTAGTTCTTAAATATTCCTCCCAATTTTGTTTTCCAACTAAGGGATTGAAAAAAGTTAACTGTCAGTGTTTCCTCAGGGAAGCGGAACTATTTTGAGTTATCAGATAAAGGGTTTATTATAGAATTCGAGCTTTACACAAATGTGCAAACAAAGCTAAGGAGGTAAAAGTCTGCAGTGGAAGGAGAAAGACCAAAGGAGACATCAACCAATGAATGTGAGAGGCCAAGTGTGTGTGTGTGTGTGTGTGTGTGTGTGTGTGTGTGTATCTGTCTCACCTAGAGATAGAGTGACTTTACAAAATGTCTTGAGCCTGGGTGTAACAAAATCATGAACTATTTAATATCAGAATTAATTTTTCCTATTCTCCAGACAATGTTTGTCAGGTAGCAAATAGCACAAGAACTTTTCTTGATAGTCCAAGAACATTATTCCAAAATAACTGTTCCTTCTCTGAAGATATATAATATGTTCCACTCAATGTAAAAATTTTAAAAACTTGACAGGTTTCAATCTGATGTATCAAAATGCACCAAGGAATGTCCCAGGTGAAATGGGAAGAGTAAACATACACTCAGTCGTATTTCTTTGAGCTTTGTTCTCCTCATTCCAATAGGAGAACTTATTTAACTTGTGCTATTTCTGCTCCTTGGAAATAGGTGCAGATTTTGTGGCAATATAATCTGATGATATTTAAAACATATTGTAATAGGGGCATCTGGGCGGCTCAGTCAGTGGAGCGTCCAGCTCTTGGTTTAGGCTCATGCCATGATCTCAGGGTCATAAGATGGAACACCAGGTTAAACTCTGCCCTCACTGAGGAGTCTGCTTGAGATTCTCCCTCCTCTGCCCCTTTCCTCTGCAAGCATTCTCTCTCTCTTTCTTTCTCAAATAAATAAATCTTTTTAAAAAGCATATTATAATAAATATCAAGCAAATTAAGAGAGGTAAAGAAATTAATATTTCAAGTAAGATAAATAAGCTTATATTTAAGTAAGTAAAGATCTGTTCTACATCTTTGATATATTCAAAATATAATATCTGGAGGAATTTTAAATAATGATGAATCAATAAACATGCAGCTCTCCTCATGTTATGTCCTCAATACATGTTTTAATAGCTATGCCTCTCCTTTATAACAACATACACTCTAGTGTGAGTGTCATATGTTTGATCTGACTAAGCTATATTTTGGGGCTTATCCTCACACCTTCTCAGAGGCACACTATCTCCAGGATCCTAATCTAAATGATTCCAACATTTCCCCATCTGCCATTTCCCCATCATACATCAATTTGATGTATCAAAATGCACCAAGGAATTTCCCATCACTCATGCTTTCATAGGCAATTCTTATATGTTCTGAGAATTTGGCGAGTGGCAAAGTAGGGTGGTTTAAACCAAGGAAATTGTTGTCTTCTTGAGGCAAGACTTGTACCCTTATCTATAACCAGGGGATTTTTTATCCTCTCTCTTATGTCTTTTCTTTACTTATAAAGTAAAAATACCAGCAGTGACTCTATTATAAAACAATGATATAGATTAATCAATAACTGTGTATAATATGCCAAGCACAGCGTGACATATGGTAAACAGTGAATTTTTTTTTAAAGATTTTATTTATTTATTTGACACAGAGAGAGATCACAAGTAGGCAAAGAGGCAGGCAGAGAGAGAGGAGGAAGCAGGCTCCCTGCTGAGCAGAGAGCCCGATGCGGGGCTGGATTCCAGGACCCTGGGATCATGACGTGAGCCGAAGGCAGAGGCTTCAACCCACTGAGCCACCCAGGCGCCCCTAAACAGTGAATTTTATCCACCACTTATTTTTATCATTATTATCAACATCATTTTATTATTAGTCTCCTCTCAGAGAGAGTTAACCATTCCTTACCATGATGCCATAGCCTTTTTCTTTAAATCTATTCATTCACATTTTAAAATTCAGCACTTTTATTGAGGGTCTTTTATGTGTTGGGTGCCATTTAATATACAGGAGATTCAGCAATGAGATAAAACGGAAATAGTTCTGCTTTTGTGAAACTTATATTCTATCAATGTATATATTCAACAAATAACAAATTAATATACATTGTTATTTTTTATATGTCTTGAAGTTATTTTTTAACATTAATATCATTGACAAATATGGGGTTCTTATAAGATAGGGGAAATTTTATTCCTCTTTTTCCTCAGTGCTTTTCATAATACTTGGCCCATAGTAAGCATTCAATAAATAGCTGTTGCATAAACATTGGTTAATGAGCAATAGCTAGAGAATTATAGACGTTTCTCTAATTTTTGACATATAATTCCTGATATCCCCAAGTGTATTGTTAGGTAATCTCTCAGCAGTATACAAGACAGATTTATTTTGTATTAAGTTTGTCTACTCAGGATGATGGAAAGTTTACAAACACTATACACTTAAGTGTAAATTATCAAACAAAAACATCAATAATATTAAAATGGATATTTGCAAATCTACACATCTCTATATATTTCTATACATGTGTGTGGGATCCCATAACTCTAGAAAAATATAAGCCTTTATGAAATAAAAGTGAATATTTCTGACAGTTTATGGAGGTTGGAGAAGCAAAGGGTTGAAATATATGGAGATAAGTTAGTACATGATGGCCATCAATTCTTATAAGCATTATCTTTTATCTTATGCAAGTTTGATAGTTCCCTGACTTAATTGTTTTGAAAAATAGTTCATCATCTAGGGGTACCTGGGTGGCTTAGCTGGTTAAACATCTGCCTCTGGCTCGGGGGATGATCCTGGAGTCCATGGACTGAACCCTGCATCAAGCTCCCTACTCAGTGGGGAGTCTGCTTCTCCTGCTCCCTTTCCCCCTCCCCAGTGCTTGTGCTTGCTCTCTCTCTCTCTCTCTCTCTCTCACTCACTCACTCACAAAATAAATAAATAAAATATTAAAGAAAATAATTCACCATCTAATGCTCTAATCCTTACTTTGTTAGAGGAGATCACAAAATAAATGTATATTATAATATAAATAAATGTAACTTATATTAAAGTATTCTTTTAAATTATCATCCTATGCCAGAAAAGAAGACAACAGGGTTAGTAAAGATTTCTTTGTAAGCATCTGAGTGGCTGTCTAATGATGTGATGATGCCACCATGAATTTCTAAGCATTTACAAATTGTTTTTGGCAGGATGAGCTTCTGTTTACTTACCTCTCTTGTCAAGGCTCAAGTTATATTTTACATCAGTGTTTTACTTTTCTATTTATTTTAAGCAGATCTCTAGAACTCATTTCCTCACCACTTGGAATGGGAGTGTGAATCTTGGTAAACTGATATTTGATGAATGACTTGGGCTAATCGGGAAGTCTTGGGTACGCTGGAGATCCTTCTCCATGTTTGGGTCTCCCCAGGATGACCTGTCTACATAGATAGAATCCCTTACCTCTGGACTCTATTTAATTCAGCAAGCAGGGAACACAGATAATGTTCTAATGAGAGTAAAGAGTGAAGCTTTGAAATTAAATTTTCTCCTGGCCAAAGCTGGGTCCAGGGTGTGAGACTTGTGCATTTGTCCCAGGCTCCATACTCAGAAGGGCTCTATGCTTGGTTTAATGCTTTGCAGTCAATGTCTTCAAATTCTTAATAATAATTTTTAACAAGGGGTCCCTCATTTTCACTCCTCATTGTGCCTTGTAAATTATATGTCTTGCTTCTGGTTCCTTCTGTGCAGGACTGACTTAGGCTGACTGAGTCCTTTGCCAGAGGACTGCTCCTGTCTGGTTGTTTTTTTCTATTTAGACCTTTCTGTTGTTAGTTTGTAGAATAATTAATTTCCCTTCTTTTCTTTCTGGCTAAAGGTGGTTTCCATTGTCATCTACTCTTGGGGTCTATACCATTTCTAATGCTTTTGTACGTTTTCCAACTCACATCTTCAAAAACTTTGCTAAATTGCTTCTGCTAAATGTTAACATACTCTATTCTAATTCGAGCATGGCATTTCTTTATAGCTAAGACCCTAAATGCTAGTAGTAATAAGAACAGCTTAACTCTGCTGTATATAGTGAAATATAACTCTGCAAAAGACAAGTAAGAGTGGAAGTATAAGATAGTCAACCAAAGTTTTCCGTAACAACTTGGAAGTATATAAATTAAGGTAGAAAACTTTCCAAGGGTTGACATTGCCAATGATTTGACTATAGAGAGAGCTCTGAAAAAAAGCACAAAGAACAATCTGTCTTCCTTTATTCTTAAAAGCTAAATAGATAAATGAATATTTGTCTTCCAATAAAGAAAATCAACCATAGCAGAGACAATTAACCTTATCCATCCCTTGTGCACTCAAAACACTGGGCAAATGATGTGTGATAAAACCATAAGAAATTGGATGTACCCAAAAATCATCCAAGTCAAAAGAAGAAGCCCTACAAAATAGAAGAAAAAAAAATGAATGGAGCTTCAATGTAGTTTGAAAGAACATAAAATGATAGACTTCCTAATGCTTCTACTACTCTGAAAAGTAACTTAGATTTGTGAGTATTGTATGCATAAAGCTAATAATGAGAAAATTATAGGCCTAAAGATCGTTGTAGGGTAATAAATTCCAACTCTTACTTGTGAGAATACATCTCAAAAAAGAATAGTTTGTTAAGCATGTGAAGGGAACACTATTGTGGCAACACATCGTGTTTGTATTAATTTACAAAAATTCTAATATATAAGCTTTACCATCTCATTTACATATGATAAGAATACTGTGAAATATTATATATTTTATATTAAATACTAATACATATTTTAAAATACATGAGAATATACCGTGTGCTAAATGTTGCTCTGAATGTTTTATACCCACTTACACATTTATCTTTACAATAATCTTAAGAGATAATTATTATTTTGGGGGCACCTGGGTGGCTCAGTGGGTTAAAGCCTCTGCCTTCGGCTCAGGTCGTGATCCCAGGGTCCTGGGATCGAGCCCCACATTGGGCTCTCTGCTCAGCAGGGAGCCTGCTTTCTCCCCTCTCTCTGCCTGCTTCTCTGCCTGCTTGTGATCTCCGTCTGTCAAATAAATAAATGAAATCTTTAAAAAAAGAGAGATAATTATTATTTTTTCCTATTTTACATATGAAAAATTGAGGAATGAGAAGTTTAGCTACTTTCTCAAGGTCAAATAGCATTACTGCATGCTTTATATGCTTACAAAATGTTAGAATATTGTCTGTAGAAAACTAGGCATACATATCTTCAAGGGTAATTTTTATTCTAGGCTTTTGTTTCACTCTTTGCATAGAAT
The DNA here is from genome assembly GCF_011764305.1 of Mustela putorius furo. NCBI lineage: Eukaryota > Metazoa > Chordata > Mammalia > Carnivora > Mustelidae > Mustela > Mustela putorius. Next base: position 11,811,376 of record NW_025421375.1, read on the forward strand.
ATGACCCCAAATAAGATGCAATTGTTTCTTTTTCAATCCAAAAATACATATCAGTTGGTAAGTCATTGACTTTATCACTGAAAAAATTGTAATCTTTACTTCTTTTCTTAAAAATAATTTCAACACGAAATATCTTCAAGAGAAAGTAGCAAAACCTAATAGGACTGAGTGGAATGTGGAAATATAGCAGAAAAGAAAGATCAAAGCAACACAGATGGTTTTAGAATATGAAAATGAAGAGTCAGAGAGGAAAGAGTAAGATCCAGAAGTTAACCTGTCAAGTGTTAAACCCATATATGTCATATTTTGTGATCAGATTGAGAAAGACAGTCTAGAGAACACAGACCATTCCCCCAAACTTTTATACAAAATGTTAACATTGAGTAATGGTGTCACACAAAAACTTTAGTGCTGCATGGGAAGATAATGTGCGGGGAAAATGTATGATGCTTGAGAAGACAAATTATACATATATAGGCTTGAGCCCCTAAGTGGAAAAAAAGATACCAGCAAGAAACGTGACTCTGTAATGGATCAAATTAAGATGATTCTAAGTGTTCTCAATGGAATTTACTTATGTCATCCTTAGCCATGAAGAATAATTTGTCCTCTTCGGCCACTGGCTACTCCTTCTGAACCTACTGAAATTTCATTTCCCTTCCACTACTCCATGAAAATTCTCCTTTGGGCATGATTAATAATGTTTTTATTAGGAGCACTATAAGTTTTTCTAAGCCCTCACATGATTCAACCTCGTAAACCAATGATACGATCTTCCAAGATCTTCTAGATCTCTGCTTCTAGAGATTTGATAGCTCATTAGGGCATTTCATCACTAAAAGGTAACAGTGTAGCTTATGTCATAATAGTGAAAGTTGTATAAAGTGTTTGAAATACTATACTTCCTTAGAGACTGAACTGTAACTATTGGTGCTGTTTTAATGGTGTTTTGAATATAAACCACATATCAAACGAAGTAACAAACCTCTGGACTAGAGTATATTCAATTGTGACTGAAAATGACTGGAATTTATCCCTCGATATTGGACTACAGGAAAGATCTAAAGAGTCTTTCTGGCTATAGTAAAGTGTTTGGAGTTCACCTCGTTAGCAATGGAGTAGACACCAGCAAGTTTTAATTGAAGGAAAGAACTGGGGGTGCCTGGGTGGCTCAGTTGGTTAATGGACCGACTCTTGGTTTTGGCTCAGGTCACGATCTCATGGTTGTAGGATAAAAATCCCACATTGGGCTCAAGCTCAGCAAGGAATCTGCTTATCCCTCTCCCTCTGCTCCTCCCTCTGCTTGCTCTCTATCCCTCTCTCAAATAAATAAATAAATAAATAAATAAATAAAATCTTTGTGGAAAAAAACAGGGAGAACTGGATTGATTTATATTGTGGGAAAAATAATTCTAACAGATATATGAAGAATAAAATACTAATTTTGAAGAGTTAGAATTTCAGATCTGTGACCGTTTCCATGCCAATTAATGGTAAAACAGGGTACAAACTTTTTATCTAACTTGAGAAATAAGTAAGTAAGCAAATAAATGAATGCACAAATACTTGAGAAATAAGTAAGTAAGCAAATAAATGAATGCACAAATACAAGAATGGCTGGTATGAATACACTGTATTAGAAAGACAAGTCTACTTTAATTTTTTCTTTACTTGGAGGAATATATATTATGTAGTATTTGAAATTTCATCCACAATACAATATTATAACCTCCCCCACTCCATCCATATATTTAAAAATAAATAAACATTTAATATATTTATATTTTAATGTTTATACAGTATATTAATATATAATATACATTTATAAATGTAAATTATATATAATTCAAAAGATCCTGGAAAATGTTTACAAATGGGTGTTATCAGGAATAGGATTTCCAATCAATAGAGTTCTTCACATCCTAGTTTGTTTTGAATTTTTACCTGAACATGAAATTCTTACTTCATTTTGGAAGCACTGTTTCTCAGTGCACGTGTCTTAGAGTAGCAGCTTTTCCCTTCAAGTAGTTCAGCTTTAGTCTTGATGTTATTTCATCGACAAAGTACTTCAGAAGCTGTGTTGCTCCATTGATTCCTAGTGGATAGTTACCATCCTTTCTTTCTATGTCCAGTGGACGGACTCTCAACGTAATTATTATAGCATGGTTCACCCAATATAAAGTAGAAAAAAGTAAAGCAAGTCTCACTTTAGTTGCTATAGTTGAGATAGTTTTGAAAAGTACATCTTATAATGTACATTTCAGAACATAGCAATGGATTTTTATTTTTTTGTTGATAAAATAATTTACATTGTTATGATTTCCTAACTTCCACCACAATTCCACGAGATACTTACTTTTGTATAAAAAAAACAAGAAACGGAGAAATATTCACCCTCCATAAATAATGTCCAGTTATACGGGGCACCTGGGTGGCTCGGTGGGTTAAGGCCTCTGCCTTCAGCTCAGGTCATGATCCTTGGGTCCTGGGATCGAGCCCCGCATCGGGCTCTCTGCTTAGCAGGGAGCCTGCTTCCTCCTCTCTCTCTGCCTGCCTCTCTGTCTACTTGTGATCTCTATCTGTCAAATAAATAAATAAAATCTTTAAAAAAATAATGTCTACTTACATGCAGGTTATGTCTAGGTCCTACAGGAATTTCTATGCATATGCTGTATTGTGAAAAAAATGCAAACATATAGTAACACAATGCAATACCCTTTATTTGAAAGAATTAAATATATAAAATTTGGCAATAGATAAAAAGATCTTTGTGTAGAAAAAAATATTAGCCAATAAGCTTAATTTACTGAGGCAAGCATTGGTTTTCTGTACTGGTGTTACAGTGACTCAGATAGTCTGGAGACTTTGTTCATAATACCAGTGATTAAATAGGGTTTTCTTTTCTTTTTTTTTTTTTAAGACTTTATTTAGTTATTTGAGATAGAGACAGTGAGAGAGAGCATGAGAGGAAAGAAGATCAGAGGGAGAAGCAGATTCCCCATGGAGCTGTGAGCCTGATGCTGTACTCGATCCAGGGACCCCAGGATCATGATCTGAGCCAAAGGCAGTTGCTTAACCAGGTGCCCTAGGGGTTTGCTTTTCTTAAAGCCTACCAGTGTAAAGCATAATAACAAGGAATGGGAAGAGTCTTAAGGACTTTTTTGCTATGTACCTTGTTTAGAGTTGATATTTATTTGTGTTTCAGCAGAGAACGCAAGAGTATTATAAGGAATAAATTATGTTCTCTTCCCAAGAGCAATTCCTTGAATTAATAATTTCATCTTTTTGAAATAGCATATTAGGCCTTTAATTAAAAGAGCATCACCTTCCTTTTTCAAAGTGTGATCAACTTTGAGTACCTAATATATGTAAAGTAGAAAGAAGAAAACAAATCCATTTGCAAGGAAGGACAGGTTTTCTGGGTAGCAGTGGGACAGCTAAATTCTTCTCAGCTGTGTTCTCCTTTAAAGAACTTTATTGATATTATCTGTTAATAAAAAAATATAATTAGTACTTTAAAAAAAAACTTTATTGAAATAAATAACTTCCCGACAAGCAAATAATTTGCCTTTGTTTTTGAAAGATATTTTTTTCAAGAATGCAATTCTAAGTTGAATCTTCCCTACCCACCCCACCCCAGCCCACCAGGACTTTGATAATTTTTTTGGTCAGCCTTCTGGCTTTTATTGTGTATGGCTTTGTTTTTCTGGGTTTTTGTTTGTTTGTTTGTTTTTGCTTGTTTTTAAGATTTTACGTATTTATTTGAGAGAGAACATAAGAGTGAATAGAGCACAAGCAGGGAGAGAAGCAGAGAGGGAGAAACAAGGTCCCCACGAGAAAGGAGCTGATGTAATATAGGGTGTATGCACGGCTCCAAAGATGTGGGGATCCATCAATGTGGAGCTAGACCCAAGACCCTGAGATCATGACCTGAGCCGAAGGCAGACATGTAACTGACTGAGCCACCCAGGTGTCCCTGGCTTTTGTTGTTTCAAACAAGAGGTCATCTATCATGTCTATCTCTGTTCTTCCATGTAAAATGTTTCTGTTACTCTATATTCCTTTAAGATTTATCTCTGCTTTTAAACGATTTAATTACAGCATTCTGTGTTATAATTTTTATCCTGTTTGTTCTACTTGGAGTCGGTTGGGCTTCAATCAATAGATCTATTGTTTCCAAGAAATTTGGAAAATTTTAGTTACTCTTTCTTCAATGTTTTTGTTTGAGGTTTGGTTTTGGGGTTTTGTTTGTTTGTTTCTGTTTCTGTCCTTCAGGAACTACAATTGCAGATATATTAGGGAACTTCAAGATCATTTCCTGATGCTCTGATAATTTTTTTTTCAGTTTTTTTCTTCTGTCATTTTCGATCATATTTATTGTCATGTCCTCAGTTTCACTAATATAGATGCAGTATTTCTTTTGTTATTTATCATACCCATTTTATTTTTAATTTCTGACATCATAATCTTGATCACTAGAATTTCCACTAATTCTTTTTAATGTCTCTCCTTAATGGACTCCTGCTTTCCTTTAACTTAACAAAACATAGAATGCATGTATTATAACTATTTTAATATCCTTGTTTACTAATTTTATCATCTGTGTCAGTTCTCCATTGGTTTTGCTTAATTGATTTCTCTTTTTTCATCAGTTGTATTTTTCTACTTCTACGCATTCCTGGTATTCTTCGGTTGGATGCTAGACATTGTAAATCTCCTTTTTGGTCTCTGAATATCTTGTTATGACTATGAAAGTTATTGAGCTTTGCCCTGTGGCACATTTAAATTATTTGTAAACACCTTTTTAAAAAATTTTTAAAGCCTAGTTTTAAATTACTGGTAGGTGGTACCAGAGCAACCTCTAGTCAAGGGCTTCACTGGTCCCACAATGAGGCAGTATACTTCTAAATACTCTTCCCAGTCACCCCTGTATTCTGACGTTTCTTTTACTCCAGCAGTTGGAAAAGTGAACCATATCCAGCCTTGTGTGAGTCACATATATTGTTTGCTTTGCTTCCTTTCTGTCATTCCTTTTTTACCTTCAAATGGTTTTCTCACATACATGCACTTATCTGTATTTAGCTGATAGCTTAAAGAGGGATGCTCTGAAGATTTCTGGGGCTGTCACTCTAAGCTGTGTGCTCTTCTCAAGTACGCTGCCCTGTGAATGCTAGCCACTTTGGTCTTCCCAAATCCTCAGCTCTGTCTTCTTAGCATAGGAAACCCAGCAAGCTCTGGGCTGTCTCTCATTTCACTGTTACCTGGAAACTCTGTACAGACTACAAGCTGAGGCAAATGTCAGGATCATTAGGTTCCTTCCCCTGTCTCAGAGGTCACTGCCCAGAACTGCTTGATATTCAGTGTCTGAGCAACCATTGTTTCACATATTTTCTGGCTTTTATTTAGTTAAGACAGTAATGTAAACCTGGTCTCTTTTATCCCAACTTGTTTAAAGGTGGAAGTCCACATTCTTTTATTTATTTATTTTTTAATATGAGAAATTAACCTATTGGGTCAAGCTAGGAAAAATTTGAAATATCTTTATTGTATCAGCTAATATTTACTGAAGTTATGTATCACATCTAATCTATGGCAGGAAGTTCCTAGAATATGTCTTGGTGTATAGAAGCTATCAGCAGGTCTAAGTAAGATTGAATTCAACAGGTAGGCCTTAAATAATTTAAAAGGTTTTGAAACATTTGTTTAGAATGTCTGCTTAAGTATTTTTTTGCTGTTATCCTCTCTTGAGTGAAAGTGAACTCACATCTGCTTAAGGAAAAAGTTAGAATTCTCTGGTTTCCCATATCCAAACAGGCTCAATTTTCAATTTTCAAATCTCTGCTCTCCTGGTTGTAAATGCACCAGGATCAAGATAATCACACAATATTACAAAGCAAATTTGCAATGGAAAGTCCAAACGAACTGTGTGGTTGTCAGAACAAAAATAAAGCCATTTTTTAAAAAAGGACAAGGATTATACAGTGATATATATTATAATAATAATAACATGAAGAATACAATAATATGTTGTTAATGATTTGGGAAAAAAGTCAAGGAGAAGCTATATCTTAATACTATTGTCATTCCTTGATGGGAGGATTTGAAGAAAAAAAAATTTTTTAAGATTTTATTTATTTATTTGACAGACAGAGATCACAAGTAGGCAGAGAGGCAGACAGAGAGGGAAGGGTAAGCAGGCTCCCGGCTGAGCAGAGAGCCTGATGTGGGGCTCCATCCCAGGACTCTGGGATCATGACCTGAGCTGAAGGCAGAGGCTTTAACCACTGAATCACCCAAGCACCCTTGAGGAAGGTTTTGTGTTTTTGTTCTGTTTTATGCCACGGCATACTGCTAAATTTTGAACTTTGATTTTTTTTTTTTAAAGATTTTATTTATTTATTTGACAGACAGAGATCACAAGTAGGCAGAGAGGCAGGCAGAGAGAGAGAGGAGGAAGCAGGCTCCCTGCTGAGCAGAGAGCCTGTTGCTGGGCTCAATCCCAGGACTTTGAGATCATGACCTGAACCGAAGGCAGAGGCTTTAACCACTGAGCCATCCAGGCACCCCTGAACATTGATTTTTTTTTTTAAATAAAATGTGTTACTTTAAATCAATTACATAGATAAACATTTGGACTGGATTTTTACTGAGACCATGTATTCTTTGGGATTTGTGTGGGGGGAAATGGAGTTACTAAACCCATTATATATGTTTCAGTCAAACCCACATTTGAAAACCCAGACCATTGGTCATGTAATAGTTTAAGGGGCATCAGAAGCAGTTTCAAGTCCAGGACTGCTGATTTTAAAATGTGAAGAGGAATAAAAAGAAGAGAATCAAAGGTATCTAGCTAGCCAGAACAACAGATGGTTATAAAGAAATAGACACAAAGGATTTGCTTCCTCATCAGATTTCCACCCAAGATTTTAGAACAAGATAACTGGGTAATATTCCAAGATTCATGCTAAAAATAGGGCTTCCATGAGAATTTCTATTGCTGGTCTATTACTAGAGAAGCTAGTTTTGGCAGCACTAGGAAAAGAAGGGAATCCATGTTTCCTCAGGGCCTATACAGCAGGATTGTTTTTCTCCATAGTCTGTTGAGCAGCCAACATGACTCCAATGAATTCTGGACTTTGTCCGTGAAAAAATGCCAAGTATGTTAACTAAGCTTCACATTGGGAGCATCTAAGATCGAGTGATCATAACATCATTAGATTTAAAATGCTCATGAGGCTAACTTCTAAAGGAAGCAACAAAAAGATTATCAGAATTTTAATAAAAATACCAACTATGAGAAAAGACAAGGTGGTTTAAAGAATCCTTATCAGAAGCTTGCTCTAGGGGCACCTGGGTGCCTCAGTGGGTTAAAGCCTCTGCCTTCCACTCAGGTCATGATCTCAGGGTCCTGGGATGGAGCCCCAATCATCCAGCTCTCTGCTCAGCAGGGAGCCTGCTTTCTGCTCTCTCTCTCTGCCTGCCTCTTTGCCTACTTGTGATCTGTCTGTCAAATAAATAAATAAAATCTTAAAAAGAAGCTTGCTCTATATGGGGGACATCATAAGAGAAAACAAAATAGGAAAAACTTATCAAGCAACTAACAGAAAAAGAACAAAGAATGTGAGTTAATGTATTTTATTAAAGTCTATCTGTATTTAAGAAAACAGAAAAAGTTCAATGAGGCTTTAGGAGCCAAGTTAAAAACTAAGGAGGGTTGTTGAAATATACAGAGAATAACAAGGAATTCAGGTAAGCAGCTGTCTTATTGAAGTTGAAAAGATTAGCTAATATCCACCAGTTAAGAACTTAAAAGTATGGCTTAAATTCTCCCTCTATTACTTCTTTTCTGATTGAGGTTCAAGGAAATCTGTTTTTGTGGATAATGTCTGATCAGGGTCAGCCCAGGTGGTAGCCCACATGCTGTAACTTAAGAATGATTGGATTAACCTCATTTCCCACAAAACCAACAAGGACAAATCCCATGAGACTAAGTTGTAATCCTCCTTTTAAAAATGCTAACGTCACTTGGAGAGTTAACTTCTTAATTCTACTCCGTTCATTCGTAATTAAGATGAATAGATTTATATTTAGATAATTTTTCCTTGTTGCTAAAGGAAATCAGCTCCCCAAAGGTAAAGCAAGAGTTGTTTTGATGAAGTTGAGGTATAAACAAGTCACTTGTTATTCAGCATATAAAAATGACCAGAGAGATTAAGTCTGCAGGAGAGAAAGAGTGGAGGCTATCAGCAAAACAAAAGCCAAACAAAAAACCAAAAATTAAAGAACAGAAACATGCAACCTAGGGATGTTAGGTTCCTGAGTGATTAAAGGAAGACCTATGATGTGAAGGTTGTTGTCCAAAAAGGGTTTGTTGGAAGAATAGAGTATAGGAAAGAACATAGGAAAGACAATTCTTATTTACCTCACTTTCTTCTAGTAAAATCAATTGCTGTTTCTCTGTGTAGAGATGCAAAAGAAATGTAGAGGCAGTACAGACATTTAGAGCTTTGCTATTCCAAACCCAGTCTGAGACCTAGTAGCATGGACATCACATACGAGCTTGATAGAAATAGAAAGTTCAATACCATATTCTAGACCTACCAAATCATCAAATCAGTAAGATCACTGAGTGATTTGTGGGCATATTTACATTAGAGGAGTGCCAATATTAAGTACAGACTTTGCTATCAAAAAAAAAAAAAAAAAAAAGCCTGCGTTTAAATTTGTGTTCTGCCATTTAAAAATTGTGTGACAAGGTATATAAACTCTCTGATAATTACTTTCTGCATGAAAAATGGAGATAATCCTAGCATCTAACTCAGGATTTTACTGGATTAAATGAAATATCACATGAAAATGACTTACCACAGTGTCTATAACACCAAAAAACTCAGTACAAATTAAAAAGCATTGCGACTGACTTGGATTAACAAAGTTACAAAATATGTAGGGAATAAAATTAACTTTTTCCATTTCTCTTTTCCATTTACTGGTCCTATATCTGGTGTCGATATGAATTTTTGAAGTGAACCCTTCAGTATTAATGAATTCATGCTGCGTTAGGCTATGGCTATAAGGCAAAAGTCATTCATTTTAAAACAAAGTAATATTTGGCCATTTTAATGCAAGTCAGATCAGCTGCACAATATAACCAAATATATGGGCAGATATTTATCATTGAAATAAATGAAACAGTAACAATAGAGTAACAACAGAGTAGCAATAAAATTGCTTAAATGGGAAAAAAACAAATCTCATTTTAAAAAATACATATTAAATTTTTGTAAAGCATATTTTTCAGTAAATGTTAGGTACTGGAATATTGTATTTTTTTTTCTTTGTTTGTTTGTTTGGCTCATGGCAAGCTAAACTGGAAACATGAATATTAATTCAATAGACACTTAACCAGTACTTATTTAGTTAAAAGTGTTACAATATTTCAAATGTTATGCATGTTAGAGTGGTTAACCTGGGATTTGAAAAGTTAATGTAGAAAGTAAGGACTTGGTTATGGGAGATCCTTTCTAAAAGCAAAAAATTGGCGGTTGATTTTCCACATTTCTGTCTTGCCAGTAATATATTATCTCCAACTACTTCATTCTTTGCATTTGCAGAATTGGTAGCATAATTTTGGCACTTCTTTTGAAAGTATCAAGTAAAACTGTTTCATTAGTCCATAGCTTTAAGACTATTCTGATGATGTAGGTCCCAGCCAAGGTTGCAACTGCTACTGAATCTTGGCCAGTCCTGGCTATCTGTGGAAAGCTTTAGGGGGTAACATGTATCTGCATTTATATACTTTTGTCCAAAGAACTAACTTCATCAAAGGAAAAAAAAAAAATCCCCTGGAGTGTCTGGATGTCTCAATTGATTAAGCATTTGCCTTTGGCTCAAGTCTTGATCCTGGGGGTCCTGGGATTAAGCCCTGCATCAGACCCCCTTCTCTGCAGGGAGTCTACTTCTCCTCTCCATCTGCCTCTCCCCCAGCTCATGCTATCTCTTGCTCTCTCTGGCTCTCTCAAATAAAATCTAAGAAAGAAAGAGAGAGAGGAAGGAAGGAAGGAAAGAAGGAAGGAAGGAAAGAGGGAGGGAGGAAGAAGGAAAAGGAAAAGGGAAAGGAAAAGAAAACGAAAGAATCCCCTTTTGACTTTAAAGCTTGGGGACAATTGCAACATGGAGCGATAAGTGTGATTTATCTCTTAAAGGAATAGGAACCACATTGGTGATCACTTTGGCAATGGATATTATAGCAAGATATTACCAAATCTCTTGGGTCTCCAGTAATCTGAAAAATCAAAATTGATGATTTTACATAAGGCAATTATTATGAGTCTTAAACTGAAAGTGAAGTACCTGTCAAGTACTTACTGAGGCGAGAGTCCCGTAGGTGTTAGTTTCCTCCCTTCTTCGTAAACCAGATTACTTCATACAGACATGCTGTATAAATACATTGCTTTTTGCCTTTTCCTCTGGAATGACTAAGTTAAATATACTTAGTAGTGCAAGTGATATGGCACACTTGCTTCTGACACACCTGTTTCTGCTTTAATGCCTAAGTACCCATTTTACCCCATCTCATAAATGAATGTTAGTGACAAAACTTCTGGCACAATCTGTAAACTAAATCAGCATATTTTCTAATTGTAAACTAAATTTCAAAGGAAATTCCTTAAGTTTCTCCTTCCACGCATCATGATGAGACACTGATGGAACTACCAACTTCTTTCTGTCTGTTCCAGCTATGTGGAGTTTTTGGCCACCTTCAAAAATTGGATTGCTTAAGAGCAAACAGAAAATTCAGGGTGACTTATTTCGCACAAAGATGGTGAACATATGGAATAAATTGCTAACTTAGACCATTGGAGCAGATAATATAATTTAGTTTAGCAGCAGAAAATTTATTTCTAAAGGAGGGTAAGGATGGCAGTAAGGAACTGGAGAGAATTGATGCCAGTGGCTTGGAGAATGTCAGAGAAACCCAGATGAAGAAGGATTTTTAATGCTCACATGGCCTCTCCCCCACCTCTGTGTTGATATTCTTGATGTCCTTAGGATCTTTTAATTTTGTGAAAATGAATATAACTGTGACTAGCTTAGCAAAAATTGCTGCTGTATACCATAATGCATGCTATAAACCATGCGGGGATCTTAAAGTGCATAATCGGGCTGCAGATGGCACTGTTAATTTCTATTACAGACTCTAAAACCACGAGGGAGATAGTGTGTGCCTCACTGCCTCACTGTTCTACAGGAATGATTTTTGATAGTTTCCCTTACTGCACAGCTTTTCTGCAAAGTGTTTGTCTTTTAGGAAGGCCAAAAGGAACTTACTGGCTTTTTAAAAATCTGTGCAAAATTGCCAAGCTGCTCTGGGCCCTGCCCCCTGCAGTCCCCAGTTTGCTAGCCTTATTTAAGAAGGTACAGGTATCTGTTCACTCAGAATGAAATGAGCCTTCTTTGGGTTTTGGGAATTTATAAGAATACCAACTACCTGCTTTTTACCAAATGTAGAGCATAGTATGAAATTCTATCCATGAAGATTCTTTTGAGGATGGGAAAATTAAGAAAGAAGATAAATATTAGAAACACACACACACACAAATTTTGCTGTGTTCTGCCAAAAAATTCTTTGTTCTTTAATGGAATATAGCCCCTGAAATTGTGTCCAACATCTGGTTTTACCCAATTGACTATACATTATTTAATTCTCTTTTTATTTTTGGATTTTGGAGGGTTTGAAACCTCCAAAGACTTATCAAAATGAGGAAATCCTTCAAGTTAACTTCCTATACAAATCATAGCAGGGCAAGGGCTTCAGAATCAGAAGACCTGCTCTGCTTTTTAGTGGTATCAATGAATATATAGGATACATAGTCCCCCTAACATTTCTGTGTCTTTGCTCTCTTATCCAAAATATCTGAGTATATAGTCACAGATATTAACCAGAAGAATGAATGAAAATGCTAACCATAATGCACACAATGACTGACTCAGTGTCTGTTTTTCAATGTTTCTTTCACAAGAATGTGGCCACTCATTTCCAAGCAGGTTTAGGCAAACTACAAAAGTTGGGTTTGCCTAAAATCAGTCAGTGTTCTAAGACTGAATCTCCTTATATCATCAGCTCACTAGAGGCAAAATATTTTAAGTATGCCTTCATTAACTACCAATAAAATATCAGTACTTTAGTACCTGAATCTTGGTAATTTAACCTTTTATGATATATCATTAGGTGATACTAATTAGATGATAGTAACATAATTAAGATTATGAGTACTTTTTAAATTTTTGTTTTTCCATAAAATAATATTGCATAGATTTATAATATGCTTCTTTTCTCAATTTTCCATGCTTAATTTCAAACAGTGATTAACAGTAAAAAGCTACTGCTCTTGCTGCTTTCTTGATAACAAGGATCATAATTACAACTTTCAATGAACAAGTCACCTTGCTGTACAATAGAGAGTATAAACTCAGTATATTTCAAACTTAATAATAACTCTCCACTAAGGATCTAGTCTATTTCCTTACTTATGTATTGGCTAATGATATTTTTTAAAACAGATTCATCCAAACAAATTCATGAAGCTTACGTTACACATCAAGCATATACTGAATTTTAGAGACATAAAAATGAACAGGATAGAAATTATCTCTGCCCTCAAAGACTATACATTCTAAAAGGAAAGACAAGTTTTAAAAAACATTTGCGGGGAGGCTGGGTGTCTCAGTGATTTAAGCCGCTGCCTTCGGCTCAGGTCATGATCTCACGATCCTGGGATCAAGCCCCGCATCGGGCTCTCTGCTCAGTGCGGAGCCTGCTTCTCTCTCTCTCTCTGCCTGCCTCTCTGCCTACTTGTGATCTCTCTTTCTCTCTCTCAAATAAATAAAGTCTTAATTTTTTTAAAAGCGTTTAGTATAATTGACAGAATAGTGCAAACATAACTATAATTTTAGAACATTTTATCATTCCCCTTTGACCTCTCCTCTTTGTCCTAGGCAACCACTAATATTTCTGTCTCCACATATGTTCCTATTTTATACATTTCATACAAATTGATAATAAAATATATGGGTAGTTGTGAATAGCTCTTATCATGTAGCATAATGTTTTCAAGTTTCATTCATGTTGTTGCATTTACCATTACTCTATCTCTTCTACTGTCAAATAACGTTCCCTTAAATTATATATTGAACATTTGATACAGCAATTTAGAATTTCCTGAATTAACCCAAATATTCAAAAGGATATGTACTTTTCATAATATAGATGCACTGTTTTTCTTTAAATTGTTCAGTAAATTTCCTTCTCTAAAGATCAAGATACTCCAATCATGTCAAGTATTTAAAAGTTTAAAAATACTCATTCCTATTGGGAGTATAACTTGATACAAATTTTTGGGAAGCAATTTACAGTACAAACCATATTATTAAATGTTTTTAATAAATTAATATATTTAAAATTATTTAAAATATATAAAGGAAACAAAAATACTTCTGGGGGTGCTATATGATAGGTTTTAATATTGAAGGCCAACTACTAACAAAATCAGATTGCTTACAAAAGCAAAAATGTACAATCAAATGATTGAGATGCTACAGTATGTTAAAAGGAGATAGATAGATAGATAGATACCTAGCTATGTTCTTAGGTATAAAAAGAAAGTTAGTGGGTATATGTAGGGTTGGGGTGGTTATTGGTGGAGGGGAGTAGTAGTAAGATGGGCTCCTATAATCTTTAGTGATAGACACACAGGGGTGAAATGATGGGTCTTGGGGCTATAGTGGTGAAGTTTGGTTATTGTAACTTGGGCATACTCCCCAGCCCCCCACAAACATACGGACAGATGGAAGTTTGCCAGAGCACAGATCTTTACTAAAGAACAGAGGAAGAAGAAAAATAAATTACTGCAGTTTGTGAACTTATAGCTGACCAGGATGATAAAGGTTAGGAAGTGTGTGACAAGGATAATTGGTTCCTTACATACCATTGGCTAGTGTTGACTCAGATGGTGGGGAACAAAAATGCTCACAGACAACTAGCACAATGTCACTGTGAGTCTCTGGCAGTCCTCTGCCAGAGGAGCAAAAACATAGCAGGAGCAAAAGCACTGCAACTCGTGGTGTATGTGGAAACAAAGACTTCTCAAAAGGAGGCTCAGGAAGCAAAAGAGACATTCCTGCCTCTGTTACCCAGTATGCAAGTCAAATGTGAATGCCTTTAAAATTTGGGTATTTGAGAAGCAGGCCTCCCTGGAAAGGCCCAGAGGGGACTTTCAAGTTATATGTGGCCCATAGCTCAAGAATGAAAATTGGTTTTGCTAGAAAAGGCAAAAATCATCTTTAATAGGAAGATAATTTTTTGTTTGAAAATCACACCTACCTATCTCAAGTTTGAGTCTGGCAGTTAGCAATTCACAAGGGCACGTTAGACACAAAGCTGTAGAGAACAGTTAGAGAAATGGGCTTTCTGACCATTGTCTGCTCTCCTGGGAACAAAACTTTCCTGGGCAAGGACATAGAATATGTAAAACAAAGGAAGCTGAAGAACACCCCTTATTAAGATTTTGAACGTGAGGGGCTCCTGGGTTCAGTGGGTTAAGCCTCTGCCTTCGGCTCAGGTCATGATCTCAGGGTCCTGGGATTGAGCCCCGCATTGGTCTCTCTGCTCAGCAGGGAGCCTGCTTCCTCCTCTCTCTATGCCTGCCTCTCGGCCTACTTGTGATCTCTCTCTCTCTCTGTCAAATAAATAAATAAAATATTTTTTAAAAAGTTGAAAAAAAAAGATTTTGAAAGTGAAAGAGATGTTAGAGGAGTTACATTTTAAGAAGTTACCATATGTGGGGTGCTTGGCTAGCTCAATATCTCAATATGTAGAACATATGACTCGACCTCAGGATTGTAAGTTTGAGCCCCATGTTGGGTGTAGAGATTACTTAAAAATAAAAAATAAATACATATTTAAAAAAAAAGAAAAGAAAAAAAGAAGTTACTATATGTTGGGCAAAATCCCAGGTTCTTTGCATGTATTTATACATGTAATCCATATATCACCCACGAAATAGGTGTTTCCATGATTTCCATTTTATCAATGATGGCTAAGTATGGGGAGGTAAGGTGATTTGTCCAAGAACCCCAAACAGAGGCAGGAGCAGGATTCAAAGTGCAGTTCTTCACTGAATTTGACCAAATACCAAGATGAAGAAGAGAAGACTGGTCTGACACTGAATTTTTTAAGTGTCTGTGTTCAGCTTACTTATAGTAAGTAAATCTGTCCTTTATCACGATTTTTCCTTGATTATAGAATGCATTTTAAAATATTTAAGGTAAATTCAATGTCAATGCATTTCAGAGGTTAAACGTGCCCACAATATTTCCACTTGGAAAGTGGTAAACAGATTCTTTTTGACACGTATTCTTGAAACTGAGATGGGTGTCATAGATGGGGTGCTATAAATTGACCAATGACCAATGTTCAGAATACTTTTCTCAGCCTTCTACTAAAATTGCAACTCTGCCTTACTCTTCACTATGTCTTGATTTAGCGTAGAACTTAAAGTTACAATGTCATTTCTGAATATATACCTTTAAGCTGTTACAGTACACTCACAGCCTAAGAAAACTCTGCGGTTCCTGGCTCATCTTCTCAAGCAATTCCCTAACAATTTGCCTTCCAACTTACCAGTCCTCTCATGAGCATCCCATGATTTGAGGCATGTGGCTTTGCATCTTGACTTGTCCTTTACAAGGCCTATTTAGGATTTATTCAGTTACTAACATTCTTCCTAGGCCCTATTCATAATGTCCATGACTCCTCTCATATGCAGATCAACTTGTCTATCATAACATCTGCATTATAATGTCTGTACTCAAACCTTTGCAATGTTTCCAAATATTCCATCTTTTTCTGCCTTTGTCCTGCCTTCCTTCCTTCTTGTCTTTCTTCCTCTCTTGCTCTTTTCCTCTCTCCTTTCCTTCTGCCTTCTGTCCCTTCTTTTTTACATTCCCTCCTTTTCTCTCTCTCTCTCCCTCCCTCATCAACATGTAACATTCTATTTTACAGTTACAAGTTCTTCTGCTAAGCATTTCCTACCCTACTTCTCTTTCTAGAAAACTCACATACATCTTTTGTATCTCATTTGATCTCTGAAATTGATTCTAATCTCTCTGATTTTTAATAGAAAATGCAATAGCATTTAAAAATAATAATTACATTGGATATATATTTTTTCGTAGGTGCTACCCTCCATTACATAAATTTCCCTTACTCTAATTTATTAAAAGCAGTATTTCATATCTTAAACATTTTCATGTTCAATATATTGGATAGAAAAATCTGTGATACATAACAACCATCCACTAAACTTTCTTTTTTTTTTAATTTTTAATTTTTTTTATAAACATATAATATATTTTTATCCCTGGGGTACAGATCTGTGAATTGCCAGGTTTACACACTTCACAGCACTCACCATAGCACATACCCTCCCCAATGTTCATAACCCCACCCCCTTCTCCTAACCCCCCTCCCCCCAGCAACCCTCAGTTTGTTTTGTGAGATTAAGAGTCACTTATGGTTTGTCTCCCTCCCAATTCCATCTTGTTTCATTGATTCTTCTTCTACCCACTTAAGCCCCCATGTTGCATCACCACTTCCTCATATCAGGGAGATCATATGATAGTTCCAATAAACTTTCTTAATGAATAAATGAATGTCAGTCAATCATGAGAAATTATGGTTATTGGTGTCACCCAAAATCCTGCCTCAAACATTATATTTTTAATATCTAAAACATGAATCTCTGTTCTCGATAATATTAGCTTAAACATTTATATCACAAAACTCCAGGCAAGGACTTGTATTTGTAATCCAGAGTGCACTGATGTATGCTTAAGGATATACAAAAAGGAGAATGTGACCAAAAAAAAAAAAAAAAAGTATCAGAATATCCCTCACCATGTAGCCATTACGCAAAATATTATGAATTAAAACTCAGGAGGAGTAACATATTTCCCACATAAATGACAAAATGTTTATGGTTGACTTCAATCCCCAAATGATATATATGGAGTTTACTGTTAAAAATTATAACTTTTAATTTCACAATTATAGAGTAGCAATTATGCTTTGTATACATAATACTTGATGAGTAATTTATAGGTTTCTGAGTGTTTTTTTATAGATGGTTCTTGAATAAGATGGTCTTTCTGAGGAAGATAAACAGTAACCAACAATTGTCCTAATCGGGATAATAACAATAACAAGTACAAAAATCATGCTGGCCAGAGCTTTTAAGAGCACCCTGAAGTCCACTGGGTTGTTGAAATGTTTGCTTCTGATAGGAACAGAGGCTTATTTAATCACGCACTCAATTATTTATTAGGGCCATATGATCTTCACCATCATGCATGTGGAAAAAGCAAAGGGCACTGATAAGATGGAGAACTTGCTTAGCTGGCTCCCTTCCTGCAAATAGAAACCAGAGGAGCTGTAAATCCAAGCATGAGTATGAATTTGAGAAAGGAACATAAAAAATAAAAAGCCAGTGAAGATCAAAGGCTGTTAGGAGTTGGTATTGGTGGCACTGCTTGTGAGTGGTCGGGAATGCATTAATATGAGTGTGGCTCATAATATGGCTCAGACCATCATCACAAAATACCACAGACTAAGCGGCTTAAACAACAGAAATTTATTTCTTGCATTTCCAGAAGCTAAGAAATCCCATCTCGAGGTTCCAGTCAAGGCATCGGGAGACCAAAGTTCCTTGTAAGAACTCTCTTCCTGGCTTGCAGACAGCTGCCTTCCGGCTGTATCCTCTATGACCTCCTTTTTGTGCATGTGCCTCGAGAGATCAAGCTCTCTGGAGTCTCTCCTTAGAAGGACACTAATCAAATTGGATTGGGACCTTACCCTTAGAACGTTGTTTCACCTGAATTACTGTTGTAAAAGCCCTTTCTCCAAATACAGTTAGGGTTTCAACATGTGAATCTTGGGTTAAGATTTCAACATATGGATCCTGTTCATTGGAAGACACAAACATTCAGTCCATAATGGGAAAGAACTTCTACGTTCTGTTCTTATCTCTTCCCATATTGCACTGAAAAGGTGGAAGCCTGTCCCCTTACAGTGGAAACAGGCAGATGTTCAAACTGAACTTCAAAGAAGTTCAAAATTTAACTTCAGTTTTTTCAAAGCTAGGTGTATAGTGTTGATGTAGGTGATATGGTGATGTGTGTAGGTGATACAGTATACTTTCTATTCTGATTTTTCAGGAGACATGAAGGACTTGGTTTTTCTAATTTTAGTGATATCAAGATTGATTGGTACTTTGGTTGTTGTCAGCCTGCCTAATCAATTCATTATTAATTTTCTCCATCAACTCAATCATTAGGTTGTGGTTTTAGCAGCTGTTGATGATTGTTGCCTACATGCATTATTTCAACAGGAAAACCATAAGAATCTTACAAAATGAGAGAGAGACATATAGAAAGAAAGAGAGTGAGAAAGTCAGTCTTCAAAGCACACTTGAAATAGGTCCGTGCCAGATTACAACTGCAGCAATAGAATCATTTCTGCTTCTACTTCACCTCTCTATTCAGGAGTTTGTAACTCCTTTCCAGTTACAAACAAGCCATGGATAGCATCCCATATATGGAAGGAACACTGAAATAATGAAGTGGTGAAATAATTTGTTAATTTATTTTTTAAGAGTCTATTTATTTATTTGAGAAAGAGAGAGGAGAGCCAAGAAGCAGACGGGAAGGGAGAGAGAATTCCAAGTAGACTCCCACTGAGCACAGAGACCAACACAGGGCTCAATCTCACCACCCTGAGATCATGACCTGAATCAAAATCAAGAGTTGGACCCTTAAATGACTGAGTCACCCAGTTGCCCCTGATGTGGTGAAATAATTAAAAAAAAAAAAAAAGAAAGAAAAGAAAAGAAAAAAGAAAACAATCATACATTTCTTCTCTCCACAGTCTGAGTCGTTTTTTTGACTGGGGAGAATTTTTAAAATGAATGAGAGACTGAAGATTTGTTAAAACTGGGTTGATGTTTGAAAAAAAAAAAAAAAAGAAAGAAAAGAAAAGAAAAAAGAAAACAATCATACATTTCTTCTCTCCACAGTCTGAGTCGTTTTTTTGACTGGGGAGAATTTTTAAAATGAATGAGAGACTGAAGATTTGGTAAAACTGGGTTGATGTTTGAAAATCTAAAAAAATGGAATTTGTCCTTGGTAACTAAAATGTTTGAAAAGCTATGGAATGTGTCAGGATGCAGAGTAGGAAAATCAGGGGTTAAATGATTTTCTCACACCTCACAGAGTTTGTTAAATAAAATATATTATATATGAATATATCAAAAGATGTCCAGTATACTGACTGGACTTCATAATTTAAGGTAACATTTAAGGAGTTCTTAAAATGCCATCCTTACTGAATTGCATCAGTTCTCTTGTAAACCAGGACTTCCCTAATGTCAGAAAGGAAAAGTTTACAAATCTGTGTAGATGTCCAAACTATGGAATTACAACGTTTATCTTATTTGGGTATACATGTAGAATTATAGATGACTGCCACAATATTTTTCTTAATTAAAATATATTCTGAATATGTTAGTTACAAAGTTATTATTGGTAGACATTACTAGGTCATGGTTCAATCTTTTTAATTAAATTATTGTGAAAGAATGAAATTCTTTCAGTGATTTTCCACAGTAGTTGACGCATGCATGGTAGGAGTGCCAACCTAGTAAGTCAGTGACTTTGTGGGATTCATGAGCATGAACATGGGAAAATGTGACTAGCAGAGGTAGATCTCTAGTCACTTAGCAGAGATCATTTAGAAGAGGGTGATCTGGAGAAAAGGGAAAAGGTCAATACTAGTGAGGTAAATTTTGCAATGTACTGTGGAGCAAAGGATCAGAATTATGAAGACACAGTAAACAAGGTCATAATCATATAAACCTGGAAAGGAAAAGTGATTGAAGACCCATATTTTAGAGTAGGAACAAACCGTATGTGCTGCATTTTCATCAGCTCCCTATATATATTTTGAAGATTGCCATTGCCTATATAAAATTATTTATAATATTTTTTACTGTAGTAGGTGTAGAGTATGGTAGTTGATCAAGCACTTTCCTTTTATAGACATTTGGTTTGTATTTTTTAAATCATCTCTAATTATAAGGAACACACAAACAAATATGCTTATGTACAAACTTTTTAACTATTTATTTTGTTTATTTGCTTTCCTTAGTTAAGCATGTTTATTAAATGCACATGTCAAAGTATGCATGATCATATTTATTCTAGCTTTTGGAATTTAAATTTTATTCTCTTTGAAAATTATTGTAGGTCATGGTGTAGCAAAATGTTAAAAGTCAGGAAAATTCCTAATCTATCTGTTAAGTAAAATCATCAGAACATTAGTAGTTTAGAAAGATGGGACACCTGGGTATCTCTCTTGGTCAAGCATCTGCCTTTGGCTCAGGTCATGATCCCAATGTCCTGGAATCAAGCTCTGCATTGGGCTCCTTGGTCGGCAAGGAGCCTGCTTCTCCCTCTCCCCGGCCTGCTGCTCCTCCTACTTATGCTGTCTCTCCCTGTCAAATAAATAAAATATTTAAAAGAAATAGTTTAAAAGATAATCTTAGTGTTAAAAGAATTTTAAGGGCAATAGATGAAAAAGATGAAAAAAAAATACCACTGCTTTTCCTTAAATTGTGAGGATTAAATCTTTTCCCCTGCTTTTTTACAAATGTATGTACATTACAAATTTTCTAACATGAGCTCATCAGCATTTATATGCAAAGCAAAGTAAATTCACATTTTATTTATTTATTTATTTATTTGACAGACAGAGATCACAAGTAGGCAGAGAGGCAGGCAGAGAGAGGGAGAGAGGAAGAAGCAGACTTCCCGCTGAGCAGAGAGCCCAAGGTAGGGCTGGATCCCTGGCGCTGAGATAGTAAATGCACATTTTTAAAAAGATTTTATTTATTGAGAGAGAGAGCACACACGTGCATGTGTACAAGGAGGATGGGACAGAGGGAGAGGGAGAAGCAGACTTCCCACTGAGTGGGGAGCCCCATCTGGGGCTAGATCCCAGGATTTTGGGATCACGACCTAAGCTGAAGGCAGACACTCAGCCTACTGAGCCAACAAGGCACCCCAAAAATGTATTAACAAAACCTTCCTTGATAACCCTAGTCAGGGTTGACAGAAGTTCAGATTTCTCTACCATCTTAATGAAATAGCTGTGAAGCCAAAACACCATAGGTCAAATTAAAAAGATAGTACTCTTAGAAGTACAGAAGAAAACACAGAGATACTAGTAAACTGGGGTCCACTTTCAGATGTGCTTTTAAAGCAAAGTGATCTACCTAACGGATACTGCATTATGAATATTTTTCTACCTCTGTATTAGACACAACTATACTTAAACTTTTACATGAAGATATATTTATAGCCATAAAATTACCAAGTTATTGTCATTTTGAAATAAAGCATCCAAAATTTGTGCTTGTATAAAAGCATGCCATAGGGCCCTAAGTTAAGTTATAGAACCGGTGCCTTATTTTTTAGTACTTAAATTCCTTTTACGTCTTCATTACTATAATCACAACTGTAATATCCTTGTGTGCCTTAGTGTGAATTTCAGGTCATATTGTTTGGATAGATTCTCATTTAAAAAATCAGTGTGTATTTGCAAAATTGCTTTCAGAAAGTTGGTTCTAGGGACACCTGGGTGGCTCAGTGGGTTAAAGCCTCTGCCTTCGGCTCAGATCATGATCCCAGAATTCTGGGATCAAGTTCCACATCGGGCTCTTTGCTCAGCAGGGACCCTGCTTCCCTCTCACTCTCTGCCTGCCTCTCTGCCTACTTGTGATCTCTGTCTGTCAAATAAATAAATAAACTCTTTAAAAAAAAACTATTTAAAAAAAAAAAAGAAAGAAAGTTGGTTCTAGTTTAAACACCAACTCTAATGTTTGGGAGACAAGATTATATAACTTGCCACATTACATTTCTTCTTTTTGGTCTTTGATGGTTTTGTTAGTGAAAAAAAAAAAAGAAAAGAAAAGAAACTTACACCAAAATGTTATTATTTTTTCATTTGAGTAGAGCTGACAAGATGTTATATTAGTTTGAGATGCACAATTTAATGATTTATTAATACATCCTGTGCTATGTTCACTACAAGTGTAGCTACCATCTGTCCTATTACATCACTGCTACAGTATCATTGACTGTATTCCTTATGCTCTTAGTCCTTTTGGTCCCCTTAGTCCTTCCATAACTGGGAGCCTTTGTCTCCCTCTGTGATTCAACCGTTTTGCCCAAGCCCCTCCCAACCTTACCTCTGACAACCGTCATTTTATTCTCTGTATTTACAGGTCTGATTCGGCTTGTTGTTGATTCATTTGTTTTCAGTTTGTTTGTTTGTTTATTTATTTATTTATTTTTACACTCCACTTATGGATAGAATCATATATGTTGTCTTTCTCAGTCTGACTTATTATACTTAGCATAACACCCTCTATGCCCATCCTTGTTGTTGCAAATGGCACAATCTTATCCTTTTTATGTCATCGTGATGTTTATGTACATATATATGTGTATGCGTATATATATATTCATATATATATGAATATCACATTTTCCTTATTCATTTGTCTATTGATGGATGCTTGGGCAGCTTCCATCTCTTGGCTATTGTAAATAATGCTGCAATAAATAAAGGCGTGCATATATCTTTTTTTAATTAGTGTTTTTTGCTTTCGTTGGGTAAATACCGAGTTGTGGGATTACTGGATTATACTGTATTTTTATTTTTAATTTTTCGAGGAAACTCCATACTGTTTTTCACAGTGGCTATACAAATTTTCATTCCCATCAATAGTGCACAGGTGTTCCTTTATCTCTACAACGCTTGTCACTTCTTTTTTTGACTTTAGCCATTCTTAGTAGTGCAAGGTGATATTGTAGTTTTGATTTTCATTTTGCTGTTGATGGGTGACATTGAATATATTTTCATGTGTCTGTTGGTCATCTTAATGTCTTTTGGAAAAATAACTAGTTAGGCCCTCTGCCTATTTTTTTGTTTTTGTTTCTGTTTTTGTTTTTTGTTTTGTTTTTAGTCAGATTGCATTGTTGGTGTTGAGTGTGTAGGTTCTTTATATATTTTGGATAGTAACCCCTTAGAAGGTATATTATTTAAATATGGGAGAAGCCCTATTCAGTAACTTTTCTTCTTTCTTTTGTTTCTTTCACTGTGTAGAAGCTTTATATTTTAATGAAGTTCCACTAGTTTATTTTCCCTTTTGTTTCTCCTGCCTAAGAAGACATATCTAGAAAAAATGTTGTTACATGTGATGTCAAAGACATTACTGCCTGTGTTTTCTAGGATTTTTATGGCTTCAGGTCTCACATTTAGGTCTTTCATACATTTTGAGTTTATTTTTTGTGTATTGTATAGAAAGTGGTCCAGTTTCATTCTTTTGCAGGTAGCTCTCCAGTTATCCCAACAGCTTTTATTTAAGAGAATTTTCTCCATTGTCTATTCTTACCTCCTTTGTTATAAATCAATTAAACATATAATAGTGAGTTTGTTTCTGAGCTCTCTATTCTGTTCTATTGATCTATGTGTTTTTTATTTGTTTTGTTTTTTGTTTTCTTGGGGTTTTGGGGGTTTTTTGTTTGTTTGTTTGGTGCCAGTACCATACTGTTTTGATTACTAAAGCTTTGTAGTTTATCTTGAAATCTGATATTATGATACCTCCAGCCTCATTCTTCTTTCTCAAGATTGTTTTGGCAATTTGTGGTCTTCTCTGTTTCCATACAAATTTTAGATAATTTTAGTTCTGTGATGAATGCTGTTGGTATTTTGGTAGGGATTGCATTAAATTTGTAGGTTGATTTGTGTAATGTGGACATTTTAGCAATATTAATTCTTCCAGTTCAGGAGCATGAACTATCTTTCCGGTTGTTTGTGTCGTCTTCAATTTCTTTCATCAGTATTTTATAGTTTTGGGGGGTATAGGTCTGTCACTTCTTTGGTTAAGTTTATTCCTAGATATTTTATTCTGTTTGGTGCAGTTGTAAATTGTGTTATTTTTTTTAAATTTATCTTTCTGCTACTTCATTATCAACGTACAAAAATGCTATTGATTTCTGGATAATAATTTTGTATCCTCCTACTTTATTGAATTCATTTATTACTTCTAGTGGTTTGTTGGTAGAGTCTTTAGGATTTTTTATGTATAATATCATGAAATATGCAAATGGTGGTAGTTTATCTTCTTTACCAATATGGGTAACTCTTATTTTTCTTGTCCAATTGCTGTGGCTAGGACTTCCAGTACTACATTGAATAAAAGTGGCAAGAATGTGCATCCTTTCTTTTTTATGACCTTAGAGAGAAAGCTCTTGGTTTTTTACTATTGAGTATAATGATAGCTGTGGACTTTTCATATATGCCTTTTAATATGTTGAGGCATATTCCCTCTAAACCCACTTTGTTTAGATTTTTTTTTAAATGAATACAAGTTGAATATGTAATACTTTATTTTCTCATCTATTAACAAAATTAACTTGATTTGTACTTATTTCAGCACTTGCAAAGCTCAATATTTACCTAAATTTTGTGTGAATTATGCATTTAAATGTACAGAGAATTTTTTTAAACTGTTTATGTATTTTATCAAAAATAATATTAGAAGATTCTAAAAGGTAGCCAGGAACAAGTATAAACTTCTTTAAATATAAAAGACTATTGATAGTATCTGAGAGGATTTTATTTCTTATCTGTTTCTTTAGCTATCTAGTTTCATCATCCTTGCTGTATAGGCAGTCATTCCGAGAGGGATAATACTATGAAAAAGAGTGGCACTCTCTTATGTGGAATCAGAAATAAAGGTGTTAGCAAGGGGGTATGCCAGGGTGGCTCAGTCATTAAGCGTCTGCCTTCGGCTCAGGTCATGATCCCAGAGTCCTGGGATCCAGCCCGGTATCAGGCTCTCTGCTCAGTGGGAAGCCTGCTTCTCCTTCTCCCACTCCACCTGCTTGTGTTTCTTCTCTCTCTGTCAAATAAATAAAATCTTAAAAAAAAAAAAAAGATGTAAGCAAGGGAAGATTAGTGTAGTAGGTTGAATTGTGCCCCTCAAAAAGATATGTGCAAGTCCTATTCTTCTGTACTTGTGAATGTGACCTTAAGTGGAAATAGGTCTTTGTAGATGTAATGGATGTAAGATATGTAAAATGAAGCCATACTGGATTAGGATAAGCCCTAGAATATCCAGAACTGTGAGAATAAATTTTGATTGTTTTAAGCCATCCACTGTGAGATACTGGGTTTGCTATGGCAACCCTAGGAAATGAAAAGAGTCATATATTAAGTAACTAATAGAGATGGCCTTTGAATAGATAACTAGAAGAAGATGAAGTGAGCAAACCAATATTTATCGAGTATGTAGTGCAGCCTTTGCACTAACAACTTTTTTTTAAAAAAATGTTATTTACATATTTATTTCAGAGAGCACACAAGTGGGGCGGGGAGAACAAAGGGAGAGGGAGAAAGAAAAATCTCAGACTACATGTTTAGCATGGAGCCCAATGCAAGGCTTGATCCATGACCCTGAGATCATGACCTGAGCCTAAATCAAGAGTCAGACACTTACCCAATTGGGCCACCCAGGCACGCCTGCACTAACAACTTTCAAATGTAAACTCATTAAGTTAAGCTTTATAGAAATGTAGTAAAATAGGTATGATTGCTGTTTTTAAATAGTATAATGAAAGCTTATAAAAGTTTAGTAAGATGCTCTCTTTTAAGATCATATATAGTCTTTCTTAGAGTATTCCAAGGTTTATACTGATAAAGTTCTTTTTGGTTTTGTTTATTTATTTTTTGATAAATACTGAGGAGGATCAGTACAGGCACTGCTCTAGACACTGTTCTAGACAAAAATGTCTTCTCTGGAGGAGCTGTAATATAATGGAAGCAGAAAGATAATACATAAGAAAAATGTGTAGTATGTACATGGTAATATGAATGATGGAGCGATGTCAAGGTCAAAGATTTCCAGAAGTGAGTTTCAATTTTCAAGAAAGTTTTACTGAGTAGGAGCTATTTGAATAAAGGCATGGAAGATGAGAGAGAGAATTGCGCACTGAGCAAAGGCATTTCAGCAAATACCTGAGTGACAGATTGTATGGCATGTGTGAGTAATATACTAGACAACATTTTAGCTGGAGAAGAGCCAGAAGAGAAGCCAGAAAAAAATTAAAAGGATGCAATTTGGGTAGGACATATAAGTAATTGCAAAAATGTCATCTTTATTAGAAATAAGTGGGATTCTTTTAGAGAATTTTAAGCAGATGAGGAATGTGAAGTTATATAGTGATAACTTACCTAGAGTGGATATGGTTAAGTAAGGCATGTTTATTTTTAGTTGGTAAATCTAAGTTAGAGCTCTAATTCAGGTTTTCATTTTAATAACTTTAAAGAACAGTTCTTGACCTGGAGTTCAACTCATATACAACCATTACATTCTGCAGTAGAAGTGAACAATTGGTATTAAATCTTTTGAATACATATCTATTATCAAGGGGATAGAAAAATAGATAAACAAGAAACATACATATTGCTTTTTATCAGTTAAGCATTTAGGTTGGAATGAAATAGGTTGGTCTGGTTACTTTTTGTTTTGTTTTGTTATGTTTTTAAGTGCTCGGCATTTCACATTTTCTTTTTCTTTCTCCACAGTGGATACCGGGTATAATGGTATTGATACATTGTTTCATTTAGACAGGGAGGGACTTTAACCATTTCCCTTGAAGAGAAATATATAGTCCATAAAGATCCAAGATTTAAAGCTGAATACAGTAATAGATTAATATCTGGAATATTTCTTTGGAAAAGCAGTTATTGTATTTTCATGGCGTGTGGGTTGCCTATATCTTTTAGAGGTGTTTGTGAATTTAAAAAATGTGTACAAGAATATTGGGTTGGATTACAGTGGACTTTTTTTTTTTTTTTTTTTTTTTTTTTTGCTCTTCGTAGTACATTACATTCACTTTTATTTTCATTAGTGCAATCACCCTCTCTCTCCATTCTCAGTTTATGTGTTTCTGACACATAATCTAGACCCGGTTAATTCTGAATGTCGATTTTTTTTTTCCTGCCTTGTATGATTAGCTCAGGGATACATGCATCAATGATACACATTCAGAATCAGAAAAATAAAGAGCCTTTTCTTTGGATTATTGGAAAATGTTGCAGGCACTTTTTTAACATAGAGGAATGTGAGGCTAGAAATGGTGGAACACCACATGCAGAAGGTAAAAAGACAAAGAAGGAATATGGAGAGATAAGTGAACTCCTGCATAAACCTGTTTTAAGTTTGATCTACTTATAGATTTCTTAGTTGCCTAGCAAATAAATTCATTTTCTATTTGTTGTGTTGCCCAATTTGAGTTGGATTGTGAGTCCTATGGAGTTAAGATAAAAATATCTTAACTGATCCATTACACAATTCAGAAAACTGTTGTAAATCTAAATCAATGTATTTATGCTGAATCCCCTTTATTTGATTGTTATACCCTCATCTGCCCTTATAAACTAAATAGTTAAATATCCTAAAAAGGTATATAAGATTTTTATAGAAAATGTGTAGTAAATCATATCTACAAAAGGTTTTCCATGAGAAAAATATCACAACCCATCCCACCACTAATATATATATATAAACCCATATATATACGCACACATATTTCTTTTTTTTTTTCTCTGCAGCAATGCTCATGCTTTGGCTTTAAATTAACCACCCAATTTTCTCTAACATCCTCTGCAAATATAAAGGAATTGAAGGAAGAAAAAGTACGTGATACTGCCTTTCTATCAGACACATTTATTACTTAAATTACTTAGCATGTATAAAATCTTCCTACTGTCTCACCCAAGAAAAGTAAAAACACTCTATCACAGGTCCACCTTAGGTCCATCTCCTTGAGCCAATTCTGCTATTTAAATTCCTTCTGCTTTCTCCATTTTTCTTTCATAGTATGATATTTTTTCCTGTCATGTTGCTATTTGTTGTTCATAAATTCAAAGGCATAACCAGTGCATGCAAATCACAATGTTTTTATGAGAAGAGGAGTTTAGTGCCAGTACAAAGATTTATGACATTATATATTTTTTTACTTGCTATTAGTCACACAGGCATTTTAATGTAGAGATTAATTTTTAATAACTCTTCTATTTGCATCTCTGGACTTATTGATTTGAAACATGGTGGTGGTGGAGATCAGGATGTCTTTTTATAGTCAAAGGAACTTTAAATTAAAAAAAGCCTTTCCCATAAGTCTGCACATTTCTTACAATCATATTCACTGAGCTGAAAAATGCTTTGTTATTTGAAAATGATCATAGTGGACATATTATGTGACTTCTCCAAATTCTATTTAATTTTGAAGGTACTACATAATATATTCCTTTGGCAATATGAAGAAAGAAACTCACCCTGTCTTTTTTCTATTTAAAAACATATTCAAAATAAATGCAAAAGACCATAGTTTAGTAAAACCTAGTCTTTTTAAGAGGATAAAGATGCCATGGTGTACTTTCTTTCATTTTACTCAATCAAAAACTTACTCTTACAAGCAATCTATTATTAAATTTAGCTTACAGTGAATTCGACAAGCAAAAGTCTGACTTAAAGAAAAAAATATGAATCAGCTAGAAATCAGCACAACACACAAACACACACAATTATAATGGACAAATTTTTTTTTTTAATTTTTTATTTTTTATAAACATATATTTTTATCCCCAGGGGTACAGGTCTGTGAATCACCAGGTTTACACACTTCACAGCACTCACCAAATCACATACCCTCCCCAATGTCCATAATCCCACCCCCTTCTCCCAAACCCCCTCCCCCCGGCAACCCTCATTTTGTTTTGTGAGATTAAGAGTCACTTATGGTTTGTCTCCCTCCCAATCCCATCTTGTTTCATTGATTCTTCTCGTACCCACTTAAGCCTCCATGTTGCATCACCACTTCCTCATATCAGGGAGATCATATGATAGTTGTCTTTCTCTGCTTGACTTATTTCGCTAAGCATGATACGCTCTAGTTCCATCCATGTTGTTGCAAATGGCAAGATTTCATTTCTTTTGATGGCTGCATAGTATTCCATTGTGTATATATACCACATCTTCTTGATCCATTCATCTGTTGATGGACATCTAGGTTCTTTCCATAGTTTGGCTATTGTGGACATTGCTGCTATAAACATTCGGGTGCATGTGTCCCTTTGGATCACTACATTTGTATCTTTAGGGTAAATACCCAATAGTGCAATTGCTGGGTCATAGGGCAGTTCTATTTTCAACATTTTGAGGAACCTCCATGCTGTTTTCCAGAGTGGCTGCACCAGCTTGCATTCCCACCAACAGTGTAGGAGGGTTCCCCTTTCTCCGCATCCTCGCCAGCATCTGTCATTTCCTGACTTGTTGATTTTAGCCATTCTGACTGGTGTGAGGTGATATCTCATTGTGGTTTTGATTTGTATTTCCCTGATGCCGAGTGATATGGAGCACTTTTTCATGTGTCTGTTTGCCATCTGGATGTCTTCTTTGCAGAAATGTCTGTTCATGTCTTCTGCCCATTTCTTGATTGGATTATTTGTTCTTTGGGTGTTGAGTTTGCTAAGTTCTTTATAGATTCTGGACACTAGTCCTTTATCTGATATGTCGTTTGCAAATATCTTCTCCCATTCTGTCAGTTGTCTTTTGATTTTGTTAACTGTTTCCTTTGCTGTGCAAAAGCTTTTGATCTTGATGAAATCCCAGTAGTTCATTTTTTCCCTTGCTTCCCTTGCCTTTTGAGTTGTTCCTAGGAAGATGTTGCTGCGGCAGAGGTCGAAGAGGTTGCTGCCCGTGTTCTCCTCAAGGATTTTGATGGATTCCTTTCGTACATTGAGGTCCTTCATCCATCTTGAGTCTATTTTTGTGTGTGGTGTAAGGAAATGGTCCAATTTCATTTTTCTGCATGTGGCTGTCCAATTTTCCCAGCACCATTTATTGAAAAGGCTGTCTTTTTTCCATTGGACATTCTTTGCTGCTTTGTTGAAGATTAGTTGACCATAGATTTGAGGGTCTATTTCTGGGCTCTCTATTCTGTTCCATTGATCTATGTGTCTGTTTTTGTGCCAGTACCATGCTGTCTTGATGATGACAGCTTTGTAATAGAGCTTGAAGTCCGGAATTGTGATGCCACCAACGTTGGCTTTCTTTTTCAATATCCCTTTGGCTATTCGAGGTCTTTTCTGGTTCCATATAAATTTTAGAATTATTTGTTCCATTTCTTTGAAAAAGATGGATGGTACTTTGATAGGAATTGCATTAAATGTGTAGATTGCTTTAGGTAGCATAGACATTTTCACAATATTTATTCTTCCAATCCAGGAGCATGGAACATTTTTCCATTTCTTTGTGTCTTCCTCAATTTCTTTCATGAGTACTTTATAGTTTTCTGAGTATAGATTCTGTGTCTCTTTGGTTAGGTTTATTCCTAGGTATCTTATGGTTTTGGATGCAATTGTAAATGGGATTGACTCCTTAATATCTATTTCTTCTGTCTTGCTGTGGTGGTGTAGAGAAATGCAACTGATTTCTGTGCATTGATTTTATATCCTGACACTTTACTGAATTCCTGTATAAGTTCTAGCAGTTTTGGAGTGGAGTCTTTTGGGTTTTCCACATATAGTATCATATCATCTGCGAAGAGTGATAATTTGACTTCTTCTTTGCCGATTTGGATGCCTTTAATTTCCTTTTGTTGTCTGATTGCTGAGGCTAGGACCTCTAGTACGATGTTGAATAGCAGTGGTGATAATGGACATCCCTGCCGTGTTCCTGACCTTAGCGGAAAAGCTTTCAGTTTTTCTCCATTGAGAATGATATTTGCGGTGGGTTTTTCATAGATGGCTTTGATGATATTGAGGTATGTGCCCTCTATCCCTACACTTTGAAGAGTTTTGATCAGGAAGGGATGCTGTACTTTGTCAAATGCTTTTTCAGCATCTATTGAGAGTATCATATGGTTCTTGTTCTTTCTTTTATTGATGTGTTGTATCACATTGACTGATTTGCGGATGTTGAACCAACCTTGCAGCCCTGGAATAAATCCCACTTGGTCGTGGTGAATAATCTTTTTAATGTACTGTTGAATCCTATTGGCTAGTATTTTGTTGAGTATTTTCGCATCTGTGTTCATCAAGGATATCGGTCTATAGCTCTCTTTTTTGGTGGGATCCTTGTCTGGTTTTGGGATCAAGGTGATGCTGGCCTCATAAAATGAGTTTGGAAGTTTTCCTTCCATTTCTATTTTTTGGAACAGTTTCAGGAGAATAGGAATTAGTTCTTCTTTAAATGTTTGGTAGAATTCCCCCGGGAAGCCGTCTGGCCCTGGGCTTTTGTTTGTTTGGAGATTTTTAATGACTGTTTCAATCTCCTTACTGGTTATGGGTCTGTTCAGGCTGTCTATTTCTTCCTGGTTCAGTTGTGGTAGTTTATATGTTTCTAGGAATGCATCCATTTCTTCCAGATTGTCGAATTTATTGCCGTAGAGTTGCTCATAGTATGTTCTTATAATAGTTTGTATTTCTGTGGTGTTAGTTGTGATCTCTCCTCTTTCATTCATGATTTTATTTATTTGGGTCCTTTCTCTTTTCTTTTTGATAAGTCGGGAAAATACAACGGTTCAAAATCTGTGGGACACAACAAAGGCAGTCCTGAGAGGAAAATATATAGCGGTACAAGCCTTTCTCAAGAAACAAGAAAGGTCTCAGGTACACAACCTAACCCTACACCTAAAGGAGCTGGAGAAAGAACAAGAAAGAAACCCTAAGCCCAGCAGGAGAAGAGAAATCATAAAGATCAGAGCAGAAATCAATGAAATAGAAACCAAAAAAACAATAGAACAAATCAACGAAAGTAGGAGCTGGTTCTTTGAAAGAATTAATAAAATTTATAATGGACAAATTTTAAAAAGCTCTAAATGTCTAAATATTTAACGACTAGAATTGATTAATGGTACATTCACAAAATGATGTATTTTGTAGTTATTCAAATATAGATTATAGAATAATATTGATGACATGAAAAAGAATTCATGATATTTTAAGATTAAAAAGCTTCCATGAGTAAAAACTAATACTTGAAATGAGAGATGTGTATACAAGTGTGCAGAAAATGCTGCCATAATAAATTATAGTGTGCTAATCATTGTTATCACTTGGTGATATGACTGCAAGCTGTTTTTCACTTTCATCCATATTTTCCATCATAAAATTTATTATTTTAATATTGGATGAGTTACTTTAAAAGATATAGACATGCAGGCATCTTGAGGGATCTATAAATAAGTTAATCTGTACTTACACTTAAGAAGCATGAAAAGAATGATGTTCTCTATGAAGCTGCACAGAAATGGAATAAACTCCCTTGAGAGTAGACTTACTTTTGTAGTAATAATAGTCTGGTTATTTGGACCAACCTTCATAATCCATAAAGCATGACAACTAGGAACACTTAAGAAAAGTTAAACACATCTTCCCGGAAGCATAATAGTTACAAAGTGCTATGGACTGAATTTTGTCCTCCCTCTACAAATTCATGTATTGAAGCCCTAGTCTTGAATGTGATGGTATATGCAGATAGGGCCTTTGGGAAGTGATTACTTTTAGATGAGATCATATGTCCAGAGCCCTCATGAGGGATTTATAAGAAGATACATGAAAAAGTGAGCTGTTTACTATGTGAGGATACAACAAGCAGTTGTCTAGAAAGCAGGAAGAGGGTCCTTACTAGACAGTTAATCTGCCAGCACATGATGCTGGACTGTCCAAGCTCCAGAACTGTGAGAAAAAAATTTCTGTCGTTTAAGCCGCCCAGTCTCTGGTGTTTTGTTACAACAATTTGAGCTAAGAAACTAGGAGCAGGGGTAAGTATTGTTCACTTGCCTGGGAGAAGGAAGTTCAAAGGAGCAAGACAGCCATTAAAATTATTACTGGGAAAGAAGATTTTCTGATTAAAAAAGAAATAGCTAAGAGACTGAAAAAGACTGTGTGAGTCTTAATTGTCTCAAGTTTACAAATGATGAGGCCCTCGTAGTAGGAAAAGCTATAGAATTTAATGTCTGTTGACAATAAATCAGCTTTTACATGAACTCTAACTGATCTTTGATTCACTTAGGTGGTCTAGAATAATCTCAGGACTTCACATTTACATGATTCCAGATTGCTAGTGCTCCTAGTTGTGTGTAGAATAAAATAAAACTCTGCATGTATAAAATAGCATCACCCTAGACACATTCCCTTTTTTAAAAATATACTTTCCTGTAACTTGAGGTATATCTAGGCCTATGAAGAGATAAAACAATAGAAATGAGAACCAGCACTGACGACAGATAATAGAAAACAAACCCTCATGTACTACAAATGGTGGAATTACTATTATAGATAGTAAAGCAGGTATAGTTATGTTTATAGAAATAATAGCTGACATTAAAAATTTTAGCAAAGAGGTAGAAATTTAAAAAGGCATTATTACAGATTTGAAAAAATAATCTAGAAATTCTAAAAATTAAAAATGTAATCACCTGAATTTAGAACACAATGAATAGATTTCACTGTCAACTAGAAAAAAGAAACTATCCCATATGAAGTCTGGGAAAATAATATAGAAGAGAGAACATAAAAGATACATTAATCCAGTCTAAGATTTATTTCATTAGAGTCTCAAAGGACAACAAGAGAGAATGGGACAGAAGTAGTATATAAAGAGACAAGAGAGAAAACATCTCCAAATTGGTGAATATCATTTACAGAATCAAAAGGCCAATATTCTTCAAGAAAGATACATAAGAAAAAATTTGCACCTATAAACATTATAGTGAAAATACTATAAAGACATTGAAGGGTGTAGGTAGATGGAGGGACCCTTAAAAATCAGTCAGAAAAAATAAAAAGATCACATTCAAGGATAATCAGGTTATTTTTATTAATTACTTTTCAGTTGTAACCATGAAAACCAAAGAAAATACTTGCCAACCTAAAATTACATACAATGTGAAAATATATTTTAAGAATAAGAGTGAAATACATATTCAGTGAAACAAATAGAAACTCACATAAAAATAAATACTAAAAGCTGAGCTTTAGCCTTAAAATGAATTCAAATGGAAAACACACACAGAAAGAAACAAGTAAGAATGAAAAGGTTATTGTATGCATAACTTTAGAAGAACATAGATTGCTTAAAATAATAATCACATCTTATGTCTTCTAATATTCATAACATATTTTATCAGTGAACAGTTAAATAAAATTAGAATTTTGTAAGTTCTCTGCATTTTCCTTGGGGAGGAGGGCAAAATTGTAAGTTAACAACCAGAATTTGACAAATCAAGAATTTTTAATCTCTAGAACTGAGTCTTTAACAAACTAATACAGAAATCAAAATATATAAAAGATCATGGATCACAAATCAGGAAAGGAAGGAAAAAGAAACAGAATAGGTGTAACAAAGAGAAAAGTTCTTAAACTAGATAATTTAAACCACAAAATAACTGCAGTTAAATAAAATGCAAATGGACTAAACTTTCCCAATAAAAATGAATAGATTCAGAAAAAAAAACCCACTTTATGGTCTTACAAGAAATACAACAACAGTAAAAGAATACAAAAGTAAATAAGTAAATAAAAAATGAAATTCTAGAAGACAACTCTAAGATAAGCCAGGTAAACCCTTACGAGGTCAAACTTACATAAATTGTATTAATATCACACAATATAGATGTTAAAGAAAAATTATAACTTTAATTCATAATGTTTCAATCAGGAAGATATCACATTTCAAATATATATTTATTAAAATAACCTTAAAAATATATAAATAAAATTGACAGAGACAAAAGAGGAAATACACAATATAATTAAGAATTATAGTGAGAAGTATCTTTAACTTCAACTCTTCTCAATAATTTTAGAATCCACAGACAAAGATCAGTAGGTATATACAAGATTTAAGCAACATGTTAACAAATGCCTTAATTGACATATATAGATTATTATACACTATCAAACAGAATATACATTAAAGCATACATTGACTAGTCACAACAACAAAAATTACTGTATGCTAGATCATAAAGCCAGTCTCTGGACATTCCAGATATTTGAAATAGAGCATGTTCCTGGTGACAGTACAACCAGTGTAGAAACCAAGCATGCAAAATGCCAATATGTTTAGAAATTTAGAAATATTCCCCCATATCCTCGATGAATTAATGATTCATTATTAATGACAATAGACATTTAAAAATAATTTAAAATCTAAAATAAAAATACAACCTATGAACATTTGGGGTTAGCAGCTAACATGATATGTATAAAGGAATTTATGACATTACACTTAAACTAATAAAAGTTTTTCTTCTTAAAATATGGATATAATTATAATTAGATTTAACTTGTTTAGATCTTGATTTCACTGCTTTTCATTATTTGTTTTACATGGAACATTTTAAACTTTATTTTCCGTAGGTTTTTCTTTTAAATATGGTTTAAAACATGTATTAACACATTTTTCAATGGAAAATATAATTAGACTGTTTCTAATAGAAAATAAGTCTGATAGAGCTGATGTTTTGACAACAGGATTGATTGTGCCAATTGGGATAAATGAGTATAATCTTAAGCTCTAGGATTTAGAAACCATTTTAAGCATAATATGAGTTAAGGCATTAGATTAAAAAAAATCTTATGAGAAAAGGGATTTAAATTACTATTTTTAACCCTTTCTGAACTGTTTAGGCTTAAAATAATGGCTCCTAATAATAAGAAAACAGACTGATTAATCCTTTTTAGAATATTTCTGCCAAATTAAGAAAGTGAGTGAACTTAATGGCTGACATATTTTTGTATAAGCAAGATGGTTTCCAACCTATTACTACCAAAAATTTCAAATTGTCTCTTAACCTAGTCAGGTGAAAGATTATCAAAAATTAATTTTATGACAGTGTCATGCAATTCAGATTGTTTTCAAAATCAGAGCAACCCAGCAATTATTTTAAAAAGTCTATCTCCATGTGCTTTTAATATTTCTATCTAATTTTTTCTGAAAATAAAATCAATGACTTTTTTATTAGCATATAATGTATTACTTGTTTCAAGAGTACAGGTCTGTGATTCATCAGTCTTACACAATTCACAGCACTCACCGTAGCACATACCCTCCCCGATGTCCATCACCCAGCCACCCCATCCCTCCCACCCCATCCAATCCAGCGACCCTCAGTTTGTTTCCTGAGATTAAGAGTTTCCTATGATTCTTCTCCCTCTCTGGTTTCGTCTTAAGGAATTTGAGAAACAAGGCAAAGTATCATAGGGGAAGAGGGGGGAAATGAAACAAGGCAAAATCAATGTTTTTATTAAAATGAGAAAATGGAAAAAAATAAAATGAGAAAGTGGAATAGAGTTGATTCCATTCAAACCCTATTTTGTTCTACCAATAAATAATACTTGATAAATAACGAAGTTATAAAGTTCAATATATCTCATTAAGTCACTTTTCTGCAAATTACCTCTTTATACTTAATAATTATCAAAATGTGTAATATATTATTTGGATTCATTGGTCTTGTTTTGTAAATGAAATTTAAACTACAAGAATTTTAATAGTATCTTCCATCATAGGAAATGGAGAAAAATATGTATCTATTATTTCAAAATATTAGGGTTGGGTGATAGATACTGTGACAGAGCCTTAATTAATTTTATCTATGTAATTAGTATGTCCAGCATATACATGAGGAAAAACTCTGTGTGAATATCTGAAACTCTGTCTTACTTTTATAAACCTTCCTCCAAGACTAATTTATTCTTTGACAATAAGTGATCTCATCACCCAATTTACAATAAATTTAAAACCATTAGAAACCATTAAAAGAGCCTCCCTTATCCAATGTACATATCTCAGTAAATGTATATTGGAATGGGGAGTGTATTTAATTATGGCATTAATTAATTATGGTTAAATAATATATAATATATTATGATATAATAGTAATTTATATAATAATGAATAATAACATGATGTATATTATTTTATATAATTATATATTATATTCTATAGTATAAATAAAATAAATATTATTTTATATAATAATATGTTAAAATAAATTATATTTATTTAATTATGGTACTGCTTCTTAGAGAAGAATGCCAACAGTTTTATTTTTTTTTAAAGTTTTATTTATTTATTTATTTATTTTAGAGAGAGAGCAAGAGTGCTATGGGGAGGGGCAGAGGGACAGAATAAGAGAGAAAAGTAGACTTCCTGCTGAGCATGGAGCCCAACATAAGGCTCCATCCTACAACCTTAAGACTGTGACCTTAGCTGAAATCCAGAGTAGGAAGCTTAACTGACTGAGCCACACAGATGCCCCCTTTTTAAAAGATTAATTTATTATTTCAGTAGAGGGAGAGAGAGAGAGAGAGAGTCTTAAGCAGACTTCCTGCTAAGTGTGGAGCCCAAGGTAGGGCTTTTCACAACCTTGAAATCAGGACCTGAGCAGAAACCAAGAGTCCCACATGTAACTGACCATACGACCCAGATGCCTCAATGCCAACAGTTTTCTGATTAATCTTTATAGGAATTACACTGAAAGCAATTTCTCCTGAACCTCCTGTGGGTTTTTCTTCTCCATCTTTATACCCATAGTACTAATTAGCACATTGTGCTGGCACATAATATGTATTAAAAATCTATTTGTTAGATGTGTGGAGGAATGAATTAACAAATGACTAGCTAGTTGGATGCCTGGCAACATTTTAAAAAGGTACATTCTTATTAGCAGAATATGGAAATAACTTAGAAATGGGCTTCTAGAATAGAGACCAAGGATGAATACATTAAAAGTGTTGTTCAAGAATGATTATCTTATGGGACACCTGGGTGGCTTAGTCAGTCAAGATTCTGGCTCTTGATTTCAACTCAGGTCATGATTTCAGTGTCCTGAGATTGAGTCCCATGTCAGGCTCTGTGCTAGGTCTAGAACCTGCTTAAGATTTTCTTTCTCTCCCTCTCCCCTTTCCACTCTCCCCAGAAGCTCCATCCTCTCTCTCTCTCTCTAGAAAGAAGGAAGGAAGGAAGAAAGGGAGGAAAAAAGGGAAAAAGAGAGAAAGAGAATGACTGACTTATGGAAATAATAGCTTTTTTATTTAAGAAGAAGATAGTCATGATAAAAAATCTTAGTCATTCACATACTCCCTCCAGTTAAGAATTAGATTGTAAAGAGAGTTTCAGTGAGAATATTTGTAAGGACCAGAAGTTTTTGCTATATTTTTTTACTCTATATTTTTGCCATATTTTTTACTGTATGTTTTCATATGCCACAGAAGTAATGCTTTGGATAATATTCTTATTCATAAAAGGTCATTATTTTGTCTCAGAAAATCTGAGTATTCTAAATACCTTGGTCTCGCATCTCTTAGATTTTATAAATGTGTTTCAATTTTTTAACTTATTTATTTTTCATGAACATTTGGTTTTTCAGTCTTTGCTAAAGATAAAAATGAACTAGTTATATACTATAATTTGCCTATGAGGCAATGCCAAAGGGCAATCCTAATTTATATAGCTAAGTGGATCATTAATATACACATAAACAGCAATCATTTTTCAGTGTCAGTGGTCCTATTGTAAGTGCAATATTCTAACAGCGCTCTTAAAGACCGTATTTTCTAAATATCTTTAGCTGTTTTTTTAAAGATTTTTTTTTAATATAATCTCTACATCCAATGTGGGACTCAAAGTTACAACCCCAAGATCAGAAGTCACATGTTGTACCAACTGAGCAAGCCAGGTGCCACCAAATTTCTGTAACATTTTTGAAGTTTGTAATTTATCCCATTTTCTATATTTTGGAGAATCAGAATAATTACAATGTTTCTTCTAGTATTAAAATAAAAGCAGACTTAGTATCTGTGAATATCAAATATATTTTTGTACATTGATTCTGGGCATATTTCCAGTACAGTATAGCTTTATTAAAAGTTATTAATTTCAAAATTTCCCATGTATTTATATGCTTGAGCCCTTTCTATCACATGGAAGGGTTATGTTTTCATTAAAATATTTTGCAAAAACAAGTTATACACACACACACACACAAACACACACACACACACACGCCACCATTCAATTTGATAAAGTAAGGCAAATAGTTGCAAACAATTAGCTCGCCTTTGTAAAACTTTAGCTTTTAAACTATTGTCAAAAACAATCCAAATTAAAATGATTTTTGTACTTCCTAAGAGAAATACATGCTACAGTCTCTGGTTTTAAATATACATAAGACATAAATGGAAACATACACGTGCTTTCTATCTACCAAGGTGGGTAGAGATCAGAGGTAAAAAATAGATGAAGTCACAGCAGACTTTAGAAGGGTTCATCTTTGTGTGGTTGTCAGCCCTGTGGACATTTAATGTCCTAGGTATATCTAAATACATTATTTTTAATGGAATTTATTAGTGAATGTAGCTTTATTTATTAGCGTATCAACTAGATAAGATCAAGGATGTTTCTTTTTTCACCTCATTCTACCTTTTTAAATCACTAAATATAAGAGAATAAAAATTTCATAGATCTGAAAATACAGTTGGAAAGAATTTTACCCTTTTCAAAAATAGATATGCACACCAATATTCAACACCTTCATAAAAAATCCATCCTATTTACAGCTCTAATAAACCCCCATTAAATCACAGTAATCATGTGCTAGAGAACAGGTGTTTTAAATCACTAAATTTGGAAGTGGAGTGAAGTTGAAGGAGCATGTTGGAAGCTTTTCATTGGCTGAGTGTGGCTGCAGTTTCCAT
This sequence comes from Mustela putorius furo, assembly GCF_011764305.1. Lineage (NCBI taxonomy): Eukaryota > Metazoa > Chordata > Mammalia > Carnivora > Mustelidae > Mustela > Mustela putorius. The sequence continues at coordinate 11,851,331 of NW_025421375.1, forward strand.
GGCAATTCCACCCTGGTTCCCAAATCTTCTTCTCACTCTTTCAAAATGCAGTGGAAAATACTATTTAGTATGAGGACAAAAAAATTGGGTCAAATTATCATCACTTATTTAGCTAGAAACAGCAATAGGAATAGTGAGAACCATGTGTGGACTCTCCTTTACAATTCGCTCACATTTTATGCCATCTACGTTCATTTATGCATATTTTCTATGCCCTCTTCTGTTAACATATGTTGCAAAAGAAAAATACCCATAGGGCAACAGCTTGTTTCAATAATCATCATTTATGGAGAGAAAATGCCAGTCATACACAATCACACTTGGTGTTTATACTTAAAGTGTTACATATTTGGATGCATTAAAATCATTATCAAGTAAAATTAACTCAATACTCCAAGGTCCTATGACATTTCCAAATTGGGTTGCACCTGACCCGTTTTGTAGAGTTGGTATTACCATTAGAGTTGGAGCAGGAGATGGACATAGACCAAGAGATATTACTAAGTAGCTCAGTTGAGAAAGGAAGGACAATATAAAAAACATACACACAGCATGGGAATCCTCTTAACCAGGACTCTGCTCTTACAGGGCAAAAAGGCAAGGTCCTTCTAGACTTTGAACTGTGGCAAGACTACACATGTATAGGGGCTACTCTATGAAAGTTGAATATGCCTGAAAAAAAATTATGACTATGATCTAATACAGTTTAAACAGTCTCATACTATTTCCTATTTATGACATAAATTACAATTTCAGCTCGTAACCCAAGAAGAGAAATAACCATGCTGTGGCTCTGAAGTTTTATGAATCTGTAAAGACAGAAAAGAGTAAAGACACTGTAGGAGCAGAGATAACAAAGGGTAAATGAGCAAGGTTGAGTTTCCCACTTGTGATTACTTCACTGAGGAACTTAGAAAAATAGCCCTCATAGAGAGCATATGACTTTAAAATGAGAGTGACTACAGAAGACAAGACAGGATAATAATCCCCAAGTTTAGACTGTTTGGTTCTTAAAAGTGGCACCAAATTGGGGATGAAACTACAAGAATCTGGCGAAGACAGGTAGTAATGTAAATCAGGATAAATTAGGTAAAGACAGACTCTGTACCTCAGATTACACTTTTCAAGAGCCTGTCCCTTAAAAATCTTTCTTTCTAAAATGCTTAGGTATTTTGAATATCTCAGAGAGCTGTAAAATAAATTCACAATCTTTGAAGTCAGAATCCTGGTTTTGAATTTCGACTGAATCAGCTAAAGTTACTTCTTTCTTACCTCCAAGTTTTGGTTTTCTCTTTTGTAAAGTGGGAACAAGTATATAAATCTTGCATGTTTGCTGTGGCGACTAAAGACAATACATGTGTTGCCTCAGGTACAGAGCAAATACAAAGTAAATATGTTTTCTTCTATTTTCTTCCCTTCCTCTGACCCCTTATCTGATGGTATAGGAAATGAATACAGTATAAGCAGGAAGAAAAAGCCATAAAACATAATGGCGACTTTCGTTGTGATGATGCTTCCCCACCCCAGTAATAAACACTGAGATAGTAAAGAAGGGGGAGTTATCAGGGCAGAACACTGGCTCATGGAGGTCTTCTATCTGGGACTGTTCCCTTTCGTAAGTGTGGCTAATACCACTTGTTTTTTTTTGGCAATAAAACACCTATGTCCTCAGAGAGGCTGAGTGTTTTCTGTTTCAGAAAGTGGGGTCTGTGAGCATAAAGAATAAAGTTCTGATAATTATCTCCTGAGAAGTTTCTGAGAAGTCACCTGAGAAGTTTCTGGTGATGGCTCTGAAAGTAGGAGTAAATGTAAGCCATAAATTCCTTTACTTCAGCCAGATAGTTTCCCAATCAAGCCCAATATCCACACTGTGATCTTTGAAGCTAAATGACCTATGTTTGCATTTCAGATTCCTAATAGAGTTACAATCCTTTATCTCTGTTAGCTCCTTCAGTCTTCATTATTCTAAACCTAGAACCATTTAATCTTTTTACATCCTTTATCACTCTGTTTTCCCTAGACCATGTTCCTCTTTTTGGTATTTTCTAGGAACTTCAGCTTTTAGAGAACTAAGTCTTGCCAAATCCCAAGTCTTACCACCTTGTGACAATTATTCCAGAAAGGGAAATATATTTTTAAAAAGTGCAAAGATGTTGGGTCCCCTCAAAAATGGGAACCCCAATAATGGGTCCATGATTAAAGGAGCGAGACTGATACAAAGCGAAATTCAAAGCTTTATTTCACGCCAAGCATCAAGAATCAAACAGACCATCAAACAGACTGGTCGGGGCCGCCCCTTACAGAGAGGACGACCCCTTCCTGCTTTCCAGACTAACTTTTATAGAGCAAAGGCCATGTGGTTGGGCCTGGCCACACACAGGTGGCCAGTGAAATTGTAACACACAGAGAAAGTTGCACAGTGATGCTAGGTAACCAATTGAATTACAATTTATCCTAGTAGACATTTGAACCAGCCTATCACCTTGTTCAGAATTGGCGCCCAAAAGGCGCCCCAAGGGTGGGGCCCATACTCCTTGGTAGCTAGGAGACAGTATGCACCTCCACTGATCGAATACCTCCACCTGATCTGACCCACCCTTGTACTTGGACTGTGTTACCTGTGACTGCTTTCTGGGACTTGTTTTTAAGTAAGTTCCTCCCCACTCCAGGGGGTGGGTGGGGCAACGTCAATTTTACAACTGGGGTGGGGCTGCTCTGGCCAAGTAGGCACTTACAAAGGAAAAAGTTTTTCTTAAAGTTCCTGCTTCCCTGATGCTGAAATGTTTTATAGTGCAACCCTAAAGAAGAGGATGTGTTATTCCTTATTTTAAGGAGGCCCTATTGTGTTTCCTCTAAAAAAAGAGTTGAGAAATTTGGGGAGGATGTTTATAAGGAATAGAGTGGATCTTCCACTCTTAGCATACTTCTCTTTCTGTGATTAAAGGAAGACTACCCAGAGAGAGGAGTTAATTCTTCCTTCTGGTTTCTTACCTAATTTCATGTTTAAGAGAATATGACTGATGCACGTGGCCTTCCCAGTGCACCTAACCTGAGGGATCATGGGGAAGTATAGGGAGCACAGTGGACATAGGAAAGACTGGGTGGGATTCTTACATCCCCCCCTCTCCACAAATGCATACAGTATCACACTTTACTGATAGCTTATTCTTGTAAGAATATCAAGGCTTCCTGATTCTATCCAGATCCCTGAAGGACCATTTACCATTCTGCATACATCATCACATGGGAAATTCCTACTGAAGCAATATTGCAAATGTGATTTATTATAATCTTGTACATGTCTGTGTTTTATAGCACTTTAATGCACGCTTCTACTATATGGTCCATGTTTCTGTATTGAAGTTATTTTATTGCATATATTTCTTTCACCTTGTTTACTATAAAGTACCGGAAAGTAAGACATTTGCTTATGTTTTGTTTGTTTTAAAATTTCAGCCTATGCCCTTATCCATTCAACATTCATTTAACAAGTTCTACAGGACAAATACTGAGCTAAAAAATAAATAAAACATGATCCCTTCCCTCTAGAATCTCATATTGGTGAGCTGTTTTGAGCACTTACTATGTGCCAGAGGCATTATTGCTTTTCATTTAAACATTAACCTTAAGGAGGAAATATTTTATCCCATTTTATGTAGATAGACACCAAGAATCAAAAAGAATTCTAACAAAGGGCTTTCTGGAAGCAATCCCAGAGAGTTGAGAATGAACTGCTTATAAAGAGAAATCTAAAAATATATAGAAAAAGAGAAAGTAAATTCAGAAAAGTTGGAAAAAAATATGAAACACACAGACACACACACATACACACACACACACAAACACACACCCTAGAAAAAATGAGCCTAAATGGGTTATCTGAAGTTTTTGCTTTATTTAGCACGCTGTCAAGATGGTAAATTAGCAGATAGAAAGCTATTTCAGAGAAACACCTGTCTAGAAATTAAACAAGAACCTTGGTGTATAGGTCTATTTAACCCAAAACTATACTATAATTTCCAGTTCCAAAGTTGTGAGATTAAGGAGCAGATATTTCTCGTATCTTTTTGTTGGTCTTTAGATAGTGTTTTCACACCATATAAATAAGTAACCAAAGAGCATCTATATATGTAATTGACATGCATTTGAGCAAATTAAGTCTATTTACTTCATAACTTAGTAATAGTACAAGAAATTAGAAATGTCAAATCACTTATTCCATTTCTACTGTTGTTCAGCTGATGGTGCCATACCAAAAAATTTTTTTTCCAATTTCTAGATCTTCAAATCTTGAACTCTTAGCACTGTGTAGAGATATCAGATTAAAGACCATTTAAAATGTCCCTTTATTTGGAAAGTCAATACTAATGACACTGATTCATCCCAAACAATGAGGTACTATATGACTATGATGTCCTTGTGGATATATCTTAAGAATAAGGATAACACTTTCATATATTTATTTTAGTTTTATAGAACTGTGAAATCGTTGGATTCTTTACAACCATCTGTTTCTGTCAGTGGTCTTTTTTCTGTCGTTTCCCCCATAATTGCTCCCATTTATTGATAAGTAATATATTGAAAGCAGAAAGATAAGTATACAAGTTTTACCTCCTCATATCATTCATGAGAACAATTAGCAGTGTCTTTGTACATTATCAGGAAGACACTAAGATAAAGTTCAAAGAAAAATAAAAGAAAGCCCCATCTTTGGATTTAACTCATCTGAGTCCAAATCCATTTTGGCATTTTTTATTTTTAAGGCTTTGTAAAAGTTATTTAAACTTATGAGCCTCCGAATTTTTAATAATGTTACTATTCTGTTTTGTGAGAGATGTATAAGATACATGCAGAGTTCCTGGCCTACTATCAGACCCATATATTTGCTAAGTGAATGGTAATTCCCACCTTTTCCTCAGACCTCAGTTCTGAGCCATTGTATCTGCTCTTTAAAGAGCCATTATATAGGAGCACACCCTCTTGCATTTGGAGAAAGAAGAGGGCATTTGGACTACTCAGGGATTTAGGACTTCTGTATTCAGCTTTTGCCTACTCTGTGATCTTTTAAGTTCAAAGTGGACCCTGACCTTAGATATAAGACAGTATATTTAAAAGCACCAGAGAACTGGCCCTGAATATTTATCAGCTGAATCTTAAATAAGAACCTACTGGATTTCACAGAAAGAGGATTCTGCTAGCTTCCTGAACTTAGGAAAGATGCATGGTTGATCTGCGTGGTTTCCTAAGTCAATAAAATAAAGTATTAGGCAATATCAAGCAGGGCATGTTAGAAATGCAAGGCACTGCTCCTTCTTCCAGAGCACCTAACAAATATCAGATCCATTATGAAGCTCCTTTCTTCTGGGATGGGGGCTCAAAATTCTGTCCAACATGGCATTTGTGCTGGAGATGTAAGTTGATTGTTATTTGTCACTGCTTGGGTTATATATTTCTTTAACTCCCTTCCATTTTTAATCGCACATTCTATGATTATTATTATAATGAGACCCATTCGTTATTACTGCATTAGAGTTACATCCTCAAGGGTCAATCGAGTGCATATGGCTTTTTGTCCCAGCCTACTCTGCTTTTTTAGTCTTCTGTTTGCTCTATAAATATAAAGATTATTAGCTATAAAGCAGTCAAAATTTGGGGGATGGCTGCCAAAAATCATGATTAGTTTTATAATCAATGATCTATAGTCCTTCTTCTGGCAGTAATTAGACAAAATAATTCATGCTTATGGAAATAATAAAACCATGTCTTATAAAGAGGAAAAAATGCCTCTTTTTTCTCCAGAGAAGAATAACATTCAAGTAACTAAAACAGTGGTATGAAATCACTGTGATATAAAATTTAACAAGGACAAGGACTTCTCAGAATTCATCCTTATCTTTTACCCACTACAGTTTATAACTTTATCATTTAAGCTATCATTCTGTAGAATCTTCTTAAGTTGTAGGTTTTGGATCAGAATCACCAGGAAAGGTGACTATTGGGTTCCCAGAGATCAGTCTGCCTTGTTTCTATCCAGTGTGCAGATTCTAACTGTACAGATTCTTTTTTTTTAACAAAAAATTTTTTTTAAGATTTTATTTATTTATTTGACAGAGAGAAATCACAAGTAGACGGAGAGGCAGGCAAAGAGAGAGGAAGGGAAGCAGGCTCCCTGCTGAGCAGAGAGCCTAATGCGGGACTCAATCCCAGGACCCTGAGATCATGACCTGAGCCAAAGGCAGCGGCTTAACCCACTGAGCCACCCAGGCGCCCCCTAACTGTACAGATTCTAACTGGATTCTAACAACTCTCTCGTGTGTCTATCATGACAGTACCATTGAAAATACTTGCATTACCCTAAAAGTTTTCCATGTTTCATATATTTATTCCCCCAGTCCCTGGGAATCACTGATATTTTTATTGTTTCTATAGTTCTGCCTTTTCCAGAATGCTGAATATTTGGAATCAGATAGTATATAGCCTTTTTTCAGACTATCTTCTTTATTCAATATTTATTCAATATGCATTGAAAGTTCTAGATCATTTTGTGACTTGATATATCATTTTATTATCAGACTTGATATATCAGATGCATCATGTTCAACTATATGAATGTACCACAGTTTCTTTATGCATTCACCAACTGAAGGATAGCTTGGTTGCTTCAATTTAAACAATTGTGATTAAATCTGCTATAAAAATGTAATCAGGTTTTTGTGTGTATATAACTTTTGAAATAATTTGGACAAATACCTAAGATCATACCTGCTGGATCATATGATAGTCTAGTTTTATAAGAAACTGCCAAACTGTCTTCTGAAGTGACGGCACCATTCTGCATTTTCATTAGCAATGAATGAAAGTTCCTGCTTGCTGCTTCACATCCTTGTCAGCATTTGGTATTGTCAGAATTTGGATTTTAACCACACTAATGAGTATGTAGCAGTACTCATCTTCTTTCAATTCACAGCTCTCTAATAAAAAATATTGCTGAGCATCTTTTCATAGACTTATTTGTGATCTATGTACCTTCTTCACTGAAGTATGTTCTTTTTTTTTTAAGGCTTTATTTATGTATTTATTTGATAGAGAGAGAGAGATCACAAGTAGGCAGAGAGGCAGGCAGAGATGGTAGAGAGGAAGCAGGCTTTCCACTGAGCAGAGAGTCTGACAGGGGCCTTGATCCCAGGACCCCGAGACCATGACCTGAGCTGAAGGCAGAGGCCCAACACACTGAGCCACCCAGGCGCCCTCTCTTTTTTTTTTTTTTTTAATTTTAATTGGATTGTGTATTTCTTTAATGTTGAGTATTAAGAGTCTTTGTGTAGATTAGATCCAAATTCTTTATCAGATATATGTTTTCAAATATTTTCTCCTATCTTGTGCATATCTTTTCATTGTCTTAATAGTGCCTTTGAAGAGCAGATGATTTTAATTTTAATGGAGTCCAACTTACTTTCTTTTTCATGGATTTTACTTTTTATGTTGTATCTGAAAACAAATCATCTAGAGCTGAAGGTTACCTAGATATTCTGTATTATTTTTTTAGAAATTGTATTGGTTTGCATTTCTAAATTTAGGAATGATGTATCTCTAGCTAACTTTTGTATAAGGTATAAAATCTATGCCTTTGATTCTTCTATTTTATTTTAACAGTATTAGTGTTGTTTGTTTTTTTCCTTAATTAGTCTGGATAGAGTATTATCAATTTTATTTATCTTTTCAAAGAACATAATTTTGGTTTTATTGACTTTCCCTATAGTTTTCATATTTTCAATTACACTTTGTTCTCCCTTAATTTGTATTATTTTTGTTTGCTTTAAGCTTCATTTTTTTTCTCTTGTGTTCTAAGATAGCAGATCTTCAGATCCTTTATCTTGTCTAGTAAATGAATTTAATGCTATAAATTTTTTTTCTAATAACTGTTTTTGCTATATTCTACAACTTTGATGCATTTTGTTTCCATTTTCATTTAATTCAACCTTTAAAATATTTATCTTGAGCTGTCTTGACTCATATGTTATTTATAAGTGTGTTGTTTAATCTCAAACTATCTGGGGATTTTTCTCACTATCTTTCTGTCTTTGATTTCTAGGTTAACTCCAGTGTAGCTAGAGAAAATACATTGCATGATTTTTGTGTTTTTAAATATGTTATGATGTGCTTTCTTGACCCAGAACATGGTTTGTCTTGGAGAACACTCCATGTGAACTTGACAGAAATGGGTATCCCACTGTTGTTGGATGGGTATTCTATAAGTATCAATTAAATCAAGTTGATTGATAGTGATTTTGGGGTCCAGTGTGTCCTTTTTTACATTTTCTACTTGCTGAATCTGAACTACTGTAAGGAGCATGGAAGTATCTAACTATAATAGTGTCTGTTTCCCTTTAGGGTTCTGTCATATTTGTCTCTTGTATTTTGACACCTTGTTGTTAGGTACATACATGTCAAGAATTCTGTGTCATCTTTGAGAATGGAGCCTGTTATCATTATGTAATTACCCTCTTAATTTCTGGTAATTTTCCTTATTTTGAAATGTGCCTTGTCTGAAACTAATATTGCTTCCCCCAATTTCTTTTGATTGGTGTTAGCATGGTATCTCTTTCTTCTTCCTTTTACTTTTACCTAATGTGTCTTTATGTATCTTTTTTCACTATAACAAACTCTGTCTTTTAACTGATATGCTTAGATTATTCACATTTAAAATGATTGTTAAGATGCCTGAATTAAAATATAGTATGTTTATATCAGTTTCTCATCCTCGTGATTGTTTTTTGCTTATTTTTGTATTTTCCTCTCTTTTTCTGCCTTCTCTGATTTTAATTGGGCACTTATATATTATTCCATTTTCTTTTCTTTTCTTTTCTTTTTTTTTTTTTTTAAAGATTTTATTTATTTATTTGACAGAGAGAGATCACAAGTAGGCAGAGAGGCAGGCAGAGAGAGGGGAAGGGAAGCAGGCCCCACCTGCTGAGCAGAGAGCCCGAGGCGGGACTCGATCCCAAGACCCTGAGATCATGACCTGAGCCGAAGGCAGCGGCTTAATCCACTGAGCCACCCAGGCGCCCTATTATTCCATTTTCTTTCCTCTCTTAGTAGTAAGGATTATACTTCTTTTAAAATGTTTTTAGTGGTATCCAGAGGGTTTGCGACTATATATTTTCAACTATTCTACTTTCAGATGACATTATATAATCTCATGGGTAGTACAGGTACTTAGAGTATTATTCCCAGTCCCTCCTTCTACCCCTTATAATATTGCTATAATTTATTTCACTTATCCATGTATTAAAATAATGCAATATATCTTTGCTATTACTTGAAAAAAATATTTTGAAAAATCTCTTAGATGAATTGAGAATAAGAAAAATTAAAGATTTCATTTTAACCTTTATTTATTCCTTCTCTGAACTCTTCCTTCTTTTATATATATGTTTCTGAGCACATAATTTTCCTTCTTCTTGGAAAACTTGTTGGGGCACCTGGGTGGCTCAGTGGGTTAAAGCCTCTGCCTTCAGCTCAGGTCATGATCCCAGGGTCCTGGGATTGAGTCCATATGCGGCTCTCTGCTCAGCAGGGAGCCTGCTTCCTCCTCTGTCTCTGCCTGCCTCTCTGCCTACCTGTGATCTCTGTCTGTCAAATAAATAAATAAAATCTTTAAAAAAGAAAAAAAGAAAAAGAAAAACTTCTTGTAACATTTTTTGCAGATCATGTGTGCTGAATTCACTCAATTTATGTTTGTCTCAAGATGCCTTTATTTCTCAGTCACTTTTGAAAGGTAATTTCACTGTAATATAGAAGTTGAACTGGTATTTGTTATGACTGCTGTTTTTCTTTCCACACATTTAAGTATATCACTCCAACTTCTTGCTTGCATGGTTTCTTATGAGTCCACTATTATCTTCCTTGTTCCTCTATAGGTAAAGTGTTTTATTCCTCTGGCTTCATTCAAGATTTTATCTTTGTCTTTGGTTTTCTGTTACTTGAATTTGATTTGCCTGAATGCAGTTTTTTGTTTTTTGTTTTTTAAATTTATTCCATTTGAGGGACATCTGGGTGGCTCAGTTGGTTGGATGACTGCTTTCGGCTCAGGTCATGATCCCGGAGTTCTGGGATCGAGTCCCGTATAGGGCTCCCAGCTCCACGGGGAGTCTGCTTCTCCCTCTGACCTTCTCCTTGCTCATGCTCTCTCTTACTGTCTCTCTCTCAAATAAATAAATAAATAAATCTTTAAAAAAAAATTTATTCCATTTGAATTTCATTTGTAAAAACCAAACAAGACATGATATGTTGAGTAATAGGATATAATGTGTAAAAATCAAGCTTAAGTGCTTAAGTGTAAGATTGTAAGGAAATGGGCTCTGTTTCTTCTGAGAGCTCTTAGGTCATATTTCCAATGGTTACTTTTCTCTTACCCTGTCAGAAATGCAAGTGGATTTTTCTGGACTCTTCTTATGATAACCTGCTAGAGTTCCTTGACTTAAAGCTCATAAAATGTGAGGTTTCCTCTAGGACTAGGCCTTGGGAGTTTCTCACTCTCAAGCCAATTCACACTCAACATCCAGCAATTGGTGAAAATTACCATTTAAATGAGCTATCAGTTTATGTTCCCAGAGACTTCTGCTTCAGGTGTGCTGGTCTTATCTATGTTTCTGTGTATTTTCCTGTATCTCCAGATGTCTCAGTGGCTGTTTGCCCTTTGACCACAATTTCTGAAAGATCAAGAAAATCATTGATTTTCAGTTCAGGGTTTTTTTTCTTATTTTGGGATGGAGGTGGTGATCTTTACGCTTTTTATATGCCACAGTTGAAACCAGAAATCTGCTGTATTTGTTTTTAATAGAATGTCTAGTATTTGATGGTTGGTTCTGCACCTTATGGACTCATGTCCATCATTAGAAGTTACAATATGTTTATTATGTATATCCACCTCATTAAATACTACATGGGTTTTAAAAAAAGAAAGAGGATAATTCTAATTACTGGTATAGGGCAAAGAAAATTGATCTCTAGGATAAATTGTTTTATAAAAAGTAATTTTCAGAAAATTATGTAGAAATAACAACTTATATAACTAAGGGGGAAATAAGATTCATCTTCATGTTTGCTTATATAAACATAAATAATCTTGAGGAGATATCCAAGAAAATATTAGAAGTACTTACTTACAGGAAACAAGGATTAAGATGATGAGAGAGACAGAAGGGACAGGGAATGAGGTAGGAATTAGTTCAACATTTTAAACAATATCTTTATTTTGGACCTTGTAATTGTATTATACTCTCATACACACATATGCATGCACACACACAGGCACACACAAATATTTCCTTAAAGATTTCTTTTTCATTTATAAACTTTGGGAAAGTTAACATTGGTTTATAAAGTTAATAATAATGATCAAAGTGTCCTACAGAAGAATATGAGGCTTTTGACATTCCTTATCAACTCTAATCTCTGGTATCTGGGGTCCCACCACCCGCTTGGCCTGGCTTGAATCAGAGACACAAAATAAAGTCTACTTGCCTGAATACTGTAGATTCTTTACAGATGGGAGGATACTTGTAGTTTTAGTACAGATGAATTTGAAATAGCTACTTCTATACATCAGAGTTTCTTTGTTTTATCTTGTTTACCAAATAACAGTATTTTACAGGCCAGGACTTAGGATTAGAAGCCCTTTTACCTTAATTGCGCTCTCTTGGGTAGATAGTGAGAAAAGTCATCTCTTCCAGATAATCTAACAAGTTATCAAAATAGTCTGAATAGCCATTAGTCTATTTTACTCTTCTATGACCTTAAGGTTCTTAGTTCAATCTTGAATAAATTTGCTTCTGGATCTCTTAGGTTAAAGTTGAAAAGGAGACGGAAATGTTCACTTTTTAAATGGTCCACAGTAGTCATTGTGAGAATTTTTTTTTTTTTAAGCACAATTTCCTAAAACTGTTGATATAGTTTCAGATAAAAAAATGTTTGTGACACAGTGGAAGTGCTTCCATCACCAAATCCCCTGCCACTGGAGCTTGCCACATTGCCTGAGTCTATCAACCACTTAAAGTGAGAATGGCAAGTAATTTCTGTCTCATTGTCAAATTAGATCCATTGTGAGTGGCTACAACTAGCAGTGCTGAGACAGATGTTGATACAACACCTTGACTTTAAGATGTGTAAAGTCAGAGTGCTGTGATCCATTAGTGATACCTGTTGTAGGTGAGAGAAGGCATGGTAGAAGAAAAGCCAGGCATCTACCAGCTCCAGTGGAGCTCACAACAGTAAGAAGCTCAGCTTTGTCAACTTTATACATATTAGTAATTGTTGCTAAAATATAAACCTTATAAAATGTGTACAAACTAACCATTATTTATTGAGTACTAATTGTATTCCAGGCACTGTGCTAAGAAAAAGAACTTAGTTAATCTAATTATTACCAGACCCCTATGAGATATTGTCCCCATCTAGTTTATCCACAATGAAATTATTTTCTCTTTAAAATGCCGGTCTTGGGGTGCCTGGGTGGCTTAGTGGGTTAAAGCCTCTGCCTTCGGCTCGGGTCATGATCCCAGGGTTCTGGGATCAAGCCCTCATCAAGCTTTCTGCTCAGCAGAGAGCCTGCTTCCTCATCTCTCTCTGCCTGCCTCTCTGCCTACTTGTGATCTCTGTCTGTCAAATAAATAAATAAAATCTTTAAAATAATATAAAATTCCAGTCTCAGGGCACCTGGGTGGTGCAGTCAGTTAAGCATCTGACTCTTAATTTCAGCTTAGACATGATTTCAGGGTCATGAGATCGAGCCATGTCTGTCTCATGCTCAGCGCACTCTCTTAAGATTCTCTCCCTCTCCCACAGCACCCCCTCCAAGTCAATCAATCTATCAATCAATCAATTTTTTTTTAATGCTAGTCTTAACAATCATTTTCATTTAAAACTTCTTTTTTTTTTAAACAGGAAAGTAGCCAACTATAATAGTGTTAATCCTGTTTAAGATATAATTGTTCTTAAATATATATAGAAACAACTTCTCTATGTTTCAATAAGTTTACTAAATGTGTTATATAATGTTTGCAGAGTATCTGAATTATCCAACCAACTTTTCAGAGTTTAATAAATTTTCATGATTTTTATACATTCTAAAACTGTATTTATTGAAATAAATTTACAGTAAAGTAATTTTAACAAGAAATTTGAAATTAAATATTTTTACTATAATATTGGTTTAAATAATACTTTACTGATGAAAGAAATCAACACACTAACTAAATAGAAGCAAAAAAAAAAATAAATGGGAAGCAAAAAGCTAACTATGAAGGAAAGGTGTCTCAAAATCTGCAATAGAATATGCACATCTCCCCTTGGTTGTTTAAAAGAATTCCCACCATAACCTTTATTCCATTAAAAAGGGTAAGTATTATGACATAGGACAGGTGGTGTGTTAATGTCTTTGATCATACAATAAACTAAATTTCCATTGCAGAAGAAACTATTGGAAATGTAATGAAAACATAATGAAGTCAACATTCTTGCTTACCAAGTGGGACTTTGCAGCACAGTTAATTGAATGTCAGTGTAAAATGTTGACAGACAGAGAACAGAATGGAGGGAAAGACTTTAAGGGAGAATGATTTTTATCTAAGCATTTATATTTTCAAAAGTAGCTTTCACCATCTGGATATTTGAAGTCATGTAGATAAAACATATAGTTGGATGAGCTTTTGGTTTTAATCTAGATTTTCCTGTATCCTCTACGGTACTTAGACAGAATTGGACACTCAATAGGCAGTCAATAAATACTCACTGATTAATATTTGCTATCCTCTACAACGAATCACAGGTTCTCTCTGAAACTGAATCTGTGTTGAAAATCAGGATATAATATGTCAGCCTGTTTTTCTCTTTTCATTTCTTTTACATGTTTGAAAATAGAGGGGTTTCACCAGTTTTGAGTTTTATTTAGATATAATCATATACATAAAATTAATCATTTTAAATACGCAACTAAATGTTTTCTTATTGCATTCACAACCACCCCTGCAGGCATCATTTTTTGAGTATTTTGTTTCCCTTGAAAGAGACTCCACACCCAGTAGCAGTCAAACTTGATTCCTCCCTATGCTCCACCATTGTCCGTCCTAGGCAACTACCAATCTACTTTCGGTGTGCATAAATTTGCCTCTTTTTGATATTTCATATGAATGGAATCATAAAGACTGTATGGCCTTTGTGACTATCGTTCACTTATCATAGTATTTCAATGTTCCTCCATGTTATAACTTGTATCATTTACTTGTTTTGCCAAATAGTATCCCACTGTATGAATATACCACATTTTATTTGTTCATCAGCTGATAGATGTTTTTGGCTATTATGAATGCTGCTGTAAACATTGGCATACACGTTTTTGTGTGAATGTATACTTTCACCTTCCTGGGTATATTCTCAGGAGTATAATTGCTGAGTCTTATGGCAACCATATTAAACCTCTTTAGAAACTACTAGAGAGCTTTCCAAAGGAGCTACAGTATTTTAAAATCCCACCAGTAGTATGTGAGAGTTCTAATTTCTGCAGTAGTATAGGCCAGTGGTGCCTGGAGACTTTTTTTCCTACAAGTAGAGGCTGAGTGGGGGAAGAGAGACCTAATTTTCTAAGCCTGTTCTGTTTGTCTGGTGTTAAAACTTCTGTAATATGGGACTGGCAGAGGATGAGAAAGGCCAAGAGCCTGCCCTTTCTGGGGTGAAACCATAGCCCCAGACTGGGAACTGTGAGAAAGGGAACTCCTGTCATCTTGGCTATACATCCTGGAAGCAGAGTTTCTAGAACACAGATGGGTGAAGGGAAGGAGCGACCCAAATGCCATAGACGCTCCCTATTATTACCAATATTAAATAGACTTTCTTTAATAGAATTCTCTATTATCTATGTGTCTTTAAGATAATTTCCAGGGACTTTGAATGATTTTTTTTCCTTTATATATAGTTCAACAGTTAGATTGTTCTACTGTGCAGAACAACTGTGAAAGTCTACTCATCTACTCTGGATGTTCTCCCTGCCTTCATTCTTTTAAGTCACTGTTTCCTCTTCTGATATTTTTCACTGGAAGTAATTTCTCCAAACTTGTTGTCTAACATTTAATGAGCTACCATATTTGATGTTTATACCTCACTGACTTCTCATCAGAACAATAGAGCCTAGAAAAGTGTCAATAAAGCATTATATATCAAGTGGAAACACTATTCAAAAGGAAGGTATATGAAGACATTTTTAGAAAAAAAGAAAAGTGAAAGTTTTTTTGTTTTTTTTTTTTGTTTTTGCCAACATACCTGCATTTCAATAAGTAATAAGTTTTTCAGGCTGAAAGGAAATAATAATAGATGGAAACTTAGATCTTTTGTACTGAATGAAAACCATTAGAAATAGGAAATACATAGCAAATGGTAAGAATATATCTTCATTTCTTTAAAATACATGTGACTGTTTTAAGCAAAACTTACAACATTATCTTGAGAGGCTAAGAATGTATATAGATGTGACACATATGACCACATTAGCATAAAGTGTAGAGCGGAGGTAAATGTACCTACAATATTGCAAGATTTTTACAGTTTATGTGAGGTTCTATAATATTAACTCCAAAGGAACTGTGAGGAGTTAACAAGGAATAGGGCAATTCCTAGCACAAACACTAAAATATTCATGCAAAGAAATGTAACTAAAAAGCCAAATGATAAATAAATTACAAATTCCAAAGCTTCCAAATAATAAAAAAAGATAACAGGAAAGAGAAACAATAAGCAAAGGGGACAAACAGAAAGCAAAAGTTTATAAACCCAAATCACATATTAGTATTACATTATATATTAATGGAATGAACACACAAAAGGTGGAAAATATCAGAATGGATAAAATACAAGTTGCAACTCTAAACTGTCTATAAGATTATAATTTCAACATAAAGACATTTGGAGGTTGAAAATTCTGGATAGAAAAAGGTAATGTAGAAACTGTGTAAGCATAAGAAGATTAGAATGGCTATGACTTCAAGACCAAGTAACTTGTATGATTAAAGCAAAAGAGGGATATTTCATAACAATTAAATGGTCAATTTTTCAGAAAGATAAGGCAATAAGTATCTGTTTCATTAAGAAAATTTCAAAATTGTTTGGCAGAAATAAATGAAGACATAGATAATACAAGAATCATGCTAGAAAAATCCCTTCTTTCTGCAACTAAGAACTTCTAAGGAGAAAGACCAGTGAGATATAAAGGTTCTAAACATCTCCAGCAACCACCAGAATCAATATTCAGAGAACACCATAGTCAACAATTGCACATATACACTTTTTGAGGCACACATGGCAAATTCACAAAATAGACACTATATGCTGAGCCACAAAACAAATCTAAATCAATTTTTTAAAAATTGACCTCAAAGTATGTTTTCTAACCATAATACCATTAAACCTAAATTTTATAACAAAATATTTCTAAAACCCCAAATATTTGGATATTAAAGCATATACTTTAAATAACCCACAGGTCAAATAAAACTTCACACAAAAAATTTAAAAAGTATTTTTGACTGAATGAGAATGAAAATGCAACATTAATATATACATAATCCAGCCAAAAATAGTTTGCAGAAAATTTTTAGCTTTAAATGCTTATATTTAAAAAAAAGATTTATGTTCTAAAATTCTACTATAAAAGCTAGGGGGCAAAAAACAACAAAGAAATCTAAAATGATAAAAGGAAATAAGGACAGAAACCAACATAGAAAATAATAATAATAGCCTGTATAATTTTATTATCATAAACCAACAAAGACACTTTTTGAAAGATTTTATTTGTTTATTTGAGAGTGAGAGCGAGCTTGAGCAGGGGGAGGAGGGGTGGAGGGGCAAAGAGAATCTCCAAGCAGACTCTCCACTTAGTGTGGAGCTCAATGAGGGGCTCGATATCACAACCCTGAGATCATGACATGAGCCAAAACCAAGAGTCGGATGCTTAACCAACTAAGCCACCCAGGTGTACCCCCCACCAAACAAACACATTTTTTAGACAAAGAAAATTGCAGAACAAAATTCCTCATGCATATCAAAGCAAAATTCCTTAATGACATATTAGTAATAAAGGCAGTAAGATCACACAATAAAGGCAGAAATGAATATCAAGAATACATGTCCTTAAGGAACAGACAGTGATTTAAAGATAACTCCAATGTCCTCTGCTCTCATTGGA
Source organism: Mustela putorius furo (assembly GCF_011764305.1). NCBI lineage: Eukaryota > Metazoa > Chordata > Mammalia > Carnivora > Mustelidae > Mustela > Mustela putorius. The sequence goes on from NW_025421375.1 coordinate 11,868,564, forward strand.
TCTGAGGCTGTGGAGAGTATGTTTGGTAGAAAGTGTGATTGGGTTTTACAAGCGGTTAAGACAGTAATTGTGAAAACTGAAATATTGGAAATATTATTAATGGGGGGTGTTGAATGTGGGAGACTGAAAATGCCCTTCCAGTAAATGGGAGATTCTAGAGAAAAGCCTATAGAAGAATTAGAGAAATGATGATAGGAATTGTCATGATTAAATAAAAAAATTTCTAAATGTTCTTCTAGTGGGTCTGGCCCAGCTTACCTGAAGTCAGTTTTTTAATAAACTAATTCTGGAGCTTTCTTATGGACAGGATATATGTTTTAACATGAACACACAGACTTACATAAAATAAGCTTTCAAATAGAAGAACATTAATAGATATTGATAATTTATTTGTTAAAAATTGTCCCACATCGGGGTGCCTGGGTGGCTCAGTGGGTTAAAGCCTCTGCCTTTGGCTCAGGTCATGATCCCAGGGTCCTGAAATCGAGCCCCACATTGGGCTCTCTGCTCAGCAGGGAGCCTGCTTCCTCCTCTCTCTCTCTGCCTGCCTCTCTGCCTACTTGTGATCTCTGTCTGTCAAATCAATAAATAAAATCTGTAAAAAAAATTTTTTTCCCACATCATGACTCTCAGGGACCTGAACATGTGAAAGGATATAACGTAGGGTGGATACCCCAAAGTCTCCTGGTGAAATTTGTCTGAAAAACAGAGAGTAAATGAATACCTGTAGAAAGTTCGGAATTTTAAATTATGTCCCCATTTCCTGAAAATTTCTGGTTTGGGGGCACCTGGGTGGCTCAGTCAGTTAAGCTTTAAGCATCTGACTTTTGGTTTTGGCTCAGGTCATGATATTAGGGTCCTGGCATTGAAACCTGCTCAGGCTCCGTGCTTTGCAGTGTTTGCTTGTCCCTCTTCCTCTCTCCCCGCTTCTCCCCTCTTTCTTTCTCTCTAAAATAAATAAGTAAAATCTTTAAAAATAAAAGCATAAAAAATGAAATCTCTGGTTTTATTCTAAGAGACTTTGCTTTCTAATCAGTATATTCTATTAGTATATAAAAAGTAATATTTTTACTTTATTTACTAATTAAATAAAGATCTCACCAGATCTTTAAGTAAAGTGCAATTTCAGGATGCTGTCCCATTTTCATCTGATGACATACCTGGACAGCTGTGACTCTCCCACATGCTTCTAGGAGTGTTTATTCATTGTGTAAGAAACACCTGAAACAATGCCCAGATATTTCAGAAAAGCAGAATAAAGGGAGGACATTATAAATTAGGGCTATGCAGTGCTTTAATGAGCTGCACTGACTGAAGACCATTTGTTCTATTACTTTTTTCATCCTCAGTGTTAGACAGACATGAGTTCTCAATATGCACATTGAACAGTTTTTCTACAAACTCTTGTCCCTGTAGCTCATTGACATGTTGTGTCAAGTGCATTTTAAGGTTAAACTTTACCTTCAACCCAAGCTTTTAATTCAGTGAGTCTAGAAAACATCCAGCAGGTACATATTTGGAAATGGAGCCTCTATTTACATCATGTACATATGACAAGCAATATATCTACCCTTAAGGACGAGAACACTGAAGCGATGTTTTACTATACTTTTTATTTTGTATTACAGTGAAATGTATCGTTCTTAGAGTAAATTATTGTGAAAATACAGATATTTCCATAACTCCACTGTAGTTTATTCATATTTACAATTATAATAAATCTTTCCAAACCCAGCCATATAACCTGATTGAGGCAAAAAAGAATTGCAGAAGAATGGCATCAGCAGAGTTGCCACAATTTTATTGCAACATGTATAAGCAAAGTATAATTATGCAGTAAAAATAAACTTAAAGAATTATGAGCCAGGTTTACAGATTAAGACATTAATGCCTTCGATATATGAGCAGTCTGGGGTAGTTTTAGTTATGTAAGGCAGTTCCTCAGTTCCACAATAAGAATTGTAAGTCATTGGTTATAAGGAATTCACTAAATAAAGCCCAAACATTTTGCTTTCATTACAGTCTATCCAGTTGAAAGGAATGCTGTACTAATTAGTTAAGACCCAATGACAAGGGTCTTTTTACTTTTGTTGATGAGCTATTTTTGCAATGCCCAGATGCCTTGGCGGGGGGGGGGGGGGGTGTCATCCCTCCAGAATTGCTGTGTCAACCTCCTGACTTCAGTTCGTTTTCCTCTTTGGCCTCACCAGAGCCAAGTGATTACCTTTATCACAGAGTTTATCCCACTTAGTTGTAATTTTCTTACCAGAAGCCTGGCTCTTCCACCAGCCAGAGTACAAATCTGCAGTGTTCTTTTCTGTGTCACTACCACGGTGCCAGCAAATTAGGAAATGTGTGCAAAAAGGTTGGAACAAGCATTATGTCTATGTAGGAAATATATAGTTGTTATAGATGCATCACCAAGGAGATTTTGGCATTTGTGCTGTTTTTAGACAACTTCGGTCAGTTTACTTAGCCAGGAACTTGCATTTCCTTCTCCCCCAGACCCTATTCCCTGCTCCATCCCCAGTTGAGAAGGCAAGCCCCTGGCAGCCATAACAAGGAGCCCCACAGTTGCACCAGCCCTGGCTGATTAAATGCCTACACCCTGATGGGTACCTCAGAAGGATCCGGTCATTCTCTTCTGGGAATTTGAAATTGAGATTTAGCACTAACTAAAAAGTATCCGTGTGTAACTGGAGTTTTAACGTAGAGAGTTGAAACTGCAGACCAGTAATATGCTGGAAAATACTGAGAGTATGGAGAACAAGATAAGCCAGAGCCCAGAGTGAGGGAAGTGGCCAGAATGAAGCGGAGAGAAAGGCAGGGATTATTTGCTCAGATCTTTAAAAATTTATTTTAGCCCTTATATTAGTCAGGTTTCTCCAGAGAAATATGTATATTTCTACATTACGTAATATATATCATACATATAAATATTGTATATATAGGTTATTTCTCATCATAGAGATTTGTTATGAGAAATTGGCTGCCTTGATTGTGGAGGCTGAAAAGTCCTATGATCTGCCATCAGCTAGAGACCCAGGAAAGCCGGTGTTAATAGTTCCAGTCTACATCTGGAGAGCTGATAGTGTAAATTCAAGTCCGAAGGAAAGAGAAGATAAGATGAGATGTCCCAGTTGAAGCAGGCAGGCAGAAGGATGACAGATCCTTTCTTTTTCCACTTTTTGTTCTATTCAGTCCCTCTATTAGATGTTGCCCATCCACACTGGGGAGGGTTGTCTAATCCACTGTATCTACCAACTGCTGATCGCTGATCTCATCCAGAAATGGCTCAAAGATATACCTTCAATAATGGGCACTCTGTGACTCAATATATTGATATATAAAACAAAACAGTATACTCCTATCTTGAGATCACGTGTGTTTCTTCTCTTGGGTTCAGTGAAACATTCTGTCTTATGATGATTGGCTGTCTGGCTTCATCAAAAAGGGTTCTGTTACCAGTAATGAAATGTTTTAACTAACATACCATCACTTATTACTTTTAGTTCACTGTGTCAACAATTGAGGAGCTATAATTCTCAACTAAATGATTTTTCCTCATTATGTTGTGCTGCTACCAGGTCCTAATAGGTGGTTTTAACACAGGCACAATGATGGCACAGTTTAAATCCTCGTCATGCAAAGGAAGAGGGAGTGGGGTTGTTTGCTTAGCATATTTTTAATCATTGTGTTATTTCAATGAAGATCAAATTATTTGTTTAAAGAACCGAACTTCATTTCAATGGGTAAAACGCACTTTTCTGAGAAGGAGCTTTAAAAAATTATCTGCCTTTAGAGGCAAGTCAGTATGTTAACCACTGAGCATGTTTCAACATTTATGGGACTCTCCCAAACCACATATTAAGTTTTCACTTTTCACTGCTGACATCTGTGAAAGGGGGAGTATCCAGAAGCAAGTGGCAATATCAAGATTTTTGAAATGAACTGAGGCTTTCACACATAAATCCTAACCCTTACCAACTCCTACTCTTGCTGGGATAACCTTGCTTGGCGTGTTTCTTTATAATTCCTATGCCGCTGTGATCACTTTGCTTATAAAGAGCCTGTCTTAATCAAAAACTTAATGAATTAACAGAATTGACGGTAGGGAGAAGGAATATGGGATCTGTATTTTTTCATGATTTCAAAATTTATGCAGGATTCTTAATGTTTTAGGGAACTTAGATATCATGGAACACAATCAACTCATATCACAGATGAAGAGGCCCAGAGATCAACCCAAGATTAAAAGTTAATCAAAATCTGCCATTGAGGTCCTGATTTAATGTCTGATATGCCACTGTGGTTATTTTAGGTATATCAATTTGGCAAAAACTCTATTAATAGGGAAAACATATTTGTGGTAAACGGAAAGTATTCTTCCTAAATCAACCTTGAAATGTCCCAAGGCATTTAATTTTTTTTTTGAAGATTTTATTTATTTGAGAGAGAGAAACAGCATGAGCAGTAGGGTGAGGGAGAAGTAGGTTCCCTGCTAAACAGGGGGCCCAGTGTGGGGGTCCATGCAGGGCTCAACCTGAGCCAAAGGCAGACACTTAACTGACTGAGCCATCCATGTGTCCCAATGACCTGAAGCATTTAAAAGAGCATGTGAGGGGCACTTGGGTGGCTCAGTGGGTTAAGCTGCTGCCTTCGGCTCAGGTCATGATCTCAGGGTCCTGGGATCAAGCCCCGCATCGGGCTTTCTGCTCAGTGGAGAGCCTGCTTCCTCCTCTCTCTCTGCCTGCCTTTCTGCCTACTTGTGATCTTGGTCTGTCAAATAAATAAATAAAATCTATTAAAAAATATTTAAAAAAAAAAGTTTTAAAAGAGCATGTGAGGGATGCCTGGTTGGCTGAATCATTAAGTTTCTGCCTTTGGCTCAGGTCATGATCCTGGGATCCTGGAATCGAGCCCCACATCGGGCTCCCTGCTCCACGGGAAGCCTGCTTCTCACTCTCCCACTCCCCCTGCTTGTGTTCCCTCTCTTGCTGTCTCTCTCTGTGTCAAATAAATAAATAAACTCTTCAAAAAAAAAAAAAAAAAAAAAAAAGCATGTGAAACTTAATCCCTGACTCAAGGCATCCAATTGTAAGCAGCAACTTCCCTCTCTTTGGTATTACCTGACCTGACTCCATTGGGTGTATTTAACCACCCACTTAAAATAACAATAATAACAAAATTTAAATCCAGTTACCAGTGCAAATAACCTGTGCTCAAGTGACATAAGATTCTTTCCTTTTTTACCAATTTCTCTTCAAATTGATACCTATAAATAAATAAGTCAAAGCAGTTGTCTTAAGGTATGAGAATATTCCAAGGTATTTACAAGTTGAAACTGCTTACAACATTTATTGAGCATCTTGTTTGGGATTATTTTTGCCTGGAGTGTTAAGTAAAGAGACTTTTCTTTGCACATACAAGACAGGAAGAAAATGTTAATTGTCCATATGACAGGATGTTGTTACTGGGAGTGGCTCTGTGATGTGAACTAAAAGAATTTGAGTATGGGTATGGCCAAATCTCCCTAGACTTCCCCTTGTGACCACTACTTTACCACTCCTTTACATCCATATCTATTCAGATATGGAATATCTTTTATAATACATACACATAGGCATCTTCTTGTGGAGTTAAACCCACTTGGGAGTACGATGGGTATGTGAGGATGGTCCAAGATCTGAAAGATAGATGATCCAGATCAAGTTCTAGTTCTACTACCTTACTGAAGAGATAATCTTGGGCAATAGGACTTTATAGCATGACTAAGCTCCATATAAAATTCACACAGTTGTGAAAATCAAATGTAGTTGTCATGGAAGCCCTTTATAAAAAGTAAAAATCACTCAATAAATACAAGTTACAGACCCCACAAACTTAACCGAGATCAGAATGAGTAATGTTTACTTATTCTCACAATAAAAAGAGATCATCTAAGATACTTCTTTTAAATTTTATTTACTAAGAAAGAAATGTCCAGGTTGTGGGAGATGCATTTGGTGAGTTTGCCTAATAAGAAACCGTGATTAATCACTTTAACAAATTAGTTGGTGTTGGCTATGGTGCTGATCATCAAACCCATTTCAGTAATTCCATCAATAAAATAAAGATATGTATTTCATCTAAATTTTCTGAGCCAGTGGTTGGCTTAGATTCAAATATGGAAATTTCTGGTTGTGTTTTTTTCAGTAAATTGTGTCTTGTGACAGAGAAAGAAAAGATATTCTCAGTTTAATTATTATAGGGGTTTTCTGGTGGTTCTTAGGTACAGAATTTTGTTCAAATGAAATTTGACTAGAAGGTCCTGTATGTAAAAGTACACTTGCTTCAGCTGATATTGGAGGGCTCCCCATGAACACCCACCCAACGTTCCATTTGCTCCCTTTGCTCTAGAAACACTGGAGGAAGAGACACATGTGGCTCTTAGGAGCACAGTTTATAAGCTATTAGTTTATTGAAAACAAAGAACTTTGAAGTAATTTGAAATGAAGTTTAATCATATTACAATTTCACAACATTGCCAAATTTGTTGATTGATTAAGTTCAACAAGTCCACATAAATAACCAATACAAATCACATTTTCTTTTCTCAAAGTTCACATTGATTTAACATTATCTTCTAAAAATTCTGACCTCAGCGATAGCAGATACTCCCTTAGTGGTACTGACTACTTCTCACAATATACTTAGAAATTGATGAGGCATTACACTTATTATTTTGTTTAATAACAACCTGTTTGTAATCTACTTTCATTCACTTTGATAAGTTAGCTAATGAAAATGCTGCACATTTTATAAAGATACATTCTCCCTATTTTATAGATGAGTGCACAAAAATTGTTGGTTCAACATATACTCCAACTGGTATTTAGAACCAAAATTTATATTCGAGCATATGTTTCAGAAATATGTTGACATTATAGCTATGTAAAATTGGGAAACACTAGAAGGACTCTGATTTGATCCAACAAAACTAAAGTCAGGAGACTAAGGGATAAACTCCTACTTCCACAGACTTTCATATTCAAAGGGGGGGGGGAGTGAGAATGTTACGTGAATTAAAACCAGTTCACTTGAGAATTATGAAGGTTCTCATAAAATTTTTCCTTGCCAACCGATTCCAAATAGATCCTGACCTAGGTGCAGTAAAAAGGAACACTCTTTCCTCAGATGATAGGACTTCTTTCTAATCCTGGTTTTTCAGTAAGCCTTTGTGATCCCTATTCCCAGGTACTCAGCAGACCAAGAAAGAGGAGAGAAAATCAGCAAGTGTTATCATGCAAGTTCCCTTATTTTTCTGTATCCATCTTAGCTTATTGGAACCTCTTAATTGATGAATGAGGACTTTATCAAGCCTGGCAGGAGTCGTTATGTCTCTGATTTTCCTTGAAATGTATCTGTCATGCAGCTCAAAATTGAATAGCCAGTTTGGGGCTTAACCAGAGACATGGCACTGACTTAAGACGCTCTGAAGGGAATGAATGATTAATGCAGTTTATAGACAGGATAGCGCTTCTTCTGTCTCATGTGCTTTTTGTATGTAATCTCCAGTGGTTCAAGTTCAGATGGATCTAATGAAAAAGGACTAGATGTTTTCCACCTTCCCTTCAGAGCATGCTGTACGATTTATCCACTGACAAAATGTGCTAATGAAATGTCACCTTGGACAGCTTGCTAAAGGATTGATGGGCTGAAAGTTTTGCACTTTATTTAACTTTTGCAGGAAAAATGAATAAGTCCTCCAAACTCTGTATGATATAGAGATCCATTATGGTTTTCTAACTTAGGAAGTAGCTATGCCACTGATGGAATAGAGGATAGAGAAAGATGCTGATGGGGCAAAGTTTATAAATAAACAAATTGAGGATGTGTGGCTTTATTATGCCTCCATTCTAAATTATTGTCAAGTTACATGATTTTATGAAGGCATTTCCTTCTATATACTTTATGCAATTGTTTTCAATCCATTAGTCTATCAATGAGAAATAAAACCATCAGGCTTTGTAGACAATTACCCTATTTCTTTATTTGTTCTTTGTCCCTTCATTACCAGGATCCCAACTATAAAACCCATCCTGAGAATGGTTTTAAGCCTTTTAATTCTTTCCACTCGTAAAAACTTCATAATCTGTGAGCAATGGCCACTGGAGATCATTAAAGAGAATTGAAAATGGTAGACAAAGAATCAGGATGTGGAAGGAAATAAAACTGTACATAATCAGAGAGTCTGATGATAAGAGGTGAAGGGGAAAAACACACAGGACTAAGGGAAATCAAAGAAGCAAGTAAGAAACATATAAGAATATTTGGAGGCAGGTAATAGCTATCTATGTTATGATTTGTGTACATCTATACTGACCAAAATAAATAAAAATAACCATGTAATGTAAGCGTGTACACACACACAAACACACATACAGAAGCATAAAGTGATAGGCGTATAGAGAGTGTCTGTTAAGCTAATGCTTCATTTTATCCAGAATGGCAAATGGAAGAGAAAAAAGAAGGGTATTTTCTTACTTTTATAGTCCAAGGAGAAAATCTGGTAGAATCTACCAGGACAAGAAAATTATCTATGATCTAGTTTTCAATTCCCATAGCTGTTAAAATGAGAATGATTATATTGTTAGTAACCCTAGCTGCTTTGGCAATTAAGTACCACAACTTCAGAGGCTCATTAGAATAGAAATTGATTGCTCACACAATAGCAAGTTCAAGATGGTAGGGTGCTATCCTCTGCTAAGATTGAGGGATCTTGATTCTTCCCATCTTGGGGCTTAGCTATCTTTGATATGTAGCTTCCAGGACAATTATATCAAGTAGCCCTAAGGAAAAGGAACATGAAGGACAGCATAAGAGGTTCTTACCAGCCAGACCTAATACAGATCCACATTCTTTTTGCCTATCAGTGGGATACATGACTAATCCTTACAACAAAAGAGTCTCAAAAATGTGGATTGGGTGAATGTCTAATAATAAGAAGAAATAAGATAGAAAATCTGAGAGTAGTTCCTTTCATTTTTGTTGGAAAAATCAAATAATATAATGCATATAGTAAGGCCAGTGTCTCATAAGCATTTCTTCCTTCATCCATCTCTCAAATATGAATGCTTCATAACTATGAAACTTTGTTGTCATTATTATTTGGTTCTAATTAAGATAGCTATCTTGTAACCATTGGGAAGAAAAAGGTACACCAAAAGAACACTTTACTGAGTAAGTTAGAAAACAATTGATTATGATCTTTAGATTGTAAAATCACTGAAAAGAGAGGAGCTTCCATTCCAAAATCCCTGAACTTCACAGTCATTTTGGAACTGAAAATATGTTTTCTTTGACTTATTAATATTCTGCCATATTTCATTCTCTTTTAACACATATTCTGTGTTTTGCATCTCAGCGTGATTTCTTAATTTTTTATTATGTACATACTTGGATAGAAACCATGACATAAAAGCCGCTCAAAGGTATATTAAATATTTACACTTCTTTCATTTTTAAATCCAAAAAGATAATCTGTCTTAAATGCATTTATGTCACTTTGTGGTTGCCAAGAATTTTGAAGCATATGAATCGAAAAATCTGAAAGTTACCAAATTGGTGATTAGAAATTCAAAGACCAGGGTAATTTTTGTCTAATGTATTTTGTTTATGAGTTAGATATTTTTAACTTTTGAAACCCATATGTCTTGTGATATAAAAATAAGGCTGTACCTGTGGCCTATACACCATTACCACCTATCACCTTTCCCTGTGGGGGAAATGTACTTGAGTATAGATACTAGTCCACTTACTGGTGTTCATGTAAGTTTTTAATTTTTAATTTTTAAAAATTATGATTGATGTTACCCTTTATTAAATGTGGGTGTAAGTGAAGATGATGGAAAAGAAAGCAAGGTTTGGAGTTAGCAGAACTTAAGCTTGACTCTTGTACCACCACTTGCAACTTTGTACATTTGAGTATTTTTAAACTCTGAGTCTTAACTGACTCATCTGAAAACTGGGAACAATAATGCAATGTCTAAATTATACATTTTATAGGACATAAATTTTAATGGGCTTAGAATGTTTCCTGGTACATAATTGATTCTCAATGAATATTTTTGAGATATATTGAAGTTAAATTCTATAATATCAGTAATCTGTTAGTATAGTTTGTATAATGATTCTGATGCATTACACTAATTTATATAATACTATTGAGTAGTTGAATACTGTAGGATATCACTTATACATGGAATCTGAAAAAGCCATTCTCATAGAAACAGAGTAGAATGGTGGTTACCAGCGTTGGTGGTTGGGGATCTGGGGAGATGTTCATCAAAAGGTAAAAACTTGCAGTTAGAAGATGAATAAATTCTGGAGATCTAATGCACAGAATTGTAATTACAGTTCACAATACTGTATTACATTTTTCAAAGTTGCTAAGAGGGTAGATCTTAAATGTTCTCACCAGAAAAAGAAATGAAAGGACACATTCTTTATGACTCCTTCTTGTACACTTTATATCTGCTTGTGTTGTTGTTTTTTTAATTAAAAATGACATTCCTCCCCACTAAAATAAATAAATAAACCTACTTTTAAAAATGGGTTGCAGATACAACATTCTGAGCCTGAGTATTTCTTTACTGTTTTCCCAGAATTATTGCTTTAAGACCTGGGTTGTTAAATTATTATGAAATTACATGACCAATGTGCAGTTCCTACTACTAATAAAATATCCCATACATTTCAGAACTGTGCCTGGTTCTTTACCTAATTATCAAATTTAAATTTATAATTATCTTACGAAGAAGGTTTTGTCCACTTAAGATAAATAGTTCATATATAATAGAAAATTCTAAAAAATAAGAGGTCCAGAGTGGGACATATTCCAATCTAGAGTTTTCATTCACACTACGTAGTTAGGAAAAGAAGCAGAAATGCTGGAAAGATGTTAAGTGTAGAATAAAAACAGGGTCTGCTGTGAACCTTCCTGGACCACAACCATGGAAACCACATCCTCTGAGATCTTTTACACTTAGTGGAGATGAACCACAAATTTTGCACTGAGCTTTCAAATGACAAACATAAAAAAGAAGCACAACACAAACTCTAATAAGATTTATGAGGTTTATAAGACCATGGAGTAAACCATTCATAAAATTTTTTAAAAAAATTAATTAATTATCAGAGACAGAAGTATAAGTTTAAAAATAATGCATTTGAAACATTGTTGTAGTAAATATCAAAATAAACTCCTAGGGTTGCTTCTAAAGTAATTTAAAGTCTGTACATGGTGGGGCACCGGGATGGCTCAGAGGGTTAAGCCTCTGCCTTCAGCTCAGGTCATGGTCTCAGGGTCCTGGGATCAAGCCCCACGTTGGGCTCTCTGCTCAGCGGGGAGCCTGCTTCCCCCCTCTCTCTCTGCCTGCCTCTCTGCCTACTTGTGATCTCTCTCTCTGTCAAATAAATAAATAAAATCTTTAAAAATAAAAAATAAAGTCTATACATGGAAAGCACTAAGATGTTTTCATAATTATTTAAAGAAAGATTTGAGTATCAAGTGTTCAGAACTCCAGATTTTATGAAATGTTTCTGACAAAAGAAGATCAGCCTTCTTTTAACCAGACTGAGCCTGATTTTGTGTATTTTAGTGCAAATATTTAAAAAATACTTTTAGAGTTTGGAGACAACAAAAACATTCTGTATAATTGGTTCAATTCCTTCAGCTCTTCTCTATCCTTACTCTACCTCCAGCTTATAGACTCTATCAAAACATTTTTCATGGGGCGCCTGGGTGGCTCAGTGGGTTAAGCCTCTGCCTTTGGCTCAGGTTGTGATTGGGTCCGAGGATCGAGGCCCACATCGGGCTTTCTGCTCAGCAGGGAGCCTGCTTCCCAGCCCCCCCCCACCCCTGCCTTTCTGCCTACTTGTGATCTCTCTCTCTATCTGTCAAATAAACAAATAAAATCTTTAAAAAAATTTTTAAAAATAAGCATTTTTCATTATATTTGTGCTTTATTTACCTGGGTCTTGAGTCCTTGGTTATAGAAGAGTGTGCAGCAATGAGATGATTGCATGGAGAATCCAATTCAGTCTTTAAAATATTTGAAACAATTTAAAGAGTAAACAGGAAGAGTCTAAGTCAGTAACATCCCAGCACAGCATTGTTCAGAATGAAGGAAAAACTGGGAGTTCTGCCGAGTCACCAGTTACAGCAGAGAATGAAGCACTGAGTGTAAGAGTTAGTACTAGCTTTAGGATTCTATTTAATATTCACTAGAGTATTCCAAAAATGTCAGGTCCTGCCCTTTAAACTTTTATTGTGCATCTGTGCATTTTCTGCCCTTTAAAAGCCCCGATTCACTAACTTTTTAAGCCAATGGTGAAAATATTTCTAGTTTCCACTGAGACATGCTGAGGAGAAAAGGTATTTAATTTAATAGTAATTAACTGAAAAATATTTCACAGAGTGAAAAGGAAATTCAGGAAACTTCTGAAGGGGCAGTCACACAATGCACCGTAAGAGCTAACAACCTGCATATAATAAACCATATGGGAAAAATACTCTAAATGTTGTAAACTTATCATTCACAATCTCTTGGTAGGTAAAGCTTGCTACCTGACTCTTAAATACATACAAAAATACTTGATGTGTTGATTAAACAGCAACTAAAAAACATTGTGATATTTTTCTCTTTTATGTTAGTTTGTGTGAAACTTAAGTTTTCAGTTGTCTTATGAAAGTAGATTCCTTCACTCAGTAGTCATTTATCAAGCCTAACAATACAGTTAGATACAAAGATTAGAAGGCATGTTGCTTGACTCACAGAAATGGTGCTTTTGTGAAGAAATCAGACACATATATAAGTAATCACAACTGATGGTCTGAAGGAAGCATAGAGAGTGCCTGGTGAGAACTGACAAAGAAAAACCCAATCCGGTAATTTAACAGAAAATGTAACTCGACTCTCCTATTAAATGCCTAACTAAAAGAAATATTGGCAAAGATTATAAAGATGTTCAAGATGATAAACACTTTATCTTGGTATCAACTTGACCTTTTACCTTTTATCCTTGAATAAAATTTGAGCACAATGAGGCCACCTCCTTGAACCTTAAAACTTGTCTTGATTAAATTGTAATTTAATATTTCCTTTTTTAAATAGGAGGTATTTGTTTCATTTTTGGAGGACATAATTTCAAAAAAATGCCACCTATATCTTCCCTGTCATTGGTTCACAACTATTGAAGAAAAGTAGTCAGGTTTTCCTGCATAATTCTTTTTTCAAACTATATTCATAGTCTTTCTGATACTCAGATATTGCACCTTGACCTTTTGCACAAGAGCCAGGAATCTCTGCCCTGGTATCAACAGCTACAGTAATAATATTGTCATAGCTTTCCGGTATATTGAGTATACAAATATTGGTTTTGGGGGGTTTTTTCGTTTGTTTTGTTTTATTTTGTTTTACAACTTAATACCTGGGATTTTGAAAGAACTAAATGAAAATGGCTGGATATTTTTTTCTTTGTAATAAAAAAATCTATTTAAATAATTTTCATTTTTCCTTGCCTACCAGGAAGATTTATGTTATGTTAACCCTCATAGTTAACATATTTGCTGCTTCTTTTTCTATTTTTATTTGTCCTGGTATATTGTAGATATCATTAGAGTCATTGTATGGTGTATTTAGTTCTTATTCCTACTGAAACAAATTACCACAAACTTAGTAGTTTAAAATACCACAAATTTATTATTTTCCAATTTTGGAGTTCTGCAGGCGAAAGTCAGTCTCATTGAATTTAAAGCAAGGTTTGGCAGGACTGTGTTCCTTTGGAAAATCCATTTTCTTGCCTTTTTGAGGTTCTAGATGTTGTTCAAATTCCTCAGCTCCTAACCCTCTCCCATCTTCAAAGTCAGTAATAGCCAAAAGCCTTTCTCACAATTCCATCTCTCTGGTTATGACTTATTTACCATTCTGCCCTGATTTAGCAATGCATGCAATTACATTAGGCCCACCAAAAAATTCAGAATAATCTTTTTTTTTAATTAAATTTAATTTTTTTCAGTGTTCCAAAATTAATTGTTTATGTACCACACCCAGTGCTCCATGCAATATGTGCCATCCTTAATACTCACCACCAGGCTCACCCAACCCCTCATTTCCCTCCACTCCAAAACCCTCCATTTGTTTCTTAGAGTCCACAGTCTCTCATGGTTTTTCTCCACCTCCAATTTTCCCCAACTCCTTTCTCCTCTCCATCTTTCAATGTCCTCCATGTTATTCCTTATGCTCCACAAGTAAGTGAAACCATATGATAATTGACTGTCTCTGCTTGACTTATCTCACTCAGCATAATCTCTTCCAGTCCTGTCCATGTTGATATAAAAGTTGGGTATTCATCCTTTCTGATGAAGGCATAATACATAATATATAGACCATATCTTCTTTAACCATTCTTCTGTTGAAGGACATCTTGGCTCTTTCCACAGTTTGGCGATTGTGGCCATTGCTGCTATGAACATTGAGTACAGATGGCCCTTCTTTTCACTACATCTGTATCTTTGTGGTAAATACTCAGTAGTGCAATTGCAGGGTCATAGATTAGCTCTATTTTAAATTTCTTAAGGAACCTACACACTGTTTTCCAAAGTGGCTGCACCAACTTGCATTCCCACCAACAGTGTAAGAGGGTTCCCCTTTCTCCACATCCTCTCCAATATTTGTTGTTTACTGTCATGTTTTTGTTTTTTGTTTTGTTTTGTTTTGTTTTCATTTACTGTCTTGTTAATTTTGGCCATTATAACTGGTAGAAGGCGATATCTCAATGTGGTTTTGATTTGAATCTCCCTGAGGACTAATGATGAACATTTTTTCATCTGTCTGTTAGCCATTTGTATGTCTTCTTTGAAGAAGTGTCTGTTCATGTCTTCTGCCCATTTTTTGATGTGATTATCTGTTTAGTGTGTGTTAAGTTTGAGGAGTTCTTTATAGGTCTTGGATATCAGCCCTTCATCTGTAGTATCTTTTACGAATATCTTCTCCCATTCCGTTGGTTGTCTCCTTGTTTTGTTGACCGTTCCCTTTGGTGTGCAGAAACTTTTGATCTTGATGAAGTCCCAAAAGTTCATTTTTGCTTTTGTTTCCCTTGCTTTTGGGGACATGTCTTGAAAGAAGTTGCTGTGGCCAGTCTTGAAGAGGTTACTACCTGTGTTCTCCTCTAGGATTTTGATAGATTCTTGCCTCACATTGAGGTCTTTTATCCATTTTGAGTTTATTTTTTTACCTTTGATCAATTGATTAGCAACTTTAATTTCATTTGCCACATAGTTCCCCCATGCTATGTAATATAATACTCACAGAATCTGAGAATTAAGATACAGGCATCTCTGAAGGGGCAGACAATATTCTGCCTACTATATATAGCTTTTAAAAGTAAACCATGACAAGAGGTACATGATCATCTAGATCTTCAGAGAGCTCATGATGACATTATACATTAAACATATATCTGCTAAACATTTGCTCAATGACTGGCACTGTTTTGACCATTTTAGATATGAATTTCCTTGGAGAAATACGTGGGAAGAAGGAAGATTCCTTGGGAAAAAGGAAGAACTAGACATTCCTAGAAACCTTGTTACCCAGCCACCGAATAAATATTTATTGAACTTCTAGTTTGTACTAGATACAATGCTTGATATTGGATGCAAATGGATAAAAACAACAGTCTGACCCCTATTCTTATTAAGATTACGATCTAGTCCAGCAGATATCAGATAAACAAGTGACTCAGTAAATGTAAAATTACAAATGAATAAGACTAAGGTTTTAAAAATAGCAAAGGATCCTACATAAACAAGGTCAGAAAAGTCAGTCAGAAAAGATTTCTGAAGAATATAGCATCTAAGTCAAGTTACATAGAATGCCAATGTAATGCCACCTAAAACATCTGTCCATATCCTCCAGGAATACTTGTAGAAATACTATGTGTTTTTGCTGAAAATTAAGATACTTTTGCCTCTTTGTAAACTTTTAAAAATCAGATTCTCTAGAATGAGGTTCAGGAAATCTATATTCATAAGACTATGAAGTGATTCAGTCTTTAACACTATCAAATAGTGTTTAACAACACTATCAAGTGATCCTTTTGAACATTAAATCCATAAATTAATACTTAATGTTAGAAAGATCAACCTGTTTTTGTTTTGACTGCAATGCAAACAATGGTATTTTTGTGTTGTAGAACAGTCATATTTTAGAATCATTATTTTTCACACAGCTAGAACCTATTGTCTCTGAGATGATGGCTCTTAGCGAATAGGAAGAAACGCCTCTGAAGAAAAAGGAAATGTATTAGTCAGGGGTCTCCAAAGAAAGTGAACGAATAGGATATATATAAATATATATTAAGAGGATATTTAGCATAGGGGTTTGCTCAAGTACTTACACAGGCTAAGTCCCAGGATCTGCCATCTACAAGCAAGGAAATCCAGAATGCCAGTGATATATTTCAGTCCAAGTCCAAAGACCTGAGAACCAGGAGTTCTGATGTCCAGGACCCAGGAGAGGATAGAAGGACATTTCAGTTCAAGAAGAGAGAAAGGAAGTTCACCCTCCCGCTTCCTTCCTTCCTTCCTTCCTTCCTTCCTTCCTTCCTTCCTTCCTTTCTTTCTTTCTTTCTTTCTTTCTTTCTTTCTTTCTTTCTTTCTTGTTTTTCTTTTTCTTTTTCTTTTGCCTTCCTGCCTGCCTGCCTGCCTTCCTTCTTTCCTTCCTTTTCTCTTGAGGCCTTCAGTAGATTAGATGATGCCCATTCATTGGTGAGGGCAAATCTTCCTTTCTCAGTCCACTGAATCAAATGCCACTTTCTTCTGGAAACACACTCAGACACAACCCAAAATAAGTTCTATCAGCTAGCTGAGCATTGTTTAGCCCAGTTTAGCTGACATATAAAATTAGTCATCAAAGGCTGTATGTGAAGATAAGTAATTGGTGTCTTCATTTTTCTGTGATCCATGGTAAAACTTATGAGTTGTACAGTTTAGGTCAAGTTCTAGGTTGTTTTTTAGATTAACATCTCTTTTCGACTAATATAAAAATCACTACTGAGTTTTACAGACCTAAGTAAACCTCTTCAACAATGGTTATGCCATAGCAAGATGAAAAGTAATACAATTAAACATTTTAAAGCAGTTTTCACAGTGATTTCTTTGGACTCCGAGGCCTTTTGATCTATGCTCCACTTATTTCTACTTCTTTGAATGCCTCCTTTCACTGATAATATAGTTACACTTATTCACTTAAAAAAAAAAAAAGCCATGGAAGTTTGTAAAGTATAAGCATGAGTATATATGTAATTATTAAAGAACTATTTTTTTAATCCAACTATTAATTGCTGTTTGTATCAAATGGATATTTAAGAGAATAATTTTCAGGAAAAGATCACATATAGATAACATCCATTTAGTAAATAGAATCAATGTATTCTTCCTGTAAGAAATCCTCTAATAATATGATTTAAAACAAAACAAAACTAAACTAAACATAAAACAAACCCCAAATTTAATAAGATGAAAAGTATAAGCAGAAGAAGAGGAGTGTCAAAACTGACAGAATGTTTTAATTTGGGAGTAGGTAAAACTAGAACCCACAGGTCAAATCTGGCCCACTACTTATTTTTTGTATAACTATTGACTAAGAATGTTTTTTACATTTTTAAATACTTGAAAAACTATTCAGAACATAAATATTGACTGATATGAATATTAGATGAAATTTTAAATTTCTGTGTCCATAAATAGTTTAATCGGAATATAGCCTCAACTCATTCCTATACAAACGGCCTGTGGTTTCTTGGCTGGCACAACAACAGAGTTGAGAAGCTGTGACAGAGATTTTATGTCCCACAAAGAACATTTAGTATCTGGACTTTTACAGAGTGGGTTTCTCTACCCCTGTTTTAATCCATAAATAAACATAGATAATCCATAGATTAAAAATAGATTTGCTAATTACTACTTGTTTGAAGAGTAACAATGGAGGGTACATGGGTGGTTCAGTCGGTCAAGCATCTGCCTTCGCCTCAGGTCATGATCCCAGGGTCCTGGGATCCAGCCCTGCAGGGGGCTCCCTGCTCAGTGGGAGTCTGCTTCTCCCTCACCCTCTGCTCCTCCCCCCCTCCCTCTCTCTCTTTCTCTAATAAATAAATAAAATATTTTTTAAAGAGAAGAATAGTAACAGGTATGTGTTTATGTCACATTAGTAAAGTCATGTCATAGTATATAATACCTATCACATACTGTATATGTGATATATAAGTATGAACATGGGTGCATATTGAGTCCTCATTAATTGTCATGTCCTATGCCTGTGTTATATTCGTCATCTTGTTTAGTTCTTCTGTGCCATTTTTGCAATGTCAGAGTTATTCCACCTAACCCTGGATATAATCATGAAAGCAATGCTAGAATTAAGCTTTTTAACGTGCAAATACTGAACTTTACATAGAATGTCTGATTTCCAGAGTCATACATCTGGAACTCCAGTCCAGTTTAGTCCAACTCCAAAGCTCATACTCTTGCCCATTTTTACTGCTTTGTAAGTTTAGTTACATACTTAGATAAATAGAAAATTTTACACCCTCAAACACTGCCTAAGGTATCAAAGTCTGAAGCAATTAAGCAGGGCGCCTGGGGGGCTCAGTGGGTTAAGCCTCTGCCTTCAGCTCAGGTCATGGTCTCAGGGTCCTGGAATCAAGCTCTACATCAGGCTCTATGCTCAGCACGGGCCTGCCTTCCCCTTTCCTCTCTGCCTGACTCTCTGCCTACTTATGATCTCTTTCTCTCCATCAAATAAATAAATAAAATCTTTAAAGCAAGTAGGCAGTACATTTATTTTAACTTTCTAAAAAATATATTCTTTGCTGTTTCAAGGAAATTTATTCTTAAATGACAAGCAAGGCACTTAATGTTGCCAGATAAAACCTGTGTATGCAGGCAAAGGGCAAATATAGTTTGCTATTTTTCTCCTCACATATTTTCTATATAAACAGAGTGAGTAGCCACACTGAATAGCACAGGTTCTAAAAACCTCCAAGGAATATTCCTAAAAACACCATAATATAGTGGATGTGAATTGAATAAAGAAGGGAACTGAGGGACATTAAGCAGAGGAAAACTGGCTGTCTACTTACTAGTCTGAAATTCAGTTTCCTTCTGTAAATTTATACAGATTAATTTGCAATGATTAAATTGTGTCATACCTTCCTAAATCTTTGAATCAAGAATTCATTATCGGTAAGAACAGTCATCAAGATTGTCCTGACACTTAGACCCACAAAACACTCTTCTCCAAGCCACTCTTTTAAATACGTTCTTGTGAAAAAAATACCCTATTCTGGTTCTTAAGTTGTAACTGACTCAGAATAGAATTAGAATATCTAAGGATATTCTAGTGAAATTTTTAACCTATGGGAGCTATACACTGATACTCAAAAACAATTGCAATGAATTTCTACTGTACATTATGGAAGAGAAAATGAAGACACAAGTTAAAGAAAAAAATGAAGTTATATGTATACATTTAAGATGTAAAGTCTGTTTTGTCCTTGATGAATGACATTTAATTCAGTAAAAAAAAAAAAAAAAAAAGTAACATTTAAGGAATTTCTCCAGATGCCAATGTCTGTATTTGATGTTTTACATAAACTATGTTATATAATTTCCACGGTAGCCCTATGAAGCATACATTTTTCTTCCATTTAAAAACTGAATTTTAAAAGACAAAACATAAGTAGCTGTTGCAGTTTAAGTCATTCTCATGTTCACTATTGATTTTTTTTTCCTTTATCCATAGTGGATAGAGTGCACTGCCTTTGTCCTTGACTTTAAGCTTGGCCATGGGACTTGCTTTAGAAAATGGACTATCATAGATTGACATAATGTGGACTGAGGACAGCAGAAGCTTAAAATATTCTTCCATTTTGGCTTTCTCTTTGTGCTTCTACCATTCCTGTGAGAAAGGTTTCTATGGCATCTTGATACCCTTTAGCTGAACCCACAGCTGATCTAAGCTTATTTAAGGAACATGCACAAGAGAAATGTTTAATGTTATATGCCACTAAGAATTATGCTGCATTATTTCATAGCATAATCTAATGAAAAGTTGCTGATGGGGTGATACTATAAAACAAAATAAAACAAGCAAGTGGAAAAGCTAAAATATACGCTATTTTATTGGGAATTAGTTGGTGGGCAGCCAAGATACTCATGAGATGCTGAAAGAAGGATCCATGGTGAAGCATTCAATAAATTTTTAGTTATAGTTAAAAGAGAGAAAAAAATTTGAGGCAGGATATTGACTGTAGGAGTTGACTTCTTATTAAGGTGCTACAAGAAAGTGATGAGTTCATTAAAGAACACAACAAAACAAGTTGGCCAGTTTGCAAGGAAACGTTAGAGACAATACAGAAAGCTTAGAGATTGCATGGATGGAAAAAGCATATGTTTATTTTCAAATCAATGATGTATCTTAACCAAGATGACTTTAATATTAATATTCCCCTCTGTTTGACTAAACTATTCACAGGGTTTTGGGGGTTTTTTGTTTGTTTGTTTCCTGATTGTAGGTCCCTGGTCTCATATTTCTTAGGATATTTACTTTTGTAAACTTTCTATTGTAAATTCTTTCTCTGACCCTTTGAAATGTAAGTGTTTTCCCAGCTTCTTGCCAGTTTTACAACCCGGAAATGTCTTTCTAAGACCAGGAGCCATCCGTTTAAAATATAATTATCATGGAAGATAGTATTCTGTCTTTCAGTCTCCATGGAAAGGGAGGAACTTAACTTCTTCAGTGGACATCAGTTAATAGACACAGGAGGCCTAATCACAGAGAAAAACATTTGCAAACTCAGGAACAATTCAATATAATGACGCTTCCCTTTGACCAATCTCCTTCCCTAATGCCGTCCAGTACTTTTCCACTGGTTTACATACCCCAACACTTAAAAATATTCCCACCTTTAAAAAATATCCCCCCCCCCTTTTTTTTTCTTTTTCAACAGAGTTGCGTTCAATCTCTTCTCTTGAAATAATCCTAAATAAGGCTTTCCTGGTCTGTTTAACTTCATCCAGTGCAATTTTTCTCTGATAGTCCATTGAAAAACTACCTCAGCTAAAGGACAATTACTCTGAATATTAGAGTAAGTCATGACTTCAGAGTGAAGACCAAATCAAGCCTGTGGCTGTGACATTCTTTGCCAAAACTTCTGAAAGGTTTAAGATGCATCTAGAAGACCTTTTAAGCCAAACATAGATCCTAGGAAACGTAGGGGTGTAAACGCATAGCACTCTGATATGCCCAAACTACTAGTAATTAAAAAGAGAGAGATACTTTTTGAAAGAATTTGAGGGGTGACTTTTGGCACATGGGATTGACTGGAGTCAAATATATGGAAACTTACAATGTTTCAAGGGAATTTCCTGGCAAAGGTGCCACCTGCCTACACTAAAAGAATATGAGAGTTTTGAGAATAAAAAACATTCAGCAGGAAGCCAACCAAGAAATCTGCTCAATGTTCTTTTCAAAAATGGCCAAGGAGAGTGATGTAAAGGAGAAATTTCCGGAGACTGGAGTCCAGATCTATAAAGGACAGTGCACTGAACTGAACTGAGGCCTAGTCAAGGATATTTCCTATCTCTTGTATATAGGACTCTGGCAATACTTGCTCAGGAGGATCTTAGAATTGCTATAGACTAGAAACCACTCTTTGCCTCCTCCTTTTTCCATTTTGAGTAGAAGTGTTTATTATGGTTATCCTGTCCCTGTTCTACTATTGCACTTTGGATGCATGGGAACTGTGAGGTATAGACAACTTATCCAGCTCTCTAGATCCATAGGCAAAATATCTGGACCTGATCAAGCCTGATGCCATGAAAACATGGGACCTTGGTTATGTTTTGGAAAGGAATTGAGTATTTTTCACATGGGAAAATAGAGTGAATATTTGTGAGGAAAGGAAGCCTGAATGTGGCAGCTATCAAGAAATCCCACTTCAGTCTCCTGATTGTGAGGAGGGTGAATAGGATGCTGGCTCTATACAGAGGCCTGTGAAATACTGAGTGGTCTGTATGAAGGGCTAGCACCCTGGGGTGACAACTGTCCCTATTAAAGTGACTCAAGGATATGCTGGTAGTTCCAGTTTTACATCTGTCTCTCTTAAAAGCTTCTAAACTTTGAAAATTTTAACTTTTACCCACTAAGTAACAGCATCCCCAAGAGAGAGAAAGTAAATATTTAAATATTAATTATTAATAAATAATTAAAATGTTATTCTACTTGTATGACAACACATTTTAATTAGGTCAAGATTGCATACTTATTTGTAGATCTAAATCAAATAGAGTCTCCTTGGAAACATACATTTAATTTTACAGAGTGTTTTAGGTAGATTTATCTATCATGTTTGCATGTTTGAAGAAACTTGCTTGTGCTAAAATATTTTAGTATTATGGATATGATAACCACAACTGATTAATACCTGTAAAGAAAAAGAGCACAGAATTCAGAATGAGATGTTCTACTTAACATTTCTTTGGCCTGTAACATGCATTTAACTTCCCTGAATATCAGTATCATTTTCTATAAAATGGGGCTGATATTAAGTGTCTTGCAGAGTTAGTGTGAAATTAATTGCTATAGTATATGTAAAGCTTCTATTGAACAGTAAGCTCTCCGAAATTTAATTTCACACCTGTCCCCCTATGAACACCCACACACAATTTTTCCTCAATGCATAATGAATTGTTTATCTGACATAAAATGTAAAGTTGGAATTTTTTAAGTGAATCTGTGTGGTTAGGACATAAAATATTCAACTCCATTCAGTATTAATTTCCAGCCTGTCTGTCACATAGTGCTGATCAGTTATACCAGAGCTAGTTGTTCTATTTTATGGCTGCTTCTCTTGTTCACTGTAGTAGCTTGGCAGATCAAAGTATTAGAAATTATATTGGGTTAAATCAACAAGTTATTTTAAAATAAATAGACTTTAAATTCAGGGGAATTTAAGTCATAGTGGATAGAAGTAGGAGTTAACATGCACTTATTAAAACCTAACCTAATCTACTGGGGGGCACTTGGATGACATGGTGCATTAAGGGACTGACCTTTGGTTTCAGCTCACATTGTGATCTCAGAGTCATGGGATCAAGCCCCACTTTGGGCTCCACAACTAAGTATGGAGTCTGCTTGTTTCTCTCTCCTCCCTCTGCCCACCCTACCCCCACTACAGTATAGCTCTCTCTCAAATAAATAAATAAGTCTTAAAAAAAAAACCAAAAAATCTTATCTACTGGATAGGTCTTTAGATATCCTTCCTTAAATTTTGTATGGTCTGTTACCACATAGTTGGAGATGAGGCAAAGAGGACAGATGTGACGCTGAGCTCACACAGTGACACCTGTGACAGTGGTGTGTCTGAAATAGGTTGATAATCTGGAGACAACATCTCTCTTGTTGGAAGGGCTCCAAGAATGTTACTAGTTCTGCTTTTACTTTTACATACCCTTTCTTTTTTTTTTTTTTTTTTTTTTTTTTTTAAAGATTTTATTTATTTATTTGACAGAGAGAAATCACAAGTAGACGGAGAGGCAGGCAGAGAGAGAGGAAGGGAAGCAGGCTCCCTGCTGAGCAGAGAGCCCGATGCGGGACTCGATCCCAGGACGCTGAGATCATGACCTGAGCCGAAGGCAGCGGCTTAACCCACTGAGCCACCCAGGCGCCCTACATACCCTTTCTTGCACAAGGCCCTTTATGGTGATCTGTCCTCTCCATCTGTTGCTCACCAAACCTTACCTATCTCTCTGGGTTGGGGGGTGTTAAATAGATTTGGATTCAAATCCCAGGTCTACTATCTCAATAGTCATAGAATCTTGTGTACATTTTTTAAAATCCTAGAACTTAATTTCCTTACCTATTAAAGAAATAAAAGTATCCAGCTCTTGAAATCCATACCCCTTCCCAGATGAAATGAAACAACCTATGTTTGTGATGTAGCATGACTAACCTTTAGTAGTCACTCAAGAGAAAATAGCTAATATTAGCTTTGATAGTCTTACCTATTTTATTTTATTTAATTTATTTTTTAAGATTTTATTTATTTATTTGACAGAGAGAGATCACAAGTAGGCAGAGAGGCAGGCAGAGAGAGAGAGAGAGGAGGAAGCAGGCTCCCCGCCGAGCAGAGAGCCCGATGCGGGACTCGATCCCAGGACCCTGAGATCATGACCTGAGCCGAAGGCAGTGGCTTAACCCACTGAGCCACCCAGGCGCCCAGTCTTACCTATTTTAAATATATATATATATATATATATATATATTTCATCTAAACCTGAGGCAAATGTGTTGAAGCTCCCGATTTTTAAAAATATCCTTTGGAAGTAGGAAACAGAAAGGAATCAGGAATTGACAAATTTCCATTTGGTTATTATTATTATAGATTAGTTTCTTAGTGAAGAGAACTAAGGGGATCACTTCTAGTAAGAGTGTAGTCCTAAAAAATTGTGGGTTCTCAGTACTAGTTATTTAGATGACAAAGTGAACTTTCTTTCATAATTCTGCTTTAAAATCCTATTATATTTTGTTTGAAGGTGTTTTAAAAGCAATGCTTGTGGTGTCCTCCTAACTAACAAGATCCCTTTATAAAAAAGTATTCTGTATTAGAAAGCAAATGTGTCAGAACTAATACTTTGAGTTAGGACTGGAAGAAGGTACACAGATAGTTCCCTTAACCATTGCATTTAACCTGGTCCAGAAATGTCTGGCAAGTAGAAGCTCATAGTGAGTAAGTATGAGGGAAAAAATGTAAAGACTTGCATTTTTTTTCCCAGAGAACATATTGAGAGTATTCGTGGGGGTGTGGGGGAGAAAAAAAAAAAAAAAAGGAGAGCCTTTCCTAAGCTTACAAAGAAGTTGTCATAAATACACATCTTTTTTGAGTGGCAACACAAACTGTATCTGTTTAGAAATCTGTGAAGAAGGAATTCGATGGTAAGAGGAATCAAACCTGACTTATGAAAGTTTGGGTGATATCAGTACAGGATCCAACAGATAAAAGGACAAAGAACTAGGAAGATTCCCTAACACATGACAGACAGATTTATATGTGACTGTAATGGTGGAGCTTCATTTCAATTGTAAAAGTGTCAGCTTGGATTGGACTGGCAGACAAGAAAAAAAAAAAAGTAACTTACTAGACCTTTGGGTGCCAATCTGTTCCAAGGAAGTGAACCATCCTTAGTATGTTATAAGAAAAATTTAGAACTACAATTTTTTTAAAAAACTCCCTGATTATTTCAAAGATAACCTTTGATTCCAGCCTATTAACTATGCAAATTTATATTAGAGAATGAAGTGTATGATCTGATTTGGAAAGCTGAAACGGGAGGGCAATATATCATTAGTTTTCTAGCATCCAGTGTCCTGGGTTTAATATAGATTGCTAAAGAAAATAAGCAGGAGCTTTGTGGGTTATTCAAAGACCCAAACTTTGGAAGGAAAGTTTTTGGAAAGATGTATACTTGTAAGTAATAAAAAGAAAATGGACATACTTAAATCCCCAAGGTCAGCAAGAGATCAATGGTAGCCATCTTTCAGTCTAACCAAGGGGTATAATTCGTAGGAATACTCTCACACTATGTCAACAATATAAATGAGAGAAAAACATGGTTAGAAGAAAGTGATGAACAGACTTTATGACTCTAACTGCTGGTGTTCTTGCCCTTGTGTTATCCTTTCCCAATTGCGAAGGAGACCTGTGACTTGCTTCTAACAATAGAATATGGCAAAGATGATAAGATGTCAGTCCTTGATTAAGTCATGCTATATAAAATTTCATCTTGCTAGCCAACTTTCTCTCCTTCCTGACTTTGAAGAAACAAGCTTATATGAGTTGTATGGTCACAAGGACATTAATTCTGCCAACAGTCAGTGATTTTGGAAGTGCTTCTTCTCTTCATCGACCCGCCAAATGAGAACCCAGTCTTGGCTGACATCTTGATTTCAGCCCTGCAGAGGACCCAACTAAGCTGTGTCCAGATTCCTGAACCAAAAAATCTGTGAAATAATAAATGTATCTATTGTTTTAAGTTGCCAAGTCTGTGATGACTTGTTATTCAGCATAAGAACTAATAAAAGTAAAAATATCAGTCTTCACAGATTAAGAATATCTTAGTGAAGGTGGAGGTTTCTTTGGAATATTGTTAGGCTTAAGGATCACTACATTATGAGCCCTGGGGTAAATGTTATGCTGATGGGGGCTTATTTAATGTGAAGTAACTATATAAAGTTAGGCTTAAGCTCCAAATTCAAAATAATGAAGGATAAAGGGGAAAATCTTATCAGCTTGGTTACCCAAAGAACTTAATGGTTTCAACAATTTATTTTCTGTTTTCTTTTTAATTTATTTTTGTTTTTAATTGTGGAAAAATAAAAAATTCATCATAACAAGTTTGTAAGTATACAGCACAGTAGTGTTAAGTACATTCATATTGTTGTGCAACTGATCTACAAAACTTAAGCTCTATAATCATTAAACAACATTTCGCCATTTTTCCCTTCCCTCAGAACTTAGGTAACCAGCATTCTACTTTCTGTCTCTGAATGTGAATCCTCTAGTTACCTCATGAAAGTGAAATCATACTGTATTTGTCTTTTTCTTATCAGCTTATTTCACTTAGCATAATGTCCTCAAGGTTCATCCAGGTGGTAGCATATGACAGGATTTCTTTCCCTTTTAAGGCTAATAATATTCCATTATACTTTTTGAATTTATTTATCCATTCATCTGTTGATGCACATGTGGGTTGCTTCTACCTTTTCACTATTGTGAATAACTCTGCAATGAAATATAAATATACAAATATTTCATTTTTTTAAGATTTTATTTATTTATTTGAGAGAAAGACAGTGAGCATGAGCATGTGGGGTGTGAGAGGTAGAGGGAGAGGGAAAAGTGGACTCCCCACTGAGAAGAAAGCCCAACGTGAGCCTTGATCCCAGGACCCTGAGATCATGACCTGAACTGAAGGCAGACGCTTAACTAACTGAGGCACCCAGGCACCCCTAAATATAAAAATATTTCCTAATGACCTTCTTTCAGTACTTTTGAGTGTTTACCATGGAGTAGAATTGCTGAATCATGTTGTAATCTAACTTTAATTTTTTTGAGAAACTGCCCTACTGTTATCCATAACAGCTATACAATTTTATATTTCTACCAGCAGTACACAGAGAATTTAATTTCTCTACAACCTTACCAACAATTGTTATTTTCTGGATTTTGATGGTAGCCATCATAATGGGTATAAGGTAGTATCTCACTGGTGAGGACTTTATACAAAGTAACTGTTTGGCAAACCATTACCTAGAAAGTTCATCTTAGAATTGGTATTATATTTAGCCTACAGACCATAACTACCCTCTGAACAAGTTGTCCTATCAGGAATATGGACTCAGCTAATGTTCCTCAAAAGCATTTTTAATTAAAACCGGCATACCAGAGTCTAAAATTTTTTTTTTTTTAAGATTTTTTCATTTGACAGAGAGAGATCACAGTAGACAGAGAGAGAGAGAGAGAGGGAAGCAGGCTCCCTGCCGAGCAGGGAGCCCGATGTGGGACTCGATCCCAGGACCCTGAGATCATGACCCGAGCCGAAGGCAGCGGCTTAACCCACTGAGCCACCCAGGTGCCCCGCCAGAGTCTAAAATTTAAAAAAACCTTGCTTTGTGACCTCAAGTAATTCCTTCTCTGGGTCTTTGTTCCCTTACCTGTGCAACTGATGTTACATAAAATGAGTTAATTTTAATCTGTCCTTGAATTTTATTCAAAATCAATAAAGTATTTTGGGAAAGCAGGTACGTGGGTGTGGACATGCTTATATGACATCATACACCTCAAAATGAGTTTTGTCTTCTTTAGAATCCAAAGCAGACTGTAAGCAAAGAGGTTAATTATAGCATCTGAGACAGTTAATGTGGTGTTCTTAAGTGTGGATGTGAGGGCACTGCAGAAGACAATCTCCTCTTAGTAAATTCACCAAGTTCACGTTTTACACCTGGCAAATTTCTTTTTTTTGTTGTTGTTAAGATTTTATTTACTTATTTGACAGAGAGAAAGATCACAAGTAGACAGAGAGGCAGGCCGAGAAAGAGGGGGAAGCAGGCTCCCCACTGAGCAGAGAGCCTGACATGGGGCTCGATCCCAGGACCCTGAGATCTTGATCTGAGCTGAAGGCAGAGGCTTTAACCCACTGAGCCACCCAGACACCCCTGCCTGGCAAATTTCTTATAGGTATCTAAGGTCTTGACCTAAGAAACTTGCATAGCGTAACTATCTGTTAATATTACAAGAACTCCTTACGTTTGTACAGTTTATTTTGGTTATAATAAAATCTGCAGCTCACTCATTACATGCAATAAATATATAGGCTCTACTTCTGAGTCTTTAACAAGTATCTTTACTACTGCCGCAGAATATTTAAATGAAAATGTATCATTTGTAAGTGCTCAGTTTAGAGATGGATTAAGAGAGAATGGCTTAGTGGACTGCGTTGTTACTATAGATGCATTTCCTGGTTTACTAGATAATCATTTCTCAACAATAATTACATTAAACTCATAGAGGAGCTGTAACTTTTGAGAACCAGGAATACAGAACTACAGAAAAATGAGTCCACTGATCTCATTCTTATAATCATACTGGCCCACACAGACTCCTGCACAGTGTAGGTACCAAGCACTATAAAGGATGGTAGTGAAATATTTCCTTTCCCTCTCCCTGTTCTGTTCCTCTCACTTTTCATTTTGATTGTGAGGTGTGCCCAGCTATTCAACAAATAATTATAGATGACAAACTATTGTGCTCGTTATGTCATGAGTAGCTGAAGAGTAGGCTGGCAGAGGCATGAATAACACTCAGAATGTTTCATTCAATCTGCATGTGCAGTATTACATTAATTTATTTTAGGATTACACAGACATTAGTAAGTTACATAATTATGGTGGTAATTTTCTGCAATATTATAATGTTATATAAATGTTAGGATTGCTTTTCTAGAAGAGGAAAGATAAAAGTTTCTATTATTCTGAACTTAATCATCTGTGTATGATTTACCCTAGTTGCCCTCCTAAAAGGCTACCTATGGAGTTTAGCTAGAAAACAGTGTCCTGTAGCAACAAATGTTGCTACATGAAGTTATTTGGTTTTAAAATACCCTTCTTGAAAACAAAAGGAATTATGCAAGAGATTTCTTGCATATTCTGGATGAAGACAGGAGAGAACATAAATCTGGATATATTGTGCTTTGTTCTATAGTATAAACATGCAAATGGAAGGTCAAGGATTTATTATTTTAAATGAATTCAAGTAGGGAGGGATATTATGGCATTATTATTTTTTTAAGTTCAGAGTGTCATACATTAAGTTTTATTAAAGTAGAAAACATCTGTATGGGATCTAAATGGAAAATTGAAATGAGTTTATGTTTAATGCATTGATGAATTAATGAATTATTCATTCATTCATTCATATGTATCTCACATATTTATCAAACATATACCTAGCCTCTGCTTTGTTAAAAAAAAAAAAAAAGTAGGTATTACTGCAGGAACCAATAACCCCTATTTTATTGACATCAAACAAACAAACAAAAGATTTGTTTCCTATGTGAGTTTCCTGTTGATGACAGCATGACTAGGATCTCTCTTCATCATCATGTCACACTTCTCCCAGGCTGGTGAAGCAACTACAGTATGCCAGACACTGGTAGAACAGAAAGAGAATGTGTTGAGGTATGTACTGTCTCTCAAAACTTCCACCCACAAGTGACACATGTCGTGACACACATTTCATTGGCCAGTGCAAGACATAAGATGTGAGTGTGAGTTTGAGTTTATTGATGAAAAACACAATAAACCCAATTTCCTATCCACGTGTTTAGGCATATTTTCCTGTCCCTGAGTTAAATAATGCATAAAACAAACAGATCGTTTTGTTACTTAGTCCAGAAAATACTTGTCCCTAAATGGTATGAGTGCCAATCAAATAAAAGAATTTACTCATCAAAATAACCACCTCACTACCAACATTGACTCTATGCCCTTCACCTTATTATGTCCACCAACCCAAAGCTATTATGTCATACACTCTTCCTGAGCTCAACTAATTCCCATTTTGCAAGACCAACTTGAACGGCCCTAAAATCCTATAAATATTCTCCACATAATATTAAGACTCTCAAAGCGGTATTCTCTTTAAACAGCTAGTCAAATAAACTTGGCTTTGCTTGATCATTAAGTTTTTCGACTAGTCTTTTTGAAGAATAAGCATTTGACATATGTCTATTGTACACCTGGAAGAACACAGGAAACCAAATATCGCTGCATAGTGCTAAAGGCAATCATAGTATCGAAATGTCAGGTGGGGTGATAGGCATTCGAGACATAGAGTTTGACTAAGGCCGCCCAGGTTTTGTCACAGTGTAGTTGCTCCATAATGCTTGTTAAATGAATGGATGGAATATAGAAAGGAAGACAAGCATGTCTTAATCTTTTAATACAATATGAATAAAATGATAATAGAGTTAGCAAAATAGATGATAAAGATATATAGCAACTCACTGCCATGTTGTACCTGGGCTTAATTCTTTCTGATTCTCTTGTTTCCCAGATATGGGAATGAGAGTACCCCACAAAGACGTTGATGGTTTCCCCTCGTCATAGTCCCAAACACGTCACTTTGTAAGAATGGAAGAACTTCAGTAAGAAAACCTAGTTTAGAAGAGACTAATGTATTTGATGGTTTCTCAAATTTTAGTCTCTGCCATACCCATTAAACCCATGAAGACATAATGCTTTGTTCAAATCACCTTTCAACAACTGATACAGTATAGATGTACAATAAATATTTTTTTAAGGAATGAATGAATGTCAACCCCATCCATTCTGCTGCCACACATTGTGCTCACACTATATGCAAAGCTGTGTGCCAGTGTTAGAGATCCAAAGATGAAGAACATACAGTCTTTGGAAGCATCTTTATACAAGTAAGTCATGTCTAGTGGCACCTGGGTGGCTCATTCGGTTAAGCCGGTTAAGCCTTGGCCTCTTGGCTTCAGCTCAGGTCATGACCTCACAGTGGTGCATCCAGCTGGGCATTGGGTTTCCCAACCAGCATGCAGTTGCTTCTCCCTCTCCCTTCCCTCTGCTTCTCATCCCCTCAGCAAAGGCTCTCTCTAAAATAAAATAAAATAAAATAAAATATTAAAATAAAATAGTCTGAATCAGAGGAGAAACCACTATGGCTTCTAGGAGGCGTGGAATAGCTGAGATTTCCCATAACCCCAAGAGGCTAGCTAAGCACATTCTCTAAATAATTCCATTGATACACAACACAATATGATAGACAGAGTTCTGAACTTAGAATATGTTTCCAATGCCAGTTCTCACCCTGATCCTCTGTGTGAATATTGGCAAGTCTCTATGCACCCCAGTCTTGGTTTCCTAGGCTACACAAAATGAAAGATGATGTATTTACATTTTAAATGTGGAACAAGCATGCAAATGTGTAATACTTAGAAAATAGCTTAGCATCATTTGCACTTAAAACTAGTAAAGAGGCGCCTGGTGGCACAGTCAGTTAAGCTTCTATCTTCAATGATTTCAAGGTCAGGTTCCTGCTCAGTGGGGAATCTCCTTCTCCCTCTGCCTCTGCTCTCCCCGACTTGTGCTCTCTCTTATTCTCTTAATTTAATAAAACCTTAAACAAGAAAAAAAAAAACCTAGTAAACTGTTTTTGTGTCCCCCTTTCCTATCTCTTCATCTCTTCCTTGTGGTCCTTTAGTATCCTCTGGAATTTTCTATTCTGCAGTGAATTGTAATCCTCTGTTGATTTGTTGTATACTTCCTTTTGCAACTTCTCTGTAGATAAGGCTATTTTATTCATCTTTATATCTCACATATTCAGTACAGAGCCTGATATATAGTAGATGGTCAATAAATGTTTGAAAATGAAAGAGTATGTATAAGTATATAGATACTAAGTGAATGAATAAATGAATGAACTGTGAAATTAATAATTGTCAACAAAATTTTCCGTTAAATTGTTAAAATCAAAGGGTCACTGACTCCTTTCCTCTGTGAAACTTTTTTGAAGCTAAAGATACAACTGATGTAGAGAAAAGAATGAAAATCAGCACTGTTGTCTCAAATTTCTTTCATGATAAGAATTGCTTGGGTTATTTCTTGAACATAGAGCTTCCCAGACCTTTGCCTTGAAGATTAAAATTTTTCACTTTGGAATATCCTCAAGGAATTTGTATTTCTACCAAGCTATCCTAGGCAATACATAACATGAAGAAGATTTGGTAAATACTGATCTGGATGAAAGGTAGTAAGAGTTACAGCAAACTTTATGTTGTACTTAATAGGTTTAGATTATTTTACCCTTTTAATTTCCTTCATTAATTCATACATGTGGATTCATTTAATCTTCACAACAACACTAACAAGAAATTATTATTATTACCTCTAGTTCACAGATGAATGAAACTGGGGTACTGACCAGTTTAGTAACTTACCCCCGTGACAGAGCTACACGGGAAGAACTGGGATTTGAAATTTGGCCATCTGAATTCTGAGTCTGTACTCACTAAACATTCTTGATTACTTCTGCCCTAGCAAAGCAAACCTCATATTTGTACAGTGCTACATAATTTAAAATATGTTATTTTAACTGCTGTTGAGAGCAAGTGATGCTCACAGAGACACATTAAGAGAATTTCCAGAGCACCAGTTTAGGGTGTAGATTTTGTAGCACATATTGGAGAGCATCATGTAGTTACCAGGCTTTTTGGAAAAACTATTTTATTAGTGTTCTATTGCTGCTGTATCAAATTACCACAAATGTAGTGGCTGAAAAGCCCTGGAAAATGTATTGTCTTACATTACATTGTCTTACATTGCCTTATAATTCCAAAACGAGTCTTATAACCCTATAATCAAAGTGTCAGCACAGCCAATTCCTTTTGGAACCTGTAGGGGAGAATTCCTTTTTTGCCTCCTCCAAATTCTGGAGGCTGCTAGCATAACTTATCTTGTGGCTGGTGCATTTAAATCTCTAGATCTGTTGTCATATTGCTTTCTCCTCATTTGTTCCTCTTTCTTCCCTTCGTAAGAACCCTTATGATTACATCAGATTAACTAGACAATCCAGAACAATCATCCTCATTTCAAAATCCTTAAATCACATTTACAAAGTGTTTTTGCCACATAACGTGATATATTCATGGGTTCTGGGATTTGAGTATCTTTGGTGGCCATTTTTCAGCCTAGCACACCAAGAATACAAGAGGCTACCATGAAATAATAATAAAAATAATAATTAATAATTTTTTTAAAAGTTTCTTAATCTAGATGTTACTGAGCCTCCTGCTACACTGTATATGTCAATCAAGGAATGATAAGTGTCTTGTCTAGAATAATTGAGGTAATAAAAGCATAGTTTTCAATGGATCAAACCATCCCCTGTAAATACCCATGAAGAATAGTAACACCCAGCTAATACCAGTTAGCAACAGTTTTTTTTCTTTCTTACACTGTAACCATCCTGTTATCCCAAGGTTAAATTATCTGGGAACTGGGTACTCAATGCTGAATCAAACTAGTTTTGGAAGCCTAAATATAACTAATGAAACTAAATTTCAGACCTAAATCAAACTAATTTTTACATTCCAGAGAAGTCCACTGGGACTTTACATAAAAACTCAGAAGAAATCACCCAAAATACAAAGTCATAAAAAATTTACTCAGCAAGCTTTTACAGGTGCAGGTCAGGTCAAATTGAAAGATTCTGCCTCCTGAGACAGGAGTGTTCATATAATTCACAGAAAGTTCTATAGAGAGCTTTCTTGTATTTTAATGATGAGTGTTCTTCTCCTATTGAAAATTCTGCAGCAACAAGTTTTAGGAAAAGACTAAACAGTAAAGAGGGTCCTAGAGGTCACAAAGGACTAAAATCTGTAATAATTTGCAAGTCTCTATCACATAATAGGAAAAAAGATGTTTACTGAAACAATTTCGTTTCAAATGATCTCAGTGATATTGATCAAATTGAAAGCATGCCAAATAGAAACGTGTTTTCTTATTAATTCCTAAATTGCTTCTCTCATTTTTGCAAATTTAAGTTAATGCATTAACAAGAAGAAAATGTTACTTAAACTAGAAACAAATATGAATTGGCTAACCAAATGCAGGTTTCTAAATACCGTCATCTCCAGACTAAATTTTCTAGGCTTTGTTCCTATTTTATGGAGCCAAGAAGAAAATGTTGAATTTTCCTATTACAAAGATCAGAATAAGCACCACTTCAGGTTTTGGATTTTGCAGTGCATGATGGGACAGCACTGAACATCCCTAGATGACTTGTGAGCAGTGAAATTAAGTTGTTTGCAAAGCTGTCTTTTGGATCAAGGCAAATGAAGTGATCTGAAACTAATGGAAGCTTGGCTTAGGTCCTGGAACATTACTCTGAATGGCTTAGAGGTATCACTTGAAGCAAATCACTTAATATTTTGTACTTGAATCTCTCCATTTGTGCAAGACAGATATTATATACCTGCTTTGTCTTTACCTTCCAAGAATACTTGAGAGACTTGTAAGATTTCTTTTTATTTTTAAGGCATTCCAAAAGAAAATTGAACCTATAGGAAATAAACATAATCTCTTCATATTATATTCAATATAAGTTAAAAATACTTTTCCTTTTATGTTGACTAATATAATTCTGAAGAATTTATATTAAAGAATTAACAAAAAGATAGAACATGCCATAGTCAAAGAACAAAGATGTTCTTTTATTTATCATATATAATAAATACATGAAAGCAATCAAATTGTCCAACTATCTGTTGACATTTGAGTCAACAGATAATAGAAATGTGTTTGATGAACACTTTGATTATAGGTAATGATAATGAGATCTGTGTCACCATTGAAAATTATGTAATATCACATGAAGTAAACTGAACCCTTTTTACTAATATCCAAATTGTGTTTTTCATATGGAAGAATACTGGATAAGCTAGGCAGAACTCAAAATGAATGATGTGTTTGGATAGAGACCTGAGTGATATTTATCCATTAATTTATCCCATTTCTTAAATATCCTATAATGTTATATAGCCCTTAAACGTTTTAAATATTTAAATTAAGACTTTAAAACAAAAGAAATAAGAACTCATGTAGGAACATGCTAGAACGTTTCCCAAATTTTTGCTCTTGCTGTCCCGTTTTTTCTTTTCCATTCCCTGGACTCAGCCAATATCACTGTCTTCACTGGAAGCTTCTCTGTAACTCTCGGGACTGTTTAAAGGTTTATCATTCACAGTGTTCTGATAGTGAAAGAACTCTATAGAGGCCTGCAGGCTCTATCTAGCTGTCTCCTTTCCTGGCTGCCCTTGGGTCATCCATACCACGGGCTGTAAAATGCCGACAAGAAAATTAATGGAGCATCCGTCTATACCCTGATTCTTTCCTGCCTCTGGGGAACCACTAGAAGGGCAAGGAAAATGTGCAGAAATCTCATGGGAATGGAAAGACATGACGACAGCTGGTGGATCTGGCAAACCCATGTCCCTGCAAAAGCCTGTCATTCAGAAATAATGTGACCCTGTTCTCTATGAATATGTATTTTAGTAGACCAAAAGTGGAGGGAGCCTCTCACTCTGAATACAGCTATTTTAAAAAAGAGTGAACTGGGCGTTGTGCTCAGAATTCTATCTGCATGCATGATCTCATTGAATTCTCGTAACAACCCAAGAGACAGAAAACATAATCCATATTTAACAATGAGCAAAATGGGGACCTAAAAGAGCTAATGACTTTCCTAATGGCACAGTCTTAACTTGGGAGTGCCTCAAGCTTCTACAATTTCAGTCAGTGTCAGAAGACAGTATAACCAGGATTATGCAAAGAATATAGCAAAACAAAACACATTTCCCCTCCGTATGAAGAGATCCACGTTGTGCCACTGGAGCTATAATGGAAATGATTCAGGGGTCTGGAACCTTCACATTAGCTGCTTCTGTCTGTCAATTAGACCCCCTTAAAGAAATCAAGTTTTCCTTACTGGTGAATGTTGACATCTCATTTTGCTTCTTCAGACACCTCAAATAACATTCCTGAGGTGAGAGAAAGCGTATCATGTGTAAGACCTCATCTGTGGATATTTTATTGCGTGATGTTGTATCGTAGAGTATGTGTGAGCAGTAAATGTTCACAATGGTAAGTTTCTTCTATAACCTAGCATCTCATATGTATTCTTGATTTTCATGTGCCTTCTCAAAGGCACATACAGTTCATTTTTTATTTCAGTTTCTGGATATTCATTCTCTTTTAACATCTTTTACCACCTTGGCCAGACCACTCTGGTGAGAGAGGAGAATTTAGGTAGTGGCTAAATATGCCAAATGTGGTTCTAGACACATATTTTTGCAGTCTTTATGAATAGGTAATGGTATTTTCATTAGTACTTTTGGAAAGACTAAGGTTTAGCAATTCACCTAATAAGATCACACTACTAGTAATTTGGTAGAACCAAGACTCTGAGATAGAGATCTAAAGTCTTTTACAAATGCACCCATATCCTCAACTACCTCATGAACAGTAATATTGCCCAGATCTCACTTCCCTTGCTGGTCTTGATATGGTGCATGGGTTCTTAGCTATAAGCAATGGAAACTGACTCTGATGAATTAAATTTATTTTAAAGGACATTAGATAACTCAAAGAATTACTAGTAGGGCAGCAGACTGAGACATGGAAAAACAACTGGAACAAGAACCACCCCTAAGACCATAGCCATAATCAGGCCACAGAACTAGGCCTGTAAAGATAGTATTGCTGCCACCATGGTCCACTTGATGCCACAGCTTGAAACTTGCCTATCACCACTGGCTCCAGCTAAGCACCAGATACCGCCTTTGTCCATGGTCATTACTTCCGTGGAAACTCGGGATTGCCTCTTCTACTGCAGCCTTCCACCAACATGGGTTCTTTAGTGCCTCTCTTTCTTTGCCTGGCATTTCCTAATTCAAAATTAAAGTGGGGTTGAGGGGTGTCTGATTTGTTGAGCTTATGTCCCATATCTGTACTCTAATCCCAGGTGGGACTGCCATATCGAGCATCGGATTTTCTCAGCTTCTGTCCTTATAGGTACACCGTCACTGCTTTTTACCAAACTCAAAAATGCTGTCACCACCAGCTCTCCCACTGTCCCTGATAAATGTCAACTTCACATCTCAGTTTGTTTCTCATTCTTTTGGCTCCAGAATTTAAAAGTTTCCCGTTAAAATATAAAGAGGATCACCTATAGAAGATAACACATTGCTATGAATAGGACAGATCCTTAGATCCTTCTAGTTTATATGATTATTTCAAGTTTATAACAAAGTTCTAAAGAGATGGGATATTGAAAAAAAACGCTAATTTAAGTTTAAGGCTATGAAAAGAGTACAAGAGGAGAAGAGTTACTAGAGGAAGGTAAAACCGTTTTTGTTGTACGGTTGTTTGTTTTGCTCATGTGGAAAGTAAAGATGGGAGAGTGACTGAAAGGGGAAATGCAATGAGTCTAGAAAGTCGCTTGAATGACAAATGGGCATTCATGCATTCATTCATTCATTCTCTGAGCCACCAAATATTTTGGAGTTGCTGTGCTGCCAGGCACAGCACTAAGTTCTGGGAACAGGAAAATGTGTAAACCCTACTCACTTTTTCTGTTTCTTCATGTATCAGGTGCTCACAGATATTTTCCCGTCAGGGACTAATTCTCAGCAAACTAAACTTGCCCACTTTCTTCTAAAATATCTACCTGGCATGAAATGAAACTAAATTGCACCGGTTCAGTCTGTGCTTAATATTCTGAAATCATAATTTGAGCCATAAATTCTGCTCCTTTCAAGCGATTGCTGTCTGGGGATTCTCCTTGCAGCCTTGAGTTTGGAAGGACGCGTAGCCTTTCCTGGCCATCATGAGCTTGTTTAAGTGACCCTGAGCAAATGAGTTAAGCATCTGTGGGACTTAGTTTCTTCATCTCTGAAAGACGGATAAAAATACCAGCCACCTGTTGTGAAGATCAGGAAGCTAATATGTCTCAGAAGCTTTCAAATCTCTGGCTCTAAGCCTTTTGCTATCTGCGTATTAAGAACAAAGACAAGTCCTCAATGCTTTCACCCAAATGCTGCATTCAAAAGAACAAAAAAAATACAATATTTGAGTTCTATAAGACTTGAAGGTTATTTTGTGTTAGTTTGAATTTCAAACTGTTTTTCTCTGTTGTACTCTTGGCACTGCCATTTTTTAAGTACAGCACTTCATTTGCATAGTAATTACAAAGTTTAACAAATAGCATTAATGTCTGAAAGAAAGAGGTACACTCCATTTAAATTACTGACAGTATTACATTACACATTTTAACCGCAATTTCAAAAAAAAAAAAGGAAAGCTATTCCATGGTAATGTGCTGTAAAGATTCCCAGAGCTCAGCAATATTTGTGCTTTAAGGAGGTAAAATCTCTTCCTGTGCTCTTTAGTGACTTCTAAAACCCTATTCATAAATACTGATTAGGCAGTATTTCACTATAGGATACAGTGCTGTTGGCACAACTCCCTATTCAGGGCCAAATTGGAAATGTTAGTATTGTAAATTAGGGCAAATGTCTTAGTTGTACTGTACATGAAAGATCATCTTTAATAAATAGATGCTAATGTAGTACTTGGATCACTTATAGCTGTAAATGTCAGCCCTTGGTCTTAGTTCCAGGAAGTTAAAAAAAAAAAAAAAAAGGAATGTGGGGATTTAAATTCAAAAAGAATAATAAAGAGCAAACATGTAATATCATTTGTTTTCTGAAATAATGGTGAATTTGAACAGAAGCACACTGCTTAATAGTGGTTTAAGGGAAACGGAGAGGAAAAATAGACAAGGTCTTTAATTCTTCCTACTTATGTCTCTCTAATATTTGTTTTGCTTTGTTTTTGTCTAGCCCTGCTCCTTTGGGCATTCTAGGCTATGTATTTGTAACCAGTTTCCTTTTCTCCTTAATTATTTGTCCATACTTCCTTTGAACAAACTTAGTTCCTCCAGAAGCAAAGCATCCGTGGTGAATGAGTCCTGACTTACCATCCTACCTCTCCGCTTGCATGCTTTTATATCAAGCCAAGGTGTGTGCACACACACATACCCACGGGATCTCACAAACTCATGGATGAACTGGACATAAAGAAATTTAGTTTGGAAAACTTGGGGGGGGCAAGTGATTGTGGTGTTATTTTTGTGTTTGGCCAAGGATAAGACAATTTATTAATTTTTTTTAAGAATGTATTTATTTATTTTTCAGAGGGAGAGAACCCAAGCAGGAGGGGGTGGCAGGCAGAGCAGGCAGAGGAAGAAGCAAGCTCCCTGCTGAGCAAGGAGCCAGATGTGGAACTTGATCCCAGGACTCTGGTATCATGAACTGAGCTGAAGGCAGCTGCTTAACCGACTCTGCCACCCAGCCATCCCCAAATAACTTAATTTTAATTGTAAAACTTACCTTTGAAGAATATATAAGAATTGCAAAGAAAAAGAGACTGTGTAGAGATTATGTGAAATAAATATTAAGTAATTCAACCAGGTTTGGTACCTTTTCAAATATCTTAATCTACCTACTTATTATTATGGAGGTTATGCTGGTTCAGTTTTCTGACTTGAGACAGTAGAATATAATAACAGAGAAATTAGTTATTCCTTATTTCCAGTCAACAGCTAGCAACTAGTCAGACCTCTACAAGGCATTTAAATTTCTCAAGTCTCACTTTCTTCCTCAGTCAACCAGTGATAAGTGCACCTCTCTCATAGATTCATTGATCTCCTAGATTGAAAAGACTCAGTGCAGTTTCTGACATCTAAAGGGAGCCCAATAAATGGAGGACATTGGCAATCACTATTTATAATGGAGTCATTTTGAATCTTAGTCCTTAAGGATTTGATATCTTATTCATAGCTTTAAGCTGAAACACTGAGCTCTTTTTCGATGATGGATCCCTGTCTTCATGAAAAGTTATGTCTTGTTTTTAGTATATCCTTAGTGTTATTATTCTACCCATATAATAGATGTTTTTTGTTTTTGTGTTCTATCACTGACTTATACTCTGAAAGCTTCAGGAAAGCATTACATTTTTTGCAGTCTTTATTTTCCAGAACTTACTACTGTAGTCGTAGTTGTCGTTGTAAAAATCGATATTTTCATTTAAAATAAAGTACTTTGTGTTATAATTTTATCTTTATAGTCAAAATTGTATTGTTTATCATGCGAAGACATCTATAATAGTCATTTAAAGCATTATGCTAAAGAAGCTCTTCTGCTCTGTGCATCCAATAATAACCCTATCTTGGATAAATTCCAAGAGAAGCCTGGTGTACTCTTCATTATGGTAACTGTTTTCGTGAGAGTTTTGTGATTTTTTGATCCCTTACTCTGTGCCAGGCATGATTCTATGTCTTCCAAAAGACTTCTAATCTTTACCACAGCCATTCAACAAAACAACTATGTTTCCATTTTAATATTAGTAAGGGAGAACTCAGTGAGTTTACAGAACTCTCAAGGTCACATGGATAATATGCGTCCTCACTTGGATTCAAATCTAGGCCTTTGTCTCTAATCCTATTTCATTGTACCAATCTATGTTCTAAAGTTAAAATTGTAGGGGTGATTTGCTTGGTGATATTGATTATTCAGGTAGAACATATCCTTCAGTGTGAAAGAAATATAATTCCTTTTTGGTAGCTAATTCAGAGGTCATTTCTAAATGCATAAAAATTTTTTGTTTTTTGTTTTGGGGCGCCTGGGTGGTGTAGTCAGTTAAGCATCCAGTTTGTGGTTTTAGCTCAGGCTCATGGGATGGAGCCCTGTGTTAGGCTCCATGCTCAGCAGGGAGTCTGCTTAATTTTTTTTTCTTCTTTTGTTTGTGCTTTTTCCTCTCTCTTTCTCTCTCTCTCTCTCTTTCAACTAAATAAATAAATCTTTAAAAAAATTTTTTTGTTGTTGTTGTTGAAGTGCCCTTTGTAAGCAACGCAAATCTGAAAAGAATGGATTGGCTGTTTCATGATTCAGCTCCAAGAAATAATAATGCCAGATAGATTCTCTAGGTGAATTGAGTTAAGGGATCCTAAAGAAGTTTGTAGGACATGAAGTAAGAGGAATCTGGTGTTATCTTGTGATACAGTTTCCGGACAGGTAAGGCAGCAACAGCCATGTAACCATGTGGGCCAGAAGAATGTGTGACATATTATGGGCCCTGGCTGGAAGCCATAGAAGGGTATATGCCTGACTTTATATAAGAATATTTCAAAAACAAGCAAGTTAGCCTGGGCAGAGTGAGTGCTAAGGACAAAGTCTATTCTTCGTGAGAGGAGCAAGGACTTGATGTTGCTAAACCAGTACTGATGCCACCATCAGTATTAGGCTTTATGGTGGCTCAAATGGAAGGAATTGTTGGATACCGAGGTACTGTTTTGAATTCATGAAAGTCTTTGGGGAGCACAGTGTTTTCAATTACATAGCATTATTTAGTTTTCCACAATAGGACAAGATAAAATTAATAAATATTACAGATTAAACATTAATTTGGCGGAAGATTATGGTGAGTTCTAAGCAAAAATGATTACAAATAGATATCACAATATTAAACTAACCTATGTGAGTTTCAAAAGAATATTGTAATAAATAGAAGTATTATTTATGAGGGACTCAGAGATTTTGAAAGGTGCTGTTATATAATATCAATATTATTTGTTTGATAAATTTCTGCAAAGGTCTTTAATTGAATATTTACACATTTCTAAGAGGAAGCAGTATTCAATGAGTGTTCATCCACAAAAAGAAATGAATACTCCTATGAGCTTAATAAGCACTGTTGATTGCTTAATTAATGTCAATTGTTCAAACGTTCATCATTCTTTTCTTATAAGAACATAAATTTTCTCAGGTTTTTCTTTCATCTACATCTCCCTGGAATATGCTGATCAAATGGATTATGACATTCCATTTGGTCCAGGGACAAGCTTGTGAAGGAATGGATTTGTTTTCCATGCTAGAGGAGGAGGGTAGTATTTTTATTACCCTTTCAATATTCTTTTCTCCCTCCATGGGTGAATCTCTCTCTTTCCTAAAGACAGGGACAATAAATCATATTTAATCTGAATATTACTGGCAGCTGGGTTGCAACTACCCCATGAGTCATCCTCAATATAAACTTATTCCCAAGGAAAGCTAAGTATACAGATGGAAAACACTTGTGTCTTGATGACATCATTTAACTGTAGAACATTGTACATCTGACTCCACCTCACCTTTTTATTGCTTAAGCCAGTTTGCGTCTGTGGTTTCTGTCACTTACAGCCAAAAAGATCCTAATACACATGTTTTCTGGTGTGTATTGAAGATTTTATGAAAAAAAAAATGGAGTGTCAGCTCCCAAGGAGCTTATAAGGAAGCAAAAAGGTATATACATTATTATATTCAGATAAAATAGTCACTGTAGGATATAAATATACACACACACATATATAATATACATATGTAATTTTCATGTATAGAAATCATATAAAATATATACATAATTATAAAACAATGTGATAAATATTACTGAAGATGTTTACTGTGCTTAGACAACAAAAACTCTCAGCTATCACCTTGCAGGTAGAGTATGAATAGAAAGGTAAATTATTCCTCATAAAGCTCTGCTGCGAAATATATAAGTAGTTCTATAAATTTTAATTTAAATTGTTTTCATATTTCATTTTTATTTAAAAATACCCTTGTTGGGCTCCTGGGTGGCTCAGTGGGTTAAGCCGCTGCCTTCGGCTCAGGTCATGATCCCAGGGTCCTGGGATCGAGTCCCGCATCGGGCTCTCTGCTCAGCAGGGAGCCTGCTTCCCTCTCTCTCTCTCTGCCTGCCTCTCTGTCTACTTGTAATCTCTGTCTGTCAAATAAACAAATAAAATCTTTAAATAAATAAATAAAATAAAAATACCCTTGTTCTGGGGCACCTAGGTGGATCAGTCAGTTAAGTGTCTGCCTTCAGCTCAGGTCATGATCCCAGGGTCCTGGTATCAAGCCCCACATCAGGCTCTCTGCTCAGCAGGGAGCCTGCTTCTCCCTCTCCCTCTGCCTGCAGCTCTGCCCTACTTGTGCTCTCTCTCTGCCAAATAAGTATTAAATAAGTATTAAAACCTTTAAAAATATTTAAAAATAATATTTAATATTTAATAATATTTAAAATAATATTTAATAATAATATTTAAATAATTAAATT
Organism: Mustela putorius furo; assembly: GCF_011764305.1. Classification (NCBI taxonomy): domain Eukaryota; kingdom Metazoa; phylum Chordata; class Mammalia; order Carnivora; family Mustelidae; genus Mustela; species Mustela putorius. The sequence continues at coordinate 11,911,964 of NW_025421375.1, forward strand.
ATTTTAAATAATATTATAATATTATTTTAAATAATATTTAATAATAATATTTTAAAATAATAAAATACCTTTGTTCCTGCAAGAAAAGCATATACACTACAATTTACAGGAGTGTTGTAGTTACAAATCTGTGTTGAGGGAGAAAATAGTCATAGAAGTCTCTGTAGAGTTATTAGTTTGGGGTTCAAGGCAACATCACACCATAATTTAGGAAGCATTAGTCAATATTAACAGATATTTATTGAGCACTTACCATATGGCAGACACTGTTCTTGGCTCTGGAGAAGTAGCTCTGAATAAAAGAGAAAAAACATTTCATATGTGGCTCCTAGTTAGTAAGGTTGAGAGAGTCAGATAATAAAAGAAATGGGTTTTATGATACATTACAGTGATCAGTGCTGTAGAGAAAATATAAAGTGAAGTGAGGTAAGGAGTGTTTGAACTGGTTGTGGGGAAGGGAGATTGTAATTTTAGATAGGGTGGTCAAGGAAAAGCTCACTGAAAAGGTTTTAAGAAAGGAAAGACACCTAAGAAAGAGCATTCCAGGTAGACAAGCTGGCAACAGAGAGTCCTTGAAGCTAGACCTTATCTTGCGGGTACAAAGGACAGCAACAGCAAAGAGCATCTGGAGAGAGTAAGCAAAAGAACCAGAGGAAACGTAGCGGCTCCCTAAATCAAGTAAGGTCTCAGGGGCCTTTGCAAGTTCTTTGACTTTTTTACTCTGAAACGGAGGCCATCAGAGGTTTTGAGCTAGAATAAAGACACCGAAGCTAGGTTTTAGTAGGATCATTTGGCAACAGATTTAAGACTAAATGGTAGCACATGATGTATTTAGAAAGCACATAATCCAGAGTGGCTAAAGGGTATTCTGTAGGTGTGCTGCAGTGGCTGCAAGGGATGTAGGAGCTGGATTATGATGGACCTTGTCTCTTTGATGATAGATTTTACAAACAGGAATAACATGTTAACATTTATATCGCAGAAAGCATGATTTTATGGCAGTATTTCCCTCTTAGAGATAAATAAGAGCAAGGCAGAGGAAATATATAAGAGGCTCTGATTGTCATGATTTGGTTTAGTTACAAATTAAGAAGATGTAACATAACAGTAACAAAAGGAAGTATAAACATTGTCTGTGAAAGGTTATCAAAATTGTTCCTCCTTTGACAAAATCTAGACATTTTCTAGTATTGTTGTTTTATCCTCATCAACACTGGGTATTTATGTTTTGGTCTAAGACAGTTGTTCCATTTCCACCTATCACGTGTGTATTCCGGCAGCAGAAAGAAAGAAAAGGAGAAAAGCGTGTCACCTTGCTGCCTTGAAAGATACGTCATGAAATTTGCTCATACCAATTGTGTCCTGTTGGCCAGAATTTAGCCTCAAGATGGCCGCAGCTAGCTGTAAAAAAGACTAAGAAATGCAGTTAGCGTTCTGGGAAGTCATATATCATGCTAAAATTCAGGATTTCTATTGCTCCTGAGACAGAAAGGAAGAAGGATAACAGGGCAACGACCTGACTGCGGCAGAGACAACTGCCATAGTCCAGGTTAGAAGCATTCAATGCCTGATCTCAGCTGCTGGCTCGATAGACAGGGGAGAGCAACAGATTTAAGAGATGGAGAAATCAGAGATGCCTGGGTGGCTCAGTCATTAAGCATCTGCCTTCCGCGCAGGTCGTGAGCCCAGAGTCCTGGGATCCAGCCCCGTATCGGGCTTCCTGCTCAGTGGGAAGCCTGCTTCTCCCTCTCCCACTCCCCCTATTTGTGTTCCTTCTCTCTCTGTGTCTCTCTCTGATAAATAAATAAAATCTTAAAAAAATAATAAATAAAAGAGAAATCAACCAGACTTGGTGAACAAGTGCTACTGCACTCTTGATTCAATGGATGATGAAGAGATATGCCTAATCTAAGATTTCTGGCTTAGAAATTGATTTTATGACAGGCTCATTAAGTGAAGTAGGAATTCCTGAAAAGGAACGGATGTGTGCGAAATATGAGTTTGGTTTCATACAGGTTGTATTTTTAATTCTTTATGAAAGTCAATGTCTGGCAGAAATCCTTATTTTTACATTGTATTTCCTTTCTTTTCTTTTTTTTTTAAGAAGAATATAAACCACAGGACACATATTCTTTAAAGTATAATAGTACTATTTGAATGCCTGAACTCCTTTGTCCTTCAGCCCAGGAAATTGCTCTAGGAAATACATTTATATTTATTTAAGAGCTACCTGTTATTTTATTATGACCCTTCTGCCATTTGCTAGCATATAAGCATAGGTTACTAACTTATTCTAACCACTTTTATTTTATTTTGGAGAGGAATAATGTTAATAAAATGTCTTAAAGCCTTTAGCCTCACTTCTTTACATCTCCTGTGGTAATTATCCATTCAGGAAGACTCACCTCTAGAAAGAAGGCTGTTTCTGAAATCAATACAAGAGCAAAAGCAAACATTTGTATAATAGCATTTCTGCCATTGCTCTCTGTCAACAGACATACTTCAACCATAAATGCCAATTAGTTTTAGAGGGTTTAGGATTTCACCCTGGTAAGTAGGAGCTAGAAGCATGTAATTGGCTTCTGAACCTGCTCTCCATTTGCTCCTTGGTCTTCTCAGATCCAGTCTTTCCAAGAGACCTTATCACAAACATGGAACATCCTAAAAAAATAAATTCTGAAAAATACAAAAACTTGATCTGAATCGAAGTGATTAAAAACTGGAGGGATATTACAAAGTCTTAGATAAATGATGAAGACCAATTGTTGGTCTCATTAGATTTCCTCACTGGAGAACACAATGCAGCTACAATTACTACTACTCTGAGTTGTTTCTTTGTGACGTGAACAGTCATTGCATTGAAGTGAATATACAGACAGCAAATAAACAGATGAAAAGAAGTTACACATCATTTGCCATAAGGAAACTGAAAATCAAACCCAGGAGATATCATTACTATCTATCATTATGGCTAAATTTAAAAATTCTAAAAGAACGAATGCTGGTGAAGATGTAGAGAAACTATCACTCATATGTTCCTGGTACATATGGAAATGGTGCAGCCACCCTAGAATGTTAGTTTGGCAATTTCTTTAAAAAACAACAACAACAAAACAAAGGGGTGCCTGGGTGGCTCAGGGGGTTAAGCCTCTGCCTTCGGCTCAGGTCATGATCCCAGGGTCCTGGGATCGAGCTCCGTATCAGGCTCTCTGCTCAACATGGAGCCTGCTTCCCTTCCTCTCTCTCTGCCTGCCTCCCTGCCCACTTGTGATCTCACTCTCTAGTCAAATAAATAAATAAAATCTTTAAAAACAAAACAAAGCTGAACTAAACTAAACATGCAGCTACTCTGTGAATCAGCTATTGCACTCTTGGGCATCTATCCCAGGGAAATGAAAACTTGTTTTCACATAAAAACCTGTACATAAACGTTTATAGCACTTCTATTCATCATAGCCCAAAACTAGAAATAACCCAGATATCCTTCCACAGATGAATGATTAAGTAATCTATGGGATATCCATACCAATAAAAAGGAAAATAAAACTTTGAAATAGACAGCAAGGTGGATAGATCTTTAGGGAATTATGCTGGGAATTATGTGAAAAATCCAATCCTGAAAAGCCACATCCTGTATGATTTCATTTTAATAACATTCTTAAAATGACAAAATTATAAATTGGAAAACACATGAGGTATTCAGCATGAAGGAAGGAATGAATGAAGTAGGTACTAAGTGTATCTAGAAAGGGGGGATATGAAGCATCTTTGTAGGGAAAGAAGTTATTGTTGTTTTGACGTTGACTGACTGTTTCAATGTCAATATCCTCGTGTGATGATATACAAGGGTTTTGCAAGATTTTCACCATTGGAGGAAACTGGATAAAGGGTAAATAGGATCTCTCTGTATTATTTCTTAGAACCACGTTCGCATCTACAATCATTTCAAAATAAATTTTAAAGAAGTTTTTTAAGATTTTATTTATTTATTTATTTGTCAGAGAGAGTATCAGCAGAGGGAGGCAGGCAGAAGGAGAAGCAGATTCTCCACTGAGCAGAGAGCCCTTTCCTGGGGCTAGATCTCAGGACCTAGATCATGACCTGCACTGAAGGCTAATGCTTAACCCACTGAGCTACCCAGGCATCCCTCAAAATAAAGTTAAATTTAAAAATAACATACTATATATTATTTTAGCCCTGTTTTTGGTGATTTTCATTCTCTTGATGCTTTTCTGACAATTTCTACTTTCTTGCCCTATCCATCTCCCTGTTTTTCTTAGACACATCATATATCTAACCATTTCTTATACTCCACTGGTTTTCTCAGTTTTAATGCCCACCCAAATCTTGAAGCACATGCTTTGTCTCCCTGTAGCCATAGTCGACCAGCTCCTTTCCCATTCTAAGTTCAGTCATATGTCCAGAGCCTCTGATCCTTTTTCCTGCTACTTCTGGGGCCCAGTGAATGCAACACTGCATGATACAACCCTAAAATGTAGAGGAGTTTTCATCCTAGGGGAAAAATTTGGAAATGGAGTTGGGAGTAGAGGGAAGGGACAGAATGGATGAGATCTAGGCAGATAAATTTTCTTACTCTTCCTGCTCAGGAAATGGTTATTCTGGCTTTGTGTCTTATGGCTTATTATAAAATGGTGGCTGGTGTGGTAGGATACCTTCATGCTTTGTTTTTGTTTTCTCCTGCCTCAGCTTCCTCTTTTCCTTCATTCTTACTGCTTTAGGATTGAAGCTTTCCCCAAAAAAATATTTATAGTTAATCCCTTAGTCTTTGTTTTCCAGAAAGTAAGACATTAATTTTTATAGTCTCCACTCTCATGCACCAAGTATCTTCTTTGAATGTCTAGACGAAGGCAGTCAGGCAGTTCTTTATATTTGTTTAATTCTTCAGGCTTGTTCTTGCCATTCTTTGTGCTAACAACCAGCTAATTTGGAAGCAGCACAGCATAGTGGTTTATAGAACAAATTTTGAAGTCAAACAGATACTCTTTGCTGTGACATTTACTGCTTGTTTGCATTTTGAGGAAACTATTCAAATTTTAGGAGCATCTGTTTCATGAATAAATTGGTGATAATAATATCAATGTCACAAGATTTTTGTGAGGATTAAATAAATGATGTTTAGAAGTCCTTAACACACCACCCAACCTGTAATTAATATTAATAAATGTTCTAACTCTTCTTGTGTTCTTCTCAGCAGTGATTCTTAACCAAGGACAGTGGTATGACTTAGTCATTTGGGGTCTTACTGCGTCTACAAACCATTTGCCCATTCTTGTTTGCTCTAGGGCTATTTCCCAAATTGCCACCTTAGCAACAGAATGAAAAGGAGCAGTACTTGAATACCCCATAGCCAAGTGTTTATACTGCTAACCATGGAAACAGGGAGTTATTTTACCTCTGTTAGCTTTACCCTTCTTGTATGTAAATGAGAACAGCACGATATTATGAGGATTAAATAGATAACATTGATCCCAATACCCGTGCACGTGATCATGGCATTATAGTGATCCTTTCTTCCTTCAGTTTTTTAATATTCCACCTTGCCCTGAAGTTCTTAATCTCTATAGGTAAGACTTACATATAGGATTTCATTTTAGTACTTTGGTAACTGGTATTCCATGGATATCAAGCTTGGAAACATCTGTTTATGGGGTTTTTTTAAGTTCCACAGTTCTATGGTAAGGCACTAGTATTTTTATATAATAATATATAGATATAAGCAAACAAAATCAGGAATTAGGTCACTTGATATATTTTTATGTGGTTTTACTATAGCAGTTTTCAAAATTCGGTGTCATAAATCTATTTTCATTCATGAATGTTTGATATTCATATGAAAGGATATCATTGCCCATGATTTTAAAACACAAATTATGTGTTTGTGGTGTGCTGTAAAATGGGCAAAAATAAATTGCTGCATAACTACTGAATGTAGCTATTTAGAATTGCCCTTAGTGTAAAAGAGAAGAAAAAATGTAGAGGGGGGAAAGAAAAAACAAAGAAAATTAATAAAGGAAAAAAATAAAGAATAAAAGGAAAGCACTTAAAGGAGCATTATTACTACTATTGTTCCTCCCAAGGCTGAAACGTGGTATTCACCAATCACTACAGCTTCATTCAAGTACATTCGCCAGAGAGGAGAATAATAAATTTAGTACTAGCTTGTTTCTCGTATTGAGTTACTTACTGATGTTAGTAGCGGTGGAATTACTGTGCTCAAATGAGCACATTTATGTGCACCTGTGTAATTTAAGTGAGATGTTAAATCACAAAAATGTAAACAACAGTGTGTGCTATTTGTCAGAAACTTCCTGGGAAAATTGTCAACCAGGATTTCACTGCTGCTGTAAGAAGTGGTATGCCTTGCAGGGAGCAGCCTGCCTGCTCCAGTACCTCCCTGAGAGGCCTTGCCCTGACTCTCTGCTAGGATGCAAGGCCCATCGCCTCCTGTCCAGTGTGCTGCCTCAGGTCCTGTGTATGGACAGAGAGACATAATATATTAATTAGTTTGCCCAGTTAAGATCCACTTCTTTTTCTTCCTCCACAGCTGTTCCCAACTTGTTTTTCTTTGTTCAAAAATCAAATAATTGGCAAGAGATGTTTATAGCATACACATTAAGGCTGTGTCTATACTCATGATTTAATTTGATCTTCTAGACAAAGCTCAACAGTCTCAACACTATTTGGATACATTAGTAAGGAGTGAGTGGTCATCCAAGAGATTTGTTCCTTTTGAGTAGTACTGTTGGGTAACAGGTTACTATGAACCATATATATAATTTTAAATCTTCTAGTAGCTATAGTTCAAAACAGTTAAAAAAAATAGGTAGGTAATATTTAATACTTTTGGAACATCTCAAGGAAGACCACACTTACTTTAAGTGCTTAATAGCCTCATATGCCTGGTGGCTACCATATTGGAAATCACAGCTCTACGACCAGATACGGTGTAAGCTTAAGTGGTATAGAATTCTGTGAAAGAACGTGGGATATTTCTGAATGATGGCAGACAACCACAATCTTAAGAAATAATTTGAAATGTTTGGAACAGGAGTTTATTTAAAATTTCAGTATTCCAGATGCAGAGTTGGGTTTTGAGGTTTGTGGATAGAAAGGCAGTTGTAATATTTAGCAGATTACTTGCTTTAAGTTTTAAAGTTAATGATTTATCAAGATGACAGATAAAGAGGCAATCAGGCTGAGCTGTGGAAAATAATTCATGTCACTGAATTTGCAACTCAATGATATCAGGGTTAAAATTAGAACTGAATTGAATTAAATTTTCCTGGTTATCTTCCATATAACATCCTTATGGGAATATAAAGATGGATGAGGAAGATGAAATTCTTGCTCTTGAAGGACTCAAAATCAAGTGGGTGGAGGGCATGATCTATTTGGAAAAAGATAATTTAAAAACAAAACAAAACAAAACCCAACTAAGTCTAGAAAGATTTAGTTCAGGAATATTGTTAGTTTTTTAAAAAGCAGTAAGATGATTGTAGGGAAAATTCCATTTCCCCATTTTTCAGCATTTTTTTTTTTTGGTATGGAGACAAAAATATTTAATTTGGGGATGCCTATTTTAATAAATAACTTAATATGTAACAAAGATGTATCGAAAAATGCTTTTTCTTTCTAGGTTTATTTTTAAATTCACAAGTTTGGAAAGTGATTTGCTTTATAAATTATATTATCTCCTCACAATGGAAATAAAGAAGTTCAAAGAGTCCTTAAAAACATAGAAAATGGGGATGATATTTTTTGATTAAAATAGGATACAAAATTATAGATATATTATTATTTTAAATATATAAATATTACTTGTAAAATATATTCAAGTCAAATTATTAGTAGTTTCTCAGTCATTTATTTCAATATTTTCTTTTCCTTTTCTTTTTACTTTTCAACTGTTATAAAAGAGTAATTTTTATTTCATAATAAGTCAGTGAGTCTTATCACAAGGAAAAATAAAACAGTGGATTTTAATTCATAAAAATAAAAACTTTTATTAATCAGTAAATGTCAGGGGAAAAAAGGACAAAATGTCTGAAAGAATTGTATGTGGCAAATATCATAAGAAATTAATGTCCCCACTGTACAAAGTTTCACACAAATAGATTAAAAATAAGTATTACAAGCAAATAGTCAAAGCAAAGGAAAATAACACACACATGAAAGAAGCAACCTCACTAACAATCAAAGGAATTGGAATTTAGCCATGAGATATCATTTTCAAATATTAGAAAAAGGATTTTTAAGGGGCGCCTGGGTGGCTCAGTTGGTTAAGCAGCTGCCTTCGGCTCAGGTCATGATCCCAGCGTCCTGGGATCGAGTCCCACATCGGACTCCTTGCTCCGCAGGGAGCCTGCTTCTCCCTCTGACTCTGCCTTCCACTCTGTCTGCCTATGCTCGCTCTCGCTCGCTCTCTCTCTGACAAATAAATAAATAAAATCTTAAAAAAAAAAGAAAAAGAAAGAAAAAGTATTTTTAAATAGTAAGTACTATTATTTTAAGGCACTTAATGTAATGTTCAATTTTATAAATTTTCTGGGATGTAATTGGGCAATATTACTCATAATTCTAATGAAATCTTGTCTTCATTATACAGAAATAGTAAGATATTTGTAAGAATATTTAAATGTAAAGGTATTTATTTTCAAGTTTACCACTTTTTCTTATAATATTTAAATGTTAAAAAATGCGGCGCCTGGGTGGCTCAGTAGGTTGAGTGTCTATGTTCAGCTCAGGTCATGATCCCAGGTTCCTGGGACGGAGCCCGGCATGGGTCTCCCTGCTCAGTGGGGAGCCTGCTTCCCCCTCTCCCTCTGCCCTCTATCTCTCCTGCTGGCTCTCTCTCTCAAATAAATAAATGAAATCTTTTAAAAAAAATAAATGTTAAAAATATTATAATGACAAAGTAAATAATGGAATATAAAAATAAACATCATTATCCAGTCATCAAAAATTATGTTTTCAAAGAATGTAAGAAGCTTCTACTCTTAGTAAACAACAGAAAAAACAAAACAAAACAAAAAAACCTCCTCTTTATTCACAATTAAGTTAGCAGCAATGACTAACCAATTTCAAAAGAAGTGATCCGAAAGTATCAAAACTGTAAAATAGCCGTTAATCATATTGGGTTGATTTGCCAAGCTTCTATAAAATGATACCTCTTTAATTTTTCATTAATGTTTTAAATCAGTTGAAACTTAATCTAATACTTTATAAAAGACTCTAATAGTAAGTTTTTAAAAGTCTTTCTGAGGTTTCTTGAAAGCAAAAGGCTGAAAGAAACCTATCATGTAAGAAATTCATATCCATCCTGGTATGCTAAAACTGGCTAAAATAATATATGGAAAACAGTATGACAACAAATTTTGAAATGCAGTAAAAACTGCTTGAAGATACAGAGCATCACTGCTAAAGATTTTTTAAAAAGCAAATCTTAAATTATGTAAGGTGAAGTTTGTTATATGGATAGTTTAAAGAAATTTCTACGTGCCCTGTATTACATTAGATTTTCATTCTCTTTCAGATATAACACATATAAACTACTTTTTGTAATGGCCCAAAGAAAAATACCAGTTCACCAATAAATAATAATTTAATGAAAACACTAAGTTATGATAAAACTGTGAAGTAGCTGTTTCTACTGGACACCCATGACCTGTAATATTTTGCAGATTTAAAACTTCAGTTGAATTCACCCAGTTATTATTCCTCAATAACAAACTTGGAAGCAGATAAGTTTAAGAAAGAAACAAAAAATGCTACAAAGTTTCATGGATGTAATGTGATGTTTTAAATACAGCTGATTTTTTAAAAATTTATTATGAAATACAATGCGATCATAAAAATTATATCACAGATAAATGTTTAGATTATAACACAATAAAGATCTTAAGAGAGGAGCACCTTCGTGGCTTACTCCATTAAGTGTCTGCTTCCCTCTCACGTCATGATCCCAGAGTCCCGGAATCGAGTCCTGCATTAGGCTCCCTGCTCAGTGGGGAGTCTACTTCTCCCTCTGCCATTTACTCAGCTTGTGCGCTCTCTCTCTCTCTCTCATAAATAAATAAAATCCTAAAAAAAAAAAAAAAATCTTAAGAGAGTTGCTGACCTTAAGAATGAGGTATACATTCTTCTTTTTCCAAAAGCAAGTATTCCAAATTTTCTGCAGTTAAAAACACTGCCAGTAATATACTGGCCACCTAGCAGATATTTTTGAAAACAAAACAAAACACTAATGGGTCTATTTAAGATAAAGACAATGCCTTAAAAATACCAAATACTTTAAAATACCAAGTACTTAATGCTCTTTGAAAGATGATTTTAAAGACTAGTGTTTCAAAATGTACCCATCATTACATGATTTGTTGCCCAAAATCATTTACTAGTTTTACCTATTCTTTTTTCTTTTTAAAAATTTTATTATTTATTTGACAGACAGAGATCATAAGTAGGCAGAGAAGCAGGCAGAAAGAGAGAGAGGGAAGCAGACTCCTCACTGAGCAGAGAGCCCAATGTGGGGCTTGATCCCATGACCCAAGCTGAAGGCAGAGGATTTAACCCACTGAACCACCCAGGCACCCCTAGTCTTACATATACTTAATCATACTTTGAAAATTGGATATCTGATTTTTCAAATATTTGATACTATTTAAAATAAATAATTTTTGTGAGTCATGAACCTACTTATTACATGCATGAAAAATGACAACTATGGTTTTATTAAAAGCAAAACTATTTTCTTTAAAAAAATGGAAATTTAGTTTCCCTCAATAATTGTATAATCGTAAATGAGTTTGAATAGTGAGTATCATGATTTAGAAATGTAGCCAGTGAACAATTCTTCCACCTGCATCTACTTTTCTTCATAAAATACATATTTTAGCTATGATAGGTATTAAAATATTTAAATAAATTGAACTCAGAACCAAGCCATTGATTGCTGTATGAGAAAGTGCTGAACAAATATTTCATTATTATTTAACATTACTGCTATTATCATTAATGATATATTAAAAACAATATTGTAGAGACAAAACAAATATTATTTCATCCTTTCTAAATTCTGAGTTTCTCTTATCAACTCCTTTAGCATTTTTTTAAAGGTTTTATTTATATGTTTACAGAGAGTGAGATAGAGTATATGTGAGCTGGGGAAGGGTACAGGGAGAGAGAGAATCTGAAGCAGACCCTGTGCTAGAGCCCATCGGGGACTCAGTCTCCTAACCCTAAGACCGTGACCCGAACTGGAATCAAGAGTCAGATGTTCAACTGACTGAGCCACCCAGGGACCCCTCAAATGCTTTAGTATTTTTAATACATCAGTGTAATAGTGTATGGCGTATGTGTGTGTATATACACTGTGGTGTATTTTTAACATTTCATACTGTATAAGAATTGTTGTAATCTGAGGGTAGTCATTGGCTTGTCCTAGTACAATCACCACTGAATTTACAGAATTTTGAGGCTAAAAAACCTCATAAAAATAAGGATTTTGCTTTTGCTGGTCATTGTTCTCTACCATTACCGTCATGGACCTATAGATGATTTGGATAAAAGGTTGACTTTACATTACTCCATTAATCCTTATTGTATGAAAAGTTAGGATATAAAACATATATATTATATGATCTTATTTATAGAACTCTATACATGTGAGTCAAACAAAAATTGAGAAGAAACATACTAAATGTTAATGGCATTTATCAGTGGATTATAAAATTTTATTTTTAATTTCAGCATTATTGAGTTATAATTGACATGAAATTGTAAGATATTTAAAGTGTGTATTGATCATGGTGACTTGATATACACTGTGGAAGGATATCTCCTATCTAGTTAATTAAACGTTCATCACTTCACATATTTTATTTTATTAATTTATTTATTGGTAAGAACATTTAAGTTGTACTCTTTCAGAAAATTTCAATTATACAGTACAATGTTATCTGTAATTACTATGTTTTATATTAGATCTTAGACCTCATTCATCTTTTAAAAAAGATTTTATTGGGGGTGCGTGGGTGGCTCAGTGGGTTGAGGCCCCTGCCTTCAGCTCGGGTCATGGTCTCAAGGTCCTGGGATCGAGGACCTCATCGGGCTCTCTGCTCAGTGGGGAGCCTGCTTCCTCCTCTTTCTGCCTGCCTTTCTGCCTACTTGTGATCTCTGTCAAATAAATAAATAAATAAGATTTTATTTGTTTATTTGAGAGAGAGAGACCAAAATTGGGGTGGGGGTGCAGGGAGAGAAAAGCAGGCTCCCTACTGAGCAGAAAACCAGATGAGGGACTTTATCCCAGGACCCCAGGATCATGACCTGAGCTGAAGGCAGATGCTTAACTGACTGAGCCACTCAGGAGCCCCAATCATATTTATCTTATAACTGAGAGTTTGTACTCTTTTACCAATCTCTACCTATTCCCCGCCCCCCCCAACCAGCCCTAACAACATATTTCTACTTTCTGTTTCTATTAGTTTGACTTACTTTTTTTCCCCCCATCAAATTGCACACATTAAGTGAAACCCCACAGTATTTGACTCTGGCTTATTTCACTTAGCATAATGCCCTCAATGTTTATCTATGTTGCAAATCACAGAATTTCCTTTTTGTCATAATGTTCCATTGTATATATTTAACACATTTTCTTTATCCGTTCCTTCACTGGTGAACACTAGGGTTGTTCCCATATCTCAGCTACTGTGAATAATGTTGCAATCAACATGGGAATGCAGGTTCACTTTTATATATATTTTCATTTCCTTTGGACATAAACCTGAAGGGGGAATGCTGAATCATATAGCAGTTCTATTTCTTTTTTTTAATTTTCTGAAGATGCTCCATATTATTTTCCATAGTGGCTGCACAATTTATATTCCCACCTACAGTGCACTAGGGTTACTTACCTCTTCTCCATATCATCACCAACACTTGTGATCTACTATCTTTTATTAAAGGTTTATTTATTTGTTTTAAAGAGAGAGAGTATGTGCAAGAGCAGGGAGGGGCAGAAGGAACAGGAGAGAAGCAGGCTCCCCACTGGGCACAGAGCTGGAACTGGTGCTTGATCTTCTGAATCAGATATCACAACCTGAGCCCAAATAAAGAGTGGATGCTTAACTGACTGAGCCACCCAGGCACCCCATGATCGCTTATCTTTTTGATGACAACATTAAAACATGTATGAAGCAATATCTCATTATAGTTTTAATCGCATTTCCCTAATGATTAGTGATGTTCACCATCTTTTCACGTACTTGTTGGTATGTTTTCTTCGGAAAAATGTCTATTTAGTTCCCCTTTCTACTTTTTAATTAGGTTATTTGTTTTTTTATTTTTTATTTTTTTGCTATTGGCATGTATGAATGTCTTATTAGATATTAACCCCTTATCAGATACATGATTTAACAATATTTTCTCCTATTTGGTAAATTACCTTTTCATTTTGTTGATTTCCTTTGTTGTTCAGAAGCTTTTTAGCTTGATGCAGTCCTGCTTGTTTATTTTTACTTTTGTTGCATTTGATTCTGGTGTCAAACCCAAAAAATCATTGTCAACGCTGGTGTCAAAGGACTTGCCCCAGGTTTTATTCTAGGATTATTGTGTTTTCAAGTCTTACAGTCAAGTCTTTAATCTCCTTGAGTTTATTTTTATGTATGGTGTGAGATAGTGATTCATTTTCCTTCTCTTGCATGTAGCTGTCCAGTGTTCCCAACACCATTTATTGAAAAGACAATCCTTTCTCCATTGTATGTTCTTAGCTCCTTTGTCATCAATTAATTGACTATAAATGCATGGGTTTATTTTTGCACTATCTATTCTTTTCCACTGATCTGTCAGTTTTTATGCCAATATCATACCATTTTGATTGTGATAGCTTTGTAATAGTTTGAAGTCAGGATGTGGGATGCTTCCAGTTTAGTTCTTTGTCAGGATCGCTTTGGCTATGCAGAGTCTTGTGGTTTCCTACAAATTTTAGAATTCTTTTTTTTCTTTACTTCACGATATATGCCATTGGAATTTTGATCAGAATTTCAACAAATCTGTAGATTGCTTTGGGTAGTATGCACATTTTAACAATATTAATTCTTCTAATCTATGAGTGTGGGATGGCTTTCAATTTATTTGTATCTTCTTTAATTTCTTTCATTAATGTCTTATGGTTTTCAATATAAAGATATGTTTTGCCTTCTTGGGGCACCTGGGTGGCTCAGTGGGTTAAGCCTTCGGCTCAGGGTCCTGCTCAGCAGGCAGCCTGCTTCCTCCTCTGCCTCTGCCTGCCTCTCTACCTACTTGTGATCTCTCTCTGTCAAATAAATAAATAAAATCTTTGAAAAAAAAATATTTTGTCTTCTGTTAAATTTTTTTCCCCTAGGCATTTTTTGTTACTTTTGATGCAATTATAAATAGGACTATTTTCTTAATTTCTCCTTCTGATAACTCATTATTAGTATGTACAAATGCAACTGAATTTATATTTTTTATCCTGCAACTTTACTGAATTCATTTATTCTAATAGTTTTTTTGTTGAAAGTTATTAAAATATGTATTAATGTTTACTTAAATATGCTATTTTAAAAATATTTAATATTTAGTAAGACATTATTTTAAAAATATCTATTAAGAATAACATATATTATTGTCATGTCATGTACAAATAGAGATTTACTTCTTCCTTTCCAATGTGAGTGCCTTTATTTATTTATTTATTTTTTACATAATTTATCTGATTAGGACTTCTAATACTACATCGAATATAAGTCGAGTGGGCATCCTTGCCTTGTTCTTGATCTTAGAGGAAAACTTTCCACTTTTCACCATTTAGTATGATGGTTACTGTAGTGGATTGTAGAATTAATGGTGACATCTATTGGCATTTATACTACTTGGGACATTTATTAAATTCTCTATACTAAGAAATTAAGCTGCATATTAGGAAAGGTAATTAATTCAATTATTTCCAGTATTTATTATCCTATAATAGTATAGACATGGTCTCACCCTCATTTATGTAAAAGCAAAGAAATCTGTAGATTGAAACTATTGGTTATATGTTGGCTGTCTACTCACAATGGAGGAGTACTCCCTGGGCAATGAAGCTTTTGTTTTTTGTTTTGTTTTTGCTTTTTAAAATTGTGTCATGTGCTCAGAAATGATAATGACTCAGACTCTTCAGTCATGAATGTTCAAGTCACCGCATTGAGCAAGGAAACATGACCAGCTGAGGTGGGTGCTGAGGGTTAAGGGAATATGAAATGAATTGGAAGAAAACAGTTATAAACACTGGATGCAACCATTGGACCAGTTTCAAAAAAGTGGGCTATAATAGTTACAAGTATTTCTTCCATACTTTTAAATGAATATGTTTAAATATGTGTTAACCAAGTACTGTGTTTCCCCTCTCTTATCCTTTTATCATTCATCTCAGTGCTTAAGTCACAGGAAATCAAAGGAGAAGAGTATCATCCAGAGACTTCATATCCTTTTCTGGGGAATAGTTAACATATTTTTGATAGAATACAGGATATTTGTATCATTTTAGGCAGAAGTCTGACTCTTTAACTATCTCATTGAAAGAGCAATTATGATTTTAAGATATGTGTATGGGGGGTGCCTGGGTGGCTCAGTGGTTAAAGCCTCTGCCTTCAGCTCAGGTCATGATCCCAGGGTCCTGGGATCGCACCTCACATCGGGCTCTCTGCTCAGCGGGGAACCTGCCTCCTCCTCCTCTCTCTCTCTGCCTGCCTCTCTGCCTACTTGTGATCTGTCTGTCAAATAAATAAAAATCTTAAAAAAAAAATGAGATATGTGTATGGCTGCTACGTTGGCAAGGGGTGAACTGTGATGGCTTCTATTGTGTCTAATTTACTCCTATGTACTACGCTTTCCCGATTTCGCTTCATAGTATGTTCCCAGTTCCTGTGTTCCCTGGGAGGGATATTCTCTTATCTTAAGAGTTGGAAGACAGAAGGAAAGGAGCCATTTTGTGGCATGCATATACCTTCTCATATTTATCCAATCAAATAGTAATTTAGTTGCTGCTGTGAAGTGATTGTGCAGATGTGATTAAAGTCTTTAATCAATTGACTTTAATCAAAAAAGAGATTATCATGGGTGGGTCTGATTTAATCAGTTGGAAAGTCTTTAAAAGAGGGCTTAGGCCTTTCTTGAGTTAAGATAATACTTCCTGTGGACAGTAAGTTTTAGCTTGAAATTCTCCCCTGCCTGTGAACTTCCCTTCCTCATTGTCTGCCCTAAAGACTTCATGCAGTTGTATTGTATTATGTATATAGCGTATACAAGTCCTCCTGATTGTGCTTTCTGCTTCTCAGGTTGAATCCTGACTGATACAAGCAACATTCAGAAAGGTTTCTAGCAGTGGAGTGGTTCCTTTGCTGTCATGTAGATAACAAATGTAACAGTATCAACAGCATAAAGCACATTCGCCCAGGTTTTCTTTTCTTTCCTCTCCTCCCCTCCTCTCCCCTCCCCTCCCCGCCTCCCTCCCTCTCTCTCTCTTTCCCTTTCTTTCTTTCTTAATGCATCTTTCAATCTCATAGGCTCAAATGCCATAGGTTCTTTATGGATTTATCTAAGCTTCAACACAGATTTAATTCATTGTTTCTGTAACAAATTAGTATCTAGTCTTACTCAGAAATATTATCTCTAGTTACTATTTAGATTCTATAGTACAGACTTCTGTTTCATTGTGTGAATTTAGGAAGGAATTTACTTACTGAGCATTGTAAAGAAAATTTTAACATAATAGAGCAAAATAGTAATTTGATTATATACTTATATCTCCATTTTCTCCAGGCCTGGTATCTACAAATGTTGCTTTCAAGGTCCCTCCGACAGTATCAACCTATTAATCATCTTATTCTATTCTATTCTGCTATGCAGACTGTGCAAGAGGTATTTGAGCTAGAATGATTTAGTGACCTCTCTCAAATGGCTAAGATGGAAGCCAGGAAAAAAAAAAAAAGAAAAGAAAATCAGCAAGCTTAATAGGAAGAGGGCAGATTACCCTTAACCGCTTTTCCATCAAGAGATACTGTTTTTTTAGTTGCCTTGTAATGTAAGTAACAAGCAAAATGAGACAAGATAGAATAGTTCACTAATACTGAAAGAAGACATTTTATTTTAATCACTTTTTGACAAAAGCAGCACATGGCTTCCATTTACAAAGAAACATACTTTTAAAAAAATAACATAAAGGTAATCTTTAGAGCTAGTATCCAACTCAAATAGTTAAGAATTCTTTTTAACTTCACCTAACTAGGTATTTTCAGAATCCAGGACTCAGCTGGCCAGTGTTCTGGCACTGTTTTGGCTTTCCTTTTACTGGGATATTTGACTGATACGTCTCTACTTCCCATGTATTAGGTGCAGTTCTGATGATGTGTAGTGCCTGGTGTATGTCTTGTATGAAAATCCCAACTTGTACAAGCATTAACTGTGGTCGATTGCCTAAGCATACCACTAAGAGTTGTTGAATAAATATGTTAAAATAAAGATCTTCATCAACTAGTTTGCCCAAAAGCCCTAGAATCCCCAAACAAGGAAGCACTTCTATCATCCATCCTTGTTGCTTTTCTTAGACCAGAATGAGAAGCCTCTGCATTTCTTCTACTTTCCTTTCTCTGATATGAAACAAATGGGTATTCTAGATACAGTCCTAAGACTCTCCTTCACACTTTGATAGACTCTAGTTCAACTCTAGTTGAAGTCATAGTTGCTTCCTCCCCACTCTGCAAGAAAAATATATTTAAAAACAATGTTTGTGACCTTTGCAGCAAAGAAAGACTGTAATTATATCATCTAAACTACATAATTATGACCTCTTCAAAGGTGTAAAATTTCTGCTTCTTCAGATAAGTTGAAAGTGCCATAATTCATGGGTGTGGATATTCATTACAATTTAGGGTAGCAAATATATTAACATGCAAAAATCTTCATGTCCAATATGAAATATGTATTTGGATTGCTCTAAATCCATGTTATAGCATGAACAAATATATACATATTAGTAATCCAAATATGCATATATATTTACATATATATACAAAAATAGACATATATAGTTGATTCTCATTATTCCTAGTAACTATGTTTTATAAGTCACTGTAAACACTGAATTAGCTACTACTAAACTGTCATTCCTATGAGAAATAATTACATTTCATATATATATATATATAAAATATGTATATGAAGAGTTACATATATAACTCAATAAATAATAATCTTAAACCCTAAAAACAGCTCATCCTTGTAGATTCAATTTTTCTTTAAAAGAGAAAATGAGGTTCAGGGATGTTAGAAACTTGTCGGAGGGTGTCCTACTGATAGGTGCCAGAGGTGGGGTTTGAATCCTGTCCAGCCATCCCCAGAGCCAGAGCTCCGTGTACTACATTGCACTGACCCCTACTTTTTCCATCTTCAGGTCATCTTTGTATGAGAGCAGGCTCTGTTCTATCTTAGCTGGGAATTTGGGCCCTGGCTAATTCAAATTTTTTATCACTGGTCTGCACATGCCCACGAATGACTGAATGGACTACCAGTATTGATTTGGGGGTTACAAATAAATTTTAGCAAGTAGACAAATTCACAGAAATGAAATCCATGAGTGATAAGGATCAAATAAATATGGTCAGTAAGCCCAAGTCAGTAAACCTGTATTTATATATAACTGACTCAGTGAACCCTAAGTCAATAAATTATGCTTTGCAAGATGTAAACACATACAGATGTCATATCATAGGTATGAGGTTATGGATAAATATATTAGCTATTTGCCTTTCATTAACTTAAGTGGAAATACACTAGTTATAAAATAATGTTATAATAGAACAACTAATCTTGTGTTCTTTGCTCTAGGGACTAACTTAAATGTCATTAAAGGCATTCAGATTTTTTTTTTTTAAAGATTTTATTTATTTATCAGAGAGAGAGGGGGAGAAAGCAAGCACAGGCAGACAGAGTGGCAGGCAGAGGCAGAGGGAGAAGCAGGCTCCCTGCCGAGCAAGGAGCCTGATGTGGGGCTGGATCCCAGGACGCTGGGATCATGACCTGAGCCGAAGGCAGCTGCTTAACCAACTGAGCCACCCAGGCGTCCCGGCATTCAGATTTTTTAAAATGTGCTTTTAAAAATCTAAATAAAAACTGGTATTGAACTGTCCCTTTTGGAGCATTCACATTAAATCCCAGATTGGATAATCAGAAGTCATTAACTTCATGTTACACAAAAGGAACTCAAAAAGTTAAAGAGGAAAGATACTGTAATTATTTTAACAGAATATTTTTACTTTCAATAGCATGGATTTCTTTGGACATTCCTGATACATTGTTCAAATAGTTTATTTTATGTTTATGTGACACAATGAGAGTGTCTGTGTGTGTGTATGTGTGTCTTCCTCTACCAAGGAAAGGCAGAATTTTAAAAAAGGAAAATGAATAAGAAAAAAGCAAAAATTCCACAAGTGGTATTTCTACAATACATTTAATTTTTATTCTAATGTTCTAAGCAATCTATGGAGATGACTGCTTTTCGCAAAAGCAATTTCCTATTTGGCCTGATGAAAATTCCTATATGTTCAAATTCATTTCAAACTTCAAAGGACAGAACAGCCTTGGCGTTGGCGTGGTTCTTGCAAGCAGTTGGGGAAATTGATTACATAATGAGTCCTTGGCTGTCCCTAACCAAAACTTTGTTGGACAGGTTCATTTACAATCCTCAAACAGAATGACCTTCCATCTGGCTTAATGGCCCCTGGATTGTTGCAAATGCGACCTGACATTTCCTTATGGGTGAGTTATTAAATTATATCACAGAACACAATAACATAATTTGGTTTCAGAGCCTAAGTGAAAGTGATAGTCCAGCAGATTAAGATGTAAAATTCCTTTGCAAAATTAAGTTATTTATAATCTGATGCATACCCCCTTGTTTTATCTGCCATATAATATAATTACTTTCCACAGTACAGTAGCCGCAGATACTGGCAATGCTGACAGAACAGAAACAGCATTTGAAGAGGGGGAAGGACTTCAGCAGGCAGGTAGCTGACTTTTATGGCTAGCTTTTGAAAGTGAAACCACTTGCAAATTTTGCTTTTTTTTTTTTTTTTTCTCCCCTAATGGAATTGATCCATTAAGCAGAGCTTCTCTCTTCCACCTAATAGTATTAGACATACTTAACTCTCTGAGCTACAATTCCTTAATTCATCCTGAAATATCTGCTTTGAGATGACTAATACCAATATACTCTGAATTTGGGAGTTTCACCTATTTAGTTTTTTCCAGCCATAATGATTTAGTGAAGAGTAAACCGATGTTTCATTTGTTAACTCTGTCAGACACTTGAATTATTATCACTAATTCTCTAACAGGATACATTTCAAAGACCAGTAAAGCTGAAAGAACAACATATTTCTACAATAACTCATAGATAATGTAAATTTTCAGTTTTCCCTTAGTTTTTTGTTTGTTTTTGTTGTTGTTTCATTTTGGTTTGGGGTTTTTTGTTTTGTTTTGTTTTTGTTTTTCTATTAGAAAAAGAAAGATTCAAAGGTAAGATTTGTTTGGACAACTAGAATTTCCATTCTAGTAAATACATTGCTATGCTATAATTCAGAGTCAAGGGCACAATTCCATAATCTGGTCAGTATCTTTCCTAGAATTCCCTAATTTTTCAGTGTTTTTTTTTTTTTTTTGCTTTTCCAAGATTTTATTTATTTCTTCATTTTGAGAGAGAAAGAGGAAAAAAAACAGAAGTGGGGAGGGATGCCTGGTTGACTCAGTCTGTTAAGCGCCTTCCTTTGGCTCAGGTCATGATCCCACCGTCCTGGGACTGAGCCCCACATAGGGCTCCTTGCTTGGTGAGGAGCCTGCTTCTCCCTCTCCTTCTGCCTGCCACTCCCCCTGCTTGTGCTCTTTCTTTCTGTCAATTAAATAAATAAAATTTTTAAAAAACAAGCAAACAAAACTCTGTCAAATAAATAAAATATTTGAAAACAAACAAACACAAACACACATGTAAAAGCAGGGGAGTGGCAAAGGGAGAGGGAAAAGCTGGCTTCCCTCTGAGCACAGATCCCAGTGCGGGGCTGAATCCCAGTACCATGGGTTCATGACCTGAGCCAAAGGCAGACACTTAACTGACTGAGACAGCTTGTGCCCCCCAAGTATATTTCTTTATTGTGCTCTCTGTTGTGTGCTGTTTATCTGCCCTCTACCCAATTGTGCTGCTTTAGTTGAACATTTATTCAGCAACTTTTTTCAGCACCTACTAGTCAGTCACTATGCTAGGTTTTATGAAAGCAAAGATAGCAATGGAAATAATAGTAATGTTGGCTAAAATGTGATAAAATACAGATATGTTAGGACAGAAACCTATGTTAATCGCATATGTACCTCAACTGCCTGACATATATCCAAAACATAATAGGAGTGCAGACATCTTTGGAAAAGAGCTTACTATACGGTTCACATATGTATTCTCATTTAACCCTTTAAATATATCTACCCAGCTAGGTAGATAATAGCATTTCTCCTTCCGTACTCCAGAAGAGGAATATGAAAGACAAACATGTTTGATCATTTCCCAAGGTCATGGACCTAATAATGGCCAGCCATATCTTGAGGCCAGAGAGACTGGTTTCATGTTCTTTGATCAATTGTCCTGTTGTCTGTCTCTGCCCCCAGGAAGCTCACCCACATGTGTGAACTTATCTACAATAAAGATGTCTCAAATTAAGCTTAATTGGTGATCTTTGCACATTTTTTAGGGCATTTTTAAATATTTTGTTCTTATCATCCAGATCCATGATGTAAATTCCATTATATATATGGTATGGAATTTCAATTCCCCTCAACAATCAATTTGTGTCAATGAGAGCTGGCAACTTTATTTGAAGGAGTAGCATTCTCATGTCACTGGTTTTATCAACAGTTAACTTCCTCACATTCTGTTTTCCACACTACATCATTTATAGTTGTAAATCCAAAATTAATTCTAGTTGTAAATCCAAGATTAAGGCTAACCTCCTGAATTAAACCTTCCTTCATTTAACAGTATTTACCAGTTCATGTTTCTCTTAGTCTAACTGGGCTATGACTAGACATACATCCAAATAACCTCATGTCAGAAGGCAAACATCAAATTCATGTGAAGTCATATCTTCATGACTCCAAATGAATTTTTTTTTCCCTTCTAAGTTGTTGAGTAACACCATTTCTACTAATTATCTGTCCTTTCATTTATACCTGTGTGTTGTTTTAATTTGGAAGGGATGGAGATTTGAACTCAATGACTAAACTTCATGAAGTTATCACATACTTTCAGTAAGTATAGAAACCAGATTTTCTCTACACTATTAATATTTCCATGTAATTTTTTCCTAGACTTAGTGGGACTCATGGACTGTTCAGTAAATGCTATAGTCATTTCCTTATCTTGGTATTTAACACTTGCAAGTCATTTTCCGTACTAAAACCAAGACTGTGTTTGTAATTCTTTAGGGACACTACAAGGAAGTTACTAGAATCACTATTTTGAAGTTGAAGAAACCACCGTCAGAAAGTTCACAAAACATGACCAGGATCAGTCATCTAAGAGTAGATTTCCACTTGGCCTCTTTAAGATGAATGATTAATCCAAGACTATACAGTATTACCCTCTTGTCACGCAGTTAGTATGAGCTAAATCTTCTACCACTTCCCCATCCTGCATACATCCCCTCCCTGGACATCATGTATGCTCCAGCCAAATGAGCATAGTTGGTTCAAAGCTGCTTTTCTGCCCCAGGAACTCTGTTCACTTGCCTTTCTTCTCTCACAGTCCCTATCCCTTCTTCCTTCTTACACCTCCACAGAGGAAGTCCCACTAGCCCCTAAAGGTCAAGTTCAAATACTAGCCTTTGATATTTTATTTATGAGCTGAATGTGAGTGCTCCCTGTGCTGCACACCTGTAACCACAATTTGTCCCTAACAGAAGTGACCACATACTGTCTCATATTGTAGACTTCCCTCTTTAAGACTTTGTTCACCTCCTAAGTTCTAAGTCCCCTAGGGCAGGGGAAATATTTGAATCCTTCCTCACGTACCATGCGCTCACGCTCTCATAAATGCACACACAGTGGTGTGTTAGTAAACTGGCTCTCAAAAAAGGAAGAAATACAGTGATTTGTTGTGTTTCCCTATGTTAGTGACACAAAGACTCCTCCCTGACTGATTTCGAGCTACTAACAGTTTAACGATAAGCTTGCAAAATTTCTCAATGTTTTAAAAATCGACTCTTGCTCGTTTGAGGAGCTGGCTCATATATCCACATTCACATTTATTAGCTTAATTCCATGTACACAATCAACAATTGATGGTAAGCAAGAAAGAGGGCGAGCAAGAAGTACCGTACTGAAGGGTAGGAAGGCAGGAACCTAAGCAGGAACATCTCTGTTTTTCAGGTTTCCTATATTACTAATAAGGGAGGACAGCGTAATATTAGTCTTCTTGCCGGTTAGTCTTCAAACTTCTTTTTGTAACCCTCCCTCCTTCCCTCTCTACCTCCTGCTCTTCCTCTCCCTCTCTCTCCCTCTCTGTCACAACTGTTTTTACTTCCCTTGGCCCCTCTCATTCTCTAAAAATTATCACAGCAGGAAGAGGAAACTCATGGGAGTAAAATTTGATACGTCGAGCATTAGCATCGTCCGCAGTTCACAATGGCCCCTTCAACAGCCCATTCTGCTGTCTTCCCTCCATCCAGACCTGTACGCTCAGGTCTTACGAGTTCAGGCATTTTCCCTTTCCGGGAGAGCACCCCTTTTGTCACTTTCCACTGGCAGTTACCCTGCCCTTGATGTATTTGCAGTTAATGGCCCCTCGGAGAATTCGTGAAATGGAATTACTAAAATCTTCATTTGGCTTTTGCTCAGGCTCTTGCCATTGGGCAGATAGAAGTTCGGGAACATGATATTCAATTCCATCTGGACCAGCCTGCTAGCTAGGAGGCGGCTGTAACATTTATTTAGTTATTCAGTTGCTTTATAAAATTGCATCCCTGATGAAAATGCCTTAGGGAATAAACCAAAGAATTAGCACATTAATTATAAATAAAGCATTATAGAACAACAGCGATTAACAGCTCAAACTAGTTTTTTAGTGCTATCATTCATGCTGGGCCACTAATAAAAAAATAACAAGAATGAGAAAAGACAATATAACCACTAAATTGTATGTGTCTGTCTACCTACCCACCTACCTACTTACCTACCTACCTCCCTATCTAAGATCTATAGTCATATTTCCTTGGGAGTTTTTAATCCTGATTCTACCACAAGCCACCTCTGAAATACTAGCCAATTAATTTAAATTCTCCAGTTTCTAAATGCTCACCTGCAAGGGTGATGTCTGTTGTACCAGTGATAGTGCTGCTAATTTCTGGCTTTACATCACTCCCAATATTTGTTTCAGTTGGCACTTCCCCTAGTTTGTAATAAAAATGGCATACTACAAAAATCATGTACAATTATCTATTTCCTTTGAAATGGAAATAGCCTAAACCTGCAGCATAAGGCATGGAGGCTAGGTAAATGTGAACTTTATGAGAGTAAAATTTTCAAAATGAAGTAAAGATTAGGTTCATAGAAAAAGATACAGAAGAGAGTTATAGAATCGCTCTAATTCTTAGAGATTATTATCTACGTTTTATGCATGTTTTTTATTTGTTCCCTTCTAGACCCTCATTCCAAATATCATCTTTTCCTGCCCTTCCTCCAAGGCCTTCTACAAAGATACTTCCTATAGGACTACATAATACCAGCTTCTCAGAGACCTACTCTGACCAACCTCCTAGAAGAGGCATTGAGATTTATATTACCTTTTAATACTTTACCACAGTGTGTGACTATATTATTTTCTTGTTCTACTTTTTAAATTATTTTTGGTATTTCTGGCACACTACAATATTAAACTCTGCATGGGCAATTTAAGTGTGTAAAGATTGCTTTATATACCTAGAACCTAATATCATCCATGGTATAATAACTGCTGGTTGACTGGATGAAAAACAGAATCTAATATATGACCATCTCATTTTAGAAACAAGAAAGTCATTTGCTCTAATGGAAGCAAAGAGTACATCATTCTACATATAGATCATACTGATGCATCCAAATAAATTAATATACCGGCTAAGAAAGATCCTAACTATCTGTGTCTCTCAAAATTTTAAATATTCAAATAAATGTAATTTCTAATCATTGTCTCAATTTCACTCTTACATATGATTTAGAAAAAATCATGGTACTCTATTTAGGTTCCACAATTAATCTTTCCTTGAGAATAATACAAGGGTAATTTTTATAGCCCTAATGTGATTCGCAACACCTACATGTCTTCAAACCTCAAATAATAGTAAAAATAATTCCTTTGTATTTGGTTATGTGATAAATTTAGGAAAAGTTAATTATGTGTATTAAATCAATATATATTTCACTTAAATTCAGTATTCTTTTTCTTGAGGTTAAATGACTTCCCTGCTTTGAGGGTGGGGTAATATTTAAAAAAAAAAAACAAAAAGACTTGGCTTCCACTTTTGCATTTTCAAATGGAAAGGATATCTCAGTCACTTGTAACACATCTTAATTGCTTCATTATATTTTTATAGAGCACCTGAATTGCTTGGAAGCAGCTTAATTAAAATGGTGCTTGTTTTATAGTTAACGGAAATGCAAAAAGCACATATCCTGCAGCACAATCAATCATATATATATATTTTTCTTCTGCAATCTCAAAGACAGTGTAGACTGAGCACATAAATAAAGCACTGAAACATTTGAGCACCTCAGAATTTAGACACCTGCATCTTCTTGGACCTCAGCTTTTCATAAACTTTAACATGTCCTTTCCCTGAATATGCTACATCACTTAATGAATGGCTGGCTGTAATATATTTTGTGGTCTGACTGTACATTACCAATTCTGTACATTAGGAGAAAAAGGGAATTTTCAACAAAGCAGCAGTTACCATTAGGCACAATTTCGCACCACATGCGTACTTAGTTTCCCCAGTATTTTCCATAGAAATTATCAGGAAACTAAAAGTCACAGTTTTGAGTCCTAATTCAGTGGTAGGCATGCTGTGTGGTCTTCATTAAATCACTTAATTTGTCTGTGCTTATTTCCTTTTTCCAAATAAAATGGTTTCTTTCCTGGAGCCACATGAGCAAATAAACTTTGTGTGTATTTGTGACCTAAGGCCATTACAGGTAGAAGGGGTAGAGGTATAGATGCTGAGAGGGTTTGTGTGGAGAAAGGGTTTGTGTGGAGAGGTATAGACATTGAGAGGGTTTGTGTGTAGAAAATGTGCTTGCAGAACCTGAGGGAAGCAATTGCATGGCAGACCCTACAGCTTTCTGAAATGACAGAGTAGCTCTCCATAGGACTCTTGCAACGTTGTTGGTCTGACCTGCCGCTGACATTTTTCTCCATTACAATCACAATCACATTAAGAACTTCCAAGTTCTTAAAGGTCTATGTCAGAACCTGCTTCAGTTTTCCTCTGCGAGTGGAAAATTTGGCAATTTTTAGAAGCTCTCAGCTTGCTCTGATATTTATGCAAACCTGTAATAAAGCACTCAGTCATTCATTTTTCATTCATTCAATCGCTATTAACTGGATATTTACTATGATTCTGGCAGAGTTGAGGTCAGCTTTTATTGTTTTTTGACATCAGGGCTCACTTACCAAATATAAATATAAGATATGTGACCCACAGAGCAGGAAAGAGATTTTGAATCTCTTTAAAATCTGTATTTTAAAATATGTATATTTGGGAGGGAAAATTCATAAACAAAATTTCTGGTCAATACAGTATTATGTTAAATTTTCTGCTATAAATAAGGTGATCCAGTTCTGATTTATTAAAAATGCCAGTGCACAAGGAGACTCAGAGTTACATAAATGTCAGAGCTAAAAAGGAAACAACTCTCCTTTCCTGGAACTAGTATTGAATTTTAAAATATAGTAGTTAAAATTGACAGTATCCACTCCCCTAAACACACACACACACACACACATATTCTAGAAATAATTCAGTTAGAGAAGAAAAAACAGATGTAGAATACTCTAAGTTTGGGATTAAAAATCATACATTCCTTTGACTAGAATAATCTACCATAATGGAAAAATATTCCTCTCGTTGAATAAATAACAGCTCTGGCATAGTGGGTTGAATGGTAGCTGCCAAAATATAAATATATACCTACATCTCAGTGACCTCATTTAAAAAAATGTCACCTCATTTCAAAAAAGTCTTTGCAGATACAATTAAGTTTATCTAGTTGAGATTATATCTACGGACAGGCGAAACTCACAGGGAGAAAGAGAAGAAAGCCATGTCAAGAAAGAGTAGGAGATTGGAGGTGAACAGTCCCAAGTCAAGAATGAACAGCTGCAGCCACCAGAAGCTGACTAACTCAAAGAATTCTCCTCTCAAGCTTTCAAGGGTGGGTGCCCTTGCCAATACATTGATCTTAGATTTCTGGCTTTCAGAACTGTATGGGAACAAATTTCTGTAGTTGATAAGCAACCAAGGATGTGATCCTTGTTACGGCAGTCCTAGGAAACTAATACATCTAACAAACACTTTATTTTTTCATCTGACCCACTACTCAAGGACATGAATAGTATGAACCAATAATAACTTCATTGTAACTTGATTGGCATTATTGAATTTGTCTAGAAATGTCTAGGTGTTTCCAAGAAATCTCAACTTCATACAGGATGGGATCATTTTTTCCCAGTTTATTTGCCTTTTAAGCTTCTTCATTTTGTAAAATACACCACTCAGTGTTATTTAACTAAACCTATTATTGTTCTTCTGTAAAGTTCTTGTCTTTGCTATCCATCTTAGAAATATACCAGCAGTCCTGGATAGAATTATTAAATTTCATTTTCTTCTAGTTCTTGTGGTTTCTACTTAAACTCTCAAGCCTATTCCCTACACCACCATTTCTGTTGTACTTGTCCCAAAGTGATTTTTATTACTATTCTGCTCTTGTTCCCTTACATTTGTCCTTTGAATTTGTTAACTTCCTTCACTGATCCAGTTGCCACAGTATTTTATCTTTCTTATCTGTTATCCCAAGTTATTTTTCTTATTTTAAATTTTATTGAGAGGACTAAGCATAACTGTCCATTTCAGTTTTTACTCCAATATAAATCTTTCATTTGGTTCTTGCATTATGGTCACCTTTTATTGCAGAATCGTTTATTAATTCTATGTTAATGTTTTATTCTATTAACTGTCATTGAATAAGGGGGAAAAAGCTATTTGGCTCTAAATACCCCAAGTAGATTTTTCATGTATCTTCACATTTTATTTGCAAAAAGCAGTAGTCAACTGCTAAATACACTATACAGCCATTCAGTTATCTCAATAACTATAAACTGGATAATGGAAATTATTCTCCATTTTTGTTAGATGAGGAAACTGAAATACACAGGGTTCAAAGATTTATTATAAGCCCCACACGTTGAGGCCACATCAAAGGTGGGTTGACCTCAGGAAGTTAGCTGATCACATGTTATGTACCTTGGTGTTTCCTTAACAAATGGAAGACCCGGTAATGAAGAGGTATATTACGAGTTCCATTCTTTGGAAGTCTGATGTAGAGAGAAACAAAGTAGTGAGCATCCACACAGAAAAATCTGCCCCTTCATTTCTGGAACTCCTAACAATGAAACCCTATCTTTAGGATACTAAAAACCATCTAGGTACAACATTCGTTTAACAGCTCTCTTTGTTTTAATCTTTTCATTCCGGAACCAGGCCTAATTTACTTTTCATAACCAAACTGTTTATCAAAGCAATTTTCTTAAAAAAAGACATTGTTTTTCCTCTTTCAACCCCAGCTGTCATATGATTCTATCTTGCTCAGCAATGAAAGAATCCACTTCCAACTGCACCATCAAGAATGTGAGAAATGACCGCACCAGCTTTTACATTTTTTTTTCCTTCTTCTCCTATATATAGTTGTTTTTATATTCCAATATTCATTTCTATGGGAGCCCACAGCAGGAGTAGTGAGATGTGTATGTTTACATTGTTGTCATATCTAGAATTTTCAACAGTCTGTCTTTTTGAACTACCATTTCACTAGCACTGGCAGTTTTTCTTTGAAATCTGACACTCTGCAAGATATACATAACTTTGAAGTTCATGAACAAAACTTTACTGATCACCGTGTCCCTCATTCTCCCCAGCTAAGGGACCATTTAGCTCTTTCATGTCTGCTTGTAGACTTGGAGGAATATTTGCATAACTATTTATGTATCAATTTCTCAATCTTTACAGAGGATTCCTAAGGATTTTCTGTGTCTTATTGCTGCCGTATTTTCTCTAACCTACATGGTTTGATGAATGAATGGATAGATGGAGGAATGAATATTGCTTGAAGCCATCCTGCTATTTGGCCTCATTTGTTCAAGCTTTGTACCTGAAATACTTTTCCCTCAATAACTTCCTTGAGGAACTGTCCATCTTTTGAGGTTAGTTTAAAGGTTTTCTTCTATATTCCATGATACGTAACTTGACTGAGCATAAGAGTTACAATGATTTCTGAAGGGGAAAATATTCTCAAGTCCTTCTGAAGGTACCAAATGAGAACATCCAAGAAAACGTGGGGATTCTCTGCTTTTTACAAACATACCTATGAGTCTTGTGATCAAATACTTTTGAGAAAAGTTGAATTGCATGAAATCTATAAATGCCAATGAAAAATATTCTTCTCCAATAGTTTTGTGCCTTTTTTAGGATACTTCTAGCATTCTGCTTTAAAACAGATTTTTAGGGGCACCTGGTGGCTCAGTCGGTTAAGCATCTAACTCTTGATTTAGTCGCAGGTCATGATCTCAGTGTCCTAAGATTGAGCCCTGAGTCAGGCTCCTTGACTCAGTGTGGAGTTGGCTTGGGATTCCTTCCCTCTCCCTTTGCCCCTCCCCTGCTCTCTCTTTCTCTAAAAATAAATAAATAAGATCTTAATTAATTATTAATTTATTAAGTAAAATGCACTTTTAGGGGGTGCCTGGGTAACTTAGTTGGTTAAGGGTCTGACTCTTGATTTTGGCTCAGGGTCATGAGATGAAGCCCTGTGGCAAGCTCCATGCTCAGCAGGGAGTCTGCTTGAGATTCTCTCTCTCCCTTTCCTTCTCCCAAGCATGCTCTCTCTCTCTCTCTCAAATAAATAAATCTTTTTAAAAAATGTACTTTTATGCATAAAGTCTAACTCTACTATGAAATTGTACCCCCTTAAGAGTTAGACATGTGTTTGGGTCAGATTTTGGATTTACCATAATAGAGCCCAGTGTCCTACCAATAATGATTGTTGAGTGCATCATTGCATACACTTACACAGTCTTCTCTCCATGCTCAACTCAAAGAAATACAAAAGCTACAATTTTCTTAAAAGACAAGTTTTAACTAAATGTACAGTAACTTCATTTATTCATCATTTCTAATATATAAAACATATTAACATAACGCTTATTATAAATTAAATCCCAATGACATTTTGTTGCAAAAATTAAGGAGCCTGGTATATTTAGTAATCATTTCTAATGTTAAATCATTATTTACAAGTTTTTTCTTGACTTCTCTTAATAGTCAGGAGACACCCAATTATAAATTGACCTCTTAGAATACATTAATTAAATAACTGAGATGAGTGATGCCTAAGAATGGGTTTTAAAAAAGGACCTCAAATGAAGGAAATAATCAAAGAGATTGAAACACAAGCACAAGTTGAGAAAAACATGGATCTTCTAAGGAACTAAAGTTGACACCTAGCAAATGAAACATACTGTTGACTAAATGCAAAACATAACACACCAGCCAGGATGGCCAGATAAGCAGAACCATGGCAGCACAGTGAAAATGCAAGGGAATGAGATCTTCAAACAAGAACTCTTCTCATCAGGTTCACTGACAATTAAGAAGAGTGTATTTTAACAATGGAGAAAAGAAAACAAAGGGAACCCTGTGACAGTGATTTTCACACCAACGTGTATGTCTGTGTACTCCTGTCGTGATGAGTTCAGGCCATATTATTAAAATGACAAGAGTGATATATATCAAGGAGGGTTTTTTTAAAATAAATCTTTAACAAATTTCTAATTTATTTTTTACTGAGGTTTTCTATTTTAAAGGTTTTTTTATTATTATTATTATTGTTATTGTAGGTTTTGAACTTTATGTTTCTTTTTCTTTATGTAAATTTCAAACATATAACAAACCAGTGTAGCATAGTTACTAAAGCCCCAAGTTCTGGGGACCTTCAGCAAGCAGTCTACTCTGTCTACCCCTCAATTTTCCCTCTGTCGAAGGATAATGCTAATACCTAGCTCACAGTTAAATCAATTAAAGTGCTCAGTTTCACAAAGGACTTAAGAAGTGATACCCAATCATGGTAGCAGCTACAAGCAGTGAAGAATAATGTGTCAGGAAAATCTTAACTATCTAGTTTAAACATAAGAGAAATTTGTTCTCGCTAGGCAATGTAATCGTTCCCCAAAGATGTCTTTGTTCTAATCCTAAAAAATTATAAATATGCTATTTACATGGCCAAAGGGAATTCAGGTTGCAAATTGAATTAAGGTTGCTAATCCCAACTGACTTTGAGATGAGATTATTCTGGACCACCCAGGTAGGCCCAATTTTATTACAGGGATTCTTTTAAGTGAAGGAAGAAAGCTGGAGAATCAGGGTGACCATCAGTGAAAATGGAAGTGGGAGTTGGAATGGTATGATTGCTGACTTTGAAAGCGGAAGGGGGCCACAAGCCAAAGACTATAGTCAGTCTCTGGAAACTGGAAAGGATAAAGAAATAGATCAACCCCCCTCTTACCTTCGTAAAGTCAGGCAGCCTTGACCATACCTTGATGTTAGCCCACTGACACCCATTTTAGATTCTGATCTCCAGGAGTATAAAATACCAAAGATTTGTCCTGTGAAACCACTACGTTTGTGGTAATTTGTTATAATAGCCATAGAAAACAATGTATCCCTCAATAGCACCCATGACAGTGAGTCTCCAAGATTGCTTAAACTAGAAGCTTGGCAACGTTAAGAACTCACATATCTTCCATCCTTTGCTTTGTCATCATCACTGTAAGGCCAGCAGCCTTGGCAGACATAAAATGGCTTTACCAGCTTCCAACTATTTGACAGTTTTCAGAACTACCCAGTAAAATCTAAGGGCACATAGGTTATATGTCTTCCTTATAATTTTTTTTTTTGAACCTTGCCAGTTTATTTTTGGTATTTTTTTAAATTAACACATAGTGTATTACTTGTTTCAGGAGTATGGGTCTGTGATTCATCAGTCCTACACAATTCACAGCACTAACCATAGCACATACCCTTCCCAGTGTCCGTCACCCAGCCACCCATCCCTCCCATGACTCTCCCCTCCAGCAAACATGTTTGTTTCCTGAGAACAAAAGTCTTTTAAGGTATTTTTGGTATCTTTGTCATAAATTTAATTTTATTAAATATATCACTCTTACTCTTTGTAATTTGCATTTTATTTTGGCCTTATTTGCAGTTCTCTATCACCAAACTCGTTCCTCTAAAAACTATTGTTGTTGTTGTTGTTTATCCCTTTGGTCATATTTTTAAATACTTGGATTTAATTCCATATGGTGTGAGGAACAGATCTACTTTTCTGATATATACCTAAGTTTCTTAATGTTACTAATTAACTAATTATACAGCAATTCCCTTTCTCAGTGCCTTATAGAGTACTACCTCTGACTTATTTAAAGATCCCTTTGAGATGTCTTTTTTTGTGTTCTCCAGTCTGCTGTCTATTCAAATGGTTTATTCCTGCATATTATACATAATTTTCATTGCTATGCCTTTGTAAATATTCTTTGTTTATGGTAGGGCAATTTCTTTCTCTGTATTCTTTTTAAGGGTTTTCAGCACAATTCATTTCAAGCGCATTTTAGAATTAATGTGTCAAGTTCTATAAAATAGTTTCTTGAAACTTTGTGTAGAGTTGTATTGTGTGTGCAGATTAATTTAGAACTATGTGTTATCTTTATTTTTTTTATGTGGAAACACTGTTTATTTTCCTACTTGTTCAGGTTCAATTCTACTTTATATCATTCCAGAAAAAGTTTATAGTTATTTCCATAGTGTGCATGTATTTTTAACACATTTATTTCTAACTACCTTATGGTTCTTGCATGCTTTTGAAATTTTTTGAATCAATTTTAATTTTCTTTCCAGTTTATTGGTTTGTTGGTTATTGAAAGAATATGAGAACACTACTTGTATTTGTATCTAGTAAACTTGATTTCTGTTATAAATTCTAAAACAAATTTCTTGAATTTTATACATAAAGAATGACAGGTTTTCAATTCATCTTTGATCTCTCCGATCCTTATGTCTCTTACTACTGTCTATGGGTTTATCATTCAGATAATGACTTCAGTGGATATATTAGGAGTAAAAATAGTAGAAAATTTGTATTGGTATTTTGATTTATAAGGGAAATTCTATGATTTCCCTATTAAATATGCTATTTCCTCATTTTGATTAACATCCATTATCAGCTTAAGGAGACTTCTATTTCCAGGGTTTTTATTTTTTATTTTCATTTTTTAATTTTTTTTAGATTTTATTTATTTATTTTGAGAGAGAAAGAGCAAGAAAGAGAGACAGAACACAAATGGATGGGAGGGGCAAAAATAGAAGGAGAGGCAGACTCCCTGCTGAGCAGAGACCTGGATCTGGGACTGGAGCCCAGGACCCTGGGATCATAACCT
Organism: Mustela putorius furo; assembly: GCF_011764305.1. Classification (NCBI taxonomy): domain Eukaryota; kingdom Metazoa; phylum Chordata; class Mammalia; order Carnivora; family Mustelidae; genus Mustela; species Mustela putorius. The sequence continues at coordinate 11,945,817 of NW_025421375.1, forward strand.
TAGCTGAAGGCAGATGCTTAACCAGTTGAACCACCCAGGCTCCCAGGCTGAAGTTTCAGGGAAAGAAGCTGTGAGGTATCAGTTAAGCTTCTTTCAGAGCACATTTGTGGCATCTTTTGTTACTTAACTCAATTACCTCAATTACCTGGGAATAGCATACAATAAAATCATTTCTGTATATTGAAGAGGCTTATCCTCCCCAATATCAAATAGTTTTCTGGGCTTGTTTCTGGAAGATAGGAAGATACAAACATTTGCAAAACCTAGAAGTATCACTCAAAAGGAGTGGGTTTATCCTGTATTAAAAGGACTGCCCCAGTGGCTTTGGGGGAATCTGGAGCAGTGCTGGAATCATTTAGCAGTTAGTAAGTATACCTCTTACTGCATCTGGTTTTGTTTGGTTTTTTTAAAATCTTTTTAGTTTTATTTAATTATTTATTTTTAACATATATTATCAGCCCCAGGGGTAAAGGTCTATGGATCACCAGGTATATGCACTTCACAGCACTCACCATAGCACATACCCTCCCCAATGTCCATAACCCCACCCCCCTCTTCCTCCCCCCTTCCCCTTGGCAACTCTTGGGGGGGGGGTTGTGTGTGTGGGAGATTCAGAGTCACTTATGGTTTGTCTCCCTCCTTATCCCATCTTGTTTCATTTATTCTTCTCCTACCCCCCAAACCCCCCACATTGCATCTCCACTCCCTCATATCAGGGAGATCATATGATAGTTGTCTTTCTCTGTTTGACTTATTTCGCTAAGCATAATACCCTCTAGTTCCATCCACGTCATTGCAAATGGCAAGATTTCATTTTTTGATGGCTGCATAGTATTCCATTCAATATATATGTGTATATATATATATACCACATCTTCTTTATCCATTCATCTGTTGATGGACATCTAGATTCTTTCCATATTTTGGCTATTGTGGACATTGCTATTGCATCTGTTTTTAAGAGGGACAATGTAGCAGAAATTGCAGTAACCACAGTAGAGAATGTTGTTTCCTCTTTTTGAATTTAATGTTAATGCCAGGAGTTTTTCAACAATGAGGCATTTGGAAACAAGAATATCTCTTTGTGGGGCATTTGGGTGGCTCAGTGGGTTAAGCTTCTGCCTTCGGCTCAGGTCATGGTCTCCAGGTCCTGAGATGGAGCCCCACATTGGGCTCTCTACTCAGCAGGGAGCCTGCTTTCCTACGTCTCTCTCTCTCTGCCTGCCTCTCTGCTTACTTGTGCTCTCGCTCTCTGTCAAATAAATAAAATATTTAAAAGAAATAATATCTCTTTGTGATGCTTAAGTCTCTGGGATCCCAGAACAACTTCTGGTGGAGAAATGGGACTAAGAGATTTTGAAGACCATTGAGTGTTTAAATAATTGATTTAAATTTCAAAATGAGATAAGACCTTATTTATATGACAAGTTGTGAAGTAGTACATAGTGGTTAGAAATAAATGATCTTCCAGATATATCAGAAAAGAAAGGAGTCCTTCCTTTCAGTATACACCAGGAAAAGATGAGTATGTCAGCAGAGCATGAAATAAGAACAATTACAATCACAGACTCATACTTGAATAGCACTTTAGACATTATGACAGACTGTCATAATTTAACCTTTCAAGTGTTTTTATGAGTTGCTTTGAATGGGTACCTATGCATTAAGTTCAGAGATATGTTTTACCTAAGGCCACATGCTAGCCAACTTCTGCCAAGTAACTACGTAAGCCCCATAATGGGTAATAGAGAAAGCCACTTTGTAGTGGTCCAAAATTGAAAAGGGGGTGAGATTATCTCTAATCCATTACAGAAGGACATTGGAAAATGTCTCCTGTTGGGGCACCTGTGTGGCTCTATTGGTTTAGCATCAGATTCTTGATTTCAGCTCAGATCATGATCTCAGCCTCGGTCAGCTCCGTGTCCAGCATGGAGCCTGCTTAAGATAAAATTCTTTCTCTCCCTTTGCTTCTGCCACTTCCCCACCCCATGCGCATGTGCACATGCTCGCGTTCTCTCTCTGTCTCCCCAAATAAATAAATAATAAATAAATAAACAAAATTTTTTAAAAGAAAATGTCTCCTGTAAAGTTGGGAAGAAAATGAAAGTGTAGAGGAGAAATAAATAAATATAAGAACAATAAGAAACTAGATAAGCACAATCTTTAGATAAAGTGTTTGGCCATTTGAAGATTGTATAGAATCATAAAACCTAGTATTGGGCCATATGTAGTAAAGATCATATGAACATTAGACATATATAAACTTGATATTATACTCAAATTCAGTGTCTCTCTGTCATAAATTCTATCATTCAGTAATATATAAAAATCAGATCATAGCACCCTAATTTTTAGCCTCCTAATTATATGTGTGCATGTCCTTAAACTCTAAAAGATACTACCATATTAAAATATTTTTCTCACAAGTCTTTTTTTATTCCAGACACATTCGGCCAAATATATGTTGCCTCATTCAGTACAATGCTATTCCTGATTGTTATGACTTTGTGACTATAAACTGCCCCTTTACTTTTTGTTAATTATTCTTGTATTGAGCTTTATCTATAAGAAGTGTCATTCCTTTTATATCAGTTTTGCCTTTGGTATTCTCTAGCTTTGGCATTCCTATTCATTTTGTTTTATATGCAGTTCTTGAGATTGGAGGCAGCTTTAATACCAAACTAATAAAATAGCAATTTTGGGAATTTCCCAAAGCTATGTGACAGATTGTATTTATAATGATGTATTCATTTTCTTAAAAACAGCCACAAACTTTTACAAGCTTCAAGTCCAATCAAACCTGGAATTTACTGTTCCTAGCAAGACATAGCTGGATTTTTAAAACTCAATCTGATATTCTTTTAACATAGTATTTAATACAGTCTTCATGGTTGAGATACTTGTTCTTATTTCTGTTGTATTCTTTTATAATATTTACAGTGCCTTTTTGATATGGCTTCACCTTTTTGTTTTTGAACCTTCATTATTTTCAGGTTTATCCCACTTTTAAATCAAATTTTTTGTCTTCTTATTTTATCATATTTTAAGACTTCTTTATATACTCTACATGTTTAGTCTGTGTTAGATCCATATTTGCAAATATTTTCATTTGATCTGTGTCTTGACTTTTCACTTTCTTAATTGTGTCTTACAAAAAGCAAACATCTTAAATCTTGATGGAATAAAATTTAACAAATTTTACTTTTACAATTCATGCTTTTGTGTCTTATTCAAGAAATCTTGGCCTAACCCAAGGTCACAAATATTTTCTCTTATCTTTCTTTCTAGAATTTTTAGAGTTTCCTCTTGTATTTAGGTAAATGAATCATTTTATGTCAGTTTTTATATATGTTGTGAAACAAGGGTCAAGACTCATTTATTTTGCAGTCTTTAGCAAGTAGAAAGACTTTATAATATAGGCATTAGGTAGACTTTTCATAAAGAACTGCCTTAGTAGTAGGACTAAAATAGTTCTACTAAAGTCTGTCTTAAACTTGCTCTTTAAAAAAATGTCTTAAGGGGCGCCTGGGTGGCTCAGTCATTAAGCATCTGCTTTCAGCTCAGGTATGATCCCAGGGTCCTGGGTTCGAGCCCCTCATTGGGCTCCCTGTTGGGCAGGAAACCTGCTTCTCCCTCTCCCACTCACCCTGTTTATGTTCCCTCTCTCCCTGTGTCTCTCTCTGTCAAATAAATAAATAAAATCTTTAAAAATATGTTTTAAAACAAACCTCAAAAAGTCAAACTGATTCCAAGTAACTGTCAGGTAGGTGCACTAACTATTCCAAGGCCTCTGTTAGCTTTAAGGATTCTTTGCCCTCTTGCTCTCTGGTGCTTCTTTCCCTGGCCTCAAGTAGTTACCTGTCATGCATGCACAGATTAGTATTCAACAGCAGGCGTGAAGAGTACTCTTCAGATCTCAGAAAACTGAAGATCACTCTATGCTGTGAAGGTACCTTTTCTCTGGTATCCTGTTTCACATTCTAGCCTCCTCTACTGTTGCCTGAAAAGTGTTTCCAGGAAGTGAACTGGGGCAGTGGTAGGGCTCACTTTATTTATATCCCTTTTCTCAAGGTTACACATTCTGCTCTGTTTGCTGCCCAATATCTGAAAAGTGATATTTCTTACATATTATCTGGTTTTCTGTTTATAAAGTATTGTTGGGATAAGGGGGTTTATGTAAAGCTGGTGCCTCTTTCTCCATAACAGCAGGAACCCATATATGTTTAGAGTAATATACTTGTGTTACCACTTTAAGGAGTAGAACTCTTTTACATGTTTATGCTATAAATGAATCTGATTATACATCTCTCTTCAGGAAGCTTTATTTTTACTTACATCTCAGTCTATTATGGAAAAACGGGAAAGTCTTAACATTCTTTCTTGCTGTTTCTAGCTTTATTGAATTGGCTGATTTTCAACTTAGAGAGCCTAAGGTGCCTGATTATAATAGGTAAACTCACAATGAAATTTCATTGAACGTGTAAGAATGTCTCTATACCCAACATCTAAACAATTGTTGAATGAAGGAAAAACATAATTAAGGAGTGAAAGTGAGGAGAGAGAAGTCAGGAGGAAAAGAAGTTAGAACATCTTGATGAATAGTAGGTAAGAGAATTTGGGACTTATCTTCAAAATAATGAAATTTAAAAAAGTAATTTTGAGTACTTACCAGCCTACTGATTCTCAGTCCTGGACTTTGTCCTTTATACCATGCAACAACTTTCTTAAACCCTTTTAGTGGGCCATTTACATGAAGTTTTTCTAGAATGAATTGACCAAGTTTTTATACTGTCCATAGAATATTAGCTCTTCTCTGACCCATATGAAATACTGAAACACAAAGAAGTTCTTGCTATGAAAAAAGACCAAAATAATAAAGAAAATATTTATAAATTGCCATCTCCGTTCAAACTTGAGTATTTAGGGCACAATAAGTACTTAGAGAAACTTAAGGTTGAAATAAACATCATATATCCACAGAGCTATAAAATGAAACTGTAATAACTACGACCGATAGTGATGAATGCACACTAAATTGTCCATCAGTAGTTATGAACACTGTATGTGGTTTGTATGAGGGAGAATATTCATAGATAGCCCCCCTTTTTGAAATTAGATATTTATTTCAGCTTGACTAATTATCAGTTTATATGTTTCAAATATTCAAAAGAAGTTGAAATGAAGTTGACTACTAAGGACTAGGTTTCCAAAATGACAATGTATTTTCAGAGTAATATTACACATGGTTTATGCAAATATCTGATTAGTTGTAGCAACAATGCAAATCAACCCTAGAGGGTGATTTTATTCTCTCTCCTTTGCTTCTGAGACACTATATGTGTGTATGTGTGTGTGTATGTACATGCATACGCGTGTGTGTTATATAACATTTAATAAGACTACTGACTTGATACAGATAAAAGGAATTTAGAATAAAGGAATAATGCCTGAAATGTCTGTGTGTTACATACAGTGTATTTTCTTATAGACCACAGAAAAAGACAAATCAAAGATTGCTTCAGGGCACTATGTCTGTCAAAGTAATAATAGGTTCCACTGAATCATTCTCATTGTCCTATTCAGTTCAGACAATCATCTGGATTTGTGAGAGATATAACCAGAGATATAGATGAATTCCATTTGTTGTAACTTTGTTTGATATATGTATAAAATTAATTGGGCTATAGCACTATCTTGTTACTGACAAATATATTCCATTTGTATATGCATTTATTTTAAGCCTCCTTCAAGCTGGAATTGAGATCATTTACAAGGATGTATGTGTAAAACATGGTAAAAACAATAAAATCAGAGAAAAATAAATATACAGACAATAAAATAATATAAACTCAGAAGGAAAAATAGCATCTCAAACACATGTCACATATTTCTTCATATACTTTGGAAATTGTCAGAATAAATAAACTAAGATAGGTTGACAATAAAAATTTATTATTATAACTATTACTTTTACATAATTCATATAGAAGTTTTTCATTAAAAAAAAAATCCTCAAAGGCTCACCAAATGCTATTATGTGGCATAAAAAGCCTTTTGCATCATGGTGTCCACTCTCTTTTAAAACAAAAGAAAGAAAGACTTATTTGTTTGAGAGAGAGTATGCAAGTAGGGGGAGCAGCAGAGAGAAAGAATCTCAAGTAGACTCCTCACAGAGCATGAAGCTTAATGCGGGGTTTGTTGAGGGGCTGATCTCATGACCCTGAGACCATGACCTGAACCAAAATCAAGAGTTGGATGCTTAACTGACTGAGCCACCCAGACGCCTCTGTCCACCCTCTTTTTAAGTAACATCTTCACTGTTCTCCTGTGTATACAGTATGGTCTGGCTACCCAGAATCTTTCCATTTCCCATGTCATGTTCTTGCACTTGTGTCTCTATGTCTTTGCACAAGCTAGTCTTCCTGCATGGAGAACCAATCTAAGTCTTTCTTGCTTGGTGAAATTACGTACAAACTTTAAGATCAAACTTAGTGTTTCTTCCCCTCTGAACACCTCTCCAAGACCACTGAACATGTGATTCACCCTATTTTCTGTGGACCATCTGTCTCTATTTTAAGTCACTCTCTATAATAGTATGATAATACCTCTCAAAACCCTCCAAATAATTTCTTAAATGTTGATTAGCTCCAACATAATGAAAGAATGGAGACGGTATCTTGTTCAGTTTTGCCTTTTCAACTGTGAGCCCCTTACAAATGGATACTCTGTGAGTACCAGATACACAATGAATTGTGCTCTCCCTAAATTAGCTTAAAAATGGAACTAACAGTAGCAGTAAGTGAGAATCCAATTTTAAAAAGAGTCTAACAACAACAACAACAAAAGTCTAAAAAGACAAAGACTCATGTGAGGACTGAATGCCCAAAGACCTCAAATGGAATTAGGATTTTAAAAATATAAACTCAAAAAAATATTTTATTAATCCATCTGTATTAATCTCATGATTAGTAGATTCATTTTTAAAATCCATAGCAATATGGACAAATGCTTAGTATTATCAATATAATCCTAATAAACTTCACCTAATGTGAGTTATATTTTTTAAAGAAAGTTACCTCCCTTAGACTGCATACTGAAAGCATTTTTATTTTATTACATATGGCCTTTCTTTGTAATTGTGATGAGCTATCACAGTCCAATTTTCTTCCAATTGTATAGTACAAAGAATTTCTCCTAGGAGCTGCTTTGAAGATTAAAGCATAGAAATAATTTTATTAATGCAATTTTATTTTATATAACAGCACAATCAGCAAGCCTAAATTCTTCATGAATATAGGTATTATCTTTATAGAATTTAATTTACCAATGGTACAATGTGAAAATGCCCTGGTTACCTGTTTGCAAAATGAGTAGGTATCCTAACAGTTACTGCTTGCTGTGAATCATCAAAGTTTTACCCTAAGCTAAAAAACTAGTAGTACTGGGCTCAGTAGCATATTTCATTGGTGTCCATGCTATCTTTCAGAAAGTGCTTACCCATAACCTTATTTAGCCTTACTACGATTCTGTGACCGAAGAATTTTAAAGCTGGTCTCTCTTGCTCCATAAAAGCAGGAACCCATATATATTTAGAGCAATACACTTGGGTTAGCACTTTAATTTGTTTGCCAGAATAAATTGTTCGCCAATTTATTTTATATAAGTGACAAAAAGAGACTCAGAGACTTTAAAGTGACTTTCCAGGATCATGAGAGAGAGTTGGAGCTAGAACTGAGGCTGTGTGACCTCTGGCTCAATAATACTTCCCTTCTTGAATAACCCTCTATCTCAGCTTTAGAATGGTTCATAAGAAACGATGGTGTCAGGTTTAGAGCTATGCAATTAAAAAATGTACAGAAACATAGAGTAAGCTAAAAGAAAGTCAAAAGTCACTCAGGAAATATTCTTTCATGCATTGATTCTTGCAAGAAATATCAAGCTTCTATCGTGGGCTTTTTACTCTTCTAAGTATTAAGAATCTGGCATTGACAATATATTTTTAAATATTCAATTTTCAACAAAAATTATGAGACATGCAAAGGAGCAAGAAAGTATGGCTAATGTACAGGAAGAAAAGCAGTCCTTAAAAACTGTCCCTGAGAGACTTCAGCCTTAGATTTACTAAGAGATAAAGATTTGAATCACCTTTATAAATACATTCAAAGAACTGATGGAAACAATCTTTAAAGAAATAAAGGAAAACATGAGAATGATGTCTCACCAAATAGAGAATATCAGTAAAGAGACTGAAATTATATTTTTTGAAATTATAATTTTAAAAAATAGGAATCAAATAGAAATTACACAGTTGAAAATAAAATAACTGAAATTGGACATTCATAAAAGGTTCAGAACAAATTTTAGCTAGCAGAAGAAAGAATCAGAGAACTTGAAGATAGGTCAATTGATATTATACAATCTGGGAAGCAGAAAGAAGAATGAAGAGAAATGGAACAGAATCGAAGAGACCTGTGGGACACCATAAAGCAAACAAACCTACTCATAATAGAGAGAGGCCAAGGAAGGGAAAATAAGAGCCGAAAAGGGAGGTAAAAAGAATATTTGAAGTAATATGAAAAATACTGATCTACACTGAAAAAGCTCAACAAACTCTAGAAAAGAAAACTCAAATTCATACCCAGGCACATCAAAATTAAACTGTGAAAACACAAAGAGTCTTCAGAGCACTTCAGGTGACTCAACACATTTTCTGATGGTAAAGCAATTCTTTCTCACTTGTATGTGTTGAGTCACCTCTGTGAAGAGTTGCTTTACCATCAGAAATTATGAGGCTAGGAGGTAGTGAGATTACATATTCAAAGTCCTGAAAGAAAAAGATTGTTAATCAAGAATTTTACATCCAGAAAAACCATCTTTCAATAATGAAGGAGAAATTAAGACATACTCAAATAAACAAAAACTAAGCAAATTTGTCTCTAGCAGACCTGCTCTACATGAAATACTGAAGGAGTCCTTCAGGCTAATATGAAGTACCACTACACACTAATTTGATTCCACACAAAGAAATAACACTAGTGAAGGTAACTACCGAGCTTAATATAAAAGAAAATATATATGTATTTTTTATTTGTAATTCTTTCTTTTCTTACATAATTTGAAAAAAAAATTGCACAAAGTGATAATTATAAAATTATGTTGATAAGGTTATTATGTACAAAGATGCAATTTATGTGATAATAACAACACAAAGTTTCGAGGAAGGAAGGGAGTTAAGTAAAAGAAAAAATTTGATATTCTCTTCTAATTATGGTGATTTTTACCTGAACTAGATTGATATAAATTGAAAGGTTAATTGTAATCTCCACAGTAACGACTAAGATATTAATTTTAAAAGGAGGTATATAGCATACAATATAAATAGATAGCAACTGTCTTCCCAGAAGAGAAGATAAATTTAGATGATAAATTGGCAGCATTGACTCAAAATGATTATTTATAATTATGTAGTAATTAAGGCTGGTTCAAAAATATTCTGTTCTCCTTTTGAGTAGAATTGTGCTTACCTATTACCTTTGAGTCAGGGACTATGCAGCTTGCTTTAGCCAATCAGTTGTACCAGAATGGTATGTTTCAGCTACGGCTATAATTTTATAGTTCAGTATTTTGTCTGCCAGACGCCTTTTTCTGACTTAACATTAATGGAAGTATGTGTAGAGACTGAGTCTTCATCATTCTTTCTGAGTGACCATGATATTCCGAGACCTTAACTAATATGTTACACATGTACTCTTAGTGGGGATAAATTTTTGTGGTGTTAAGCCACTGAGATTAGGGGGTAATTTGTTATTGTAACATCAATAGCTTGCCATGTCTGATAACGTTAAAAGTGGAATTTATTGCAAGAACTTTCCTAGGATTAGTAATACTATGAGTATAATTGTTTTGGACAAAAGATTTAGATAATTTGGGGACAAATAATTATTTTACATGATCTTTATTAGGTGGCCTATTTGACATTCAAATTTATTATCAAATTTGTGTTCTTTCCAAGAATCTCTTGCTAATTGGGCAGTTTTCTCTGTTATCTCTTGGGGGAAGCACCTGCATTCCTACTTCCATGCCTTTGTTTGTTCTCTTCCTTCTAATTGGAATACCTCTCCTTTAGCTCTCATACTCAAGTTACTTTCTAAGATTCGGTCAAGTCTTCTATGACCAATTCAAGACGCTTTGTATTCAAGTCAGAATTTCCCTTTTTCTATCTTCATATAGTTAATCAAATAATAAGGTTGCGATTACTGAGCCCCCAAAACATGCAAAACTCTACGTTAGTTGGTTTGTGTGGGTTATCTATTTTGTCTTTGCAAGTTACCAAGAGGAGCTTAGGCTAAGGAAGCATTATCCATGCCATGTAACTCAGATGGTGCAAAACCCTAGTTATAGAGCCAGGATTTTTTGAAACCGCAATTCTGTCCTTTTAACTACTTTCCCTATTCTGAGCTCCAACTGTACTCACTCAGTTTATGTAAGAACCTAGTAATTCTGGAGGCACCTAGGTGGCTCAGTCCGTTAAGTGGCAGACTCCTAGTTTCAGTTAAGGTCCTGATCTCACTGTAGTGGAGTTTCTCCCACTCCTTTTCCCTCTCCTCTGCTCTCCCCCTGCTCGTGCTCTCTCCCTCTCTGTCTCAAATAAATCTTAAAAAAAAGCCTAATCATTTTTTTTTTCTTATTCCATTATGTACTCTACCTCTGTGCTCTAGGTGAATTTTAAACTCTCACCTCATAATGATTTATTAATGAGGGAATCTCACTCTACCCATAAGGGCAAGTATTCTTCTAAATATCTCCATTTAGATTTTAGGGTTAATAATAAATAAAGAATATGTGATTCTTCAGTCATAGAATCTGATACGAAGCCTTAAAACTTAAAACATCAGTTTTAGCTGAAAAAATAATTTCAGTAACTAGAAGGGAAAAAGGGAGGTATTATATGAGATACACAATTATATGAGTTACACACCATTTATTTATAGAAACCAAATGATAGATATCAGTGATGACTTTTTCATTTTCTGTTCCAGTTGTTCTGATGCACATATAGCTGCAAAGCTTGTGGTTTATTTATATTTCCACAGGGAAAAAGACAGGTAACTAATGTATATTAAACACTTCTGTGGAAGAAGGTGGTTACATGGCTAGGATCATTGACTATTTTTAATGTTATTGAAATGATCAGAAATGCCATTTTTAAGATCCTTGCCTATAATGGGTGTTTTGGAATCAATCACTCTTTCTGAAGGTTGTATAATTAGCAACAGAGACAAAATCTAAACCCCACTGTGCCTCCAAAATCTGTGCATTTTTCCCCATACAACCTGGTTTTTGAATGGTCTACAAGAGATAATTACAATCCCCATCAGACTGATTGTGGTTGAATATGATTTCTTCATGCTGTTGAGGCTTCTACTCTGCATTGGGGTATGGTAAGTTGTAAACAATCCGGTGTCTCTTGGCACTACTTTGCCAAAGATAAAACAATTCACCTTCACCTTTGCATGTGGTATAAGATCTTTTCAAAAGTTTCTGCACGATGCTAAGAAATTGAAGCGGAGGAGTTTTTCCTTGGGTTTACATTCCACTGATCATTCCATTGGAGTAATCATTTCATCATTTCTCTTGCATTTGCCAGATCAGTGCTTTAGTACTAATATCTATTTCTCTCTGTCATACTCTTCCTCTTCCCTCTTCTTCTTTTTTTTTTTTTTGCTGAGTTTTGATCAGAATCTAAGCAGTTATATTTTATTTTTGCTTTGTTTGATTTTCAAAATAAGCTCTAAAAACTCTCAGCCCTGAACTATGACTGTCAAAGTCAGCATCGGTGTTCACCTTTTACTTTACACATATGAGACCAGAGACGTGACTTTTTAAATTATATATTTTCTTTCCAAACTATCTTTTCCCTAGTGTTTTAAAGTCATGGTCATATGTTCTTAGTTTCTTCTCAAAATAAAGTTTCTGCTGCTTTGAATACCACAATGTCATGATGAATGTGGAGAATTCTATTCTTCCATTTTCCAAATTGTAGCTGAGACCTCCTTTTAAAAAAATGCATCACTGATAATAATGCAAAAGGGAAAATATTCCAGCATGATGTCACTGAAGAGCCCAGCAGAGATAGCACTGGAACATGGAAAAATAATCTCTTAAGTTTTGACAGAAGTCAGATGGGAGCCACGAAAAGAGAATGAATACTGAAATATACCCTACTATTCTTTGGTAGGTTCCCTTTAGGTTAGAATCATAGTTAAATCAGTTTTGATATCACAGATTCTTCAGTACTAATGAAGGTTTGTGGTCATGCAAGTATTTTTGAAACTTTCCAAGACCATTGCATTTCTAGAGTAGAATGAAGATTAAGAATACTGACCAGCTCTGAAAGGTGTTACAAACCATCCTAGGGGTAGGATCACAACTTCTACTAAGGAATATATCCAAGTTCCAGTTTCTAGGAGCGGGTTTCAATCCATGCCTGATGCACTGCTGACAACAGATAAGGAATGTGGCCCAAATCAGAATTCCTTTTAAAGGATTGCATCACTGATGCCGAATCATAAATTAGGCGAACACCTTTTTTGTTTGTTTGGTTTGTTTTTTGGATCTGTGCTGAAGTTGCATGATAAATGTAAACTGTAAAATTGTGGTGATTCTCATAAGTAATAATGGGTATAAAATTTGTGGATCTCAAGAGAAAAATTTTGTGACTTGGGTCAAATAGTAATGACCTCAAGTGTTCTGCTTTGATCTAGCCTAGGTAATTGTGGGATTCCGTCCCTTTCTTCCCTGCCTCCCTCTTTTGCTCCCTACTGTCCTTCCTTTCTTTAATTACATTTTTTTTCTTTCATTCAGATGAGGGGAAAAAATTAGATTTCTAACGGAGTTCTAAATCCTGTTGAAATTTGGTCTTTTGGCATCCAAACTTTGAGGTGTTTTTAATGATATTCTTAAGCAGAATTACTTTAGAAAGTTAAATTTACTCCTTAAGTATTATTAATACAATGAAAACAAAGCATTTTTATAGAGAAATCAGAAACTTTTGGTGCATGTCTTCAACTCATTAAGATTTCTTTTTTTAAAAATATTTACTACACTGAGTTACAGCTAAATTAAATATGGTGAATGGATCTCTCCTAAGGGGATAAACTAAATTAAACTGGGAAGAGACCAAATCTAATTGTATTGCATCTTTATGATCTAGCATTAAGAATTCTTAATCTGCCTCCATCCCTTTGCTTTAGTAATGCGAACACTTTATCAGTGAAGCTGATAGTTTGCATTTTTTTCTGAAGGGAATATGAAATTAAACATTAAAAACTAAAGTAATCTTAAATATTACTCATTTTTTTGTTAATGATATGCATTCATGTTTCTGGGACAAAAGTGTTATAAAATTTACTATTTATATATAATCATTTTCTTCATGATCTTCTTGATAATTGAGTCCTTTTATATTTTATGCATTTATTTATTTAACAACATTCATTAAGCAATACAAAAAAAGAAGAACATGTATTTCTTGCTTGCAAGTTGGTCTTTAGTCTATTCTTTCTTGCAAGTTGGGCAGACCTATAAACTAATGAAAGAAAATAGGTAGAGTAAGAGATAAACAGGTAGCTAATAGCTAGGAAGGACTCTTTAACAAAGCTATACAGGAAATGCTTTCAAAACACAAAAGAAAAAACGATGCTTTTTTCCCCCTCCCAGGGGAAATCCAGGAAAATTTTATAGGGAAAATGATATTTACACTGAGTTTTTGAAATCAAGTAGAAAATGAGAAGTTCCATGTAAGCAAAATGCTAGCTAACATTTACTGAGCACCCAAAATACAATATGTGGAAAACTGAGATCCAGACAGACTAGTAAGGGATCAAGTTCACATAGCTGGTGAGTGGAGGAATTGAAAGTGGAGTTCAGACTTTGTGACTTTAGATTCCCTACTCCTAATCTAGATAACAACTCTACAAGTGAATGGTAACACAAGATTTCATAGATTGTTCTGGCTCCAAAGGTCTAAAATGTTTGGGAATCTATGGTGATGAAACTAAAAATGTTATCTGTGGTTTATTATGAAAGCCCTAGTATTTTGCCCAAGAATTTAGATTTGCTCTATCAAAAACTAACCAGAATTCTTAAGCAGGGAAATCAAAAGCTCTGAAGAGGATTGTTGTGTGTTTTTTTTTTAATATTTTGTTTATTTATTTGAGAGAGAGACAGTGAGAGAGAGCATGAGCGAGGAGAAGGTCAGAGAGAGAAGCAGACTCCCCATGGAGCTGGGAGCCTGATGCGGGACTCGATCCCAGGAATCCAGGATCATGACCTGAGCCGAAGGCAGTCGTCCAACCAACTGAGCCACCCAGGTGTCCCGAGGATTGTTGTTTTAATCTGAATTTAAAACTTGAATTAAACTAAACTAAAACTTGAATTTAAAAATGAGAGAAAAGACCGTTGTTTCAAAGAATAGCTAGCTACTTTGCAGAAAGGAAGTGATAGACATTTACCCAGCCACAAGCTGGGATCAGCACATCAGAGCCTCCTCAACTGTTACTGTTGTTGACTCATGGTGTCTGTGGAGGAAGGAGGGCCTGGTCCTTCTTAATCTGCCATCTAACAGATCTAACAGTCTGCTGGATGTCTGCTGACATCCAGCAACTAACTCTTTAAACCAGAAATAATCAGTTTGTACTGTAATAGTCACTTAAAAGCTTCAATTCAGGTTTACCTAAAGTCTATATCTAAAAATTCATTAAAGACTTTTCTTGCCTTTCGGATATAATTCACCCTTCAGCACAGATGACGAGGTTCTTCACGACCTGGCCTCTGCATGGAATTCCGGGATTCATTTCTTCCCTGAACTTAAACTCAACAATATAGCAAAGGCTGAATTTTTAGTCAACATACTCACTGGAGTTTTGCACATAACTTCATTTTCCTAGGATATTTTGTTTCTTCTGCCATGTTTTATTCTGCTCGGGCTGTTATGATAAAAATAGCATAGCTTAAACATTAGAGAATTTTCTCACACTTCTAGACACTGGGAAATCCAAGATCAAGGTGCCAGCCAGTCAGTTCCTGGTGAAGCCACTGTCTTTGGATTACAGACAGCCAGCTTCTCCCTGCATTTGCAGATGGCCTTTCTTCATTGAGTTCATATGGAGAGAGAGAGCAAAATCTTTCTCTTCTTATAAGGCCACTAATCCCATCATAAGAGCCCAATTCCTAGCACCTAATCTAACCCTAATTACCTCTCAAAGGTCACACCTTCAAATACCATCACACTGGGGCTAGGGCTTCAATATATGAACAGGAGGAAGTGTTCTGTCTGTAACACACCTCAGTGCCAACTCTACCTTCCCTCTAACTAGCTAACCACCTCTCAATTATTTCCCCATATTTCCTTGCCACTAATTTCTCATCTTTCCTTCTGTAATTCTAATTCACCTAATTTCCATCTTTTAATTCTATTGTCTATGCTTCTTAATCTATCTTTTTTATTTCATTTGTGTGTTTCTTCATACTATGGTCAGTGACTTATTCATATTTCTATATAAATTTATGAGTTTATTATGAGTTTATTAATCTTCTCTTCAAGTGTGTTCCATATGCTGTATAACTTCTCTGATGCTCTGTTATAGTTAACAATTCTTTATAGTAAGCTTTCAAATTACTGTATTGTTTTCCATTCCTAACTGGACTCAGATTGATTCACCATATAATGCCTTCTTATAAGACGTTTTGTCATCTCAATTTACTTATCCCTTTGTATTATAGCCTCAGCAAAGTCTGTCTTCCTTATAGTTCTCTAGCTACTTCATAGTATGTGCCTAATAAATATACCAAACAAAAGAAAGACTAAAAAATAAAGCATTGCCCAACATTTGCCTATATTATGAACAACTGAAAATCTTATCTCCCCAAAATATCTATTAATATATAAATACATGTGTGTGTGTTTATTCATTCTCCTGTTCAAATATAAATGAATGTTTTCCTCATTTTTTAAAGGTTTAATCCAAATTAACCAAATGGTATGAAAGATAAACATAATAGTAGAAAGGTTGAATACAAGGTTATAAAAACTTATTACTTATGTTTGTCAGAGGAGTTAGTCTTACTAATTTATCCAAGCCAGGACCTTACAAGAACATCCAAATGGATAAAAAGCTAGAATTTAATGTACTTATGTAGCCTGTTGCTTCCCAGTGAAACAAACTAAATATTGAGATTGTTCATAAAAAAGTTTCTTTGTAAAGAATGTATCATAATGTCATAGTTATGATATACCTAGCTTTATCTAAATAACTTCTGATTCAGCTCTCTAGCAAAGAAAAATAATGACAGTAACACAGGGGAGAAAAAAATTAATAACATTATCTGAAGAAGAATATTTAGAAAAGCAATCACTGTATTTTTCCTTAGCTCCCTATGCCCATTTTCTCTTCCTCTCATAATTTAGACAAGTGGGAAATTCACCGTATTTGTCTTGTGAGGAGAGTAATAGAGCAGAACACAAAGAAAAAGGCAATACTTTTTTTTTTAATGTCTGATTTAGGCATAAAATCATAGATTTAGAAGAATGTGTGATTATTCAAAATCAGTATTCTTTGTTAATAATACTTCAAACCTGCAAAACTAGATGGAACTTTCCTGTACAGGCAAAGGCAAGAGTTATATAGGGAAAGAGGGAACCATAGTATCTAGAGGGTCTCTAATCAGAATCTATGGCATGTTCTTTCCCCACCAAATACCAATGAGTAAGAGTGCCAGAAAATTCATAATCCAAGCTGAGATAATCAGAATAGATATGCCAGAAAATGTATAATTTAAGATGAACAAAGTAGAGTCAATCTTAGGCCCAACTCAAGAGCATGGACTTCAAAAATTCTTTAAAAGTTGTTTAACTGATTAAGATATGCTCAGTTAGAAGATGGCGGAGAAGTAGCAAGCTGAGACTGCTTCAGCTAGCCGGAGATCAGCTAGATAGCTTATCTAAAGATTGCAAACACCTGAAAATCCATCGGCAGATCGAAGAGAAGAAGAACAGCAATTCTGGAAACAGAAAAACAACCACTTTCTGAAAGGTAGGACCGGCGGAGAAGTGAATCCAAAGCGACGGGAAGATAGACCCCGGGGGGAGGGGCCGGCTCCCGGCAAGCGGCGGAGCAACCGCGCACAAAATCAGGACTTTTAAAAGTCTGTTCCGCTGAGGGACATCGCTCCAGAGGCTAAACCGGGGCGAAGCCCACGCAGGGTCAGCGTGGCCTCAGGTCCCGCAGGGTCACAGAAGGATCGGGGGTGTCTGAGTGTCGCAGAGCTTGCGGGTATTGGAACGGGAAAGCCGGCTACAGAGACAGAGCTGACAGTAAGTTCGCAGCTCCGTGTTACCTTGAACCGGTCGCAGGCTCGGTGAGCTCGGAGCGCGGCCGGAGGTCAGGCAGACGGGAGTAACTGGGCGCTGTTCTCTGAGGGCGCACTGAGGAGTGGGGCCCTGGGCTCTCGGCTCCTCCGGGCCGGAGACCAGGAGGCCGCCATTTGTATTCCCGTCCTCTGGAACTCTACGGAAAGCGCTCAGGGAACAAAAGCTCCTGAAAGCAAACCCGAGCGGATTACTCACCCCGGCCCCGGGTAAGGGCTGTGTAATTCCGCCTGGGGCAAAGACACTTGAGAATCACTACAACAGGCCCCTCCCCCAGAAGATCAACAAGAAATCCAGCCGAGACCAAGTTCACCTACCAAGGAGTGCGGTTTCAATACCAAGGAGAGCAGCAGAATTCCAGAGGAGGAGAAAGCCAAGCACGGAACTCATGGCTTTTTTCCTGTGATTTTTTTTTTAGTCTTGCAGTTAATTTAATTTTTTCTTTTTCATTTTTTTTTTCTTTTTTTTTCTCGCCTTCGGGTAAAATTTTTTTTTTTAACTGTTACCTTTTTCTTTTTTAACGATTTTTTACTAGTTTATCTAATATATATATATTTTTTTTACATTTTTCTTAGGTGTTTTCTTTTTTTAAAAATTCTTTTCTTTTCTTTTCTTTTCTTTTTTTTTTTCTTTTTCTTTTCTTTTTGTTTTTTTTTTTTTTTTTTCTTTCTTCCTTTTTGAACCTCTTTTTATCCCCTTTCTCCCCACTCACGATTTTGGATCTCTTCTAATTTGGTTAAAGTATATTTTCCTGGGGTTGTTGCCACCCTTATAGTATTTTACTTGCCACTTCATTTACTCTTATCTGGACAAAATGACAAGACGTAAAAATTCAACACAAAAAAAAGAACAAGAGGCAGTACCGAAGGCTAGGGACCTAATCAATACAGACATCGGTAATATGTCAGATCTAGAGTTCAGAATGACAATTCTCAAGGTTCTAGCCGGGCTCGAAAAAGGCATGGAAGATATTAGAGAAACCCTCTCGAGAGATATAAAAGCCCTTTCTGGAGAAATAAAAGAACTAAATTTTTAACCAAGGTGAAATCAAAAAAGCTATTAATGAGGTGCAATCAAAAATGGAGGCTCTAACTGCTAGGATAAATGAGGCAGAAGAAAGAATTAGTGATATAGAAGACCAAATGACAGAGAATAAAGAAGCTGAGCAAAAGAGGGAC
The DNA here is from genome assembly GCF_011764305.1 of Mustela putorius furo. Taxonomy (NCBI): domain Eukaryota; kingdom Metazoa; phylum Chordata; class Mammalia; order Carnivora; family Mustelidae; genus Mustela; species Mustela putorius. Next base: position 11,964,423 of record NW_025421375.1, read on the forward strand.
AAACAGCTACTGGACCACGAGGGGAGAATTCGAGAGATAAGTGACACCATAAGACGAAACAACATTAGAATAATTGGGATTCCAGAAGAAGAAGAAAGTGAGAGGGGAGCAGAAGGTATACTGGAGAGAATTATTGGGGAGAATTTCCCCAATATGGCAAAGGGAACGAGCATCAAAATTCAGGAAGTTCAGAGAATGCCCCTCAAAATCAATAAGAATAGGCCCACACCCCCCGTCACCTAATAGTAAAATTTACAAGTCTCAATGACAAAGAGAAAATCCTGAAAGCAGCCCGGGAAAAGAAGTCTGTAACATACAATGGTAAAAATATTAGATTGGCAGCTGACTTATCCACAGAGACCTGGCAGGCCAGAAAGAGCTGGCATGATATTTTCAGAGCACTAAACGAGAAAAACATGCAGCCAAGAATACTATATCCAGCTAGGCTATCATTGAAAATAGAAGGAGAGATTAAAAGCTTCCAGGACAAACAACAACTGAAAGAATTTGCAAATACCAAACCAGCTCTACAGGAAATATTGAAAGGAGTCCTCTAAGCAAAGAGAGAGCCTACAAGTGGTAGATCAGAAAGGAACAGAGACCATATACAGTAACAATCACCTTACAGGCAATACAATGGCACTAAATTCATATCTCTCAATAGTTACCCTGAATGTGAATGGGCTAAATGCCCCTGTCAAAAGACACAGGGTATCAGAATGGATAAAAAAACAAAACCCATCTATATGTTGCCTCCAAGAAACACATTTTAAGCCCGAAGACATCTCCAGATTTAAAGTGAGGGGGTGGAAAAGAATTTACCATGCTAATGGACATCAGAAGAAAGCAGGAGTGGCAATCCTTATATCAGATCAATTAGATTTTAAGCCAAAGACTATAATAAGAGATGAGGAAGGACACTATATCATACTCAAAGGGTCTGTCCAACAAGAAGATTTAACAATTTTAAATATCTATGCCCCCAATATGGGAGCAGCCAACTATATAAACCAATTAATAACAAAATCAAAGAAACACATCAACAATAATACAATAATAGTAGGGGACTTTAATACTCCCCTCACTGAAATGGACAGGTCATCCAAGCAAAAGATCAGCAAGGAAATAAAGGCCTTAAATGACACACTGGACCAGATGGACATCACAGATATATTCAGAATATTTCATCCCAAAGCAACAGAATACACATTCTTCTCTAGTGCACATGGAACATTCTCCAGAATAGATCACATCCTCGGTCCTAAATCAGGACTCAACCGGTATCAAAAGATTGGGATCATTCCCTGCATATTTTCAGACCACAATGCTCTAAAGCTAGAACTCAACCACAAAAGGAAGTTTGGAAAGAACCCAAATACATGGAGACTAAACAGTATCCTTCTAAAGAATGAATGGGTCAACCGGGAAATTAAAGAAGAATTGAAAAAAATCATGGAAACAAATGATAATGAAAATACAACGGTTCAAAATCTGTGGGACACAACAAAGGCAGTCCTGAGAGGAAAATATATAGCGGTACAAGCCTTTCTCAAGAAACAAGAAAGGTCTCAGGTACACAACCTAACCCTACACCTAAAGGAGCTGGAGAGAAAGAACAAGAAAGAAACCCTAAGCCCAGCAGGAGAAGAGAAATCATAAAGATCAGAGCAGAAATCAATGAAATAGAAACCAAAAAAACAATAGAACAAATCAACGAAACTAGGAGCTGGTTCTTTGAAAGAATTAATAAAATTGATAAACCCCTGGCCCGACTTATCAAAAAAGAAAAGAGAAAGGACCCAAATAAATAAAATCATGAATGAAAGAGGAGAGATCACAACTAACACCAAAGAAATACAAACTATTATAAGAACATACTATGAGCAACTCTACGGCAATAAATTTGACAATCTGGAAGAAATGGATGCATTCCTAGAAACATATAAACTACCACAACTGAACCAGGAAGAAATAGAAAGCCTGAACAGACCCATAACCAGTAAGGAGATTGAAACAGTCATTAAAAATCTCCAAACAAACAAAAGCCCAGGGCCAGACGGCTTCCCGGGGGAATTCTACCAAACATTTAAAGAAGAACTAATTCCTATTCTCCTGAAACTGTTCCAAAAAATAGAAATGGAAGGAAAACTTCCAAACTCATTTTATGAGGCCAGCATCACCTTGATCCCAAAACCAGACAAGGATCCCACCAAAAAAGAGAGCTATAGACCGATATCCTTGATGAACACAGATGCGAAAATACTCAACAAAATACTAGCCAATAGGATTCAACAGTACATTAAAAAGATTATTCACCACGACCAAGTGGGATTTATTCCAGGGCTGCAAGGTTGGTTCAACATCCGCAAATCAGTCAATGTGATACAACACATCAATAAAAGAAAGAACAAGAACCATATGATACTCTCAATAGATGCTGAAAAAGCATTTGACAAAGTACAACATCCCTTCCTGATCAAAACTCTTCAAAGTGTAGGGATAGAGGGCACATACCTCAATATCATCAAAGCCATCTATGAAAAACCCACCGCAAATATCATTCTCAATGGGAGAAAAACTGAAAGCTTTTCCGCTAAGGTCAGGAACACGGCAGGGATGTCCATTATCACCACTGCTATTCAACATAGTACTAGAGGTCCTAGCCTCAGCAATCAGACAACAAAAGGAAATTAAAGGCATCCAAATCGGCAAAGAAGAAGTCAAATTATCACTCTTCGCAGATGATATGATACTATATGTGGAAAACCCAAAAGACTCCACTCCAAAACTGCTAGAACTTATACAGGAATTCAGTAAAGTGTCAGGATATAAAATCAATGCACAGAAATCAGTTGCATTTCTCTACACCAACAGCAAGACAGAAGAAATAGATATTAAGGAGTCAATCCCATTTACAATTGCATCCAAAACCATAAGATACCTAGGAATAAACCTAACCAAAGAGACACAGAATCTATACTCAGAAAACTATAAAGTACTCATGAAAGAAATTGAGGAAGACACAAAGAAATGGAAAAATGTTCCATGCTCCTGGATTGGAAGAATAAATATTGTGAAAATGTCTATGCTACCTAAAGCAATCTACACATTTAATGCAATTCCTATCAAAGTACCATCCATCTTTTTCAAAGAAATGGAACAAATAATTCTAAAATTTATATGGAACCAGAAAAGACCTCGAATAGCCAAAGGGATATTGAAAAAGAAAGCCAACGTTGGTGGCATCACAATTCCGGACTTCAAGCTCTATTACAAAGCTGTCATCATCAAGACAACATGGTACTGGCACAAAAACAGACACATAGATCAATGGAACAGAATAGAGAGCCCAGAAATAGACCCTCAAATCTATGGTCAACTAATCTTCGACAAAGCAGGAAAGAATGTCCAATGGAAAAAAGACAGCCTTTTCAATAAATGGTGCTGGGAAAATTGGACAGCCACATGCAGAAAAATGAAATTGGACCATTTCCTTACACCACACACAAAAATAGACTCAAAATGGATGAAGGACCTCAATGTAAAAGGAATCCATCAAAATCCTTGAGGAGAACACGGGCAGCAACCTCTTCGACCTCTGCCGCAGCAATATCTTCCTAGGAACAACGCAAAAGGCAAGGGAAGCAAGGGAAAAAATGAACTACTGGGATTTCATCAAGATCAAAAGCTTTTGCACAGCAAAGGAAACAGTTAACAAAATCAAAAGACAACTGACAGAATGGGAGAAGATATTTGCAAACGACATATCAGATAAAGGACTAGTGTCCAGAATCTATAAAGAACTTAGCAAACTCAACACCCAAAGAACAAATAATCCAATCAAGAAATGGGCAGAAGACATGAACAGACATTTCTGCAAAGAAGACATCCAGATGGCGAACAGACACATGAAAAAGTGCTCCATATCACTCGGCATCAGGGAAATACAAATCAAAACCACAATGAGATATCACCTCACACCAGTCAGAATGGCTAAAATCAACAAGTCAGGAAATGACAGATGCTGGCGAGGATGCGGAGAAAGGGGAACCCTCCTACACTGTTGGTGGGAATGCAAGCTGGTGCAGCCACTCTGGAAAACAGCATGGAGGTTCCTCAAAATGTTGAAAATAGAACTGCCCTATGACCCAGCAATTGCACTATTGGGTATTTACCCTAAAGATACAAATGCAGTGATCCAAAGGGACACATGCACCCGAATGTTTATAGCAGCAATGTCCACAATAGCCAAACTATGGAAAGAACCTAGATGTCCATCAACAGATGAATGGATCAAGAAGATGTGGTATATATACACAATGGAATACTATGCAGCCATCAAAAGAAATGAAATCTTGCCATTTGCAACAACATGGATGGAACTAGAGCGTATCATGCTTAGCGAAATAAGTCAAGCAGAGAAAGACAACTATCATATGATCTCCCTGATATGAGGAAGTGGTGATGCAACATGGAGGCTTAAGTGGGTAGAAGAAGAATAAATGAAACAAGATGGGATTGGGAGGGAGACAAACCATAAGTGACTCTTAATCTCACAAAACAAACTGAGGGTTGCCGGGGGGAGGGGTTTTGGGAGAAGGGGGTGGGATTATGGACATTGGGGAGGGTATGTGCTTTGGTGAGTGCTGTGAAGTGTGTAAACCTGGTGATTCACAGACCTGTACCCCTGGGGATAAAAATATATGTTTATAAAAAAAAAAAAAAAAAAAAAAAAAAAAAAAAAAGATATGCTCAGTTAAACTTTTGTTGGGCTAGATGGCTCAAGAAAAAAAGATTAAGGGCATGACTCTGCCACTGAAACCTGAAATGATCATGTATCTTGTAAGTAAATCTAGAGAAAGAGGCATATATCAAAATGAAGGGTGGGTTTCACCATTGTCATACAAAATTTACTGGGGTTAAATAGATAAAAAGCTAACTTGTTTTTTGAAAACTTGTAATATTCAAAGAGCTCCATGGGGGATTGAACATGATTGTGACTCTTCAAGACAAAATAAGTTTCACCCAGTCTCTCATTTCTAAAGGCAAGAAGCAGCTCTCTCCAGATGTGTCCATTCCAACAAAGATACTATCAAGAAGAGATCATGTAAGAGGTGGAGCCAGGAACATAGAGATTAATGGACTGAAGAACAACTGGGGTGGGGAAGATTGCTGGGACTTCTCTAGGTACAAGATTTTAGAATATTATAAGCCAGTGCCTATGTACTGAATGTATACCTTCTATTTTCCCTCTTTCTTAATGAAAGAATTTATTCCAATTATCTTGTCCTTTTCCTATGTCTATGTACTTTTGTGGGAGAGGAAAGGCAAATAACCTGACATCCTATTTCATAAATCCCAGATCAAGAGCAGCTATAATGAGCCAGATATAGAAATTATCAGAAATTGTAGAAATTACAAAGTCCTACACTGTGTTTTTTTTTTAAACTTTCTAGAAGAGAAGTCAACATATTCTCTGCTTTCAAAGGGGAACAATAACAATTTGTAACCAAAGGTCAGTGTGTGACAGATTTTATTATTTCCAATTATTTGCTGCTAAACTTGTAATAGGATTATACATCTTTACTCAGTGTCATGTTTCTAGTATTGGCTCTGTTCTGTTACCTTAAGTTTCAGACACATGACTCGGTTTGATCAGTGAAAAAGAAGGGGTAACATAAAATATTCTGAGCAGAAGCTTTACAATCCAGCCTGTATCCTTCTAGTTATCTTTCATCTCACTCTGTGTCCCCCAGAATACCATGTCCAGGTTCAGGTGGATCCTAGGATACAAAAAGATCCCACTATAAGCTGGCAAATGAAATATAACTGGCATTATGTCCAGCCCAGAGTCTGAAAAAAATATTAGTCTACAGCCTTAGACACTAATAAACTGGGGTGAAGTCTAACAATTTTAATCCTACACGATGATGAGATTATCATTGATCTTTTATCCCTGATTTCTATCTGAATCCATGAATTTTTATTGAAAGTTAAGTATTTTCAGATTATAAGCTTCTGCAGGGGACTGTCCATGTTCAGCAGTATTTCTTGTACTTTCCTTGTACTTGATAGGGTACATGATAGGATATGTACATGATAGGGTATGCAGATCAATAAATATCTGCAAAGGCTTTTCTGAGGTGCCTGGGAGTTTAGGACAGAGCTAAAACATTGAGTACACAATCATAGAGCTAATGATCTCCTACTTAACACTCAAAGGAAGAGTAAAGTATCAGAATGGGACTAATTTTCTAAAAGGATTGAGGAAAAGTAATCAAGCATAGTATTCTAGGAGGCAACAATACCATTTTTAAAGTAAATTGCAAATTGTTAAGATGAGTTCTAAGTAAGAAAAGTCAATAGACATTGGTAACATGCTGAGATACTGTATAAATGGCATTGAGTCAGGGAGAATTTTGTGAATAAAGCCTGCTGATTTAGGTCAACATGGAAAAATTACTAGGATAAAAACAATAAAGATGATAATCTTTAAAATCTTTATTCTTCTACTGCATGAGATCATGCTCATTGCCTCGTGGGGAAAAAGGAGCTCCAAGATTAGCACTTGAATTTTCATCGTACTTTTATAAACTAGTAATAGGAGATGTTTATTTTTAATCAGTATAGAAACTGAATTGTGTGCATGGTACTTTGTTTCCTAAAGTTAATAATTTAGTAATAATTGTTCATTCTGTCATTGTCCATTAAAAAAAAGCACTTTTTTTTTTTTTAATAAGCAAGGGTATAGTTCTATTCCTAGAACAGAGGGGATACTTACATATTGTAAATGCTGAATGACTGAATTGATGAACCTAACGCCCAATTATCTTGCTTCTAACCATTCTCCTATAAGTTACATACATATACTATGCCCATGGAAGTATCTTTTTTATTTTTTCTTTAAATATTGTAGTATTGAGCATTATAGCAATGAGCAAATATTGAGATACTGGCTTATTTGTTTTGTTTGTATGAATAAAATGGGGATTCAAATAGTAAAATTATGATCACTCTTGAAATCCATACAGTATAAAAGTAGAAAGATTATGATTTAACTTTTGTGAAATATTTATTAAAATTACTAAGAGCATAGTAATACTAATAGGCAATGGAAGCCTGAATAATTTAGTGCCATCATGCTTTTTCAAGGTAGCACAGAAGTTCCAATAGCCTATTGTTTATTTCCAGGCCAATACATATTGCCTCCAAATAGGGGGAAAAATTCTTGTAAAAGTTGGAAATTTTTAACTAAAAATAAAATACATTGCTATTTCTTGCATCAAGGTGTAGATGTTTATTTACAAAGCATATCATAGACAGAAGTAGAGTGAAAGTTACAGGGGTAGGCAATTGAGCCATCAGGTGTTATAAGCAGAACTAGGAAACATTCCTATGAAGCTATAACATACCATACCATGCCTACTAGTATTTAATTTGGAATCCAAATTCTTTGCCTGTGCCAATGTTTACATTTTTATATTATATTTTATATATTATATAATAAAATATATATAATATAAGTAATATATTATATGTTATATAAAATTGTTATATATTATATAAAATTATTATATATAATTTATAAAATTATTATATTTTCTTTGAACAGATATTTTACATATTACTAGTCTAATCTATTCCAAGTTAGAAAGATACTGTAGAGTAATGGAAAAGCTCAGGATTGGAAACAAAGAATCGGGGTAGGAAGAAAGAACAGGAACTAACATTTGTTCAAAACTGACCACGTGCCAAATATTATTACAGATATTATCTAATTCAGTTTAACTACCCCTACCCCTAATAACAGATATAGCTGTAGTTCACTCTGGAAGATAGGAAATAGGGGAACAGGTTCAGAGATGTGATGGGAACTATTAGATGTCACAGTGTTTTGTTGCTCTGACAGAATATAAATGCGTCCCTGCCTTAATGCCAGTTTCCAGATTATGTCCTTGCTTCTGTTAATGAGCTCTACAAACTTTTATGAGCTACATTCCCCAAGTTTGTGGTTTGGTTTCCTCTTCTGTCATTTTTAGAGAATATCATTTATTATTATTATTATGGTATTATTATTTTTTTTCTTTTAGCAAGGGAAGGGGAGAGGGATGGGAGAGGAGTAGAGGGAGAGAGAATCTTAAAGCAGACTCCACACCCAGCATAGAGCCTGACTTGGGGCTCGATCTCATAACCTTGAGATATGACCTGAGCTGAAATCCAGAGATGGATGCTTCAACAACTGAGCCACTGAGACGCCCTGATACAATGATGTTATTTCGATAGTGGCCATTGCTCTAGATGCTTTTAAGTGTTGTTTTGATGATAAAGTGTGATAAAGCTTTGAGTTCATGTTTTTTATTTTTTAGAGATTTTATTTATTTATTTGACAGGCAGAGATTACAAGTAGGCAGAGAGAGAGAGGAAGGGAAGCAGGCTCCCTGCTGAGCAGAGAGCCCAATGTGGGGCTCGATCCGAGGACCCTGGGTTATGACCCGAGCCAAACGCAGAGGCTTTAACCCACTGAGCCACCCAGGCGCCCTTGAGTTCATTTTTAAAATTTTTTTAAATTTTTTTATAAACATATAATGTATTATTAGCCCCAGGGGTATAGGTCTGTGAATCGCCAGGTTTACACACTTCACAGCACTCACAATAGCACATACCCTCCCCAATGTCTATAATACAACCACCCTCTCCTGACTCCCCTCCCCCCAGCAACCCTCAGTTTGTTTTGTGAGATTAAGAGTCTCTTATGGTTTGTCTCCCTCCCAATCCCCTCTTGTTTCATTTATTCTTTTCCTACTGCCCAAATCCCCCACATTGCATTTCCACTTCCACATATCAGGGAGATCATATGATAGTTGTCTTTCTTGATTGACTTATTTTGCTAAGCATAATACCCTCTAGTTCCATCCACATCGTTGCAAATGGCAAGATTTCATTTCTTTTGATGGCTGCATAGTATTCTACTGTATATAAATACCACATCTTCTTTATCCATTCATCTGTTGATGGACATCTAGATTCTTTCCATGGTTTGGCTACTGTGGACATTGCTGCTTTAAACATTCGAGTACACGTGCCCCTTTGGATCACTACGTTTGTATCTTTAGGGTAAATACCTTAATGACCCAGCAATTGCACTGCTGAGTTCATTTTTTTTGTTTTTTAAGATTTTATTTATTTATTTGACAGACAGAGATCACAAGTAGGCAGAGAGGCAGTCAGGGAGAGAGGTGGGAAGCAGGCTCCCCCGATGCAGGACTCAATCCCAGGAGCCTGGGATCATGACTGGAGCCCAAGGCAGAGGCTTTCACTCACTGAGCCACCCAGGCGCCTTAACTGAGTTCATTTTTAACAGAGGGAAGCACTCTGAGATATACGTCACTTATAGCTCAGTTAATTTACTCACAGTGGAGGGAAGGCCACTGTAATAACCACACTCTTGGCCTCTTCCTGCCTCCTCATCTTTCATTGACACATTGAAGACATAACCTAACTTTGTCATTATTGGCAAAAATCTAAGATTTGTACCTAACTTCTTTGTCTCGCAGTTGTTTTAGACCTTGAAAGAGAAGTTTATTTTTTTCTTCTTTTTCCAGAATTTATTATTGCCATTCCTGTTGACTTGTGCTCCATTTTCAACTACCAATTTGAGGATATAAGTCCCTTGAAATGCCATATTTTGGATGTCACTTGATTTTTGAACCATATTATTGATATCTATTTTAAAATAGTTTTGTTTAACCACTTAAATCTTGGGTGTTACATATGTTACAAAACGAAACTCAGCTGACTAAATTTAGAGAACTACTTGGCTCTATGTAATTATTCATGATCAGGCAGTATCCTACTTTAGCAGTAGAAGCAAGTTCCAGAGAGCTGTACAAAATAGAAGGCTTTTATAGGCATATGGGAGTGGGAAAAGGAAGTTTCTAGCAAAGAGTAGACTTTTTCAGGCAGGGTTACCTTTCTTTGGAGGTATATTACCCTACTAGTGCTGACCAGGTAATTTAAGATATATTTAAAAGTCACACTCCTGCTGAATCTGCCGGTAGGTTAGTTACTAGGTCTTGGTTTGTTGCTGTGGAGTTTAGCACAAATAACTCCATCTTGAACCTCTTGCGTCTTTTTTAACACAAACAAATTAGACCCTTGCATTAGAAAAACAAAAGAATGTCTGAGAACATATTTCAAGTAACTGCACAGTTGTGTTGGTTTTTTTTTTTTTTCAGGCACTAAACTTTAGTATGTGATAGCAACAAAATATACTTGCAATCTTTAAAAACAGATGGAAGTTTAAGTATGTGGTTATTAAAATATCCACTTATTCTTTCTTAGTACAATATGCTTTCCTGAATTTGGACTTATTATGGCAGTTAATGTGATAGTTAAATACACTAAATGCCCCCCCCCAAAAAGGTAGAAGTTTAAAAGGCAGTTTATATGAAATCTCAAGAAATGCCTGTCATGTAAAAGTATATCCAGGCTCATAAATACATTTTAAAGTTCTTACTAACCTCAGAGTAAAATAACAAGTATCATTGGTTTACTGTGTATTTACTGATACTAAGACAAAATATTTATCTATCTGGAGAAATACTCTCCTTTTGGATACTTCAATCAGTATTTCATATTTCTTTTTGTTAGGTTGAGATAAAGAAAAGAAAATGTTCTGATTACTATTGTACTCTTAGAGTTCTGCCAAGTACTTAGAGGATAATGTTGCTATAGCTAGGATATCTGCATTATTTTGATATGAGATACTGTGATTTTTATGAAATATATATTTGGTTTTTGTGCACAATTTCTGGCACAGAGTACCTAAAACACTTGGAATTTCCTAAGTATGAAAACAATAAAGATATCTTTTGTTATATGAATGAAGGGACTTCTGGAAAGCACCTAAGGGTGGGGACTGATTACCAGAGAAGCCAACCATATGATTAGAGGGCTAGAGCTTTCATTTCCACCCTCCTGACCTCTGGGAAGGGAAGAAGGGTTGGAAGCTGAATCAGTCACTAAAGGGCAATGACGTAATCAGTCATGCCTATGTATTGAAGTCTCCATAAAAATCAAAATAAACAGAGTTCAGAGACCTTCTGGGTTGGTGAACAGATTAAAATGTGGGAAGAGTGGCAGGCTTAGAGAAAATATGAAAGCTCCATGCCACTTTCCATATATCTTGCCCTATGCATCTCTTCCATCTGCTATTCCTGAATTAGATCCTTTTTCAGTAAACCAGTCATAGAGTAAGTAAAATGTTTTTCTGAGTTCTGTGAGCCACTCTAGCAAATTAACTGAACCTAAAGAGGGGTGGTGGGAACCTCTGATCTTTAGGGGGAGGAGGATATCAGTAGCACAGGTGATAACTAACAACTAGCTGCTGAAGTGGGGGTGTACGTGTCAGTCTTGTGGGACTGAGCACTTAACCTATGAAATCTGATGCTATCTTCATATAGATAATGTCAGAACTGAGTTGAATTGTGGGACACCCAAATGGTGTCTGGAGCATTGCTTGTTGTTGGTGGAGGAAATGTCCCTCATGTTGGAGGAAATGTCCCTCATGTTGGAAATGGTACCAGACCCCTTGTAGGTACATCTCCTGAACTGGGTAGCATGCATGTTATAACTGCCAAGTCTCAGAAGACTTTCATCACAATCCCTTTTAAGATCATCCCTATAGTACAATCTCTGATGATGAATGGGTTTGAAGGCCCAGGTTAGGTGATCCTTAAATGGCAAGAAGAACATCTAGTCTACTAAATGTGTTAAAGTTCAATAATTTGCATATTCCCTTTTGGAATTCCCCCTCATTTCTGAATCCTCTTTAACATCATGTACGTGATATTTTTCAATCAATTATTTTATTAACAAATGAATAAGTAAATAAATATACATAATTGAAACCATCTTATATCACAGTTATAATAGGATATTAGTTCATTTTAAGATAAACTAATGTTGAAGTAAATTATATATTTGCATATAAAATTCAACAAAATTTTATGTGTGTTTATATATATATACATACACACACAAACTCCCTAAGTTATCTCTTGTTATTAGTGGGATTTATATACCGTAAACAGTGACCTTCTTGAAAACCACTCATTGTGTTTACCTCACTGTCTTCCATAATAGGACATGTCTGAGAACAATTATGAGCAAATATCTGAATCCCTGTAGTATTTGCTCATTGAACACAGTTTTACTCTTTTAAGTCACACAGAAGAGATTAAATCCTTATTCCAATTATACCTTTTAAAATATATTTAAATGAAGTTTTAGAAATTACCAAATTCTTTAAAACAAATCACTTATCAGGAAAGCCAAGAAAAATGAGCATATAATTGCCCACCATGGGGTCTCAAATATCTCAAAGATCAAACTAAGTGATGATGAAGAACTGGTCACATAGTGTCAAAGCTTTGGCATGAGTGGCTAACTAATCTGATATGACACTCAGTGGGAAAGCCTTTTATAAATTTTACAGTGGTATATTTAAAAATAGGTTTTAGATTTCTTTTTTTTTTTAGAGAATGCTACTACAAAAAGACTCATTTAATAAGCAAGCAAAACAATTATACTTCTCAGAGATCGTTTTTTCCGTATTTCAAAATCTTTTTTTTTTTTTTTTTTGAAAAAATGGCATATAGAGCAGTGATTCCTGCGTCCACTCTGTTCATTCCAGATGGGTAAACTTTCTGCTCATACTATACCCTTTTTCTTCCCAAACTTACAAATATAGATGGTGACTGAAGAGCTAGTGAATGAACTTGAAACAATATGAGTACCTAGATGAGAGAATCTGCATACCCTTACCTACTTACAACCTTGACAGCCTTCTCTTGCAACACCTTCCTGCATGTTTGCTATTTTTCAAAATCCTTCATCCTCTAAGCCCATCAAATATATAAATACACTTACCCAGTGAGATGAATATAGATATAAATTTTTTTTTCCAAATTCACAAAAAGATCAATTTTCTTAGAATATTCATTCACAAAGAATTTGAATAAAAAGGCTTCTAAATTATCTAATGTCAGTTACAGATGCTTAGTGAAGGTTTCATATGTCCCCACTTATCCTTGTTTATTACAAGAGTCTCATTCTGATCCATAGTTGTTTTCTAAATACACACATAGACATAGACATAGACATAGACATAGACATAGACACACAGACAGACACACACACACAACACACACACACACACCCCGGTACAACATAATGGCAATGAATACATGCCCACCGTATAGGAACCACACAATTGTCATGGTTGCTTGGCAACTACTGACAGGAACTAGTATATTGGAGAGCAAGGGGATACAAAGCAATAAATGAAAGCCTTATCAACTGTATTGATTTCAGGTAGAAGGAAACTGTCTTCAAAAATATCTCATTTGGATTATGAAAAAAAAAACCAGAAAAGTTTATTTGCCTATTTTTTAGAATTAAGCTAAATCAGCAGTTATACTATGATAAACTAGAAGGTGATTTCATGAAAAAGTAACTGATTGCTGGTAAAAAGAAGAGATGGGTGCACCTAACATGCTATCTCTTAGCTGTACTGTCTTTGTGGTAAGATAATGCTTAGAACATATCTTTTTCCCCCTTTTATTCCCAGACGGAAGAAAATCTTACCAGACTTGAATTTTTAACATGTATTTTTTTTATGTTGGTCCAAAGTTAAAACTGTTTCACTACTTTAAAACATTTCATTTTTCTTTTCATAATGTCTATTATATAGTTGCTAATATTTTAGATATAGACTCTAAGGAAATGCTTTAAATGAGCATGCTTCAGTCATTGCTGTTATTAAATCATTTTAGTTTTGACTTTCCTGGGTCATAAAATTTCATCTGACTTACTGAAATGGCTGTTTTCCATACTCTACATGGATATCTCTGCTTACACTTTTGTACTTTTTAGTTTTAGAACACTTATTTTGTGTGTGTGTGTGTGTTTTAATAGTTACCTTTTGCTCTGAGGTCAGATTGCCAAACATATTTTCACTTGACATCTATAAAAAAACAATTGTGTTTCTTTTAAAAATATAATTGTCAGGTGTTGCCAGAGGTATAAAATACTTGATATATAAAATAACTGAGAAAAATTCTTACCTAATACCTTCAGACACTATCATATATCCAAAGCAAAAATGGTTATGAATTTGAAACATTTAGTCCCATTGCTCATACTTTAAACTACCATCTTTCTAATTCCTTCAGTTGTAGGAAATACCATGAGTTATTTATATATATATTATACACACACACACACACACACACACACACACATATATATATATATATATATATATATTTTTTTTTTTTTTTTTTAAGAAAAGCAAATGAGGGGCGCCTGGGTGGCTCAGTGGGTTAGGCTGCTGCCTTCGGCTTGGGTCGTGATCTCAGGGTCCTGGGATTGAGTCCCACATCGGGCTCTCTGCTCCGCGGGGAGCCTGCTTCTCTCTCTCTCTCTCTCTCTCTCTCTCTCTGCCTGCCTCTCTGCCTACCTGTGATCTCTCTCTGTCAAATAAATAAATAAAATCTTAAAAAAAAAAAAAAAGCAAATGAAAAAGCAATTCTACACTTCCATGAGTCCCCAAGGAGAGGGGATTAAACTGTGGGAGAGGCACAATTATCTTTTTCTTATTCTCCTACTCCTGTTGGCTCTCCCATAATAAGCAAATTAGAGAAAACAAATGATTCTAGAAGATTCTTTTAGCTAACAAATATTACTGGTTTCTTACATCCCACAACTAGCCTCCTTTCATGGTTAAGAAAGCAGAGCCACAGGGAGGTTAAATAACTTGACCAGTAAGAAAATATTAGCCAGTGATAGAGCACAAACTAAACCAAGTCTGTCAATCTGAAATTTAAAGTCTTAATCCCTGAATATCATTGCTTCCCAGGATCCCTTAGCTTGTTTGAGTGTCCAATGAAAGGAGTCATCGTCCTTTTCTTTGATATCAGGTATTTGGCCGTGCTATCCCACAAGAAACTGAAATTATCAATCCTTACATTCATAGGACAATTCTGGGAATGCTTCTGCATTTATAACCCAGAATTCTGAATTCTCTGCAGTGCACTGAGATGGTCTTACCTCTTTAAACTTTCTACTTTTACTACCATTTGATTCCATTTCTTAGAGACTTTTATCTTTTCCCACCAGACAACCAAATCTACAAGAATGTGATTCATAGTCAGCCAATCTATTCAGACTTCCTTGAGCATCTCACAATGAAAGCCATTTAAACAGATATAAATTTTAGAAACTTTAGATCTTTCTAGAAATGTTGAACTTCTCAGTAATCTACTTGTTTTCATTCCTTTGTAGAATACACTGAATGAATAAAAACACTGTTGTGGATGAATAGCAGGATTGCTTTAAGAAACTGAGTTTATAGGCTTTTAGTTTATTGTACTTAATGCAGGCTATTGAAAGTTGCTTAAGGGAAATTGAAATTTCCAGTCCAAAGTTTTCTGATCACAAATTTATGTTATCTAAGTTAAAGAGAATAACTGTTCCCAGAATGGCCTGAACTATTTTATTTCATAATTTTATAATATTAGTGCTTTAATAGAGGAAGAAAAAAACCCAGATAAATGTTCCATTAAATATTAGGTATTTTGTTTTGGGGTTTCTAATCATAAATAGAATTCTATATAATTTTCTGGAAAGCGCTCATTAAGAGAAAATTCCCTGTATATTTAAAAATTGTGAAGGGACTGCTTTAAGTAATGTCAAAGAAATTAATAGAGGTCATTAGTTTTGTCATATTTGAGTCAACAGTGATTGGTATTTCTTAACATACAATATAAAAATCATTAAGAATTCATTCATGTCTAGATCACAGACAATGATAACATGTAATAATACCCTCAAGTAAATAGAATGAAGGAATTCACATTTTGAACTGCAAAAGCTCAATCTAGGTCTTGTCTTAAAACATGAAATGTATTTGATGAAATAATTAGAATAAATGTTAGAATATCTTGATCTATCTGTAAATGTGGTTTAAGAGAATAAATACAGGACTAATAGAGGAGTTGGAATAATTTTTCTCCATTGATTCTCAAATCAGTTAAAGAAGAGCTATATAGAATTAAAAGTAAAATACTGGGAGGGAGCAGAAAACCATCCATAATTTAAAAAAAAAACCACCAAATTCCACTTACTATAATAAATAGCAGATAGACATAATAGGCACATAGCTCACAGAGCAAAGACTTCTGGGTAATATTCACTGTGCATGTTAGCAGTTACCTCTACTTCACATTAGAATTACTTTGGAGCACTAATCCATATGGAAGCCAAAGATGCCTATTAAAATAAGAACTATTTGGAATTTTTGGTCATCTACAAGCTGCTCTTGGTTGTCATTTCCTTATCTGAAGTACTGAATCTGCCCATGTGATTTGTTGCTTGATGACTGGGAACTCACTATCTATACACAGACTACACCCATGACCAGTAACTGCCTGCTGAGATCTGTGATTCCCTGGTTGATCCCCAATTACAATAGTCAGTTTACATGTAGAAGTAGGCTGCTTCCATGTCTTAGACTGTGACTTCTGCCCTGATGGGAAGCCTTTTAGACTGCTTCGGTACCAGACCACTCCCCTTAGAACTGCTCCGTGGGGCAAATCCACTCCTTGTATCTTTATCTTGCTTGTTAAGAATCTTTTCCTTGGGGAACCTGGGTGGCTCAGTTGGTTAAATATCTGACTCTTGATTTCAGCTCAGGTCATAACCTCAGGGTTGTGAGATCAAGCTCCACATGGGACTGAGCATGGAGCCTGCATAAGATTCTCTCTCTCCCTTTCCCTCCCCTACAGCGCCCCAACCCCCCACCCCCAACTGACTCACACATGCATTCTTTAACAAAAAAAAAAAAAAAAAAAAAAAAAAGAGAGACAAATCTTTTCCTTCCTTGATAACTTATATTGTGGATCAAACAGAATTTATAACTAGTCTACAAGTCCTAAGTTATGGAGTGTTTTTATGCATCTCAAATAATGTCCATGTATTAATGTCATTAATATTTTTTATTAAGTATGCTAAGCACTTTTCATACACACACACATACACATACACACATTTAAACCTTGCAATGATCATTTGAAATCAATGCATGTATTTCTTTTTATCAACTAAGGACACTGAGGCACAGAGAGTTTATGGATGATCCTTGAGCTCTTATAGCAAGAAATTGACAAAGTTGGGTTCAAATGTAGGTGATTTGACTTCCAAGTTTAAGCTCGAAACAACTATATTTCAGTTGCTTTTCAGAGTTACTTTTAAACAGGGTTACCAGTCTAGTAATTCAGAGAATGTGGTAGTACAGTCTACATAGAATTCAGTATAGCAGTTGATGAGATATGTCATAGGAAAATATTTCATCTACTGTTCAGATGAAGAAGTATGAGCTGAAAACTTAATCAGGTAGATCTGCACCTAGTCTCAGGATTAAAGCATCCATACTAAGCTGAAGGGAAATGTGTTGTTAGGCTATAAAACTCATCTCAATCTCAACAGTTAAACATATTTATTAATGGCTTGTGTTTACATATGCAAAACACAATGATCAGACTTACAAATGAGATGAAACTGGAAGAGAGAGTAAATGCTTTGAATTCCTGAACCAAAAATACCTTAATAGACTGCAATAAATGGCTGAACATCAAAAGATGACACTAAGCAGGAGGGGGGAAAAAACCTAAGATTTTCTAATTTGCTTACATTTTCAAAAGAAGTATGGAAATCTAAGTAATTGGAGTTGTGGACAAGCAGCAGCATCCATGAGAATGAGTTAGAGGCATTATATTAACAATCAGATTCACGTAAATCACCAGTTTGCTACAGCTGTCAATAAAGATGATCCCTGCAGAGGTGTCATGAAGAAAATAGGACAGTATTGACAATGAAGGAAAAAATAGCTCCACTCTATGCTGTTCTAATCAAACCAGAGTTTTTAATGTTTATCTCTAATTGCACTTGAAGGGCAATATAACCTGCACAGAAATCTAGTTGAGGGAAACAGATGGTTTGATGAAGATTGCCATATGACCTAAGAATACTTGAAGGAGGTACAGATGTTTAGCTTGAACAAGAAATGGAAACATGTTTGAACTTCAGTATCTAAAGACTTTCTTGGAAAGAGTTATTAGAATGTTGTTCAACTCTCCCAACAATAAACCTAGGGGGAAAGGATGGAAGCCACAGTAAGATAAGTTTTTGATCAACATAAGGAAGTGTTTTCAAATATCCAGAGCTGCCAAGTCAGGAAGTGGTGAATTTCCCAACAGAAGATTGAAAACTATCTTGCTGTATAGTTATGGAGAGATTTCAAGGACAAACTGTGATGTTAGATTACATGTAAACGAAGAATTCCTCTGAACTTTCAAAAAGTTAGGGCTTTCCCCCTTTCCACCACTCTGTCTTTTTCTGGAAACTGAGGTCAGAAAGCAAGTGCTAGGGCACCTGGGTGGCTCAGTTGGTTGAGCAACTTCCTTTGGTTCAGGTCATGATTCTGGAGTCCCAGGATCGAGTCCTACATCAGACTCCCTACTCAGTCTGCTTTTCCCTCTGACTCTCTTCTCTCCCTCTCTCACTCTCTCAGAAATAAATAAAATCTTTTTAAAAAGACAAGAAAAGAAAGGGAAGGAAGTGCTAGAGAGAAAGGATAACTGCTAATAAGGCTATAACATTTGAAGCTCTAGAAATCACCCTGCTGAGCAGACCTAACCTCCTTAAGGAACATCATTTTTTGCCACGTAAAACATTTATATTCTAGTCCTTCATCTTCCTTTCTCTGCCTTCCATTTACTAAGTCTCAGTCCAGATTTTAAAATTATTATTAAAAAAATAAAATAAAATTATTAAAAAATGAAAAAAAATTATCAAAAAATGTAGCTGTGGATCTCTTTAACGTATGATAATGACGAGGACTCCATTATTCATCTGTACATCATTCAGTAATATTTCTTAAATACTATTGTCTTGATGCCACAAAAATGCTTAAAGTATTTGGTGTAATAGGGAGTAATCACTTTGATAAATAACATGACTCCAAAGAGGACATTTTTAAGGTAGGATCTGCTCAGTTTCTGGAGCAGAGTGCTGCCTACTTACACCAATACCTCAGGATAGATGTGTGTGGCCTTCCACTGGCTTCCACATATCTTTCAACAGAATCTTATCTTCATGCTTTGAAAACTGGCAGAGAGTAGAGATGAAAGGAAGGACATTACCATCCATTAAAGACTTGCCCTGTGCTCAACACTGAGTGCCTCTTTTACATCTACTGTTGTTGTTTGGTCCTCATGCCAAGTTAGGAGAGTATTATGGTGATCTTGATTTCACAGATAAGAAACTGAAGTTCAGCTATGGGCAGGGACCCACTCCAAAGCAGAATACTAGCTGGTGTTAGAGCTGGAGTCCATAATTACACCCTCTGATTTTTATCCCACTGAGGAGGGTGGAAATACAAAAATCTAGTCCTTAATTGCTGCAAATCTACTCCCTGTAAAGATATGCCATTTATAGGCACAAGAATAAAAACAACCCCAAGATAATTAGCATCAGACCACAGGGACTCTGGGAAAGCAGAACTACAGGAAGAAAAAGTAAGTCTATAAGCTTTTTCCAGTTCTCCATGTTAAGAACTATAACAATACAAGTTTCCAAAACTCCTAAAATAATTGCATAGGTTTTTATTTCAATTTTTCCGTAATTTAAATTTCTCATTGTGCCTGAAAGGAAGAAATCTAGTGAAATTACAGAAACAGTCCTCTAGGTTTTTAAGTTTTGACTACTAAAACCATGGAACGGAATCTATCTATTTATGAAATGATCTATCTTTTGTGGACACTGGGCTGAAATGAAATCAGATTCTGCCTGAATTAATGCTCAACTCATATGTGAGCCTGAAAAAAGATAAAATCATATTGTTTTAATGATGGTACATCTGCATGAAAGTGATAAAGAATTTTGAAATGGCAAAAAATAGATTTTAAAAAAATTCCCACTTCTCATTAAGTCCCTGCTCTATTACTTTGAAATAGACAATAAGAGAACTACTGAAACAAAAGCATCAATGTACCCACTGTTGTTGTACAAAATCCCATTTGACTTGATTTTGTTTCTTTATGAAGAACCATATATTTCTTTCCTGCTCCAAGTTCCTTTCGAACAAGCTATAGCTTTATCAGACACATGGGCAAATACGAGACAATTGCTATATTCTTATAAATGGAATAGCTTCATAGTCTGTATGTGTGCAAAAACACTGCCTGTAATCGCAAAGCTTAGGAGCAGAGGGGAGAGAGACAACCACCACACACTATGGCCACTGAGCATGCTGGGGAATTAGCTGAGATCCTCTGTAAATGAGGGAACTGGGCCAATTCTTTCACAGGTATTTTATCAAGTCTGACCTTTTATAACCTCATGTCTTCTGGATAGTACTTTCTGTGCAATTATTCAGAAGATAAGATACAAGGAACCCCCCCCCACCCAATACATAACTAATGTCTTCAAAATCTTTCTTTTCCATGTTGTGAAATAGCATATAATATACTTGGGAGTATATTTTATATAACAGATCTTAAAGCAGCCCTTTCACGTAAGAAGAGCTTAGTGACTATTTCTTGAACAAATAAGTGAGTGAGTGAATTTGTAACAGTAGTTTAATTTGGGTATTGAATTCATGTTCACATTTCAACTACCAAAATCCTGTTTTCTGAATTCATCCTGATATTATTATTATTTAACTTTTTAAGATACTTGTTGTCTAATAATAATGTTTTACAGGACTTCCCTTGAATCAATACAATTTAGATAATGTTCGGATGAGCATTATTTTATGTGCCCCTCCATGTTCTCAGTGTGGGGATAGAGGGTGAGGGAAGAGACAATATCTGCCCTCAGAGGTTTTGCAGTCTAGTCAGATGGATAGGTGTAATACACAGATAACAAGGACCTTAACTAAAAGAGAGACTACCATGGACTAAATGGAAGACCATGTATATATATTTGTAGGAATCCAAGAACTTTCTAGAAGAGAACATTAAAGATAGGTCTTAAGAGTACATGGAATTTTGACAAAGCCTGGTGGAAAGAAAGTTCTAACATTTTTCTACATTAACTTCAAAATTTCTTGACCTGCCTCAACTGAGTCTGTGATTCCTTTACAGAATTAAAAATAACAACAATGATCTGAGTGCCTTTTGTAATGAACTTCATATTATTGAGTTCCCCTCTCCACCCCACCTGTCAGGAAGAGTACTTTCTTAGATAATGAAATTGGGACTCAGAGATTCCCAAAGTCACAGAGATAAGAGATAATTATTTTTTTTTTTAAAGATTTTATTTATTTATCAGAGAGAGAGAGGGGGAAAGAGCGAGCACAGGCAGACAGAATGGCAGGCAGAGGCAGAGGGAGAAGCAGGCTCCCTGTTGAGCAAGGAGCCTGATGTGGGACTCGATCCCAGGACGCTGGGATCATGACCTGAGCCGAAGGCAGCTGCTTAACCAACTGAGCCACCCAGGCGTCCCGATAAGAGATAATTAAATGGAGAAAGACACCAAATACCTTGGGAAACCCATGTAGTTAATGCTGTTGTACTGCTAGGCCATGTCAGCTGTGGAGAACTGTCATTCTGAGAGCCAGGCCAGGTTTTCAAGGGGTAGTGTCATCTATCTTGCGTGTTTTAAGCAATTCCATTTACTCAACAATTTCTCAGTTACCATCAGCCACACTGTAACATTATAATAACAGCACATACATCTGACCAGGAACTAGATCATCTGGAAGGTGCAAAGAAAGGAGGAAATCCTGGAATCTCTAATGAGAGTTTTCCAGAATAATACAGTTATCTTGCTTTCGGTTCCACAGGTAAATCTCAATGACCTGAAAGGACATCATGGATAGGGTGTTGATGTAAGATATTTGAGATGTTTAGGCAAATCTATATTCAAACTAAGAGCTTGGAATTATTTGCCCCAACAGAAAGCCTGCTCCTAGATGGGATTATCCTTAAATTCTTAGGCTGAATTCTCTATGTCCTGCGAAGAGGTTGAAAATTTAAAGGAGAATAGAAGCAGACAGTAGGGAAACACGGTTCAGGTAGCAGAGTTTAAAAGTCCGGATCATTCCCCCTCATATCCTTGTTTTTAGAGGACTATTACAGCTGCTTACTTAGTGCTGACTTTGTTTTAACCTTGGAGAGGAGTTAAGGGAAGAAGGGATTGAACACTTCTCCTTTTCTCTTTGTCCCGTACAGTCAGATTTACTGACGTGAGCAAAGAAAGAGAATTTAGGCAAAATTACTGGAGTTTGGAAGAGCCCTCCCCATACTTCTGAAAAGTGCACTGCATTTGAAATAAGCAAGATGGTGTGAATTTCCGTTATCCTTAATATTCCCAATACCACATAGGATTCTAATCATTACATCCAAGTATTTCCAGAAAAAAAAAAAATCCAGCCCCACACATCGATCATGAACCTCCCATCTGTCTTTCCTTACAGAAATTATATCTGGACTTCTTGAAGTCACTGCAAGCCTTTGTTTCTTCTCTGTCTGGGAAATAACAGACAGTGTGACCCTGGCTGTCATCTTGTTTTTCAACTGCTGATGTGATTTTGCCTAATAAGTAGCAACCAATGGTGACTATTACAATTCAAATTAAAAGGAGGAGAGTGGAAGGATGTGCAGACAAAGCTCAGATGTGGGTTTGTTGATATTTGTAGCAGGAGGTTAATTAGCATTAACAGAAGTATCAGCAGTTGCTTGGACTTACTCATAAGGTACTGACTGCTCTCAGCAGTATAGTACAGAGGAAAACAAGTCAAAATAGTTTTCTTTTTTCCTCTTACAGAAAAACCATTTACAAAAACAAACATAAAGTAATTGGATTCTTTTTTGTTTGCTTTTTGTTTCTCCTTTGCAGCTAAGTGTTTGATTTAGCTGCTTCTTTTGCTCCTTCCCAGTCCTACATGGTTGGAGTAGTAATAGAGTTAGTTGTACTTTCTCTTTTTCCTTTTTCATTTTTTTCCTCTTTGCCTCCTCCCCCATCCTGTGGTGGTGGTGGTTGTTTCCTATAGGCAACAGTTGTTTTTTTTTCTTTCATTTTCAATTAATGATGGGTTTATTTTTATGGGTGGCTTATAGGTTTTGGGTGAAATCAATGCAAAACACACATCTATTTCTATGATCACTCTCTACCCATCTCAATGTTTTGAAACCGCTACCTTCCCCTAATCTTTGCAATGATTAGAATAACTGTTAGGGCCAGTGTTTCAGCCTTAAACAAAGCCCCCCAGAGTGTTTTATTTGTTTGATTTCAGTTGTGGTTTCCTCTGTTTGCTTTGCAATAAAGAAGAAAAACACAATTTTTAATGGCATTGCTTTTTATGTATATGCAGGAGAGTTAGGATTATTTGGAAAACTATCCCAAATATTCTCAGATTAAATGTCCACTATTTAGTAGCTGTAAAATTATTTAATATACACGTGTTCTTACATGAGGTAGTCACTCCTTGATGTTTTATAGAAGGCTTACTATTTTAACCTATTGAGAAATGTTAACTAATAATGAAAGATCAATAAATAATAACCATACTGTGAATTGAAGTATCTCCTACTGTGAAAGATTATAGTTATTAGATTTTTGATGAGAATTTTAATTTCTTTGTTCTTTTCCTCTTTGGAGGAAACTAGAAATGGATCTCAAGGAAAATTAAGGATATATATTTAATTCTGACCACAAAGCAAAGACAGGCTTAAAATTCTCTCAGGAAAATTCACTCAGTGGTAATAAGAGATATGGGATTGGGCATGCCATCAATGTTCTGTATAAAAACATAAAAGCAAGCTACTGTGAAACATCATTTCTACTTAGATTCATTCACCAATCAGATGGAACATACCTATAAATCTATGTCTAAATCTATATGTGTGTGTATATATTTGTGTATATAAACTAGCTAGACAGATAGATGATAGATAGATATCAAGACATTAGCTGAAGATTATTTATACAAATGGTACCATGTATGATTCACAGATATTTGAGTATTTCTCACTAAGTATCAGGGCTCACTGGATAAACCAGATAGAAAGACAAATCCCTCGAGAAATAATTTATTCAACCCTATCACACAGAAGAGGTTACCGAGGTCCACAAATGCTAAGTTAAAACTCCAAAGCAATAACTACTTGGGGTCTGGGCTAAGGCTAAAATCTAAATCCTTGACCCTTTCTTCAGCAAGCTTTCCTTAAATCTGCAGTGTCATATAAGCATTATCTTGGAAATCAGGGTAAAGAAATCCTTTGTTTTAATCTGATTTATCTCCTTCCTTTTCTCTGTAAAAATGCACTGCAGGGAAACATAGTATATAACTTATGGGCTGAGGAATTAGACACACAATAAAAGTACGTAGATTTCAAGATCCTAGTCATGGATGTATATACGCAAATTTTATTTCAAATTTCAAAGGAGTACCCCTATCTTGATCCCCCTATGATTGATGAAGCAAAGTGAAGGAAGAAGCCACACTCATAATTAGTCTTTGTTATTGTGGTGAGGAGCTGGTTGCTATGGTTTCTCCAGTTTGATGATAGCCAGCTATCCAAATCATTAAAGCAAAATGGAGATTGGATGCAGCTCTGTGGATAACAGCTGCACATCCACACTGTCCTTGTCTTGTTAGTGGAGATCAGGAAATGCTCAAATATTTAGGGTTCTTTTTGGTAGAGGTTGTTTTTGTTTGGTTGGTTTTATGTTTTTTGGTTTTTGTTTTAATGATCTGAGTAGGCTTTGGCAAATGGCCATCCCGAAATAGAATTTGGGCTGCTTGGAATTTGAACACTGAATTACCACATAAAGTAAGTGGCAATTCCAAACTTGAGAGGCAGAAAAAGTCAAGGGGTGTGTGTGTGTGTGTGTGTGTGTGAGAGAGAGAGAGAGAGAGAGATTGGGAAAGAAAGAGAGGCATCAAAAGCTGGTTTACAAATGCAGGAGTTTAGAAATAGATTGACAGAAGCAAAGAATCAGACTTTATGGGTTGTGTTTATTTATTTATTTATTAAGATTTTATTTATTTATTTGACAGAGAGAGCACAAGCAAGGGGAGTGGCAGGCAGAGGGGAAGGAAGAAACAGCCTCTCTGCAGAGCAGGGGAAGCCCAGTTTTGGACTTGATCCCAGGACTCTGGGATCTTTACCTGAGGCCAAAGGCAGGTGGCTTAACTAACTAAGCCACCCAGGCACCCATAGATTGTGTTTATTTTTCAATGATAAAAGTAGTTAATATTTTGGGGCACTTCTAATTTCTAATGTTTCTACATAAGCCATCTCAATTAATTCTTATAAGTTTGTGTGTATGTTAGAATAGCATTTATAATAGTTGTCCAGAGGAGGAAGAATAAGATGGCAAAATAATTTACCCCAAGCTCACTCAAAAAAAGTAGCTGGTAGAAATTGGATTTGAACTTGGGAATTTCTGGGTCATGAATTAGAAGTCATTAGTCATTATATTATACTGTTTCCAATGATCATTTGCCCAATATTCTTGCTGGTATCCAAGACCATCAGGTATATGATTCATAGGTGATTTGGGTTGGCATAAGGAACTGAGGGCTTGGCAACAAACAAACAAACTAAGCAAGAAAACAACTGAAATGCTCTTAGAGTTCTACCATTTAAGAAAATTCACCATGCAGAAGAATAAATTATTTTAGAAAATGTCTTTTTCAAATTCCCTTAAATGTCTAACAAGTCAATGCCAGTAAATGTGCTATTTTTCCTTTCCTTTACTTTTTTCTGCCTTACCATAATGCCGTCATCTTAATAGTTAGCATATTTTTGCAGAATCACTAAATTTAAATACTTTTCTAGTCTTCATTTCACAATACTTTTACATAGAACTCACCCCTCCTTTCCCAGCCTTGGGTTCTGATTGATAAGTCTTGCAAGCCAAAAAGGGAAAGTATGGCTTTACTACTAGATGAGCAAGCACCTTACCAGTGACAAAATGAGATTTATAACAACCCGCAGTCTTAGACTTGTGGTCACAGTAGGTCCTCATACTCCCTATTTACCTCCAATCAAAGAGACCTGGACCATCAGTTTCCGATAAAGAAACCGGGACAGAAGGAACATGAACTTCACCCAATATAGGAGGATCTTCCCAGGTGTGTTTAGTGTAGGGAAGCAGGAATTGCATGAGTGAATACCACTCCCAAGCAACAAAATTAAAAAGGACATGTGCATTCAGGTTCAGGGTTTTTGTTTGTTCGTTTAAAGTACAGTTGCCCTATTCACCAGCAAAAAGTGGCCTGGTAAATATATAAACACCAAAATTACTGTCTCTAAAACTGCCCTGAGGGAAAGGAAGGACCATGAGCAAATATCATTCTCTCTTAATGGATAGAGATAGAAACAGGGTGAGTCTAGAACAGCTTTCTCCCCTTCAAAAGAACCATTAGTGAAAAAGGCAGTCCTCAATTCCATTTGATGTCTATCTGAGACGTGGAGTGAAATTAATTTATTGATAGTTCCTCAGAAAGAGGCAGGACATCTAGTTTTGGAAGCTAGCATTCAGTCATAGTATCTAATTATCATGTGGTCACCTTGTGCGAGGTATTATATTGAGTTCTGTGTGTAGTATTTCATTTAATCTCCGTCATAATACACTAGAAAGAAAGTATTATTATACCTATGTGACATATAAAAACTGAAGCAGAGAGTTACTCAAAGAATTTACTCTAGGTCAAAGCAAGAAGCGGACTGAACTAAATCTGGGAAGTTATGAAATCCCACTACATGGAAAGGATTATAACAAAAGATAAGATTTACTTTAGGGGCATAGTCGATTAAGTGACTGACTTGGTTTCGGTTCAGGCCTTGATCTCAGGATCATGATATCAAACCCTGAGTCAGGCTCCATGATCAGCAGGGAGTCAGCTTCAGATTTTCTCTCTCCCTCTCTCTCAGCGCCCATCCCATGTGCACTTTCTCTTTATCTCTTTTTCTAAAGTAAATTATAAATCTTAGGGAAAAAAAAAGGGTGTTGACACTTTGGAGCATTCATCTTACTAGTGGAGACGGGAGATATAAATGCCAGAGGAAGGAGTTATTAAGCAATATTTTCCTTTTCTCTTTCTGAGAAGGTCCACGTAAATGACAATGTACCAGAAACCATTTTATTCTTCCTTGTAAAATTTAATCTAAAAATACTGTTATTTTCAGATATTTTTTCTTTATTCAATTAATTTCTTTCAGAGGCATCTTTTACTACATCTTGTTCAACTGCAAATTGTTTCTGCATCCGGAGTTTGGTTTGCAATTCTCCAGGCAGTAATTTCTTAACATAAGTTTCAACAAACAAATACCGTTTCCTACAATTTCCTTTCAAAGAGGAGTATTAGTAAAAACACCTCTGAATTCTAAGCATTCAGTATTGAAAGGAAGACAATGCATTTACTCTGCCAACAATGGTTGTTGAGTGCCTTGTATATTCCCAACCATGTCTTAGGAACTGTGAGTTTGTAAAAGACAGTATGGTTTATCTCCTTCCTACAAGACTGTCTTATCTCCTACTTCCCTATTCGCCCAACAAAGCAAAGTTAGGAGTTCATACATTTTGTTGCAAATATTCTGAGGATTTGATGAAAGTTCATTCATCCTACAGGCATATATTGGCTATTATGTGCTGGGCTACATCCAAGATATTCAATCTTGAATAGGTCACGGTGGCAGATATGGGAGCAAGGTTGAGTTTTGAAGACCTAAAATGGAAGTGATTCCCCAAGTGGCTGTACTTTGAATTTGCATCTTTGGCCTACCGTATATTAGCTGCCTGAGTTGAGGACAATATAATTCCTCAAAGCTCCAGTTCCTCAATGGTAGCATGAGATTATTAATTCTTCTATCACAGGGTTCTTATGAGAATTTAAGGACAATGTATATAAAATATCTACCACCTGACAATTTTTAATAAATATTAGTTTCTCCTCATTTTTTTACTGATCTTACATAAAGGTAGACCCAAAAAGGAAAAAAAAAGCAAGTTTAGTTACGGAGGTAGAAGGTGAGTAAGAGCTACTGGGTTCTGCTGTAAAGTAGTGTCAGCAGACTAAGAGAAGGTCGCTTTTACAGGTCTTGCTTGCTTGCTTTCTTAGCTTTAACTCTTTAATCCTTTTAATCCATACCCATCAGAGTACCCAGAACCAGAAAATATCCCATCAAACTTCTGGTAGTTTAGGCTTATTTTTCCCAAGCATGTTTTCCTCAGCATCTTTTGCTCATTCACTGAATTAATGGACTTCTCTTTTGAAGACAGATTAATATTTTTATTTGTTATGACACAACTATATGCAAGGACTTTATCCTTAGTCTTCACAACAGCACTGTGAATTAGGTACTATAATTACATTTATTTTATACACACACAAGGGGAGAATCATAAAGGATAAATAATTTGCCCAAAGTCACATGCCTTTGATGGAAAACTGAATCGAGTTTTGTCTGCGTTGCTGTGGTTATACTGTTGTGAAATTGCAAGAAAAAATAAGTATTCCACTCCCTAAACAAATTCACCAAGAAACAGAAGATAGGGGCCCTTGTTTCTTCACTTCAAAAGCTCTTGAAATGATATTGCTAAACTGATACTCTTCTAAATTGGCTTATCCTATGGGAACAATTAAGCAATAATCACTTATAAATGGCTTCAGGGAAATGCTGAAACTGGACTCTGTTAGTCTATAACTCCTAAACAAAATAATTGCAAATATGGCCATGGTTAAAATAGCTTTCTGTTTCTGTGGAATACATGACAATATATGGTGTAAATTAAAGCACATTTGTCTGTAAAAACATAATACACATTTGATTCAGAGTTGATATTTGGAGCAAGACTGCACTGGTTTTGCCCCGATAGAAAGATAATAATGCCTCAAAATAAGAAGCCATATAAATATGATCAGAATCAATATGTTTACCAGACCAATAGTTTCTAATGCCAGAATGAGTTATGTTTTAATAAATATTTTTTAATGAAAATGAATGCAGTGCTTACTTATCATTTGACCGGAAGTTTTGTTCTTTCTTCTTTTAGAAATTAAACTGCAGTTTCAATGAAAAAAAAAAAAAAAAGATAGACCTATCAATTATGAAATTAGGTAGGCAGGATTAATTTATTGACTACACTGATTAAAAAAATCATGAGAACTTTATAACTCCTTCAAGAACTGTAAACAAATAAGAATATCATATCAGATTTTTAAAAGTTTAGGTTCTCCTGATGCTTAAAATCTAAATAAGAATGCAAATTTACAAGGGAGCCATGGGGCAGGGAGGACCCAGGTACTTGCACTTTTGGCTGTGATGGAGTAACTGGTACCAGACTAACACTCTGCCATTAAATTAAATAAATAATCCTGGAAAACTGGATTAAATATATGAAAAAACCTCTTTTCATGTATCAGACAAAAGACCATGCATTACTGTGAGTCCTAAGGGAAGAAAAACAAAAGATGTGATCCTTATGATCATGCTGGCTTTCTGTCTGGAGACATCTTCCAGATCTCCACACAGAGGAGGGAGAACCCAACCAAAGCACAACAGTTTTACTAAGGAGAAGAGACAGACATCAGAGGTTAGTAAATCAGAAACAGCTTGAATTCACTGGGTGTAGAATCAGATGGGAGGGAAATACATGGACAAAAGCTCCAGAAACCTATAAGAAGTGCTCCATTGAGTCTTTGCCTGGATAGTAAAGAGTGCATATATAGACAGAGATACATATAAATATGTGTGTGTGTGTGTGTGTGTGTGTATCTGTATGGATCCAGTCAGGGGTCTGTGCAAATTTATAAAACCGTGTAATTTTTACACAATCAGAATCATTCTCCCTTCTTTCCTCTGTCTCTCCCTTAACTATTCCTTAGAAACATGATTTGAATGATCTTGCTGTTACATGTATATGTGTGCTGTCTTTCATGGCATGGATGGATCATAATAAATACAACCAGTCTCTTTTGGCTAAACACTTTGTTTGTTTCCTGTTTTAAACACTTAAACATTTTGTGACTTTCATTTTCTTATGATAAATTCCAGGAAGGTGAATCACATAATAAAAACTACAAGAAGGGCACCTAGGTGGCTCAATCATTTGACTGAAGGACTTTTGATCTCAGTTCAGGTCTCAATTTCAAGTGATGAGTTTGAGTCCTGCATTGCTTACTTAAAAAAAAAAAATGCATTCTTGATAAATATTGCCTGATTGCCTCTAGGAGTTGCAACTATTTGTGCTCACATAGCACAGAATGAATGATAATTTTAATCCATCTTTATTAATATTTATCTTTTCATTTTAAGCTTTTTCACATGTTTACTTGAATAGAGGAGAGTGTTCTGTGTGAAAACTTGCATCCCACTTTATTTTTAATATTATATTATTAATAAAATGTATTTATATAATGTTGTTACAAATGTGACTAGTACATACATTTCCAAGCTAGACTCTTTTTTTTTCTTTGTTGAAAAACCAGCAGTTTGATGTTAGATGAATCTCATGTTGCCTTCAAAATCAAATGTTAAATGCATCTGCTTCATATAAAGGCAAAAGCTGACATTATAGTTATATTTCCTGTCAAAACTTGTTAAACTATTTAGTGTTTTTAAAATTAAAAAATAAGGGGTCCCTGGGTGGCTCAGTGGGTTAAAGCCTCTGCCTTGGGTGCAGATCATGATCTCAGGGTCCTGGGATCGAGCCCCATGTTGGGCTCTCTGCTCAGCGGGGAGCCTGCTTCCCTTCCTCTCTCTCTGTCTACTTGCGATCTCTATCTGTCAAATAAATAAACAAAATCTTTTAAAAAAATTAAAAAATAAAACGTAACATTGACTATATCCCTACTAAGTGCCTGGTACTATTCAAAGTGCTGTAGATGTGTTACCAAATTTTTTTCCTCATAAAGTTCAATCTTCATAACAGTTTCATAAGGTAGGAACAATTTCCTCCCTCTCTCATGGATGAGGAAACTGAAGCACAGAGTAGGAACATAATTTACTTACTAAAGTTACAGACAGAGTAACTATGGAACTAAGATTTCAATTCACTCTTGTTGGGGTGCATGGGTGGCTCAGTCAGTTGAGTATCTGACTCTTGGTTTCAGCTGAGGTCATGACCTCAGGGTCATGGGATCAAGCCCCATGTAGAACCCCATGTTGGACTCCATGCTCAGTGGGAACTGCTTGAGGATTCTGTCTCCCTCTCCCTCATAACCCTCCCCACACTTATCATTCTCTTGCTACCCTCTCCTTAAAGTAAATAAATAAGTCTTTTAAAATAAGTAATAAATTATGTATAAATAAATAAGCTTTTACTATATTATACTATCTCAGCATTTTTTTTCCTGGAACTTATTAAAAATACTGGATATCTTAATCTAGAACTTTTTTTTTTTTTAAGATTTTATTTATTTGTCAGAGAGAGAGAGAAAAAGCACAGGCAGGCAGAGTGGCAGGCAGAGGCAGAGGGAGAAGCAGGCTCCCTGCTGAGCAAAGAGCCCGATGTGGGGCTCCATCCCAGGATACTGGGATCATGACCCAAGCTGAAGGCAGCCACTTAACCAACTGAGCCACCCGGGCGTCCCTAAGCTAGAATTCTAATTCATGATTGTTTTGAGATAATTAAATATAATTGATAGAAATATGGGAATATAAATATGGATTTTAGATAACTTTTTACTTCCTGGCAAAAGTTACTTTCAATGGCAAATTCTTAAAATTTATTCACCATATGCTTCGGTTACAATAAAATGTCATAAAAATATGAAGACACATTAAAAAAACTAAGAAAACATAATGAAAAGAGATGAAGCAAAAGGAAGTTTACTGGCTGGGAAATGTTAAAATGAATGAGCAGATTTACAAAAGTATACTTGACCATTTTGCTAAGGAATTAGAACTATTGAAAGTGTGTATCTGCAAACTCAAGAAAAGCCATACTCTGTGATCCCAGAACACAATGGTCCTAAGCTAAGTTGTTTTAATGTCCTTTGAAACCAGTATGGTAATATAGAGTCAAGTTTTTTCATGTTATTTATAGTTATTGCTTTCTGCAGCAACTTCCATCTAGACTTTCTGCATTTTTTTCCATTGTAGGCTTTAACTACAATCAAATTCCAGGCTTTTGTCCCACCAGTGGTGGGTAGAGGCTGATACTAGTCTTCCTGGCATCTAATATGTCTGCACAGAATATTGGACATCCTTGGTCTCAGGTTGGCCATCTAGCTATCTAGTTTCCTACTGGAACCAGAGAACTGTGTGGTGAGTCTTCATCAATTTAACTAGGGCTCTAACTCCTTATCTAGTTCTGGAAAGTTTTCAGAAAGCTAAATTCCAAGTCCTCTACCCCATGGATGAAACCCTTTTCTCTATGACTGGAACAATCTCTGAATAGATTCATATTTTCCTATAAAGATGTCTTCAGCTGCACATTTTATAATCTTGAACTACTTTTTAAACACATCTATTTGCAGAGCTGGCCCCCTGGAAACCAGTCACAGTCTAAGAAAAGATCTACTTTGTTAAGGTAAGATAGAACAAGAGGAAGAATCCATGCATTTTTTTAAAAAGATTTTATTTATTTATTTGACAGAGAGAGAGAGAGAAAGCACAATGAGTGGAGAGTGGCAGGCAGAGGGAGAGAGAAGCAGGCTCCCCACAGAGCAGGGGGAGTCTGATGTGAGACTTGATCACAGGACCCAGGGATCATGACCTGAGTCAAAGGCAGTCACTTAACCAACTGAGCCAACCAAGTGCCTATGCATTTGTGATAAGAATGAATTATTCTTTGACTCTTAATGGATTTTTAAAAAATGTAATATTCTATTTTTTTCTCAATAAACTTCTTGTCCAGATAGACAAAAATTTTCAGGTTGTCTTCCATTTTTCATATAATAAAAGAACTCAGGGCTTCTTTGGATTAGAAATTTAAAAAGGGGCATAGTCTGTAATCTACCAGTTTACCTTGTTATTTCTGCACATAAACCCACTGTCTGGCCATGGTTTCTACCAGTAATCATAGAGTAGTACTGTGGATAAGCCATGGAGATATCCCCACAGGATACTCACTACCCAATATAATTCTGACTTTGGAGAATCTCCCTAGGCTTCCAAAGCTGAAGATCTTGGGGTACACACCCCAAAGACATCTACATATCCATACCACAATAGAATTCCTCAGATCCATGGGCACTAAGTGTAACCAAAATAAAGATCTCCACCACAGTTCAGTTTTTACAGTGTGTAGAATTCCATCACACCTTCTAATGTTTGTTACTTTTTTTCTTCCATATGTGCCACCTGGCTTCTTGCCCATCTCTTCTTGAACAATTTGACTTTATGATCTCCATAGGCCCACTCTTCCCAAACACAGGTCTTTTCTTAATCTCCCTTGAAAGTATTAGAAGCCCCAACTTTAAGGACAGGAGGATCTCAGTCTGCTCTTCAAAAGATTCTTTTCTCTACTGCAATGATGAAACAAGTAGTAGCAGAAGCAACAACAGAAATGGTCCAAGGCCTCATATTGCTGATGTCAAGTGATGGATAATTCTTGTTGAAACTTACTTGTTTGCAATATATGTCAGTATATACAGTTCTACTTTTTTTTTTAAGATTTTATTTATTTATTTGATAGAGATCACAAGTAGGCAGAGAGGCAGGCATAGAAAGAGGGGGAAGCAGGACAGCCCGATGCAGGGCTCAATCCCAGGACCCTGAGATCATGACCTGAGCCGAAGGCAGAGGCTTTAACCCACTGAGCCACCCAGGCGCCCCCAGTTCTACTTTTTTTTTACTGGATTATTTGCCTACCTACATTGGAACATTAGATTATAAACTGTCTTCATTATTTTGTTTACTGTTCTATCATCAGTATAAGAAAGTTCCTAATGTATAGGAGGCATTCAATACATATTTATTACACACACACGCACACACACACACACACACACACACACATTCATTCTCTTTTCATTCTTCTTCCAATGCGGCACTGCCATTTTCTTATTCCTGCATTCATCAGTGCACCTAAACTTCATCTCATACTGAATGCAGTCCATAGCATTTTCCTAGTTAATTCTAATGATCAATTCTGTCTCATCTATTCCTTGAGTACTCAAAAGGCATATGTGTCACATACATACAAATATAATATTTCTGTACCAAGTTATTAAGTGAAATCACTTGACTTTAAACAACTAGCTCACAAATAAACATTATTATTGTGTCCCTTCACTATTCTATGACCCTAAATTCTCACACTTGACTTTTAAGCATCCAGTCATACACTGGGAAGTCATTTTGAGTTTGACCCACTATATAAAATTTGGTTCTTATTGTTGTTGTTAATGTTGCTTTTTCCATAAAAAAGGCAGAAGGTCTTAAATAGAACATTATATACAGGGAACATGTCATGGATATCATAAAAAATTTTTTTTGGTGTTGACTTTTAAATTAACATCAACTGATTAATGAACCAACGAGATGCACATTAGAAGCATATGAACACTGACCCCATTGTTATAACCCGATTTTGTAACACAGTTTAATTAAAAAACACCATATTAGGAGTCAGACCACCTGGTTCTAGTTTGGGTTTTATCATCCAATGGCAAAGTTTTATATCATTTGTAGTATGACTCGCTTGATGTAGTTTTGAAACATTCTTAAAACAGTGGAATCAATTTTCCAAAGAAATCCTTCAGTAGAACCTAGTAGATTACACAGGTAAAACGAAGGTGATCTGGTTAAAGCTGAAAAGGGAGAGCTGGGGGCCAAATATGCTTGTCCATTTACTCTCCTCTCACCTTTCCACTTAAAGCAGACTCCAAATCAACTTCATGGGACACAGTTTAAATTAGATGCTCTAGTTAAAATTTTTCCTAGCTTTAACATTTTATGATAAATTCTAACAACACACACACACACACACACACACACACATATCAGATTGAACTTTTTGTTTTTATTAGTTATTCGTTTTGTTTTTCGTGTAGAGTATGATTATAGCTCATTAGGAGAAGGAAGCTATCTCTTTTTCTCTAATCCATTGTATGGCCAGATAAGACATCAAGCCATTGCCTGCAGTCCACAGGGATGTTTTAACAGTCAGCTAGGATTCCCATACCTGTGAATTCCATTAGCATAAATGGCCCCACATTCCAACTCTTTATTTTGTGTATGCAAATATTTTAGAGACAAATTCAAAGGCAGAATTAATTCTGATCATTTCTTTTTTTGGGGGTAGGAGAACAGAGGGGACAAGGGTGAATGTTCATTCCTTTAAATTAGCGACAACGGATACAAAATTTAAGATCTCTTTGAAATGCAGAAAACGTTCAATCTCTAGACCATCTGCAACAGATTTACAGCAAATACTCCTGCATCCCTGGAAACAGTTTTATGCCACAAACTAGGAATTTCTCCAAAGTTACAATTACATGATTCAAAACAGGTAATTTTCACCCCAATCTCATGTTTTCATTCCAGGTTTTAGTTAATGCTGTCTTGATGGTTGCTGTTTGATGAATCAGCTTTCCTGTTAACTAGAGGTACAGGGCCATCATCTAATGAAAACACTCTGTATTTTATGACTCCCTGGGCTGCAGTTCTGCATATTAAAATGGAATTTCAATCTCACTGTTAGAAATAAAATCAAAACTAGCATCTGTGGTTTGAACAGAACTGAGAAAAATGCTGCTCATTTAATTTTAACAATATTTTTCATGCTAGACAGTATAAAAAAGAGGCCTGGATATAATTTTAAAATGCCTATAAATTAGAAATAAATTGGTAGAAATCAGCACAATAGGTTGTGCATGGGTTAGTTCGTTATATCCACAAATTTGAATGCTTAAAGTTTTCTGCTCTAGTTAGAAGTTTGCCAAAATATTCATAAATTAAGGTTTCCTGCTGTTCCTCAGATAGCGCTGGTAGCAACTCACTTCCATTCCTTCTATTACTAGTATTGAGGCCCTCTGATCACTTTTTAAAAGTCTCTTTTCTGTCTAGGAATGATTGCACACTCACATTCAAGAGGAAAATGAAGAAGAAA
This sequence comes from Mustela putorius furo, assembly GCF_011764305.1. Lineage (NCBI taxonomy): Eukaryota > Metazoa > Chordata > Mammalia > Carnivora > Mustelidae > Mustela > Mustela putorius. The sequence goes on from NW_025421375.1 coordinate 12,000,558, forward strand.
TAATTTCATAGTTCAGAATAAAAGTCATAGCAACAGATTAGTTAAAAAAATGGAGCATCCTAGATGGGTTTCATCAATCATATTTACGCAAAAACATTACAAGATCACACTGACACAAAATGGCAAACTTCTCGTTAGTGAGATCAACAATCAATAACGTATTAACCAGTGTGCTCAATGTTTGCCTGTCCAACTCTTTCTCCTTGTCCTTCTGTTTTACTCCTCCTCTCCCCTTCCCATCATACACTACGCACACACTCACAGACATGTCCTGGCAATCCACTTTAACTAATTATGCAAACTTCTGAAGCTTTTGTGTAACTCAAATTTTATTTCAAGATAATATGACAAAGAAGACATATCAGTATTGGATGCTATGCACTCCAGCTTTATTGCAGCTCGAAAACCTTCAGCCTATTTGTTTTCACTAAGTCACTCTAGATGATCTTACCATAGCATAAATAATTATTATCATGGAAAAAGAATAATATACAACAAACATAAATGTAATAGCCACTATTTATGAAACGCATATTATATGTATCATACTAATCCTGTGTCCAGTCTTTGTCTCTCTATAATTTTCCCAACAACCCACAAAGTAGATGTTACTAATATCTTCCTTTTTAAAAATGTGGTAACTAAAGTTCAGAGTAGTTAAGTAGTTTATGCCAGGCCATAAAACTGACAAGTTTTGAACTGAGGATTTAAACGGATGTTTTTGCAATTCCAAAGCTCATACTCTTGAATTTTAAATCATATTCCTTTATACAGCTAGTCTTGTGGATATGTTTGAGTATTTGATACAGCTGGCATCTAGATCTCTGGAGTTGAGCTTATGAATGAAAACTGTTTAGAACTCAGATAGGAAAGAACTAGGACAATGTTTTATGCTTGTTCTCCTTTTACTCCCCCTTCTACTTCTTCTGCCAATTTTTCCTTTTTTTTTTCTTCATCTTCTTACTCTTTGTTTGCTTGTTTGCTCTACATTTTCTTCATTTGTGGAGCCCTTGTCATCATTAACAGAGCCATCTTCTTTCTAGTTAATTGTTACAAAGGTACTTAGACAAAGTACTACATGTATATATAATCCTTTAAAATTATATTCAATGCCATCAATAGTAGTCCATTTTATGGACAAGAAAGTTGACTCAGAGAAGGTAAATGATGTTCCTCAGATGATTAGAATGTTCACATTGGATAGAACGACAGAGTAAGAGGTGAAATGTCAGCTGGTAGCAAGAAGAAAGGACAGTAAGTTTTATGACATTTCAGCTCAACTCATCTCTTTTACAAATCAAAAGAGCACACCTGAGAACCTCCCATTCTCTGTAGCATCAAACACCTTATTTCAGAGCCAGAGCATATAGTTTGGTTCTCAAGTTTCATTTGGAGATTTAGATGGCTTAGATAGCTTACTGTATCAAATTCACCCTTTAAAAAATTCTTCTAATTTAACTGACACCTTTAAGTGCAATATTCTTATATGAAGTACAACCACCGACTACATACTACCAGATTCCATCGAGTGTCACCTATCTTGCAGAATTTCTCCTAGAATACTACCAGAACACCTGCAATTATCCCAAGCCTAGAGAGTCTTTAGGTTTGGACTTTAACTTTTCTTGATTTTTCTTATTTTCTACCAAGCAAATAAGTGAAACAAGCTAGTGAGGAAAAGTCCTAGAGTTTTTTTATTATGTAGAAGATAAACATACCTGGGGGAAAAAAGATTCATTGCCATTAGGGTGAGTACTGCTAAAAGCCAACACCACCTTAGTTCTTTACAATAAACTTTAAAAAAGAGACGTATAAGAAAGAAACCTATAAAAGAAACCTATAAACCTTAACCATATATTAAGCAATGAGGCGAATTCATAGACTCATTCACTGATTAACAGATCTTGAAAAAACCTTAAGAGATCCATCTTCCTAACTTGAAAGAGTTAAAATAGTTTTCTCTCCTCTGTAGGGATGACTTAATTGCTCTAAAGACCAATAAGTGATGTCTGCAAAGTCACAAGACAAAGTTTATAGGCAGAAAAGGCCATTTTACTTTTTCTTTATAAAACAATGGAGTGTAGGATTGGGCATCTATTATTTTCCCCCCAAAACTTTTGAAGATAGGTGTTATTAGCTATTGTTTTTACAGATGGGGAAATTGAGGCTCAGAATGGTTTACTTATCTATAGTCATACTGTGACCTTCCCATGTTCAAAGGCCATTCTTACACATTGTAGCAGCCATCCTAAATATGTAGTATAAATAATCTCTACATATAATAAAAAAATGAGAGACGTTCTAACACATGAGGATGAAAATATAACTAAACATCTAGGAAACTCATATCTTATTTCGTATGAACTTGATTCACCTTGTTAAACACAATCAGTCCAACGTTTTGCAATATTTATGTTTAGACAGTAATTTAAACACTTGACATGAGTCCGTCTTGTTGTAGAGGGATATAAAATAATAAGACATGTAGAGTGATATAAAATAAGACATGATACTCAGTCCCTATGTGCTTTGGATCAAGTTGACCAAAATGAACATATGGGGAGTACTTGTAGGATCATCTAATGTTAAAGTATGTGGGTCACATTTTAGGTGGAGTCGAAAGAGATGCACTGGGGTGTGTTCCTGCATCCAATGCATGAGGGGTTTTGTCTTATACTGTGTGTTGAAGCACGAGTAAAATTTACATATGTGAGTGTGGGAATAAGGTTGCATTTAAGATAACTAGATGACATGGGGGTGCCTGGGCGGCTCAGTTGGTTAAGCCTCTGCCTTCGGCTCGGGTCATGATCCTAGGGTCCTGGGATCAAGCCCCGCATCGGGCTCTCTGCTCCGCGGGGAGCCTGCTTCCCCCTCCCCCTCTGCCTGTCTCTCTGCCTACTTGTGATCTCTGTCTGTCAAATAAATAAATAAAACCTTAAAAAATTTATAAAAAAGATAACTAGATGACATGGAGATAGGGAACATAGTACAATTCTGAAATCTAAGAAATTCTGAAAGCTGAAAGTTTTTATAACTCATTTATTGGTAAAATAAGTCTTGAGCTGATATAAAATTTTTAATAGTCTTTAGGTATCCCACTTGGTGTGAATATTTATGTAGCTGCAAAAATGTACATGTATTTATTGTGTTTAAAGATCCAAATGGGGTTGGCAAATATTACACAAATATGCCTCCACTAGTATCTTTCTAACATCCACAATTTCTGAATTAATTTATCCACCCTGTCCCATGTGTTCTGAGTTAGGAATCATGAACCGTCATTGTGTTGGGAGTGAGAGAAAAAAGGGTACTAAGACATCGAGGAGGAGGTCAGAGTACACAATGAACCTAAAGATGCGCCAATGATCGGAACTAATGTAGTAGCATTAGGTGTTACTGATTCTACGGGATGAGTGCAATATGGTGACAGTGACATTTTTCAAGAAAGAATTGCCAGTCAATGTATTGAATATAAATTGGACAGAAGAAAAGGGGGAGTAAAACAAACAGAAAAACCCAGCATTATGACCTTTAAACATGTTTAAAGAGTTCAGTATAGCACAGAGAAAGTATTCAATAAATATTAGTTCTCCTTCTGATATCAGTGCCTCACCTTGATTTTCTCTATCTTTGATTCCCTGTGGCTTCCTGGTTCCTAATGTCAGCTAAGTCTTTTGACGACCTGGACTTGTTTTACCCATTAGTGATAAAAGTTAACTTTTATTAAGCTGGTCTTTCCTTATTTTTTCCTACACTAGCATTCATATTGAATGGGGCCAACAGAGTTAAGCATTTGCCTTAAATATAATAATAGCAAAAATTTTATTGCTTATTTTGCATCTAAGCACTATAAAATTACTCATTTTGCATCCAAGCACTATATTAAATATTTTCACATGTATTTTCTTATTTTATTGTTAGAATAACTTTAAGAGGTAGATGCTATTATTTTTTCCTTTTTTGTAGATAAAATAAGACTGTGAGAGATTAATAAATTGCCTAAGGGTACAGACCTAATAATTCACAGCACATTATTTTAACCATATACTCCTGACCCCAGACCTTTGCTCTACCCAACACAGAGGATAACAGGGACAGTCCCCAACAGGTCTGCATGCTTGAGATTTTATCACAAATTTTAAACCTACATTGTATTGGTTTCCCATCACTGCTGTAACAATTGACCACAAATTTCATCAATTAAAACAACACAGACTAATTCTTTGATAGTTTTGGAGGTCAGAGGTCCAAAATCATTTCAACTGGGCTAATGTCATGTGTTTGGCAGGGTTAGTTCCTTTTTGAGACCTTGAGGGAAAAAGCTGTTTTTGTCTTTTTCAGCCTTTGTGGCTGCTTATATTTCTTGGCCGATAGTCCCTCCTCTATCTTCTAAATGCAGGATTCATTTCTCCTTCTGTCATCACAGAGTCTCCTTTTTTTTTTTTTTTTTAAGGTAAGCTCCACACAAGGCTTGAACTCACAACCCTGAGATCAAGAGTCGAGCACTTCCCAACTGAGCCCCCCAGGTGCCCCTCTTGTCTACTGCTTATAAGGATGGTTGTGATTACACAAAGAGCTCACCTGGATAATCTAGGATAATCTCATCTAAAACTCCTTAATTGAATCACACCTGCCAGATTCCTTTTGTGATATAATGAAACCTTCACAGCTTCCAAGTTTTGGAGTGTGGGTATATTTGGATGGCCATTATCCCAGACTGCCACATACCTTTTCACTTATATTCAGATTACTTTCCTAAAATTACATGAAGAATTACTTTGAGAAAGTTATAATGGGATTAAATATGCTCTTCTGCCTCACTGTCATGACCTTTGAGCCACAGTAGGAATATTGTGATTCACTCTTATCTACTAAATGGGGAAAAATATCTTCTAAGGTATTGAGTGACAGAAAAGCCCTAAATTAATAAAGCAAGATTGCTTAAAGCATGGCGTTTCTCTGTACATAAAACAACAGATTTTCCTCCAACAAATACTTGTTTAATAGAACAGATGTAGTAAAAGAATAGCATTTTCATGTAACAAGGTTATCTGTTAATTACTCAGGCTGCTTCTGTACTTTCTTCTTTTTTCCTATTCAAATACAGCGCATTATTTTCATATTCAGCTATGTTAGCCGCAGTTCCCAATGTACTTGTTTATCTGATGCAAGGTTAATGTAGTATCAGGAAACTTTATGGAATTACTATTTCTTGTTATTGAACAAGAGTTATAACATTATCGGAGGCTTTGTATTGGATGTGATGATAAAAAGAAGAAAAAAACTAAAAACTAATATAAACTAGGGGAGAATATTCTGATAATGACTTTCTGACATGGCATTTCATATTGTGCAGATTATGAACTGGTCCAGCATGTCAGAAAACTCTATCTTTAATTGGTCTTTATAACCATCTTTCCTACTGCTGAAAGATATTAGCTAATAAAGGAGAACATGGCTTGCATTATTTAGGGCTTGAATAATTAGCAAGTCAGTCTCCAGATGAAGCTGATATGCTTTATTATTGGAAAAATCTAGGTTACTATACGAACTACATCTTTGCTACCTGAAATATACCCATCAAGGCAGTAGTCCAAGATCTCCTGCAATCAAGTCCCTGATTGGAGTTGTTTTAATTATAAAGCAAGCTTGGTTTTCTTTAATTTGAATTTAAATAATGATCTCTACCAACTGGTTGAGAAACATTAATGTCCTAAATTTCATCTGGGATTAAAGAAACCAGTTGACTTATCCCAGACCACATCTAATTCCTAGTCTCTCTCATTTAGTCAATAGAAGCATTTGTTATTACATGCAATGAAATTGGAAAGTGCTGACCAAGGGAAAAAAAAATAAATTAAAAGGAAATTAAATACTCTCTAACAGATGGACAGAGTCAATTAGTTATAAACTTCAGTGAGATAAATATGTAATCTGTGGTGCTTCAGGATTTTGTTTGTGTGTATTGTGTGTAAGTGTGTCTGCTGCATTTGCATGTCTGTGTGAGACCCTCAGCAAACACTCAGGCCTTCTGAGAATGTTGGCATTGAAGGATTATAGGCTTCAGGTGTAGAACAAATTCTTTCACTATGGTATAGGTAACCATAGTCCCATGTTTAGGTGGGGACAGAAAGAGGTATATCCATACTTGGAGAATAAGGGAAAGTTTTCAGTAATTCCTTAGATGCCAGTTCAATTCACCTCAAGAATTTGGTTCCTATTATATGCAAAACTCTTAACCAAGTCCTAGGATATATCCTAAGTTATGTAAGACATAGCTTTGCTCATAATTCATAAACAATTTAATAGTCATGTTATGTAATTTATGCCAGACTTTAAAAGAACAATAATCCATGACTCATTTTCTTAAAAATAAATGTCATAAAAATGAAGGAGAAACATATAATTAGAAGATACTTAAAAGACATCAAAATACCTGTGGAATTCATTTATATTCTAAATTAAACAAATCAACTATAAGAAGATATTTTTAAGATAGTCCACAAAAAGCAATCACAAACAGTATTAAAAGATATTGAAAAGAAAACTGTGATCTAATCTTTTTTAAAAAGGAAAATAATGAACTTGAATGGCATAGTTAGTTTGAATTCCCTATTAAAACGAGCAATGACATGAGTCAAAGTATTAGGTAATGTTACAAATATCACCATGCATTTGTTGTCAGTTAAAACAAAGTATATATACACTCCTTCCCTACAAAAACATGTTTGGATTCTGTTAGCCTTAAATTATTTGGCCTTTCCTTTGTAGCTAGTATGTTGGGGAGGTGACATGATGTGCTGATTGAGAGAACAGGTTTTGGAACTGTAGGGCAATAACTCCTGGTACTGGGTTCCTCACCTATCAGCTGGGTAATTTTGACAGTGGTACTAAAAAATCCTTGAGATGCCTCATTCTCATCAGCTGTGAAATAGGTACCACGAATGACTGTGGAGAGAATTTAATGAGTGTCTCACAAGGCAAACAGCTTAGAAAAAACAAAGTAGGGGACGCTTGGGTGGTTCAGTCGGTTAAGCTTCTGGTCTGGCTCTCTTGATTTAGGCTCGGGTCACGATCTCAGGGTTGTGAGAATGAAACACCCCCTAAGCCCTACTCCCCCACCCCCTGTCAGGCTCTGTACTGGGAGTGGAGCCTGCTTAAGATTTTCCCTCTCCTCTGGCCTTCCCCCTGCCCTAGAAAAAGAAGGAGAAGGACGGACATTTCAAAGTAAATATCTTAGAATTTGGGGCAAATATTATAGCAGCAGTAATTTTTTAAAAATTATATATACTTTCAACTTCCTGTCATGTGATTTTTTAAAGAAGGCTGAGGTTAGTAAGAATGGAATATACTATGGGAAAATACCTCAGTTGGACTATATACTTTGAAAGCCAGAGACATCAAAAGTCTCACTCCTCAGGGTTCTCAGCGTCAAGACATAAAACAAACAAACAAACAAACAAACAAACTCAGTTTCTATAAATTGAATTGATGTCTTTCAAATTATCACACTGATTCAAAGTGACTCTTAAAACTGTGAACAAGAGAAAGAATGTAAATATCATCAGAGAAATGCATACTAGAAGTTTTCAGAGACTCAAAAGAACAAGAAATAATGTCCAGCATAAGAGGACAGTGAAGGCTTCATTTCATTGAAGAAGTAGCCTTTGAAAGGAGCTTGTAAAAAGCTTGTGATTTGGATACAAAGAACTGAAGATAAAAGTGGTTATTTAGAAGTAGAAACAAAGGCATGCAGAACCAGTATAATAAGGATTATTTCCCATATCTTCATAAACACTGGGTAGTAGTTCATGGCAATATTACTAGAAGGTAATTTTTTTTTTCAAAATTTAACTTTGGACTCTTATGAATGTCTAAGTTATTTTTCTGAGACATAATTGATGTACAATAAATCACGCATTTTTAAAGATGCAATTAATAAGTTTGACATAGGTATACAACTGGAAAATGAATATCACTCTCAAAAGGGTGAATGTATCCATCACTCCTAAAGTTTCTTCATGCCTCCTTGTAATTTCTACCCCTTGACACTCATAGCCCCCAAGCCCAAGCGACTAATGATCTGTTTTCTGACACTATTAGTGAGTCGGTATTTCCCAGAGATTTATAAGAATGGAATTACATGACATGTATTCCTTCATATCTGGCTCTTTCACTTGGCATAATTATTTATCTGTGGTGAATATATCAAGAGTTTGATCCTTTTTATTGCTGACTAGTATTCCCTTATATGAATACCCCACAGTTTGTTTATCCATTTATCTGTTGACGGATATTTGGATTGTTTCCACTTCTTGCTATTTCATATAAAGCTGCTATGAATATTTATGTAGAGATTTTTTCTATGGACATATTCTTCATTTTCCGTTGGGTAAATACTTAGGAGTGAAATGGCTAGATCATATGGTAGCTGTGTGATCAACATTTTTAAGAACTGCCAAAATTTTTCCCAAACTGGTTATATCATTTCTTAAGTGTATGAAACTTGTAGTTGTCTCAAATTCTCACTACGTGATAACAAAATGCTAACTACATGGGGAGATAAATAAGATTTAAAACTTAGAATTTAAATCTCTTTAAAAGGTGTTTAAACAAAATATTATTCTTTGGGGACTGGATATTTCTATTCCTGTAAATCTGCTTGAGTTTTTCTTTGGAACTGAGTTAAATCACTTGGAAACAGTTTGAACCTTTAGGACAGGCTTTTCAAATTTGTTGGGCATATCAAAAATAATTATTCTTCACTACCAAGGCAAGAGCCTTCTAAGTACTCTATCAATGTCCAGTGAATAATGAGATCTTCCACTTTGAGTCTTAGGAGCAGGCACTACTTCTGGCCACATGTGATCTCTGGACAATGTTTCCTCTAATGATTTTGGATGGTTCTTTCCTTGGCCTCATGCAGTTTCTGCACACGCATGAACTATCAGCATTCTGCTGAGTACTTCATGGACTGCAAATAGACAGTACTCTATTGTGTGCAATTTTCATCTCTCCAGTCTTCCATCCAAACTCTAGCCACCTTCATCTCTCTCAACATCAGCTCTTCTCCTCCATTCAGAGAGTCCTTTCTGCAGCTTTGTGGAAGATCTCTCAACACACTAAGCTGAGGAAATCACAGAACTCGCTTCTCATGTTGCAGGTTATAAAACTCACAAGGACACTGTCCTTCAACATCTGGTGTCCAGGTTCTTGAAAACCATTGTTTGTCATATTTTGTCTGTTTGGTTTTAATTGTTTTAAGAGGGCAAGAATATCCAATCCTTGTTACTCCATCTTGGTCACAAGTGTAAGTCTGAACACTTTAATAGAAAGGTCTTATGCTTTCCTAAATTCTTATGAAACACCTGTTCATATCAGAAAGGACAATTCCAGACTTTTTTTTTTTTGGATAAAAATCAGCATATCAGAGGAAACAGCACATATAGAAAGCATAGAAAAACCTCTGGTCCAGGATGTGGGTTATGTACCTATTTAACTTCTTCCCCTGGCACTTTGAACCCACCTCCCCAGGAAGGAGAAGCTAGCTGAATAAGAATACACTGATTACCCAAGTAATGATTTATACTTCCTTTCCCAAGAAATATGGTTCTTGAGACCTCTCCTTCTGTCTGCTTAGGGCTTAATGTTTTGAAACCAGTTAAATCTGGGACCCTGGGTACATCTCTCTGAAATTCACTTTTCTCATTAGTCAGGCGGGATAATAACCACCCCTGTTTTTTTAAAAACTAAGCAAAATAAATTTCATTTGTTGATTACATGTTCAATAATTCTAGTTGAGAGTCTCAATATTGGTTTTGTTTTTTATATTAATATTTTATTTAGGTGTCGAGAACTACTTTTGAAAGATACTTTTAACATTGTCCTTACTGATGAATTATAAAATAATTAGAAAGGCTAACTTAATCACCATCTTCCATGTTCAAGTATTTATCTACAGGAGTAGAGTTCTGTGGTCCATTATATTAACCTTCGGCCGCTGCCTTTGAGCCCATGCTGTAAGAGTTCCCTCTCCCCTCCACTTCTTCCTCCTCCTCCTTTCCATGCTGTAGGGTGCATTTTCATTTGTGCTTCATTTGGGCAGGGAAAATAAAATATCAATATCTCAATATCTAACATTCTCTAATATTTTAAATGGGACCAAAAATCTAGACTTTCTAAATATTGATCATAAAGTAATTCTTGAAAAAATCTGCTTAGCATGCTTGGTTTATAGCAAGAGCTCATAATATTCCTGATTTGTTAGCTAGTACTGTTGTATTTCCCTATTGAACATAAATGCACAGGGAAAAACCAGATTAAAATATCCTATCTTTTATCAAATCAAAGATAGTCTATATCTTTCCAAGTTTGATGAAATATGGTAGTAATTCAGGCATACTCTCCCTACTAACCAAGAACCCCAGGCTGCTTCTCCTGAAATTACAACTAGTCAAGTTTCCTATGAATTCTTTTGCAAATTTTTCATGCCTGTCTAACCTGTATCATCACTTTTTTATTTTGGGGACTTTTTTGTTTTGTTTTGTTTTTGTTTTAAGGTTTTTGTTTTTTACACAACTGGGAGAGAATATATGCAATATATGCATTGCTCTATATCATACTTTTTTCACTTGATAATGTGTTAGAGATCAAATATGTATTTATTATGGTATTTTATATTATTCGTTTTATGTTATCCCACCCCACCTGGAACATATTATACCCTGCTATGTCCTTTTTTCTTTTATCAACCTTCAGAGAACTGTTTTGCTACCATCTCTCACTCACTAACTGAATGTCTGGAGGGAATGCCAGAGCTTTACCCATTCCAAAGAAGAAAAGCAAATTGGAAGGATGTTGTGTAAGTCAGAGTTTCCTGAGGAAACAGTACCAACAGGATAGATAGGGATATACATATGAAGAGATATTTTTATAAGAATTGGCTCTCTTAATTATGGTGGCCAGGAAGTCCCATGTTCTGCCATCTGTAGACTCCAGAATGAGGAAAGCCAATAGTGTAATTCAGTCTGAGTCTGAAGGCCTGAGAAACAGGGGCCCACTGGTGTTAAGACCTGGAATATGAAGGAGCTAGAAGCCTGATGTCTAAGGGCTTTCAACTGATTGGATGATAAGGATGAATTGTTCACTCAGTCTGCTAATTCAACTGCTAATCTCTTTCAGAAATACCCTTAAAGACAATCCAAAAAATAATCTTCTACCAGCTATCTGGGCATCCCATAGCCCAGTCAAATAGACACATGTATTTTACCATCTTAGATTTAATTATGAAACCCCATTTGGGTGCTCCTTTATCTGAATCATTCTATATAAAATAATTCTACAACTCCAGATATTTTTATTCCTTTGCTCAAAAGCCTTCATCTGTTTTCAAATACTTATTTAATTATGTACAATTATGTTAGCATTTAAGGCTATGCAGTATCTACAAATCTTTATGTTCCAGTATTCCTCCGCAAATATCTCATATGTTTTATCCAATGTGACCTTACTGTGTGTGTGTGTGTGTGTGTGTGTGACCTTACTTTTTTAAGATATCACATATTCCTACCTCTCTGCCTTTGCGTAATTTTACTCCACCTAGAATGCCCTCCTGTTGTCAAAACGCCACAAAGTCTTTTTTGTTGTTTTCTTTTGTTGTTGGTGGTGGTGTTTTAAGATTTTATTTATTTGTCAGAGAGAGAGTGAGAGAGAGCACAAGCAGGGGGAGTGGCAGGCAGAGGGAGAAGCTGACTCCCCACCTGGAATCATGACCTGATCAGAGGTAGACGCTTAACCGACTGAGCCAGCCAAATGTCCCATGTTGTTTTCTTCCTTAAAACAGAGTATTACATCTCTTTTATCTGAAATCCCATAACGTATTTTTGGTATGTCTTTTAGGACATTGGTGTTCTCCCTCATTTTAGAATTATTTGCATACTATCCTTCCTATAGTGATGACTGATTACTTTGGAAACATGCCAGTATCTTTGTCCTCTGTTTATGCCAGTGTTCAGCATATCTTAGGTAAGTGCCCAACAACGATTTGCTGATTTGAACCGAGTTGTTTTGGCACCTCTTTACCCCAGTGTGGGAGTAAGTTTCTATAACTGATCGAATGTTAGTTTGCTCCTTGGTGAGTTGCAGATAGAAACTACATCAGGTACACTCTGGTGTAGTTAAATGTATTTGCAGCAAAAAAGGAGATCACTGGGAATAACTTCCAAAGCTTTGACGCCCCAAGTAAAGGTGGACAGGTTCTTTTTATTTAAGGTTAGGTTGAATATTTAGATAGGGAAGCCTTGGCATCATATGTAGATATGGCAATAAGGCAATGCATGCACCTTAAGGAAATGTGCCTATACCTACACTGTATGTTTAATAAATGAGGCTTGGGCTCCTCCTTGGGCAGAGATTTTAGTATTACAATGAGGTAAAGGTGATTGTATCCTAGAGGCTACTCCCTCATCCGTCTGTGCCACACTCAAACTGGCGTGGGTGGCCTGGGCTAGCTGGAGGGCTTGTGGAGGCAGTCACTATCACTTGAAGTGTGAAATTGGGTTCCTTTTGCCTTTCTAACTAAGCTAGAAAGAAGAGCTTAAGGAAGAGTATGGGACAAAGGTCAATGATTGCAAGCAGATGGGGAGTAAAGGTCAGATCTTAGCGTCTAGCTGGTGATACTTCTGAGTTATAATGAAAATCACTGGGAAATATGTCACTAGCCTTGCTGGAATTTATGCAGTCCATTAAATGAAAGGCAACTGTGCAGTAACTAAACAGGTAGTTTTGGGGATTTTGTTTTCCAATAGAGTAAGAAAGCTTAAGTTTCATTTAATGATGAAGAGCAAAAATCAGCAATAATGGTTCCAATTACCTTGAACAAAATATTTGTCTTTTAAGAATGGACAGACCAGGGTCGCCTGGGTGGCTCCGTGGGTTGAAGCCTCTGCCTTCGGCTCAGGTCATGATCTCGGCGTCCTGGGATTGAGCCCCGCATAGGGCTCTCTGCTCTGCAGAGAGTCTGCTTCCTCCTCTCTCTCTCTCTGCCTGCCTTCCTGCCTGCTTGTGATCTCTCTCTCTGTCAAATAAATTTAAAAAATCTTTTTTTAAAAAAATGGACAGATCAGATATATATACAGTGGAATACTATGCAGCCATCAAAAGAAATGAAATCTTGCCATTTGTGACAACAGGGATGGAACTAGATGGTATAATGCTTGGCGAAATAAGTCAATTGGAGAAAGACAACTATCACATGATCTCCCTGATATGAGAAAGTGGAGAGGCAATGCGGGGGGTTTCGGGGGGTCGGAAAATAATAAATGAAAGAAGATGGGATCTGGAGGGAGTCAAATCATAAGAGACTCTAATCTCACAAAACAAACTGAGGGTTGCTGGGGGGAGGGGGTTTGGGAGAGGGGGGTGGGGTTATGGACACTGGGGAGGGTATGTTCTATGGTGAGTGCTGTGAAGTGTGTAAACCTGGCGATTCACAGACCTGTACCCCTGGGGCTAATAACATATGTTTATTTAAAAAAACTTAAAAAAAATAATTGACAGACCAGAATCGGATGGCAGAAAAAATTATGACAAATAGCAATTATTTTTCCATTCATCTGGCAAAGTCAGAAGAAAGAAAAGATTATATGGTAACCATGTTGCCAAAATGAGAATAATTTATTCAATAAATCACAAGTAAAAACAAATTCTATCAAATTTGTGTATGTCATGTTTCCCACTTAGCAAGAGAACATGGACTTTATGGGGGGGGGTGATTTCTCAGCTTTTCAGTTATATGATTTTCTTACCTCCAACATAAGACATGTGAGTCCTCAATATGTTAAGTCTGATTTCTATCAAATGCATTTAACAAAATTTTATGAATTCACATTGGAGTCCCAGAAATCACATGTGTCTGTAAGGAAATATATTGAGGAAAAAACGGGGATTTTGTGAATCATCAGTTGGAGAGAACAGCATTAAAACTGGGAAGGCCAGAGAAAACGGCCTGTACATGGCACTCATTTCTCACTTTATCATCATCATAACCTTCTCTGTATTGGTTTCCACTCTGTCCATTGCAAATGTATCAGGTATCACATTTGTACAATATGTGTCAAATAAGCAGTAATCAACATATCAAATTTCCATACAGGAAAAACTATGACTTTCAAAGGACTTTTAGAATCCATATCATTTGCAAATGGAAACTGACTGTATTCTGATCTAATAGTAGCTTAAGTGGGGTTGGGGGAGTAAAATCTTGTATCCTCACTTTATCAATAGGCAAGTCAACTTGGGAAGAAGACATATTAAGGTGGAAGAGTAGAAAGAAGACAATATAGATGCACTTTAGAAGATTCTGTTCATTTGCTGAATTCAGATTCCAAATTTGGGGGTTTGAGTTAGAGCGAACAAATTAAAAAGGGAAATATGGTTATTTACAAAACTAGTTATGGCTATACGTGTTCTTAAAAAATATTAAGTAGCATAATCCTGACAAAATATCTCAGTAAATTATTTCATATGGTTATTTCTTATAGCCACCCCTCCAACAAGCAGTTTCAGTAAAACAATAAAATATCAACTATCAAGCATTTAGTACAAGCCACAGCCAGGAATAAATGTTATACAATTAATATCTTAATTTTTTGAAAAATATTTTATTTATTCATATGACAGAGAGAGAGTGAGAGAGCACAAGCAGGGGGAGGGACAGAGCGAGAGGGAGAAGCAGGCTCTCTACTGAGCTGGGAACCAGGTGTGGGGCTCAATCCCATTACTCCGAGATCATGACCTGAACTGAAGGCAGACGCTTAACTGACTGAGACTTTCAGGCACCCCTACTATCTCAATTTCTGAAGAGGTGTTATTACTAAGATCTGCATGATAGACAAAGAAACTAAGATTTAGATCTGAACAAATTTCTCAACATTCCACATTTATCAGGATAGGCAGCCAGAATTCTAAGCTAAAAGCAGTGGACTGGAAGATGGATTTAACCATATGTCTCCTCTAAGTATCTTATAGAGGAACAAAATAAATTGGTTAATAATAATAATAATAATAATGAATGCTTATTGACTACTTACTATATGCTGGACAATCTCCTTTTACGTGACAGGTATCAACTCATTTAGGCTTTATAACAATCTCATTACTCTGCCATCACCTGAGTCGTTAGGATGCTTGCTGCAATATTTTATTTGCTTATATAAAGAAAAGAGGAAGTTATTAAAGCAGAATGAATGTTACAAGCTGGTTCTGGTTTCAACTCTGCTTTTCCCTAAACACACGTCATTGGAAAAATCATTTACCATCTCTTAACATCATTCTTTTCAGCTATGTGATATGCTATGCACACTTACAGGAGGGCTGTAAAGATCAAAACAATTCATACATGAGATATGGCTCTGTAACATGTAAACAGATGAAAACTACAACAATCGTCATGATTTGTCTAAGCCTCGGTTCATAAAATGCACATACCCTTATTTCACTATCATTAAATAGTATTCTTGCTGGTGGCATGGGTTCATATCTTAGCTCCACTATTTGCCTTATGTTTTGTAATCTTGAACAAATTACTCAAACTCTGTGCCTCTTGCGTAAAATGGAATACATAGAAGTACCTAATTCACAGGGTTGTACTGAGCATTTATAATACTCTCAAGTATGTAAGGTACTTAAAATAGTACCTGAAACACAGTGAGTCAATAAATGTCATCATTATTATTAAAATTATTAATAACTCAGTGATTTTTATTGTTGAGTCATCTAATGCTACCATTATGGTCTATCATGGCCACATTGATTTCTCTAACTAATACAGATAAAAGTAGTACAGTAATTTTTATATGTACTATGATGTTTAAGGATATTTATGATGATCCCTAAATATCATAATCCATCACATACAATTAACATATCTTTATTATTTCTAGTTGTGCAAATAGAAAAAGTTGATGCATTGCCTTATACATATATCCACAATATGCTGTGTTTATTTTTTGTTGAACAACAATAATTATACACTACTCAATTGTTTAAAATTGTTCACTATATAGTAAAGGAAGAGCAGGTCTGGTATGCCACAGTTTGATTTAAAGGCATAATGACCTTTGTATTTTTTCTCTTACTTTCAATGAGTATGTTGAATAATCCAATGGGAAAGGCATTTTCCTTGACAGATATTTTTCATACTCAAAAAAAAAGATAGGCTGAGATTACAAAATATTTTTAAATGTCCTATGAATATTATTTGAGTGCATATATTTCTATGTAATGGCATTTGCCATCTGGATTTTTGCAAGTCGGTCCTCTCTCTTTAACACAGTACATCTTTTTACCTGTCTTTCTCAGTTTGTGTCTATTAATAATTAATCTCTAGGTTCACGTAATAGGCCTCTCCTACATGTTCTCTTAGCTAAGGAAACAAGTACTCAGGAGTGCAACATCATAGGCAGGGAACAAAAGATTCACATTCCATTCTCTGTGTTAGAGAGCACTGATGTGATTCTCAGGAGCCAAGCTTCTTAGCAACGGACGAAGGATTTACAGCCCTCCAGCTTTCTCAGCTGCCAAAGCTCTTGAAGGCTTTCAAGAGCTGACCTTCTTAGCAAAGGGCTGGGTTCTTTTAATGCACTCACTTTCAAAAGGTAGCATACCTGTTTTTCCAGTGTGATGTGGATGCTATTAAAAGGGAGTTTCCATGGATACGGACATCAGTGGAAATGAAATAGGATTGTCCTCTTTTCAGACTCATTGTTGCTCCAAATATCCCTAAAACCTAGATCATGTTACCCCTTTTGTTCACATTTCTTATGGCTTGCCTCTTATTTATGAAGCAATGTCAATGATAAGTAATTAATGCCTTTTTAAATGTGTAGGTTCAAACGCAAGGTATTTATGAGACATGTTGTAACATGTGCATGGAGAAGAGGTCAGTTAATTACAAAGAGTTTAGTGAGGATGAGTTTTGTTATGTTTTTCATGCGACTTTAGAGAATACAAATAATAAGAGACATCATCCATTTCTTTGAAGTAATACATAATTTGTCAAATTTAGAACCTTCCTTAAATTATGTAAATTTGAAGCTGTATTACACCACCATAAGGGCCTCTCCCCCCTCCTTTTTTGGGGGGGGGTATATTGAGTGAGTTCATTCTAAGTATATACATCTATTTCACCCTTGTAAGTATGCATTTCTGGAACATTATGATTAAAGTGTGCCAAATCGCTTTAGTTGAATGTCAAATATGACCATATCCCTTTATTTGTTGAGCATTTATTATGTATCAGGCAATATGCTTGTCATTGGGACTTCTACAATGAAAAGAACAATAACTTTTTCTGGAGAACTCATGAAAGAGTTGGACCACTCCCTCTTAATGAAGATGAAGACTTTAGGGGTAAATATGCCCAGCCTTGAGAAAAAAGTTATGAACCACCCGAGCCATTTGTCATAAATCTATGGTGTAAAACTCCTCATATGGAAGAGGGAAGAGGATCCATGAAAAATAAGCAATCGAGTTAACTTTTCCATCTCAAAACAACTCCTCAACCTGGATAGATTTTCCAAATTCAGGACAGCAGCATCAGTGATTTATAACCTTTCAAATGATGAGGGGAAAAAAAATCAATCTTATCTTAAAGATATTGATAATCAAGTTGATAGAAAATTCAACTGAACTTGCTAAATTTTAAGGAAACGTAACGTGGTTGCTCAGTTGTTTTTATTTTCCCCCTTAGATTGCATTTCAGGCAAATAAATAAAGGATATGACATAGGTCTCATGATACCATGTAATTTCAGTTTACTAATAAGCTGAAATCATTTATGGAAAACTTCAAGTCAATTTGTGAAATGAGAAAACTTTATTTTTTTATCTGCTAATAATCTGGTCTGTTTTCAGTTAAATATGTGTCCAATCACCATTTGATTTGGTGTTTGATTTGGTGTTTAAGAAAAATCAAAGAATTACAGTATTACTACTTTTCCTATAGCTATTAGTGCTTCCATTTAAAAAGTCTGTGTCCCCAAAAATGCCCTCCTAAGATGTGACCTAGGAATTCTATGACATCTTATTAATTTGTGACTTAGTATCTGTCAATTTAACATAAACATTAATAATTCCACAAGAAATTATGTGTTCTTAATTTGTTTTTGCTTGCTGCCTTGATATTGAAAAATCTAAAAATTGAAGGTCATGTGAGAGATGATGACTGTTGTGATAATAAAAAAATTCAACATTAACCCCCAATTTATAACTTCAAGACAATGGGTAGGTTGAAAGAAAAAAAAAATTACTTGTCTCAAAGTGAGGACAGGGTTAACTTAGGAGATTTCCAGACAGCATCTGAATGGTAGTAATCATCCTTCATGAAGATGCAACCAAATAACAATATCTAAGCTTTAATTTGCTTCCCTTTAAATTATGGAAAACCACCAACAAATTATTCATTATTTAAAAGATCCAGCTTCACTCAATTGCGTTACTAAAAATTTGACTCAATTACTTATCAGAAAAAAAAAAACTACACAAAATCAGACTCTGAAAATGGAGGAAACTTATCTTCAGATTATAACCTTTATTTATTTCATTAAATTATTGAATAGAAATCATTTTTCAAATACTTTTAAAAGGAAACATTTAACATATGCTTTCTTTTTTATCTTCTTTGGAAAAGAGATTAGAAAAGACATTAGTTATGCCCTTGAATGTCTACCTACATTTCAGCCAAAACTTTAAAGGGTAGGGAAGGTGGAGAAAACTTTCACAGAAATTCATAAACCCTTCAAGTGCCACAAATAGGTTTTAGGTAGCATGAGCAATTTATTAGATTTATTGCTTGTACTTGTTCACATAAAGGAAGTTATAAGGTATTCCACAAAAGAAGATAAAATTGAAAGTTGTTGGTAGAAACCTTTATTGTTGTAAACTATCCAAACGAGGGATGTGACCTAGGAATAAAAAAGAAGTTATTTTATCTTTTCTGTCACCTGGATATGTCTCTCCTTTGAGTCATCTCTGAGTATTTTACATTGTTTTATTTTTCATCCTTGTTGTGAAAGCACTCTTATTGTTTAGTAAGCAGAATTAGGGTAGCTGAAGTTTATAGAGTCAATGGCTGACAAACAATAAGGTCAATGTCTGTCCCATCCTGGAAAAATTGAGGTTAGAACAGGTGAAATTATCATTCTGTTTTGTTTTTATGGCTCTAATAGAATGCCAGAGAGTCCCTGACCTCTGCTGCCAGTCATGTCTTACTCTAATAGCAACGTGTAACCTTTGACACTCAATTAAAACAGGAAATAAGGCAAAGAATGGGTCAATATGCATGTTTGGCCAATGCAAGCCTCTGAAATAAATTCCAAGGGGCTTTCAAAGGAGCCATAACCCTTATTCATTTGGCACACAGGCATTAAAGTTATGGTCAGTAAAGTAAAAGAACATAGAAACAAAAAAAATAACCTGCATTGTTTATTTTCTTTCTGACCCTAAGACCTGTATATTAAGGTATGCCACAACAGAACGATTCACACTACACTTTCTGATTACTGAGGGCAAGTGTGGCTTGATGGGACTGGATAGGTATTTTGGGTATAGAAGGTTACTTACTGGAATAGTCAGATCTTTTTATTTAATGTGAATTTATATTATAAGCAGAAAAGAGCCAGAGTATACTTTTTTTCCTTATGGATTAATAGCAGCATTGTTTTTGAAAAGTTAAGTATGTGAGTATGAGTGCTGCTAGTATGTTTGGTAGTCAGCTGGAGAGGAGTCCACGTTAGAGACAACAGGTGTACCATAATTCTGATATATCTCAGAGTGACAATGTGTCGGTGGGTAAATATTCTCCTCATGGATGTTCAAGGATACTATCTTGGGTTTTGTCCAGGGAACAATGAGAAAAATGTGGAGGAAAGAACATTTGTGGCAAACAAACAAACAAAAAACAAAACAGAACAAAACAAAAGCAGCATGGTCTTGGGATCGGTTAGGTCTAGATATAAATCCCAATTTTCTTTCTTATTAAAAATGTGCAAAAATGTGCCTATGAATAAATTAAATGATCTTCTTTTATCTATCATTTTCTGTGTATTAGGAATAATATTATACACCTCTTTATAAGGAATTTCTTATTGTTTTTGACTAAATGAGATGGTTCTTATTTAATTATTCAATGGCTAGCATAGAAAAGACATAAATATTTTTTAGCCTCTCATTAATTTATTATGTTTCTCTATTGAACAAATTGATGTGATCTAATGTGATATTAGTTGTTAGAGCTCCAGAAATAGAGCACTAGACTGTAGAATATCATGGAGACATACATTTTAATTTCAAGTAAAATGGTTTAGACAGGCCCTGGCAACACACGGAGACATACACAAACACACATACGTACATATTAGAAAAGATCTGGAAAGATATATATAAAATGTCTATAGCAGCAATCTGCAGGCAATAAGAATAGGGTACATTTTTATACTTCTATATTGTAAATTTACTACTTTTGTAATAATAATAATGCAAAAAGACATGCTAATTTTTGCAAATCATCTTAGTTTAAAAATTATAAATTAGATTACTGGCAATCTCTGTTAGATATCCTCTCACCTGAAAATACAAGGAATATTGTTTTAGCACCATCCCTTGTTTCCAGTACTCCTAGATGCATGAGTTTCTCAATGCCTATATTAATTGATGGCAAATGTGTGTTCTCTACATGCCAGCCAGAAATACTAAAAGAAGAAGTTAGAGGTCCAAAGAAATAATATATTTAATCCAGGCAAACAGTATATGCAAATGTTTGTCAATTTTCCAACATTCTCAGAATAAAAGTGAACTATATTCTAAAGGCAAGTCAAAAGCTCCATAAAGACTATCTTGAAAAGGTCACAGACTTAATTCCAAATTGTCTAACAAAGAATCTGTGTGAAGGTTACCTGGGTGGCTCGGTCCATTAAGCATCTGACTCTTGATCTCAGCTCAGATCTTAATCTCAAGGTCATGAGTTCACACCCCACTTTGGGGTCCACAAAAAAATATTCTGTGTGATATTGGCAATGGGACAATAGCATGCTACTTTATTCAAAAAAGAAGTGAGAAGAAAATTAGACACCTTCAGTGGGTAAAAATACACAAATGAGTCACGATTAAAATTTGAACCAAATGAATAAAAGCCATGTCTTAAAAAAAAAATGGTGTAAATGATGATAGTATACTTAACACTTAAAACCTTTTTCTTTTATATATTTTTAAATTCTAGAATAATTAATATACTGTGTTATTTCAATGTCAGGTGTATAATATAAAGATTCAACAAATCTGTATATTACTCAGTGCTCAGGATGATAAGTGTACTCTCAATCCTTTTTACCTATTTCACCCATACCTCACCTATTTCCCTTCTGGTGATCACCAGTTTGCTCTCTATAGTTTAGAGCCTGCTTTTGTCTTCTTTTTATTTTATTCATTTGTTTTGTATCTTTAATTCCACATATAACTGAAATTATATGGTATTTGTCTTTGACTGACTAAATTATTTCACATAGCATACCCTCTAGTTGCTTCTAAGTTGTTGGTAATGGCAAATGGCAATGTTTCATTCTTTGTTATGGCTGAGTAATATTCCATTGTATGTATGTATGTATGTATGTGTGTGTGTGTGATATACATATATGTGTATACACACCACTTCTTTATCCATTCATCTATTGATGGACATGGCTTGCTTCCATAATTTTGCTATTACAAATAATGCTGCAATAAACAGAGGGATGCATATATCTTTTTTGAAATAATGTTTTCATATCCTTTGAATAAATACACATTAATGGAATTCATGATCATGTGGTAATTCTTGATTGATTGATTGATTGATTGACTGATTGAGGAACCTCCATACAACTCCACAGTGTCTGCACCAGGTTGCATTCCCATTAACAGAGCGTAAAGTTCCATTTTCTCCAAATCCTTGGCAACACTTGTTGTTTCTTGTGTTTTTTATTTTAGCCATTCTGATAGTTATGAGGTGATATCTCACTGTGGTTTTTATATGCATTTCTCTGATGATGAGTGATGTTATGCATCTTTTCATGTGTCTGTTGGCTATCTGTATATCTTTGGAGAAATATCTTTTCATGTTTTCTGCCCATTTTTAATTGGATTACTTATTATTTGGTGATGAGTTGTGTATCATTTACAATTATCTTCACCTGTGAAACTGTTCAATAGGATGCCAGTTTCCTTTGCTGTGCAGAAGCTTTCATTTTGATGTAATACCAACAGTTTAATTTTGGTTTTATTTCCCCTGCCTCAGGAGACATATCTAAAAAAAATGTTTGTATGGCCGATATCAGAGAAATTGCTGCCTGTGCTCTCTTCTAGGATTTTTATGGTTTCAGGTCTCACATGTAGGTCTTAATCCATTTTGAGTTTATTTTTATGTATGTCATAGGAAAGTGGCCTAATCTCATTATTTAGCATGTAGCTGTCTAGTTTTCCCAACACCATTTGTTGAAAAGACTTTTTCCTATTGCATATTCTTACCTACTTTGTCAAAGATTAATTGACCATATAATCATGGATTTATTCCTGGGCTCTCTTCTCTATTCCATTCCATTGACGTATGTGTCTTTTGGGGTCTATACCATCCTCTTTTGAATACTGCAGCTTTGTAATATAACTTGAAATTTGGGATTGTAATGCCTCCAGTTTTGTCCTTTTTTCAAGATTGCGTTGGCTATTTGGGGTGTTTTGTGGTTCCATGCAAGTTTTAGGATAATTTGTTCTAGTTCTGTGCAAAATACTGTTGGCATTTTGACAAGGATCATAAAATGTGTAGATTGCTTTGGGCAGTATATGCATTTTAATAATGCTCAGTCTTCTAAGCCATGAATATGGAATATATCTCCATTTATTTTTATCTTCAATTTATTTCATCCATGTTTTATAATTTTCAAAGTACAGGTCTTTCACCTCATTGGTCAAGTTTCTTCCCATGTATCTTATTGTTCATGGTACAATTGTAAATGGAACTGATTTCTTAATTTCTCTTTCTGCTACTTCATTATTAGTGTATAGAAATGCAACCAATTTCTGTAATTGATTTTGTATCTTCAGACTTTATTGAATTCACTTATCAGTTTTAATAGGTTTTGTTTTGTTTTGTTATGGAGTCTTTAGGGTTTTCTACATATAGTATGTCATCTGTAAATAGTGAAAGTTTTACCTCTTTCTTACCAATCTGGCTACCTTTTATTTCTTTTTCTTATTTGCTGTGGCTAGGACTTACAGTACTATATTGAATAAAAGTGGTGATAATGGACAACATTATTCCTGAACTTACAGGAAAAATTCTGTTTTTCCCCACTGAGTATGATGTTAGCAGTGGGTTTTTCATATACAGATTTTATGTTAAGGTATTTTCCTCTAAGCCTACTTTGTTCAGAATTTTTATCATGAGTGGATGTTATACATTGTCACATACTTTTTCTGCATCTTTTGAAGTGTTCATATGGTTTTTATCCTTTTCTCATTGATGTGGTATATCACATTGATTGATTTGTGAATACTGAACCATCCTGGAAATAAATTTCACTTGATAGTGATGTATGATTGTTTTAAATATATTGTTGGATTTCATTTGCTACTATTTTGTTGAGAATTTTTTCATCTGCGTATATCAGAGATAATGGCCTATGGTTCATTTTCTGTCTCTCTCTCTCTATCTCTTTCTGTGGTTTTTTCTGGTTTTGGTATCAGGGGAAACCTGTGCTTATAGTATGAATTTGGAAGCTTTCCTTCCTCTTCCATTTTTTGGCATATTTTGAGAAAAATATCTCTTCTTCAGATGTTTGGTAGAATTCCCCTGTGAGGTTGACTGGTCCTGGACTTTCGTTTGCTGGGAGTTTCTAGTTACTATTTCAACTTCATTACTGGTAATTGGTATGTTTTAATTTTCTATTTATTCCTGATTCAGTTTTGGGAGGTTTTATGTTTGTAGGAATTTATTTATTCTAGCCTGTCCAATTTGTTGGCATATATTTTTCATAATATTTTCCTATAATTCTTTTTATTTCTGTGGTGTCAGTTGTTATTTATCCTGTTATATTTCTGATTTTGAGTTCTTTCCTTAATGAGTCTTGCTAAAGTCTTATCAGTTTTGTTGAGCTTTTCATAGAACCTGCTCCTATTTTCATTGATCTGTTCAGTTGTTTTCTTAGTTTCTATTTGTTTCTGCTCTACTCTTTATTATTTCCTTCCTTCTGCTGGTTTTGGGATTATTTGTTCTTTTTGTAGGCTCTCTTTTGTAGGTTTAAGATTAGGTTGTTTATTTTAGATTTTTTTCTTGCTTCATAAGGTAGGTCTGCATGGCTATAAACTTCCCTCTTAGAACTACTTTTGCTGCATCCCAAAGATTTTAGACTGTTGTATTTCCATTTTTATTTTCATTTGTCTCAGTGTATTTCTTGATTTCCTCTTTGATTTCTTGGTTGATCCATTCATTGTTTAGCTGTTACTAACCTTCATCTGTTTGTGTTGTTTCCAGACTTTTTCTTGTGGTTGATTTCTACTTTCATAATGTTGTGGTTAGAAAAGATGCATGATAGAACTTCACTCTTTTTTAATTTGTTGAGACTCATTTTGTGACCCAATATGTGATCTATTCTAGGGAATATTCCACGTGCACTTGAAAAGAATGTATATTCTGCTGTTTTAGTATGGAATGTTCTGAATCTATCTATTAGATGCATCTAGTCCAATGTATCACTCAAAGCCACAGTTTCCTTGTTGATTTACTGTTTAGATGATCTATCCCTTGCTATAAGTGGATTTTTAAAGCCCCTACTCTTATTTTATTACTATCAATTATTTTCTTTATGTTTATTAACAGATGCTATTTGTATTTGAGTGCTTCCATGATGGGTACATAAGTATTTACAGTTGTTAGATATTCCTGTTGAATTGTTCCCTTATTGATTATATCCCCTTTAACATTTCTTGTAACTGGTTTAGTGGTCATAAATTCCTTTAACTTTTGTGTGAGAAGCTTTCCTTCTATTCTGAATGATAGCCTTACTCAATAGAGTATTTTTGGCTATAAGTTTGGGTCATTCAGTACTTTAAATATATAATGTACTCCCTTCTGGCTTGCAAGGTTTCTGCTGAAAAATCAGCTGACAACTTTATGGAGCTTCCCTATATATAACTATTTTCTCTTGCTGCTTTTAAAATTTTCTTTTTATCACTACTTTTTGCCATTTTAATTCTTATATTTCTTGGTGTGGACCTCCTGGGATTGATTTTGTTGGGGATCTCTGTGCTTCCTGGATCTGGATTTCTGTTTCTTTCCTCAGATTCAGGAAGTTTTCAGCTATCATTTTTTTTTTTTCAAATAAACTTTCTGCCCCCTTTACTGCCTCTACTCCTTTTCAGACTCACATAATGTTAGTTTTTCTACACTTCATGGTGTTGCTGAGTTCCCTTAATCTGTCCATTAAAAAAAAAAAAAAAAAAACTATTCCACTTTTTAATTCTGTCTTCCTTCTCCTGTCCAACTTGATTGCTTTCCACTACTCCTTCCTCCGGTTACTAATTCATTATTCTACTTCCTCTAGTCTATTTATTCCACATAGCATATTTTTAAATTTCAGCTATTGAGTTCTTCATCTCTGATTTTTTTTAATAGATATTTCCTATTTATTGAGGGTCTCATTTAAGTCCTCTCCTCTTTTCTCCAGTCCAGTGAGTATCTATGACCATTACTTTAAATTCTCTATCAAGTAAATTGCTTAACTCTGTTGAGTTTGGCCATCTTGCTGTGACTTTTAGATAAAAGTCTTTCACTTGTTCTTTCACTTGGGTCATATTCCTCTGTCTCCTCATTTTGTCCAACTCTTCATGTCTGTTTCTCTGTGTTAGGAAGGTGAGCTGTGTCTCCTGCTCTTCCAAGTAGTGGTCCTGTAGTGCTGCAGTGCAATGTCCCCTGTTCACCAAAACTTGGCTCTTCAAGGCTATCTCCTGTGTGTGTCATGTTAACCTTTTGTTGTGGCTGAGGTGTGTTTGCCTACAGTCTATTCATCTGCAATGGCTCTCATTACCTCTTATGGGCAGGGAATGATGCAGTGTAGAGCTGCCTTGGGCTTGAGTTGGGTCAACCAGGCATTTGCCAGAGCTACAGTCACACCAAACTACAGGGGGAATCTCCCTGTGTTGTCCCTTTGAGGCTTTCATTGGCAGGTGGGTCCAGCAGTGAGACCAGATGTCTACCCACACCCCTGCCCTGGTTACTGCTGAGGCTACAGAGGTGAAGCTGATGTGTGTCATTATCTTCCCTGTCCCCAGGGCATAAGCCACTCCGGAATGCTGTGGATTACTGTGAGGCTTATTTGCACACAACTAGGACTGTGGCTCTGGTTTCGATGGACTCCTGCAGGGAGCAGGTTGAAGGCAGTGGAGTGGCAGGAGAAAGCGGGGACAGGGCTTACCATATTAACAAGCTATGCAAGTGTCTGCTGTGGGTAGCCTAGGGCAGGTTGGAAGGAGCAGTCCATGGGAGTGTGCATGGTGGGGTGCATTGTTATAGCCAGCTAAGGGGAGAGTGTGCTAGTTCCCACAGGTGTCTGTATCTAGTCTATAGTGTGGGGGAGGGAAATAGTGCCTGCCAGCTCTTTTTTTCCTTGGGGAAATCTAACGACCCCTGCCTCTCCTGCACAAATTCTGAGATTAGTAAATAGATCTTCCTGTATACCTTAGGTGTTTTTCAAACTGCTGCTTCTGTGCTGTATCCCTGTGGGGTTGTTAGGCAATCTCTTAAGGTCAGGGACTCCGTTTCCTCTCACCCTCCACCCCTCCCAGAGCCAAGCCCACTGATTTTTAAGGTTCCTGGTGTTGAGTGCCATTGACTATATAAACTTGTAAAATTAAGCCCCTCTGGTTTTCAAAGCCAAATATTCTGGGGATTCATCGTCCCAATGTAGTTCTCCGTATCTGGCATATCTGGGGTTGGGTCTGCTCCTCTCCCTTATTCTTGCCTGCAGGGGCCCTCCACTCTGCAAAGAGTCTGCTGGGGTAGTTTGGTTCTTGTTAGTTTCTTTACCCCTCCTACTCTTTCATTTGGCCTCCTCTCTATAATTAGCTGTGGAGAAGCTTTTCTATCAGTCTTTGGGTCATTTCTTAGGTTATTTACATTGATTTGTTTAGGTTCTTCCTACTCTGCCACATTCCCCAGAAGTCCAGTGCTTTTCCACTACAGTATCAAGGGCATAGTAAAAATGGAGTACATTTTCTGTTCCATATGTCATGGCTTTACAAATTATAACAAGGACATTCTCTGCAATAGCTCCAGTACAATTATTTTTTTTTAATCACACTTTTATAATACTACTATCAATCCACAGGATATATTCAGATTTTGCAAATTGTACTTTGAGTGTTCTTTACAGCAAGACAAAATTCTGGACCATGTGTAACATTTAATTTTCGTGTCTTTATCAGAACTTTACAAAGTATCTTTTGCTGTGTTTGCTTTTTATAATTACTTTAGTTTATTTTGTACTTTGCCTTTTGGGTCAACTTTTCCTAGTATACAAATATCACACATATCTAGACAGTAACATTTCTTGTTTGCATTGTGTTTATAATTCCTTTAAATTCAAGGCCATTACAGAGCTTCTTTAGTAGATACCAACTTTCTATTGGTACCTCCCATTTTCTTTCAGGGATAGGTTAGAATTTTTTTTTAATTTCCTCAACTTTTGAGTCATTGTCCATTCCAAAATTTCATGCTATAGATTCATGCCTCAGATATATTTCAATATTTTTAAAACTATTTTCTTAAAATCTATCCTGTGCATCTGACTGCATTCAGCACTCTATTCTTCCAGTACCATGTAGACTCTAAGATGACATAATTTCTTTTCCCCAAAGTTCCCATTACTTTAGCAATCGATTCTTCCCCGCCCAAAATAGTTAATTCCATTCTGGGGCACTTGGATGGCTCAGTTGTTAAGCATCTGCCTTCAGCTCAGATCATGATCCCAGGGCCCTGGGATTGAGCCCTGCATCGGGTTCCCTGCTCAGCAGGATGCCTGTTTCTCTCTTTCCTACTTCCCTTGCTTGTGTTCCCTCTCTCACTGTCTCTCTCTCTCTCTGTCAAATAAATAAATAAAATCTTTAAAAAAAAGAATTCATTCCATTCTAAACATCTGATCAGTTCCCCCCTCATCTCCTCTGAAAGGTAAAATTTTTAAAAGTTAGGAATATATATATATATATATATGAGACTTTCAGTGAATGTCCAGATGGTTAAAGCCTCAAATCACTATTATAATTTGCATCCTAGCCAATGTGTGCTCTGCACACAAAAAAGTTTTTATTTACTCCATATAGCAGATTAGACTGTAGTCTTATCTTTCAAAGAGGTATCACTTCTGCCATCCTCTATGCTTGCTTAAATTTTCATGAATTTCTGAGAGTGTATATATTGTTTTGACTTCCACAGTTTTTCTGCCTTCTGATATAACAGATGTTTCTTTTGAATAGGCCATAATTTTCCTTTAGTGTATTCTTATCCTACCCTACTGAGTTTCAGAGAATACTAAAAGAGGTTATTCACCATTTTATTCTATAATCTCAGATCTGCATTGCTTACCATTCATTCTTTATATTTTAGCATGCTACAGAGCTTCCCAAGCCCTGTGCTATGCAATATTATATTCTCTGAGATGTGAGTGGGTATATAGTGAACAAATGGCTCCAGGTGAAATAATCTGGGAAACACCATCTACTCTAACTTCTTGGGAATTCTCAAATTGAATAGCATGTGAATAGTTCCGGAAAATGCCACAAATAAAAACACAAAAACTACACAAAAACACAAAAACAGATATAAAACTAAAAACTTTTATATCTGATATGTTAGACATATAGTATTCATGATATAATCAGAGTGTAAATATAGTATTGTTTGTACATTTAAAAGTTATTCACTAAAACAAATTTTATTTGAATCCTAAAGGAAAACTTCAGCAGGTGCATGAGTCTTGTCTATTAACTGCTACGTAACAGTTAGATACTCATAAAGTTACTTTGAGTAAAAAAAAAAAGAGTTTCGGTACATAATCAGGTTGTCTTTTCCAAGATAGGAATCAAAGCTGTGGGTTTTATTTAGCACGTATCTTCCTCCCAACCCCAACCTAAGCCTGCTTTAGTCTGAAAGTTATTTTCTTCAACTTATGGCTCTCCTGCCTTTGCTCTCCCCCAGGTTCTGAACTTTCTGGGGATTCAGGGGATGAATGAAAGAGTGGTAGGAACATAGGAAAGGACTTGATAAAAAAAGGTTTACATTCTTTGAGACTGGCAGATGGTTATTCCTCTTGGTCTCACAGGCATTTATTTCATTGATGGGAACCTTGCTACAAGTTAATTTAGACCCACTAAATTCCAACTGGTCATTTGACTTCTACAGTTTCCACATATCACACCATCCTCCTTATGACTGGGTCCCTCTGCCTAACTGCCATGGCTCTACTAGTCAGGACACAAGACTATGCCACCCTGTCTATCCTACATGATTATATCTATCTATAGGAAACACACATCCCATGTCCTGATAAACAAAGTGGACAAGTCAATTCTCAGTACAGTCTGCTCTATGCTGTCACAAGCCACTTTGATTTTCTCACACACAGTCACCAGATTTCAGGGAGCACATTTCAAACTCTCTGAGAGTTCAATAAATGTCCTCACCGGACTTGCAGATAAGAAGGCAGTGCACCCGCCACTCTCCACTGGTGAGTGTAGGGCTGGCAGAGACACTATACTGCATCACAAAAGGAAGCGATATGGTATATAATCTACATGGATGACTGAGGGTTGGGAATGAGGACATCACTCACAGAACTTATAGCACCCCCAAGAATTGGACAGCATGGAAGTTTTGATGGGTGGAAACCCTCAACATAAGAACAGCAATTGGCAAAGTTATGTCTTCACAAATCATCCCTCCTTTTCACTAAACCCTCTGTGTCAGAGGGTTTAAAGGTCATTGAACTTGTTCTCGGATACATCCTATGTAAATTTTGCATTCTCCCTCTTCTCTCAGGATCTGATATCTATCATCTTTGCAACTTAGAAAATAATAAAGTAGGGGAGAAAGGCAATTTAAATATCCTATTAATCAAACATTTTACAAAATTATTTGATTATAGAAAATATTTTTCCCCACAGGACATTGATATTTCATGGATCAATGATGATCCGCATAGCAGAGTTTGGTTAACACCAATATGCGGCAATCTGAGGTCAATGTAATAGCCAAGATTACTTACTATAGGTCTTGGTTTGCCTATAACAGCTCTCCATTCTCTCTTGATTTCTTTGGAGAATTTCACCTCTTTCCATATCTCGGGGTCCTGTCTTCTATCAAAAAATAAGAGTTAGCCTCAATGCAAAAATAAAACCAATATATTTTTCACAGGATGTTTTAGATAAAACCAAAAATTTTCCCATGGATTTCATAAGAGCAACAGATATGAATTTGGGGGTTAGAGCATGAAGAGAGCATGTCTGCAGAATAAAGTCAATGTTAAGAGGGAGTTAGAGCTAAGAAAGGGTATTTTTTGAGTTCTTGTAGATAGCTGAGCCTCAGAAGGTAAGTATATCATTAAGCTTGCCAGTTTTATGAGAAAACACATTCTACTCTCCTTTTTCCCTAAGATAGTTTTGGTTAGCTGTTTCTTGCTTGCAACGAAAAGAAAATAATAATAAAAAATTAAATTTTTTTTTTTTAAATTGACCTGAACACCCTGATTATACTAGAGGCTGCTTCCCAGTTGTTTTCCTTTGGGAAATAGGTACCTCAAGTGTGTGTGTGCCTGTATGCATGCATGTATTTCCAATAATAAATCCACAGGCATATCACACATCATTATTAGCAGGTTCATCATTTTCTTTCACTCTGTCTCCTATTTGTTTCCTATGATCCTTAATACAAAGTCAGGGACATTGCCAGGTAATTCTGCTATGCTGATTTAATGTCAGATCTGATCCTAAGATATCTTACTTTTTACAGGACATACTAAAGGAAATATTAAGGTAGTATTAAATCTTTTGGCCTTACTCGAGAGCATAATTTATATTTTAAAGTTCATAAGTGCACCTAACTAATGCTAATGACTTTTGACCTGAACTTCATATCTGGAAATGAGCAAGCACATTCAGTTCTAAAGGAATTATATACGTGTAGTACTTTCTACTGGGTCTTTCCTCCTATACTTTGATAGAACTGGAACTACTTGCTATTATCCACCATTATATCCAGTATTATTCTTAGTGGCTAATTTACATGCTTATTACAATTAGAATATACCTCTAAATATAGAAGAACATGAAAAATTCACTTTAGGAGCCTACTTGTTATTGAAAGCTTCCCTGCATTGGATGAAATATGAGCAACCGAGGGAAATCAGAGAATGAAAATAAATAAGCATAATGATGAATTTAGAAAGCCAGATTTTTATTAAATCCCACCACCATGAAACGTGATCATAGTTTCCTTTCCTCAAATGAATGTACTCTTGAGAAACAAGATACATCATTAATACACTGGTGGGGTTTGTTTGTATTAATTAATTAAAATGCATATTTTCAAATGAAGTGCTATATCGGAAAAAATAAGCATATACAGTTATATTTCCTTTCCAAAATTCAGCCTCATCTTATCAAGCAATAACTATAAGCATACTATGTTGACCCTTAGTCAACTTAGAGAAAAGAGAAACACAAAGACCATAATATAGCAAGGCTAAGCTAAAGTTAGCACCCCCTAGAATTGTGTAGAATTGAAACTTTGGCAGGGGCATACTTACAAAGCAACACAGCTCTCTCTAAAGAAACTTATTCGCAAATATTACTCACTATATACTTCTATAATCTCTAAGTGAGTCAATCTGTTCAAAATCTTCTTTTAAGAAAATGGAAGAAACTCTACCAACTGTGTTTCACGGTTTTAGATGGCCACACTATTTGGTTTAGGGACATGGGGTGGTTTTTAACATCAATACATGAACATGAAGAATAAAGTAAATTGGAAAACATATTTTCATTTAAATTTAAAGGTTCTTTCTGAGGATTAAAATTAGTTCATTCTGAAGGGCTTAGTATTGATCTCCCTCTATCTTGGCAGAACAACAAATGATGGAGGCAAAAGAAAATAGACAAGTTTTTCCTAAGAGAATTTAACCACACAGTTATTACTGATGAGAAATTCATGTCTACGTCAAAGACTCATGTATCCCAAGAACTTTAGAGCTAAAGAAAATGTATGATCACCAAATACTACTCCCTTAGTTTACAAATGGGAAAATAAAGATCAGAGAGTTAAAGTGATTTGGTCAATGTCGTACAAGGAGACACTAACAGATCTATACCTGAAATTTAGTTGCTAGGCTTTTTCTATCAAAGTGTGCACTTGTGTGTCTCTCAATTACTTAGAGGCATGAAAAATCTTACTCTGGCATCTTTTCCAAAATGCTAAAATCAGAATCTTAAGACTGGCAGTGAAGCACATAAGAACATTTAATCCCATCTCATCAGTGTGTACCATGTGGAAAGATCAGCTCTCTCTTTCTCAACAAAATTCTCTAATACAATAATCAGAATAAAACTATTTCCAAAAAGCATTTGCTTTAGAAAAGCCTAATATCTTGCATGAGTATTCTAAAGACACCCAGAAGATGGAAATTTTTTTCCTATCCTACAATAATTTCATAGTAAGAAAATGCATTAAATGCCATTTTAAAAGCTGGAAGCAGCCATCAAACTGTTAAAAACCATTGCAGAGGAATTTGCATCATTTCCCCACTTAGTTTATGTTTATTCAACTACACACAATCATAAAATAGACTGTGAACAATTTAACTACTAAGTTGAACTATATGAATCACCATTTTTTGTACTTCACAAAGTATCAAATTGAGTCCATATGCTTCTGAGTGATCATGGAATGGGAGACAGTAATTCTGAACTTCTTGGTTCCTGTATGCTTGAGTATTTTGTAAGCTGAATGTGACTCTAATATTTTAAATTACTTCCCTTTTTAACCATAGGAATCTTAAATATGATCCAGTGGCCTTATACTTACATAAATTTATGTGCACTATACTTCTGAAAATGAGCAATTTAAAGACATTATTAAGGTTAAATTGGGTTACACACATTTACCACCTTTAAATTTATGACTTTAAAGTGTAAATCTGTATAAACCATGAATTCATTTATCTCTGGGTGTTTTAAAGTAAAAAGGTTTATTTTGACTATTAAAGTTTCATATGGTTTATAATTATTTACACAAACATGCATTTATTTTATCTGTAAGGTATCAAAGACTACTGCCAGAGAAATTATCTCATCCACCTCCATATTATACCAAGGATTTCTAGAGGATTAAAAAGGGGGCTTATGGAGGGTTACCCGGTTCCTGTGATGGTATCACTATCAGAATCCATCTCTCTTGAGTTGCAGCCTGCTGTACTTTCTACCACTTATCACTAGAGCATATATTTACCTCCAATAAATGTATACTTTATTCTTCTTCTATGGTTGGTTTTATCTCATATGAAGGCCATCTTCCAACCTGTCAATAGCTAGGCACAAAAATGTTTCATCTTCATCTCACGTGTGGGAGCAATAGAAGCTGAGGTGAGAGCCTGTAGTGGGGAGCACAAAGGACTATTAGAAATCAAGTGGGATTATTTCCACAGCCATTCGTTGCTCTTGGTTTAGGGAACTCTAATACTGTGAGGGGTTCTTTGTTCTAATGGCTGGCGTCCCATGAGAGAGAATCAGGATAAAGAATACAACAAGAGCAGCTGAGGTCAGGAGAACTAAAACAAGACTTTAATGGATTGGGTTCAAAACGTCATGGCAGGTGTTTTTCCAAACATCTAACAGAAGAAGCAATTTGTAAGCAGGACAACCTGATTTTGAAATTCAAGCGCTTTCTCCTTCCACTCAGGATCCTGACTGTTCAAAATTAAATCACAATAAAGATAAATGCAATGTGTTAAGTTGTCCCTGAGCTATCGGAATCAGATAAGAGGTGTGCAGCATTGTGGGGAGATCACATAAGACTGTGATAACTCAAATGTTCAATTTGTCAAATGGCTCCTTCTGTTGGTGCAGAGAGCTGAAGCATTTTCATGAGCTTGAGATCAAGATCCTGAGCAAGTATGAGAAATAACTATTTTGCTTTGTGGACGAACAAAATAAATGTGTTCTGGATTATGAGGAGGAAAAAAGCAAGTGTGATTAACCTTACATATTTCCAAAGTGTTTTTCTTCAGAAATAAAACTAACACGAACATTTTTTTTGTTCCCAACCCTCATCCCTCTGTATACTATTTTCAGTCTCTGTAAAAGTAACAAAAGCTCTTTGCATTTATATAGCAGATTTACCCCAAAATTCAGTAATATTATGAATAGAAATAGTTTAATTTATCTTTGCAATGCATCTCTTATGTGAATAAAGGGTAGTTTTTCTGATTTTTATTTTTTGTTTGTTTTAAGGACAGAATAAGTCACAATCAGATTGGCAGTCCTGCAGACAATGTAGCTGTAATAATTGAAACCACTGCCCTATTTCACCAT
This sequence comes from Mustela putorius furo, assembly GCF_011764305.1. Taxonomy (NCBI): domain Eukaryota; kingdom Metazoa; phylum Chordata; class Mammalia; order Carnivora; family Mustelidae; genus Mustela; species Mustela putorius. Next base: position 12,035,216 of record NW_025421375.1, read on the forward strand.
TACAGTTTCATCAAGGCCAAGGATTTGCAGATTTGGGGGCTGAAAATATCATAATAGAAATTTTAAAATACTCTCTGTACCTTCGGTTCCGCCAGTAGCTAACATGCAGCTTTTCTTACCAAACTACTATATCTCTCTTGGTTTGAAGCATTGCAAATCTCTGTCAATAATTAACTATATTGAATCTTCAGTGTGGTTTAAGGCCCAACTTTGAACCAGAATGAACCTTGATTCCCAAACTGGAAAAATGCACATGCAATTACTTAATCATAAACCAAACATAGTAGCTACTTTGTATGAACAATGGGCTTTTAAAGAATAGTTTAAAAAGAATAGTCAACAATAGTTTCAAGACATTGAAGATTTAAATGATTTCATAAATGCCTATTATAAAAGTTAGAAATACTCTAAACTAGATGAGGCTTGACTGAATATACCAGTGCAGAATGGCTCAGGATCATGTTCAAGGACTCAGAAGTAATTAGGCAAGGTGACAGTCAGGATTTTAGACATCTCAACAAATCCAGTGAATATCTTTCAAACACTGCTTTCTCCCTACCAGTGAACTTTCAAAGGTATCAAAAATAACTAGCTTCCCTCCCTCAAAATGGAACTCTTCTAAAGAAAAGTCCTTTCCCTTATAGCAATAGCAACTAATTCAATGTGGATCAGATTTCTTGTGTACACAGCACCTATTTTCTGGCCCAGGAAGCTATGTTCAGGTGATCCAGCAGTATCTTAATTTTCCTTCTATTCCTCTTTTTTGTTGCTTTGATTTGCATATTTTCTAATCTAAGGGAAAAGGTCTCAATACTTCTGACAAATATATTTTTGTATAAACAATAAAAAATAGTTGGCCCAACCTCAAGACCTTACAACAGTGGTAATGGTCTACATTAAAAACTGTGCTTTAAATATATTTCAGAAATTTGAAGCTTGGTGAGAAGAGAAATACAAAAAAGAAAAAATAAACGGCCATTAGATATCGTAGCAACCTGTTTCAATTCTCTAAGTATAAAAGGAGTGGTACTAAATGATGCATATGGACCTCCAAAACATAGATAAAAGTGAATTAAAAGAACATTATTGAGTATGTATGAGTATATGTGTTTGTCTATGAACAGCGTGATCATGTTTTGCCATTGAGTTCAAATTCTATTCCAAATGTCAGGCTGACAAAAGAAAGAAAGTTCTGCTAAATCAGTATCTATACTAAAGAGAGTGACTCTTAATCTAAAGTTTTAGTTCTCTAAAACATGTCATTATTCAAAGCCTCAGAGACCACAAGCAATTAGGCAATTAGGTAAAAGCAATGTTGTTCTCTAATGGTTCATGGACAGTGCCAGAAGACACAAATCCAAAATAAAAGCTCAGTATAGGCTTTATTCTAAATTAAGGCAGTTTTAAATTAAAAACAGTTCAATTCAAATATTTATTTACTAAGCTACTAAAAATATGTATTGAATGCTCACAATATAAATGGCACTTTTTGAGGTACTGAGAATACATTAGTAAATAAAATAGAAATCCCTACCTTTATGGAACTCCTGTAAAAAAGATAATACTCAAGTTGATAAATCTATACAGTAAGTTAGAAGGTAGGCAGTGCTATTGAGAAAGTAAAGCAGGGGTAGGGGAGTGGCGGGGGGGTGGAACACTAGAGGCCCAGTTGGGATAGTGTTTTTGGGGGGGGTAAAATTTAAATAGGATGGTCAAGAGGAGAACTCTTGAGAATATGGCATTTAAGCAAAAACACAACCTGAGGAGGCTTACCATATGGATAGATTCCTCATTCTACGGGAATAGCATCACAGGGAGAGGGTATAAACAAAAGCAAAATTGCTGAGGCAGAAGTCTGTCTAATATTTGAATATCTAAATGGCTGAAGAAAAGTGGAAAGGGTAGGAAGTCGAGGGAGAGGAAGTCAGAGAGGCTATAAAAGCCCAGGAGACAAATCATAGAGGGCTTTTAGGCTATTTTAAAGATGCTGATTTTCATTCTGACTTTTAATTCCTACATTCGATCTACTGAGAATGCTTTGTTTAGAACAGACATAAGGAGACAGAAATAGAAGAGACGGAAGCAGTAAGACCAGTTAGGAGGCTACTGCAAAAATGCATGGCAAGGTGAGTGTGGCTACATCCAGGGTGATCATAATGTGAGGTGGTAAAAAATGGCAAGATTCTAGATCTATTTTAAAGATACAGCTAACAGAATTTTCTGATGTGACATAGGAGACCAAACAGAAAGAAAAAAATTTTTAAGCAACAAAGAGAACCCCTGGATAACTCCATGATACTTTGACTTGAGCTATTAGACGTACAAAATTACCAGTAACTGATTTGTGGGAGAATAGAAAACCAGGGTTTCTGGCTTATTACTACCCATTATGTTTAGATGCCTTTCAGACCCTGCAGCAGATTTGTTTGGAGACTAGTGAGAGCTACACTAGAAATACAAAGTTGTCAGTCATCGATGTATAGTTGGTATTTAACACACAGAACCAAATAAGACCCCCAAAACAACACAGATAGAAAAGAGAAAAGATTAGAGGAATGGAGAAACTCCAACATTAAGAGGTCAGGATGATGAAGATGAATCTCCATTAAAGAGATTTAAAAAGCACAGAAAATAAAGGAAACAAACAAACAAAAAACAGGAGGAAAGAATATTATGTTAAAAAAAGTCAAGTGAAAAGACTATTTTAAGGAGAAGGGAATTTTTAGCTGCGTCTTATGTGGATTGTAGATAAATAATCGGAGAATCAAAACTCTACTACTGTATTTGCAATATTAGGGCATTGATAACCAAAGTCAGTAGCAATTTTCCAGTAGAGCTGAGTAAGGCTTGCTGAGGGAACAGGGGAAGAGGAAAGGGAGTCAGAAAGTGTAAACAATTGTTTTGAGAAATTACAAGGAGGAAGAGAAGAGTGGGATAGTAATGGGGAGTAATAGGGTAAGAAAGTTTTTTCATTTTTCTTTTAATAGCATGCTATTTTGTGGAAATGGGAAAACAGAAAAGGGACATATGATAATGGAGGTTGGAGAGCAGGAGAAGACTGACTTGCAGTGGTGTTCTTGAAGAGGCAGGAAAGGATGAGTATAGTCTACAAATGAATGAAAAGGCCTCTGACAGGGGTAAAGGGAGCTCATCTATAGGAAGAAAAGTAGAGAGATGCACATGGAGGATTTGAGGGATAAGCTTGTAGGATTTCTCGTCAGTTTCAATTTTCTCAGTGAATTCAGAAGTAAAATGATTGGCTAAAAATATGTGTATATTTGCGAGAGAATAGATGTTTGAAACTGTTTCACAAGACAGTGAGATAATGACTGAACTAAGGAACTGCATTATGCTGAAAGTATCAAGGGTTCATTTGAAGTTAGTAGTTAATAATTTAGATGAGAACAATCAGCATGGTTCTAGATCTTTATCCAGCCATAGCCAATGTCATGAATGCAAATATATGCAGTAGGCAGTTGTATTTTCCAGCCTTAGTGTTTTGTCATGTATGTAAATAAAGTGAGGGAAGAGGGAAGCAAAGAAGTTGAGTGTGTGTATAACAGAATGGTTTTAGTGACAGTAAATTCAAACTAGGTGAGAAGGGCTGGGAGAACATGAAGAAGAAGAGAGGTAGTAGAAATGTATTAGGTCATTAGATTTTAGGCCCCAGGGAATGAAACATCCACATAATAAAATAAATGTAGTAAGAATAAACATCTATGAAATAAAGCTACAGGAGGGCCAGTGTCCTTGAAAGCACAATCTTACTACCAGCAACAAGGTGAAAGGGAAATTCTTTCAGAAATTAATTTGATATACAGAGGATTTTCTTGATAACAAAGGGGAATATTTTGAAAAGTCTCAATTTCACATTTCATTTTAAAATTGGTACTTTGCTTACCAGTTCTGTGTTTGCTATTTATGTTTTTGCTTTGGCATAGAGTTAATTTTGGGGAAAAAAATGTTTCTAACTTCTGAACAATTATTGCATAGGAAGATGTTTTCCCATGAGCTTGAAGTTATCTAACACTTTTTCCAAATCTGTCCTCTGTGATTTTGATAATCAAAACAAGATCCCTTATAGAAAGATCTGAAGGCAATAGATCAAGGGTCAGCTGGGAAGATGGCCAAGTAGGAGAAACCTAAACTCACCTTGTCCCATGGATACAACTAGAAAACACATCAGTATAAATAACCCAGAAAAGTATCTGAAGACTGGCAAAACAAACTCTACAACTAAAGGTAGAGAAGAGGCCACATGGAAGAAAGTAGAAAGGATGAAGACGTTGTCTGGGAATGAAAGGGACCATGGCCATCTGTGGCGGGGAGGGAGACAGTGGTATGAAGAAAGGAGAAAAATAGGCTTTCCCAGCAGGGAGCCCATGAATGGGGGGGGGGCGGTAAAAATCTCTACACATTTGCCCTTGAAAGCAAGAGGGACCAAATTTTGTGAGCCCTTGAAACCAGCAGGACTTAAAGTCTAGAATTTTAAAAACAGGCAGGTTTGTCTCTGGGAAAGCCAAAAGAGAATTAGTAACTAAGTCCCCACCCATAGGCAGTAAAACAAACAGCCACCGTGGATTCAGACTAAAGCCACAAGTTTGAAAAAAAGTCAAAGCAGATGGATGAGTTATTTGCTCATCTCGGAGCATGGACTGGAGAGACAGGATCACAGGGAGACCCATCCAGGAACAAAGGAACTGGCAGGTACCATTTCCCTACTCCACCTGCCAGCATAAACAATGACCACCTACAATAACCAGCACTGCATCTACACTGCTTACCTAACTACACACATGAAGCCTCACTCCCCACAAACTTCAGTGGATCAACCCTTCCCAGTTACACTCCTCATAGTCCCCTCTCTATGCCCCCTCCCCTAGAATATAGGTGCAAACCCTTCCAACACTGCACCTCCCAACCCAGTTCATTTTGCAGGACTTCAGTTCTGGCAATGGAAGCACGTCTTATTTTGCAAGCAGACTACTGCACACCTTGTTAAAATGTGCCCCACCCCTGCTAGGGACAAAAACTGCCCAAAATATTCAAAGAGAACCTTTGTCGACAACTGGACTGAAGGAAACAAAGGCCAAAACTAACACAGTCAGTAGGACATACAAGACACACACAGGAAACCTGTGTATGTACCAGACCCTGAAGTACCAGACCCTGGAGAGCAGGAGACACTGCACTGCAGGGCACTACATTTCTTCATAAGGCTATTATCATTAAGAGCAAGAGAATTAGCTGATTATTCCCATACATGAGGTGACAGAGAAATATGTCCTAAATGAAAGAACAGGACCAAACCACAGCAAGAAGCCTAAGCAAAACAAGTATAAGTAATATGCACTAGAGAGAATTGAAAGCAATGATCATAACAATATGCAACTTGAAAAAGAGTGGAGGACATCAGTGAGACCATTAACACAAATATAAAAAAGAACCAGAGATCAAGAAGAACACAATAAATGAAATTAACAGTGCTTGATGGAATAAATAGCAAGCTGGATGAGGCAGAACTAATTAATGACCTGGAAGAGAGTAATGGAAAATAACCAAGCTGAGCAAAGGAGAGGAAAGAAAATTATGCAAATCAAGAAGCGCCTGGATTGCTTTGTCAGTTAAGTGCCTGACTCTTGGTTTCAGCTCTGGTCATGATCTCAGGGTAGTGTGATCGAGCCCTGCATCAGGCTCATGCTCACGTGGAGTCTGTTTGAGATTTTCTTCCCCTCCCTCCCACCTGCTCCTCCCCCAACTCACACATGCTCTCTCTCTCTCTCTAAAACAAATAAAGAAAATCTTAAAAAATATATATATATTCTTAGGGAAATCAGTGACTCCATCAAATGTAATAACATTCACATTATAGGGCTTTCAGAAGAAGACAAAGGGGGCAGAAAATGTATTTGAAGAAATAAGGGCTAAAAACCTCCCTAATCGGGGGAAGGAAATAAATACCAGATCGAGCAGACAAAGAAATCCCCCCAAAAATTCAACCCAGGGAGGTCTACACCAAAACATATAGTAATTAAAATGGCAAAAAGTAGTGATAAAGAAAATATGTTTAAAGCAGCAAAAGAGAATAGTTGCTTACAAAGGGAAAAGGATTTCTCCTGTAAGGCTATTAGCAAAATTTTCAGCAGAAACTTCTCAAGCCAGAAGAAAGTGGCATGATACATTTGAGTTGCTAAAAGGGAAAAATCTATAGCCAAGAATACTCTATCCAACAAGGCTAGCATTCAGAATAGGAGAGCTAAAGAATTTCCCAGGCAAACAATAAGTAAAGGAGTTCAGGACCACTAAACCACCCCTACAAAAAATATTAAAGGGGACGCTGAGTATAAAGGAAAGACTATAAGTGACAATATGAAAAGTTAAAAAAAATAAATTTAAAGCAGTAAAAATAAAAATTTCTGTAAAATCAGTCAAGGGATTAACAAAATAATAGAATGTAAAATATGATACTATATACTTAAAATGAGTGGTGAAGAGTAAAAAATGGGTTCAAACTTAGCCATCAACTTAATACAAATCACTATTTGCAGATGGGATATACAAACCTAATGGTAACCACAAATCAAAAACCAGAAAAAATATGTAAACAATAAAGAGAAAGGAATCCAAGTGTATCACTACAGAAAGCCAACAAACCATAAAAGAGGACAAGAAAGGATCAGAGAAAATATATAGAAATAGCCACAAAACAAGTAACAAAATGGCAGTAAGGACATTTCTATAAACAATTACTTTGAATGTAAATGGACTAAATGTTCCAATCAAAAGACATAGAGTGACAGAAAAGATTAAAAAAAAAAAACACCCATCTATACACTGCCTCCAAAAGACTAATTTCAGACCTAAAGACATCTGAGATTGGAAGTAAGGGGATAGAGAAACATTATCTTGCAAATGGATATCAAAAGAAAGCCAGGATAGCAATATTTACATTAGACAAAAGAGATTTTAAAATAAACACTAACAAGAGACAAAGACACTATATAATCATAAAGGAGACAATAGAACAATAGGCTATAACAATTGTAAATATTTATGTATCCAGCCTAGGAACACCCAAATACATATAGCATCTATTAACAAATATAAAGGAAATAGTTGATAGCAATCCCATAATAGAGGTGCTTTAACACCGCACTTACATCAACAGATCATCCAAGAAGATAATAAACAAGGAAACAATGGCTTTGAATGACACAGTGGACCAGATGGATTTAACAGATATATTCAGAACACTTCATTCTAAAATAGCAGAATACATATCCTTTTCAACTGCACATGGAGTATTTTCCACAACAGATCAATATAAGGCCACAAAATAAGTCTCAGCATTATCCTTTCTGACCACAATATTATAAAACCAGAAATCAGCCAAAAGAAAAAAATCAGATCATTGCTGTTAAAGAACATGCTACTAAACAATGAATGGGTCTATCAGAAATCAAGGAAGAAATAAAATATTACATGGAAAAAAATCAAAGTGAAAACATGATGGTCCAAAATCTTTGGGATACAGCAAAAGTAGTTCTAAGAAAAAGTTTATGGCAATAAAGGCCTACCTTAAGAAGCAAGAAAAATCTCAAATAAACAACCTAAAGTTAGACCTAAAGGCGCTAGATAAAGAAGAATAAACAAAACCCAAAGCCAGCAAAAGAAAGGAAATAATACAGAAGAGAACAGAAATAAATGATATAGAAACCAAACCAAACCAAACAATGTAACAGATCAATGAAACCAGGAGCTAGTTCATTGAAAAGATGAACCAAATTGATAACCCTCTATCAGACTCATTAAAATAGGTCTCAAATAAACAAAGTTATAAAAGAAAGAGGAGAAATAAAAACCAATACCACAGAAATGCAAACAATTGTGACAGAATATTATTAAAACCTTCATGCCAACAAATTGGACAACTTAAATTCATTCCTAGAAATTTCTACAAATGTATAATCTACCAAAACTAAAGCAGGAAGAAAGAGAAAACTTGAACAGACCAAATACCAACAACGAAATTGAGTAAGTAATCCAAAAAATTGCAAAAAACAAAAGTCCGGGACCAAACAGCTTCACAGGGAAATTCTACCAAACATTTAAAGATGACTCAATGCTTATTCTTCTCAAATTATTCCACAAAATAGAAGAGGAAGAAAAACTTCCAAATTCATTTTATGAGGCCATTATCACCCTGACAGCAAAACCTACAACAAAAAAAGAGAACTACAGGCAAATATTCCTCATGAATAAAGTACAAAAATCTTCAACAAAATATTAGCAAACTAAATCCAACAACACATTAAGAAATCATAAACCACAATAAAGTGGGATTTATTCCCTGGACAAGAGTGATTCATTATTTGCAAAACTATCAACATGACATATCACATCATTAAGATCAAGGATAAAACCATATGATCATTTCAATAGATTCAAGAAAAGCAACTGACAGAGTACAACTCCATTTATGATAAAAAAAAAAAAACCCTCTGCCACGTAGCCCTACAGGGAATATACCTCAGCATAACGAAGGCCGTATACGAAAAACCTAGAGCTAACATCATACTCAGTGGGGAAAAACTGAAAACTTTCCCTCTAATGTTAGAATAAAGGAAAGGATGTTCTTCTCACCACTTGTATTCAACATAGTATTGAAAGTCCTAGCCAAAGCAATTAGACAACACAAAGAAAGAAAAGGGATCCAAATTGGTAAGGAAGAAGTAAAATTGTATTTTCAGATGACATAATACTATATATAGAAAACTAAAAACTCCACCAAAAAACTACTAGAACTGGTAAATGAATTAAGTCAAGTCATAGGATAGAAAACTACTGTATAGAAATTTGTTACATCATTATATGCTAATAATGAAGCAGCAGAAATTAAAATTAAGAAATCATTCCCATTTAGAATTACATCAAAAACAATAAAATATCTAGGAATGAACTTCATGGAAGTGGCAAAAGACCTATACTCTGAAAACTATAGAACACTAATTAAATTCAGTGATGCAAAGAAATGAAAAGATATTCAACCCATGTTTATAGGTTGGAAGAACAAATATTGTTAAAATATCTATACTACCTAAAGTAATCTATATACTTAATGCAATCCCTATCAAAATCCCAATAGTGTTTTTCCTAGAACTAGAACAAACAATCCTAAATTTTGTATGGAGCCACAAAAGCCTTCAAATGGCTAAAGCAAACTTGAAAACAAGCTGGAGGTATCACAATTCCAGATTTAAAGTTATATTACGAAGAAGTAGTAGTTAAAACAGTTTGGTACTGGCATAAAAATAGACACAGAGACCAGTATAATAGAATAGAAACCCCAGAAATAAATCCACAATTATATGGTCAATTAGTCTTGACAAAGCAGGAAAGAATATCCAATGGGAATAAGACAATTTTTTTAAACAAATTGTATTCAGAAAACTGGACAGCTACATGGAAAAGAATGAAACTAAATCAGTTTCTTTTGCCATACACAAAAATAAACTCAAAGTTGATTAAAGACCTAAATGTGAGACCAGGAACCATAAAAATCACAGGCGCTCATCTCTTCGTCATCAGCCATAGCAACATTATTCTAGGTAGGTCTTCCAAGGCAAGGGAAATAAAAGCAAAAAACAAAACAAAACAAACTATTGGGACTACAACAAAATAAAAATATTCTTCTGCACAGCAAAGGAAACAATCAATAAAACTAAGAGGCAACCTATGGAATGGGTGAAGATATTTGCAAATGATATATCTAATAAAGGGTTAGTATCCAAAATGCATAAAGAACTGATAAAACTCGACACAAAAAAAAACAAATAATCCAATTTAAAAATGGGCAGAAGATAGGAACAGAAATTTCTCCAAAAATGACATACAGATGGCCAACAGACACATGAAAAAGTGTTCATCACTCATCATCAGGGAATTACAAATCAAAACCACAATGAAGTATCACCTCACCTCACACCTGTCAGAATGGCTAAAATTAGTATCACAAGAAACAATAAGCGGTGGGAAAGATATGGAGAGAAAAGAACCTTGGTGCACTGTTGGTGGGAATGCAAACTGGTACAGCCACCGTGGAAAATAGTATGGAGGTTCCTCAGAAAGTTCAAAATAGACCTACCCTATAATCTAATCATGGCACTATTGGATATTTACCCAAGAAGTACAAAAACACTATTTCAAAAAGATATATACACTCTTATGTTTACTGCAGCATTATTTATTTATAATAGCCAAACTAAGGAAGCAGCCCAAGTGTGCATCAATAGATGAATGTATAAAGAAGAGTTGGTACACACACGCACGTGCACACACACATGATGGAATAATATGCAACCATAAAAAAGGATGAAATTTTGCCATTTGCAGCGACATGGGTAAAACTAGAGAGCATAATACTGAGCAAAATAAGTCAGAGAAAAACGAATTCCATATTATCTCACTTATGTGTGAAATGTAAGAAACAAAACAAAAAAGCAAAGGAAAAAAGAAAGAGAGAGAGGAACCAAGAAAGCAGACTCATAACTACCGAGAACAAACAGATGGTGACCAGAGGGGAGGTGGGTGGAGAGATGGGTAAAATTGGTGATGGAGATTAGAGAGTATACTTATGATAAAAAAAAAAAAATTTAAATATCTGAAGGCACTTTCTGGTGAAATTCTAATGGCAAACATTACAGACTATAGAAAAAACTATAAACTGATGCTGAGAATATCCGCTCAGATTGGTGAAGCAAAAAACTGAAGATGTGGGATACTTTATATTCTTTTCTATTTTTAGTTTTCTTTACCTTCTCAGTTCTTTTCCTTGAGTTCATCTGTATTCCTTTATATTTTCCCATGCTTTCTCTTTTACTTTCTAATTGCCCTCCTTTCTCCCAAACTCTGGATGTTCTTACCCCAACTTATTTTTCATCTTTTCTCTCCTTTCCCAGAATTCTATCCTTCAACTAATTCAACAGTACATTTCACTTCATTATTTTTGTCTTTCCTACCAGCATTGTAGGACTTCTGTCATTTTATATGCTATCCCAGCAAATGTGCATTCATTTGTCCTTATAGACTGTGTTGTTCACTGTCCTTAGCATTTGTTAGCAAAGGTCTCTCATTAATAATTCTGACTTCACTTGATAACAACAGGTTGATACGCAGTGTGCAGTGACATTTCAAACATATTTAGAAATGATAGCAATTGCAGAAATAAAAACAATTCTCCTCTGCTCATTCTATTTATTTTTCCTTAGACAAAAACCTAACTGAAACAAAGATGATGAGTAACTGAAAAGTCCTTTTTTTTCTTTTTTCTTTTTAAGATTTTATTTATGTATTTATTTGACAGAGAGAGAGAGATCACAAGTTGGCAGAGAGGCAGGCAGGGGGCGGGGAGCAGGCTCCCCACGGAGCAGAGAGCCCGATGCGGGGCTCTATCCCAGGACCATGAGATCATGACCTGATCTGAAGGCAGAGGCTTAACCCACTGAGCCACCCAGGTGCCCCTGTTTTTCTTTTAGTGAACAGAAATGTTAATACAATTCAAGTAAATTTATTTTAGAAAAGCATTTGGAATATTGTAACTATTTCAGTGTTATAATTTTTCAAACATCTTAATTTTTTGAAAAGATAAAAAACATAAATAATATTAAATACAGCATCCCATAATAACTTAAAATATATCCTATAGTAGATCTGACATATTATGATCCATACTGAGATGGTATGTATAAAGGCTTGGTGGCTAACTGCCAGGCCTTATTATGAATCTTGACCATGTCACCTACTATCTATATAACTTTGGATACTTCATTAAGATATTTTTCTTAGGTAAAAATATATGGGCAATAGTACTCTTCTCATAGGCTTGTTGGGACAAGTAACGTGTGTAAAGCATTTAAAACTGTGTCAAATACATGGTAATGACTCACTAAAAGGTTGCCATTATTGTTGCTAACACTTTGATATGCTCAATGTTCATGGAAGACCAAGCCACAGAATGATTTCAGTCTTATCCATGATATTTCTTCTCTCTTTCTATGGATTAAGCATCAATAAAGGCAAACTGATGAATGATATGGTTAATTAAATGAAAGCTAGTCAATTTGCCTCGTCCAGCTTTTTTTTCTTTAAATATCATAAATGTACATGTCATCTTCATGTGGGGACCATGCTAATCTAATCTGTATCATTCCAACTTTAGTCTTTGTGCTGCTGAAGTGGGCATTGTGTAGTCCAATTTTTGTTGATGAATGCTGGTACATCAACAGCAACATAGGAGTCAGATATATTCAACAAAAATCTGTTTCTCAGGGTCTGCAGAATCTGAGAACTTTTTTTCCTCTCAAAGTGGTACTACCTAAAATGTCACGCCACCTCAACATGGGGTCACATATACAACTGTCGTGCTCTGACTTTGCCAACTCTGGGTTGCCAAAATACAAAGAACACTTTAAGATTGATCCACAATTTAATTGAATTTTATTATTTTTTAGTAAAAAAATTGTACTTACTTAGAAGCAATTTTAAGTGAATTTTAAAATCTGATTTATTAGCTTATATGTCACTTAATCCTTTAAAAATAAGGTAGGAATTAGGATAAGGATTAGATAATTTTCCCAAGCTATTTCGTGTCAGTGCTAGAGTTTAAATTCTAGATCCTGACTCATTTTCTGTTATGTTCTACTATTCCAGCTTGATTATGGACTGTTTGACTACAAAATCAGCACAGGTAGAAAATTAAGATCACTAAGGCCTCCAACATTGTATTTTTGAGGATTACGTGACTACATTGTGAAGGAATAGATCTTTAGCTTCCTTAAATAACAATTAATTCTGTCATTCACCAAATATATATATATATATATATATATATATATATTTTTTTTTTTTTTTTTCAAAAATAGTGCTTTGAGGCTGGGCCCTAATAACAACTTTTAATTATTCCACCTGATAGCCAAAACCATCATTAAACTGGACCCAAAGGTGAAAGCATTGTCTGTTAAGTACATTTTAATAAAAGTTTATTTCAAAACATAAGGATTACAAAATGTCCAGTCTACTCAGATGGACAGTTGACACAATTTCTGACCTAGCTCCCTAGTCTCTCTTTTCCCTTCTCCCAAATTCCATCCTCTCTTCTCTCTCTCTGGAAGCCTGTTTTTGGTTCTTTTTTCCTACTCCCCAACCTCCTTAACACCTTCTACTCTCAAGAATGACACTCTTGGGGTGCCTGGGTGGCTCAATTATTAAGCGTCTGCCTTCAGCTCAGGTCATGATCCCAGACTCCTAGGATCGAGCCACACATCAAGATCCCTGCTCAGGAAGCCTGCTTCTTCCTCTCCCACTCCTCCTGCTTGTGTTCCCTCTCTTGCTGTGTCTCTGTCAAATAAACCAAATCTTAAAAAAAAAAAAAAAAAAGAATGACACTCCCGACTTTTCAGATGAAATGTTTTCTCTTCTATTCTTTCCAAACTAAATTCTTCACATCAGCTCTTCAGATATTTATAATTCTTTACTTAGAAATATTATGCTTCCCAGAAGGGTGTGGGGAGGAGAAGAGAGAATTGAGGGTTGGAAGTAAGTGCATCTGTGCACTCACATGGTATAAACTTGACTTGCAGCAATACTTGTTAGCTTCTTCTTCTCTTAAGAGAGTTAAAAAAAAATTTTAAAAATCCTCTCCTTAAGGGTCTGTCCACTCCAGCATTCCTAAGTTGGCTAAATGAAGGAGGTCAAGGGAAGGACAAAAGAGAAAATAAAATTTGTGTATTTTTGCCAAAAATATACTAATGTCTACGGTTTCAAAATGTCTGTCTTCTGTAGACTCATAGCTAATTATTAAAAGAGATGCCATGACAAATACTAGAGGAGGAGGAGGAAATTGATGCATTCATAATAGACAATATAAAATAAATCATGGAGGTGTCAAGGCTAAAACTAAAGGCAGGACTGATGGACAAGAGGTAACTCGCTTATAATAATAATCATAATACCTATAAGTTTTCTCAAAACTGATTTTGAGGAGAGATTTATTCCTTCTAAACTATTCTATACAAGACCTTCAATTTTAACTACTTTTATAACTTGGATTAAAGACTAAGATTTTCCATATCAGAATTTCTCATGTTCCTCATTACCTTCCCTCATTTGAGAGGCTATAAAAAAATTCCATTTTCCCTATTATAGTTAATTTCTCCATGACACAAACTAAAGCTGAATTTTCCAAGCAAGTTCCTAAGTAAAAATAAAGAAAGTAATGAATGTGATGTATTAATTTGGGACATTTCTATTAAGAGTTGCCACTTATTATTTAAAATGTATTACACTCAATCTCACTTCAGTTTTTCTACTTTTTTTCCTCTTCTTTCTCCCCAGCTTTAGTTTATCCATAAAAAAATGTAGATATTTTTATCACCTTTGGTATGATTCACTTACTTAAACATCTCATCTGAAATAAAAATTTTAAATCCTTATTAATGAAAATGAGTTCTCCTTGAGTCAAAATCATAAAGAGATCAGTAGAATAGTATGCCATCATAAAAAGGGTAATATATTTCTGTATCATAGAATGAGGAAAAACTAAAAGTAACTCCCATTTTCTTTCTAGTCATTTTTTTTTCATTTTTGTTCTAGTTTGGACTCTGTCCATGAAATAAAGAAAAGTGGCTATTCTACAGAAAAGCAATATCTCTTTGGAATAGGGGAGAATAATAGGATATGTGCTATCACTGAAAAGAAGGAAAAAATCTATCTGTAAATATATGAAGCAATTTCTGATTGATATTTGTAACTGTGGAAAAAATGCAGAATATACTGCTGGTTGCTAATAAAGGGAAACACACCCACACACATACACACACACACACACAGGTGTCTCTATATTTTTACATCATCTCTAAAAGAGTTGGTAAGTTTTTCCCTCTGGGGAGGGATACTGGATAGCTTCCAGATACGGACAGAAGGAAGAGCTAGTCTTCATTGTATATACCATTGTATTTTTAATCTTCTTATCAAGTGCACATATTTACTATTGAAAAAAATAAGCATTTATATAGAAGATATCTTTTTGCTATGCAGAAAAAGGTTGGCACTCAGTATTACTAAGACCCAATGCTAATTTTATTGCCCAGCTAGATATGGGACAGATCCAAGAGTTTTACAAACTCTCAGAAAGTTTTATTTGTTGTAAGCCCATAAATTTATACTTTTTAAAATACAAGCACTAACATTCCTACGTAATATGTAACCTGAATGAAAAATTGCTTTCATGATGTATTAAGCTATACATCATCAGGGCCAGCTGTCACTCTGATGATGTATTGGTGCAATAAATCTCAAGGTGTGACACATTGAAAAAGTATTACTCAAAAGAGAATGCTCTCCAAGTTAAAAACTGATCTAACATAAAATTCAAAGAGAAAACTATAGAGAAACAATTTATCTGTTGCCAAGAAGTGTTATGCAAGGAAAGATATCTTCTCAGGGCATTTCTGTTTTGAACGTTACAACTTTAGCAGGCTCAGGGGAAATCAAAACAATGTGCCCCTTTTTCCAGTATCCAAAATTGATCCTGGAGATAACGGGTTAAGAGCACACCCAAGGCGACTTCAGAGGAAAAAAGATGTTGCGATGAACATGGAAGTTTTAAAGGTGGTATGGGAAGGGGAAAAGTACCTGGGCGTGGGAAGCAGTTCAGAAGAGGGTGCCTGTATCATTTACGGGAGAATCTGCCCTGAAAGCTAAGAACTGGAAAACTGCAATGGAATACAGAACCCCCGTCAAGGATGCAGGGGAGAACAGGGCAGGATGAAGTAGGACATCACAGGACAATTGAGAAACAGTTTAGAAGATTCTCTCCAGATTAGACACTGACATAGAAGAGGGAATTCCATAGGATGGCTCAGAATTTTGCCATTTATTAATCATTTTACCTTGGAAATTTTGAAATACAGTTCTGGCATTCAAATTAGAGAAATTGGGGATAGAGGTGTAAAATGCTCACTTTCATCCATTACAAGTTACCAAAGAAAGTTTCTGCACAAATTTATCTTTCATTGAGTAATTTAATTAAGCAAATACATAATGTGATCTTTTAGATGTCACCCCACTCACAGGCCAGGGGAACATCTCCCAATTCGTTCATTCATTCATTCATTATTAGACATTGTCCATTGTGTTTCAGGTCCTGTGACCAGCCCTAGGGCAACATAAATGAACACAGCAGAAATAGTAATGCTTTGTTTTTGCTCATGCTTCGTCTCCCTTTTGTATCCTTTATCTAACAACATCCTCTCAATCATTCAATGGTACCTCATGTTTCTTGTGCCCCAGGTCCAATCATCCATGGCCATATGAGCCCAAGATATGATATACCTTTTCTTAGGTTCACTGAACTTTCAGAATTGAATGAGACATTCTAAACTCGTTCAACATTTCAATTTAGAAATAAGAAAATTATGGCCTACAAAGATCAAGTGCCTTACATGTTTGGGGGACATGGTTATCAAGTTATAACCTTAAACCAGGTCTTCTTTAACAAAAATTTGTCCACTTCATCATACCTGCATATTTTCAAGGCTATGCCACTTACTTGGCCTACACTCTCTGTTTGTTTCTTTTATTTTTGCATGTATGACTTATGCTATTCCCAACTAAAGAGGCCATTTTTGAGTCTAAAGACTATGTCTCCTTTGTCTAGGTACACTGTTTCCTTCCAACTCAGGCCCTCACAGTCTTCCTGACAGGGGGATGTGACTGCAAATGTTATTGGACTTTCCTAAATCACTAATTTCCAAGAGAGGAGCAGTACCAAATGGTGCTCTCTGATAGCCCCCATCATACAACTTTCCTTTTTTTTTTTTTAATAAATTGAGAGTCTCTTCTAACATCACATTATGAAAAAGAATTCCATCTATATTTGGAAATGTGGCAAAAAGCACTCAAAGGGAAGGCAGTGAGCTCCAGGGAAAGAACTAGTAGATCAACTATTAAACTGCCCAGTTCTTCCAGATTGATTTCTTTTGATCTAGAAAGAAAAAAAATCCTGGGTATGATTTGAAAATGACACTTAATAAAATGGCCCCTGAAAATCCCAATGCTGAACCTGACTGAAATATTTGAGATAGGAAAGGAAGCCAGTGACCCAGACAGCTCAGTGGCAACAGAGAGAAAGCCTTTGGCTGTAAGGAGTGAACTCCTATAATCAGCTCTCCTTAATGAAATTGAGGATACTGCCACAAATTTCTGCAGGATTATTTTGAAGATATCAACTTAATACAAATATTAATTACTTTTACACATAAGAAACACTTTCCGCTCTTCCCCTCTTCCAGGTTTCCTTTGAAAATCCAATTATATAGAAACGCAGTTTTAATTATAATATTGATTTTACTTATTTGCTAGGAGTGGGACTAATTCAATTAGTTGTAATTATGTGCATAGAGTGGTCGGACTAATCTTTTAGGATGTTGGCCCACTAACTTCATACCGCTTTTCTGCACATCCAAGTCAGAGAGGAACATTCCATCTCTGAAAGGCCTGAAATTGTGCCAACCTTTAAGAAAGGAAAACAAGGAAGATGCAATAGTCTCTTTAAAAACTTGACAGTTTGACAGTGGCTTTTCAGATGCAAAGCTGTGCAAATCAGATTTTATGTAGCCTTTGCAATTAGCAACTGCTGCAGGATTGAAAGAACTTTTATAAGAAGCAAGAGGAAGACTAACAAAACAACTAAAGAAGAAATAATGTTAAGTGACAACAACTATTTTCCTATTAAAAAATCAAAGTAAGATCAAATGAAATTAGTAGCTTTAATAATTTATATAAATAATGTCTTTGAGCAGGGTGTTGTGTAGGAATAAGAGGGGAAATGATAATGTCAAAGTAAACTGTACTAGACTATTAAACAGTCAGAGAAGATTTTACTCAAGGCTCTTGTAATAGGAGAGAGAAGAGAACTTTGATTTCAGTTCTGCTGGAGCAAAAGGCAGAACGGGACAATTTTAGGCCATCTGTATTTGCTAATTCGTTTACCCAAAGAAAGAATAAACTTTCTTATTTCTTCAGGACATGAGATGGTTTTACATCTTGAAGCAAAGTGCCCACCCAACTTGGACTCTTATTCTCCCCACAAAGATTGGGAGAGAGAAGCCTCATCTTCCCTGATGATTGTATTTCAAAAGGATGTCTCCCAAGTCCCTGAGAAAGACAGTCCTGGTCGTTAAGACTGGCAAGAGGCCTTGAAAAAGATTTATGTTTCAGAAGTGTAGAGAAAAAGTTTACAGTGACAAGTTCCTAACGTAAATACTCAAAGAAAAGGGTGGTTAGAGGCCTAGAGTCAAGTGAAGGCTGTCTAAAGTTTTGTCAAACTAAAGGGATCATGAAGACCCTCTTGGTCAGTACCCTTAAAGAACATGAAATGTTTCTTTGAATACAAAAATTCAGGGCCCTTGCATCCAAATGGAAAAAAAAAAAATCATGAAAATACTAACAATGAAGAACTTACTTGTGTGTACCTTAATCTTTACATCTCCTCTATATCTTGAGAAAAGTACAGCGACCTCTGGTGTAAGTTGTTCTGTTTGGAAACCAAAATATCCGTGCAAGTCGCATCTCTGTCACTTACTGGCTCTGAGATTTTAACAAAGTAAAGTCACGTTCTTTCTCTGATCTTATCATCTCCTCCTCAAAATGAAAGACTTATTTCTTATAAATTCATAGAAATTAAATAATTTGACATGCTAGGATGTCATAGCCATTTATATTTTACTTTCACGTTACTTACCTGTACCCTTGCTAAACTCTAATTTAAAAAAGAGATATTATTTAAATTGATTCCATGGATTGTTATCAGTATAAAGTCATTTTCTCATTTAATAATAATAGTTTTGGTCCTGGCTTTTCAGTTAGTACACATCACTTTATTTTACTGGATCTTGCTTCTAGCTCAGTGTTCAATTTTTGTCTTATTCCTGATTTTATGAAAATTTGTCTAGAGTATCACCTTTACTCATTACGTTAGAGTTTGACTTGATACCTATATTACAAGTTTACTATAAAGTTTTTATTATTATTATTATTTTCTGATTTAGAGTTGCTAGTGTAAGGATGGAATCTGAGTTCTTCTTGATTCTGTATCTTGCTCTAAAGGAAAGATTTTTTCCTGACTAGTCTGCAGCACCCTGGGTTTCTTTCCTAAATGATAAAACACTTACCCAAGACACTGCTTTGAGGAATCCTTGGGCTCATCCTTCCTTACGGCCAATTTAGCAACTATGCAAAGTATTAGTCATGAATTGGGGAAGAGACTGGGGACAGGGACAACAGCCCTCTGGGTTTAGAAAAGGCTTTTAGTCAGGGAAGTAGCAATCCAAAATTAGGGGCGTCTGGGTTAAAGGCTCTGCCTTTGGCTCAGGTCATAATCTCAGGGTCCTGGGATTGAGCCTCACCCTGGGCTCTCTGCTCAGCAGGGAGCCTGCTTCCCCCTCTCTCTCTGCCTGCCTCTCTGCCTACTTGTGATCTCTGTTGGCCAAATAAATTAATTAAATCTTAAAAAAAAAAAAAAGAATCCAAAGTTATATGACTAAAGGGCAATTTCCTACCTTCTTTTCTTAGGTAACCATATTTTTTTTCTCCTCAGTAGTTCATTTTCAATTTGAGGAGTGAAAATTCCTATTCAGGTATGGGAAATTACTGACCACTGAAACACTACCTTGGAAATGTTTCCCAAATTTCAGCAATTCAAGGAGAAATGTGGAGGGTGCAAAGCACACATTGCTAACTTTCTCTGTTGAAAACAAACATTCAGCACTTTATATAGATATACATATACATATATTATATATATATTTAACATTTATATAAAGTATTTTAGTGTAACTGTAATTTAGTATTTTTGAGATTTGAGAGTTCTCTGTTGAAGATGAATGAACATTCTGTTTTTCATGTTTCTCTCATCCTTTAATCTGTAACCCCATGGTTTTCTATTTCACACCAAATATGTACACTTCTTCCTTAGCAGAGCTTCCCCAAGATTATTATCAATGCTATTGTGATGTTAAGTCTGTAAGACTAGACTTTCTTACTGTCATTACTCAAAGTGCTGCTGACTGGGCTGTCTAAGGAATGGTAACTCACAAATTACTTCTGTGTCTGAAGATAGAAAAAAATGTTAAGTCAATTTCTTGAATTAATTAAGAGATAACATTGATATAGGAATGGGCTAGTGCCACAAATAATTATCACTTGAAATTACACAGTCAAAAAGGCCAATTAAGGAACCAAATATAGCTAATGAGAAAATTTAATTGATAATTTTTCAAGCTGCTGGCCTGGTTCTGGTATTTTTTTTTTTTCACTATAGTTCAACAACAATAACAACAGCAAAACAACAACAAAAAGCTACAGAGGCTCAGCTGATTTTTATATGAGCACGATCCTTCTGGATCTCAGTTGAAATTTATTTTATCTTTAGCTACATAAATCCATTCCTTATTCCACCACATATGTACGTATTTACTTTACTGTTACTTTTCCCTACTCTTTCAGAATGGTAAAATTCAAAGTAGAAGGGAAATTTCTATACTTTAAACTTCTAGTTAAGAAAAAAAAAATTCTAATTCACCATGAAGTTCTTGTCCATCCAATTATCTTTTTAATAGCATGGCAGGCTATATCCTCTGATGGACCTTCCAAAAGAAAATGGGTACAAATTCTGGTGAAAATCTTGAAATGAACTTTTGAAATTTCATTTCTAAGTAGGCATGTGGTAAGGAAACTTTGAGCCAAAACCAAGATGAGATCAGGGTCCAAGAGAAATAAGAGAATTAATTATTCAACCTAGCTTTCATCATAAGGGCATTTTCCAATGACTTATAACTTTGAGGGTTTTTTTTTTTTTTTAAGATTGAGTTTATTTTTAAAGTGGCACAGAGCACAAATAGGAGATAACCTAGAATTGATCCAGTAAAAGGTGAATAAATAGGAGACAAGGAGATCTAGCTACACAATCTCACTGAGGGAGCTGGGCATAACCCTGCTCTTTCCATACCTGGAGACAGAAGAAGCAAAACATGGAGAAAGAGGAGAAAGAAGAAAGAGGGAAAAGAAGAAATGAGGGAAGAAAAATTGTACATCTCAAAAAAAAAGATCTGTTTTTAGGATTCTGACTCATAATCTAGGCCTTTTAAGGGTTTGCAGCCTGAATTTACATCTGTTGCTTAAACTAAGGTGATTTGAAACGACAAGCTCATTTGAAAGAAGTACAAGATTGAGAGTGCCCCTGGCAGAAGAAAACACAAATCTATTTTGGAGGAATGCACAGTACTTGCCTCCTACCTGGGCAACACTGGTTCACAAGATCAGCATTGTAAATGCTGGCACCAGTTATGATCTGGCAGAAACAAGGCGAAACCACATCAGATCACCAAAGACTTCAGGTATTGGAATTACCTGATTTAGAATGTTTTTTTTTTTTTTAAGATTTTATTTATTTATTTGACAGACAGAGATCACAAGTAGGCAGAGAGGCAGGCAGAGAGAGAGAGGAGGAAGCAGGCTCCCTGCTGAGCAGAGAGCCTGATGCGGGACTTGATCCCAGGACCCTGAGATCATGACCTGAGCCGAAGGCAGCGGCTTAACCCACTGAGCCACCCAGGCGCCCCTGATTTAGAATGTTTAAAAAGAACATTTATTTAAAGAACTTAAAATAGGAAAACGGAAATAAAAAAAGTGGAGAAGGAGGCCATAAAAGTATTCAGCCAGATTCAAAAAATGTCTATACGCTACATCAGGACATGAAAAATGGTATAAATAAAATTATAAACATAGTGTGATGCTGAACAACATATCATAAAGAATCTATAGAAAAAGTAATAACCTGAAAGATCTGAAATAAATATCAAGAATGCAGTGGGACAGAAGAAAATATGTCAAAAAGGAAAGGCATGCTACCTCAAAAGTAATGACTACCAGCTAGTTTTTAAAGATCAGAAAATAGTTAACAGTATCTTTAATGTTACTACAGATATTTAATATCTATCAAGGCCACTGTCAACCCAAAATACTGTACAGAGCAAAAATATATTTCAAAGTGATTTTTCAGATTAAAAAATTGAGAGTTTGTCATATTTGCTCATAAGAGGGATTTCTAATGGATTTAATTTCATTAGAAGAAAATGAAACAGAGAATGAAAATCTGAGATCCAAAATGGAATTATAAATAGAATGATAAAATTTTACATAAATCTACTTACATAAATAGATATGGACTGAATTAATCAAGAAAATTCATGATCCGAGGGTCATGAGATCGAACCCTACGTTGGGCTCCATGCTGAGCCTGGAGGCTGCTCAAGATTCTCTCTCTCTCCCTTTGTACCTCCCTACCCCTGGTGTGTGTGCACTTTCTCTCTCTCTTAAAAAAAAAAGTGCTTTATTAGAGTATTAATTAATATCGCCTTCTCTGTCCCTCCCAAGTGAACCCTTACTGAATACTCAATTCAAATGACATTTTTCTAATGAAGATATCCATCCCAATTTCCCTTGAATTTTTTACTTTGTTCACTTTTGTGTTTGTCCACATTGTTGGTTAATATCACATCTGTCTCCCATGCTAACTGAAGCTCTCCAAGAGGAGGAAAGGAGATTGCAAGCTTTGACCCTGAAGTAGAACTATCCTTCAGGCCACTGGAACTATAGACAGGTTATTTCCTACTCTACCAAAGGCCCTGCAATTGCCTCAAGAATCCCTCTAATAAGGCGCTCTTAATTGTGACTCCAGGATTTAAGCCCATAAAAGAGAAACCCCCAATAAGTCTTTCTATCATTGAGTGTATTAATGATTATGGATGCCCCCTCATGAAGTCTTCTATTAATTCTGCTGCTGTATCTTGATTCCAAGGGGTACAAGTCTAAATTCTTTTCCCCTTTTTCTTCCCCATCCCACTATGATACCACCATTCCCACAGTTGAGCAAATCCACACCACTATAGCTGCCTTCCATTCCTTTGCCTTCTGTATGAATGAAACGAGTTTTAATTTGTTCCATTTTTCTACTGCCAAGTCCAAACCATCATGCTTATCATAATTTACTGGAACTACTGCTAAAACCTCCAACTTCCATCTGTGCCTCTCTATCAACCCTGTTCACAAATTCCTGGAGATATTTTTTTTTTTTAAAGAATATATAAATAAGATCAAGCCTTTGTCTGAAATGTTCTATTTTATCTTCTTACACTGAGAATAAAATTCAATCTCTTTACCTTAACCTGGCTTGGTCTTTGATATCTCCACATTCCCCTTACAGCCTTCTCCTAGTTAATTATGGTTCAGCACCAGAGGTCTTTCCTTGTTCCTCTGTTATACCTCATATTCCCACACGAAGACCTTCCTCTTATTAGTCCCTTTACCTGCTATGCTCTTCCCCTAGCTTGTCACAAAACTGCTTCTTCTCATCCTTCAAATCTCTTTTTAAACGACATCTCCACAAAGATCTTACCTAAATGTCCTTTTCCTTAAAAAATATAAAAATAATAATTTAAAAATAGCCTTTCTTCCCAATTATTCTATTAGCAACTTAAAAAAAATTCTTATTATTCTGCAGCCTGTATTTATTTAAAAAACACATTTAAAAATATATCTTCCCCATAAGACTATAAATTCCAAGGAGCGAAGACACTGTCTTTATTGTATTCAGCATATTACACAGAAAATGTCTCCTATAAATGCCAAATTAATATTTTGAATGAAGGGATTAATGAATTAATGACTGAAACATCTAAGCACAATGCCTGTCACGTAAAAATTTTCAATAAATGGTAGCATGTGCATGTTGAGTACATCTCATTTACTTGGCACAGTGCTAAGCATAGACTGGGCTGTGGTGAGTAGAATAAAATATACATTTGATGAATAGAGGTGGGGCTATAGCAGATGGCCATGTGCTCACCAAATCTCATTTCATTTCCTTCCTGGCACTTAGCTAGAATGCATTTCCCAGTCTCCCATATAATCAGAACTCACCACGTGACTGAGTTCTGGACAATGGAGTGCATATGGAAAGAAATAAAATATGCCATTTCAGGCTGAGCCCATAAAATTCTCTCATTCAGCCCTTCTCTGTTTCTCTTCCTTTATGCCTGAGTAATCAAGATGACTATGAGAATCCAAATGAGAAAAGCCTGCATTCCTGACAACTGCATGGAACAGTCTCCCCTAACCTCTCCCTACCTTGCAGTATGATATGAATGAGAAATATACTTTCATTATATTAAGCCACTGAAATGTGTGATTGTTTTTAGCGCAGGTGACCTACCTTTATATATCCTCACAAAATTATAATCTCGTGGGATTACAGTACAGTGTGATAATGTCTTACCATGTTTTGTGCCTCTTTTAGTTTCAGAATATAATTATTCCAGCAGCAAGGGCTGTATTAGAACTTATAAACTGAAGCCAAACTCACATAATAAAAATTAAATGTCATTTTATAAAATGAGGCCAAATCTCACATGGAAAAGGAAACCACAGAAACACAGGATCATAGAATAGGCTCCCAGAGACTGTTCTCTTTTAACTTGTTAAAACAGTCCTTTTCAGGCTGTTTCTCTTTTTTATGAAATTGTAGTAAGAATCTATTTTATGTCTAAATCTGTTTTATGCAGCTATGCTGCTAAGTGTCACTCTTTCTCTGTCTTTGGCATTACATCCACCGGATTTGCCATTTCTAGGATCTAATCAGTACTTCCACTAATTGCATGAGGTACAATATCAGGATAATGGCAAGTCATCTTGTTTTGGGTCATAAGGCTGCTGGTTACCGGGGCTCTTCAGCAAGACTTTTCATTACTATATAATAGCCTTTAAGTGAGTTTTTAAATTTTATTTTCAAGTATTAATTGGTAGCCCCTTAAGTCAAAGAATTGGAAATGTCAAGAGTGACAGTGGTTATTTTGTTGCTTGTTCACACTCCCTTTCACTACCTGAATATACTCATTATCTGATTATTTCATCTGTTGTTCATTTGGCACCATACAAAATTCTCATCCCACAGCCCTTTCTGTGGTTGGCCCCAGTACAGAAGACACATACGAGAGAGCTCATATTCCTAAAGTTTAATGAGGAAATGGAATTCCCAGAGCATGAAAGTCAAGTTGTAAATTTTCAGAGTCCAGGATAATTATGAAACTAGAGCAACTGTCATCCTCACAAGCTTGGGACTTCTACCTCTTGGTAATGTTTGAGGCCTACCTCATTTTTCTAAAATATTTGAAGATAATCTTATCTTCTGTGATGAACCAATTGATGTTTTCAATCCAAGCAAAGCAAGAGTACTATTTCCTTTTTCTATACACTTCTGTGGTATTCATTTACATCATATTTTTTAAACATGGGGACAATTTTTGACATGGATTTAAATATCCTTGATGTTCCAATTAGCAAAAATTCTTAGATAAAATTTTGCGGTGACACCAAAGACCTTTGTTTTATTCTGTTTGCAAATATAGACATCTGAAAGAACAAAAGTCCTACTTCTCTTTAAATTCACCTTCATGTATAATGTTACTGTACACTTGAGACATGTTCACTTCCATTAGGAAAGGTGTTCAGAGAAAATACCTCAAAATGCCTCACAGGTAAGTTTTTCATTCCAAAAGTAAGAATTGTGTCAGAAGAGAAAACCCACTGAGTTAGAAAACTGAGGGCTTATACTCCAGTTTCCCACACTGGATGATGCTAGGCAAGCCATCTGACCGTCCTATTTTTATTCCCTTACCTGCAAAATGGTTCTTTTAACAACTGTGTGCCATGCCACACTAATAATTATTATCTTAGAAGTGGCCTTTGCAGTTCCCCTGGTATTCAAGAATATCATTATTAATGTCAGAAGTTACATCATAATTTGAAAACAACGTCTGAAATCCAAGGCTCTTGAGAAAACAGGTTCAAGGATGTAAGTGGAAGTTCAGCAGCAGAGCATTTTGGAATCCAGAGATAATGAACAGGTCAAGGCAAGCAGGTTTGCAGGAGGCCCTCCAACAACCTGAGCAGAGGATATCCTCTGAGGACTTTTTTTCTTTTATATTTCATTTATTTATTTGATACAGAGAGAGAAAGAACACAAGCAGGGGGAGTGGGAGAGGGATAAGCAGGCTTCCTGCTGAGCGGGGAGCCAGATGGGGGATTCCATCCCAGGATCCTGGGGTCATGACCTGAGCTGAAGGCAGACGCTTAACAATTGAGCCACCCAGGCGCCCCACCTCTGAGGACTTCTGTAGGAGGCTTCATTTAAACAGGGGACACCGAAGGAACCATTTTGCAATGAGAGGTGTGAATTAGGGGCCCCTGGGTGGCTTGGTGAGTTGAGGGTCCGACTCTTGGTTTTGGCTCAAGTCATGATCTCAGGATTGTGAGATCAGGCCCTGGGTCAGGTGAGATTCTCTCTCTCTCTTCTGCTCCCCCTGCTCACTCATTCTCTGTCTCTCTCACTAAAATACATAAATAAATAAATCTTTAAGAAAGGGAGGGCGTATGAATTAGAACCCTGTTCTGGGTCTCTGAATCATGACATTAGGAAATGTTTACAACAACTGTATTACAACAAACTGTCTTTTTATAAATGGAGGTATGATTGACGTAACACTCTATTAGTTTCTGGCATACACCATAACGATTAGATATTTGTATATATGGCAAAATAGATACCACAAGGAATCTAGTTAAAGTCTGTCACCTCACATAGTTACAGCTTTTTTTTTCCCTTGGGACATGAACTTTTAAATTCTCTCTCAGCAACTTTCAAATATGTAATACAGTGATATTAACTATAGTCCCAGGCTATATATTACATCCCCATAGTCTCATTATTTTATAAATGGAAGTTTGTATCTTTTAATGCCCTTTACCCATTTCACCTACTCAGTTCCAATGCCTCTAGCAACCACCGACTGTTCTAAGTTTGGCCTGTATGTGTGTGTGTGTGTGCGTGCGTGTGTGTGTGTGTGTGTGTGTGTCTTATAAGGAAAAAAGTATTGGTATCTTCAGAAACCTATAACTCTCTATGAGAAATTCAAGTTTTTGAGCTTAAGTAACCATTGACTTTTGGATTTTTGTAAAAAATATAATTTCCAATTTTTAAAATGTCCTTTTTGTTTCCTTGTCATTTAATATTTTATTCTTTGATCCTTTTAAGATAATTTTCAAATTGTTTTACTGTATAATAATGTTAACTGGCCAAGTTTTCATTAATTGAATTTAAAACTTTTAAATGAACTTATGTATTACTGTACTTTTTATCACTATAATCTTTTATTTTGATTGTATTTTATGATTTTATTTATTTATTTATTTATTTGAGAGGGCGCCTGTGCACAAGTGAGAGTTGGGGGAGGAGCAGAGGGAGAGGGAGAGACTCTTAAGCAGACTCCATACCCAGTGCAAGCCTGCCTCAGGGCTTGATCTCATGATCCTGAGATCATGACCTGAGCTGAAGTCAAGAGTCGGACCCAACCAACTGAGATATCCAGGTGTACCTATCATTGTAATTTTTTAGATATTTTGTTCTGTTTTTATTATATTTCAGTTATTTTTACTGAATTTTCTTACCTTTCATTTTTATTTAGTCTTTAGTCTATTTTGTTGTACCTTAGTTATCATTTAACCTGACTTATTTTTTTTTATTATTGCATCCCATTATTTAACATTTAAAAGCATGTTTCTGTTGTTGACATTTTGCCTTATATTTTTACATGACTTTTACATGTATTGCATCTAGGTCAAAAATTGCTTTTATTTTTTTGAGAGAGAGAGTGTGTGTATGTGTGTGTGTTTGTGTGGCTGTGTGTGCGTTGATAGTAAGGAAAATATTTACTTTTGTTTGCTTGTTGTTCATCTCAGTTTTAGCAAAGGGTCCCAACAGCATATTTTTTAGGAAATTATTATTCTATCTATTAGATCCAGGGAGTCTCATTACTTTTGGAAATTCACCAGGAGAGGCCATTTAACTACTATAAAGGCCAACCCCCAACTTCCTGTTCCTGCAAATGGACTGAAAGAACTATTTCTGCACACTGATGCTGTAAATTGAGATATCAGAGGTTCTATTTGGTTGTATGAAAGGAAGGCAACTTTGGAGACTGGGCCTTAGAAACTAAAGACAGTTTTTTAAAAGAAGTTACTTTACCTAAAATGTTAGCCCTCACCTAGCTACTTCAACTAGGGGTATTTAAGGTATAAGTGGACACTTGGGGCACAGGACCATGAATTGTCGTGATTGCCTTTGTTAGGCTAAAGACAACATCCTAATCTGTACTTTTGAGTTCTGAGGGAACTTATTTCATTCTTTGTGGATTCTATAGTTAGAATTTCTGAGTTCATTTTGGAGTTTTACTGTTTCATGCTCTATTTTGATTTTGTTTTTGTGAGTGGGGTAGGAGTCTAATTTCATTCTTTTCCAATATGGATATCCAGTTTTTCTAACACCAATTATTGAAATGACTATCCTCTCCCTATTGAGTGTTCTTGTATCCCCTGTCAAATATTAGTTGATCAGATATATGTATGGGTTTATTTCTCTGCTCTCAATTCTGTCCCATTTGTCTTTGTGTCAGTTTTGATTAATATAGCTCTATAATGGAGTTTGAAATCAAGAAGTGTGATAATCTCCAGTTTTGTTTTTTCTCAAGATAGCGTTAGCTATTCAGAATCCATATTAAAGAGTGAAAGATTTCTTTCAACCGTCATTCAGATATTATGCAATAAACATTTACTGACTACTAGAAAATCCAACCAAATAAGAGAGCAATGTGATAGGTACAATGAATATAATGCAATATAACTCAATGTAGTTTTTTATTATAAAGGGATACCAGCAAAAGAGAAGGAAGATTTTTTAAAATGGAAACATTGAAGCAGTTTTTCAACCTTGAGAATGTTTAAGAGATAGTCTCTGGTCATGGGTGCCTGGAGACTTCATCCCTAATAATGAGAGGACAACTGAACTCAGATATGAAATTTATCTGTCATTAAGACCTGATAGGCAGAACTAATGTTTCAAAACCCTGTATTTGGGAAATAAGGTTTAGAAAAGGCTCCTGGCATGTATGGAAGAAGTTAACAATACCAAAATAAGTATGTTCTTAAATTGCTGAGTGTTGAGTTTACGGTTTTGTTTCTCCATGAGAGAATCCCCATTGTTCTCTGTCCCCTGTACTATGAACTAGTGAGTTAAAATTGATGAACACTCTATTGGTGGTCCTTTCAGGGGTCCTTTGGGATTACAGAATAAGGAATGGCTAGCCTCTCAGTTTACATGAATTAAGCAGATTATGAAATTATCCTGAGACTCTCTCTGTTTCTATTCAAATGACTCTTCTAACCTACCTCATAAAGTAGTGAGGGAAAAAAATTACACACAAAATGCACACCAGGCAGAGAGTAGCTACAACACTTATATTATCTTCATTGCTCTATGTTTTAATAATAATTAGGAAAAGATACCTAATATATGTGATGTTCTGCTCAAAATCTTCATCAATGTTTGCCTACTGAGAAGAGCATGCCTCAAATCTTTAGCCTGGCATTCAGACCTATCCCCAGTTTGACCCAAATCTACTTCCTCATCTTTATTTTCCCCCAATAAACACATTCTCATGTATATTTTGGAATTCTCCCCTAGGATGCATCTTTTCAAATAAATAAATAAATAAATATGGGGGAGTGCAGAAAACAAAATTTTTGTACATCCAGAATCCATTCATTCTCCTTCTGATGAATGAATCTAGCATTTTTCTCTATGGTCCACTTTTCCTCACCATCCTCAGCACTTGTATCTGAAGCTAGATTATCTCCATGCCTACCTCATATGTGGTATATGTGAACTAAGACTCCCCAATCATTTTATCATATTTCTCTGACCAAAATAATTACTTTAGAGATACAAAGGAGATCACAGTCAGAACCAGTGAGAAATAATGAGATCTTTTTGCTATTTTTTGTGGGAAATACTCTAGCTATTCTTTCTGGGAATGGAAAGGAAAGCATGGAGCCCTGGTGTCATAAGGTAATAGCTTATTCAAACTTGTCCAATGAAGAAGGGGAGTTAAACTAGGGGGAAAACTGGATTTTGATAAAAAAGTTTTTTAAGCCCCCATTCCAGTGTTACTAGAGAAAAAATGAGGCATTTTAAACATTTTGAGTTTACTTAAGTATTTGGTAGGCTATTCATTCACAGTGTTTGATTTTGGTTGGTTTTGTAGGCCACTACGGAATTACAATCATCTGTTTAATGGCCTCCTTGTTTGATTAATACTGTAAAAATCTACCTTTGAATTGTTTATTTAAGTGGGCCAATACTCCTGTCTTTTCTTTTTTTCTGCTTAGGCAAGCTTGGATCTTTTTTTCAGGCACTCAAATATCCTCAACTGATACTTCTCCATGGATACAAAAACTGGAAATTTTATGTTTATGTCCTCAATAGGAAATTTACATCATTTTGGAATATGAGCTATTTATTAAAAGTGAACTAAGAACATAATACAATTTATAAGCCCAATAAGGAGTTGTGACAATATTGTCAAAGATATTTCAGGAAAAGATTTGAGTTGGGCCAGAAAGGACAGTAAGATTTAAGCTAAAATAGCTAAATATTAAAAGTGAGCTGATGGAAATTTAAATCTGCCTTCATATGTTTCAATCACTATTGATGAAGTTCTAGAGCCTAGGTGAGGTTTGGTGGGCTGAGGTCCGGAGCCGATGACCAAGAAAGAATTCTTGAGACATCTTTGGTGCAAAATGGTGGTTTATTAAAGCACGGGGACAGGACCCGTGGGCAGGAAGAGCTGCTGCCCCGGGTTGTGAGGGATGGCAGGTTATGTACCCTGCTGTTGGGGGAAGGTGAGGGGAAGGGAGGTTCCAGTGGAGTTTTCATATGCTAAAGAGGGCCTACAAGGTGCCAGGATGTTCCAGGTCTGCCGGAGGCCTTGCCCTTGCGGCTGGATCAATGTTTTCTTTAGACCAGCCATTAACATTAAGATAGTTGGGAGACTTTTTGGTGGGGTGTCCCAATCCTGCTATCAATCGTCTTTGTTAGTGAGATTTAGGACATTTGTAAACCAAGGGAGACTCCTGTCCAGCAGGATTGTGAGCTCTGCAAGTTAACTATTTGCTTATTGTTCATGGCAGTCAGGGCTCCCTGAGGGATGCTACACTTATGGAGGGGAAAGGGTGAAGAGGGGGTGCAAGGCACCAGCTTTTGCTTTGTCCTCAGCCAGCCTCCTGCTCCCTCATCACTATAACTTACTTAAAAAACTTGGCATACTTTGTTTCTGTATTGAAGCATTTAGCAATTTCAAAGATTATATTCAGTCTGGCACTATGAAAAAAGATGTTTTCCGTGGGCTTTTAATATGGTGTTACTTTTATATTTGACATCTGATTACAGGAGTTATGATCATATCATTTGGATAAATATTTATGTTTACCATAGGGTTTTAAATGGAATGCTGCCTTAAAAAAAAATCCATAAAGTTAGCCAATCAACAAGACAAATGGTCTGCAGCTGTTTTGTTAACTCCTATTAACACTCTAGCCTTACCCAACCGCCTTCATCTATCCTTCTGTTTTCAAAGGAGCTCTTAATTACTTCCATCCCCATTTCAGTTGTAAATGCTTCTTTATTGCCATTCTTTCATTAGAATAAATCCTCCAACCTATTCAAGGACCTGACACTTCACCACTGATTTACAAGTGATTCAATTTTATTAATCAGATGTTTGCCCTCGCTTTGGGGTATCTGTACTGGCATGGCTGGTAATTGTTGATCAAAGGCTCTTTCTTCCTTTCTATTTCTTGGAAAATATACAGGTACATGTTCAGCATTTTATTTCAGGAAGTCTGAAATTAAAAAGAACTAAGGAAAATAGAAAATCTTGTAATTGTCTTGAAAAGAGTGAGTATTTCATGCTGTTGGCTGAGCAGGCTCTAGTTGCAGTGGGGATAATGTGACCTATACAAGATTTATCTGAAATTTTCCATTAGAAATTCTTTCTTTATAGATTCCAGACTATTTCTGAATTCACTATCAGAGGACCAAATCATAATACCATGGCCTAATATTCTAAAAGCAAAATTAAGCAACATGCAGGAGGTTTCTTGCATGTTAAACATTAAACAACTTGGTGGTTGTTTTTTTTTTTGTTTTGTTTTTAAGATTTTATTTATTTATTTGACAGACAGAGGTCACAAGTAGGCAGAGAGGCAGGCAGAGAGAGAGGAGGAAGCAGGCTCCCTGCTGAGCAGAGAACCCGATGCGGGGCTCCATCCCAGGACCCTGGGATCATGACCTGAGCCGAAGGCAGAGGCTTTAACCCACTGAGCCACCCAAGTGCTCCTGGTGGTTGGTTTTTACTATATCTTCTCATATTGAGAAAATTCCTCTTTAACATAAATTCCTCTTTAACATATATTTAAGAGACACTAAAGATTATACATAAACACACACACGCAGATAAATTACACACACTATATATTCATGAATTATATCTGTATTATCCAGTCTTCCTTTATGACGTCACTATGTGGAACTTTCCAGTTAATAGTTATTATTGACCATAGACTGAAGTCCTTCGGACCTTAGACTGTAAATGGTCTAGTTATAAAACATGAAACCTTTGTGGATGCATTGCTAAAAGCAGTCTTTAAATAATCTCCTGTTAAATAGTAATCCTTGTCTAACATTTACATGTGAACTGCCACATTTTAGTTAAATGCTTTGCATTAAGTGTGCATTGCTGTTTTCTTCATTTGACATTGTAAGTTTTCCATGAATAATTTCTATTTATAGTAGAGATACCATATTGCATGGAATCCACAATCCTTTTCAATAGTTTCATTTTTTATTTCACAAACTGCTTTAAATATTTCAATCCTAATTTTAATTTCAAATAAATGGCTGTCCTTGTGTAATAGTCTATTTCCTCCTTTTCTCATTACTGTATTAGTTTCTTATTACTACAAACTGTAGCAAATTACTACAAACTCAGTGGCTTAAAAACAATACAATTTTTATTTTCTTACCATTCCGGGGGTCAGAAGTTCAATAGTGGATGCCAAGCTGCTTTTTCTTAAAGCCTAAAAGGGGGAATCTGTGTCCTTGCTTTTTCAGCATCTGGAATCCCCCTGCATTCCTCATGGGGCTCATGACCCCTTCCTTCGTCTTATGTTGATAGTATAGTATCACCAAATCTTCCTCTCGCTTTGAAATCTTGTTCTGTCACCACATCTAATTCTCTATCTCTGACCCTCCTGTTCCCTCTCATAAGGACTCATGATTTCATTGGACCCAACTAGGTAATTCAGGATTATCTCCCTATTGCAAGGTCTTTAAGTTAATCACATCTGCAAAATCCTTTTTGTAAGGTAACATTCACAGGTTTCAGGGATTAGGACATGGACAGCTGTGGGAAACTATTATTCTCTTACCACAATTATATGTCACTGTGTTCTTTGTATTCATAATCTTTTTTTCTATGATTCTTTAAAAGATTTTGTTTATTTATTTGACAGCGAGAGAAGGACCCAAACAGTGGGGAGAGGAAGCTCCCCACTGAGCAGGGAGTCTGATGCTGGGCTCTATCCAAGGACCTGGGATCATGACCTGAGCCAAAGGCAGAATGTTTAACTACTGAGACACCCACGTGCTCCTTTCCTATGATTTTTTTAAACCCAAGAAAATCTCATCATTTTTCAAATCTTCCATAAATAAAGCTTTTCAATAATTGTATTATAGCCTTTTGAGTTGCAGAGGATGAGAATTTAGTTCCATTTATGCATTGTATCTCAACTTGAAAAATGTTGAATACTAGCAGTTAGAGTGTTATTCTTTTTTCTACTTTTAGTAAACAATTTTCTATTATCTGGGATTTGTTTGATTTCTGATTATCGTTGACCTTCAAACACTACGGGGTTGACTATGCAGGTCCTCAATAAATTTTTTTCAATAAATATAGTACAGTACTATAAATGTATTTTCCTTTTGGTTTTCTTAATAGCATTTTTTCAGCTTACTTTATTGTAAGACTACAGCTTATAATACATATAATATACAAAATATGTGTTAATCTACAGTTTATGTTATCTATAAGCTTCTGATCAACAGTAGGCTATTAGTAGTTACGTTTTTAGGGAGTCAAAAGTTATATGTAGATATTCAACTATGTGGGAGTGTCAGGACCCCCAACACACCCAACATGCATTCAAGGGTCATCTACTTTGCTACCTAATATGAACCAGTCAATAAGTCACTTAGCATGTTGCTTAGTATGAACTGAGAGTTCATATTGGTTTATATCATGTGTATGAACAGAGCAGATGTATTTCCCAGAAATGTATCTATAAAGTTTAACTTAGGTTTAATTCTACTTTTCCTGTGCATTGGCTCATCTTAGCTACAACAGGCATCAAATGTAAAAATTTAAGGAAATTTTCAATCATTTCTTGTCTATAGAACTGTTTCAGTTTCTATATCTTTGCCCTTGCCGTACATGTAAACAGATCTTTCTCTGGGCCCAATCTAAAACTTTTTACCTCTACCTATACAAAGATTAGGCAACCAAAATTGTTGATCTTGGTAAGATGTAATGTCCTTCACTGTATGGAATCATCACTTATGGTTTGAGGCTGGTAGAGTACTATAGCCAAATCTAAGGCTTATACTCATAATGTGTCCACAAAGAAACCCTCCAAAACATACATTCAGTTAGATCAGCTAGTCTCACCTCCAAAACACAGAATATATAATCTGTCCATTCCCTTTCATCTTCACTATCATGTCTTTTGTCCAAGGACTACATGTTTCACCTGTACCATTGTAGTTGCCAATTCTTTTGTCCTTCTCATGCATTTGTCTGATCTATTGTGTTAGGAAAGTAAGGAAATGCAAAAGCAATCATTGGAATGCCCAGGTCATGTAAAATGCAAATTACTGGCATAGTCTTCAGAACCCTGCATGAATTACTCTCTGCCTAGCTTTCCTCCCTTACCTCTTACCATTTCTATATTGCACTGCAGTCACACTGGCCTGGCTGTCTGTTGGCTCTGTACCCAATAAACTTTTCTCCATAAAAGAGATTTGTCACTGTTTCTACTTGCCTTAAGTTCTCTTCCCCAAAGTCTTCCCATTGCTGACTTTTTCTTGTCCTTCAGGCCACAGCTTAAATGGAAACTTCTTACAGAAGATTTCTCTGACTATCCTCCCTAAATTGGAGCCTCCCTAACATTATCTGTGTTTTACTTATATATTTCCAGACTCTTCCTTAAAATAGTAAGTCTGTGGCATTAAAAACTTTCTTATTATTTTTTGTATCCCTAGCACCTTGCACAGTATTTTACGCCTAATAGACAACCAGTCTGTATCTGGCAAAAATATGAATTAATAAATGAATAAATTATGAAAAGAGATGAGTTCACCTGATTCCTCTCATCACTGGTTTTTGACTCATTCCAAAATAACAAATCTTATAGATGCAAAGCAATGCTGGAGAAAGAGACAGGGAAGATATAAAATCAAAGAGAATGCCCCACAAAGCAGAAAAAAAGTGATTTCCAAATACTTCACCCGCTAGTTATGACATTGCAACTGGAGAAAACTCCTATGCAAATTCAGTCATGCAAGCCCCATTTAGCTCAGGAAAATGTGTAGAAATTGATTGAGTGAGCAGCTGGTGATATTGTAGTCAGGCTCTCTGGAAGTTAATTGGGAAGCGTTGTGAAAAACCCTGACATTGTACATGTAGCTATACTGACTTCCATTGTGCCCTAGACGCTCATCACACACGGTTGCTCTCTACTATTACAGAATAACTGGATGCCTCTGAGTCCCTGATGACTCTCATCAGTAGCCTGCTAAGAAAACGGAGGAGGAGCCAGTGATGAGCTGGATTTTGAACTTTTTATAATTGGAATGAAAAGCTCCTAATGTTGTGAGTTTTTACTCCCTTCATGAACTGTTTTTATTCTCCTATAGACGAAGACAAACCATTTCTTCCGAGGTCTGTTTCGATATTGTTTTCATGGAAAATCTAGCATTGAAATGAAGTTACTTTCTTTTCCAGGTGCTTGTATTTATTATCTGTTTCAGTTAGTTATTGTCATGAAACCAACACCCCAAATTATTTCTCATAAGTCTGCAGTTCAACCAGACAGTGCTCTAGAACAGACTTGCTCCTGTGTCTTTGATGAGCTGATGGGTTAGCTGGTGATCTTGGCCTCATCTGGAGTAACATGGCTATTCTCCATGTGTTTCTCAGATCTTTGGTGTCTGTTGTATCCTAGCCATTGTGCTCTGTCCTGGGAATAAAAAGGTCAATAAAACTCTTTGATGTTGAACAATTTAGGATCTGAAAGAAGAATGATGATACGTAGACAAATACTGCATTTAAATACCTTTGGTACTATGAGAGAAATTTGTGCTGTATAGAAAGAACATCAGAAACAAAATACTCAATCCTGAATAGAGTGGGAAGGAGGGAACAGGAGGGACTTGGTGATACATGTTTCTTAAATCAAGTTTTAAAATATGAGAAACATTTTGCCAGGTTTCCAAGCTAGGAAACAAGATTCCAGGCAGGAAGCATGCAAAAGCATAGATGTGTGAGACATACAATATTTCACTGGGCCTGGTAGACGTACAGTAGAATGCAGTAGTGCGAGATAAGACCAAAGAAGTAGATGGGTGCTGTGGGGCTTTATATGCCAGGCTCAGATTGAATCTTGCCTTTACACTAAAATAACAACAACAACAACAACAATAAATCACATGCAATATATACTATGTTTTTGCTATGTGCTGCATACTCTCACTTAATGTTCGATAGACCTCTACAACTAGAATACTACTATTTATCCTCATTTTAAGATGTGGCTATCAAGGGTAGAGACTCTAAATAAGCTTGCACATAAATCAAATAAGTACCAAATAGGATTCAGTCCCATATCAGTTGGCCCGAATTCTTAAACCACTAGGCTATACGCCTATCAGGGAGAAGATAATGGATGGGTTTAAGTTGGAAAAAAAACATGATCAGCTTTTCATTTTATAAAAATTTTGCTTGCAGCCCTATAAAGGAGATAAAAGATTGAACACAGAGGAAGATATGGAAATAGTTCTGATTAGAAATAATGAAGATTTAAAGTTACAGATTAGCAGTGAGGATAGAACAAAGGAAATGGACCCATGATCTGCCAAGAGGATTTGGTAACATAATGCGCAGATATGAAGAGAAAGAAAGCTAAAATGATTCCCAGATTTCTGACCTAATTGACTGAACAGATGGTGATAGCAAAGGTGCTGTATAGCTTAGGATAAGAGCCTAGATTCTGGAAAGGATTACCTACCTGAGTTTAGACCCCCAATCTGCCACTTACCTAAGTGGCTAAGTGCTTCCATTTCTTCATATGCAAAGTGGGATGGCACCTACCCTAGTAAGTTGTTATAAGGACTAAATGAATTAATGGATTAAAATGCTCATCAGGTATCCGATAGATACACAGTTAACTCTCAAGTGATATTTAATACTACTCACTGAGAAAAGAACAGGGATTTGGGGAAAGTTGGTTAAGTAGAGTTTGAGACATTTTTAGCATGAGGTTCCATTGAATCAATGAGTCTGTAAAGTTCAGGAGAAAGATCCATGCTGAGAAGATATGTGGAGAATCAGCATTGAGACAGTTATTCAAGTTCTATATGGTCATGATAACATGGGAAATCAGGCAATCATAAGAGAAAAGCACCAATGGTGGTGAGAAGACCAAAATGCTGATAATAATTAAAGGAAAAGGGAGAATAGCTAAAAAAGAAAAGCTTTTGAAGTAATTTCGTACAACACACAATCACCTGTTACAAAGGTTAAGTAAGATATGAATGTCTGGTAGGCATTTCTAACCTAACATGCCTGAAGGGGGATTTCATTATTTTTTCCAGCCATTTGTCAATTTCAGTAGCTGGCACTACCATTTATCCTGGGGTAAGACCCAAAATCATGGCCTTACATGATACAATTACAATACAAACAATTACAATTACAATACAAGCAATTAAGTCTTGCTCTTTTTCGCCACCTATACCACTCATCCCTAGTCAATAAACACACACACACACACACACACATACACACACCCCTTCTTTTCTATTACTGAGAAAATAATATTAAATAAAATGGGAAGTTTCATACATGATAAACCCCCAACATAAGCTGCTTGCAGGGCTTCATAGCATAGAAAAGGGTGTTAGACTAGTAATAGGCATAACAGGAAATATTTACTGAATCTAATAAGCCAATTCATCATGATGAGGAGATGTAAAATCTCTATAGGCTGATTTTGACAATATCGTGTTTTGTATTCTCACCACCAAGCTAAATGATTCTGGGGTGGGGAGGTGGGGAGATACTTTCGATATACTCAACAAGTTTCTTAAGCATTTCAATTAATTATATTTGTGTTCATATTTTATTAAGGACATTTTCTGTCACTTAATTCATCTATTTAAAGTTTAAAATTATTTATATATTTGTTTCCCCTAAAGAGCTAAAGTTTCTACTTTCTAATAAAGTGAGTTATGCATCTTACATAAGTTTTCCATTTCATTCTGGCTTTCTGAAACCTTAGAGATAAGCATCAATCCCATTACCTGTGTTGACCTTTTTGGAAATCTCTTAACTTGGTTCTGATGTTATGTATTTTACTAATTTGTTAATTATGACTTTATTATAAGCTAGCTCAAATTCCTTGCAGATGAGGTAAGTTATAAGCAAATAAATTTTAGGTAAAGAAATAAACATCCAAGAAAATGTCTTACCTGAGCCAAAGTTGAGACACACACTGATGGACAAAGAAGTGACAAGTCCACAGTGGTCCTCTCTGCTCCAGGCAGACAGTGATTCTGAAACTGGTATGGAATGCTTAAGGACACCTAATAAAAAACAGAAAACAAAACAATAAAAGGATTTTGTTTAATGCCCAGGAGTCCAATGGGAAAAAGCCTGTAATACTATAAACAGGATGACTGGTATATGTATCGGATATGTTATGTCTCCCCAAAGAAGCCAGATTATGTAGGAAAGACACTTGGACCTCTAAGGACACCCCTGGCTAAATTGGGAAGTAACCTTGTGTGGTGGACTAGTCCTAGCAGCTCAGCCTTGGAGGTCCCAGGGACAAGGGGATTCTAAGTCAGATATGAGGCTATATTTGAAGCCATTTCATCTCAGTCCCCAAGGAACACTTATGTGACCTGGGAAGAAGAGAGGTATATGATACAATTAAAGATCTGTGTCACTGGTCACTAAACCTTCTACTGTAGGACCTCCTTTCAAAGACACTGAATACCATAATAAAAAGCCATTTCCCTGCAGGCTGTAAGAGGAATGAACACTGGAGAAAGGAATGAGGTAGTACAGCAAACTAGGATGTGTTAGAAGTAAGAATAAATGTCTCCCTCTGGGAAATCCCAAGAGACACATGCTAGGTCAGTGTCTCTGAAGTCTTACAATTTAACATAGGGGTAATAAGTTAGTAGAATAATCAAGAGAGTTTAAATAACTCAGAAACAGTTCAAGCTTATGGAAACATCCTGGAAATACCTAGTAAAACCTTATAAAAATCTGAGTTATTCTTCATTTCTTATATACTCATTATCTCACAGCAACCCAGTATTTCTGCTCTCATAACAAAGGATTCTAGTATTCATCACTAATGATCTCCTATTACCTAATCTAATGGATCCAGTTTTCATTATTCTATGCAATTTGACAAATACTTATGGAATTATTACTAAATTCCAGAAAGTGTTCTGGGTACATGTAATATAATAAATAATATTCCACTGGAAAGGGTAGAGAGGCAAAAGTTTAAAATCATTTCTCAGTGTTTTTTTGTTTTTTAAATTAGTAGATTTAGGTTTCCAAATCTGCATCAGAAAAATGGGTGAGGTTTCTATGGTATTTTGCTAGGGGACTTGAATATAAGTTAATTCTACCACAAACATACTCATCCCTCTCTGTAGAATTCTCAATGGAGGTAAATGGTGTAAGTACAAATTCAAATGAAAAGTGAGAAATAAATTGCTATTTTTTTCTCTCTTTATAATCTTTATTATAAAGATTTCTAATAAATATACTAAAGTATATGACCTGTGCTCAAAACATTAAGTTAAGCCTTCTGTTCCTAAGTCAGATCTTCTCATAAATCAAATTCCAAGGATTCAACCAATGAGCATTATCTAAATTTAGAGGTAAACATTGTCAAAACTAAGGATGTACTATATTCTGCATATGTTGATAGGTGGTTCTCACTTTGTCATAGCACACATCTTGTAGGACATTCTCCTCAGTTATTCTGGGGTTATTAGACATCCTCCCAAGTTTTCTCTCTAATAGGCAAGTACACAGTGCTTTTGTTTGGCCTATTGTGTTCCACCATTTAACATAAAAGCAAATAAGGAAATCTCTAAGCACATCATTTATAAAGTGATGTCAACTTTTCAGGATTCTACCATAATCCATAACACATCACTTATTGTGGAATGACATTTTTTGGTTCCAAATATGATTTGGGGGGTATTTTCTAATTTAAAATGTCATGAAAAACTTTAGAAAATAAAGATCAGTGGTGACAGATGCCCAATAAACCTTTACCCAGAGATAATTTCAATTAATATTCTGAAACATGTTACAATTTAATACATATTTTTAATACATATTTTCCATTTAAATAAAAATCACATCGGAAATACTTCTTTTCTAACATATCCTTTTCATATAATAAAATCTCATGGGTATCTTTCTGTGGTAGTTAATATTTTTCTACATTATTTTTGAGATTATTTACCTAGGATATTCAATTTATATCACAAGTGACCTATTATTGACTTTCACATTGTTTTTTTATATTATCACTATTACAGATAATGATACGATCTGTAGTCTTTTGAAAAGATCTTTTTATACACTTATTATTTGTTCTTTAGGATAAATACATGAAGTAAAGTTATTGTGCCCAAAGGTTCATGTATTTTTAAGTGTGTTGATAAACACTATCAAGATGTGTCCACAGAAGTAAGTCCCCAAGAAAAATATGAAAGTGTTCATTTTTTAAGCTTTCTCAAGTCCTAAATATTGCAATACATTACTTTCTTTACAGTTTGATTGCTCACTGACATATCTGTGTTTGTTAATGGAGTTGCAATTAGCCTTATAGGTTGGCCATTGGAATGTTTATGACAAATCACATTACCATTTCAAAGAAAATAAAAGACTTCAGAGTATAGAACCCCATCTATTGCTCTATTTAACTTCAGGAAAAGAGAAAGTAGAAGTTCTTGGCATAGCAACATTTCTGTAGGCACTAAATCATCTGTTCTTTAATAGAATGATAATAGCTAGTAGATGAATCCAACCAAAGTTAGCCTAGACAATAGGGAAAAATTATTAATTTCATTTAAACAATCTTCATGAGCCACAGAAATACTAGAAGGAAAGGCTGAAATACCAGCATATGTCATCTCTCATCTCTTCTTCTCTCTGCCCATTAGTTTTTATCCTCTAGACCTTAAACCTGGAGTTAAGAGAGACATTATTTTGACTTATAAACTTAGGAATTATTCTCTTTCGAAGTTTTAAAAAAAAATCTAGGAAAAGACTGTGAATGGTCTATCTGGGTCATATTTTTATAAAGAGAATTAGGATGCTCTAATTGGCAGCTTTTATTACATTGTTGTATTGGGGAGATTATATCTTCCCAAAGGAAAAAAAAAATACATTATTTCCAGAAAAAAGAAAAAGCTGGTTAGACAACTAGTATGTGATTACTATATATTAATCATATCCATTTTCAAAGCCTATGTTCTCAAGATCTTAACAAAGAGTATTCCAATGATCTCTTGCATGTTTTACATCTAGATATGAGAGAAAGATGACCACTTGTTTGAACATGATTTTCTGTCATGTTTGGCCTCAACCTCTGTTTACTAGAAAGCAACTGGGCAGTTCATCCTGTTACATGTTGGAGACCTAATGGCAGAATTTTGCAGAAAGTTCAGGAAGAAAGCATTTCCCTTACTCATCTACCCCAAGGTAGTAATGAGAGATTCACCAACCAAGTAGATCTGACTCAGAATAATATGTTTAGTTTCAATGGAAAGACAGACCTCATTGAAAAAAATCCATATGTGTGCCTATTAGGTCTGTCCTGATTGCCACCACTGGTTGGCAATGAGAACTGGTATCACCACAGTACAGGTTTTACATGAGTTCACAGCTGTATGTCGATGTAGTGCTAGGTTTCACTTATAAAGGCATAAAAAAATATAGGACTGTATAATCTATTCCATTTTCAAACCTTTTAAAGGTTGATATTAACTCAAATTTATTGCTAAGAGAGGAGTTAATCCTCTCCACATGAACCATGGATATGTACCTAGTTGATTTAACTTTCTAAGAATCAAGATAAAATTGGAGTTTTATACAAGGAAGAGTTAGTTACATGGGCTATACCCAATAATTGCTCACTAAAAGAACTATAGAGTGCTTTTGCACAATACATGTGTCAGATTTTCTTGTGGCCATCATCAATCTTTAACTAATTGAACTGCATGTAATTTTTGTCCTAAAGTTCCCTTACAACTATGTTTATATGAGTTCCCCATGTCTGCTCACAGATGACTCAAAAGTTAAATACTCTGCTAAAATGTAGAAATAATTAAGGGGCAAGCACTATTCAAGTACTCTTGGTAAGTCTTTCACAAAGAAATAAAATAATTTTCCAAAAAATTAAAAATGAAAT
Source organism: Mustela putorius furo (assembly GCF_011764305.1). Taxonomy (NCBI): domain Eukaryota; kingdom Metazoa; phylum Chordata; class Mammalia; order Carnivora; family Mustelidae; genus Mustela; species Mustela putorius. The sequence goes on from NW_025421375.1 coordinate 12,078,065, forward strand.
GAAATATAGAGATCATGAGTACAGAGGTCCAATGTTTCAATTCTTGGTCTAAAGGTTATAGTTCAACTCCAATACAGATGAGTAATGATGCATTATCATTATCCTTTGAAGGTCACTGGAAAGAAGTCAACAATTTGATGCTAGCTTCCAGGAAAAAAATGTCACAGAGGTCTTTTCTTCATCAGTTGAAACAGCCTAATTCACATAGGAAATAACTTTTATGGAAATCAAGACCAAAGTCCTATAGATCAAATTAGAGACAAGAGTAGAAAAAAAAAAACAACAAACAGTGCTCAAGTTCCCATTGTCTCCTTACATGAAGAAGGATAATTTTACTTGATCTGTTAGTAATATACAACCCAAGATGGAAGATATTTAATTTATTCTATATATGTTATCTATTTATAATAACCATCTAATATTTCAAAGATATATTCCTTAATTTAAAATAATAATAAATGCAGTACATTATAAAAGTGTGATTCTTTGGAAATAATTCAGTTGAAAACCACCTCTATTCAGTCATCAATGGAGAAATGAATCATGCTAGAAGATTCAATACTACAGAATTTATCAGGAGTTTAGGCTCATGACTAGATAAACAGATGAAAAGAATTTTTGATTTTTAAATTTGGAACTATGTAAACAATTAAGAATAACCAAACTGTTATAATAATTTATCAAACTATAATTTACATACATTTATAACTAATTACAATATATTTAATGCAAATCAATTCCTATTCATTTGCCAACCTCACCATATTAAGGATTAGTTGAATACTGGCAAATATGGCAAAATACCAATTCTAAGTGTTACCTACTTAGCCTCATAGGAATCAGTCCCCTTTTTCTGTTTGTAGTAATAATTTTTGAAACATACCGAATCCAGGGGTTTTCAAATTCTGTTGGAATGTACTTCGAATGACTTTCAAATATGAGACTCATTTTGCCTTAAAAACTCTTGATGGTGTTCCAATCCTGCTACATGTAATCTTACTCTAATTATCTATGAGCCATAAATTATTAGTTTATCATTCAATATATTTGAGCAGCTATTATGTGTCAGTCATTTTCTTTGAAATATTTAATCTATGGTGAGAGACAAAAAGAAAGTATGTATGTGTGTAAATACTATGGGAGAAAAAGAAAGGAGTGACTGTATTTGAAAATTTGGGAAATGACAAAAGGTGAAGTAAAATGTATGGGGAGAGGAGTAAAAAATGGGTTCAAACTTAAACCACCATCAAGTTAATATACACTTCTATAGACAGGAAATGTTATATACAAGCCAAATGGTAAACAGAAATCAAAACCAGTAATAGATATGCAAACAATAAAGAGAAAGGAATCCAGGTATACTGCTGAAGAAAGTCAACTAATCATGAGAGAACAAAGAAAAGAACAGAGAAGAACTATAAAAACTATAAGCAAATGAAACAGCAATAAGTGCATATCTATCAATTATTACTTTGAATATAAATAGATTAACCTCTCCAATTAAAAGACACAGTGACAAAATGGATAAAAAACAAGACTGTTCAATGTGCTGCCTACAAGAGGATCATTTCAGACCTAAAGACACATGCAGATTAAAAGTGAGAGGATGGATAAGTGTTTATCATGAAAATGGATGTCAAAAGAAAGCTGGAATAGCAACCCTTATATTGGACAAAATAGATTTTAAAATAGACTATAACAAGAGACAAAGAAGGGCACTATATAATCATAAGGGGAACAATCCAATAAGAAGATACAACTGTAAATATTTATGTGTCTGATATGGGAGCACCACATACATAAGGCAGCTAATAACATAAAGGAAAAAATTGGTAGTAACATAATAGTAGGAGACTTTAACACACCACTTCCATCAATGGACAGATCATCCAAACAGAAAATCAACAATGAAACAGTGACTTGAATGACACACTGGACCAGATCAATCTAACATATATTCTGAATACTCCATCCTAAAATAGCTAAATATATATTCTTGCCAAATGCACATAGAATATTCTTCAGAACAGATCACACATTAGGCCACAAAACAAGTCTGAACAAATTCAAAAAGATCAATGTCATAACATGTATCTTTTCTGACCACAACCATGCAAGCACAAGAAAAAAATCTGGAGAGAGCACTTGCATGGAGATAAATAACACTCTACTAAACAATGAATAGGTAAACCAAGAAGCCAAAGAAGAAATTAAAAAATACAGGGAGACAAATAGAAACTAAACACAATGTTTCAAGAGTACAGTTTACAGCAATATAGGAGAACCTCAAGAATTTTTTAAAATCTCAAATAAATAACCTAACCTTACACCTAAAGGAGTTAGAAAAAGAATATACAACCCAAAACCATTAGAAAGAAGGTAACAAAGACTAAAGCAGAAATAAATTAAAGAGAAACTAAAACAACAACAACAACAAACTATAGACCATATCAATGAAACCAGGAGCTAGTTCTTTGAAAAGATCAGCAAAAGTGATAAACCTTTAGCCAAACTCATCAAGAAAAACAGAGACGGTGAGCACCCAAGTAAAATCACAAATGAAAGAGGAGAAAAAAAACACAGAAATACAAAGAAATGAAATAAGAGAATATGAAAAATTACATGCCAATAAACTGGACAACTAGAAGAAATGGACACATTTCTAGAAACATACAACCACCCAAAACTGAATCAGTAAGAAATAGAAGATTGGAACAGACTGATTACCAGCAACGAAATTGAATCAGTAATCAAAAAACTCTTAATAAACAAAAGTCCAGGAACAGATGCCTTCATAAATTCTACCACATATTTAGAGTTGATAACTATTCTTCTCAAAAATATTGAAAAAGAGAGAGAGAGAAGAGGAACGAAAGCTTCCAAATTCATTCTATGAAGCCTGCATTGCCCTGATAACAAAACCAGGTAAAGATACTACAGAGAGAGAGAGAGAAAACTACAGGCCAGTATCCCTGAGGAACATAGGGGCAAAAATACTCAACAAAATATTAGCAAACTGAATACAACAATATATTTAAAAAAATCATTCACCACCATCAAGTGGGATTTTTTTTTTTAATTTATTTATTTGACAGAGAGAAATCACAAGTAGACAGAGAGGCAGCCAGAGAGAGGGGAAGGGAAGCAGGCCCCACCTGCTGAGCAGAGAGCCCGATGCGGGACTCGATCCCAAGACCCTGAGATCATGACCTGAGCCGAAAGCAGAGGCTTAACCCACTGAGCCACCCAGGCACCCCCATCAAGTGGGATTTAATCCCTAGATGCAAGGGTGGTTCAATATTCTCAAACCAATCAACATAATATATAACAACAGGAGAAATGATAATAAAAGCTATATGATTCTTTCATAGATGCAATAGATACAAAAGAAGAATTTGACAAAGCATAACATACAGTCATGATAAAACCCCTCAATAAAAGTAATAAAGTATCTTTACATACAACATAATAAAGCCCATACATGAAAATTATGAGAGACCTCGTACCTATTAGAATGGCTAAATCAAAAAGACAGGGGGTGCCTTGGTGGCTCAGTAGTTAAACACCTGCCTTTGGCTCGGGTCATGATCAAGGATCCTGAGATTGAGCTACACATCAGGCTCCCTGCTCAGTGGGAAGCCTACTTCTCCCTCTCTAGCTCGCCCTGCTTGTGTTTGTTCCCTCTCTCACTGTGTGTGTGTATGTGTGTGTGTGTATCTAGTTCATTAATTATTTAATTAATCAATCAGTCTTTTTAAAAAAAAATCAAAAACACAAGAAATATCAAGCATTGGAGAGGATGTGAAGAAATCAGAACACTTTTGCACTGTTGGTGGGAATGCAAACTCGTGTAGCCACTGTGGAATACAGTATGGAGGTTTCTCAAAAAATTAAAAATAAAACTACTCTATGATCCAATATCCAAATATCCAGGTATTTACTCAAAGAATACAAAAACAGTAATCTAAAGGGATTTTTGCATCCCTATATTTATTTTAGCCTTATGGAAGTAGCCCCGGTATCTGTAGATAGATGAGTGTGGATAAGGAAGAAGAGATACATATATATATCTCTTCATTCTTTTTATGGCTGCATAATGTTCCATTATATCTATATATAGATATAATCTTGCTATTTGCAGCAACATGGATGGAGCTAGTGAGTATAATGCTAAGCGAAATAAGTCAGATAAAGGCCAATACCATATAACGTCATTCATAGAATTTAAGAAACAAAGCAAATAAATAAAGGAAAAATAAAGAGACCAACCAAAAACCAGACTCTTAGAAAAACAAATAGATGGTTACCAAGGAGGAAATGGGTGGGGGAATGGATGAAATAGGTATAGGGAATCAAGAGTACACATACCTTGACAGGAATTGATTAATGTGTAGAATTGCTAAATCCTTATACTGCACAACTGAAACTAACACTGTATGTTGACTATACTGGGATTAAAATAAAAACAAATAATAAAGCAAGGAAATAGAAAAATAACAAAAATGCTACAACTATTCCAGCAGCAACACTCTATTCAAAATCCTTAATTTGTTCATCTTTCACTGTGTGGTTCTTACACAGCATTAACTTGAATGAAAGAAATGAAGGAAAATCAGTGCTTATGGGTAATATCTTTGAAGGTTGAAAAATTAGTACCTAAACTTCAAAATTTTACACATATCATATATATTATATAAGTAAATATATAAGATATATATATATGTAGATCTTATTGACTAAATCTGACAAAATATCACTTTTTAAAATGTGCATAATACCAGTAGTTTTGTATAACTTGTATGTAGCTGAAGACCTTTTGTTTAAAAAAAAAACACCTGGGTGGCTCAATGGGTTAAGCCTGTGCCTTCAGCTCAGGTCATGATCCCAGAGTCCTGGGATCGAGCCCCGCATCGGGCTCTCTGCTCGGCAGGGAGCCTGCTTCTCCTCCACCCACCTTTCTGCCTACTTGTGATCTCTGTCTGTCAAATAAATAAATAAAACCTTTAAAATAAAATAAAATAAAATAAAGTGTTACTAAGTGAGGAAGGCCAATGGATTTTGTTTACTTTTCTTTTTTTGCTTTTGTTTTCTTTTAAAGTCCATATTGTACATAATACTATTTTGTGAGGTAAATTTGGGCCATTATACTTACTGAATTATTTTAATATTTTGCCAATATATTCCATTTAATTCATTCTTTACTTGCACTTTAAAAAAAATCTCACAGACACAATTCTGTATCATTGGTTCCTTTTATAATGATGTTCAAGTTCATCCTTAAGTACGGAAAGATACTGTTGATGATGATGAATGTGGTTTTAGCTTGTTTCACATACCAGTTTAATATTTTTATATCTAGTAAATACTTTTTAAAATATGAAGTCACTATATAAAAAAAAGTATTACACTAAAATTAATTTGCACATAACTCCCATCCTCTACTCACACAAAATGCAGGATTTAATGAGACCAGGTAATATACAGCTGAATTCGTTTCTACATTAGTAGATGTACTAAAATCGTTTCTACATTAGTACAAGTAGCCCTTTATAAGCTAAGAATTCAATTCCCCTAGCTCCCTGGTATATGACTTTTTAACATTTCCTATTAATTTTAATGAAAATGATTAAAAGTAATATTCACCAAATGTTTTGGAAATTTTCCAATCTATGTTAATACTTAATTGAAATGTGCCTAAGGCACTTAACATATATTAGCCTTACACTGATGGTTGTTTGGTTTTGCATAGGACTAAGAAAAATTGTAAATAACAGCAATGCCTTTGGGCAGGGAGATTGGAAATTACAAACCTAAGGTTAATGAAAATGACCTTTCTGCACAAATGTTACTGTCAGAGGTAAAAAGAATGAGGTATGTGTTAGTTATGAAAAATAAACAAAAAAGCACGCTCTCATATCTCATTCTTATTTTGTAATTTCTTGACCTTTTACTTCTCTTACTATGTAGGGTACACTTCTGTATCAAATTTTGTTCTAATTTGTAGTATTCCATTTTTTTCTAATTTATCTGCTTTTAAGTTGAAAATATTTATTTTGTTGATAACATGATGGAAAGTGTCCTTTTAGGGGCATCTGGTGGCTCAGTTGTTAAGCATCTGCCTGTGGCTCAGGTCGTGGTCCCAGGGTCCTGGGATTGAGCCCAGCATCAGGCTCCCTGATCAGCGGGAAGCCTGCTTCTCCCTCTCCAACTACCCGTGCTGTGTTCCCTCTCTTGCTGTGTTTCTCTCTGTCAAATAAACAAATAAAAAATCTTAAAAAAAAAAAAAAAAGGAAAAAGAAAAGTGTCCTTTTAGGTATATATAAAATAAGTCCATCTGTGAGGTTTTTCCTACAAAAATTTATAAAAGATGAGATGGAATGACTTTATGTTTAATGAAAGAAAATAAAAGAAACATTGGGACATTTAAATGTAGAAAATTCTCTTGGATCCATCCAACAGACATTCAGTTTACTACAGTGCTTTGTGGGTAGAATATTGTGCTGTGACATGACAAATTAAAACAACACAAGAGAAAAAGTTACAAAAAATAGTGTCTACCCATAATCTCATAGTTAAATTGGGTAAATATGACATATGCACAGAAGCCATTAAAGAATCAGCTAAAATATTTTAAAAATAGCAAAAACTAAGTATTTTAAATTAGAGACAAACTTTGTTCCTGACTTTTCCTTTATACTTAAGGAAAAAAAAAATGTCTTAACCACTCTCTTTAAGTTTAACAAATTAACAAAAATGGTATTATGGAAATAAAAGCACAAGAATTCTGCAAGATTTCTTTACTTAATTATCACAAAGAGTTTTCTACCCAAAGATTAAAAGTCACCAAACTCTACTGTTATTATCATAGACATGAGTTGCTTACTAATTCCAATGGAAGCATTAGAAATTTTTCTCTCAAAGATACTAAACACACATTTAATTAGAAATGTTTGGGTTCACTTGAGAAATCAGAGCTCTTGTTAGCAAATCTTTTGTGCAAAGAAAAACTGTGGTTACAACAGAATATAAAATCATGTACAAGGCACTTGAGAAAGGATGTACAAAGATAAATGAAATTAAAAAGAAGTACATATGTTCTGGACTCCTCTTTTCTGAAGTAACCATAAACGACATGGACATAGGTATACAAATAAATGAAAAGTTATTTACAATCAATAATTCAATCAGTCAGTGGAAACTAAGGGTAGGAGTGGCAATATTTGTACATAGCAAATATCTACTTCCAGCTCAACCACATTCATTCATTCACAAAACATTTCTTGATCCTCCTACAGCATTATGCATTTAAGACTGACCATCCTTAAATCCTCTGTCCTCTCAGGGTTCTGTTTCTGAGAACACTGTTCTAGTTGTCTACTACTACTCTGATTCCTCTTACTCGCTTTCCTCCTTGTCTTTGTTTCCTCTCAGTTCATGATTGTAGACCATCCTTAAGTTCTCTGGATCCTTGTGTTATTCCCTAGTATTCTGTCTATAACCCATTATGTGCTATCATAAAGCTTCAATTACCAACTCTCCTTGGATGGGTCAAATTTCTGTATTGTCAGCACAGAATTCTCTCTCTAACTTTCAATCTGAATATTTCCCTCCCTTCTTCCCTGGGGCCTTTGACCTCTCTACTTGGACATACCACATCTTTGGCAAGCCTCTCTCAAACCCTCTCCCTGTAAGAGTTCTATACTACCCACTGTGTGTTCTTGTGCCTAAATGTTACCTGATTTCCTCTTCTGTCCCATCACTCCTCCTTAGAGGCTTAGGTTTGATGCCTCTTTTTTAAATGCCCAATTCTACCTCCCAAGCAGAAGTAAAGATCTAGTTCCTCAAACTTCCACAAAATAAGACTGCATTATGGCTGATGGTCTTCTACTAAAATTTGCTTTTCATTTTCAAGTTTCTATTCATGATATCCATCCCCTGATCCTTCAATATTAAAAACTTTGAAAAGCTTGATTTTTCTTTCTTATCTTCACATTTAATTAGTGATAAAAACTGTAACTTCTCTCTAGCAAAAGCTCCTAGTCTGATACCTTATTTTAGAATTTCTGATCCCTCTTCTCAAGCAGAAGTAGTCTCTTCTTTCCTCTAAACTCCAGCCAGCAAATTAGTTGTTGTTATTTGTGTTCAAATATTTTGTTTGTTTTGGTTCTTCTTAAGATTTATTTATTTGAGAGAAAGAGTGAGAGAGAGAGAGCATGCACAAGTAGGGGGAGGGGCAGAGGGAGAAGGAGAATCAGGCTCTCCACTGAGCAAGGAGACTGGTATGGAAGTCAATGCCAGGACCCCAGGACCATGACCTGAGCCAAAGGCAGACGTTTAACCGACTGAGACACGAAGGGGTCCCTGTGTTCAAATATTTTATCCTCAATTATGATTATACTGGAGATAACAATAGTGTCTTCTTCATTTCAGTATCTGCCACAATGAAACCACACAGTAAATGATAAATTCTTTATTTTTTTTTATTTATTTTTATTTTTCTCACCATAGCACATACCCTCCCCAATGTCCCTCACCTAGCCACCCCATGCCTCCACCCCCCCTCCACTCCAGCAACCCTTAGTTTGTTTCCTGAGATTAAAAGTCTTTTATGGTTTATCGCCCTCTCTGGTTTCATCTTGTTTATTTTTTTAAAAGATTATTCTTTTATTCTCTGTACCTACACTAGTCTACCTAGAATACTAACCCCTTAACAAGAGGTATCCCACGTCTTTAGTATTCTAGTCAATTCTGCCCCACTTTAATTTTAATTTTATAGATTTTATTATGATCTTCTTACTTTCACAACCACCATCATCACTATCACCATAATCATAATCATCATTATCACTATCAAGCTATCATTGCTTCAGATTTCCCTGATCAAAGAATTTTCATACACTTATTTATTAGAGAGGACGCCATAACATTTTTTAATAAATTATTAATTTTCCAGAGGATGAGGAATAACCTGAAGTACTAGGAAAGACATAATAATAAAAGTGTTCCCTGACTATAAGAAGTTTACATTTTATAACAATTAAACAATAAATAATACATGTGAGTTTTCAACTACGGTTTGGTGACCCGTGTCTTAAATTTGAGTATTTCTTTATCCATACTCTTTGAGGTATCTAAGATTTTTTCCTTTAAAATTTTCTTTTTAACCAGTGACTGAAGCTGAAGGTATGCTAATACAGGTGTAATAATGTGAGGAAAGTGCACAAATCTCCCTCTAAACTATTTAAATTTTTTACTCCCAAATATCTCCACTGAGCCTGTAATAGTAAAAGGTTTTTCACATAATAATATTTTATTTCAAGAATATCAGGCTTTCTGAGATGCCCAGGAATTAAAAGGAAAGAAATTCCAATTCTCAAGAGAAAAGCCCATGACTATGTAGAAATAGTATCTCCTAAGTAGGCCAATGCTATTCAGCAAAACATTAATAAGATTTAAGAAATTATTTTCTTTATTTCTGTAGGTTTGATGGATGTATCCTAGAGTTGCCATCCTGAAGATGTATCTCATTGCCCTATAAGGATAGGGGACTTCTAATTTTCCTTTCTCCTCTGTGATATTTATATTCAAAACCTCAAACTTTTTTTTTTTACCCTTTATTTCATCACGATAAATGTCAACAACCAATTTTTCATCCTATGCAACCATAAGGTCTAGGAGGAAAGCAACACAATGCAACTTGAAAAAGTAACCTGAATTACCACCCTAGTGACTGAAAAGGAGGAAAAAAAAAAAGAAAAGAAAATACACCACAAATTTTTTTTTTAAAAAAATGAAAGAAAGGTTCTTACATAACTGCTATGAAAAAGATACTAGGTTAGATAATGAAATGTGTTACCTATTTTAATCATTGTAGTTTAGAGAGATGGGTGTTATTACTTTCTATTTATATCCAAGGAAATGAAAATCAAAGATCTTAAAAAGATGGGACTGAGATTCAGTCCAAGTTTAGTGTTTAATCCTTGAAGCCTTCAGTAACCAAAGCAAAACAAATCAAAGCTAACTGAAAAAATTAAAAAACCCTTTCATGCAGTTAATGCACAATATAAAGATATCCTGGAGAGTTTTAACTTCTTTGCAAAGTTTGGGTTGGTTAAACATGTAAAATGGGACGTTTAATTTGATGACCAAATCTATTGCTTCCAAAACAGAAATATGAAGCTATTTCTTAGTAAAAAGATGTTCATTGAGTACACAAAATCTATATAGTAACAGATGTTTGCAGCTCAGTAGTTAGCCATGCAATCTGGCTTACAAGGGGGTGTCTAAAATCTCATGATATAGGATGAATTGAGAAATGCAAATGTCAGTTTATTATTGTATCAGTCATTAGAGCAAATATAGCCTTGGGGAGGATGCAGACTGATGCTCCAAAGTTTTTTTCTCTCTCCTCTCTCTCTTTCTCTCTCTCTCCCTCTTTTGTGCTTAAGAACTAAGAGAATCCTTTACTATGATCACTCTTGTTCCAAATTTATGCCCAATATATAAAATAAAGACTCCTTCACCTATCATAATTCACTGACCTATGCCTTTAAATATTCAGGTCTCATCAAAAACATTCCCCAAACCAATGACTTAGCAAAAGCATACACTGAGACCTTGAAATAAACAACAGGATAGGAAATCTTTTAGAAACATGCTACAAACTATCTTGGCTCAGCATCAGTGAAAATGGTAATTTTTATGACAACATAAATATAATGTTAATTATTCCATGGTATTCAGCCTAAATTCTATTTGTACCATGTCAGTGAATTTTAAATCCAGTTTAAAAGATGAAAAAAATGGCTTTTGTTTATACATGAAACAGTGACCATCATGTCTGCTGACCAAATCAAATCATTTCAAGCTGTAAGGTCAGGGGGTCCTGACAGAGTTGGAGTCAGATACCCCTCAGTTAAAAATTCATATGCTCAAATCAAATACCTAATACTTTTTCTTGACCCTGAAATGCTAAATAAATAAGGTCAGAAGAATTTAAAGAAAACATAGTAACGGTGAACTATGCTGTCATTTTTAATATGTTTTACACAGAAGCTGAGTCATTAGGTTCTGAAATTTTATTCACTTATAATTTATTTTAGAATCTACTTAATTAATATTCATAAGTATCCCTTACTGTCCTTTGTTTCTAAAATTAATACAATTCTAAAACTGGCACTCTTATGTTTGGTTAAGAGCTTAAATCTATGTTATTTTAACTTATGCAAAATCAACTGGAGGACTAAGGATAATTATCCAAATAAATCAACCAAAAATAAAGTTTTGCACCACTTGTATATAATACATAATGAAAAAGATGTTTTATACCCAAATTTTACAAGTGATACTTTCAGTTCTTTACAAGGGTGTTCTAAAAACTAGGCATGGTCCTTGGACTTAGGGAGTACTTATAGCAGGCAAAATAATGGATCCCAAGGATGTGCATGTTTTACTCTCTGCAACCTGTAAATATATTGTATGGTGAGAGGAAATTAAGGTGGCTAGTAAAATGACCTTAAAATAAGGAGACTCTGACGAACAGATAAGGAGATTTTTCTGGCCCAATGTAATCAGAAACGTTTTTATAAGTGAAAAAGAAAAACGGGAGAGTGAATGTCAGAGTGACACAGCCTAAGAAAGGCTGCACTGGCCAGCAGGTTCTTGCTGTCTTTAAAGGTGGAAGGGCACCTTGATTCAAGGAATGGCACTGCTTCCAAACACTGGAAAAGTCAAGAAAACAGCTTCTCTACCAGAGCCTCCAAAAGAAACATACCCCTTCTCCCACCTTGATGTTAGCTGCTAAGATGTTTTGTAATTCTAACATCTAGAAATCTACTAAGATAACAAACATGTGTTATTTTAAGCGACCAAGTCTTTGGAAATTTGTTATAGCAGTAATGAAAATGAATACAGATATTCTTACAAATATATTACTAATAACTCCTAGATGAATTATTGGTAGCAAATTTCTAATACCTAATACAGTGCCTGGTACATTGCTAAAGTCAAATCACATTTGACTGAGAGCAAGATTCAATTTCAGTAATAGGTAAGTAATCAGACAGATACAATATTCAGTTCACATTAAAATCCCTGATATAAACCACATGTATAAATTTGGTTTTTGAAGGAGTTTGGAAGACTAGAAAGACTTTAGCCTCAATTTTGCCACTTTTTTTTTTTCCTGTAGAGGCAGCAAAATTCACATGCAAATAAGAGAAAAATACGGTGTTGTGCCATGTACAATGACATGTATATAACAATGCTGAACCAAATCTACCAAAATATCACCAAAGTACTCAAGGCCAAAACTAATTTTATGAGAAATAAACCAGAACATTATTTTAGAAAGCATCTCAGAACTATAAAAGTAGAAATGGAATTCAGAATCTCCATTTTTAGCAGAGGCCAACTAAAAACTGATGATAATTAGTAATACCAACTAACCTCAACATCTGTCTTATCTATATCTGTATAATAAAAAAATATTTTATGACTTAATTGTAAGGCAAATTCCTACTCTCAAAAGGACAGTTACCTATCATAGCCAATACTACTATGAAAATAATAACTTGATAAAAGAAAATTCATACTTATTAGTTTGTGATAATGTATAGACAGCTTTATTTTGCTACGCCCAAATCTTTTTTTTTTTTTTTTAAGATTTATTTATTTGAGAGAAAGTGTGGGGGAGGGAGGGAGTGGCAGAGAGAGAGGGAGAGAGAATCTTAAGCAGACTCCTTGCTGAGCATCGAGTCCAATGAGGGGCTCAATCTCACTGCCCTGAGATCATCACCTGAGCTGAAATCAAGAGTCAGTCTCTTAACTGACTGAGCCACTCAGGTGCCCCTATCTCCCATTTTTTTTTTTTAAAGATTTTATTTATTTAAGAGAGAGAGTGAGAGCAGGAGAGAGAGAGAGCACAAGCAGGGGGAGTGGCAAGGAGAGTGGGGGAAGCCGACTCTCCACTGAGCAGAGAACCCAATACAGGACTCGATCCTGGGACCCTGGGGATCATGACCTGAGCCAAAGACAGAGGCTTAACCAACTGAGGCACCCAGGTGCCCCCAAATCTTCTTAATGAAAGAAAATAATGCACTGGAGAAAGAAAAAAAAATTCATTAAGTTCATTTAGTCTACTCCTCTCCAATAGTAATGGACAGATTTCACACAGGGAACTACTACCTGCTATCCTTTTTTACAACCAACAAAGCACAATTGAAAGTGATGTATTACACATGGGAGAAAGGAAAGAGGGGACAAATGTCTAGTTGAAACGAAATGAGATTTGATTAGGAAGACCAGAATGCATCTTGGGTGTCCTGTTTGCTTCAGACACCAGAACAACAACAAAAAAGACACCAGAAAAATGGACATATAAACCTCCTACCCTACTTTAAATTATGGGAAAGTGTTGTTTGCTTGTTTGTTTTCTAGATTTACACAAACCTGGTTCAAATTAGAGACTGGCTAGGGAGTCGAATTTGTTTTTTCTCTGGAGTCCCTCAAGGTCAAATGGGTCAAATATAGTACTTGCTAGAATTCCCCAAATAAATAAGAAAACTTTGCCTTCATTTATTCTAGGTCTCTTCAATACCCACAAAATGTCATTATTTCTGGGGAAAGGTCAAACTACCTTAAGAGAATCTAAATCCATTATAATAAGTTAGACTGATGAAACTGAGGGAGTATCTAACATATTCTGGGCAAATATAAACAGGGGATACTTTAAGAGAAAATGATAAATCCATACCTCAAAATAACAATTACCATTGACCATGCGTCAAGACAATGGGACTGGAAATGAGCATCTCATGATGAAGCAGTGCTTGTTAAAGGTTATTTATTTATTTATTTATTTGTAGGAGAGAGCAGAAGTATGGAGAGCTGCAGACAGAACAGGCAGAGAGAGAAGCAGGCTCCCTGCTGAGCAAAGAGCCCAATGTGGGACTCGACCCCAGGACCCTGGGATCATGACCTGAGCTGAAGGCAGATGCTTAACCAACTCAGCCACCCAGGCATCCCAAAGAAGTGTTTGTTATATTTCAGTTCTTAAACTGACTAATAACTTAAGAAATTCAGTTTTTAACTGAGTAATAACTTCATAGGTTCAGTTTTACTATTATTACCATTACTATTATATCTTTCAAATATATATTAACCTCCTTCCATGCATCAAATTCGAGGAAATAAGAGCCAAATTACATCTACTCACAACAAATTTGCATTTTAATAATTAAAAATGAAAAGTCCAACATGAGAGGGATGGGGAAATAAACATTAAATACCTGAGAACCACCCCTTCCATGAAGAAACTCCTCATATGCTGCTTTCCAAAATGTTACTGCCACTGTTGCCATTGCCCACAGACTCCCTGCTGAGCAGGAAGCCCAACCTGGGGCTCGATCTGAGAACCCTGGGCTCATGACCTGAGCTGAAAGCAGTTGTTTAACTGGCTGAGCCACCCAAGACACCCCTGGACATACCATACATGATAGAAAAAGCTTTTTAGAAAGCCCTCAACACTAAAAGAGAGTAAAGTTACAAAGGGATTGTTCCAAAACAGATTGAAACTGAACATCTAAAAATTTTACCTAATTATCAGCTGTTAAAGGACAAATTCATAAATTCATAATACCAATTAAACAAATAGAAAAGTATGAACTATTGTCAAAGATAAAATTAAGGTTTTTGTGTCTTTATACTAGTATTTTTTTTTTAAGATTTTATTTATTTATTTGAGATCGAGCGAGCGAACATGAGCAGGGGGAGGGTCAGAACAAGTAGACTCCCTGCTGAGTGTGGGGCTTGACAGGGGTCCCAAGGGGTGGGGCACAATGCCAGGACCTGAGACCATGATTGAGCCCAAGTCAGATGCTTAATCAACTGAGCCACCCAGGCGCTCCTTGAAAGTACTATTTCTAAACTCTCCCCATAACCGCTGATCTTTAAAGATTCATCAATGTCCTCAAGATAAAAATTCTAGTGCTCGCTTAAATTCCAACAGCTAAAGAATGACCACTCTAGCCCATAAGTTATAATTCAGCCTGAAACTGTCACATAAAAATGGGATTACCTTAAAAATAAATTGCCAGAACATATGATAATCACAATTCAAGTACCTATCTTCATGTTTGTCCTCTGATATCAGATTTTCTGTAGTTCTGAGGAAATAAACTAGATGCATTTATCTGGCCTACCCCAGTTGTGATATGTTTTTACATCTTTTATGCGGGTGAACAGGAATAGAGTCTGTGTTTGGTTTCTACATAAACATTATTTCAGGGAAACATAAATGTTAGCCTCTTTTATTTTAAACCCCAGCCTGCTGTTGTACAGATAATCTCTTAGCTATCCTCCACAACTGCTCTAAATCCTGGGAACTCAAAAAATAAAGACAATGTGACTCAAGTGATAGTTCGGTGTATCATCTGGCCTACACAACCCACTCATCAACCCCACAGTGTAAGAAGTGACATACATTGATCAGACATCTGGGCTGGAGATAATCTTCCATCATTTAGAATTGCAGAGACAGCCACACATTTACTCGGAAGGAAAATGTAGAATCCAATCTTGGAAACGGGTTCAGACAACTTCTCTTTCTTTGAGTCAACTCCTTTATTCCTTTTTTTATAAGAAAATCTCCTCCTTTCGTCGTGGCTGATGACCTTGCTTTACACTTCGTTGAGAAAATTTAAGATAAAGAAAGGGATGCCTTCAGAGCTCCTTCAACAAACCCGCCATCCACCTGTCTCTCGTCAGGTACCACCTGCTTTTTTTTCTTCTGACGAGGAATGAAGTGTCCCTACTTCCTTTTAAGATCATTCTTTCCCTGTCAGTTGAGGCTCCCATCCTCTCATTCCTGTCTACTCCAGTGGAGGATATATAGACTCTTTATTCATCGGCTCGAGGGCTACCAATCTGCTTCTCTGTTGTATCATCCCCATTGTGAAAAAAACAAAAACGAAACACCACACACACAAAACCCACAAAAAAACCCCAAAACTTTATCTTAATCCTGTATCAACTCAATTACCATTTACTCTTGTTGTTGTTGCTGCTCCTTAAGTACAAAAGTCTTGAAAAAGTTGTTAACTAATTGTGCCTCCAGGACCCACACTTCCACCTCCCCATCAGCTTCTTAATCTGCACTACGGAGACCACTCCTGTCAGCGTCAACCTGAGCCTCAAGGGTGACTCACGTCATGGCTGCCTCTGTGCTCTCTTCTTATTCATCCTGTGACATCTGCCAGCCTTGAGAATCCCTCTATGCCTGACACAGGTTCTTGACATTGATGGTCCAAGGCATCCTGCGCCAGGTTTTTGTCCTGTCCCACAAGCTGCTGCTTCTAAGTTTTCTTCTGGTTTCAGCATCTCTAGGGGAAACTTGAATATTCCAGAGTTTGGGGTTCTTTTTTTTTTTATATTTATTCCCAGAAGATTTCTTCCACTCTTTGTACATTGATGTGCAAAGTTACTTATCTACTCTGGATCTACTACCTAAGCTTCATCCTCCGACATGCATGTGTTTATAACACATCTTCATATCTATGTCCAAAAAGGCATTATCCTGATTTCTCTCTCGGCTCCCAGAACAGTCAGACAGATGTTTTAGAATATAAAATGATTTTCTGTATTCCTAGGGCTCAAAATCAATGGCTTCACATTACATTTTGAGTTAAATCTTAACTTTTCAGAATTTACAAGACATTCTGGCATTCATCTAGCTGTCCTACATCATTTCTACCAGGTTCTTACTTCCCTCTGCTCACTTCAATTTGACATCTCCTTCAGACATGACTAAAACCAAAATGTAACTTATAAAACTTCTCATACATGACCCATTTCAACAGACTTAAGGTTTTGTTTTCTTTTGTTTTTAAACTGCTAAGATACTCTTCTCCATTTGTACTGCTTAACCTTTAGTTGACTTCAAGTTATGTTTTTTTATGGATGATTATATGACAAAAGTTTATTCTTAAAGTTTATTCTTTATTTACTTAAATTCTTAAGTAAATTCTTAAAAAGTTTATTCTTAATTCTTAAAGTTTATTCTTAAAGTTTACTCTTCAAGTACAAGAGCTAAGACAAAACTTCATTCTAACTCTAGGTGGCAACAGATATCGTGACAGGGAATCCAGATGTTTAAACAGGAATGGAACGAAGGATCATCATTGCCTCAGGCACAAGGAACAGCTTACTTTTTGCCAGATTTCTTAATTCCACCTGTGGCCAGGAGCCCCTTCCCCCCACATCGCATTCACTTTCAGCTCCTGGAGTTTCTTCTGCTCCTCTTTCTGCTTCTGCTTAAATGTCTTATCTCATCCGTTTGGCCTGCTGCATGGGCTGCTTCGGAAGCATCCTCTTGCCACCTTCATGGGTGGACGTGGCACCTGCTGTACCTTCCCCAGAACCTGCCACCGGAAGCTCGTGGTTATGTTTTTGGTTTGCTTTCATGTGGTTATATTTTGATTAGATCAATCCTTGTATTTACTGGCCACTCACAGTATTGCTGAAAATCTTCACCACTGATTTTTCAAATACCCTACGGAATTTGATGAAGAGGGCTCCTGCTGCAAGTCATGTCACCATTATTTCAGAACAAGGAGGCAAATGTGAAACTTAATCCCTCATCAGTGAGATAACTCGATGCAACAGCAGCAGTCCCCTGTTAAGGTGTGATTTTCCTCACCTCCCAGGATCTGTCTGCTTTTCCCCGTCCCATGCCCTGCCACCCTACAGAAAGATTAATAAGAAGTTCACTTCCGATTAATGAATGATTCCAAATTTTGATTTTACTCTAACCATAAGACCCAAGAAGATGTTGATATGTCTTCTCTTACTTCTTATAAGAAAGTTTGAGCTAAAGGATTAATTACGTTAAACATTTTATCTCAGCATGATATCTATTCTTCCTCTATCTTGTTTTGTTTCTATTTGACTTTATTTGTAACTATGGAGCTTAAAAATATTTTTGTGGTAAGCTTTGGCAAATCTTTCTGCAAGAAATGGAATATATACATTTTTGATATACAGAATATACACAGAATATACTGCAGGACAGTGTTGAGCTGTTAACCAGCAGCTCTCTTAAAATGGAGCTCATGGTTTTAGTAGATGAGAAGTTGAATATAAACCCACACTAGGGTTTATAAAGTCACGATTAATCTAAGGCTCCTGTAACAGAAAATAATGTTCTAAAAGGGCCAAAAGTAATTCCACTATAGTCTGTGCTTATTAGACAGTACTGTTCAGTAGAAGTATACAGTAAGCCACACGTGTGCCTTTCAAATCTTTTTAACCACATTAAGTAAAAAAAAAGGAAGAAATATATAAAATAATTTCATTAATATATTTTATTTAGCACAATTACCAAAAGGTGTTATGATTTCAACATGCATTATAAAAATTATTAACATGCTATTTTATTTTTTCTAAGTATTTTAAAGCCAGTGTCTGTTTTACAATGACAGCACATCTCAATTCAGACTACTAAACTGAGTAGAATTGAATATTCAATTCAGAATACTCAACAACCCCCTCTGACTAGGCGCTACCATGCTGGCCAGTGTATTTGACTGTATCTGTCAGTGAGTATCAATTTAAGATGCACATACATTTAAGAGGCTACTACAGAAACCCAAATCCCAATCACCATTATGTGGAATGCATATGAAGTTTAAATAACATAAACAGAGGACAGATACATTTATTTCCCCTGAACTCTGTTTCAGTGATTCCATAATATAGCATTTTAAATATTTCTATTCAAATAAACATGATTTTGTACTTTACCTCCTGCTGTGGCAACTTTAAAATGCTGCAAGTAAAAAGCTGCTAAAAATTACAAATTGCCACCTAAGTTTCCCTGCCTACATGATGATAATTAGTCCTATTTTTGAAGGACCACAGATTATTGCCAAACAATTAGATGCATCTTTGGGAAAACTCATCTCTTTTCTTCCAAAAAATACCTGTTTCTATTCAGTTCAGAAATATTCACTTTTTTTTTCAAAAGTCAAAAATAATTATTTATTACTTATAATATTCTAGGTATTTATTGGGGATATAAGATGAATAAGATACTTGCCTTAGAGAACTCACAATCAAGCCAAATACCTGAGCTAGCTTTATGTAATGTCACCCTTCAAAAATATATATTCAATTACATCACCAAAATCTTCTAAGAGCAAGGACTCTTTTGAAACTACTTTACTGAGTTATGATGAACATAGAGAAAGCTGCAGTATTTAATGTACATGACTTGATAAGTTTGGAGATAAGTATACACCCATGAAACCATCACCACAAGCTTTATCATGCACATATTCCTCACTTACAAAAGTTTGTGGGGTTTTTTTGTATGGACCTCTTTACAGTTTTGTGATAGAAACACTTAGCATAAGATTGACCCTCCTAGCAAATGCTTAAGAACGCAACACAGCACTGTTAACAATAGGGACTAGGCTGTGTAGAAGATCTCCAGGACTGGAGCTCCTAGGTGGCTCAGTAGGTTAAGTCTCTGCCTTCGGCTCAGGTCATGATCCCAGGGGCATGGAATTGAGCCCTGCATCGGGCTCTGCTCATCGGGGAGCCTGCTTCCCTTCCTCTCTCTCTGCCTACTTGTGATCTCTGTCAAATAAGTAAATAAAGTCTTAAAAAAAAAAAAAAAGAAGATCTTCAGGACTTGCTCATCTTATGTAACTGAGACTTTGTACACTTTGACTCAAATCTCCCTATTTCTCCTCCCCCTCAGCCTCTGGCAACCAGCATTCTCCTCTCTGCTACTATGAGTTTGACACTTTTTAGATTCAGCATCTAATTAGTATCAGATAATATCTGTCCTTCTGCATCTGGCTTATTTCACTTAGTATAATGTTTTCCGGGTTCATCCACATTGTCACAAATGGCAGGATTTCCTTCTTTTCAAAGACTGAATAATGTTCCAACATGAATATGATATATCTTGCATTTTCTTTATCCACTCAGGTATTGAGAATATTTAGGTTGCTTCCATGTCTTAACTATCGGGAATAATAATGCAATGAACCTAGGAGTTCAGATATATCTTTGACATCATGATTTCAATTCTTCTGGATAGACATACCCAAAGTGAGATTGCTGAATCATACGGTAGTTCTACTTTTAATGTTTCTGAGGAAACTCCATACTATTTTCCATAGTGTCCGTACCAGTTTACAACATTTCCACCATTAGTACACAAGGGTCCCCTATTCTTTCCCACCAACGCTTGTTATAACCTACATCTATCTATCTATCTATCTATCTATCTATCAGGGCATCTCATTATAGTTTTCATTTGAATTTCACTGATGAATAGTAATATTGAGCACGTTTTTACATTCTTTTTTAGATTTTTAAATTTTATTTATTTGATAGAAATCACAGGTAGGCAGAGAGGCAGGCAGAGAGAGAGGCAGTGGTGGGGGCGGGGAGCAGAGGAAGCAGGCTCACCACTGAGCAGAGAGCCTGATGTGGGGCTTGATCCCAGACCCCTGGGATGATGACCTGAGCCGAAGGCAGAGGCTTTAACCCACTGAGCCACCCAGGTGCCCACCTTTTAATATATCTATTGGTCATTTATATGTCTTCTTTGGAGAAATGTCTGTTCAAGTTCTTTGCCCATTTTTAACCAGATTGTTTCATTTACTTACTGTTTTATGTTTTAGGAAGTCCTTACATATTTTAGATTAGCCCTTTATCAGGTATATGGCTTACAAATATTTTCTCCCATTCCATAGGGTTGCCCTTTCATTCTGTTGATGTTTCATTTTGATATGCCAAAGCTTTCTAGTTTAACATAATTTAACTTATCTGTTTTCGCTTTTGTTGCCTGTGCTATTGGTGTCATACCCAAGAAATCAATGCCAAGGCCAATGTTGAGAAGATTTTCCCCTATATTTTCTTCTAGGAGATTTGTTTTCAGATCATATGTTTAAGTCTTTAAACCCTTCTGAATTGATTTTTGTATATGGCCTAAGGTAAAAATCATCCGATTTTATTCTTTCACATGTAACCATCCAGCTTTCCCAGCAACTTTTACCAAATACACTATTTTTTCTACATTGGTAGAATATTTGCTTTTAAATTATATCTAAAATTAAGTGAGTTGGTGAGAAGTTATACAGATCAGGAGAATTAAATGGAGGAAGAGAGCTTGGTGCACATCAACCACAAAGACTCAGTTACTGGGAATCGTGACCACCTGCCCATGCCACTATTCCATATGTCTCTCTCTCAGTGTAACCTTTTTTCATCTTGTCCTCCCAGTTAATCTGAACCAGAACTTAAAAAGAAATCTAAAAGGAAAAAAAAAAAACCCAAAGTTGATTTTTTTCAAAAGATATTTATCTTCCTTTATTTCTTTGTAAGCTTTCCAAGAAAGTGACCACATTCTGTTTGGATGTCAACTAGCACTTAGCACAGGACCAGTCACAGAACAGGCACACTACATATATTTCACAGGTGAATGTTAGTTTTGTTAATAAAATAATGAATCATTTCTTTAAATTTCTTACCTCTTATGTATGTTCATGGAGACCTGAGCTCCATGATACTGGAGTGAAAACCTTTAGGGTGAATTATGTTCTTTCCCTCTCTACCTAAGATAGCAAGGGGAACATATCAATGTTCAAAAATTATGTGTCAGCTGGCTTTATGCTCTATCAATATCATGTCACCCAACAGAGCAAATAATTCTCATCATGAAGGACTTGCTTTCAAGTGGCACAAAAATGATAAGAAAAATAGTTCATATAAACATTGCATAATAGAAGCAGTAAGATATAGAAGCCTGGTGGAGTTAGAAGTAATTGAATTCAGGTTTCTTAGGTGACTGTTGAATACACAGAATGAAAGAGCATACCCACAAATTTTATAACATGTAACACTCAGGGTATTATTCTAATCTATGACAAACATTGTAGATTAATTATTTTGATCATTTTGAGACAGAACCAGTTATTTTAAAGCAATATATAAGGCTTATTTCTTGTATCATTTAAAAATCAATTTTAATAAAAGTTGTCTTGAATATTGTTGCCTTTGGCTTCAGCAAATCCTTTTCATTTGTATGGGGTTTTAGATTTTCAATGCACTTTCATGTACACTCATCTCATTTGATTTTCTCAACAATTCTAGGAGTTGATGTTACTATGCTGTAAGTAAAGATATCGAGTCCAATTGATTTTTCTGACTACAGGTCAAAGAAGAGAAATCCTGAGAGGTTACCATAAAAATCCAGTCTCCCTTTCTTATATAAATGTACATTCACCTCATTCTTTTTGCCTTTATCAACATCTTTCTCTGACCAGCATTTTGGAGATATCAATAGTTTGCTGTCTCAACACAAAGGATCAGCTTCTGTTGATCCTGTTGTCAAGACTGGTAAGCAAACAGAGGGCACCATTTTCTTTAATTTCTTAATAATATTTTATATTTCTTTTCCCAACACCAATCCTGGTTGCTAAGTCTCTACACTGTCCCTTTCTTCCACACTACACATGTTGCCAAGACTCCAAAATTATAAAATTTTTAACTCTGCGCCTGCATGATCCATATTAATTCTGCTGATTACAACAGGATTAATTCAAGATATAAAACAAATAGAAAGAATCCGAACTCTTAACAATAAGACTGCTTAGTGATGGGTGCTGGGTGGTTCAGTCATTAAGTGCCTGTCTTCGGCTTAGGTCATGATCCCAGGGTCTTGGAATCGAGCCACACATTGGGCTCCCTGCTCCACGGGGAGTCTGCTTCTCCTTCTCCCACTCCCCCTGCTTGTGTTCCCTCCCTCGCTGAGTCTCACTCTCTCTCTGTCAAATAAATAAGTAAATAAAAAGACCGTTTAGTGAAATCCAACTTTAGAAATACAAAAGTTCTCTTGTTCATCTTTCAGTTATTTCTTGCATGCATTTCCTCCTCCTGTCGAACATAATTTTTAGCGGTTCCTTGATATCCAGATTCACAGAACCACTCTCAGAGCTCTCAGAACCCCTCAACCATTCTTTGCTTCATTCCTCAATGGATTATATTTTAAATATCTTTCATCAATGCTTGAAACTTTACTTTTAGAAGAGAAAATCAGCGAACTTGATTCAACACATGATTTTACTGCTTCATGGAAAAGACCTGACCTCACTCAATCTATCCCTCTCCAACCTAATTCTTTCTCTTAATCATCACCTATATGTTTCTCCTTATCTCTTAAAAAAATTAATCTTTTCCTTTATCAGATTGTTCTAATCATGCATGCATTTGAGCTCACCCATTCTTCTTTCATTGGCCTGTTCATCTCACTTTCCATTAGATTTTTCTTATCTCCCTAAAACATGGTCAAATCCATTCTATACACATGATCAAAATAATAATGCCTTCAGCAACTTTTCCAATTCTGTTCTTTTAAGGAAGATATTTATTTAAAAATATCTACTGCCCAATTCCTGGTAACTCTTCAACAATTTATAATCTAACAGCTTGCTTCTTACCATTCTTCTCTAAACTTGCTCCTGCAATGTTTCTCTCTGTATCATCTATATCTATTCATACACAATAAGCTAACCCAAACCTAGGACTCTAATATAACCAGTAAGTGTTAGTCACAAGTTTGCTTGTCAGTGATTCTGCTGATTTGAGCCTGGTTGAGTTGAGCTGTAAAGACCTTGCTTAAATCTAGGTGATCAGCTAACTGGTTGTTTTGGAACTAGCTGTGGAGGATAGTTGGATGGCTGTTAGCTGTGGTTAGAGGAGTTCATATGGTAACAGTAGGTCCTTATATGTACCATAGCTTCCTCAAGTTGTTAAATTATTGGCACAAGAGTCTGAAGGATGCTAAGATGAAATTTTCCAAGGTATCTTTCAGATCTAAAAGATATAGAATGCTATTATATAAGAAACAAGATGAACATAAATATTTACCCCTCAAGTTATACACCTAGATTTACATATGAAATAAAATTTACCAAGTAAAGGCTCCTAAAAGTGTGTCTTTTATGACACATACACTATTTAGGGATAGTTCATAATTTATAAGGATTTCTTAAATAAAAGTAATAGCTGTATTTCCTTGCTCATTCCAAACAATATCTTGTGTTTTATACTGTAAGTATGTTAAAGATGGGAATGAAAACGTTGAACTTTTTTCAATCAATAAAGGAATCCCACAATATTTCTATATTAAATTAAGTCATATAGTTTCAAAAATGCTATACCAGGATATGTAAGTTCTTTTTTAAAAAATTAAGTAGATGTCAGCCTCTTTTAAGGGGGTTGTCCACTAAAACCCGTCCTCTCAGTCTTCTGTAATAATGCATTTATAGCTGGGTAAAAGCTCTACAGCTTGACTATATTTCTCAGCCTCCTCTGAAGCTAAACGTGTTATATGAAGACGTTTTACCAATAGACTATGTCCAGAGGGGAATTTATGTCATTTTCAGTTCCCAGCAGAGCTCCTCCAAGTTCTCTTTCTCTTGACTATATGCTGAAAGCTAGATTTGGAAGTTACCTATTTCTACCATGCACATGAAACAATGACCCAGTGTAAGACAAAGAACATTGTAACAGGTTCCGAGACCCTGAATGACCACGTGGAACAAGGATTCCTGACATCCTGAAGCTGCTGAATTAGACATATTATGTAATAGAGAAAAAGGAATTTTCCACTGTTTTTTTTAATAGTCAATGAATTGTTGGATTTCTTGGTTCTTAGCAACAGTCTTCACTGTAACTAAAGACAGATCTACTAAGTTTAAAATACAATAGTATGTATGTTAAAAATTCTAAAAACAATGATAAAGTGAGGAGACCTGGAAAAATGAAAGGCTAAGGAAAACTTATACCAGTCCCAAGCATGAAAGAGGAGATAGATTGTTCAAATTTCTTTTGAAAGAGCTCAATTTTTGAGCAGAACGATTATCATTGACATAAAAATTAAGCACCAACCAAAAAACAGTTGTCCTTTCTCAAATTTTCTCTAAAGCATGACAGATGTCTGAGAGTTTGGGTATACAAAAGGACTTTCTTACTAATAAGTTATCATGAAATAAGCAAAGATTATACAAACAAGTAGATTCTGAACATGCATTTTATAAGCAAAATCTACAACACACTAAACACAATGTAGTTTAATTCTGATCATTCAGAGATGAAAATGTTATTTAAGCTTAAAACTTGAAATTTGAGCATGAATAATCCTTTTAAAGTCAGACATGGTTATTATCTAACTTCTTCCTTGGTCCATTATTTCCAGTGCATAAATATATTCATATACTGTCTATATCAGATGGGTAAGATATATTTCAAAAAAGCAAGTTTATAGTAGAAAAATGAGAATTTGTAATTGATTAATCACTAAACTGGAAAATTAATAAATTGTGTCATTCATTCATGAGGATTTTGTGACAAATTCTCAGTGAAAATCTGTTCCTTCTAGCAAAATAGTGAATGATATTTTGGCCGTGGAATCAAAATCATGCTAATAATTATTTAGTAGGTATTGATAACTCAATTTATTAAAAAATTTGGTATGAGTTTCATCATGGCAATGCTCCTAAACTGACTAACCTATGTCTAAGACTAAACAAGACAAAAAATGTATTCCAATATTCTTCAAATATGTTAGAAATATTATAAATATGTTGAAGAAGTTTAGCAAGGATAGCTTGTTCTATGATCTACAGATGCACTCATTCCAAATTGGTTTGATTTATATCCTAATTTTTTATAGAGGAAAAGATAAAAAAAGTATGGTTTTGTAAATAGCAGCCATAAAAAATGGTGTTTAAAAATACCAATCCTTCTTACTAAATTTTTTTGCTAACAGAGCATATTTTTGTTGCTCATTTCTTTAAAGTATAAGTCCTCTTCATTGCACAACAAATTATGAAAATAAAATGTCAAGGTATGATAATCTAAAGTTTTAGTTTATTTTAGATCAAAATAGATCATCAAACTTTTCTAAAATCAACTTTAGCCACCTCTTTAACAGGCATATACTTTGATATCACAAACATCTTTCATATTATTTATGATGCTTTATCAGTTAATCAGCAGAGAATTTGAACAAAGTTGAAATATATATTAGCCTGAACCCATGTTATGGGACATTTTGGTTTCAGAGATTTTTTTCAGGAATTATGCTTAAAAGTTGTCCTCACTTTTGTATATGTGTGCCTCATTCCTTTACAATTTTTGTTTACATACTTACGTTGTACACGATTTTTAGACAAAAAGTGCTTAAAAGCTATGTAAACTAAGTATTTTGCTTGCTTATTCAAGATTCCCAATTTTGCCACATTGTGGCAAATATTTTTAAACATTTTGATGCACTATACCTTTATTATACAGGGTTTTATCTCCCCTATTTATTTATAGGGAGTGAAAAATGTCAACTCATTCAAAGAATATATTTCTCTGCTAATATAAAGTCATATAGGATCAAAATACAAAAAGCAAAGTGTCCGTAAAATATGCATTTACGACTTTCACATTTTAGATTGTGATTCTTATTGATAGACCATTTACTTTGATGCAGGTATTTTATATACAACATCTCAATAAAATTGTTATGTTTTTGAGGTAGAGGTTGCGCTCATTTTAATTATGAGAAAGCTAAGGCTTGGAGAGATATATAAACTAATTTAAACCCAAAGTTATAATTAAGTAGCGGTAGGCTGATATTCTTTTTTCCTATTCTTCAATTCCTATGGCCTCCTAAAACTTCTATTTTTTCACTATTAGAAAATGAAGTAAAGTTGATAGAAATACTTTTCATATATCCACCTATCCTCACCAAGATTTTTCTTATATTTTTTGGTCAGAGGGTAAGATTTATATATTGACAACTAAGTATCAGCTACCTTTAAGCAAAATGCACAAGCTGTCTTCAAAATCTAGAATAGAAAAATCACAGAACTACATTCCCTGGTACCTTCTTTGTAATATATGTAATATATTTGAAACTTTTGGAATATGTCACAAATAAAATGAAAAGTCCAGTTTATGAAATAATTTCTAGCTCTAGCAAAAACTTACATTTTTTTCTTCAACTGCTATTTTCTATCACGTAAACACTGTATTATACCCACGATTTTTGGGGGGGTACAATGGTATCCTCTTTACTACTTAGTCCGCAAAAGTGCCTACTCAGCAAAAGGCAAAAAGAGTGATTTTAGAACATCTGGTGTTGAAATCAACCACTTTCCCCCCCTCCCCAATGAAACCTCAATGGAGAAATCACTCTGGAGACTTCCCAAATACAAATAATTCGTAATTTCTTAAAAATTATTTAACAAAATAAGGCAAAGTAGCTGTCACTGACTACGCTCTAATGCCTAAAATGTAATAAAAATAATGAAATAATGAAAAATAATAAATTAGTTTATATATTTATACTATCTAATCTTTAATTATTTAAAACTATCACTTACATTAAGCAAAAATGGTAGCTTCCAAAGAATAAAGTCAGATAATAAAAAGTAAAATTCATACATGTCATGTATATTTCTTAAACATGTGTAAAGACGTAACACACTTCAAAGAATAGTCGCGGGATGTATCTAGGTTATTTTTAATGCATCAGATTTATTTACCAATTTAAAAGATCACTTGTAGGCAGATGTTTTAAAAATTTCCTGGGGGTAAACAAATCAATATATATGATTAAGGACTAGAGCAGGGGGCAGACATAGGATTTCCTAAGTAATAAATATTATCTTTTTAATAAAAAGTTGGTACTTTATAGGCTATCCAAGTAATACTGACTTACAAAAGCAAATGGTGACCATGTAAGGGATAATGGCTAGAGGTTTTAGGGGACTGAAGTATGAACAACAAATTCAACCAACCCAAAATGCATTATTCATTCCTCATAGAACCAAACAGGAAGGGGGGGGGGAGTAGAGGAGGTCCTCACAACACCCTGAAAAGTTCAGACATTAGGACGTGTTGACTGGCACCCATTTCTTGCTGTTGTCAAACCCCCCCTCCGTTTCTAGGCCTCAACCCTTGGAAGCCAGCAGGGGCAAGAGGCAGGTGCTCTGCACTGTGGGGATCCAGCGGGCCCTGCAAGCTCTCCACCGCAGGCGACCGACGCCGAGCCCCGCTGGCTAGCGCGGGGCGGGAGGCGGGGGCGCGGTGGTCCAGTCCTGCCGCCGAGGGCCCAGGGCGTTGCTAGGTGCGGGAGCCGCGAGCGGAGAAGGAGGGGCCGCGCGAGGCCCCGCCTCCCCCCGGCCGCGGCCTCGGGCTACAGCAAGGGCTCTGGGGGCTCCGCGTCCGGGGCGCGCAGGCCTGAGTCGGGTGCGCGCAAAGGCGGTTCGTCCTTGTCGCCACACGGGCGCGGCCCCCGCTGCTCGAGGTGCAGCTGCAGCAGGGCCCGGCGGTACATGGCCTCCAGCTTCTCCAGCCGGGCCCTCAGGGCCCTGGGGCTGCCTGGCTCGTCCTCCAGGCCGCCGCCTCTCGCCCTCCGGTTCGTGCTGGCCTCCTCGGGGCCCGCGGTGGCCCTGGCCGCCTCTGCGGCCGCCCCGTCGCCACCCTCGCCGGGAAGCCGCAAAGCCTGACGGAAGAGACTGCGGTTCTCGCGCTTCAGCCGCCGGTTTTCAAGCCGCAGCCGGGCGTTCTCTTCGCGCAGCCGCGCGTTCTGCCGGTCCCGCTCGTCCCGCGCGCGGATGGCCTCCAGGTGGCTCGCCGCCAGGTCGGCGAACCGCTCCTCCAGCTGCTGTCGGGCGCCGCCCGCACGGCCTCGCCAGCCCACGCCACCGCCGATGCCGCCGCCCCCACGAGCCCGGCCGGGGCGGCCCTGCCCGCGGCTGTCCCCACCGCCGTCCCCACCGCCGCAGCTCCCGCGCCTGGTGGCGCCACCACGCATGCGCCACATCCGTCCCGTCCCGACCGCGCCGCCAGCGCCGCGGGCCAAGGGGCCGGCGCCAAGGCGCGGGCGACTTCGGGGCCCGGCGGGGCGGCCGGGGCCACGGCGGAGGAGGAGAAGAGGTGGCGGGCGGCGGCTGCTGGCTTGGGGCCAGAGGGGGCCGGGAATTTGCCCGCTCCGAGGCGTGTCTTGTCTCCCGTGGTGGAGCTGCCCCCCTGGGCCTGCGACCTGCGGCCAGCTCACACACAATGCCCCCGGGGAGCGCTTTGCTGCTCAGCCCTCTGGCAGAGAGGGGGGGAAGAGCGTGTATCCTCCGCTGGGTTCTGCCGGGCGCTTCCGTGCAGGCCTGGGCACTGCAGGAACCAGCGGGCCTCGCCCTGCGATCCAGCGCCACCACCGCTGGTTACCTTTCTCTGGTTACTGACGGGACAGTCGCAAAGCCAAAAATAATGATAAGATAGTAAGTTCCGGGACAGACGTGCGGGCAAGTTGCAAAGCTGTAACTAATTCATTGAGAACCGTACGGTTTAAACCCACCTCTAAGCTCGATAAAGCCTTAGAATTAAGTGAGTACCCGCCATAAGGGCCGCCAAGTGGGAACCGGCATCTCTCAAAACACCACCAGCGATTCCCGGCTTGTGCATAACCAGTGTCCCACTCTGCGAATTGTTTGCAACTCTGTAGAAACTAGGTTATAATCAGTTGTTTTTGCTCAAGCGGGTCCACAAACCTATGAACCTCAAAATGTGTTCAAGCATTCAAGAAACTTTGAATACTAAGTAGGCTCCAAAATTTCTGGTGACAGATGGATACAACTTACTGAATGAATCACATTCCTTATTTTTAAGGGATTCAGCGTATAAAATAACTGGAGTATTGCAAAGTAAATTAAGGAAAAGATGCTGATGCCAGGATCTCATGGGGTAGAATGGTGGTAGCAAGAATATCTTTAAAAAGGTCCCAGAAAAGAAGAGAGGAAAGGACAGAATAGGACAGGAAAGGGGGGGAAAATATATATACACACACACACATACATGCATATATATATGTATACATTGTATACATATACATGTATATGTAAAATATACATATAATGTTATAATTTATATATAAATTTATATATTATATATTTATATAAGTTAATTATTTGTATAATTTATATAATTATTTATATAATATATTATATAAATATATATTAATTATATAATATATTATATACATTTTATATATGTATAATCTCCAACCAAAAGCTA
The DNA here is from genome assembly GCF_011764305.1 of Mustela putorius furo. Lineage (NCBI taxonomy): Eukaryota > Metazoa > Chordata > Mammalia > Carnivora > Mustelidae > Mustela > Mustela putorius. The sequence continues at coordinate 12,108,203 of NW_025421375.1, forward strand.
TCAATAATGGCCATGGAAGTTATCTGTGCATAGCAATGAACATTCACCTTATGGTTAATGGAGATTCCACTAGTCTTCTGAATAGGAGGTAGAAACAACAGATGAAATTTCCAAGTTGAAAGAAGATTTGAAACAACAGAATTACTAAACTGATCACTGCCAAAATTATTGATTTGTACTCAAATATATTTAAATATACTTAAATATATTTATATTAACCATACTTTAAATATACCTAAATATACTTAAAATAATATGTCAAGAATTATATGCCATAAGATGAACATTACATTATTTCTAAATATAGCAGCACAAACTTAGTAAAACTGCTCCTATCCATTATTTTTGTAGTCTGCATATGAAAATATTGCAAAAAATATAAACTCCAAAGGGTCATTTGCTCATTGTGTTTAGGAAACTCTAACCTTCACAAAGCTTATGAAGCTTAGGGTAAAAAAGTAGAAAAATGTAAGTCATCTAGAGTACTTGATTTTGCTATTTCCCAATAACTACAACTACTTTTTTTTTTTTTTCACTTCTTTTTTAAGAGTCTCACGCTCTACCAACTGAGCTAGCCGGGCGCCTTCACTTCTTTTTTAAAGAAGATTTTTCTTATATAGTTTTTTTTTGCTTCCCCTTCTGTACTTTCGATACCTACTCTAATTACTGAACAACTTTAATTTTAAAAAAGTATTCTTCTCCTTCTTAGGTAAGAAAAAAAATGAACAGATGAGGTTATGATCACTGTGTTTCTTAATACAATGCTTTAAACCAACAATTTTGTAAATACTGTGGTTGAGAAAAGCTGGGTCAGCAAATTGGAGTGGCACTGCTTTTTGCCTTGCAAGTTATGCATCTATTTTAGCATTTCTCAAAACCAACTCTGATTGACAGCTGTTGAGTTAATTGCCTCCTTTCTCCTATCTTCCAAAATATTTTTCTTTCCATACATGGTTGCTTTCTTTCTTTTTTAATGCAGTTCTTTTTTTTTTTTTTAAGATTTTATTTATTCATTTGACAGAGAGAGATCATAAGTAGGCAGAGAGGCAGGTAGAGAGAGAGAGAGAGGGAAACAGGCTCCTGCTGAGCAGAGAGCCCTATTCAGGGCTCGATCCCAGGACCCTGGGATCATGACCTGAGCCAAAGGCAGAGGATTTAATCCACTGAGCCACCCAGGCACCCCACGGTTGCTTTTGTACATTTCTACGTGCTTGCTTGAGAAAAAGGCCCTATGATATATACAGCCCTATGATATATACAGTTTATTTCCTGTATCCCTAGTTTTCTAAGATCTTTTATTGTCATAATGTATTCATTTGACTCTCATTTCTCCATTTTTAAATCATGTTCCTTATAAAATGAGTCACATAGTAAAGTAATTTATGGCGCATTTACATTGGACAAGTCCAAAATCTCTCTGTTCCTTCTCTCCTTAGAACGTCCTGTAATATCTCACCAATGAATTTTGGTTAACAACTTTATCGAGTTCAATTATACAACAAAGTTGACCTCCTTAGTCGGAAGTTATGGCTAATCTGGATGTGCTGCATGTTTCTCTACTTACCTTCTATTTTTACCCTGCTGGTCTACACTCTCCTACCAAGAGTCACTGAGTATTTCTGCCTTGGAGTTTTGTTATAATGTACCTTCTATGGACTGCACTGTGTCCTCCCAAAATTCCTATGCTAAACACTAATTACTAATGTGACAGTGTTTGGAATGAAACTTGAGGAGGTAATTTGGTTTAGAGGAGGTTATGAAGGTGAGGCTGTCCTGATGGGATAAGTGTCCACAGAAGAAAAGACATCAGAAAACTTCATGTCTTCTCTCTCTCTCTCTCTTTCTCTCATTCTCCCCTCCTGTCATATGAGTACACAGCTAGAAGGTAGCCCTCTGCAAGCCAGGAAGAGATCCATCACCGGGGAACTGGATCAATCAGCACCTTGATCTTGGACTTCCGAGCCTCCAAAATTAGAGAAAATAAATTCCTGTTGCTTATTCAGTAGGTTGTTTTATTTTTTTTTTCTCTCCTCACATATCTGGATTGTAAAGAATCCACCAAGACAGAGTTTATGCTCTACCATTTATACATGAGTTTATATTCATACCATTTTGTCTTAGATCCTCTCAATTCCAAGTATCCCCCCCCCCTTTTAAGCATTGATAAAGTAATGACTGTTCCAGTAATTTGATATTGAGGTCCTTCCCTGTGTTAGCATTTCTTGGGCAAGTGGATCTGCAAACAGGATGTGAGTCTGTAATTATATCTATATAGAGAGAGATAGACTGAGAGAAAGAGGGAGAATGGGAGAGAGAGAGAAAGAGAAAGTGTGAGTGAGTGATACAAATATTTCTTGAATGACTAGAATGTTGAACAAATTTGTGCCTTATTTTCTCATATAATCTTAAAGGAAGATTTTACCAAGTAAAACTGCTAATTATTTAATGGTCACTAAAGTTAACCTATATACCAATCAGGCTGAGCTAACAGAAACTCACAAAGAAAGCTTTGTAGCATGCTGGATTTATTCAGACTGAAACAACAAGAAGTCTGGCACTGCCTTGTTAATGACTTGTCTTAATAAATCGTGCATCTGGGGGTGCTCGGGTGGCTCAGGTGGTGGAGCAACCAACTCTTGGTTTCAGTTCAGATCATGATCTCAGGGTTGTGAGATCGAGCCCCCTGTTGGCTCCTCAACTCAGCTCCGAGATTCTCTTCCTCACCTTCTACCTCTGCCCCTCCCTGTGCTCTTGCTCTCTGTCTCTCTCTCGAATAAATAAATCTTTTAAAATATATATATATAAATACGTGGTGGTCTTTATACATAGATTTTTAAATACATAATAAATAAGAGGCATGGGTTTTGAAGTAAGACCTGGATTTGATAAATATCATATCTCTCCCACCCCAAATTATTGGCATTGGACAACCTCCTAACAACACAGTTTCCTCAAAGCCACAGCTTCCTCATTTATACAACGAGAACAAAATAGTAGCTAACTCATGGGGTTCTTGTGCGGATCTCTGAATATCTTAAAATAGAGTCAGCCAGCAAGGAGTACTCATAACTGTTGATATTATCTTGTAGTTGTTTTATTTTATGAGATAGTCATTTATAGAATGAGTTCTCCTGAATAGCCAGTACTATTTAAAAATCCTCTTTTGGGTGATTTGCCAAAGGAGCCACCCTAAATATAATATGCAGCCCCTTTGCAGATATGATTCTTCTTTCTTGATAGTTCTCATTAAGTGTTTGGGTTTTAAAAATCCATATTTTGTAAGCCCCATGTGCTGAAGACTTTGGTTAATAACATTCTGAGCTTGGTATTTGCTAATATTCTCTCTAAAGCCCGAGTTGAACATGGTTTATTTTCTAGGAGCAGATTTATTAGGGCAATGAAGAGCATGTATTGATGCTCGGTAGCATGAATATCTCTTTATTGGAATAATTACTGCAGAGTTAGGAATTGGGGATATCGATTGCATTTATTTAGTCTTTTGATATGGACAAAAGTATTAAAAGCCATCAAACACTAGCATTGCCCTTTGACAGAATCATTTAATTCTAGCTACAGGGAAAATTGTGACATAAACAAAAGCTGCATGACTTATCTGTCTTAATTAGAATACTTTGTACAGTGGGGAAAACACCCTCCTCCCTTCAAATATCATAAAAGTACTAGACAGATTCATAAAAGATGGCAAAAACATTTTAGGTTAACAGAAAGTAATGTAGATAAGAGCAAAAGGTATCAACACAGGATACTTGACCAAAATAAGAGTCCAAAATACTTTTTTTTTTTTTTTTAAATAGGTTCCACACCCAGTATAGAGCCCAACGTGGGGCTTGAACTTAAGACCCTGAGATCAAGATCCCAGCTGAGATCAAGGGTCAGATGCTTAACTGACTGAGCCACCCTGGCACCCCAACATAAACTTTTTAAGATGGAAAACGGCTGGGAACTGTCTTTGTCAATTCTAAAATAATGTCATTTCATGCTGTGTGTAGCTTAGTAGAAGCCCTTAAAGAGTCTGGACCCATGCTGTCCACTAGCCACAGGTAGTTATTTAAGTTTAAATGAGTTAAAATTAAATAAAATATAAAAACCCCTCAGTTGTACACTAGTTACATTTCAAGTTCTCAGTGGTCACATGTACCTTAGTAGCTAGCATGACTAATGGAGCAGCTATAAAGAACATTCTCAGGATCACAGAAAGGTCTATTGGGGCAATTAACATATCCCACTTCTTACTCTAATTACTGGTCTCAACCTTCAGAAAGCAATATAGACATTGATAACAGAAAAGAAAGCCAAGAGACCTCTTTGGGTATTTCCAGCATTTTCTATATGTTTGATGTCATGCCAATAAAAATAGTTTTCAATCTTGTACACACAGGGCCATCTTATTCTCAAGCATATATAACCTAAGATAATGATTCTGTCTCAATCTAAGTTCTCCAGTTATGTACAGATCATTGAAGGTAGTAATAGGAATTTAGGAATATTTTTTAATTACAACTAAGTTATTCATGAGCTCTTTTCAGAAGGGTGCAAAAGACGAGCAATTTAGTTTTCTCCTATCACGGTCCTGCAAACCCATTCTGTCAGCTATTCCTTCCATCCCCTTAGATAATATTTCAAGAAAAACCATTAATTTGCAATGACTTCCAAGCATTAATGAACAGTCCTCATTTTCAGGTGTTAAAAGTCCATTGCAATACAACTTAGAACTTCTAATGCTCATCCAGTTCATAGCTTCTCATCTCCTCACAGAAGCATCTCTGCCCATGCCCCAGATCCGGGTTAACCAGTCTGCAATGGGAAAGGAGGGGGAAGACCACCCTTAGTTTCTTCCATACTTCACCTACTCACCCTCTTCTAGATGCTATTTCTAGCTCCTTCAGGGCAGGAATGAAGACAAAATGAAAGTGAGACTAGATGAAAAGGAAGAAAAGTCATAGGTAGCTGGTGCTGCCATTTTCTGGCACTAGGTCTTCTGATGGCAGATGCCTGCATGCAAGCAAGCTTTTCCTCCTATAGGGCATCTTTATGGATTCTTTAACCATTCCACATTGATCCTCTGGCCCAAATCATTCTCTTTTCTTCATTTCAACTTTAGGGACTCCCTATTCCTTGCTCTGGTGGTATCGCACAGGTACTCCTTTTGAAGAAGTCCTTTGGAGAAGTCTAACACCAGTTATATTTCTTGCTTCCCATTAATCCAAACACAGAAAGTGTCAGTCACTCCCCCTTGTCATTCTTCTCTACCATCAAAGTCATCCTCATCTAGCCTTTAACCTTCAGATATATTCAAGCAACAGTGTCCCACCAAAACCAAGTCTCAAGGCGGTTTCATCACACTCCATCTTGTGGAGGTGGAAGAATATGAGTTCCTGAAGTTGAGAGTGCATTCTGCTTCAGGCTCAATGCCAGTTTCCATTCTGTGGATTACTCACACTATTTATCTGTGATTTTTTTGAGGTACTTCTACTTGGAATATGTAGGGAGCAAGGAATTTGGGAAAACACTGTCAGACTCTTCAAAGAAATTCATACTCCTCAGTCTCCTCTCTGAGGATGCTGTCCTCTTGCATGGTGGACAATGAACCAGTTTCCCAGCCTCAATCCCTTGATGAATAAACTGGATACAGTTTAGTCTCTTTTATACAAAGAGGTACCTATACCCTATGCTTTAGTTTTGGCACTTCCTCTAAGATGAGGATATGTTCTACCACATTTCTAACAGAAAAAAAGTATTTGTCCTAGTGAAGGCTGCACATCTATTCAAGTAGTATTTATTGAAAATTCTACAATGAACTAGTATTTAAAATACTTAAAATGTATAAAGTGTCTAGCACACTGATGGAACTTGAACATATGTTCTCATTATAATTATAAACTCTAAAACCACAAACTCTCAGATTATGCTGGATTCCTTTACCCTTTCTTCTTCTCTATGTTTTCACTAAATATTTCATTCAGTCCAAGACCTTATTTTTTTCTATGCTAGTGATTACCAAATTTATATCTTAGTCCAAAAACTGTACTCTGTTTTCCAGCTTCATAAGTCACTTCTCACCTGACAGGTCTTGTTGACTATGTCAAAGGTATTTCAAACATTTTCAGAATAAAACTCTTAATATACTGCCGTCTGTTTTCAACTGTTTTTCTTCCATACTTCCCCATCTCAGTGATTAGTGCTACCATCCATCTGGTGGTTTAAGCCAGCTGTCTTCTCTGATTCCTCTTTCTTCCTTACCATTCCCACCCCTCATATTAGATCCATCTCAAGCTGTTCATTTCTTTCTCTAAAATTATCTTGATTTTCCTCAGCATCTCCTCTGACATCAGATTAATTCAAAGAACAATCATCTATCATCTGGCCCATGACTCAGCTGCTTTATTGGTATCAATATTTATCCTCTCAGATCACTGTTGCACAGAGCTGCCAGTGTAACTCTTTGCAAAAATAAATAGGAACGTGTTGCTCTTCTACTTAACCCCTGACCCCCACCCGCGGCAATGGTTTCCCATTATACTTTGGGTAAAATCCCAAAATCCTCATCACGGCCTGCAAATTCCTGAATAATCTGTGGTTCCTACTTATTTCTTAAGACATCTATTTTTGGGAAAAAAAAAAAAAAGACATCTATTTTTGTTGCCTCTATGTCTACTACACTCTAGCCATGCTGGGTTCCTTTAATTCTTAGAGCTTGTCAAATTGTTTCTTGCTTTGGAGATTTTGAACATTCATTTGCATTTAATTGGAACATACTCTTCCTCCACTTTGTGTGGCTTGCCTTAAAAAAAAAACCCTTTAGATCACGACTTAAATATTCTTTCCATCAAAATTTTCCTAGATGACAATCATCTTTGCTGTCTATATCCCTATATGCTTATCTATATTTTTCACTCTATTCATTTACTTCAGAAAGCTGAAAATTAGTTACAACTACATTTTACTTTTTAACCTTCTGCTAATCTGTAAGTCCCATTTTAATGCTGTATTTTATTTATCTATTCCACTAATCTGCAAGATATAAAGAAACAGAGATCATATCTGATTGATTTATCCCTTCATACAATGTAAAATAATATATTTATCCCTTTATACAATCCAAGATAATAAAAGCTAACATAGGTGCTCAATAAATATTTGTGGAATAATGAACGAATCCAGGGGTAACTGAGAGTATTTTTTTCAACTATTACTTTATAAAAATCCTTGATTATTAAAAATGAAGTTATCGCTGAATTAATTTTTGCTGATCTTGATTTTTCCATATGTTAGGAAAATAAAGACTTTGGAATTCAAATGTTGATAAACCATCGGTTAATTTAATCCTATCTGCAGGAAATATCCAAGTTTAGAGAGAGATTACCAAGAAGGGATAATAACCCATAAATCAGTAGAATTTAGTTTAGAATAAAACAAGACTTGGGACATATAGATGGCTCAATCAGTTGAGTGAGGGGACTCTTGATTTCAGCTCAGGTCACTGATCTCACAGGTCAAGCTCTGTACCAGGCTCTACAGTCAACACCGAGTCTACTTAAGATTCTTTCCCTCTCCCTCCGCCCCTCTCCCTGCTCATGAATGTGCTCTCTAAAATAAATAAATACATAAATAAGATATTTAAAAAAACAAATACGACTTGGGAGAAATGGAGTTGAATAAGCACTTTTAAAAACATTTGAGTTTAGGGAACTGATTCTACACTGTTTTTCTAGTCCAAAAACAACTGTAGTCTTAAGACCAAGAAAACAAAAGTAAAAAAGAAACTCACAAGCAAACAAACATAACCACCTTATGTGTGTGTGTGTGTGTGTGCCTGTGTGTATTTAAAGATTTTATTTTTTAAGTAATCTCTACCCTCAATGTGGGACTTGAAACTCAAGATCCCAAAATCAAGAATCACATGCTCCACTGACTGAGGCCGCATCTTGTATAAATTTCTAATCATATCCTGTATAACTGGATTCTTCCCATGATGAAAACTGAGATAGCAGTTTAAAGGAAACTTTGGCCAATAGACAGTTGGTGACGAAGCAGCTACAGTATATTTAAAAAAAAACAAAAAACAAAAAACTACCGACTTAGAAATGGGCAAACAATGTGGCAAATGTAGAAGGCGGAGTTAATTACCTAAGTGTCCCTGAGGACACTGGGCAGATGAAATAATCCAGTCAGTCACCACTTTACAGTTACATGGAAGCTGTATCAAAGGGTTCACTAGGAATTATTGACACTGAGAGAAAAGTATTTGCATGAGATTGTGTAGAAGTGAAGAGTAAGAAGTTATAAGGTGTGTGTTCCTCAGAAGAGAATAATGGCATGGAAAGAGGCTACCTAAAATGTGTGCATCTGAACTGGGACCACACAGGGAAGGAAGAAAAATAGAGGCTGGCACTATAAAATATTAGTTTGTAATTTCTCTTGAGGACATTTCGGCTAGTGCATAGATTCTGATTTCCTAGGATCCAGCCCAGAAGTTCACATGGGTGTAGTTCAATAGGCTATTTTAAGAGATAGATAGATGGCTGAATGAATCAAATGGATAAGCAAAGGGTTGGCAAATATGCGGCACAAGGACTGCCCCTCCCTCCCTCTCCAATACCTGCGCAAATATCACCCATCCTTTTCCCTATTCTTTCCTGCTAAGATTGGATTTGCACTCCGTATATAAAACCTTCTCAACACAGTGCTCTAAGTTCCTCCTACTAATATGGGGGAGATCTAATTTTAATTTCTTTCACAAGCAATTGAGAAAGAAAAGAGTAGTGACTGGTCCTCACCTTTCAAGGGCAGCACTGTTTGCATATTTCCAAATTATGCGCTTGAGGGTTGTTACTAGGTATTTTTAGCTGTAGCTAGGTGAAAATGATAATAATACCTCTTTGTATGTGCTGGGAATTCCAACTAACTTGGGATAAATCATTGAATATATTCCCCCAGATCCATAACTTCAAAAACTATCTGAAGACTTGCATGAGACATCTGATTAAGGTTTAGGTCTCCTACTGTTTTTCAATGAATGAAATATCTAAATACATATAGATGTGTGTGTGTGTGTGTGTGTGTGTAATGCAAAGGCACTGATATATGCATTTTCCTTATGCAAGTGGAAATAATTATTTCCATATACTTTTATCTTTTCATGGCATGTGGTAGTAACAGAAAGACATTTATTTGTTCAAGGTCATTTGAGTTACTTATTACAAGCACAGGATAAATGGTTGGTCATTTGCTTCCCTTTAATTTACTTGCTACTGAGAGAGACACCACAATTTTGGCAAGCTCTGTGGTGTGACATTAGTGATGATCCAATGAGTGTGATACAGGAGCATCCCCATGGCCAGTCCTACTCTCAAAGCAAGCTCTGAAACCTTCCATTTGAAAGGCTAGAAATAACACTCTCCCCTTATTCCAGATATCAACAAACAACAAACAAAGTCAGATCTTTTCTAAAATCCTCTTAAATGTCTCCGATCAGGCCCGTCAGCTGAGCCTATTGTCCCTCAGAGACTTAGAGGTTTCAGGGGAGAGTCCAAAAGAAGGAACACTGCCTGCTTTAACAGCTCTGACTTGAAAAAAAAATTTTTTTTTCTCAGCCACCTCACAAACAAGAGGCATCTGTCTAGGGATGAGACAAAAGGGTGTCAGAACAGAGCTATCTATCAGAATATGACTTAAGGGAAAAGACTATTCATATTCAGAAAAATAAAGTAATTCAAGTCCATAGAAGGAAGATCAGGGCAGACATTATATGTGTTAATAGGGATAAGTGGGCTCAATGGGGAGTACCTGCAAGTGCGAATGTGCTTCTCATTCCATACCCGGGGAATGTACTGTTGGATTGTTTGCTTATTTTTAAATTTAATTTATTTTGTGATAGCTCAGTAGTTTTCATTTCACTCTGTTGGTTTGGTTTTGTTTTGTTTCCTATTTTTGTACATGGAGTTGCCCAAGAAGGTAGAAGGCATGTCCATAGCCTCTAGCAGGGCTGAGGGCCCTGTAGCAACCACTCTGAGGCCTCCTGGGCTAGGCTCGGGCAGGGCCTGGGAACTGCCCACAAGCAGAGCTTGCTAGGCCAGGTCAGAAAGCACTGGTCCCTGCTCTCACAGAATCTTATACTTCCAAAAAACAGAACTCTGACTTCCTGCTCCAGGTACTGCTTTATATTTTTGGGAAATGGACAGTAGGTTTGCTGCTAAAAAGGCTGCAGACTCCTGGCTTAGACCCTTCTTGCCCAAGAACCTTTAGCTCCAATCCATGATGATGAACTGGGATTGACTATTTCCTTGAGAATCCATCTTGCAGAGGTTTGAGGGAAATGAGTTAAGTGAGATGATGTGAGTCCTGATAGATAAAGACATGATTAGAAAAATTATAGCAAAATTAAAATTCCCTGTTCTTATTTCCCATAAATGTGCCTCAGCTCATGTCTCATAGGAGCTGTCCTTGTGTTCCCTTTTTTTTTAAACATAATAAATTGTTTAATAGAATATTTAGAGTGTTAATCCTTATGATGGTTTCAGAAAATTCTTTATGTATGGCCTAATGGCAAATGATAAAAGCCAAATAAATATTTAATAATTTCCAATCAACTCCTGGGTTCAGGGTTCACCTGTGCATGAACTTTTCAGAAGTTCATACATATTCAGAATAAGTGGAAAATTAGTTCTCTTTCTTTCTTTTAGCCTGCTTCACCATTTATTATTCCATTGCACAATTCCAATTCAAATCTATCTTTATCAAACTGAAACTTCTAGTTTAAGATTTTTTATTTCTAAGTGAAAACTACAAAAAAATCTAAGCTTACTTACACAAAAAAAGAAATATAATTTAAAGCAACTGAAGAGGCATTAAACATACAAGCATAGGTATGTTTCTTTTTAACAGAAAAAGAAAAAAACTTATCTTCATACCAAAAAAAATCTATTTGAGCTTTATTACTCTGTATTCAAAGAAAATTCTTACAAGCATTGGAAGGCTTCTGATTTGCTCCCAGCATAATCAGTATGACCTCTACTGGAACTTCTGCTGGTTTCAAATAAGACAATTGTGAAAATTCCAGCAGCTTCTGATAGCTTTAATTTATGAAAATGTCACTCTCTGACCTTGGCAAGTTACAGTTCAATTTTTCAATGAACATCTAGTTCTTAGAACTTCAAATTCCATGTTGTCACTGAAGGCCCATCGACTTGCCTTTGTGCCCTGTGTTCTGGATCTAACATATGGCTGTATGTGTCAGGTTCAAGGAAGAGACATGGCAAAGAAGCCAAGTTTTTTTCCCATCTAAATATATTCCTCTAGTCAATCCTTTAAAATAAAATAAAATAAAATAAAAAATCACTGCTTATTGAAAGAAAATAAGTAAGTCCAGTTGAAATCCAAGTTTTGTTTGGTTTTATTTTGTCCTATATCAGTTAAAATAAACTGATTTGTCTTAAACAGAATTCACAGTCTTTAACCTCAGGATGTTTACAGCAAATAGTGGACACTAACATTTCAAATCTACTTGTAATATAGTTAGTTAACATAGTATTCAATAGGATTCTGAACCGGTTGACTTTCTCTTGTAACACTGTTGTTTGTGCTTTCTTTTGATTTTTGTTCCAGACAGCAGTGCTAACTGGTCTTCCTACCTGGTTATCTGAAAGTAGCAACTAACTAGGTGGGATGTACTTATAAATGAAACTATACAGAATTTAATGAGTTTATGCTCATATTTCACTGGAGACTGAACTATATTTATTTTTATATTTAGGTCTTATTTAATACCTCCAAACTGTTATTTAAGTATAGTAGTAAGTCACACACATTATATAGTATGATCACTGTGAGAAATTCATTATATATAAAGATCACAGAATATATACAAAAATATGTATACAGATAGGAATATATAACGTTTCACGAAGTAACACTTAACTTACTGTATCCAATGCCTTGATATTTACATGTATGTGTGTGTTTGTGTTCAGAAGAAACATTCTTTTACATTCCACTAATATGTTGCAACTTACAGCTTTAAAAACACTGCAATAGATAGCTAAGGAGTCATACTACATTATGTTACTAGTGGCAAAAAATGGCTCTAAAATCTAAAGCATAAAACATGTTTTAATAGAAAATGTTATTTAAAATCATATTTTTTTGCTGCTTATTTTGGTCTCCTTTGATATAAGAATAGTTATTTTAATGAATACATTTTGAGTGTAAAAATGTTAATTTCAACTGAGTTTTTTCCTTTAGATTAGTCTTTCAATGGAAACCTTTCAGGAGATTTAAAAGAAGGGAGTTTGAAAATTTCTTGCATTATTTTCAGAAAGGTATGGTAAAGTGGCCAACACTTGAAGTAAGAAAGTCGGAATATGAGAAAAATGATATCTCATCAATTTCAAGGAATCTTTGGCAAATGATTTATAATTTGCATGGAGTTTTTGTTTCAATGTTGCCTGAAGTTATAGAATTTTAGTTGTTAATTTGATGTATATAGAAAAAGTCTTACACAGACCATACATAGAAATGTTAATGGTAGGAAAATTTTATATGGGAGGATCTCAAAGAGATCCTTTTGTAGAATAGGAAACTGAGGCCCAAGGAAGATTTAGTAATTGGGTCAAAAACTGGCTAGTAGAGAAATGGGCCTGTATTTCCTATCTCCTCATCTACAGCATGTCATGTTTCTACTAACAACAGCAATTCCTATTCTTGCCTGATCTTAAAAATTATTTAGGACATTTATTAAAAATGAAAATTTCCAAACACTGTTCCAGAAAACTGTGAGTCACTGAATCTGGAATGAGACTCTCGAGTTTGCATTTTAATTAGCATCCTAGATGGTTCTTACACTGAGGCGAGTTTGGGCATCATCACCTCTGATTATTTTAATGACTGAATTATTTGTTCTTGCTACAACACAGACCAGTTGCTGCTGAATGTAAAAATGACAGTTTCAGTTAAAGTGCAACAAACTGCCCACTATATCATATATATATGAAGAAAACTAAAAAACCTGCAATGTTTCGAATAAGCTATTTTGCCCATTTAGAAATTAGTAAAGACGTACTAAGCATAGAGATTTGAATTTAGCCTAACAACAAAATGTATACTTCCCATACGTTAAATATATATAGACAGATATATAGATATAGATATAGATCTATAGATATAGATAGATAGATAGATAGATATAGATATAGATAGATAGACAGATATAGATATTTATATCTATATCTATATATCTCCTAAGGAGACCCTGCCTCATAGTCTTGCTTTCTATAATATATCTAACCTGGTCTCAAAGACTCTGAGGCAGTCCCTTTAACAGCCTTTTCTTAAAATCCCTTGATCTCTTCTCTTTTGATAACTCCCACAACATCACCACTTGCTCTGTGGGTCCCCTAGGTCACACCTCGTACTCTGCAGTCATCCAGAGCTGTAATACATCTGAAAGCTTAAACGCTGTTCTTCCAAACTCTGACTGCAAAACTCCATCCTTCCAGATGCCATCTACTTTTGTCCTACAGTTTAGTCACTGAGAACTCCAATTTCTAACTCCCATTTTGTTTTCTGCTTGTCGTTCCCTGTACTGTACTTGAGCTACACAGGTCTCCTTTCAAACTTTTGAACACTATAAGCTCTTTTCTCCATGTGGAACATTCTTCTAGCTTTCATGTCGTACCTCTTCAGACTTGAGGTCCTAGCAATACGTTCACATCTGAGGCATTTTTTGTGACTATCTACTTGCAGAAATTGACCACTCCCCTACTATTTGTCTTCTTACCATCCTACTGCTACTTCTCACAGCTCTTTTAACATGTTAAAATAAGTATTTTATATACATATTTATTTACTTGGACTATAATAGTTGGTTATAAGTTCTATAAGCATAAGTACCTTGATTTTTTTATTATTAAATAGTTCCAGTATCCAACATAATATCTAGGTTTTAGCAGTCAATATGTTCATCTGGACATACATTTTTTTCCACACTAAAATTTCTTCTCCCATACTCTTTGTCTTAACAAAAAGAACATTTAAGAAGAAGATAGAATATCTCAGAAACTACTTGGTAGAGTAAGTCAACATCTAATCTGTCTCAGATGAGGATTTCAAACAGTGAGAAGCACAGAGGAAAAAGATGACCATGAACACCTTGTTCATCAACTAGACAAAGCTAATGTTAAGATGTCTCAGGATGTTTAACCCCTGCAATTTATTTTGAAATACTGTATTTATTTTAGTTGCTATCCCATTAGATGTTCAAATCATTTTCACCTATCCCAAACATATTGTGCAATGACTCATCAGACATCTGTGACAAGTAAACATACACAGTGTATTTTTGGAGGAGCAAATATGGGTGTATGCATTTATAGTACAACCAAAATTAAACCTGATCTGGGGGAAGGAAAAAAAAAAGTGAATTGTTCAGCCCCAACCACCATTGTGTCATTTTCCTCTTTAGAACCGACATTTCCATGGTACAATTTTCAGATCACCTCTCACCTTTAAATGCCAGAATTAATGGAAAATTGTCCCTTTTTCTGTGTACTACTTTGCTAGAGAAGCCCTTCTGCAATGAATGTTGAACGCTGTTAAGCCCTATTTATGGCTTTAATAGCTCTGCATTAATGAAAAAATCAGATACCCTTTATGTACCCACCTCAGGGGTTCATCTAGAAGATATTCTATTGATGTGAGAGAGAGTCAAATTGATTTCTGCTGAAGATGAGAAAGTAGTAAAAGGCTCAAACTGCATGTGGATAATGAAATGACTTGTTTTATCACAAATATTCACTGCACGTGTCTTCTGCTTATTTCTTCTAATGGCTTTCCCCCGCTTTTCATATAGCTCAAATTCTGATGTCTAAACTGTTATGTGTATCAACAGCAAGAGGAAATGAAGAGGATCTCATAACGTTTCAGTGAGAAGAGAGTTAAACATAGAGCTGTCATTCCTGTGTTTTGATTTGTGTGTTCAGGTTATTTGGATAATTGGAAAGTATGCTTTTTCAGATGAGTTAGACTTCCTAGAACAATTAATCAGGGTCTTAATTGCTGCATCTGTAAAAATGAGGTAAGATGTGGGAGGCTCAGGACTTTCTGGCGTAGAAGTGTATTTTTTTTCCCCTCTCCCCTTTAAAGTATCAGGAATTGCCAAGCTATCAACATTTGCTGAGTCTGGCCATGAACAGTTTTCAAAAATAGTCTATGTTTCATTTATTTTCAAAATACTTTCCATTTCAGTAGGTTTCCATGAAGTGAAAACATTTGCCATAATGGATGAATTTCATCAGTGAACTGCTTTCACAGTGTTCTAAATGAATAGAGTAAAATCATCGCAAAGATACAATCACAAGAAGTAAGCCTCTTTTAAGAAAAAAAAAGTGTACTAAAATTTAAAGCTGAGCCATATTCTGCAAATTGGACAATATCCCAGGTATTTTGTTAAGAGTGACTGAGTGCTGCAGAGAAGTCAGAGACAGACAAATTGAATCTGGAGTAGAGTCAGCTGTACTAGACCCAGCGAGACTATGTCTAGCTGTAAAAACAGGACCACCCTGGTGTGGAAGCTTACAGTGAACCTGACACAAGCTAGGAGTCATGGTGTTGCCAAGGTCAAAGCAATATTGAGGAAAGGTGCCTGGGGCAAGACAGAGAATGGGAGAACCAGACACTAATGACTCCGATTCAAATATGAGATCACAAGATGAAGCCAAAGCCAACTCAAGCAAGAAGTAACAGGAAGGAGGGAAATGATAAGCCCCAGCCAGAGCCTGTGCAAAGAGACAGTATGTTTCCCTGATCATGAAGCCAAGGAGGAGATAAAAATTCAGGCAGGAAGGCATGCAGCGTTTTGATTCAAATGTAAGTAGTCCTCACAGTCAATGAATAAAATTAGTCATTCCCACTAGTTTATATGTACAGACTCTCAAGAATGTTGGATAGTCCAAATACGTCTGGAAGAATGAATGAGAAAGATTTCTATAAACTGATGTGGAGTAATTTTCAGGATGTATTTTTTAAGTGTAAAAGAATACAGTATGCAGCTTTTCATTAAAGAAAGAAAAGCAAATGAGAAAATATCAATATATTGCTCATTTGGACAAAACATAATTCAAGTAATAAAATTCAGAAACAAATAAAATGGGGTACCTGTAGGGGTGGTGCAAACAGAATGGCAAGAATGGTGAATTCCTAAGAGAATTTCTCAGAGAAATTTCTCTCAATGTACCTTAATGTATGTTTCTGTATCCCTAAATCATAGCAATATTTCATAAAAAGTACCAACAAATAATTAAACTCCAACTGGATATGCAGGAAGGACTAAAATGGAATATAAAAATAAATGAACCTAAGCCTATTACAAGTGACTAACAGCCTCACTGAAGGGGTCAGAGAAAAATAGACTAAGTAACTTCATTAAAAAATATTTGGAAGGGGGCATCTGCGTGGCTCAGTGGGTTAAAGACTCTGCCTTCGCTCGGGTCATGATCCCAGGGTCCTGGGATCAATCCCAACATCACGCTCTCTGATCAGCGGGGAGCCTGCTTCCTCCTCTGTCTTTGCCTGCCTCTCTGCCTACTTGTGATCTCTGTCTGTCAAATAAATAAATAAAATCTTAAAAAAATATATTTGGAGGGGTGGCACCTCAGTAGCTCAGTCAGTTAAGTGTCCAACTCTTGATTTTGGCTCAGATCATGATCTCAGAGTCTTGAGATCAATCCGACATTGAGGTCTGCTCTGAGCACAGAGTCTGCTTGAGTTTTTCTGTCTCCCTCTCACTCTGTCCCTCCTCCTCCTCATGCTTTCTCTCTCTCAAATAAATAAAATCTAAAATAAACAAACAAATATTTTGAAAGATACTATAAGGCTAAAGGAAAAAAATAAAAAGCACTGTACACAAATACTATGCTCCATTTAGTAAATCTGATTTTCACTCGGGTATGGATTAGTAATTCTTAAGCTGTTTTATGTAAACGTCTCTTATAGAAATAGATCGTGGGTAATGAGACCCAGGTTTCTGGCAATCAAGGAAAGGAGCTACAAATAAAGAAAGGGGAAAGCTAGAATGAACACATGCTATTGGACTGTAATTGGAAATATCAGTTGGAACTCGTAGTTTTTGTTATAAATAATGTGAATAAATAAGAAGTAGATGTAGATGTGTAGATACATGGGTTACTATTCATACAAATAGTTTTAGGTATAATCACTCAGAGGGCATAACAGCAATGACATCCCAGTAGTACTGAGAACACTATCTGCCTGGATCTTGGTTTCTATAATTCTCAAAAAGAACAAAAAGCACTTGAAAAAGTGGTTGACTCTAGGGCTGGGAAATCATTGAGAAAGTACAAGATGGGTCTGGAGTAGCTCTGAGTGCTGGAAAGTCAGGAAGTGTTAAAACACAATGGCTGGGGATCGGAGAAGCCAATTTGAAAAAGCTCTCAACAGCCAAAGCTGAGAACATTTGAGGAATACACTAAACAATGATAAGAAGTGGATATCAGCCCATCAAAGAAAGTTCCATGTGTCTACATTGACATAAGTACATAACTGATGCATTAACAAATAAATGGGGTAAGAGCAACATCTCTTCCTTATATTAGAATTCCAATATAGGAGGAAAGATAGAAATTCGCCATTTGGTAAATATTTTTGTAGTATTATAGGTAGGAGTCATCAATGAATATTGAAATTAGCTGGTAAATGTATGATGATAAACAATATATTCACATAGTCTCAAAGTATGTCCCCACAAAATATTTATTACTTTCAAAAGGAAAAGTAGAAATTTTACAATGGCAAAAATCAATACTTAACCTCATCCGGAGTAAGAGAGATCATCAATTACTGAATGTTTTCCTCAACTCTGTAGCCATTTTATCCAAAAACTTTAATATAGAAATACCACTTTCCATTGGAGTGATTCTTCTTCCTCCTGACTTTTCAGGTACATTATTCCACAGAATGTATCCAGTGGAACTGAATAATGTTGTGGACTTGCTTGGAGTTTCAGTCTGATGACAATAAAACTGGTTTAATGTCTGCATTTATCGGGAGATTCTGGCATAGGAGCTGTTAGAGAGTTTTGACCAAGTGATAATCTCCTTCTTTTAAGGAAAAAGACTGTGACAGAGATCATCTGATCAACTGAATGGTCTCCCTGTCTATAAGGTGACAGATGTTACACCTGTTTCTTAGAGCACTCACACCACAGCTTCAAGTCTAAGTGAGAAAACTTAACTCCCTACCTACACAGATTTGCTGTACATCTTCCAGGAAGTTCCTATCACCACAGCCATGAGCCAAACAGATACAGTGTCCCAGATGTAGTGTCTACCTTCATTATACCCTTGGTAAAACCACTGGCAATAACATAAAAATGTACTTCTCCCAAATTATTCTATAGAATACTGGTTTTGAGGGATGCTAACTAGCATTCAATAAAGGGAGGCGGGGAGAGCTCTCATTTGGAAATATACTCAGATAAAAATTAAAATATCCAGGTACTGACTGCCATTGTAAAAACAAAGCCAAACCAAATTTAAATTTTTACCTCTAATACTGAATTCTTAATTCAGATACCTAAATTAAGATGTATTTCTTGAAGATTATATCTGATTGCATTAAACAAAGAACCAATTATGTTTAGGAAATACCGAGGTTAAAATTTACTTTTAACACATAATTTATCAAAGTCTTAATGGTCTTCAAATTGTATTATATATTTCCAAGAGGAAGAAAATAGTGTTCAGCCTTTCACAAATGTATTCTACTGTATCAACCACCTCCACTGGCCTTTTTTCCCAGAATCTCTTAAGGATTATGAAAAGACCCAAAATGTCTGTCTATTGACTGATGAATGAATGAATGAATGAATGAATATGAGGTAGTACACACACACACACACACACACACACACAGGAATATATACTCAGCCATAAAAAAGAATGAAATCTTGCTATTTGCAATGATGTGGTTGGAACTAGAGAGGATCAGGCTAAGTGAAATAAGTCAGAGAAAGACCAATACCATATTATTTCACTCATACATGGAATTTATTAAACAAAACAGATGATGAGAGGAGAAAGAAAGAGAGCAGCAAACCAAGAAACAGGATCCTACCTGTACACAAACTGACAGTTACCAGGGGAGAGATGGATGGGGAGATGGGTTAAATAGGTGACAGGGATTAAGGAGCTCACGTGTTGTGATGAGCACTGTTATGTGAGTGTTGAGTCACTAAGTTATACATCTTAAATTAATATTACACCACATGGTAGCTAACTAGAATTTAAATAAAAACAAAAAAAAAAAACAGATACACAATTGATTAAAAAAAAAATCAGCATTCTCTGGAACACATTTTGTGAAACAGTATCTTCTGCAACAATAATCACCAAGTAATCTTCAACCGTAATAAATAACCATAGAAAAATAAAGCTCTTATTGCTTACAGTTACCCTGGGCAATTAAGGGTTACACTCAGATATCGATAAAGAATCCTATGGCAAAATACTCAAATGGTTCGGATGATCATTTCCATAGAGAATACAAAGATGGATTAGAATCCTTAAATGAGCAGAGACTGAAGCTGAGGTGTGAGGAGATTTCGCATGGGTAGAGAACAGAATCACACAAAATGCTCCACACACAGTAGGTGTTGATTAAGTGCCTGTTAATTAACCAACTAGCCTTAACGGTATAGCTCTCAGAGGAAGCATGACCTGGCTCAAACTGGAGAGGAGGCTCTCGTAAGCTTCCCCATCTGGCAGTGATGCAGGGGCGGTGCCTTTGCAGGAAAGTCATTAGAGCCTATGGGCTGAGCACTTGCTCCGTCACCTGCTGTGACACCACTGGGCTGTTAGGCTTATCTTGGAATTCTTCCTTGAGAGATGAAAACTTGGCTGAAAGGTTGAGGGCTTGAGGGGGCAGTATATCATCTCCATCTGTCTCAAAGAGTATATATGAATATCTCCCTCCTGAGGAAGAAGTAGACCGTTAAGTTATGACTCTGTCATCACTCCTTACACTCGCTTTCCACTCAATCAAAAATACTGGCTAAGTAAGATCATATAAGCAAGGCACCATGACAGATATTCTAATATAGCAGTTGTACCAGTTTATCTGGAATGAAGAAGGCCAATACATACTTTGTTAAAGCCCCCGGAAGTGGATGATTCATACCTTGACCATCTCTGTATTCCACACCACACAGTGCACACAGTGTGTACACAGTAAATAACTTCATCTTTAGTTCACTAGGACATAGTGGAAGTAATATGTTCAGAACATGATAGCAACAAGTATACCCAATCATGATTGATTAAGTGGTTTGAAATAAAGTTTGGAAATTCTGGCACCATGACACATCAAATAAACACCGACGCGGACCTCTACTTCTGCAAACATTTACAGCAACAATAAAAACACAAATACTAGAAAACATCAGTAGGAAAGATAATGGTAAATTGAAGTGTAAAGTGTTTAAAGTGATTTTTATTTTGCAGGAGGAATTTAGAGACAAAGTAGTTTTAGACTCTATTAACTAATATATGTGATAAAAATATAAAATAGAATTCACATATTCTATTCTTATACATTCCACAATTGTGAAGGAAGAAAAATTGTATACTCTAATGTATACTCAAGTCAATTCCTTTAAAAAGATCGAACGAAGGAAAGAAAATCAAATATAATGAACACTAAATAGAAAACTTCTTTTTTTTTAAGTTTATTTTATTTATTTGACAGACAAAGATCACAGGTAGGCAAAGAGGCAGACAGAGAGAGAAAGGGAAGCAGGCTCCCTGCTGAGCAGGGGGCCCAATGCGGGGCTCGATTCCTTTAAGCCACTGAGCCACCCAGGTGCCCCAATAGAAAACATCTTAAAAGAAGGTAGTGGATATTGGCCAGCATCTATCAGTAATCTCAATATAGAGAAGTGCGTTACTTTGCCTGTTAGACAAAGATGCTGAAATGGGTTAGAAAAGATAATCCAGCTTACTTTTAAAACACATAATACATCTAAATGTTGACACAGAAAGGTGGAAAACAAGGGGATTATGTCAACACACACACATATATACATACACTCACACACTGCAGTAAAATACTTAACCAAAGAATGCTATTGGGGTGCCTGGGTGGCTCAGTGGGTTAAACCTCTGCCTTTGGCTCAGGTCAAGATCTCAGGGTCCTGGGATCGAGTTCCGCATCAGGCTCTCTGCTCAATAGGGAGCCTACTTCCCCCTCTCTCTCTGCCTGCTGCTCTGCCTACTTGTGATCTCTCTCTCACTGTCAAATAAATAAAATCTTTAAAAAAAAAAAAGAGCTCTTAAAAAGAATGCTATGGTAGCATTTTTATTATATAAAATATACGTAAAAGAAAAACATGATCATTGATTTTAAGAGGGTTGTTACTTAATGATAAAGTAAAAAATTCACTAAGACATCCTAACAATCCTGATTCTGTTTGTACCTGCCAGCAAGGCTTTTACAAGGTAAAAAGGAAAAAAGTATCAAAAAGCCAAGTTAATAAATTCCTAAAGTTACAAAGGAATTTTAACATTTCCATTTGAGGACTGACAGGTCAAGCACTAAATGTGTTTCTTAGAAACCCACACTGTTCTTATTACTATGGTCAAAAATGAAATCTGAGCTAGATATACTGAAGGCAACAGAGAGGAGAGAGGAAGTCTGTACAGCAGACTTTTTACGGTTTAAAGATATCAAGGTCTAATGCCTAACACATAATCGTGTCATGTAACTGATATTTAGAGTAGCTTTCTTTTTCTTAAAGATTCCTACATTTCTGATAAGATATGAAAATACACTACATTAAAATTCAATATTGCCACAAGTTGCCACCATACTTATGAAAAATTCTGATTTGATTCACAAGTAACTTGGAATTTCTTTGAAGATACTTTGATATACACATTATGCCAGATTTTATAATAGTCTTTTATTTTTAGGTATAATAACATGAAAAGATAAAAATCTCCAGGTATTAGGTAGTCTTTTAAAAAACATGAATTAAAAAAAAACACCCAAATTGTCTCCTTTTATCTTGAATTATAAACTCAACTATCTAGATACATATACAAATTCCTAAATATTATACCTGATTACATTAAAGAAAAGATGAGTAATCTACAGATGATTTCCTTTGATCTTTTCTAAAACTGCATGTATTTACTGAACTCTAATTTTTGATATACCTGGTTTGTCAGTCATAAAATATTATTGAATATTTGTGAATATATTACTTTGGATATGCCCTTTCACAAAGATTAGGTCTTCAGTTACCGATAAACAGATCTCTTGGAATACAAAGGACTTTTCTTTAAAAGTTAGAACTGAAAAAAATAAATAAAAAATAAAAATTAGTACTGAGTGATATAAATTACTTATTTGTACATGGTCAAGATACTTCTATGAGAATGGGGACCTTATTTGTCTGTCCAGCACTGTATCCCATAATTTGGGGTACAAGTGAAGTAAATATTACTTCAATGTATAAGTGAATGAACAAGCAAGCAAACAAAAAACAAATAGCAAGTTGCTCCAGGAAAACCTTTATATTAAAAAATAAATAGTTCATTTAAATTGATTAGGTCCCTGATCATCCCTGGCAGACATGAACTATGAAGAAAAATCAGGACAACTTTCAGAATCTCCTCAGTGTTCCTGTATCCCCAGAACAGGTGCCATTTCTAGAAGAACCAAATACAGTCAGATCTTTAAAAGCTAGAAAGAAACTGTTCATACTATGTACGCCTGGACAGAGAGTCATGTGTATGTTTTAATTCTGTCAGCCTCCAAAGTATTTGTTTAGGACGATATAACAATGGATTCTTTCTGGATGCTACAAACATAGGGACAAGGGGACTTTATCTACAGTGTTCATTCTTTGACTCCAGTGTTTGAAGTGTTCTTGGAAACTGTCTGGAATCTGCGCACAACCCCCAAGCCTCTCCCTCTTGCATTACTTTCTTGTTCAAAGCCTGATCTGTCAACACTAAATAACGTTCTTGTAATCCTTATGTTTAATGATTTCAACCTAGCCTTCACTAAGATCTTTCAACCTATAATCTGTACCTGGAGCCCACACAAGAGCCCAATGAGCTGTGGTGGAAGGAAGAAAGGAAGGACGGAAAACAAGGAAAGAAGGAATGACATTAAAATGGTATTTCTTTGGGTTAAGCACCACATTCTCCAAGAAATTTTTGTTTAAAGACCAATAACACAAGAAATCTTGAAGATGAAAAAAAAATCATTATGTCTTTCTTTATCTGAAACAACTGACCAATTATATAGTTTTCCTTCAAGGAAGAAAGGTACTGACATGGGAATAGATTACTGGCCATTCAGGAAGTTAGGGGCCCTACAAAATAAATGAAAAGGGTACAGAAAGAGAGATAACAGGACTCCACAACCTAACTTGGCTTATTTCATATGTATTTCCTGGAGTTTGCAGATGTGCAGAATTTGAATGCTCCTGAAGCCCTTAGAATATTCTAGCATATCTTGTAAGCTCCAATTCTATTCCAAGCAAAATTTACTGACTTAAAAAGTACAATACTTAGTTTTATTTGGAACAGTGGAAGACAGACCTTTAACAGCTCTATTTGTGATAATAATCTGGAAAAGAAAAATAATATTTTGGCATATTTGTATATTTCTATTGAGTCTTACTAAGGACTATGAGTCAAATAATATAAAAACTCTTATTTTCATCTATTTTTCTGTCTCCTGAACATATAAAACTCCATTTCACTAAAGACAACTAATTCATCTTTACTGCATAAAATGTGACTTTTCATAACTGCAAAAAAAGTATACACATCATTTAAAACTAAAATGAGAAAATCTTTATATGAGCAATAAATATAATAAACATGTTTAAATGTAAATGTAAAACACAAACCTCAGACAATGAGCCTACATAAACACTGTGATATTTAGACATTTGTCAGGCTGCTTTTTTCTGTTTTGACAGCCAACTGAATGTTATATATAGAGAACTCTCTTTGGAAGATAGACTTCCTTGCCTCATTTCCTTTCTCTGAATGCAACTGTAAGACATTTCAATGTGTGGGAAGTATCTATGGTACAGAAAGTTGGAAAACATTCAGGCAGGAGGTACCAAAACAGTCAAATACTTGCAAAACCAATATGCTCGTCCATAATGATTCATTCTCTATTTAAAACACATGTTCAAAGCCCAGGACAACCCAACTTGCACAGTTAACAAAACCCCTTTGCTTTTGACCTTCTCACAGACAAGATTAAAAAGAAGGAATAGAAATTCTACATTTTAACAGGGTTTAGTTCTAGAAGCTGTTTTTGTTCTAGTGCTCAGCGTGAGACAAAAATTAACTGCAGTCATCGTATCTTTCCATCTTCTATAGTCTTTGTGGGTGTGTGTTTTAAATTCCTGCTTTATACTATAAAAAAAGAAACCAGCAATGCCACTTCCTACATAAAAGCAATGATTCCCCAAATCTTGGCTTTTATTTAATACTCAGCATGGGTTCCATTACATCTAGTTGGAAATTATCTTTGAAATCCTTGGATATGGCAAATGTGTGTGAATTTTAAATTAGTGAAAACAAAATAAAAATATTGTTGATGACTCATCATTTATGGCAAAACCTTGACAATTTTTGCCTTTTGTATTTTTCAGAGATCAGAACTGTAAATAAGTGTATCTTCTCCCACATTCTGCTCATGTACTGCTTTCAAAGAGCGCCTGTTTGAATTATTCTAACCTGAGAGAGAATGTTTAAAATACCTTCTTTCACTTTTCATAATGTCTAGTGACTTAACTGCTAGAGTGAATGTTTTTGAACAGTGTAGAGTAAGGATTCAGAAGAAAGAAGAAACAAAGCAAAGCGGCAAACTTGAGGATTATCAGGACTCTGGAAATACTCATTTCTTTAGCCTATGACAGAAAACATTCTAATAGACAGCTATTAGAACTCTCCAGGGTGCCTGGGTGGTTCAGTTGCTTAAGCATCTGCCTTCGCCTCAGGTCATGATCTCAGAGTCCTAGGATCAAGCCCCACATCAGGCTCTCTTCTCAGTGGGGACCCTGCTTCTCCCTCCCCCTCCGTCTACCTACCGCTCTGCCTACTTGTGCTCTCTCTCTTTGGCAAATAAATAAAATTAAAAAAAGAAAGAAGAAGAAGGAGGAGGAAGAGGAGGAGGAGGAGGAAGAAGGAAGAAGGAGAAGAAGAACAACTCTCATTGAGAGCATGAAGGAAAAGAGAATCGTAATGAAATCTGGACCCTGATCTAGTTTTGGAACTTTATTGAATTTGCAAACATAATAGACACTGCAAATGTCACACTGAAAATTTCTTTCAGATCTGACCAAGTAAAGTAAACTCATTAAGGTGTGTGGGTGGAGAGGGAAGTCTGGATGGCGCAGTGTCTTCAGCGTTTGCCTTAAGCTCAGGTCATGGTCCCAGGGTGATGGGATAGAGCCCTGCTTTGGGCTCTTGCTTGGTAGGGAGCCAGCTTCTCCCTTTACCTGCTGCTCCCCCTGCTTGTGCTTTTTGTCTCTCTCCAACAAATCAATACATAAAATATGAAAAAGAAAATAAATTAAAGAAATGTGTGTGGGATGAAAAGACCATAATTTTAAAAATGTAATCCTTCCATCTTAAGAAAAATTAACAGTATGTTCACAGTAAGTTCCTTCCAAAGTGTTCAAGGACTGAGAAAATGAAAACCTATAGCCCCCAGTATTCTAATTGGATTGAGGTCCTTATATAGCACTATACCATCTTTGATGACCTATACATTTTTTAATCACTATAAACAAGAATGAGTAAAATTAATTTTTAAAAGATTTGGGAGTGCAAATGGTCTCCTAGATTATCACACTGAACAGAGTCACTTGCTTCCTTTCTATGTCATAGCTTTTCATGGTTTTCATAAATGCACTTCAAATTTATTTCATTTAGATACTTGTTTAAAAAACTGTAACCAACCTATAAACACACATAAAATATAAAGTGCTGTAATGAGTATATAAGAAAAAGAAAATCTAGCCAACAGACTTAAACAGATACTTTACAAAAGAGGATATCCCACAGCAGTAAATGATGGACCTGGTCATGATGGAAATGCCAATGACAGTATTTTGGTATTCCTAATAATAAATCCTCCAGAATTCCTATAATGAAAAAGACATTACCAAGATTCACCCAAGATACGCGAGTTAGTTAAACAGTTTGGGAAAGTGTTTGGTAGTAGTTTCTAAAGTGGAACGACAATACTTTGTGGTCCAGAAGTGATCACTGTCAACGGATAATGATCAAAACTTTATTCTACACCCAGAGACATATGCAATAATATGCAGAGCAGCACCATTAGTCATAGACTCAACTGGAAACTGCCAAAATGCCTAGCAATCACAGAATGAGTGTATCAATTGTAGCTATGCATACAATGAAAAGTTACATGGTGAACAAAAGGAAGAAACCACACCATCCATGTGTATATGTGAATCTCAAAAAAAATATGAAATGGAGCTAAAGGAGTCAGACACAGGAATGCATATTATATAGACCTATTTCTAGAAAGTTCAAAAACAGATAAACCTGATCTGTGATTTTAGAAGTCAAGAAGTGTGGTTAACCCTGTCAGGGATAGTGATGGGAAAAGGTGCAAGCAATCTTTTGGGGTGCCTGGATTTGATCTGGTTTTTATCTGAGAACAAATAATAAGAGTGTGTACACATGAAAATTCATCAAGGTATGTACTTATGATTGGGGGGGGATGTTATCCTCAATAAAAATTTTACATTAAGAAGAAATTATGATAAGTGTCCAGAGGAGGCTTTATGCCAGGGAGGGATGTAAGAATGTGTTTAAATTGAATTATGAATTTGAAAAATTTATAAAAGTAAGATCTTTTGGCTTAATTACTCTCTCTTTCAATGGGCTTCTCTCTATTCCCATGCCACTGGAGTGGTGGAGGGCATTTTAGGGATCCAGATAGAAGAAAGTTCAGTTGGATACATTGTCTGTTGTCAGATATGAAGGAATGACATAGTTTTCAGTCATTTTTATGTACAGTTACATGATTGGTTGCTGTCCTTGTATAGGAATGACTTCCAGGAATTCTCTGAGGGCCTACTGATAATGTGAGATCATATATCACGACCAGAGATCCTGGGCGCCGGGGTGACTCAGCTGGTTAAGCGACTGCCTTTGGTTCAGTTTGTGATACCGGAGTTTCAGGATCAAGTCCCACATCAGGCTCCAGCTCCAAGGGGAGTCTGCTTCTCCCTCTGACCTTCTCTGCTCTCATGATCTCTCTCAATCTCTCTCTCTCTCTCAAATAAATAAATTAAAAAAAAAAAAAAAAAAAGGCCAGAGCTCCTATAAGAAAAGAAAGGGTCTGTTGCACTCAGCATGGGAACTATGAGGCTACTGGAGGAGAAACACAGTTTGAAGGCACAGATCAAAAACTATTCTATGGAAAAATTTTCCAGTGAATACATATCTAAGATTCTAAGTGAAAGATTTGTTAACTTTTGGTGTTTCATCAAAGTGAGAGTTCTCTTATGTCAGAAATTTCTAAGGCAGAATACATAATTATGAAAGCAGCATAATTTTTATGGGAATCGGACAAAGTAAAATTTATCAGTATTCCTGTTTTTGGAGGGTACAAACTTAGAGCAGCACTACGAACAGTGACCATGTCTCTGTGCAATGCTCTCTGTTTTATGAACTTGGACTATCAATAATTCAAACAGATTGTCGTCCATCATGTTAGGAAATAACTGGATAATCTCTATTTTCTCTATAGAAAGTGCTATTATGAAACTGTCATTGAGGAGACAAAGAGAATGCAACCAAAAAAAGACTGTAAGGAAAAAAAGTAGTTCACTAATAAAAACACATTTGTTATTTTCCGGATTTTGTGATCATTGGGTATTTGAGCTTTTCAATTTATAATTTTGTATTTATTCTCTCATTATAATACAATATGTGTACTGATTTTTGTATTTGCAGTTTAGAATTATTTTCTTAAGGAGGAGGGTAGCCCTACCCTGTATAATCTACTGACACGAAACCAAATCCGTGTCAGTAGGTTCCACTGTCCTGGCTTCTTTATGTCATCAAAATCTTTCCCTAAGTCAATAAAATTGACCTCTCCAAAGAAACTCTTTCGTTTAATTCCACTGTCCTTCCTCTTTATACATGACAAAACTGAGGTTTGGAATAGACCCACGCTAACAGCTAGAAATGCCCAGACTGGGCGTGGCTATTCTAAACTCCACTCTGAGAGGTGCCTTGTGCACCAATGAGAAGGAAACTTTGCTGCCAAGCGGTGGTCCCACTGGTGAGGCTCTATGTAGGTCACGCCCTTTCTGGCATGGATATCGACACATCTTTCCTACACACCCATAACTTGAAGTTTGTTTTCGTCATTTATTTCCCCATTCTCCTGTTACCTGCTGTAGTAATGAGTTTAGAAGCCTTTCATTCAACACATTCAGTCAAAGTGACTTTGCAGGGAGGTGCTGCCTGAGAAGCTACCGTAGAAGGGAAAAGCAGCAGAAGGTAAAGCACTTTAGGTCTGTCTCCCCAGCCTGGGCATGGTGCTCAGCTGACGGAAGTTAGAGACCTCTGCCTCGCAGTTCATGGTCACTGTAGAGGGAGATCTCCGTCTATTCTAGATCCCAATTACAACCCTCCTTTCTGTCTGAGTTTCCAGCAGGTGTTAAGACAGGGACTAGAGTCTGTTCCCTCTCCCCCAAGGCTACTCTGAAGAGAAGGTCACAGAACCATCTCTTCAGAAATTCTAAATGGGAATCCTCATTGCTTTTATTAAATGAATTTAGGCAGTGGTAGACAAGACCATACACACACAAATAAACCAGGAATTCTTTCAAACTATATGCCTTAAATCCAACCACAAATTTACTTTTCAACCACTGCCTTCGTCTCTAAGTTCGGTGTGCTTCATTATAGCAAAATTATTTAATCCTGCTTAAAGTTAAGTTCTATGTACTTTAATTATTATAACAGACAATCTGGTGACTAAATTAAGTTATAAACAAAAGTTACTTGCTTGTGGAAAACAAGGAAGATCAAGACCCAATGAAAATATACTGGTTTGGGGATCCCTACCAAGGCAGAGAAATAATTTAACTGACCTGTCACAGCTAAAAAAAGTGACAGAATTGGTTTTTGAACAAAAAATTTATGGTATGTAGTGAAGTATGGTTTTCCTTCTGTTCCTCTGATCTAATAAGCTCAGGAGACAAAAATACAAGATGATTTGAAAAGTTATCTCTTTCTCAGAAATAGTGAAACCCAAACAAATCTCCTCCCATGAGAGAATAACTACTAATATTCCAAAAATCCTGAGAAGCCTAATGACATCTCATTTAGTGAATGAGCACAAGGCATGGCCCTAGGTGTTTCACGTGCATTACCATATTTACTCTGAACAGCAGTCCTTCTAGGTAATACCAAACCTGATAATAGCTATTCATTTATTTCATGCTTACTATGTTCCAGGCACTACGGTAAGGATTTAAATACACTGACATTAATTCTCACCAATGAAACTAAGACAGTACATATGATTTTCACCTGTACTTTGCAGTTGGGAAAAATGAGGCTCAAAGATTATGTAACTTACTCAAGTTCATATGATAATGAATGAAAGAGGCAAGAGAAAAAAAATCTAGCTGGATTTTTTCTAATGTCTGTAAGTCAACCACTATGTTATACTAACTCTGCTAATAGTAGAATTTATCACTTGACAAATGAAGAAATTCAGGACATCTAACTTCAGAAACATTCTCAAGATTATGGAGATCATTAATAGAGAAATAGGGTTTTTCTGAAACCGATTTCTGAGTGTTTCTCCTACTGCTCCTAATTTTAGTTTTGCTAGTAAGTATATGTAGAATGTCAGGCCACTCACTTCCTTCCCCGAAACTTGATTTTCACCAGAGGTTACAGAAGTTACTCTCTCATCTGTTTTCCATACATGGCGCTGACCATGAACTTAGCAAACTGCACAGTGTCATACAGGAGTATGTTCTTATTTTTCTTGTTAAAATAATCTCCTATTCCATGTTACCAGGTGTGATTTAGGGTCATGGAAGAGAACCCTATAACATGGTTGTAATCTGTGTCGACTAGGCATTTATATGTTCTGAACTTTCCCTGATGGGATCGAGAATAGTGTGTCCGGGCAATTATCAAGAGCCAGAGACAGGCCACCAATTCATCTTCTACTTGCAAACAATAAAGTTATTAGAAAGCTGAGTTCTCCTTTCCTTCTTCCTTCTCTCCTTCCTCCCTCTCACCCTGGGTTCCTTAGTTCCTACCTTTCTTTTTTGAAACCTGAATTCTTTTTTTTTTTTTTTTTTTTTTTAGTTTAATTTTATTTTTTCAGTGTTCCAAGAGAAACCTGAATTCTTTATGAGGACTTCCCCAAGAGATGGCTGGAGTAGAGGCAGGGCAGGGAAGTCAGAGGAGGCTCCTCTGTATTTGACTGATAAGATGTCATGGATTTTCTGTAACTCTCCCTTCTGTATCTGCTGTGCTGGGTGACAGATGCAAGTGACGCCACATGCCTCAGCCCTGATGGCAGCTTCTTTCCATACCTCAGCTCTGGGGTGGCAGCAGTTTCTACTCTCCTTTCATGAACCTTAAATTCTAGTTTGTCCTTTTCGGCCCACAGCTCCTGCCCCTTTAGGATTTTCCTTGCCTGAGCTTTCACCTCTTATGGGTAGCACTGTCTTCTCTGTATTGACCTTCAGCGACTTTATCTTAATTTCCATCAGACGTGACAGTACTGAGAACCATTCATACAATGTATATGCCTACGGCCGACCTTACTAAAGGTAGTGTTTGCAGGGTCTTTTATTTTCTTGTGTTTTTTTGTTGTTGTTGGGCAGTGGCAGCAACACAGATTATTTAAACTAGCATATGAGGGGCGCCTGGGTGGCTCAGTCCATTAAGTGTCTGCCTTTGGCTCAGGTTAAAATCTCTGGGTCCTGGGATGGAGCCCCACATAGGGTGGGGGGGAAGTCCTTGCTCAGGAGGGAGCCTGCTTCTCCCTCTCCCTCCGCTGCCCCTCTGCTTGTGCTCTCTCTGTCAAATAATAAATAACATCTTAAAAAAATAAATTATGAGATTGCCTTGCTTTTGTAGCTATTCACTCCAACTCATTCCAATCCCATCATCCCTTTCTCTTCCTGTTATGTCACTTACTTCAACGCCTCATCTCTGTTCCCAACACAACAGCTCCTGAATATTTCACTCCACAGCCCAGCTCCCTGTCGCTCCGGCCTGAAATGTAGCCACAGATCTATTTTTGCCTTTTCAAGCCCCAGACACAGATTAATGTGTTCTGTTCAACAACATGCCCTCTCCTGAGGACGGCACACCTCTTCCTCCCATGGGCGTGGGAGCACCAACAACAGCCGGTCTCATTTTGTTTCCTCCGCTTCACACAGATGAGTGAGTGGGATTATTATTAGATAACTTAAATATTTTTAACTCTTGGACTTGTTATTTGATTATATTTCATTTGGGGGACGTTGCCAGGTGTATGACGCCCACACAGCATGGTGGACATGGGTGACAGATGCAAGTGACACCACATGCCTCAGCCCTGATGGCAGCTTCTTTTTTCAGACAATCCTGAGTTGTACACCGTGTTTTCCTAGACATGATCTCATCTTATCTCACAACAACCCTCTGACTTTGATAGGACAGGTTCAAGTCAGGATCAAGTCAGGATCAAGTCAGGATCAATCAGGGGACAGAAAACAGGAGAGAATTCAATGGTAAGATTCAACTAGGTATAAAGCCGTTAACCACTAGAAAATGAAACAGAGAACTCAAGGTTTTGCAGAAGTAGCTACTTTACAAAGCCCTCTGGGCTACGGGAACAAAGAGAATAGGGAGCAAGGGGTGACAATTCAGGAGCCTAGAGGAGACATGTGGAGGTGAAATTCTGTTTCTGAGGAGACAGAATGGGATCCAGACCGGGAAGAGGGACTCAGATCTCAGAGGTGGCAACTGGTGGTGACTGTTCTTGTGTCTGGAGCAGGGAGAGGCAGCATGAAGTTGTTTCTGCAAATGTTGGGGAAAAGCCAAGCAGGATTCAAAGTCTGTTTCTGGAAGGAACTGCTGCTGTCAGGGTGAAAAAGCCTTGTGGGCATGAATGACTCAGGAACTGCTGGCTGACTGGAAGCCCACCGGAAGTGGGGGCGGAGCGGGTCCCTCCTCTCCGTCCAGGCTCGTGGTCTCCCTCTAGTGCTCTCTATTGTCAGAACCTAATAGTTACCTACACTGCAAAGAGGGCCCTGATGTGCAGATCGCAGCACAGTATACACAGAGGAGGGTTTGGAGGTTAAGGTCAAGAACTTAGTAACTGTAACACAGAATTTCCCTTGCCCAATTTTGAATTAATAAAAAAAAAGGTGGGTGGGGGGAGAGAAGGCTGAAAGAATGTAACCAAACCAAGCATGTTGCTAAGAAAACAAAACTGGTAAGAGGTAAGGCTGGGATTTACATTCTATATCTTGATTGTGTATGTCATACTTTTTTCATTATGCCACATTTCCTGAGGCCCAAATGATTGAAATAACTCTCCTAGAATCACATAATATTTTTCTCTCTCTACTTTTTTAAAGATTTTATTTATTTGACAGTGACAGAGAGAGATGGAAAGAGAGTACAAGCAGGGGGAGCAGGAGGCAGAGGGAGAGGTAGAAGCAGGCTTCTCACTGAGCAGACAGCCTGACACGGGGCTCAACCCCAGGACCCAGGATCATGACCTGAGCCGGAGGCAGGTGCTTAACCAACTGAGCCACCCAGGAACTCCTGAATCACATACTATTTCACCAGCAAAGACTTTGAAAAACATCACCCAATTTATCACCTATTCTCTATATCGCCCTGACTCAAAAATGTCTCATACAGATGGGGAGAAATCAGGTTTGGGGAAAGAGAGAAGTCTAGGTTGGGAATAGCAGAGGATCTCAAAGCTTGTTTTCAGGAAAAGACAGCTAAGCTGCTGGGACAACAACAAAACTGAGAGAACCAAACACCTCCTTCATTTACAATCTCATTCATACAATAGCCAATTATTGCATGCCTACTTCATTCCAGACACTATTTTAGATGATGATGGCTCAGATTTAGACAAAAATCCCTGCTTTCCTGAGGTTAACATTCTAGTGAGGGAGCCAGACAATAAGTAATATAAATAGCACACATAGTCTGCTGGAGAATATAGAAATATAAAGCAAGGAAGCGGTTGCATCTCCCTTTATGGTTGTCAGGAAAAATCCTCATGAAGAAGGTGAGGTTGGTGTAGAGGCCTGATGAGATATTTGGGGGAACATATTCTAGGTCATTGGAGCAACCTTTACAGAGGCCCTGTTGCAGATGAGGAAAAATGAGGAAGTTAGTGTGGCAGGAACAGCATGAACAAGCAATAGGAAGAGGGGTTAGAGAAATAACGGAGGATCTGTGCACGCAGGACCTTGTATGAAGATCTCCACTGCAACATGCTACATTATTGTTCTGCAGTATCTACTCCTCCCCCACGAGATTGCATGGGGCAATGTGATTTGTCTGGTTGTTCAAATCGAGCACATGTGATATATGTCCTTCTAGACAGAAGCTTTAGGAGACAGCACATGGTTCAACAATTTTTTTTTCCCATTTTTTCAGGACAAAAAGCTCTATCAGCTTGGTTCTCAGCAAAGGGGTGATGTGGAACTAAACGTCAGCCTACCTGAAATGTAAAGTAAAAAATCAACCTTTGCTGTTACAAGCCACCAAGATATTCAGTTCATTACAGCACCACAGTCTGGACTATTTTGTATGATAAACACTCCTCTTTTAGTTATGTAAGACTAGTAGATAGGTCTAATTTTTCCCCAAAGAATAACATTAAGGGGTAAAAGGAATATATGACCTGGGACTTGGTGGGTTTTTAGAGCTGCCATGCTTCTGTTGTCCATCCAACAAAACTTTCAGTCAAAAAGGGAAAGATTCAAGTCACATCACTGCTTACTGTCTTCCATGCAAACTACCACTTAAAGAAAAAAAAAATGAGAATTCCATTTGGAAGTCATTCTATCTTTAAGAAATTGGACGCTCCATACTTAATAGAAGTGAGCATGAAGTAGTACCTTATCTATCCACTAGGAGAATCACAAAATACAAGGAGGAAGAAAGGGAAGAGAAGAAAGTACAGATCCCTCGCCTTTATGCTGCTTCCACCCCTCTCTCAGCTTTTACCTCAGAGGCAGCCATCTGTTCACTCAGCCTCCCAGCCTCACCCACACATCTTTACAAGCATGATGGTCACTCTGTTTTCTAGTTGTTCCATTCTGGCCACAAACATATTAGTTCTTTGTCATCTTTTTTTAGTAGGCTCCACACCTAGCATGGAACTTAATGCAGTGCTTGAACTCACGACCCTGAGATCAAGACCTAGATCAAGATTTGGATGGACACTTGGCCGACTGACCCACACAGGTGCTCCCAGATTAATTCTTCTGATGAGTAAATGAAAAGAAAGGAAAGTCAGATCCTACGAATGACTTTATGAGATGCCAAAAATAATGGTGTAATAATAATGAGTTATATAATCAAGTAAGAGAATATACTGAAAAAAATACCATTCATTTTATATGTCTCTATGAATATCATGAAACCTTCTGAGGCTGTTTTTATAGCATTTCTTTTAATTACATACTATGACTTTAAGAATTAGGAACCTGAACCTCCTTCAGTTTGGTAGACCCAATACCTAACATAGTAGGTAGGCACTGAGAAAAAGAGCTAAAATTTAAAACAAAAATAAAACCAACTGGATTCCTAAAGAAACTGATCATTTATTTGAAAATCTATCAAAATTTAATTTGATTCTCATAGCTCTCCCTTTTATTGTTCCGTCTAGCACACAAATTAGCAGTGACATGTTAGAGATATCTAGAAATTTGCATGTATATACCTGTGTATTATAATGTGTGCTGTATTTGTATGTAAAGATATATTCATAATATATTTAAGTATTTTGATATTTATTTCCGATTATATTTGATCAAGCCATCAGTTAACTAAACAAACAAACACCACATTTTTTTCCCTTGCAATGCAGGGAAAGCCTATTGTAAAAGTAAATTGATTGCCTGAGTAGACATCTCAATATCTCAATTTCGGTATCCTTTGATTTTTCTGTCATTTAACGCTGAAAGACAATATTCTCCTAAGTCTGTAAGCTTTATTTTTATTTATTGAATTTCTGAAAGATGCAGCTGGGGAGGGGCTTAGAGGGAAAAATAATGTGTCTAGAATGTTGTTATTAATGTATACAGGAGCTGTCATGTAAAGGATGACTAAAATGTTGTTAATGTGACTTTAGCACAATACACATAGCCTCTAAATGGTGACATAAATTGCATCTGGTGTTCATATTGCTGCCTGATGCTATTGCCTAAGACAATATAAATTTTACACTTGAAGTAAGTTGGCTACAGTTTTCAATAAAATCCAGCTCTCTCACGCTGCACCTCCTACAGTAAAACTAATTAGGACATTACACTAGTGACAGCTAGAATCCTCACGATGTTGTGTAATCTTCTGGGATTCAGTACTAGTTTGCCCCATTAGCTTTTTCTTACTCAAAAAGAAAATCCTGGATTTGTTATTCTTTGACACTTCTACAAATGAAACATGAACAGCATTACATATATGAATGCACATCTTTTCCATAGTTTTGGCTTCACAGATCCTTACTGAACAATGAAATGAACAGATAGTGAAAACCATAGGAGGGGACATGGAAATTCGACCCTATCAATGACATTACTTATTCCTTCTTAATAGCTTTGATAGGGAGAGCATTTGGAAGGTCACCGGCCTTGAAGATGTGAGGGATACATATGAATATTTTTCACGGTGTCCCTGTATTATCACAATGAATTATTATAGCTTACTTTAAGCCTCATTCAGCAAATAGTTGGTTTGCAAAAAGATAAAATAAATTTTTAAAAAGTACTTTCACTACTACTGAATCATTAGTATTATCAAGTCAAGTAGTTCATTTGTTTTCTTTGAGGTTTTGTTGTGTTGTTATCATTTCCCTTTTTCTTCACCACTGTCTCCTAACAAGGAGAAATGCAATTGCATTTTTCCCTTCAGTAAAACCTTACTTAAGACTTCACTAGCTATAGTGATATATAGTGCAGGAATTATGTAGTCAAGACCCATTGTTCCAAGAAAAAATGACTTTGAAGAAAAGAATAAAAAGGACATAAAAATTTGAAGTCATGAATTAAGTTTCATAAAACTGTACTGGAATAAAGACGATATACCGGTGAGGAAGGGATTACTCAAATGTTTTGGCATACATTCAGTTCCAAAATATCTGGAAGAAAAAAAATAACACAGTACTGTCTTACAGACAATTTTTAATCATTTGGGAAAAAAGCTAAAGATCTTGACCAAACTCTGAAAATAACTTTTCACCTACCTCCTCCTACTTAGCAAATATGTCTGTCACCAACAATTACATTTTTTATAGTTGTTCACTTGTCCAAACATATGTATCCTTCATCTCCACCTTTTCAAGCTGCCTTATTTTTAGATTATGAATAATGTTAACAATTCTCACACTTTGTTGTTTATTATGTATATTAGTAGACAACAGGAATCAGTAGAAAGAATGTGGATTTGGAATCCAGATTTTTAACTGGGGTTGGATTCCTCAGTTGGTCCTCAGTGGAGGACCTTGGACAAGCTAAATATCTTCTCTGACTCATTAGTGAAGTGGGAACAATAATACCCACCCCTGGTGTGAGTTAAAGCTTAGAAAGTCTTTGGCCTTCTATAGGTACTTAAATGTTATTCCCCTTTGTTTTCCCTTTCATTTATTTAAAAAAAAAAATAGGGGCTTTCTCCAGGACTCTTCTGGAATTATTTTCTTCTGGGTCTATATAAGTCTCTATATTGCCTTCTTATGCTTTAATTTCAAAAGTTTTATACTCTTTAATATATGATTTTAATATATGATTTTTTTCCCTCTATGATATCATAACCTACATTCTTGGGGCCTCTTTGAGAATTAAAAAAAAAAAAAAGTAAAACCTAAATTTAAGTGGGTCTCAATTTTTTTAAATATTTGAGTATATCATGGTTGAAACTTACCACCTAAGACTTAAAAGTTATACATAATAAAAACCTGATACATTTGCAGTTTATAATTTAGCATTAGTAGTTTTATTGAAATTGCCATGCAATTCTAGCTACTTTTAAACAATTCAATTTGAAAGAAGGAAAGAAAGATGTTAAAAAAAAAAAAAAGGAAGGAAATCATAAGAGCTCAGTACAATTTTTTTTTTAATTCTATCAATTAACATAATTTAAAATAGTTTGTTCACCACGTTTTGGTAAATAACTGCATTTCTTTTAAAAAGTTCAAAATAGCATTAGATTTTGGATGGATTATAATTTGTTTTTGAGGGTTTACTAGGAGCTATCTTCATTAGATTACAACTGAATTTGTGTACCTACAACTTTCTGTTAAAGGTTTACCATCTTTTCTAGAAATGGGTCTGCATTAATCTTAATCAGCTAGCCCTGCTATTACCCCATTGATACATTTTATATTAATTATGTATCCCTCTCCTTTAGATCCCCCAGGAATCGGTTTCTAAGCCCAGGAGCCCCAGTGTATGAAATATATCTATATATCATGCTCATGTTACTTTCCTGGTCCATTATGAAATTGCCTTTTTGATAATGGTTTGAGTCTCTGCAGACGAATTTTCCTCTTTTGAGCACTGACGCTTTTTGTTCAATGGAACTATTGACCTAGAACCTGGTCGGTCACTGAATTGTCTATTTTTAGACCTACATGTTATCACTCACTCTTCTTAAATGTGTAAGTTTCTTATAATTACACAGTAATAAGTGTGAAGCAAAAATAAACTTGCTGAATTCAACACATTGAGTGAATTATATATAACTAGAAAGAAGGCATTCAATTACTAACATTTATCAAGTGTTGTGTATTAAGTACTATACGTATCACTTAAATTCTACCTTTAAGATGAGTGGTAACAAAATACTTTACACATTTCCTTATGTATGGAAATACTTCACAAAATGCTAAGACCATATGGAATGGTGGATCATCACATTTAGTGTTTGGTAAGTAGTTATTGCTTTGCACAAGAGTGCAAAACTGTAAAAATGAAAGAGGAAACTGAAAAGATACAAAGAAATTTTAAGCAATGGGAAAACTTATATTTTCTTCCTGGCGTTAAAAATATTTTGTTAACAAACACTTTGAAAAATGTATAGGACAATGAAAAAAATAATAGCAAAAGTATTATTTCCTTAGTCAACTAACACTTAAAACACTAGAAACTTTGATAATTAAAGTGTTTTGTTACAAAACCGTGAACAGTTATTTGAACAGTGCTTGCCTTCTTCTCATATAACTTACAATATGGAACGAGAATCTTTTCTATGCCTTTTAAAATTGCCATACTCCTTTCTAAATTCGGATCAGTTTCCAACATTTTATCCTTCACATTTTCAATATTGCAAAATATCTCCAAGATTTTCTTTGATGTGAGTTTCAGCTGGTGTCACTTTCTCTTGGACATCTTAATACTTTCCATTGCTACCACCTTCCTCATTTGTGTCAAAAAAAGGTCACCTTAACTAAGTTCTCTAACTGAACACCTAGAATCCCATGAATGGCAGTTATTTCTACTATAACTCCATTTACATTCAATTCAGATTTCATATTCATAGTTACCATTTTGTTTCTATGCTGCTCTTTCATGTGTTTGGTCAATTTCCCACTTCAATTATGATATTTTATAAAATATCACATGAGTTTATCACTGTGAAACAGAGAGGCAACACAACTACACATTTTTCTGTCTGTGCATGAACTGAACAACCAAAGTGGCACGACCAATCACCACGAGAGCTTCAAACAAATGATGTGACTTATAACTGATCATGATGCCCATCTGTTAGGCAGTGATTTATGGATAGAATAGCTAGGAGCAATATATTTTATGTAATTAATCATAATTAATATACCATGGCAACTAAGATTTGGGCCATGTTCTCTGGACAACTGTGTTATTTAACTAAACCATAGTAACTGAAATGTGCCCATATTGAAACTATGAAATCTAAAAAATACATGACTTTTTCAAAGTTTGTACCATTTTGCTCTTCATGATTATCACAGCTAAAGTCTGTATATTTGCCCAATAAATATGTGTATAATAAGACTGGGAAATTGAAAACAATGCTGCATGTAATCATGTCAATTATTTAGTAGAAGTGCATGTAGCACCTATAACTTATGTAAGCATTAATACTAAATCTTCAGCAAAGGGATGTCTTATTCCAGCAGGCCTATGATCTACTGAGCAGTCTCTGGAACTCTGCAATCACTTTGAGGGGCAGTAATTTACCACCAGAAAATTCTCTGGGACTTAATCCCTTTCTGACATAATTCCCTCTAAGCCCATGAATCTGCATCCTTTTTCTGAGACAGTAATTATTAAGTAACATTCATTGAGACAACCCTCCCCTTTTTTTAATGTATCCTGTCTGTGTTGGACACCATATATTCATTATTTTGTACATTAATAATGCTACAAGGTAGGCATTAAGTAGTAACTGTAATTTACACATAAGAAAATAAAGACCTAGAAAGATCCAATAACTTTTCCAAAGTTACAGATGCAGATCTCTGGCCTCCAAATCTAGGAACTCTTCTCTAAGAGGAGTACTACTCTTCCCTGGTTGGGTAAATCTTCAAGGACTGCATACCGATAAACCAATAGATGGATCCTACCCAGAAGAAGGATGGGATTAAAACCATTTCTCATTTGTGAATCAAGAAGCAAGGTTAGTATCTACCCTACAGCATATGCAAGTCTAAAAGACAATTTTCTGCTTCCAGATTCTTTCTGTTGATCAGTGGTATAAACTAACCTAAACATGACCACACTCTCTCTTTCTCACCCTCTTTAAACTGTACTGAATATAATTAAGGGATTAAACTGTTTTCAGTTTTTATATCCCAGACACTCTATGGAAATGAGCTGAGTTTTATACAAATACAAAAGCTTTCTATTTACAGTAGCTTATTTGTTTTCTTTCTGTGTTTAAGACCATTGCTCATCTTTCTGTAACTGATCAACCTGTTTATTAAAAAAAAAGATCTAAGTTAAAATTGTGAAACTATCTTGAAATGTAATATATTTTGAAAAAGGAATATCAAAAGAATATAACTCATAATTCTACCACATGACATTGCCTTCCAATTTCCAGTGAAATATAAAATTTACTTTTAATTTTGAAATACAACAGATTGTATCTTTTTAATTACCACAATAAATGTGGAAGTAAGGAACTGCATTTCAATTTTTTACTAAATGTCTCCAAAACTAATTAAAAGGAGTGAGGCTTTTATGTGGGTAAGACTTGAAGAGGGTGGATGAGACACGTGAGAATTGCCTCACTGTCTTTTGAAAATGTTGGAGCTATAAAGTTGAGGAATGGTGCTTTAGCATTTGATAGATGCTGTTTTAAAGCAAAATGAAACATAAATAGTAATTATTATTTTCTCCTATAATTCTTTTACGGCTGGTGTCCCTGATACATATACTTCTTCAGCTTCTTGCACGTCACCCATAAGCTCATCTGCAATTATCTCCTTCCTTACCACTTCCATTCCTGTCTGTCAGGATGTCATTCCTCTTGTCTACCTTTAATCTTTCAACCTGTGTCCTGAATTTTATCCTCTAAATTTCCTCTTGGTCCTTGTTCCATCAATTGTCTCTCCAATTTTCTGCATCTTTAATGTGCCTCACTCATTTCTCTTGGTCTTCATTATATACATGAGATCAAATCTTTGTTACATAAATATGACCATAGGACATCCCTAACTTATTTTCTTTCTTTTTTCTTCCTCAGCCAAGATGACTGAAAGAATTGTTTACCACAGAAATCTTTTTACTTAGTCAAACCACACTTATATTGAAACTGGGTTCTGCTCCTGTTACCCCACGGAAATTGCTCTAGAAAAATCCAGTAACTTCCAAAATGGTAAATACGAAGAATGTATTTCAAATCCTATTTTTCTGGATCTGGTCCTGACCCTTTGGAAGGGTCTTTGAAAAGGCTTACCTTCATTACTATGATGCATCTTCCTGGTTTTTTCCTTTCCTAAAATTGTCATTCCTTTCAACCTCCTTCCCATTTCCCCCCTGACTTTTGGGTGTTGGTGTCCTTGACTGTCTCTTGTTCTCACGTTACACAAACGTCTAAGGGATCTTGTTCTCACTTATTCCTTCATCTAACATGGGTATTCCCACTTTTACTCTGTCCAGACCACAACTGTAAGCTCCAAACAGTAATCTTCAAATGGCTCTTGTGCATTATCATCTCAATGCCCCTCTTCCCTTCAAAGCTGTTCTTCTTCCTGTTCCCCTTTATCTTAGTTAATGATACCAGTATCAATCCTGTCCCCTGAGTTTGTACTGTCAAACATTCTCCTGAACCCCTCCCATCTGCAATGACTCCCCACGGCCCTTATCATTTTGGGTCAGCAACTGTGATGACATTGGCCTTTATCTTCTTTCTCCCCTAAATCAACTTCCCACTACCACTGCAATGATTTTTTAAAAAACACATATTTTTGTGTTCAAAATTCATCAACTGCCCTCAAATACATTCAGGATAATTTGTGATTTCCTCAACTACTTAGACCAGGTTCTTTTTATATCCTGCCTGGCTTCCAGCTTCTTCTCTTTCTGTGGAGCTAACACTTAATATATACCTTACAGCATTATCTCAAACTTAAGATGAGAAAATAAAGGCGAGCATCCCTGGGTAGGAATTCATCCAAAGTTACACAGTTGGCAGATGTTCTTCCTATCTTTCTGTGAGGATATACGCATTCTTTGCACCAGCCATGCTGAACTACTGGCAAGTCTTCAGAGGTGCAGTGATCTCACGTACTTCTCTCATTTGAACAAAGCTTTCCTTCTGCTAGAACAGTCTTCCTCAGGCATTCACCTCACTGCCTTTAAGAAATAGCTGCAGTGTGGACCCTCCTCTGAATCATTAACTAATGTCCCAGTGATGATATAACACACCTCCCTTGTGTTTCTTCCTACTTCCATAACATTTAAACATCCCCTGGTTTTACCACTTCTTCTGTCTTTACTATGACCCTCAGTTTACTGTCTCATGCTAAACTCTGCTTTAGCACTGTGTGGGCCTCACCTCTGTATCTCCCGCACTGCACAGAGTGCCGGGAATTTGGTAGGGCTTCAGTTCTATTTTTAAATACATTGAAAGGCATAGAAAATCGCTGATTCTTCTTATTTGTAAAATGAGAATTTGTGCCTACACCATCACTCAGATCCATTCTGTGACACTTTGATTATGACTTCTGTGTATTTGTGTAAAGTTCTGTATGCATTCTTGGAAAGTGCAACTATTCTAGGGCCTGAAATACGGTGCACTTGGGTTAAATTTCATTTCTTTAGGACACATAGGTATTGATTAATTTTATTGCTGCATTATATATGCTTGGGTATGCA
Source organism: Mustela putorius furo (assembly GCF_011764305.1). Classification (NCBI taxonomy): domain Eukaryota; kingdom Metazoa; phylum Chordata; class Mammalia; order Carnivora; family Mustelidae; genus Mustela; species Mustela putorius. The sequence goes on from NW_025421375.1 coordinate 12,150,885, forward strand.
TAACTGGGAGTTTAGACGTGTTCACTGACAGACAAGGCAGACAGAGGTAAAGTATTTCAACTGATTGGTATGTACATTAGGCTGTCAATCTGACACACAAATAACTGGTCGTATCAGTCAGGTAAGTGAAACTATAGGCCAGTTTGGTGGGGGGAAGAAAAAAAAACAGAACTTAAAGAACATTTCAAATTAGTAATTTCACTAAAATGAACTCATTCTATGCTAGATTATTATTTGATGAAATTAATCAAATTTGTGCCCTTAAACTCATGGATACACACACACAAACACACACACACACACACACACACACACATACTTTGGACCGTTTAGACATAATTAAGCTACTATATATCTATATATGCTATATACATATATATGTATATGCTATATACATATATAGATATATAGTAGTTGAGAGCATTAAAAGATACACAAAATATTTATTTTTGAAGGAAGGGATCTAGAGATAAATAATCATGCATTTTTCCTTTTAGGGTGTCATATTCAGATACTCCAGATCTTAAGAGAGGCAGGGATCTTAAAAAAACAAAAACAAAAACAAAACACCTCAGTTTGGAAAGAACAGCTATTTACTTGAATTGAGCTCCCTTGTTATTATCATATGTACCATATTCAAACATAAATAAGTTTTCAAAACCAAACTTGATAGGAATGCTGTTTATAGATTTTGCTAATCTGGGTAATAGGTTCTTAATTCTGATGGAAAAGAGATATCTATTTCCAGAGTATAAATATATAACAATAAGATATTAACTCAAAAGCATACAAAGTTTGAATTCATAATATGTAATTAGCAAAATATTTACTTGTTGATTTATGTAGGCATTTTCCTTTATATAAACAGGATTTATAGAAAATTATATAACTACATAAATACTACATAGTGAAATGCATTTATAATAAGGAAAATGAGTCCAAAAATAAGTAAGTAAGAACAAACATAGGGGCAAGGATATGTTAAAAATGCAAAATTTAGGAAATGAGGCCCTGCATACTTTCTCAAGGAAGACAAAAAATTAATTATAAGTTTTCTAGGAGCAGCAGAAGAATATAAAATTGGTTATATAAGACATAATATCTAAAACCTCTGATTTTCCTAGAATGTTTGCTATATGATAAAAAAATATTTTCAACATACTTAGAGTAAACACAATGTTGAATGTTATGGAACTGCTTTTAATATGTTTTTCAATTTAGTCGGATATTTTTATGCTAAAGTCAAAATCACTTCAGTACGGATATCAATTCAATGTGGTCTCTGTATGTAATATCTTTCTGTGCTTATCTTCACGCAAGGATACATTTTAGAGCAGAGACCATTAACCAAAATGAAAAGAATGCAGTCCACGTCAGGCAAGTAAGGAGAACTAGGGTAAGACAAGGAGGACTGGAAGATCTGTGAGAGCACATCCAAACTAGAGTGATTTAAGTGCTATTAAGAAAGAACACATTGTGTAGACCCGCTAAAGCAGGTTCAGAGATAAAGACCAGTTTTTCCCAATAGTTTGCAAATTCTGCTTTGGAAAATGAAGAAGAATGGATAGGTCACACATACTTCAAAAATGCTGCATAAATAAAGCCTACCTCAACTAAACTTTGAAACTTATTGAAAATTAATAGGGTCAAAGTTGTACTTTCTGGCAGCTACTTGAAACCTAGCTGTTGAGTATTACCAGTAAAACAGAGCACTATGAATTATCAAATAGATTAACTGGGGTAGAGTGATATTTATGTGCAAAATAATGGAGAGGGAAAAATTAGCACAAGCCCAAATAGTAGAGCTATCTGATAGAAGTGTTGAAATTCCCCCTTAGAATCTGGTTTTGGACCTTTTAGACATAATTAAATGGACACCTTAAAAAGAAAAAAGTAATAATGTAGTTATGATAGAGAGTCAGAGAAGGAATCCTTGATGGACCGGAAATGTGAGGATTCTCAAAAAAGAGAGAAAATAGATGGATATATATAAGGGAAAACATTTTTTAGTGAAAACTTAGAATATCAACCATAAAGGAAAAAGCCTAGACAGAAGTTTCAAGGTTGCCTGAGTTCAAGTACAGCTCCTCTTCCTTCTCACTGTATGGCCTTGAACAAGTTACAGTACTTTTCTATGTCTCATTAATTTTCACTTGTAAAATTATTATAAAAATCGGAGCTACTATCAGGGTTGCTATGAGGACTAAATATGTGTGTGTGTGTGTGTGTGTGTGTGTGTGTGTGTGTGTGTGTGTATAAAATAATATATAAGTAATTCTAAGTTTTATATATATATATATATTGCTTAGAAGAGTGTCAGTTATAATAGGGCTTATAACACAGTTACATATGTCTATTAGTGTCCAGCTAACAACATGAACCTCAGAATAACTGTTCTGCTTTGTCTAAAAAATGAAAAAGCAAGGACAAATCTGGCAGACAAGGGGATTCAAGGAAGAATATAGGGACATATTTCCAATTCTTCGCTTAATTTTTTAAGAATGGTCCTTACCTATAATCAACCAAAATTATAGTGACAGATGCTATATTTTCAATAATGAACTCCACACCATGTCCATCCCTTTCCCATGGAATCATCAAAGGAACCAAGGAGCAGCATTCAGTTACTCTGTCTCCCAGCCAGTAGCAATTACTTGTGAAGCTTTGACTGGAAAGCATATTTTCTCCTTTCTTATACCATTTCAGCCACATTAAATGGAGAAATTTATTACATAATTTGGATTGCTACTTTCAGTTCTTCACAGATTTCTTCCTTAAAATCCTTAGGATTCCCTTATTTATAATCATGTCATGCCAAATTTAGAATTAGATTTAATTGCATCCTTACCCTAAAAAAGGCAGAACTTAAAGATCTGTATGAGGTACTTGATTCTATATGAGCAAAAGATTCTGCCATTATTGGTCAGATTAAAGGATCAGAGTCCATTATGGTTCAGAGTGACTGATGCTCATCTTACTCATGTTTGCACAGTACCACTTGAAACTTGAAGCCAAGAAAGAATTGAGTCCATACTATAAGGACTAAGAGAAAAAGCAGTTTAAATACTTGTATCCTACCAACACTTTGATCTAATAAAGTCAACAGACTTTTATTTACTTATCAAGATTGGAGGACTACGTGATAGTTATGTCCTGGTTTTCACAATGCAAAATCCAAATCCTACTCTTTCTGGAATCCCAGCCATCTGCAAATGTGAACTTACATTTTTTTTTTTTTCTTCAGAATATCCTTGGATTCAAGTATTTGGTATTTGTTCATTGTTACTTAGTAAAATTAGCAGTGCACATGGATTTTCATATCCCAATGATTCAGTGATTTTTTTTTCTTCCACAAATTCTTAATTAGAATCTCAAGGACTCCCAGTTTCTTTATAATTCTACCATGATCTAATGACTTTTTACTAAGATCTGCAGGATCTTTTTGCTAAGGACATTCATTAAGATCCCCAAAGGATTAAAATGTACTAAAGAGAAAGCTGAAATTTGTTCATCACATCGTTGGTTATTCATTCATTCATTCATGATTTTTCTCATGGAGGCAAATAATTTATCTTGGATTGACGATAAGCCATCCAGGTCTATGCTTGGCTAACTATTAAAGGGCAATTCAAGAGATTAGGTAGGTCTTACTTACTATTGTAGATATTGAGTTCCTTTCGTTTTTGAAATTGCTCCTTCTCTTTATGACCTGACTGTAGGGCCTGGTTAGCCAGAGGGAGCCATTTCGTTGTAAACTTGGATTGACCCTACCCCTCCCAGAAGAACTTACTTGCAAAGCCCAGATACAAGGGCAGGCCAGGCTGGGTAGAGATAACCAATCAGGAGGGCATGCGTGTATTTACTATGGTAAATTGAAACTCAGTTGGCCACCCATATTGCCGACCTAGCATGACTGTGCAGTTCTCCCTGTGTATTGCAATCTCATTGGCCACCTGTGTATAAGCCAGGCTCAACCACTTCTGCCTCTTAGAAGAGAGACAGCCCTGACCAGTTTGATTCTTGATGCTTGGCGCCAAATAAAGCGTTGCTTGACCTTCACTTTGTATCAGTCTCGTTCCTTTGATTATGGACCCTAACACTGACCCAAGAAACCCTCAGTGATAGAACCTCTTGCTTAGGGAACACAAACATAAAGACTTTACAAACTGAAGTTATCTCCTAAACTGTCTCCTAAGTAGGTCTGTCTATCTACCTCTTTCTTCATAAATACTCTAGTCAGACCCATGTGTTTAAACTACTACAGGGAAACCACGAAATCTGTGGAGATTTCTGCTGAAGGTCTTGAGGTCTTTTTTGATCCTTAGAGTATATCAAAGCTATAAAATATTCATTACTTACTAGAAATATACAGTATTTCTTCATGAGCTGGCTTATATACTATGAGGTATTATTATTGTTTCTTTCTCTTTCTCATATTACTATACATTAGTATGACACTTTGCACCTTGTCATGTCTTTCCTTACCAAAAGACAGACAGACAGACATGGCTATTTAGCATCTGTCTAAAGACTGCCAATGTTTTATGATGAGGTATTAGAAACTGCTTTGGATAATTCAGACTTGGATTTGTTTGTTGGTGTGTCATCAGAAATGAGAAATTAATAAGCGGCTATGCCATGAAAGATCTTTGTTCACCCTTGTGAGGGGTTCGGAAGGCAAATTGGCACAACTAATTGCCCTTATAAGAACCCGCTAACTGGGCACAGATAAGATAGTTAAAACTTATAAAACAGTAGGATACTTTGGAAAAAGCAAGGCTTCTTAACCTCAGTAGGAACTCCTGAACAAGAGGGTGGGGAAATTCTAGATGCCTTAATGCAGGTAAAGGAAGTAACTATTATGTAGGCAGACATGCACAAAAATCAACTACTGATCTAGAAACTAAGGGAGGTAGAAATGCCCTGGGTAATCATTATGTCAAAACAGTAGTTACACAAATTTTTGCCACTGTAATCTTGTCATGCCTCTGCAAAGGATTTAGAAGAGTCATTATTTAAGTCAAAATTTATCTTAACATCAGGGGGAAAAAAAATGTTAGGAAAGACCTGGCTGGGGTGCCTGGGTGGCTCAGTTCATTAAGCATCTGCCTTTGGCTCAGGTCATGATCCCAGGATCCTGGGATGGAGCCCCAGGTTCGGCTCCCTGCTCAGTGGGAAGTCTGCTGCACCCTCTCTCTGTGCACTTCCCCCGCTTGTGCTCTCTTTTACTCTCTCTCAAATAAATAAACAAAATATTAAGAAAAAAACAAGGAAAGACCTGGATATAAATTAAATGAAGATACTCTTAGGCTTCTCAGAAGCGTACCAAGTAATGCTAAAAGACCTCAAGTGGAACCATGCTAAAATACAAAGGGATCACCCCAAACCACAAGAACACATTACTTTTTGTGTATTTCTCCCCTGGAAAAAATAAAATAAAATAAAACCCTGACAAAGCTTTAAAGGAAAGGCATGGATGCAGCAAAATCCCCAGGCCTACTTGAGTAACTCTAAATGGACTTTATGTAATTATCTCCTGCAATGGAGTATGAGAATGTTCTGGTTGATGCGCATTCCTGTTCAGTGCCCCTTTGTAGAGCTATTTCTCTGAAGTGGCTGAAAAAGTACTTAATTTCATGTTTTCTACTTGGGAAATCCCAATCTATCTTTCTATAAATAGAGATGCTCATTTTCTTAGAAATGTCATTAAAAAGATCTACAAGGTATTAGAGCTTGCTCAAAAATTCTGCTGTGCATACAATCTGATTTTTAGGCAAAGAAGAAAGGATAACTTATATTCTCAAATTATTTAGCCCAAACTTTAAGATATAAACTTCCTCACCCCAAGTTCCTTTCTTTTTACCTTAAAACAGTAAGAAAATCTCTTTTGGAGTTTCCTCAAATCTGCTTTTATAAGTCAATAATAAGTAGACTCAAGTATCTAGGAATATCATCCATAATCCTAGACTCTGCCCTTTTCCAAGCAACTCTGGCCAAACAAAGTAGGCGACCCATGGCATACAGATAGTATTTTCATCAAAAGTTATAGGAGGCCATTCCTCAACCTTCTCCTAAAGAATTTTTATGTGATCTGAAACTTGGATGCTCAGTGTACTTGAGGAGCTACCAGAGAAAAACTGTTGAAAAGGACCTTGTCTGGTACTATGAACAACTAACAAACAAGTAAAAGGCCAAGGGGTTGATACATGCCTATAGCTGCAGAACGGCACATGACTCACTTGTCTTTGGCCTCACTGGTCTTGATCATCCTGTGGGGGAGGAAAACTTTTCCCTTCTTTTTTCTAGGTTCATTGGCTAGTCTAATAATTAAATTGATGTAAGACAGATTAACAGGAGAAAAACAAAATTAACTTCATACATACAGAAGCCCATAAAAATATGAGATTCAGAGAAGTGAACAAGCAGGCAGTTTACAACTTTTAGATAAATGATGAGTCCATGAAGAATTATCAAAACAAAGAAATTAGGCCTTAGGGTAGTAAAATGGTGAGTAAATGACATGGTTTGTTTATATAGTCTTCTTGGCCCTTAATTCTCTATCTGTGGTGATAAGGATGCCTTCTGTGTTCCTGGTACAGGGAGGATATTTAACACACGAGAGATTTATGCTTTGTTTTTAGGAGGACAGCAAAGGGTCAGAGAGTCCTTCTTACTCTGTCTGTATCTTAAGTAACTTTAATTCAAAATAATTAATATGCCAAAGTGGCACATTTTGGGAAGACATATTTTGCTCCCCTTCGTTCACCCTAAGAAATCTATCATTCCAAAGAGTCATACTACTACTGATGCTCTACCTCTACAAACTTGTGAGAACAGCCTATAAACTGAATCATAATGTAAAACAAAGTAAGACATGTGCATTCACTTCCTCTTATAAATCAAACACCATTTTAGAATTACTTATGTGGTGCTCTGCCATGTGGCAGTCAGACAAAAGAGCTCATTTTCTCATATCATAAGTGGCTTCTTTATCTGAAGAGGGATCTTTTCTCAGAGATAAATAATAAAATCCATAGTCTATATCTGGAGCATGTATTAAATAATTCTGGAAGCTACATTTGTTGGAAAACAAACACCAGAACTTTTACAGTGGGTATTCTAACTGTTTCATACATGTTGATAAAAATCTTTTAAATATTACTAGAACAAGATAAAAAGAAGAAGAAAAAGAAGGACCAGGAAAGAAAGAAAAAAGGAAAAGTCAGAGAAAAACACAATTTTCTATCTTTTCATTAAGAAACTTAGATGGAGATGAGTCCAGATGGATATATGAGAACTAAGAAGCATAGTAGATAAAATTCCTAGCACATCCACATTTTGGTGTACATAAAGTTCACCTGTGGATATTAGCTCTGTCCCCCAAGATTTTATTTTAATAGGTTTTTGAGGGGGAGACACAGAATTTAAAATTTAAAGTAGCTCTTCTGATAATGCTGCAGTATGAAGACCTAGCTTTGAGAAATACTTCCTTTTATCAATTTACCATGAGGAAAAATTCAGATAAATTGGGATTCTTTGTGTTTTTCCCATTCTGTTCTTCCTGTTCTTTGTAGTATTGGTACAAAGATGTTCACTTTGCATATTTTTAATCAAGGTAATTTTAGTTTGTGTTACTAATCTTCTTGGAACTATTCTCCCTAAATATTATGTTTGAGTTGATGAAGGTAAATGTCACTACATTATTTATTAAGAAAAATAGCTGCAAAAAGATGCATGTCTCTGTATCTCTCTCTCTATAAATCTGAGCCTTCTAGGTTTATATTTTCTCTGGTGGATATGTGCTCTCTATGGGATTTATGTTCTTTTGTGCATTATAATGATAGAAGGACTGCTCTAAAAATTCTTCACCAGAATAAGTCACTTCCTGACTTGAAGTACCAAGCACTTTCCTGTATAACTTAATAAACATCTCTGAAAAGAGCAGGTAATGGCCATTACCCACTTTGGGTTGAATATTGTACAAGTTATATTTATTTCTAGTAACCTGCATGTTGCATAAGGGTAAGGAACCTCAGCACTTGTTTTTGTCTACTTGGAGATATTGTTTTGTTCTTATTACTCTCAGAGGAAGTGTAGAGCCAATGCAGAGTGAAGGAATGGATTATATTGACTCTTCTTTGGAAGAACAGATAACATTAGATTCTTTACATTCCCTTTGTACTGATCTATCACCTGTTTAAAATATATTTTTTTCTAGTTCTCTTTAACATAAGGAAATAAATAACAATAGTGACCATTTACACTGTTAAAGATAATTATTTTTACTTTTTCATTCTCCTCCACAGGCCTACCACTTTCAACTTACATTACACCATTTGGCAAGTAGATAAAGTACAAGAGAATGACCCAATTGACTGTTACTACTAGAGTATAGAAATGAAGTTCCTGCTATGATACTTGTGCTGGGGATAGATTTCAGCCTTGCAGATCAACAATAAAGAGACCTGATTCCCCTAGGAATTTTGTTCAGGGAGTTACAAGTATTTTTGTTGTTGTTGTTGTTATTCTGTTTAGCATAAGTTATGAACCATTTTTGCAGGGATTGCCTGAGCCTACTTCTACCAAAAATGACCTCTAGCAGGTAGAATTAAAGTAGGAACACCATGAGCAGAACTGTTGTCTGGGGTGTATACACACACACCATGATCCAAATACAGCTGGGAGCCATGAGTCCACTGAAGTTAAGATCTTTCCCTGCCCCTGCACAACCAGAGATGAGGAAGTATGGGTTCTATCTTCCTTAACGATTATATTTCAAGAGAAGTTTCCCAGGTCCTTGAGAAAGGTATTCCAGTTTGTAAAACTGGTGAGAAGCTTTAAAAAAAATCGCATCTCAAAGGGGCAAAGAAAGAATTCATCATTACAAACCTTCAAAAGGAAATCTTCTAAGAAAATAGAGATCAGGGTGAGTCTGGAAGAAGCCTGTTTGGTCAAACTGATAGATACATTATGGTCATCTTGGCAAGCTGATAGCAGTTTTCTAAGTTTCTGGTATAGGAAATGATAAAAATTTTAGACACAGAAGCAATGAATGATCAAGTCCAATAGCAGATTCAAGATCTCTGTTAGAAGTCCCCTCAAGAGACATAATCTCAGGAGTTTGATTATTCATAATAGTAAGACTCAATAAGATCCTAGTATTAGGAATATGGAATTACTCAACTTATTTTTTAGAAGCAAGGGAAATGTTAGCAGTTGATGGGTTAATACTTGGGCTGTCTTTGCTAAAAGAAACTTCCAGACACTGTACTGGGGCCAACTGTTTAAAATGTCCATATCAGGGGTGCCTGGGTGACTCAGTGGGTTAAAGCCTCTGCCTTTGGCTCGGGTCATGATCCCAGGATCCTGGGATCGAGCTCCGCATCGGGCTTTCTGCTCAGTGAGAAGCCTGCTTCTTCCTCTCTCTATCTCTGCCTACTTCTCTGCCTACTTGTGATCTCTCTCTCTGTCAAATAAATAAATAAAAAATAAAATAAAATAAAATGTCTATAACAAGGGTCTTATACAATGAAAACAAAGTTCTGAAGGGTGACCTGGAAGCACAATAAGATCTGTAGTGATCAAGGAAAAAAATTATTTTCTATACACGCTACTTACTACTCCAGAAAATTGTATGAATCACATTTAGGAGTATTTCTAAGAACTGGAGCATAGAATTATTTTGTAAAGGAATTTAAAAAATTGTAATCCAAACATTTTTCCATATTGTTTTAAAAGAAAAACCATTAACTGTGGTGAGTATCTGTCAAATGTAGATGATGTGTGAATGATTTTCTGGTTCTATTTCATACTACCTGCCCCTCTTTGCAAATGTTTCACTCCTAGCAGAGGTCTGTCTTTTTTTTTTTTTTTTTTTTGGTGGCTGGAGTTCAGTGATTCAGCTCATTAGAAATGCTGCTGCTGATATAAATGCACAAAGTAAGATGGTTAGGAAGGGTTGGTTGCACCAGAGCAGAGCAGAGAAGTGAGGGAAATATATTCTTCCACATGAGTAGAGTCTTTTGTAATCTTTTGCTATAGTAATTGCTATTTTGGAAGGACTGAGTTCTACATACTTGAATTGAGCCTTAAGCATTTTTGAATCTGTTAGTGAAATTGCAATTCTTCCTATCCAGAATTAAACTATTTGGCTTAGGGGAAATTTTGTGATCTTAAAATAGAACTCTTCAAGTTTCTTTAGTAACTTTCTGGAGTCATCCTGTCTGTTACCCTAAATTCAAACAAGATTGCACTTATTTGAGAAGTATGTATGTATTTTCCCAAGATCTCCAGTAACCTTACTTTTGGCTGAATAGAAAGATTTCAAATCAAATACAGAATTGCCATTTACTTATTATATATGTTGGGGCAAGTCACTTAACCTCACTTAGCTTCAGTTTTCTTAAATGTGAAAAGGGTAAGTATTCACATAATTGTGCCTGTAAGGAAATAGTATATGTGAAAGTGCCCTGAAACTTGTAAAACACAATTCAAGTATATATATATTTTTTTTTTAAAGTAATTTATTTATTTATTATAAAGGTGCTTTCTTCACGGTTGCATATGTTGCCAGTAAGCCTTGAGGCAATGTCAGGGAAACCTCTTGCTCAACTATAGACTCCAAAAGTTAAAATGAGAAATAGAGAAGATTACCTAACTCTTGATCTAACCAAAACTCATTGTACTTATTTGTTATTGCACTTTCTTGAGCATTAACGAAGATGTTTTAGGGTGACTAGAACATTCCAACTGCCCATCCAGAAAAACCCTGCTAGCAACAGAATGCTTCAGAGACCCCATTCCATCCCCTTCTCTGCCCAAGATCATGGGCTCAACACCTACCAAACCCCCACCCATCATCTCTCATTCCCTGCCTGCTCTATAGCACATACCCCCCGAACCTCTTCTGTAAAACTCCAGGTGTCCATCTGATGGTAGAGAAGGTGGTTCTTACATCTTGAGCCTGATACCTAATCACCCTCTCCCACCCCACATTGGAAATAAATTTTTCATCACCTGTTTTCCAAACCTTCCTCTCTGAAGTTATTGGCCTCTCTTGTACCAGTTTCTCTGAGCTCATTCAGCAACCAACGGCATTGGCAAACACAGCTAGTGGCTGAGCTTTCTATTTGTCCAGCCCCCTTGGGATTGTCCCAGAAGGAGGAGGCAGTGCCAGGGATCACCAGTTCCTTTACTGAGTTAATGCATGTGATAGATTGAGTGTTAATAGCAGGATGAGATTTTTTTTTTTTTTTTTTTTTTTACCGTCTCAATTCCTTCAGAGGTTTGAAGAATTTTTGGAAGACTGTTCTAATGCCAGCTTCTCTTTTGGGAGATGGAAATACCTAGAATTGGGACATGAATATTCTAGGCCCTTGAAATTCACTTCCCTCTTATTTATTTGATTTGTGTTAAATATTCAAAGTCTTTCTGTTATTTCCTGAATTTCCCCCCTCTTGGGAACTGCTATCTTGGAGCTAACTAGTACTTTGTTATTACCTTTCTATCCACTACTGGAACTTTGTACAACTGTGTCTGTCTATCACATGCACACATGTGCACAGAAGGGAGGGGACAATTACTACAGAGATAGTGTATTATAAGTGTGATACATGAGGGGGAAATAGAGAATTAAAATGATTATCAGGAAATTCAACACTTTCAATAAACTTACAAGATCTCGTGAATAAAATAGGACTACTTTTGAAATAACACACAATATTTTTCAAAAGGTGAGAAACCTATCTTCTCTCCTCTCATGAATAACAGTTGGATGGTGTAAGAGTGCAAAAGGAAGGCTCATTTTCTTGACTTCTAGTTACTTAACTACCTCACTTATCCCTTTTTATCTTTAAGCTATGTCCTTCTTTGACATTATATTAGTAAAGAAAGATTGACCTGATATCACAGTCTTTTAATCTAGAGAGTAGAGACTATTTGATGCAAGATTTCATTTTGTAGATCAAGGTGAATACAAACTCTGGTTTACCTCGTACAGTCGAGGTTCGGACCTGTCATCCTACTGTAATTATTGTTAGACCCTTGTTCACTCTCAAACATGTCCTGGTTCGGATGATAAATTACAGTCATCCTATAGGCATGGAAAAGAAAACAGAGAAAGTCAAGGGACTTGCTCAAATGTGAATAATTATTTCCCTCTGCCTTTAGGGCAAGAACTCAGACCAACTGACCCTTTCCCTGGAGTTCTGGTCACTATACCCTACCTATGACTTTACCACTTTATCTCCTAGTCATTGCAATTCATGAATGATTTTTAAATATAGATGGAAAGTCCAAATCTCAACGACAAAAAAGTAATCAAATTCTCCTACAATATCAACTACCTCCTACCTAAAGAAACTGAAATGTTTTCAAATTACCTCCCTCTACACTGCTATGTATTATTTTATACATGAGATTTTTAGGATAATATGCTGACAACATCAAAAACAATTTTTTTTTAATATACATGAATAAAATTCAGCTGCTGGGGACCAAGGGCAACATAACTTCTTACACTCTAAGCAAATGAACATCACTCGGCTCTCTCAGTTACCCAGAAATAAGCCAGCTGCAAAATATTTGCTGCCTGCTATTTAGCCCTTGGGAGGAGAGGAAGATCGTGCTGCCTAATGGATAATTACATGCTACCGAAAAGAATTGGTACTGAATGCATGTCCTGCACCTTCTAGTTTGAAGGGCTTGAACTTGAAGATTGCCTTCCGTCAAGGAACCCTTTGGACATGGGGGCCCAAGTGTGAATAAAGCCCTATTGTTTCTATACTTATTTGCTATGCATCAGGCATTGGGCAATCTGTCATGCATCTGCTCTGTTCAGGCTTTGCCTAATGATGTGGGAGGATCACAAAGTCTAATCTGACACAATGACTATGTAAATGTCATATGGGTCCCTTGTACATTTGCCTGAGGGCTCCTTGATGGGGGCACATTTCAAAAACGATAAAGGTTATAGCACCCTGTGAAGGATTTATGCCAAGCAGTCTACTGGCCATGATTTAGTTTTGTAGCAGACATTTCATTTTAAATTTAGGAATTAATCATTTAGCCTAGCTAGTTTTATTGGGTACCATAGAATATACAAGAGCGAATAAGGGATGAGATTTCTATACACCATTGATTTTGTTAAATGAAAATAATAAATTCTTATATATTTTCTCTCTTTGATGTAATTCTGGTAAAAGAGATATTAAATAGACATTAATCAAAACTTTCTTTTGCTAAAGAAAGGCCCAAGAGGCTTATAATCAAATAACATTGCCAGTTAATCATTCATATAATCCAACATTGCAAAATTCTAATTCTAGAAATCAAATATAAAGTGCTGAAATTAAATACCTAAATAATTTATGATACTCTAATTCAAACGAGGTCCTATACATACAAGCATACACAGTAACTGTTATCCCAAAGCAGTATGTAAAGACATTTTTGGTAGGGCAAAAGCTATTTTCACCTAATAAGCATGAATTAAACACCAAAAGAAACCTTCAAGATATCATCATCTATTAACATTGTTTTTTTATTCTCTCAGCCTGAAATTCATATCCCTGGCACATTAGAATTAGGGCTACTTTTAAATGCCAGTACCTGAACCTCACCTCCTTACTTTTGGGGCAGGCAGTTATTTCTGTAGCTAAAGAGAGCATCATCAGAGTCCATGTTTAGAAGATGGCAAGGTGTAAGCCAATATAAAGGCAAAATGTCCATAGGAAAGTAAGGTTTAAACTCTGTTAAGAAGCATGCTTACCCCAACCTTAGGAGTGTAATGATTAGACTTAAGGTCTCTCCAAATATCACATAAGTTATTTAAAGAGAATTCATAAAGAGTCAGCAGTATTGGAAATTGCTGAAAGATGCCAGACTTTGTATATCTGGGAACAGTATGAAGTTATCCTAGGAATAGCAGTTTGATTTCTGTAAACAATTCTATGCTATTCAAGTCCTCCTTTAAAAAGTGACTAACCACTCTGTCTGGTACTGAGAGATTTCCTGAAAAGTAGGATTTTCAGTGCAAAAATCGGAGAACTGTGCAGTCCACGATGAACTGGGCACATTATTGCCTCCTTGCAACTACAGGAAAAGGGAAGGGGATATTGCCAAATGCCACCCTAAAGTGCAAGTATATTCAGATCCTCCCAACAAAACAGTAACTCAAAGCAAATGATCAGCTCAGGTGGTAGCTTTGATTTACAAGCCAGTGGGTTCCTGCTGCTTCAGATATTCTCTCCCTACAATTCTCCCACCTGCTTTCTCCAGCAAAGTGCCCTTTGATTCTGTTTTTTTGTTTGTTGCCCACATTTCTAATAACACTTGAGTTGTTTCTGTGAGCAGACTTTGAAATAGGTTCCGATATATTTTATCATCTGTCCTCATTTATCTTTGTCTAGTTTTATTCACATTGTTCTCGTCCATTTCATACTTGGCATTTTTTTTTTTTTTTTACAAGTTGATTCATTTTCCGCTTTGAGTTTTCTGTTGGTTTTTCAAGAATGGATGTCTTTCTTCAATATGAAATATTTCAGATTACCAAAATAAAACATTAAAGCATCCATTTACCCTCCATCAAGGCTAAGTATGAACACTCAAATGAAGTTGAACTCTCTTACCTCATTTGCTTACTCTCCCTACTCTCCAGAGCAAATGATTAAATTGAATTTGATGTTTACCTTTCCCAAATAATTTTTATTTACTTATTTACTTTTTACTGCAGAGGTCTATATCCATAAAGAGTAGATTATGTTGTTTGGAATACTTTTAACATTTATATAACGTCATCTATATGCATTGTAGGGAAGGAAAAGAAATTTTCCCTCTAACCTTCTAGGTTCTTGGATGAGACCTCCACTGTATTAAGACAGAGTAACAAGAGAAAAACTAATAGAATGTATAATATATATACCTCCTGTATACATGGGTGGTACCCAGGCAAAAGAACTCCCCACACTGACCAATGTCTTCACCTTAAATACCATTTTCAGACAAAGACAAAAATAAAATATTAGGGTGGAGGGGAGGCCAATTCTGGCAAGTTACCAGGAAAAGCACAGTAAACAAGGGTAAGGTTGTTATGCAGGTTTAAGTCATTGCTTTCTTTCTTGTTAAGAGTTTCCAGAGATGTAGAGTTATCCTCTTCCAGGTACAGAGAGGGAAGACACCCTTATACATAAGATACCCCTTATAAATGTAAACTTCTTTTACAAAGGGATATTTTTCCCATCTAAGTACTAACCAGGCCAGACCCTGCTTAGCTTGAGAGATCAGACCAGTTTTCAAAGGGGCCTGAGTTTTCAAAGTTTCTCCTGTGCCTGCAGTTTCTTAAAAAAATAATCAGTCCCAAATAATCAATATGCCAAAAAGACATATTTTCAGGGTTCCAAATATTTCTCCCCTGCAGTATCATCCTGCAAATGAAATAGGCCAATATTGCATAGGCAAGAGTCAGCTGTACTGAATACATAAAATTCTAGCCTAATCATTCACCCCTCTAATAGTATCTCCTTTTAAATATATACTATAATATAGTATATAATATATATATATATTATATATATAATATAATATAGTATATGTCTATATAATATAGTATATAGACATTTTGATTGTTTTCCAACTTTTCACTGTTTAAATTCCAGTTTAATGTTCCAGGAGACTCTGTGGCTCAATCATAAAGTATCTGCCTTCGGCTCAGGTCTTGATCCCAAGGTCCTGGTGGTGTGGGAAACAGAGGCAGAAGAAAATCATTAAAATTCCTTACCTGCTGACAAGCCCTTAAAACAGGTAGAGTGGCTGTCCTCTAGGGACTCAACTACCCTCACCTTGAGGTTTTACTAAAGGCAAAGGACAATCCTAGCCTGGTCGACCCCTTACCCCCAACCAGGATCCTGTAAGTCTACTTTAACAATTCCTTTAGGAAACTTTATCTCTAAACCTCCAAGATAGTGTTGACAATCATTCCCAAGCATATGACTCACTGATATACATCTAAAGGGTCTCATGAGAAGATTTTTATTATTTGTAATAAATAACCTTTCTCCCAGACAATAGCTAGCCCCTCAAGGTCCTAGTAACCTTGCTTCCAAAATTCCTTAGAGACTTACGCTATCCCTAACCCCCACCCAACTTATAAGTATATGATAGACCACTCCTCACATCCCTAGGGCAGCATCTCTTCCTGCCCACGGGTCCTGTCCCCATGCTTTAATAAACCACCTTTTTGCACCAAAGATGTCTTAAGAATTCTTTCATAGCCGTGGGCTCCAGATCTCACCCTACTGAACCTCACCTAGATTCCAGAACTTCCATCACTGGGATCAAGCCCCACACAGGGCTCCTTGTTTGGGAGGAATCCTGCTTCTCCCTCTCCCATTTCCCCCTGCTTATGTCCTCTCTCTCTCTCTCTTCTTGTCAATTAAAAAAATAAATAAAATCTTAAAAAATAAGATGAAATAATGTTCCTATGTACTATACATGTCCATGTGCACATATATATAAGGATCTGGCTAAAATACCTAGGAAGAGTCACTTGATCATGAGGGATACGCACCAAATACTGTGTGAAATACTGTGAAGACTAAGAGAATTAGTAATTCACACAATCTTCAGCATGATATGAGAGTCCCCACTGATGTAGAAAATGTTGGGGTTTGGAGCCTGTGGTCAAGAAAGAATTCCTGAAACATCTTGATTGTAAAGAGGGGGGTTTATTCAAGCATGGAGATAGGATGAGTGAGCAGAAAGGGCTACCCCAGAATTGTGAGGGGCAACTGATTGTATACTATGGAATTGGGAGAGGTAAAGACAAAGGAAGTTTCCAAAAGGATTTTCATATGATAAAAAAAGACTCAGGATACCTGAAGCCTGGCTATTATCAAGCTAAGGTTGTTTTTCCCTCTAGCAAGGCACTAACAATAAGAGGTTTGGGAGTTTCCTAGAGGAATGTTATACTGGGTCTGCCTCAAGTACTTGTCAATGGGCTGCAGGTTATAAAGACACTTAATTTTATCTACATTTCCTTCTGCCTTTGTTCTCCACACATCACTTCACATATTTGCAGACAATTTAGAATTTCCACTTTCCAGTTTTTCTCATCTAGGTGTAAAAGTTTGTTCCCCCCCACCAATGGCGTTTATTTGCATTTCTCTAGTTCTCTAAGAAAAACATAAACTTATCCTGAAGTTTCTCTTGGTTTCTGTTTGGCTCCCTGTTCATCTCCTCCACTTGAGTTTTACTCTCTACTATTTCTTTCTTTCTTTCTTTTTTTTTTTTTTTTCAGATCTCTATTGACTTAAAGTATGTGGGAGAAGGAAGTTATTTTCTTCTCCCCATGTATGTGAGGATGGGCACTTGCTCCACTGAAAATGGAGAAACTGATAAAGTCATTACGCTGTGCTACTTTATAGTGCATCAGTAGTGCATTATAATGTATTGCTTATGATGTGGGAAACAAAGGCCAAAGAAAAATGATTAAATTTCCTTATTTTTTAGAGCTATTGACAAGTCCTTGAAATAGGCAGAGTGACATTCTTCTAGGGACTCCACTGCCTGGATGTTGACACTTTGCTAAGGGCAAAAAGGCAATCTTAGCCCAACCACTGGGATCCTGTTAGTCTATTTTAACATATAAAAGTTCCTTCGGAAACTTCCTTTATCTCTACCCCCCAAGATACATGTTGGTAATCATCCCCGAAGCATATGAGCCACTGATATACATCTAAAGAGTCTCCTGACTAAGGTTTTATTAGACAGTAATAAATGACCTTTTCCTGACAATAGCTAGCCCCTCAAGGTCCTGGAATCCATGCTTCCAGAATTCCTCAGAGACTTACACTATTCTTACCACCTCCCAACTTGAAAGTATATAATGGGTCACTCCTCATGACCCCTGGAGCTCTCTCTGTCCACGGGTCCTGTCCCTGTGCTTTAATAAAATCATATTTTTGCACCATAGACATGTCAAGAATTCTTTCTTGGTTATCGGCTCCAGCTCCTCACCAGCATTACAAAACTACATCATTTGGTAAACACAAAGGGACGGCTCTCACACTAGAAAACTTTCTCTTCTCACCTTCACTTAATAAACTCTCACTTCACCCTTTTGTGTCTGCAGGATTCATTCTTCTACTCCAAGAGACAAGAACCCTGCAAGCGGGAACACTTACATTAGGTAACCAACCCCTTTATTGTGTGATCAAGTTTGCAACATGCAAGTTGATAGCAATCACCAGAAATATACCTGCTTCCCACACAGCATGTTTCCAGCCAATATGCAATAGTAAAATATGGCTCAAATACATTGCTTAAAATCACATTAATATCAATTTATTCTCCACATTGATTCTTGTTAAACATAAGTTTGGAGTAATTATTCTCCAGTTGGAAGTTCTCAGCTGGGCTTCAACTATTTTCTATCCACTTCTAAAAGGATTTGTACAGAAAGGTTCTCCTCTCTTTTCTGCCCTCTCCCCTTTTAATTTTCTCCCAGAATCATGCTGAAGGAAGTAAGAAATAGATTATATTGAATTCTGTGCAGTGTTTGTAATTTTTGTTAAGTGATAAATATTAATTATTATTTAAAAATACAATAAAATGTTAAGACTCTTAGTTCCTAGCTATTGTGCACAGCCATCTACTGAGTTAATACAAATTTAATTTGTAATAATTACTTCTATATACATAAATTATATGGTACAGTATAATAAGTGATAATAGCACATATTACAAAATAGGCTGACATCTTAACAAAAAAACACTCTAACACATGGCTATTATACTGGAGGAAAACAGTATTGTGAAGTAGCTACAATTGCAATTTGCTTAGAAAATGAATTGTAATGCATTAATGCCTTTGAATAATTTGCAAGTAAATGAACCCCCAAAAATTACATAAATGACCAGCCACAGGTATTTATGTTACTTGGGCCTGGGAGACAAGGTGGTAAAGGGGAGAGGAATTGGAATAGAGACTTGCATTACTAACTGCTTACATGTATGCTAAGACATCTTATAACATTTAACCAGCAGAGGCCTAATATGCAATTACTTTGCATTTATTATTTCGCTGATTTGTTTGCTAATAAAATGTTATTGCCCAATGACAATTTTGAATTAACTACATAATGATGCTCTTGAAGATTAGCTAGATTAAATGATAGAATCCAATGCCTGAAGAATTATCTCAGAGATCATCTAGTCACTCTTAAGGCTCCCAGTAGCAAAATTCCTTTTAAATCATTGTATAGAGATGCCCATTCATTTTTGTCTGTGGCAAATGCTCTCTACCCGGACCCAAACCCCATCTTCCTCACTCACAGAATCTTGATTTTGGTCAGGGTTGCAAAGATGCCTACTTGAATCTTCACCATCTCAGCCACCTGTGTAGGCCATCTGACTTGGTGTCATTTAAAAAACAAAACAAAACAAAACACAAGGCAAGCAGAAGTCTCATAGAGGTTTCTAAGAATGCATTCTCTTTCCTGAATAAAAAAAGGGTAGGGGGCAAAAGGTCTCCTTTTTTCCATCTTGAATACTGGTATAATGGAAGAAACTACAGCAGCCATCTTGTTGCCTTGAGGGAAAGGTCATGAGAATTGCCCAGATATTGATTCTCACTAAAGAGAACTGCCAGCCCCCACATCACTAGTGTCAGAAACCTGATAGTTATTACTGAAACCCCCTCCTCAGAGTGCACGTTAATTTGGAAGCTCACAATGTACTCAGCATATTTTCTGCATTAGTTTTTTTTTTTTTTTTTAAGATTTTATTTATTTTTTTATTTGAGAAAAAAGAGAGAGGGAGAGCACAAGCAAGGGGAAGGGGCAGAGAGAGAAGCAGACTTCCCACTGAGCAGGGAGCCCAATCCAGGACTCGATCCCGGAACCCTGGGATCATGACCTGAGCCAAAGTCAGATGCTTAACTGACAAGCTACCCAGTTATCCCTGCATTAGATCATTTAATCCTCTTAAGCTGATGAGGAAGCATGGAGGTGTTAAATATCTAAGTTGTTAAAAAAACAAAATTCAACTAAGTTAATTTTAAAGATCTTGTAGGCTTTATTTAAAGATTTGTGAAGCATCTTGTCTAGCAGTAGATGAGAAGAGCACCACAAAGCTATATAAAATTAAAGAACTTACAAGCAGAAAGACATGGGACAAGGAAGTTATATTAGCATGAGTGGATTAGTTGTGGCAAGATCACTTTCCTTCTCTGGATGGAAGGGATATATCAGGCCAATTACCTTACTGTGTTGGTCAGTTAGTCCCTGATTGACTGGTTTAAGATCCCATTTCTGGGAGAAGCCAAAAGGGTAATAAAGTTTAAGTCTTGGTTTGGTAATGGGGGCTTTTGCATATGTGACTCGCCTTTGACCTACTGTCTTATTTTTAAGTGTTTATGCAGTCCTTTGGTAACAGAGCTGGGATTTGAATACAGATAACCTGGTAACAGAATCTACATTGCATGATTCCTTACCCACGTCTAATAGCTTGTCACGTCCTGACGGCACTGTCTGTGGAGTTGTCACGTCAGCCTGCTTTCTCCAGTCCTACTGGCATTGCCAAGTCCTCTCCAACCCTAGAAGGATCCTAACATACCACTTCTTCCATACTACCTTCACAATGCAAAGATTATTTTCCTAAAATGCAAACTGAATCCTCTTTCTCTCTTTCTAAGGCCTTCAATGATTCATAAATAACCAGGCATTCTTACTTAGTAAATGAAACAAATCCTGTGTGAGACCAGCCTGCCCACCAAATACTAGGCCAGAGCTCTAACAACTGACTACTTTTATAATCACCTAGGATTTCCTTGTTGCTGTTTTCTGGTTTTTAACTATATGCTTTCAAAAAATTTGGTAACAGCCATCCCTTTAGATAGGATATTACTTATATAAAAAATGGAATTGGGCGCCTGGGTGGCTCGGTGGGTTAAGCCACTGCCTTTGGCTCAGGTCATGATCTCAGGTTCCTGGGATCGAGTCCCACATTGGGCTCTCTGCTCAGCAGGGAGCCTGCTTCCTCCTCTCTCTCTCTGCCTGCCTCTCTGCCTACTTGTGATCTCTCTCTGTCAAATAAATAAAATAAAAATCTTTAAAAAAAAAAAATGGAATCATCTGACACCCAACCAAGAAATAGAACCACAACGGCAAGATCCTGGGCACAGCATGGTTTTATTTGGCCTAAGTGGCACTTTTAAAAAGAAATTAGGATCTGGAGGTCTAGAAACAGTGATTCTGTATTGCTTTGTGGCAACTGTTGGCTAGAACTTAATATCTGCTGCCCACCCAACAATTCACCTCAGCATTCACCAGCAATGTCCTTCTGTTTCTATGTTTGGCCTATTCTGCTAATTACACCGTGGGCTGGAACTGTGGAGACTAGAGTTCGGGATCCTGGGTCATTGATATTCTAACCTTGTTATTGTAGTAGCTGCAATCTTTGCAGCAGGAGAAGCACTGCTATTTTTCCTTAGTGGCTATATTTTTATCACTGTGGGGACATACAGATGCTCCACACGCCTGTAACTGACAATCCAGCTACCAGGAGGCCCAGTGTATCCAATATGGGAGAAAGAAACCGAGTTCAGAGAGACCATTGACAAGCTGTACAAATTAAAGTACTAATAACATTGTGTCACATGACTGTTACAAGGATGAAACCAGAGAATAGCATGAAAGTTTCTAGCAGTCTTCCTGCCATCTATTAGGTACTAATTAGATTGAGGTTCCTTACCGTGAGATAGGTGTAGAAAAAAGGTACAGAACTCCTTTGAGGATCTAACTGAAAGCATGAACTCTCAACCTAAGGAAAATGAAACGTTTATTTATATATACAGATTATGGCACAAGATGCCATAGAAATAGAAGATAGAAGGTCTTAGTGCATATGAATGTATTGTAACCACAGAGTATTTCATTGTTGCAAGAGAAATTAAGCAAACAAAAGTAAGGGCGGGTTTGTACATTGTTTACTGGAGTGTTTTCAAATATATTAGGAAAAATTATTAAAGAAAATACGTTAGTTTCCAGGCATAGAAGCTTGCTAAATACAGCCACGGCTCTGCAAACACAGTTCTGTGATTAATCTCATCAATATTTTTCTCAAGAACCATATTGCTGTGCTTTCACTGTTTTAGGAAGCCAGAGTTTCTTCCAGATAGGCTTGGGAAACAAATCCTCAATAGAAAGAATTTGCATATACAGAGTCTGCATGTAAATATAAATGCCATGATATCATTAATAAGTATCATGTGGCAAACTATTTAAGTAGTAAACAAAAATGACTTTTCTGGGGCGCCTGGGTGGCTCAGTGGGTTAAAGCCTCTGCCTTAGGCTCAGGTTATGATCCCAGGGTCCTGGGATCGAGCCCTGCATTGAGCCATGCATCTGGCTCTCTGCTCAGTGGAGAGCCTGCTTCCCCGCCCCCTCTTTCTACCTGCCTCTGCCTACTTGTGATCTCTCTCTGCCAAGTAAATAAAATCTTTAAAAAAAGATTTTTTTTTTTTTACTTTTCTTTCTTTTCTTACTTTTCTTCAGGTCTTAAAGTGTCCTGAGACAAATATCTGCGAGTTCATGCACTCAAAAAGATGCCAAAATCCATTGACAAGTCATAACTAGACTCCAGTTTCCTCAGGGTTTCACGACACTTCACTACACTACACTACACTTCACACAATGAGTGTGTTCAGCTCACACGCGTGTCTCTCTTTTCAACCAAAAGGACTCAGAAGAGCAATGAAAGTGCAATCACGAAGAAAAAGAACACTTATATAGGAGGACAAGAAGGAAAGAAAATGAACACTTATTCTATCTTTATTACATGTAGGGCTGTGTGCCTGTTCATTTGATCTTCATAATATCCCTGTGAAGTAGTTATTTTTATGCCTATTTTATAGATAAGGAATAAGGTCGGGCGGGTAGTCGGCAGCAACATACTTAGAAACAAACAAAGCAAGGGGGATGGAGTCAGTAATCAGATGTTAGTGATGAAAGTGTCATAATAATATTATCAGTTGGTTTTAAAAGGGATCAGTTGTCCATATAGGGACAGCAGTTTAGGATTCTTGGAAGTCCAGTTATATAATACTGTGGCCACTGATTATAAGCTTGGCTAGAGTCATTAAAGTGAATGGATAAGATTGTTCACAAAAGTTTAAATGTCTGAGCAATTCACCACAGCATGTTTTTAATATGCCACAGTAGCAGCTTCATAATATTCTCTAGGAGCCAAGCATAAATTGATCCATGTGTATCCAACTCTAATCACAATATTTCAGAGAGGAAAAAATATCCTGGGATGCTTGATTTCTAGAATTTAAAAAACATATTGCACTATAACACTGCCTTTGAAATCTCAGAAAGAAAAATATTCATTGAGAGCCAAATCAGATAAGTGCTCAGTTGAGTGATACCAGTGGCTTTGCCAATTTGCTAAATCTTAATATACTTGCTAACTTTAGTCCACATTTTTTTCCTCTTCCTCTTCTCTTTTCCTCTGCCACTTTGTCCTTCTCTCTTTTGTGTCCGATTATCATAAAATGAACATACCCCAGAGCTTTGCTATTTCTTAAAAATGTAAATGTAGAAAATAAAGACCTTGTTGGATGTCAGACTCAGGCTGCTTTTTGCTATTTACAGAATACTGGTCTCATTTTCCTAAGAAGCCCTGGAAATTGAGGGAGTTAGATAGCACAATGAAATGTCCTAGCAGGCTATTCCTGCACGGAAGGCTACTGACAAATTTTATGGCCTTGGATCCAGAAATAAACACCATTCGGTGACTGTTTGTATAGTCAGGCCATTAAGTGCAATGATTTGTATTTCCTCAAGAGATCCCTTAAACTACAGTGCCTTGTGTTTGCAGCAGCTTGGCAGGAGTTGTATTTTTTTTTTTTTTAATCCTGCAGTTCATTGGCCAATAAAGTGTGTTCAGGGCACAATACCTCCCAGGAGGTATAAAAGAAAAGAGGTGGGACTGTAGGGCTTCACGCAATCCCTGGGAGATGGCCCGAGTGTAAAACATGTTGAGCATCAATCTAGCAATAAGTTTCTTGAAGCAACTTCCTTCATGGGTGAGGCTGTTGCCCTGTTTTGTCTACTCAGTGCTCTGAATTCAAGATAATTTTGACAGTGTTTCTTTAATAGTTCTTAAGGATTTTTTTTTTTTTTTAGATTATTTATTTATTTATTTGACAGAGAGAGACACAGTGAGAGAGGAAACACAAGCAAGGGGAAGGGGAGAGGGAGAAGCAGGCTTCCTGCTGAGCAGGGAGCCTGATGCGGGGCTGCATCCCAGGACCCTGGGATCATGACCTGAGCCTGGGATCATGACCCGAGCCTAAAGCAGACACTTAACGACTGAGCCACCCAGGTGCCCCTTAAGGATTTTTTTTTTAAACAAATCCTTATAAAGATAACACACACAAAAAAGCATGATAATGATCAGTCAACATCCTGAAATAAGGATTACTGTTTTAACATAGACTTCTCATAAGCAAACAAATGCAGTTATAAGAAAATACATTTATAAAAATTATATTCATTGGGGTAACTCTCACCTAAAAATTGGTAAAACCCTTCTCTGGTTAAATGGGCCTCATTTTCTAGCACTTTCTAACCTGTTTTGGTCCTAATGTGGATGCCCTGTGCTGTTTATATAATTCATCAGTTTGTGGATGTTCCCTCATAGGTATAGGTCTTATTGTATTTACTTCAATGATTGCTCAAAATTCACCTACAGATGTCCTCAATACATTTATATAGAAATGTTTTTCCTTCCAATTTTCTCTGGAAAATGCTAGATGCCTGCTTTGCATACTACTTAAGGAATGGCTTTCCTTCACACTTCCCCATCCAGTTCTGGGCCTTGCTATCTTTTTTCCAAGCATTCTGTATCTCGATTTCCAAATGTCTTCAGTGTCATCTAATGGGGGAGTTGGGAGCACTGAAAACTCTCTCTGAAGGGAAGTATTCTTCATTGGGGTCCAGGCTGAAGATCAGTTTCCCACACTGAACAGAAACAAATACCATGAAAACCTCTTACTTCTCTTCCTCCCATGCTCTTCAGTCTCTCAACACTGAAACTCAGGAGGGTATTTAAAATTTAAACCTGGTACATATTCCTAGAACTCAAACCCGTAGGTGCACAGCACCCGACATACAGTAAGAATTGAGTTCGAGTGCTGATTTTAAACATGAAGGTATTTTAAAAAGCTACAAATTTTAAATGCAGTCATTCTTTTTACTGAGGGGTTATTATACATCAGATACTATGCTAAGGTCTAGGGATAACCTATGTTATCCCTATGTTATCCCAAATGACTCACTTTCTACTGTAAGAGTTGATAGGTAGATGATAGATAGATGATAGAGAGATTTACAGAGTATAATACCAAGTGTTAAAGTATAAACAGATAAACTGAATGGCTTTATTATCTGAAACCTTATGCGATCATAGGATACTCAACGGGATGTATTTTTTAGAGCAAAAAAGGACATGTTTATACAAAGAGATAGATGACTCAGAAACAAAAGAAGCCTGTGTGTGTGTGTGTGTGTGTGTGTGTGTGTCAGGGTGGGAATATTTTATCAAAACTTAAGATATTGAATGAATGAATAAACCTGAATCTGCCTACTATTAGCTCTTGAATGAAAATATTAAGAATAAAATTATAGAGTTGAAGGGCTCCACAGCCAGTGAAAAACTTAAATATACTTAAGATTGTAGGATATCTATAACACCCTGTGTGGTAATTTGATAATGGAAATACAAAATTTTAATTTAGGTAACAAGAAATAGCAAAAATGACCAATACTTCCATTTTTACTTGGCTGTTCCAATATTTAGGACCCTTAGTGCAATATATATTTAAAGCATTTATTGAGCAACTACCATGTATAAAAGACACACACATATGCAGATAAAATGTTGGGTCATTAAAACAAGTGTTGTGTGCTTTTTTTCTTGATAGAATCGTTAACCTTCATAGCCACTTATACGGATTTTTCTCCATTGTTCAGTTTTTTTTTTTTTTAATTTTTTATTTTTTATAAACATATATTTTTATCCCCTGGGGTACAGGTCTGTGAATCACCAGGCTTACACACTTCACAGCACTCACCAAATCACATACCCTCCCCAATGTCCATAATCCCACCCCCTTCTCCCAAACCCCCTCCCCCTGGCAACCTCAGTTTGTTTTGTGAGATCAAGAGTCACTTATGGTTTGTCTCCCTCCCAATCCCAACTTGTTTCATTTATTCTTCTTCTACCCACTTAAGCCCCCATGTTGCATCACCACTTCCTCATATCAGGGAGATCATATGATAGTTGTCTTTCTCTGCTTGACTTATTTCGCTAAGCATGATACGCTCTAGTTCCATCCATGTTGTTGCAAATGGCAAGACTTCATTTCTTTTGATGGCTGCATAGTATTCCATTGTGTATATATACCACATCTTCTTGATCCATTCATCTGTTGATGGACATCTAGGTTCTTTCCATAGTTTGGCTATTGTGGACATTGCTGCTATAAACATTCGGGTGCATGTGTCCCTTTGGACCACTACATTTGTATCTTTAGGGTAAATACCCAATAATGCAATTGCTGGGTCATAGGGCAGTTCTATTTTCAACATTTTGAGGAACCTCCATGCTGTTTTCCAGAGTGGCTGCACCAGCTTGCATTCCCACCAACAGTGTAGGAGGGTTCCCCTTTCTCCGCATCCTCGCCAGCATCTGTCATTTCCTGACTTGTTGATTTTAGCCATTCTGACTGGTGTGAGGTGATATCTCATTGTGGTTTTGATTTGTATTTCCCTGATGCCGAGTGATATGGAGCACTTTTTCATGTGTCTGTTCGCCATCTGGATGTCTTCTTTGCAGAAATGTCTGTTCATGTCCTCTGCCCATTTCTTGATTGGATTATTTGTTCTTTGGGTGTTGAGTTTGCTAAGTTCTTTATAGATTCTGGACACTAGTCCTTTATCTGATATGTCGTTTGCAAATATCTTCTCCCATTCTGTCAGTTGTCTTTTGATTTTGTTAACTGTTTCCTTTGCTGTGCAAAAGCTTTTGATCTTGATGAAATCCCAGTAGTTCATTTTTTCCCTTGCTTCCCTTGCCTTTTGCGTTGTTCCTAGGAAGATATTGCTGCGGCAGAGGTCGAAGAGGTTGCTGCCCGTGTTCTCCTCAAGGATTTTGATGGATTCCTTTCGTACATTGAGGTCCTTCATCCATTTTGAGTCTATTTTTGTGTGTGGTGTAAGGAAATGGTCCAATTTCATTTTTCTGCATGTGGCTGTCCAATTTTCCCAGCACCATTTATTGAAAAGGCTGTCTTTTTTCCATTGGACATTCTTTCCTGCTTTGTCGAAGATTAGTTGACCATAGATTTGAGGGTCTATTTCTGGGCTCTCTATTCTGTTCCATTGATCTATGTGTCTGTTTTTGTGCCAGTACCATGTTGTCTTGATGATGACAGCTTTGTAATAGAGCTTGAAGTCCGGAATTGTGATGCCACCAACGTTGGCTTTCTTTTTCAATATCCCTTTGGCTATTCGAGGTCTTTTCTGGTTCCATATAAATTTTAGAATTATTTGTTCCATTTCTTTGAAAAAGATGGATGGTACTTTGATAGGAATTGCATTAAATGTGTAGATTGCTTTAGGTAGCATAGACATTTTCACAATATTTATTCTTCCAATCCAGGAGCATGGAACATTTTCCATTTCTTTGTGTCTTCCTCAATTTCTTTCATGAGTACTTTATAGTTTTCTGAGTATAGATTCTGTGTCTCTTTGGTTAGGTTTATTCCTAGGTATCTTATGGTTTTGGATGCAATTGTAAATGGGATTGACTCCTTAATATCTCTTTCTTCTGTCTTGCTGTTGGTGTAGAGAAATGCAACTGATTTCTGTGCATTGATTTTATATCCTGACACTTTACTGAATTCCTGTATAAGTTCTAGCAGTTTTGGAGTGGAGTCTTTTGGGTTTTCCACATATAGTATCATATCATCTGCGAAGAGTGATAATTTGACTTCTTCTTTGCCGATTTGGATGCCTTTAATTTCCTTTTGTTGTCTGATTGCTGAGGCTAGGACCTCTAGTACTATGTTGAATAGCAGTGGTGATAATGGACATCCCTGCCGTGTTCCTGACCTTAGCGGAAAAGCTTTCGGTTTTTCTCCATTGAGAATGATATTTGCGGTGGGTTTTTCATAGATGGCTTTGATGATATTGAGGTATGTGCCCTCTATCCCTACACTTTGAAGAGTTTTGATCAGGAAGGGATGTTGTACTTTGTCAAATGCTTTTTCAGCATCTATTGAGAGTATCATATGGTTCTTGTTCTTTCTTTTATTGATGTGTTGTATCACATTGACTGATTTGCGGATGTTGAACCAACCTTGCAGCCCTGGAATAAATCCCACTTGGTCGTGGTGAATAATCTTTTTAATGTACTGTTGAATCCTATTGGCTAGTATTTTGTTGAGTATTTTCGCATCTGTGTTCATCAAGGATATCGGTCTATAGCTCTCTTTTTTGGTGGGATCCTTGTCTGGTTTTGGGATCAAGGTGATGCTGGCCTCATAAAATGAGTTTGGAAGTTTTCCTTCCATTTCTATTTTTTGGAACAGTTTCAGGAGAATAGGAATTAGTTCTTCTTTAAATGTTTGGTTGGTAGAATTCCCCCGGGAAGCCGTCTGGCCCTGGGCTTTTGTTTGTTTGGAGATTTTTAATGACTGTTTCAATCTCCTTACTGGTTATGGGTCTGTTCAGGCTTTCTATTTCTTCCTGGTTCAGTTGTGGTAGTTTATATGTTTCTAGGAATGCATCCATTTCTTCCAGATTGTCGAATTTATTGCCGTAGAGTTGCTCATAGTATGTTCTTATAATAGTTTGTATTTCTGTGGTGTTAGTTGTGATCTCTCCTCTTTCATTCATGATTTTATTTATTTGGGTCCTTTCTCTTTTCTTTTTGATAAGTCGGGCCAGGGGTTTATCAATTTTATTAATTCTTTCAAAGAACCAGCTCCTAGTTTCGTTGATTTGTTCTATTGTTTTTTTTGGTTTCTATTTCATTGATTTTTCTGCTCTGATCTTTATGATTTCTCTTCTCCTGCTGGGCTTAGGGTTTCTTTCTTGTTCTTTCTCCAGCTCCTTTAGGTGTAGGGTTAGGTTGTGTACCTGAGACCTTTCTTGTTTCTTGAGAAAGGCTTGTACCGCTATATATTTTCCTCTCAGGACTGCCTTTGTTGTGTCCCACAGATTTTGAACCGTTGTATTTTCATTATCATTTTGTTTCCATGATTTTTTTCAATTCTTCTTTAATTTCCCGGTTGACCCATTCATTCTTTAGAAGGATACTGTTTAGTCTCCATGTATTTGGGTTCTTTCCAAACTTCCTTTTGTGGTTGAGTTCTAGCTTTAGAGCATTGTGGTCTGAAAATATGCAGGGAATGATCCCAATCTTTTGATACCGGTTGAGTCCTGATTTAGGACCGAGGATGTGATCTATTCTGGAGAATGTTCCATGTGCACTAGAGAAGAATGTGTATTCTGTTGCTTTGGGATGAAATATTCTGAATATATCTGTGATGTCCATCTGGTCCAGTGTGTCATTTAAGGCCTTTATTTCCTTGCTGATCTTTTGCTTGGATGACCTGTCCATTTCAGTGAGGGGAGTATTAAAGTCCCCTACTATTATTGTATTATTGTTGATGTGTTTCTTTGATTTTGTTATTAATTGGTTTATATAGTTGGCTGCTCCCATATTGGGGGCATAGATATTTAAAATTGTTAAATCTTCTTGTTGGACAGACCCTTTGAGTATGATATAGTGTCCTTCCTCATCTCTTATTATAGTCTTTGGCTTAAAATCTAATTGATCTGATATAAGGATTGCCACTCCTGCTTTCTTCTGATGTCCATTAGCATGGTAAATTCTTTTCCACCCCCTCACTTTAAATCTGGAGATGTCTTCGGGCTTAAAATGTGTTTCTTGGAGGCAACATATAGATGGGTTTTGTTTTTTTTTATCCATTCTGATACCCTGTGTCTTTTGACAGGGGCATTTAGCCCATTCACATTCAGGGTAACTATTGAGAGATATGAATTTAGTGCCATTGTATTGCCTGTAAGGTGACTGTTACTGTATATGGTCTCTGTTCCTTTCTGATCTACCACTTGTAGGCTCTCTCTTTGCTTAGAGGACTCCTTTCAATATTTCCTGTAGAGCTGGTTTGGTATTTGCAAATTCTTTCAGTTGTTGTTTGTCCTGGAAGCTTTTAATCTCTCCTTCTATTTTCAATGATAGCCTAGCTGGATATAGTATTCTTGGCTGCATGTTTTTTCTCGTTTAGTGCTCTGAAAATATCATGCCAGCTCTTTCTGGCCTGCCAGGTCTCTGTGGATAAGTCAGCTGCCAATCTAATATTTTTACCATTGTATGTTACAGACTTCTTTTCCCGGGCTGCTTTCAGGATTTTCTCTTTGTCATTGAGACTTGTAAATTTTACTATTAGGTGACGGGGTGTGGGCCTATTCTTATTGATTTTGAGGGGCATTCTCTGAACTTCCTGAATTTTGATGCTCGTTCCCTTTGCCATATTGGGGAAATTCTCCCCAATAATTCTCTCCAGTATACCTTCTGCTCCCCTCTCACTTTCTTCTTCTTCTGGAATCCCAATTATTCTAATGTTGTTTCGTCTTATGGTGTCACTTATCTCTCGAATTCTCCCCTCGTGGTCCAGTAGCTGTTTGTCCCTCTTTTGCTCAGCTTCTTTATTCTCTGTCATTTGGTCTTCTATATCACTAATTCTTTCTTCTGCCTCATTTATCCTAGCAGTTAGAGCCTCCATTTTTGATTGCACCTCATTAATAGCTTTTTTGATTTCACCTTGGTTAAAAATTTAGTTCTTTTATTTCTCCAGAAAGGGCTTTTATATCTCTCGAGAGGGTTTCTCTAATATCTTCCATGCCTTTTTCGAGCCCGGCTAGAACCTTGAGAATTGTCATTCTGAACTCTAGATCTGACATATTACCGATGTCTGTATTGATTAGGTCCCTAGCCTTCGGTACTGCCTCTTGTTCTTTTTTTTGTGTTGAATTTTTACGTCTTGTCATTTTGTCCAGATAAGAGTAAATGAAGTGGCAAGTAAAATACTATAAGGGTGGCAACAACCCCAGGAAAATATACTTTAACCAAATTAGAAGAGATCCAAAATCGTGAGTGGGGAGAAAGGGGATAAAAAGAGGTTCAAAAAGGAAGAAAGAAAAAAAAAAAAAAAACAAAAAGAAAAGAAAAAGAAAAAAAAAAGAAAAGAAAAGAAAAGAAAAGAATTTTTAAAAAAAGAAAACACCTAAGAAAAATGTAAAAAAAATATATATATATTAGATAAACTAGTAAAAAATCGTTAAAAAAGAAAAAGGTAACAGTTAAAAAAAAATTTTACCCGAAGGCGAGAAAGAAAAAAAAAAAAAATGAAAAAGAAAAAATTAAATTAACTGCAAGACTAAAAAAAATCACAGGAAAAAAGCCATGAGTTCCGTGCTTGGCTTTCTCCTCCTCTGGAATTCTGCTGCTCTCCTTGGTATTGAAACCGCACTCCTTGGTAGGTGAACTTGGTCTTGGCTGGATTTCTTGTTGATCTTCTGGGGGAGGGGCCTTTTGTAGTGATTCTCAAGTGTCTTTGCCCCAGGCGGAATTACACCGCCCTTACCCGGGGCCGGGGTGAGTAATCCGCTCGGGTTTGCTTTCAGGAGCTTTTGTTCCCTGAGCGCTTTCCGTAGAGTTCCAGAGGACGGGAATACAAATGGCGGCCTCCTGGTCTCCGGCCCGGAGGAGCCGAGAGCCCAGGGCCCCACTCCTCAGTGCGCCCTCAGAGAACAGCGCCCAGTTACTCCCGTCTGCCTGACCTCCGGCCGCGCTCCGAGCTCACCGAGCCTGCGACCGGTTCAAGGTAACACGGAGCTGCGAGCTTACTGTCAGCTCTGTCTCTGTAGCCGGCTTTCCCGTTCCAATACCCGCAAGCTCTGCGACACTCAGACACCCCCGATCCTTCTGTGACCCTGCGGGACCTGAGGCCACGCTGACCCCGCGTGGGCTTCGCCCCGGTTTAGCCTCTGGAGCGATGTCCCTCAGCGGAACAGACTTTTAAAAGTCCTGATTTTGTGCGCGGTTGCTCCGCCGCTTGCCGGGAGCCGGCCCCTCCCCCCGGGGTCT
Organism: Mustela putorius furo; assembly: GCF_011764305.1. NCBI lineage: Eukaryota > Metazoa > Chordata > Mammalia > Carnivora > Mustelidae > Mustela > Mustela putorius. The sequence goes on from NW_025421375.1 coordinate 12,183,126, forward strand.
ATCTTCCCGTCGCTTTGGATTCACTTCTCCGCCGGTCCTACCTTTCAGAAAGTGGTTGTTTTTCCGTTTCCAGAATTGCTGTTCTTCTTCTCTTCGATCTGCCGATGGATTTTCAGGTGTTTGCAATCTTTAGATAAGCTATCTAGCTGATCTCCGGCTAGCTGAAGCAGTCTCAGCTTGCTACTTCTCCGCCATCTTGATAGAAACCTCCATTGTTCAGTTTTAATTACGTTTTAATTCTCCTATGCACTACACACAGTGAAGGCTACATCTCGGTGTGCTTTGGCCATGTGTATCTCACTTTGTGTCATATAATATTTGAACTCTCCCTTTTAAGCTCCTTACTTTCCCCTTATACTATCCTACGTCGAGTACCCAAATCCCTGCACATCTTTGGCATACATTTTTTTCTTTGTCTCCCGGCCCTTCTCCACACCCTCACTCATTCAATGTTTTCTCTTGTTCCATCTTTGCTTCAGCAGACCACTCTCAGGAACTTATTCTTAGGTTGGATCTGGAAATCTCAACTGATGCATCTGGGCTTCCTTTAAATGCACTTGCCTGTCATGTGTAGCACTTAAACAGCATCTCATGTGAGGAAATCATACATAGTTTACTTAAAAGCCCCTCAGCTCCCTTGCGGCAATAACCAAGCTCTGGCTGTTCAATCGTTGAGTGCCTCTGTTGTTTGCTACAAATCAAAACATCAAATAAAGCATCATCACACACACCGAAGAGCACCCCAAAAGTAATGTATGCCGATGAACCCCAGCTGTTTTCCTAAGTAGCACTGGCTCTGTCTGCCTTGCTGAAAGCCAGACTGGGCTAGGAATAGAGGAATCATAGAACTAAAAGAGGGCTAGAATATCTAATGGCTTTACTGGGGTATAATTGCAGCAGGTATGCATGTATAAATCATGTTATCGTTTTCACAGCACAATCACATTTGTCCTTTTCAAGAGCCCAGAAAAATGAATAAAATGAATAAAAAGGAGATAGGAGGGATTGAGATAGCTTCAAGAATTACAACTTTCCATAAAGATGAAACAAAACAATTACATTGATGAAAGTGAGTTTTTAATATTGAACTGAAAGTGGGACAATTTTACCAAAATGACAACTCAAGAAATAAAGTGTCAGAAAAACTAAACAGGTGGCTGTTACCATGCAAGTGAAAAGAATCAGCAGAATTTTCAACATTTTCTCCATTCCTGCACTTTCAATGAAAGATGAAGGATTAAACTGCACAATGCCCATTTGGGATATAATAGGAAAGGCCGACCCAAGTATGGAAATACAGTTAAATCAGAGAGCTTCATCAGTGCCAATCACTCTGAGTCTATTTAACAATCAAGATATCCCTACATCTGTAGCCAGAAGTGTGCATTGATGGGGTACAGAACAGGCCACACCAAAATATGCCACTTTGGCATATAGATTATTTTGAATTAAAGTCGCTCAAAAAAGAGCTGGTACAAGAAGGACCCTCTGACCCTCCTCTCAGTTGCCCTGAAAGCAGGAAATAAATCTCCCATGTAAAGGTACCCTCCTGCACCAGGAGGTAGGGAGACATCCTGATTGCCAGAGATAGGGAGTTGGGGGCCAAGGATTCTATGTAAACAAACTTGGCTTAATTTCTTCACTAATTAGTACCCACATCCAAGTTTCTTTGTTTCTGCAGCTCTTCATTAATTTACTGTTTGTCTAAAGGGTGTACAAAAGCTGCCTACTTTGGTCACTTTAGGTCTCATCGTCTTACGGGTCCCCCATGTGTATATAATTAAATTTGTTTTTCTACTGTGAACCTGTCCTATGTTAATTTTATTACCTCAGCCAAAGGAATCAAAGGGTAAGGGGGAAATTTCACCAACCCAACAGGGTTTAAGAGAGCAGGTATGAAAATATGTTCACTAAGTACAGTGGCATCAGGGTCAGAGGCCATAGTGTTTTGGAATCAATACTGATCAATTTTGAAACAAATGAAAAGCTAGGCATGTCTAAGATGGCAGGTGAGGTGTCATATTTTGTATAATTGAGTTCCTAATGTCATGGAAGAAACCTCCACCTATGTCCTTCTATAAGACCTATCAGATTCCAGGTTGCAGAAGAAAACATCCTACTGGAAGTGAGAAAAAGGTCTGCCAGCAGGGTCATGGAAATAAGATGTTATATGGAAGAGGAGACAATCACAGGGATATTATACAGGGATATATATTTTTCAGGAAGCTAAATGGAGTTCTATAGCTGGAGCTCACCTAGAAAATATTTCATTAAGAAACAGTATAAAATCTATAATCCAGGATTATTTACTTTCTCACACTTAAAATATAATATTTAATAATCCTCCAGCATACTGAACATTTGAGCTTTGTGAATTATCTTGTCAGAAAGAAAACAACACAATCCCAAACATGGTCTTTGACTACCCGAAGAAAAATGACTGATATAAATCACAAGTTTGTTTCCTTATTCTTTAGGTATTAACAGATTTTCAGCCAGGAATTCAGGACATGCAAAATTATAGAACTTTTTTCAGGCTGTTTGCATCATGAGCCAAGATTATAGTTTGGTTCACGCTGGTTTTCCTTTATATCATAAGACGTCAGACCCTGCAATAGCTTCTCTAACTTTCTTTCTCTCTCTTCCTTCCTTCTCTCCTTCCTTCCACCCTTGCTTCCTTTCTTTTCCTAAATACAACATCATGCAAAGTATCATTACGATATTTTTGAAATTGAAATACCATTCAGGAAGATGTCACATACTTATCCTCTGTTAAGTGTAACAGATCTATGTTTCAACAGTAACAAAGTATAGGAGGGGAAAAAAACCAAAAACAACCATTTCTTTCCCTCTTTGGCAAACATCTGGAAGAAGAGCAATACACAACCCATGACAAACTATATTCTCAAGCTTCTTCCTGGCATTCCTTGGGTAGGATGTGAGATATTCCAAGCAACATGCAAGTAACATCCACCCAACACATTTCTACCGAGCACCCATTTGCATCCAATCTTAGGACATACCGAAAGGAGGGATACCCGCCTGGGTGAGTTCAGGGGAAGGAACATGGAGCCAAAGAGAACTATACCTTTCAAATCTAATAGAATTTTTCTGGTTGGGTTTTGAACTTGCTTGGGATCTGTGGCCATTTTCTTCTGATTGCCCCTTTTAGAACTGGAATGTCTGTGCCTGTTCCACCTTTGTAATTTGGAAGCCTGATTTGTCTGGATTCATAGGTTTGCAGGTGGAGAGAATGAAATCACACCTCAGGCCTCACCCACCTCTCATGATGAAACACACCTCAGGTCTCACCCATAACTGACTCAGATGATATTTAGATGAGACTCTGGATTTAGAATTGATGCTGGAGCAGGATAAGACTTGGGGTTGATAGGATGGGAGCAAATGATTTTCCCACATGAGAAGAACATGAATTTTGGTTAGAAGGCAGTGTTATGAGCTGATTTACATCCCCAAAATTCATACTGAAACCCTAACCCCACAATGTGACTACAGTTAGAGAGAGAAAGGTAAAAGAGACATAATTAAAATGAAATGAGACTCTATGATAGGGTAAGGCCTTAATCTGACACAGGAATGCACTGAACACACACAGAGAAAAGGCCAAGCGAAGACACAGCAAGAAGGCAGTCACTTGAAACCCAAAGGGAGAGGCCACAAGAGGAACAGAACCAGCCAACATCTTGATCTTGGACTTCCAAACTCTAGAACTGTGAGGAAATATATTTTGTTGTTTAAGCCAGCCTATTGTATTTTACTATGGCCATCCTAGCAGACTAAAATGTTCTGGAAGGTGGAGAGAAGAAGTTAGGCTGTCTAGGAAGTTTGGAATCCAAGGAACAGTATCATGAAACTGGCAACCCAGAAATGCCAATGGATGAGAGTAAAATAAACCGCAACAAGAGTCTGTTCTCTCAAGGGTCCAAAAAGGTATATGAGAGTATAATAATTCATAAGAATTATTTCATAAACTTCATCAGGATTTTATTTATTTGTTATTTATTTTTAAAAGATTTTATTTATTTATTTGTCAGAGAGAGAGAGCACAAGCAGGGAGAGCGGCCGACAGAGACAGAAGCAGGCTCCAGCTAATCAAGGAGCCTGATGCAGGACTTGATCCCAGGACCCTGGGATCATGACCAGAGCCAAAGGAAGACACTTAACCGATTGAGCCACGCAGGTGTCCTGAGGATTTTAATAATAAAAAAGTATCCATCATTGGAAATGCTAATAGAAAAAAAATAACAAATGCATGCCGACACCAAGAATACAGAGATTTCAGAACTATCTGCCATGTATTTTAAAGCAATTGTCATAAAAGTACTTCAAAGATCAGTTAAAAAACAGTTGAAAAACAATGAAAAAAATAAAATGCTTCAGCAAAGAATTAGAAATCATAAAGAAAAATCAAATGAAAATTTTGGAAATAAAAACACAACTGAAAAAAAAAATAAATAAACCCAATAGAAGGGTCCAACCAGTGAATCCAAAGAGAGAACAAGTTAAGTCATCCAATCTGGACAGCAGGGTAAAATTAGACTGGAAAAATACGTAAGTGAACAGGCCCATAGAGACCAGGAGGACTATAACAAAAGTGCAAGCATTCATGTTGTCAGAGCCTGCAAAAAAAAGAAGATTAAAGAATAGGCCTAAAAATATTATTTGGAGAAATAATGGCTAAAAACTTTCCAAATTTGTCCAGTGGCATAAACTTACAGATTCAAGAAGGTTAAGTGAACTCTAAATAAGGAAAAAAGAGAAATTCCTGCAAAGGTATATCATGGTCAAACTTCTGAAAACTAAAGACAAAAAAAAAAAAATCTTGAAAGCCTCAAGAGATAAATGATACTTTACCACAGGGTAAGAAAAAATTGAACAAAAGTATCCTTCTGTTTAAAAATCCAGGAGGTCACAAAAAAATGGCATGAAATTTTTCAAGTGCTAGAAAAAAAAAAAAAAAAAAGAATTGCCAACACAGAATTCTACATGCAGTGAAAATAAAGGTAAAGTCAAGATATTTTTTTTTAAAAATTGTTACCAGCCAATTTACTTTAACAGAGTGGCCAAAGGAACTTTTTTAAATAGAAAAGAAATGATAAAAAAGCAATAAAGGAAGAACAAGAAAAGAGTAAAAAATGAGTAGAGACAAGACAGTTTACTTCTCCCTCTGATTTTTCTCAATTATGAGTGTCCACTGAAGCAAAAATTCTAACACATATCTAAACGTGGTAGTGGATATATTTAAAAATAATTATAGAGAAAGGGGAAAAGGAATTGAAACGGAGGCAAAATGACATACTTTATTGAACTGGTAAAATACTGACATCCATAAACTGTGATAAGTTGGACCTATAATGCCTAGGACAACCAAAATAATAATAATGTATACAAGGAGATATACTCTAAAATACAGTAGATAAATCACAATAGAATTCTAAAAACTATCCATGTAACCCCCTGGAAGACAAAAAAAAAAAAAAAGATAAAAATCAAAGAAAACAAATAGGAAACAAAAAATAAAATGGAAGAGTTAAACATTCCAATAATGTAAATGATCTACATTTAAGAGAAACATTAAGAGAATAGATTAATAAGACAACCCAAATTCAAGAATCTCATTTTAAATATAATGCTATAGTTATGTTTAAAGTAAAAATGTAGAAAAAGATATATCATAAAACATTCATAAAAAGATAAAATAAAATTTAAAAGGTAATAAAAATCAATAAAAATCTGGTTCTTCAAAAACAGCAAATAAAATTAACAAATATAATAAGACTGACAAAGAAAAAAGAGGGAAGGCACAAATGATCAATATCAGGAATAAAATAGTGATTATCTCTACAGATCTTGCAGATGTCAGAAAGAAAAGGAAATGCTATGAACAACTGGCCACCGAAGCAGATATAAAGATGTCAACAAAGCATATGAAAATGTTTTCAACATCATTAGCCATTAAGGAAACTCAAATTATATCCACAATGAAGTATCACTACATACCTATCAGAATGGCTAAAATAAAATACAGTTGCAAGCATAAATATTGCTAAAGATGAAGAGAATCTGGATCTCTCATTCAGGAGTGTATGGAAATATAAAATTGTACAGGCACTCTAGGAACTAGTGTAGTTAAAAACACGTATTAAGAATAAATTTAACAGTCCTTGAAACTCCTCTGTAATCCAGAAATTGCACCTGTAGGAATTTATCCCATGAGAAATGAAATCTTAAGTTCACTCAAAGCTTGTACCCGATGATCACAACAGTCTATTTCTGATAGCCAAAAGCTGTAAACAACCCAGATATCATTCCACAGATGAATAGTCAAACAAATGGTAGTGCATTCATAACCAGCAAATACCATCTCAGCTGTAAAAGGTAATTAAATCCCTTTTTCAGATTCTATAGCAAGTACTTGGAGCGAAGAGTATTTTTACCCGATAACTTGAGTTGTAATGTTGGATTGAAACTGTGATGGAAGGAAAGAGCTCACCTTGCCATGCTTGTGAACCCTGCTTGGTATGAGAATGTTATGAGGGGCTGGAGTTACTGTCATATCCTGAAAAGAAGGACGGGTAGGAAAAGGTGGATGCAGGTGATTGTGTGGACCGCCTCCTGGGAATGCAGGGACTAGCTGCATGGTCACAAGGTCTCTCGTGTCATGCCACTGAAAGTGACATCTGTCAAAACCAACACTGAGCACCTGTTGTGAGAACGACATGAAGGATAATGGGAGCTACACAGAGTTGGACTGAGAAGCAGATGGAGTGTAGGAAACCGCTCCACCTGGCCTCCCCCTTTCCCAGTCTTCATGCTTGCAAGAAAACCTGCAAAGGGAGAGGAACGCAGAGCTAGATCTTTGACCCTGGACTGAGTTAATCAAATCTACCTTGGGCAAAGAAATCACACTGCCTTGGACTGAATTTGCTTAAAAGCCTACAAATTAAGATTTCTAACAAAGGCAGCTAGTTTTTGTTTTATGGATTGCTTTATTTATTTTATCATTATTTTTTTTCTTTTCCAGTTCTCAGAAGTTCTACTTTTGCTAGCCTAAGTTTCGTGAACTGTCATTAACAGTGAAATGTTCCCTTGGCCACTCAGATTTGTTACTGGTTATTGGTTTTGTGTTAGATGCCAAGGACCGAGGAGCTGACATTAAGGACTCTGCCGTCCTGCAGGCTCTCACTGTGTGGTGAGAAGAGTAATGAACGTAAAGGGAACTAAATGTCATCAGTGAGGAGAAATCAGGCTGTGACGTTCTACTAGGGCTCTCTGAAGAGTTCTCAACACAAGCCTAAGGTCCATATTACCTGAATACAGTCACTTATGTTCACTTATGTTTTCAGATTGGGTATTACTTTCAGATCCAGCATAGCTCCTTTTCTTATTTTAAATCTCAGTATGTATCATTGCTAGAATAGTAACATACTCTAAAATAGTCTCTTCTCAATCGTAAATTCCTTTGTGTGCTTATTACAAACAGTCTGTAGGGACTTCTTTCATAATTGCTTTCACTGGGAGTACAGTGCTTGCTAGTCATATATCATGTATGCTTTTATTATTGTTAGTTTCTGGTAAAATGTGTACTGCATCATTGGATATTTCAAAATATATTTGAAATATTGGCTTTTCCATTGTGTCACCTGTTTTCCTGGTGTTTATCTTGTACAGCACATCTCATTTTATGAAAGCTTTATTAAAGTATTATATGACTAAATAAAGCTCAAGCATATTCCCTCATGTTTTAGGTAAGCCTGGTTTTTCTGTGATCAAAACAGGGCTCTAACAAACATCTTTTTGGTAAATTTTAAATGAATTCATTGATCATTAACAAGTAGTAATGCTTGAGAATTGTATGCATTTTGAAGCATTTATTGTTTATTAATAAAAGTAAATGTGGACTTTCTACATCACAAAATGTTAAATATATTTCAACTATTTTGCACTTAATATGTGCATGTAAGTTTTTAAAGAAGCATTAATCTTTCATATTATCAGTTTTAAAAGATATTTTGTCTTTTATTGGATATTTTTATTAAATAATAAATGTGTATGGTTTAAAAATTAAACAATACTGAAAGACTTATAGAATGAAGTCATCTCTATTATAATTCCTTAACTCTGTTCTCTAAAGACAGTAACTTTTAACTGTTTTACCCATTTTCTTAACTATTTAAGTTATCTAAGTAAAATAATAATATATACTAATTTACTTACAAATTTTACATATTATGAATTAATTAACTATAGACAGAATTTGTCTTTATCTTTCCTACATAGTTATATGAAAGTTTTAGTTTTAAAAAAATCAGCATCATTAGCATGATTTATAATCTCACTTATACTATAAAGTCAAATAGCGGCATAGTATACAGATCCTTTTTTTCTTATAATTTTTAGAAATTTCATATATTATATATAAATATATTATATATGTATTTGTTTGCTTTTTACTTGCTAGATGTTTTTTTCCCCAATTGCTTTATCAGCAATACCCTCTAAGCGTTCTCTAAAAATAAAGAATCCCAATGCTCCCATTTTCATGGAAACCTTCCTGGATCCCTTCAACCATCTGTTCCAATTCAGTGTGATGGTTCTCTATGTCTGCTGTTCATCTAGCACCTGTATTTTCACTCAGCTTCCTCCTATGTTAGATGAACTGCTTATTGAATCACCTGTTTTGGTTGAAAGCTTCCTTTTGCAGGACATCCGTAACTAATTTTCTTTAAAAAAAAAAGTTTACAAATGGTCTACTTTCTAAGTACCTGTAGCCCTGAAAGATATATATTTTGTCATCATACTTGATTAACATTTTGGCTGTGTACAGAATTTTAAAGTAGATTTTCCTGAAGGACTATGAGGGTCATTTCACCCTGGTCTTCTTGTTTTCGGTATGGCTGTAGAGAAGTCTATTTCCATTCTTCTTCCCAATGCTATCTATTAAGTGGCTTGTGGTGATAGTGGTCATGATTTGGTTTTAATCCAGAATCTTATAGGATTGTCTCTTAACTGATGCTGTTCTGAAATGTCATGGTATGTCTTTGTGAGTCTGCTTTCATCCATTGCCCTGAGTGCTTGAGAGGCATTTTCAATATAGTATTTCATGTACTTCTCTTATCAAAATTTTCTTACTCTACCTTTCTCCTCTATTTTCTCACCCCCCACTGTATTTTTTTTAAAAAAAGATTTCATTTATTTATTTGACAGAGAAAGGATGGAAGAGAACACAAGCAGAGGGAGAAAGAGAAGCAGACTCCCACTGAGCAGAGAGCCCTATGGATGCAGGGCTCCATCCCAGGACCCTAGGATCATGACCTGAGCTGAAAGCAAATGCTTAATGTATTGAGCCACCCAGGCACCTGTTACTTTGCCATGAATTGTTGGTGTGACTGCAGAAGGTAAATACAAATAATGAAACCACATGATAGGGTACAACTTGAGCTCAGAGGAAGCATCCATCCCTTCTGTTCATATTAGCCAAAGCAAATCACATGAACAAGGTTTATGTCAGTGGGATGAAACAGTTGTCCTTCAAAGAATATGTCTCATGGAGAGGTCTAGTGGATATTTTGGCAATAATACCATCTATTATACTGGGTGTCTGTTCATACAGAAGAGTCATTATTAGTTTTGCAAACACATTGAGGATTGCTGACGGATGAGTTTCACTGTCTAGTGACTAACTGAAACAAGAAGAAGGGGGCACCTCTTTAGCAATGTAATGGTATTTTTGCCTGTGGTTATCCAGTTTCAGCCATTCTAAGAACAAAGGGGACCAGGAATGCAAGACCTTCATGAAATCTCCATTTTCAGTCACATAATCTGTTTCCCAACACACCTGAGTCTATCATTGCTATTTCCATACCATTAAATTCTTCCAAAATGAAACCTCTGGTCTTCTGCTTGGCGGCATTCAACTAGGTAGGTGGGGTTATGGAATGATCAGACATAGAACTGCAGATACTCACCCTGTTTTTATATATCTTTTTAAATTTTTTAAAAAATATTTTATTTATTTACTTGACAGAGGGAAAGAGATCACAAGTAGGCAGAGAGGCAGGCAGAGAGAGAGGAGGAAGCAGGCTCCCTGCTGAGCAGAGAGCCCAATGTAGGGCTCCATCCCAGGACCTTGAGATCATGACCTGAGCTGAAGGCAGAGGTTTAACCCATGGAGCCAGGCAGGCGCCCTCACCCTATTTTTATAAAGCCTTATACTCACTCCTCTTACTACTCCAAGCCCCAAACCTTTCTATCATCCAAGCCCCAAACCTTTTAAAAGTCCCTTGTCATGGAACAACTGGCTTCATTTTCAGTATTCTCCTGTCTATGCATCTGAGATTTTAGGTCTTCTACCCAGCTGAATTCATTATCACTCCTCCAACGTATCTGCCACTCTTTCCCATAATCTTTGTCCTTGTGGGTTTGTTCCATTTTGTATCCTCAGTATCATTTTAGTAGTCATCTGGGAGGAAACAGCGATAAGCTTGTGTGACTAGAAGACAAAATGTAAAGACTCGAAAAGTGTAAAAAGAGGATGGGTAATGTCGAAGGATTTGAGACACTGGAAGAAAAGGTAAGACAGTCCTATAATTGTGTTAAACCCAACTTGGAGACTTACAGGACACCTGAGAATGAAGACAACAACCAAAGAACAAGAAAAAGAATGAATATAAAATGGGATTGGGGGGAAGGTGGAGAACAGAATTCCTTAAGATAATGAAACAGACATAGTGGATGAGAGTAGGCAAAAGCTTTAATTAATACAGAAGATGAGAAATGGGATTCAATAAATAAAATATCTTAATAATAATCTCAGTGAGTTCTTATAAGTTTGTTTTTTACACATGATAAAGCTACTTTAAAAATCCTGTAATATGATCTAGACCTGAGGCTGGAAAACATGTTTTGTTCTCTTTTTTGTTTCTTTTCCCCACTGCCAGCAGAGTGCCTGGATATAATTCGATTGCTGTTGCTTGAAGGCCTTAATGCTTCCTTGATTTAATATAATTGAAGGTCATAATACCAATTTAGTAATTTTAATTCTGAAAATTTGTGGAATAGGAACCTGGCATCTGCAGAGTTATTTAGGCAGTTCATTAAGATACAGCACAAACTATATTTGGTAAAGGACCCCATGCCCAGGGATATATGATGATGTTTACATGCGTCTTTTATTTGTAAAACATTTTATTTTCTTCTCAAATTGCTTTGTTTGACAATTATGGCCAGGATTTAAGGTAGGGTCACTTATTTTGTATAAAGAAAGTATGTAGGTTTCATAAAACCTTGAACCAAACTAAAAGAACGGATTGATTTATGTTATTATAGACACACACATTCATTCAAAAATATGAGTACCTATGTCTCAGAATTCTATGTTTCAGATATTCTGTGGTGAGCAAAGTAGGGAGACATCCCTTCCTCTCTTCCCCTCCCTTCCTTCCTCCCTACCTCCCTCCCGATTGTTCATTCTTTTCCTTTTTCTTTTCTTTTCTTTTCTTTCCTTTCCTTTTCTTTTTTTTCTTTCCTTTCTCCCTCCCATTCTTCCTTCCCTTTTTCCTTCCTTCCTTCCTTCCTTCCTCTTTTTAAAATCTCTTTCCTAACAGAGATTGTAAGGTAGTCATGGCACATACACTATGAACAAAAGAACAGTAAAACATAGCATTCTGGATAGTCATAAAAGTTACACAGAAAAATAAAGCAGCAAAAGTACTGATGGAAAGGGTCCCTGAAAAGGCATTTTGAGTAGAATTTGAATTTGTTGAAAGGGTGTTCTCAATAGAGCCAACAGCAGATGCAAAAGCCATAAGGTGCTACAGTTGGTCCTTGAATAATACAGGTTTAAACTACACGGGTCCACTTATAAGTGAATTTTTTTCCAGTGAATACATTAGAGAACCGTAAATGTATTTTGTCTTATTTTTTTAACATTTTCTTTTCTTTAGCTCATTTAATTGTAAGAATGCAGTATGTAAGTTTTCCAGTCATTGGTAGGCTCTTAGCACTTAAGTTTTGGGGGAGACAAGAGTTATACATGGATTTTTGACTGCATGAGGGGTGGGTACCCCAAGTCCCCTCATTGTTCAAGAATCAACTGTTCATATTTTGCATTTCTGAGTAATTAAAAGACTAGTTTGAGGGGGACCTGGGTGGCTCAGTGGGTTAAGCCTCTGCCTTCGGCTCAGGTCATGATCTTGGGGTCCTGGGATCAAGCCCCGCATCAGGCTCTCTGCTCAGCAGGGAGCCTGCTTCCCCTCTCTCTCTGCCTGCCTCTCTGCCTACTGTGATCTCTGTCTATCAAATAAAAAAAAAAAAGACTAGCTTGACAAAAGTAGAGTATGGATAGGGATGAGAAGTAGAAGATAAGCTCAATGGCAGAGGAATAGTATAAAAACCTAGGAGGCCCTTAAAAGAACTTTCAGTTTTACCCTGAGGGAGATGAGGAACCAGTGAGGATTTTGAGTTGGGGAGTGAAAGCTCAAAAATAATTTTTTTTAAATCTGAGTTTATATCCAATTCTAATAAGAATAGATAGGCTTGTAAACCTTAAGTGAGTAAACTAAAATGAATAATCAGTTTGGCTCTTACTATGCGTGTCTGAAGTTGAGTTTCTATTATTATTATTAAATTTATCTGTTACAGAAGATTAACTACATTAATGATGTTGAATTTTAACCCTGCTCATATCTGAGTCCTTTGTCATGTAAACTATCAGGGCTTACCACTCCATTTGGGTATGAGCATGTGTTTTCTTTTGTCCGATGGGAGTTAGTGTAATGCATGCAGAGGCTTGACGTGCTTGCACGATTTCCCATTCTTGCTCTTACCCTCTGTCATGGTCATGAACATACACTTGGTCTGGCATATTACAAAAAAATGTTACATGTAATAGAGTTTAATTGCCCCAGTTGTCCCAGCTACAGCTGTACTAGATCACCCAACAGTCAACCAATCTCTAGAATCTCTAGACATGTGTCTAAACCCAACCAAAGTCAGAAAACCTGCCGTGGTGACCAAACCCAGATCAACTAAAAGTTGCCGACTCACAGGTTAAACAAATGCTTATTGTTGTGTGCCCCTGAAATTTTTTGTTTGTTCTAGAGCATTAAATTGTACTAGGTAACTGATATCATGTGAAGAAATTTAATTAAAAGAAATAAAACACACATAACCAAAATAAAAATAAGAAAAGATATACCAAAAGATAAAAAAGATATTTGAAACTTGAAGAGCAGAGTACATATAGATATAAAAGTAGTATATAATCTGTTTATAAATAGGAGAAAGATGGAAGGTTTCTCAATTTTATCAAGGAAGAATAACAAAGAACATAAAATATAACAAAACTCAGAAATTATAGGATATTATATTGTTAATTCAAATTCCTAAAAACTAAGCAAAAACCTTATCAAATGCAGTTAAAATAATTATCAAAATAATAATTACTTTTTTTTTCTTAAGTAGGCTCCACACCCAATGTGGGACTTGAACTCAAGATCATAAGATCAAGAGTCACATTAAATTTATCTGTTACAGAAGATTAACTACATTAATGATGTTGAATCAAGTGACCCAGTAATTAGTTTTCTTAAATCTGTAATATATAAAATTCAGAGGCAAAGAAGTAAAAACTGTCATCATCTCAAAAGATGCCAAAATGTATCTAATAAAATACAAGTATATTTTTAACAGGAGACTTTATAAAAAATGTAGATATGACAATATTTCCCCATGTTATGAAGGATACTGATTTTAAGCCAAGAAATCTCATTCTACTTCTTGTGGCTCCCCCATTTAAAAAAAATTCTAAAATGGCTTCCACATTTCCTGTCACCTGGTGTACATACTTTGGACAATGTCCTCTCACTGATTGTAGGCAGTACCTGTGAATATACTGGGTATCAATTCCACAGTGAAATTACTAATTTAATAAGATAGGGGATTATCCTGTTGGGCCTCATCAGTAGGACTCCTGACCTATGTACCCTTTTAGGCCACTGTTTTATGGTAATTTGTTGCGCAGAAAAAGAAAACGAAAATAGAATGCATATCATCATTGTAATATAACATAATAAAAATAAAAGTAGTGTAATTATTTAAGAAAAATTCTGTGAAAATCAAGTGAAAATTACTTAAATATAAATTGATTTATACATACGAAAAATAGTGTTAGTAAAAGACCCAATTCTTGGTAATGACAAAATATTTTTTAAAACCTAATTTAAGCTAACTTAAAAATATGCTGGGTCCATATTTTTAAAAATTCACAAGACACTTCCTCAGTTAGTAACACCCACTCTTCCTATAACCTCTCAATTTCCATTTGATCAGGGAAGGCTTCCCTGAAGTTGATTAAATTGAACTCAATCTTTACATGTTTTTGGTGTTCCATATACTGCACACCAGTTACCGTGTTAAAAACCATACCTCTATGTGGTTAGTTCTTTCATTATTATTTTTTCTAACACATAAGAATCTCTCTTTTTGTTAAATGTTTTTCTCCAGGACAACTACAGAGTTTAGTGCTCAAAAAATGTGTGATGGATGTTTATAAATGATAGAATTAAATAGCCTATTTTTAATTACCCCTAAATTTGTTTATAAGTCAAAAAAGTATCAGTTAATGAATAGCACGGGTGACCTTCAACAGAGACACTTCATTATGCAGTGAAAATCTAATCAACAGAAGATAAAAGTTAAGGTAGATTATTCAAACATACAATAGCATTTCTATACTTACTGTGTTATTAAGTTAATTTCTGAATTATGTTATATTATTTAATCGATGAGTATATAAGGGCAGTGTGGTAAAGAAGAAATTGTGATAGAATTTAATCAACCTCTAAATAGAGGTAAGAAAATATGGGATTATTAAGTGATTCAAATATAAGCTGGAGTATGAAATGTAGGGTAATAATGCTTCTAAGGACATATATAGAAAAAAAATCATGCCTAGGCTACCTTATGAAAGAAAATGTCCCAGGGTTCCCAACTGGCTCATTCAAAAGAACCTATGACTCTTGATCTCACGGTTGTGAGTTGGAGCCCCAAACTGGGTGTGGAGATTACTTAATAAACTTAAAAAATAAAAATAGAAAGTGTAAGGACTGAGAGATTAGTAACATCACTTCCAACATCTACCAAGGAGACTATTCAGAGAGCAGAACTAATGAATGGGAAACATTCCTATAGAACACAAACAAAAAACAAGATACTATATCTAAGTTGATTATTTCCTCATAAGAATAGAGAAGAAAGGTGAGGACAAAATAGAGAAGAGGAGGGAGTCAAAACAAAAGTAACTAGCTGAGAAACATAAAGGAAACGAATAATCATGGAAAGGAGAAAGGAAATCTTAAAATATGAGAAAAGGCAAAAACATCATTATACGAGGAACATAGAATTGTCATAGAGGGAGAAAAAGATCAGAGGACAAAAAGATGAATGAGAGATTAGGATAAACACAAGGACAAAAGAGAACTGATAATCAAGAGGGAGAGTATCTGAGTGGCATAGAAAGTGGAATGGTGTTAGAAGAAAATCCGAGTATAGGAATGGGAGAAAAATATACATAGGAGGCAACGCAAGAGAGAGGGGGAAAGACAGAGCAAGAAGGTTCAGAGAGAACAAGCAGTTTTAGGAGAGAAGGAAAATGAAATGAGAAGAAAACACAAAACTGAATGAACGGAAAGACAGTAGTTGAATATATGACTATACATGGGTTGATATTTCTAAGCAATTATTACAGAAGCAAATCGATGTTCTTAGGATTCTTATTCCTGTTGGAGGAAATATGTGCTTCCATGGCCAAGAAACTCAAGGATATAAACCACTAAAATGATCATCCCTCTTTTATAATTACATTTACATATTGAATACATATTAGTGTTGCTTCTCCTCATATTTAGTTATTTACTCAACATGTAGAATAGACCAATAAATGAATGTAAGGAATAACAAAATCAATCCTGTGTGTGTGTGTCTGTGGGCAGTGCTCTTTCTAGTTCTGTTAGGGGAACTCTTCCAAAACCCCTCTCATAGTGTGAGGACCTCATGATTCATGAGGGAGGGTGTTTTGAAACTAAGGCTCTTAAAAAAAAAAGAGAGAGAGAGAGAGATTCCATTCATTCATTTGAGAGAAAGAATAAGAGAGAGAAAGCATGAAAGGGGGGAGGGTCAGAGGGAGAAGTAGACTCCCTGATGAGTAGGGAGCCCGACATGGGACTTGATCCTCAGAATCCAGGATTATGACCTGAGCTGAAGGCAGTCGCCTAACAAACTGAGTTACCCAGGCACCCGAATCTAAAATTCTTAATGACTGTTCACCAGTAACAGCTACAGGAACAGTAGCACTCTGTCAGTCCTACCTAAAAATTAAAAATAAGAAGAGTTGCCTTACCCTCCTTTGTCTTCCTATACAAGAGGAAACCTTTCAAAAGTTGGTGGGGATTTCAGCATCTGGTATGAATCTCAAATCCCCTATATGTACCTTGGAAATCAACATTCTCTACAGCTGGGTGCCTGGGACCTTTCCTGAATCAATGTTTCATTTTTATCAGTGATAGGTAAACTCCTTTGGGGTGTGGGGGTGTCTTGTAGGTGTTCTCAAGATGGTTTTATGTTGCCCTGTCTGCTTTCTATGGGCAGGTCTTGCATGCGCTGTGCCGCATAGCACACAGGGCTTCTAAATAAAAATAACACGCAGAGTACTGTTTCAACATGCACAGGAGTCCGTGTTCACTGTGCTATTATCTTTGTCTTCCTTCTGCGATCTTTCTATTTTCCAATCCATTTTCACCGACTTTTTAATTTGGTGTTCAGTAATACGCTGCGATCTCATCAGAAAATACATTTAGCACAATGGCTAAATTACTGGGTTGGAATTTCATTTTCTTTGGCATTTTAAGATACTCTAAGTAAACTGATAGCAAATGCTTTGGGGACGATAGACGTCCTTTATCAGTGTAGAGCTCACCACTCGGTGTTAAATTATTTCTTGAAATGGTTAGTTGGTGAGAATAATATTGAGAAGAGAAACATTAAATGTGTTTGACTAAGCTAAGAGCTCTAGCATATATTCTAAATTAGTATGTTCAGTATTATCACCCTTAATTCACTCCTATCACAAATATACTGTGATGGCACATTTTTCAAATAAATAGGGACCAGAGAGCAGTGGAATTAGCTGACACTAACTGAATAGCTATTTTATGGACTTTTTTTTTTTTATTCCTGTTTAAATGAGCTCCTAAGAATAAACATAGGAGACTCTTTGGAAAGGGACTGGCATGATTCAGAAATCTCTATTTACACTTCCTGGAGACAGATTCTTGGTTTAAACCCCACCCTACTGCGTGCAGAATGAAGGTAAAATATCAGCAACAGAAGGGCAGCGGGGCGTGAGGGTGACACACACCCAAGGACAGGTCTTTGAAGCCTCAGGTTCCACTCCACCATCGCCCTTCCCTTTTATTCAGCTTCTGCTCCCACATGAAAGAGGAAACAGTCCCTGAAGCCAATTTCAGTCTCACAGTTTAGAGTTCGGTACTTCACATGCTTCTTTAAGATGTGTGATTTTTTTCCATCATCTCTAAGATCTCCTAGATGTCTGACCTTTCACTCGGGATGTCTCGATATTCTTTTACAGAAAATTGCTGTTGACTTATAACCTAACCTTTCTTTTTTCCTTTTTTTGGTCTTTCTATCGGCAAAGGCACACAATGAAGTTGCAAGTCAATCTCGAGAATGAATCATTAATATATGTAAGCATATTAGAGAAAATATAAAGAATAAAGCTATATTTATAAACATGTATATATATATATACATATACATATATATAAACACTCTATTCTATATAAACATGTAGCAACATCCCAAAAATGGTAAAATTCCATCTGGGCTTTATCACATAAAGTAATAAATAGTATACATAAGTATGTATACTTATGTAAAATATACATACATATGATTTACTTTGTCTACTAATATTTAGCCGATCCAAAGTTATATGCACCCACACAAATAAAGTATATACAAATGAATTTCTCAGTTGGGCATACTTCCATATAGATGTGATGTAATGGGTTTTAAAAGATAAGCAGCTGTTCCCTTAGGAACAAGCTCAGTTTTCATCCTGCTGCGTATCTCTTTAGTGGACTTAGTGGATCTCTTCATGCCAGAAACATCCACTAAGAAGGGTGATGGATGATATTTGGTTCCCATTAGAGTAAGTTGCTTTGGCCTCAAGTAAAAGAACTGAAAGGAACAGGAAACAACCTGGTATGTCATATTCAGAAGCTGAAGCACATTTACTGTGACATTTGACGATAGTAATGTGCCTTGGTACCATATTATTTGGTGTGTCATTCTTAGATCTTATGTTGCCATAACAACAGAATATGTGTATGTGTTTAGTAGAAAGACGATCCATTTTTCCCCCAGTCAATTTTTTTCTTTGATCTAAAGAACTTGCTTCTTTTCTTTGAAGTTGTTCACAATAGGACATGATAGAGGGAGCACAGGTAATAATTACAGAAACTTCAATAGAAAAAAAAATGTTTTAAATGAAAGTTTTAAGCCCCTAGCCTTATGTCCCAGGACTGTTAAAGATGATTGAAGAGATTCCTGCCAGTATCTATCACAATGCCCTTTCCCCCTTATCAGACACCAGCCAAAGATACAAAGGTTACCCCTTTCTTGATTAATCTATGTGACAGGGGCAAATTGCCTGTTGTTTCTGGTTTTTTCTCCTGAGTGCCAGAGGCAGGAAACTACTATGCTTCACTAGTGACTCATAAGAAAACTTAATAGAAGGTCTCTAATGCCCACTGGCCCTACAATTCCTGATTGATGTAGTCCCAAACTCAGCAGGCTCCCCTCATTGAACCAAGCATGTCAGAGGAATGGGAGTGTGTTGGGGGGAAGGATCCCTTATACTCTGGTAGTCAGGAAGGTGGGGCCGACATATTTTGCTCTTAATAATTTTATCTATATTTATGAAGACAACATTTTGTTATCATTGCTACCTGTCAAGTGACTACATTTGTGTGGTGGTTTTATTATCTTGCTGGTTTAAAAATATAGTTAGTAGGGGGCGCCTGGGTGGGTCAGTGGGCAGGTCTCTACCTGCCTCTCTGCCTGCTTGTGATCTCTGCCTGTCAAATAAATAAATAAAATCTTAAAAAAATATATACATATATATAGTTAGTAGAGTTGGATGTCCCTGTGCAATCCTGTTTTCTAGACTGTAAAGTGGATTAATTAACACACACCCCATGGTTCTTTTGGGGAGATGATATTAAATAATTCTGCCAATATTTAAAAGAGTACCCAGAAAAATTTTTTTTTTAAGATTTTATTTATTTGACACAGAGTGAGAGATCACAAGTAGGCAGAGAGAGAGGAGGAAGCAGGCTCCCCGCCAAGCAGAGATCCAGACGCGGGGCTCGATCCCAGGACCCTGAGATCATGACCTGAGCTGAAGGCAGAGGCTTAACCTGCTGAGCCACCCAGGCGCCCCAGTACCTAGGAAAATTGTAAGAGCTTAATCAATGATGATCAACTCTATGAAGATACATGAAAGACTTGGAGAGGCACTCTTAAGGCTACTACTGAGTTGATGTTACCTGTTCTTCACCCCTGGAAGTCAATGCTCCCCATTTAGGTACAGTGTGGAAGTGGTGATCAAGTTTGCATTTGGAAGTTCCATGCTGACTACCTCCAAGGAGCTAAACCAATGCAACTAGCTACTGAGAGGCACTATGCTAGGTGTGTAATGCTTTGCAGCATTTAACTGCAATGTTGATTTTGGGTTGGAAGATACCTATCATAAAATCATTCTTTTATATACTTTATAACTCACAAGAAACTTTACAAATATTTACAAATATTCTCAGGGTCAAATATGTACACACACTTAACATACGGTATGCATATCTTATCACAGTGTTTCTCAAATCTAACTGGGCAGGAGAATCACCACGGAGGATACTAAAAGTAAAGATTCATGGGCAACCCAACACTGGCGTTCTGATTCAGTAGGAAAAGATGGCACCTCTCAAGCTTGCATCATGACTAAGACTGTTTTGATACCCAATGAGGTTTGGGAATTACAGGTCCCAGGGGTTCCATTATGGAAACTTAATACAACAGGGACCTATTTGTACATTATTTTTCTTTCTTCTCACATATTCATGTGCATGTCCCTCAGAAAAAGGCAATATGGCACCCATATGACAAAACACACTTGGAAGATATGCCAGAAAAGTTGCTGATCTGAGAGGAAAAGTTTGTGTGATGCTTTACAAACCTCATCCATGTAGGAAGCACTAAACTTGATTTTTGCAAAATTTTCTTTTCCTTGAACTTTAACTATTGAAGCATTTTAAATATGCACTGTCTCCAAATTTAACTCAGCAAAAGGCAAGGTTTATAGTCCATCACTGTAGCCTGTTTTTATATTTCCATTTATGGATTGGCTTTCATTATAATGTTAAGTAATTAATGAGATATGAAGAATGAAAATATTATGGAGCTTTATATCATTTAAAGTCTATTCAGTGTTATTACATCTTTGTCAGAGGAAAATAAAATCCATGATAATAAGAATTATGACCTCATCTAAACTAATTTAACTATGGTTTTTGAACATTTTTGGATCAACTCAGTAGTTCTCCCTGTTCCCTTTCAGTCTCAATACATACGAGACTGATCCAACTTCATTGTATTCTTCACAACCTCTCAGAGATAGGCAACAGAACTGCAAAACATAGTTATTTTTCATCCATATAACATGGTCATGTGGGTTAAATTTGGCTATATAATGTTACATATTCTCTCAAGGCATCCCTCTTTTAAATATAAGCTCCCATGGATTCTTTGATTTTTTTTCTTCAGTTATGACTTACTGGCTAAATCCTACCAAAACTGGTAGAGGTACCAACTAACAGCAGTGCTATCAGCGTTCAAAGAGCATTGAAGCTTCTTGGAGACATGGGAGTGTATTTTGTTCAGCCTGCATATAGGAAATAGGTCATGAAGCTGCTTGAAAAGTTGTTTCCCTGCTTAAAAGAGTGAAACTCTATGTGGTAATTCTTTTAGATATCCTGCCAAGTCTCCTGTATCATCTCATGCATTCTCACATTTTTTAGCTTATGCCCTCTATTCTTCTTTGATTGGATTCCATTAAGACTTTGTATGTTCAAATGTTATTAATTATACTTTTTAAGAGATCTTAAACCCCACATAAGAATACACACACCATAGTGATTTTCCATTTTATCATAGTAACTGTGAGTCTGAGAAATAGAGAATGCACAAAAATAATACCACATAGGAGTTAAAACAATTTAGATTTTACTCTGTCAATCTGCGGTGATCAGGAGTCAGTTTCTTTGTCACTCCAAGCCATTCCACCATATGAAAAGGGACATAAAGATGCCTACCCTCTTCCTTATAACATTATTTTGAGTTTAGCATAAAGGTGACTAAGTTGAAGATAATTTGAAACTGTGAATTATTATATAAAAGAAATTATGGTATTAAAATAAATCACCTCCACACTAACACCTTAGTTTTTATAGAGTAGAAGAGGGAACAGGCTTCTATATACAATGGATTTTAGCCTGAAATCAGTGCCGAAATTTTTCTATGTCTTTCATGAACTATGGTAAATAATGCCTCTTAGGAGTGCTCTGAGGAGGAGTGAAATAAAGTTTATCTCTGGACTGCATTTGCCTCCCAACCTCCACTTTCTAAAACTCATCCTGTCTTCCAAATCCATCCAGCTCAAATTTTGGGGAAATTTTACATATAAAAGTTTGACAAAAAAAAAAACAAAATCCTCTTTCCTTTGACTTCTATATAGTTCCATCATGAAATGTATCTTACAATGATAGTTACTTGTTCACTGCCTCCTAGGTTATACCATAAACTCCTTGGAATAGAGGAAAAGTGATTTAATTGACTTTATATTCCCAACGTCTGACAAACATCAGCTACCATCAATAAGCATTTCTGGAATTAAAGTAAGTAGTTGAGTAATGGGCATTCAATTGATACTAAATATATAAACATTCTATTCTAATTTTCACTTAAAAAATTAAAGTTCAACACTTTCTTTATTCTTTAGAAATTTTAAAAATACCCTCTCCAACAGCGGTATTATTATGTTGAGTGTTATCATGTGAGATATTTTATTCAGGGGAAGGGCTCTTCTGTAATAAACTGGATATTACAATAAAATTTACTTTCAAAAAAATCCTGCCACATCTTGAAAATTGCAACACTATCTCTCTTTAAGATGCTTGTCCTTAAAAATGAAACAAGATGGGATCAGGAGGGAGACAAACCATAAAAGACTCTTAATCTTACAAAACAGACTGAGGGTTGCGGGGGGAAGGCGGGGTGCATAGTGTGGCTGGGTTATGGACATTGGGGAGGGCATATGCTATGGTGAGTGCTGTGAAGTGTGTAAGCCTGAAGATTCACAGACCTGTACCCCTGGGGCAAATAATACATTATATGTTAATAAAAATAATTACTAAAGAAAGATGCTTGTCCTTTATCCATATCCTTAAGGAAGTATAGTTGGTGCTATTTAAGTTCCAAATTACCTGTAAGTTCCACCCAAGTGATTAATACATTTTTTTATACAGTAGTCATAGAATCCACTGAGTGTGTTTACATACAAGGAACTGTAGTTTGAATGGACGGTAGGAAATGAACTTTAATGCTTCCCAGAAATTCACAGCTTCACAATAGCTAGCAAGAAAAATTAAAACAGGGAAGTTTCTCACATTGCTAACTTTTACCTTTCTCGTTCTCCAAAGCTGGGGGGGAAAAAAAAAAGCAATAATCTCAGTCTACAGGAACAAGTAGTATTTGGAACTCCCACAGAGTACCATGCCCAGCACTCTTCAAATCTCTTACTGAATTTCTAAATGTATACACAATGCACAGTGAAAGCACCATCTTCTTCCTTCTCCATTTTCTTGGTTCTTTCTTTTTATTCCCCTCAAAAGCATATAGAAGCAGATATCAGAGATTGAAGGAGGTAATGATCAGAATTGGTAACTGAGATGGGAAGCTCTGCTGATGATCCTGAGAATTGCTATTTTCCCCCAGATAAACATTAACTGTGCTAGACACGGTGAGAGTCACAGATCCAGGGATGGACGATCCTTTTGAGGACAATAGAGAGAGAATTTGTATAAGTTTCCTGAGTGAGAAACCTTCCAGATGGCAGCCCTGAAAGTTAGTTTTTCCTGCTCAAAACGCAGAGCTTCCTCAAGAGGAAGATAACACTTCCTTTCATCACAGAGAGTAAGAATTTGTAACAGTTATTCTAGAATTGGGAAACAAAACAAGTGCAAGGATTTTTTTTTTTTTTAACATGACATAGTTAGTAAAAGTCCCAGGGCTTTTCAGTGGGGGCAAAAAAAAAAAAAAAAAAAAAAAAAAAAGCACCAGAATATAACATGGACGGTACATCTGAGGAACTCCACCCAACACAGCCAATAGCACAGAACTCAAAGAAAAGTCAACACAGGCCAGTGTATGAAACAAAATAGAAGCAATGAAAGAAAACATAGAAGTGACCCAATTCACCCCACAATCTTCACATCAGAGCGGATACTCCTCTAATAAGGAACATTACTGATCAGTAGTCATACTTGAATATAATAAATACTTGACTGTGTACATATTTAAATTAATCACTGACTGCATTTGTTTACCCATTTTAAAACTAAGTTGTTTTTAGGCCATGTATACGATGAAAAGTTAAGATTAAAAACAAAAGGCTCACATGTTCAAGTGTAGCATCAACAGCAGATCATCCCTACAAGCCGATGCAACTGAATACTAATCAATGGTAAGACAGAATAAACTACAGTTACGTAGAACAGAAAGGAGGAGATTCAGTAGAAGAAGCCAAACACAGGTATATACTGTGTTATTTCATTTATATTAAGTTCAAACCAATTGACAGTGATGCAATGGCAGAATAAGGATAATGACCGTCAGTGGGGGTGTGACTAAAAGATGTTATGGAGAGGAAAACCTCTGGATGCTGGTGACATCACTTACTGAACAAGATGCTGGTTATAAGGAAGCAGTCACTTTGGGAAATTTCATGCATCTCTATGGCTTCTTCATTTGTTTGGTTATATGTCATTCTTCCTTTGAAAGAGTTTAAAATAAATACGCCAGCTATGATTATGGTATGTAGAAGAAATATATGACATTATAATTTTCTTGTCAATAACTCTCACATTTGACATCCCAACTGGCATCTCCAAGTATCCTTGTACTTCTCACTTGATGCTTTGGCTCATTTGTTCTCCCAACCTGGATCACCAGCCTTAACCTTCCCTGGGCAGTGTCCTCTTCAGTCAATAAAACTGATTATGAATGACCAATTGGTCTCTCTCCAAACCTCAGAGCTCCTCAACTAAACATCTCTGAACAACTCTAAAGGCATTCTTTTCCTGCCTATTACAGTTTATGTGCTGGTTCTGATTTTTTTTTTTTCTTTTAACTTCAAGCCCCCTTGAGTCAGGGGCTATGCTGTAGCCCTCTTTGTGCTTCCTTCCTGAAGTACTTGACATAGTTCCTGGCCTATAATAGATGCTATATTCCGTAAATATTTGTAGAACTGAATTGTTAGCCATAGTCCATTTTTAACTATAATATCTTTATATTCCACACACCTTTCTAGGTCATCTTTACAGTTCCTCGGAAGGTAATGATCTTTTCATTTATGGTCAAGGATAAGATTACTTTTGACATTTCATCACAATATAACTGATAAGAGCAAACTTTGATTATTTAATATTTCAATCTGCCAGGATCTATCTAAAAGAAGGAGAAAGTGTTCCTTTCTTATGGGAGCAGATGTTTCAGGCAGAGTAAATTGACGTTTTATGCTTTTCTCTCATTTTTTTTTTTTCTCCCTGATTGCTATTTTTCTTTCTTGGAGCTGGAAAGAAAAGGATTAAGAGCTAGTTCTAAGACTAGAAGGTGAAATCAAGGTGTATTCTCTGTGTTATTATAAGAAATTGAGAAGAAATAACACATTTTCAAATCAGAAGGAGCTCTATCTACACCAGCTACTGAGGTAACATACTGTAATGATTCACTTCAGATCTACATGGATAGAAGCCAGTTCTGTCTCTTGGTAGAAGGACTTACCAACATTTTCATTTTTTTATTTCGGAGGGCGGGGTTCATTTCCTCTGTGTTTGCCTTTTGTTCCTTTATCGTCACTTAAGTCATGCAGATCATTTTTTAACAAAACCTTCCCACCTGCCACTCATTTGGCACATTATATGCCACTTAAAGCCACAAACTAGCCATAAACATGTCCTGAGGAGAAGCTTCCAGATTGCAGCAGTTTAAGTTCTGATGGCTTCCCTCCTGGCTAGGAGGGTATGTTTCCCCAACACTGAAATACCATTATTCTCTTGATACAAGTTTTGCTTACTGCTTGTGACCCTGTTGCCTTGGGCTTTAAGAAATTAGTCTCCTTTAAATAATCCAAGAAGAAGAAAATATCATCCAACAGAAAGCACGGCTGCCAACTCAGTCTCTCTCATAGCTTGAAGCTGCACTAATTAGACATGCTTTTCTGTGGTTACAGATCTTCAACTTCCATGTTGGCTGAAGAAAAAAAAAAAAACACCATTTCTCCATTTTACTCTCACAGATTTCTATAGACTTGCTCCTGCTCTTCAGATACGCATTATGGAGAAATCCGTGAAAAATAACATTTATTTAAGAATGAGCCTGAGTAACTGTAAAAACACAAAGTACTGATCATTCTTGCAAAAGAACGTTTTAATGTAACATAACAAACCTAACCAGAGGAAAAAAAGAGGGTCAGGGAAACAGGATTTCAT
The DNA here is from genome assembly GCF_011764305.1 of Mustela putorius furo. Lineage (NCBI taxonomy): Eukaryota > Metazoa > Chordata > Mammalia > Carnivora > Mustelidae > Mustela > Mustela putorius. The sequence continues at coordinate 12,209,048 of NW_025421375.1, forward strand.
TATAGCAACAGATAAATATTTTTCATTAAACATTAAAAACAACATCTGTTACTCGCTTTAACAGTGTGAAGATTTCACTTTATTAAGTTTGGGGTGGTTAATGACTTTAAAAGTAATTTGCAATTTAGGCATGTCTCTTTCTAACGGCTAATTCATGACTAAGTCTTTGGCGGTAACTCTCAATTTTATTAATTTTATTAATGGTCTCTCTCAAGAAAAAGTGCCAAAATGGTACATCATTCTTTTGAATTGTGAAAATAAGACATGTGTTCTCTTGAGATATTTGCAGCCTTTCTCGGTGCTTTCCTTCTCTAGGTCTTCTGCCTTTTTTCCAAGAAAGGGGTATCTGGAGACTAAAGAACAATTGATCAGCAAAAGAACCTCTCTGTTTCACCTGCATTATTATTCTTCCTCAAAGCTCAGTTGATGGTAGTCATTACACTTCTTATTATGATGATTCAGAGGTCTTGCCTAGGCTAAATTGTTTAGCAAATGCAGATTAAGGCAGGAAATTTCCCCCCCAAAGTGAGTGGAGTTGAGAATGACTTTTGCTGCAACAGACCCACTGGTTGGGTGAGATAAGGAGAATTCAGAAGCCTCTAGAGCCATGATGTTTGCCTGCATTGGCTCAGCCTGCATAACAGGTTTCAGCTTCACTTCCTTGCTGCCCAGGAGCTGTGTTCTCAACTCCACCCTGATGAGTTGGACTCATAATCTGCCCAACCCCCAAAAGGGTGAAAATGTCTTCAACCAATTTATACCTGAAGTCAGTAGTACAGCGCTGCCAGTCCAATTCAAATCCACAGTCATCACGGTCCTTGGGACCATATGGTACCACTGATAATCTCCCCTTGATAGTCAAACTCTTATCTCTCTGGCTTTCACCAGTCTTGGTGTCCTCCCTTTCTTTATGGCCAATAGACGTCAGTTAAGTCCCAGCAGGTTTGTAGTCTGCTAAAAGTGTATTGGTAATTTAAAAAAGAAACTGTCTAAAACAATCTCAGTATGTGTTTGACACCTCATATTTTGTTGGATAAATTCATGGGGATTTTGTATTTGCCTCTATAATAGACACTTTTCTTACCTTGTAATATATTTCCTCAGATTTTGAATAGATTTTATGTTCCGGTGGGGGAAAAACCCTCAGAGTCTTCCCACTATTTCAAGTACTCTAAGCACACCTTTGCACAGCCCTAGTTTAAGAGACCAGGATCTGAAGAGTAATGTTGAAATGTTGAAATGTTGTTGAAAAGTCCTAGTTTAAGAGTCCAGGATCTGAAGAGTAATGCTGAAATGTTGAAAGAGTAATGTTGAGTCATTACACCGTATACATGAAACTAATATAATACTGTATGTCAATTATACTTCAATTTAAAAAAACAGCTTTATTGAGGTATAATTGAAGACAAGTTGCACATAGCTAAAGTTCAAAATTCGATCTATTTTAATGTCACATTGACACCTGGTAAATGATTATCATAATCTACCTAATATAATCTATCACCCACAAGTTTTCATATGCACATTTGTAATGACTTTCTTCCACTAGTACCTGTTACACTCCCATTCCCATGCAACCACTGATCTCTTTTCTGTCACTAGAGATCGAATTGCATTTTCTTGAATTTTATATACTGGAATTATATAATATGCCCTTTTGTGTGTGCCTGGCTTCTTTCACACAGCATTGTTTTGAGAGTGACCCATGATCTAGCATATATCAGTAACACCTCATTTTTTAATTCTGAGTAGTACTACACTCTATAGGTAGAATAGGATTTGCTATTTTCTTATCTATTTACCAAGTGATGGGATTTCTGTACTGTTTAGAGGTTATGACTATTACTATAGTTCCCCCTTATCTGTGGTTTTGTTTTGTAGAGTTTCAGTTAGCCACAGTTAACCACAGTGTGGAAACAGATGATCCTCCCTCTGACATGCTGTCAAAAGGTCCATTGTAGCCTAATGCTAAAACACAATACCTACATCCTCTACCTCACTTCATCTCATCACTTAGACATTGTATCATCTCATACCATCACAAGAAGAAGGGTAAATATAGTAAGATATAGTAAGATAGCATAATAAGATTATATTTAGAGAGAGAGACTACATTTACATAACTTCTATTACAGTGTATTAATTAAATTGGTCTATTTTATGATTGTTGTTAATATCTTACTGTGACTAATTTATAAGTTAAACCTTATCATAAGTAGGTATGAATAAGAAAAACAAAAGTATATATAGGGTTTGGTATAATTCATGGTTTCAGGCATCCACTGGGGGTCTTGGAACGCATACCATGTGCATAAGGGGGCACTACTGTACACATAAACTTTCCATAACACACCAAATCTTGTTACAACATATGCTGTCAATTATTTGGGGTAAATAATAAGGAATGAAATGGCTGGGCCATATGATAGGTGTATGTTTCACTTTTTAAAAAGTTGGAATACTGTTTTCATAGGGCTCGTATCATTTAACATTCCCACCAGCAGTGTATGAGAGTTCCAATTCCTCCACATCCTTGAAATTAAATTATTGGCCAGAGTTCTCCTCTGGAGGCTCTGGGTACAAAATCTTCTTCCAAAACCATTCTTTTTGTTGGCAGAATTTAGTTCCTTGTGATTTTAGGACCGAGTTCTCATTTACGTGCTGGTCATCAGCCAGGGAATGCTTGCAGCAACTAGAGTCTACCTGTTCTCCCTGCCACATGGCCACTCCATCTTTAAGCCAGGACCAATACGTTAGACCTTTTGTGGGCTTCAAATCTCAAACTATCCCTTTTGCAGCTGGAAAAGGTTCTCTTTCAAAAGCCTCATGTGATTAGGTGCAGGATCACTTGAATAATCACCCCATCCTAAGGTTAATTATGCCATAGAACATAACCTAATCAAGAGAATAAAATTTACCACATCCATTTCCCCAAGGCTTATTCTGGGTGGACTCACCAGGTTTGGGGAAATCTTGGAGCTATGTTAGAATTCTGTCTACAACATTATTCAGATATGTTCTGCTCTCTTTCATTTACTTGGGGAATCCTGTTATATGTATATTAGGCCTGTGACATTGGTCTACAGCTCAGTCATGTCTGTTCATTTTTTTCAGTCTAGTCTCTCTCTGCATTTCATTTTCAATTATTTTTACTGCTCTATCTTCAAGTTAACGATTATTTTCTTCTATCATGTAGAGTCTTCTGTTAATTCCACCCAGTGTATTTCTCACACATCGTAATTTCATTTCTGTAAGTTTGACTGGGTTTTTAAATATCTTTCATATCTTTAATTTTTGGATGATGTGGAATACAAATATAGTACTGTTTTGAAGCCTTTTCTGCTAATTCTAACACCTGTGACAGTTTTGACTATTTTCATCATTATATTTGGTATTTTCATACTACTTTGTAACCCTGGTAATTTCTTCTTTTTTTTTAATATATTATTTATTTATTTGACAGAGATCACGAGTAGACAGAGAAGCAGGCAGAGAGAGAAGGGGAAGCAGGCTCCCTGCTGAGTAGAGAGCCCAATGTGGGGCTCCATCTCAGGACCCTGAGATCGTGACCTGAGCAGAAGGCAGAGGCTTAACCCACTGAGCCACCCAGGCGCCCCTATAACCCTGGCAATTTCTGTTGGATGACAAACATTATAAATTTCACTTTGTTGGGCCTGGCTATTTTTTTACTTTCATACATATTCTTGGGTTTTTTCTTTTTTCTTTTTTTCTTTTTTCCCTGGGACACATTTAAGTTACTTAAAAACATTGGGCCTTGCTTTTAAGATATTTTAGGCAAGACCAGAGTAAGAATAATACTCACTCTAGAACCAAAGGGGTGAAACATCATCAGTTCAATTTTGGATATGCTAAGTTTAAGGCGCTTATTAAGCATTCAGATGGAGATAGAATAGATAGCTGACAGGTCTCAAAGAATGAAGAAGTTTCTAGATGGAGAATAGAGAAAGGACATATCACAAAAGGGGAGAAGCATTTGAAAAAGCACTGGAACGTAAATGGCATCCAAACTAGTCCTTTACTATTTAATGTGCTTTGAGAGGTTTATATTATCTATACAATTTGAAAGAGCCATGCATAAGCACCACCAAGTGCTGCCTCCTAATTAGGAAATTCAGGTGAAAATCCTTTTCCTCCTGTAAGTTTTATCCCAGGCAAATAGAAAAAGCCAAAACACATTATGAAACCCTAAATTGTAGAAACATTTTATAACTTTGAAATGTGTAAATTACTTATGATTGAATTCCTAACCCTATATTCCTATATTCATCATTTTGAATGTTCCAGATATCTTTCGTGTTTTAACATTTGCTACAAGATTTCCAGACAGTGCCTGATATATGGTAAGCATTCAACTGATATTAGGAGATATAATTTGTATTATTTCAAAAGCACTTTTCACTCTCTTTCCTGGTGCAAACTGTGAGTCACAGGGTCACTGTGATTCATAGCTAGTGCTCTAAGTAATTTCTCGTCATTAGGTGTATGCATTTGCCTGCCATAAAAAGTAGAATATGATTAAATACATTATTACTCTATTAAAGTGTTATTTTGAATAAATACGTCCTGTCCGTAAAGGTATTATTAGACTCTACACTTTCTTCTTCCTAAAAGGTAAGAGATATTACTTGTCCAAATTCCCCTAAGATGGTCTGAATCAGACTCATAAGGAGAGTTTAATGTTGAGACAAGTCTTAGAAGACCAGAAATGTTAACTTGGCTGTCAGGTACAGGGATACAACTGTAGGACTGGACAAGAATATGAAGCCATAAGGTTGAAGGCAAATAAAGACAGGAAATAAGTGGGAGATAAAGAGTAAAGCAGAACCCGGGTAAGACCATCAAGATTAGGTGTACTGACTGGATATTTCCCCATCCTTCCCAGAACTCTGTCTTGATGTCTGTTTTTCACTAAATGCTTTGCTTATGATCTGGTGCACACTTTCTTTCACTGCTTTTTAATTCAGGTTTCAAATAATCCCTCAACAAGAATTCCATTCTGTGTTGGGGATTAGGACTCCTGAAATGAATTCCACTTTCGTCTCCTTACTTTCCTTCATCTGTGAAAAGTGTAATTATTTTTTTCACCTTGGGGCTCAAATTCCAGAATTATAGTTAGCAATTTTCTTTTCATGAACTACACCTTCCTTTCTCCCTCCATGTCAAATAATTTTTGGGTGAAATGTATGAAAAGTCTAATACAATACAGCGGGAGTGTTTAACACTTATATATGCACACTTACATTATTGAGGAGCCAGAGTTAGGCTCTTAAACTGCAAAGCCATTGAGTAGTGACCACTGACCATTAAAGTTGTTCATGCCGGAAAGCCTCTTCCATCAAGTGCTGTATATAAATCTGGGGTTTTGATTTATTTTCCAAATGCTTTAGCAGATTCAAAACTCTACAAATTCATTTTTGTGGAAAAACTCTTGGCCTAATTGCAAATATCCTTGTGGGCTATCTCTGTAAAGAAGGGTAAATGCTATCTGTCTGGGCAAGAATGAAAGTCAGCCTGCTCGACACTGACAACAAAATGTAACTTCTTGTTCAGCTTGTTTCTGAAGCACATGAATCAATGACCATACAACACTCAGGCACTACTTTCAGAACAGAACTATGAATTAGCTATGACACAGCATTTTCGAAGGGCTGCCTAGAGCCTTTAATATTTAGGAAGAGTAGTTTAATGGATATGTTAACCTTTTATTTCTCTAGTTCAAGAAACTCTCCTGACACTGAAGGACTCAGAAATAATGTACCAGTATAATATTGTTTTATCTCTTCTCAGGAATGTCTGTGTCCAGGAGAATGTCAATTATTCCACTGAATAACCCAATGTAGCAGATGCCATTCTAGGCACTTTGGAGTATCAGGTGAAAAAGAGTCATAAACCATTTAAGATTGAATGCTGTGAATGCAACTATTAGGGTTAATAGCAAAACTTTCTATATGTGGAATACTAATGTAACTTTTAGAATCACTGCTGAGGAAAAAACACAAATTCTTATTTTTATCTCACCTACCTATTTATTCAATAAATATGCCCTGATTGCCTTCCACGTACAAAAGAAATTTGGTAGGAACCAGGGAGACTTCATCCCTACTTCAAGGAAAAAATGCACTAAGAAATCTCAGAAATATGGCAATTAAAGATGTAGCCGTGTTAAAATCCTAAGATCATTTAAATAAATGTAAAATGATCAGGTTCAGATAATGAAGCCTGAGGGAAAGAGTGGGAAATCAATTATATCCGAAAACTTAGTTTACAGGGATCCACTCTTATTAAGATCATAATCTACCTCACCTTCCTCTGAATATTTTTTTTCATATGAAGTCTAAAACATCTATATTAATCCATCATGTTTTCCATGACAAAAAGTGCATTCTTCAAAATAAAACTCTACTTAAAAAAGTAAGTCAAATAATGAGAAACCCTTTACTAACTCTATTTTTGGCTAAGTTGCCATGAAATGCAGAATGCATGTGTCATAATTATCTCATCAGATGACATCTATTTCTTTTTCTTTCTATTTTCTGTAATAATGCTGTTGTCCATTCTTATATTAAATTTTGCTTTACATGTGATCAAAGACAATTTTTAGAAGAAGCAAAGAAAGGCCAGCTTGATTAAAAATATGCAAACAAATGGAAAATACATCCTACACGTTAGATGGAAATTCTCAATTGCATAATAAAAATGGAGCTATTTCTTATGGGCACATACAATATTCCCACAGCTATCACATATATTCTTTGAGATCAAGCACCATCTTTTTTAATATGCATATGGTGTACATGGTGGGGATAGCTGTGAAAAACTGTCTTAGGATTATTATTAGTTTTCTACTTTCTTTTTGATAACAGAATAACTTTTTTCCAGCTTTATTGAGATATAATTGACATAAAACACTAAGGTGTACAACATGTTGATTTGATATTGGTATACTGCAAAATGATTTTCACCATGGAATTAGCTAACATCTTCATCACATCACACAATGACCGTTTTTCGTTTTTGTGGTGAGAATATTAAAGATCTACTCTCTTAGCAACTTTCAGGTATATAATACAATCTTATTAACTATAATCAGCACACTGTACACTCTACCTTCAGAACTTTTTCATCTTATAGTCAAAGTCTGCATCCTTTGACCAACATTTCCCCATTTCCCTGACCTCAAGCTCCTGGTAACTATTACTCTACTCTGTTTCTATGATTTTGGCTCTTTTATTTTCCACATATAAGTTATATCATACAGTATTTGTCTCTGATTTCACTTTGCATAATGCTTTCCAGATTCATCCATACTGTAACAAATAGCAGGATTTCCTGCTTTCTCGTGGCTCAATAATATTCCATTGCGCATATATATATATATATATATATATATATGCCACATTTTCTTTACCCATTGATCTATTGAAAGATTTTTAGTCCATATCTTGACTAATGAATAATGCTACAGTGATTATGAGAGTACAGGTATATCTTGGAGATCCTGTTGTCATTTCCTTTGGATTCATACTCAGAGATAAGAAGGCTTGATCATACAGTAATTCTATTTTTAATTTTTTGACGAACTTCCAAAGTTTTCCACAGTAGCTGTACCATTTGACATTCCCATCAGCAATGCTCTCCACACCCTCACCCACCAACATGTAATCTTTTATCTTTTTGGTAATAGCCCTTCTGACAGGTGTGAGGTGATACCTCATTGTGGTTTTGATTTGCATTTCCTTGTTGATTAGTGATGCTGAGCACATTTTCATGTACCAGTTACACATCTGTATGTCTCTTTTGGAAAAACACCTACTTAGATCTTTGCCCACTTTTAAACTGAGTTGTGTGTTTTTTGTTGTTGTTGCTGTTCACTATTGGTTTGAATTAGTTCCTTATATAATTTGGATATTAACTACTTTATCAAATATGTGGTTTACAAATATTCTCTCCCATTCCATACGTGGCCTTTTCATTTTGTTTATAACTTCCTTTGTTGAGCAAAAGTCTTTCAGCCTGATGTCGTCCTACTTGTTTATTTTTGCTTTTGTTGCCTTTGCTTTTGGAATCAACTCCAAAAAATCATTGCTAAGACTCATGTCAATTACCTCTTATATTTTCTTCCAGGAGTTTTACATTTCCCACTCTTATATCAAATCCTTAGTCCATTTTGAATTGATTTGCATGTGTGGTATAAGAGAGAAATTCAGTTTCATTCTTTTAAATGTGGTAATCCAGTTTTCCCGACATCATTTATTAAAGAGACCATCTTTCCCATCAATTAATTGATCATATATTCACAGGCTTATTTCTGGGCTACCTATTCTGTTCCATTGAACTACACATCTGTTTTTATGCCAAAAACATACTATTTACTAAATAGTAATTTACTATTAATAATTTAGTAATTTATTATATTTATATTATATAATATGTATTTATATCAATATAATAATTTATAAACTTAATAATTTACTAATTATTGAAGCTTTATAATATAATCTGAAATGTATTGTGGTTTGATTTGCATTTCCCTCATGATTAGTGATGTTGAACACTTCTTCACGTATCTGTTAGCCATCTGTAGCATTCTTAAGAAAAAAAACAGTTTATTTAGTTCCTCTTTCCAATTTTTTAAAAATATTATTTATTTATTTATTTGACAGAGAGAGAGAGATCACAAGTAGGCAGAGAGTCAGGCGGGGTGGTGTGGGGGTGCGGGAATCTCTGCTGAGCAGAGAGCCTGATGCAGGACTCGATCCCAGGACCCTATGATCATGACCCGAGCCAAAGGCAGTGGCTTAATCCACTGAGCCACCCAGGCGTTCCCCCAATTTTTAATTTGATTTTTAGTTTTTGTTTGTTTGGTTTGGGTTTTCTTTTTTGTGTGTGCTGTTGAGTTATAGAAGTTCTTTATATTTTTTGGATTATCTGTTCATCAGATATATGACTTGCATATATTTTCTCTCATTTCATAGGTTTGCTTTTCATTTTGTTGAATGTTTCCTTGCAGTTTTTCCATTTGAGGTTCTCTCACTTGTTAATTTTTGCTTGTGTTGCTTGTGAGGATCACAATTTGGTGGCATGGATTTTGTGAGGGTAAGTGTGTCCAGCCCAGGGGAGTGTATTACATATCTCCTCTTCTCATTCTCCACTTTCAGGGTCTTTATTTCAGGTGGGGTTGGAGATGTGATCCAGTCAACAGCCAATGGAAACACAGGGAGTTTCAGAGAAAGCTTTCTCTTATAAAAATCTCACAGAATTGCCTCTACTGCCCTTCCTCCTACTTTCCCTGATCAGGGATCTAGGTTGAAAATGTGGCAGATATTTTGTGGTGATGAAGTATCATAGGAAAGGGTAGAAATCAACAGCCTCAAGATGTTGGAGGGAAGTTAAAAACCCTGGGTGTGACAATATTTTTCACAAGCTGAACCAACAATAGTAATATCTACCTATGGTTTTCATATCACATGAGAAAAATTAGCTCCTATATGTTTAGGCTACTATTAGTTGCAATTTCTGTTTTTGGCAGCTGAATAGATTCTTAATTCATACACTGCCATAAATTTTTACTGGTAGTACTCAACAAAGAATTTTTCAAATTGTTCCTTAATGGAGATGTCATGTATGTCACTTGTCACCCTCCCACTTGAATGGTCTAATTTAGGTGTTCACTAATTTTTGCCTGAGTCAGTCAGTGGACCTTTAATAACTGTGTGATAAATGAAAATGAATTAGATTTCCATAATATCCATTTATATTTTCTTGCTACATCAATTCTCTTCTTCTTCTAATAATATTGAGGTCAAAGGATTTATGTTTATGTAGCATAATTTTGATCATGACTTTCTTCTATTCATTAATACTAAATGGCTCCTCAGCATCTACTGAAATCCAAAATTCCTTACTCTATTATTTGAGTCATTCAAAATCTAGCCCTAATGTCTTTCCAACCTAATTTCATGTTATTGATTATAATCCAAATAAATAAAATTGCTGTCAGTTTTTCTTACATACCTAACTAATTTCGAGAAGGAGATGCTATTTCTCCTGCTAGATGACCTGCTGCTCTTCATTTCTATTAATCATCTACTTTTCAGTTTCATCTCAAATTTCATCTCCTCCTGAAAGCCTCCAATTCCATGCAGCTTTCGCCAAGATGGAACTAATTTTCTTCTATTCAGAACTATAACGTGGTCATTTATTTGTAAGTTTCTAATAGCTGACATATGTTGTTCAATATTATAGGTTTCAACCTACAGGTCTTTTCTACTCTAACATCTTTGGAGTAATATCTGTGCCTACATAAAATCTATTGAAGTATAATATACACAGAGAAATTATACACACAGAAAAGTATTTAAAAACCCCACAAGTATAGATGTTGATGAATTTTTAGGACCATGGGCACTTCTATATAACTATCACTTAAATAAAAGGTATAGCACATAACTAGCATCCAGAATCCTTTCCCATATCTCTTCCCAGTGTCCACCCCATGCTGAAAGTAACCGTTACTCAGACTTCCATTACCACATATTAGTTTTGCCTGTTTTCAAACTACATATAAATGTTATTCATTATGTATTATTTTGGGGACTGGCCTCTATTGTTCAGCATATGTTTATGAGCTATATTCATTTTGTTTAAACATTAGCAGTTTATCCACCTTCCTGAGTATAATATATCCTTTGTGTGAAGATACCCACAATTTTTATATATTCTACTATTGATAATTATTTTATCTGTTTCCAGTTTTTTGCTATGAATAATATTGCTATAAAAATTTTTTTGTACATGGGTTTGGAGAACACTTTGGATGCATTTCTGTTGACTACATGCCTACGTGTGTAATTTCCAAGTAATAATATATTTGTATATCCAGATACTCAGAATTACCAAGTGGAAACAACTGTTTTTTCTCTACCTGCATTGTAGGAAATTATATTCCTGTGGGACTGTTTCTCAACTTTTCATTTCCAGTTATGGTTTCTTTGCCTATTCTTCTGCCAAATACCATACTAACTCAATCACTGTAACTTCATAAGGAATCTAATGTCTGAAGAGTTACATCTTCCATTTTTCCCCCATGTCAGGACTTTCTGCCATTCTTGTCATTTAGTTGACAAGTATGTAGTAGTTAGAATTATATTTAACCTTTTACAGATTAATTTAGGAAAAAGGGATATCTTTAAAATTCTGAGTTTCCTAATTTATGAAAATAGTATATACTTCCATTTATTAAGATCTTTAAATTTTTTTTGTTGGAATTATTTTTGTAGTTTTATATGTGGAGGTCTTATATCTCTTTCCTTAGAATTATTACTAGGTGTTTGATTTTACTTATTTTTTTTTTTTTGCCTTATTAGACTGATAAGATTCTCCCAATGATATTGAATTGAAGCAACTGTAGAGGGAAACTTTGTCTTTCTCTCTTTCCAGTTTTCTTTCATTCAATATTTTACCTTCAAGTTGACCTTTTTTTAAAAAAAAAAAGTATTAATGACATATATTTGTTTCAGCACACAAAATTAATGATTCAATATTTGTATTTATTACAAAATGATCACCCCCATAAGCCTAATAGTTTTTGTGGCAGGAATTTTGATATGTTTTATTATATTTTTTAAAATTATTATTTTTGGTTTGATAAATGTCTTTAACATGAATAGGGAGAATTCATATTCTGATCAGGAAGGAGCATGGAAATTGTACTCCCACAGTAAACAACTTAAAAACTGGTCAAACATATGATATAAGTGTTTTTAAACATTGGGACAAGCGGGGCTATGATTCCTAAGAAAAGGGAAACAAGTCAAGTAGTACCTATGGTTTCCAGCTTTATCTCTGAAGGCCTTTCCAGACTGCAATGCAAGGAGTTGGAATGCAAGGAGGGGAACATTAGGAAAATGCTGTCATCACACTAAAGTGAAGAGCCTCATGGTGGAGTTTTGCTAGGCTATTACTGCTAGAATTTGTGAAATGTTACACCAGAGAGAGAGCTCTGGAAATAAAAAATGGAGCTGGATTTTTTTGTGGGTATGTTTCCTTATTAGTCTGCTCAAGCTACAATAGCAGATCACCACAGACTGAGTGGCTTAAACAACAAAAAATGTACTCCTTGAAGTTCTGGAGGTGGAGAGCCCAAATCAAGGCGCCTACTGATTGGATTCCTGGTGAGAGCTCTTTCAATGTCTTGTAGATGGCTGAGAGAATGTGAGCTTTTTAGTGCCTCTTCCAAGAAAGACACTAATTCTATGGGGTCAAGGTTCCATCCTTGTGATCTCAATTAAACATAAGTGTCCCCTTATAGAGCCCAGCTCCATATAGTTATATGGGGGGTTGGAGCACCAACATATAAATTTCGGGGGAACCCCATGCAGTCCCTTACAGTTCCTATTGTCTCAATGTGTCTGGTAATTTTTTATTAGACATCAGAAATTAAACATAAAAAGCTGTAATCTCTGGGTCACATTTTCTTCCTTCATAGATATTTACCTGTCCTCCGGGGAGGTAGACTGAATGGGAGGCAGATCACTTTAATGCAGTGGAGTACAGTCTGCTTCAAAGTTGGTCTATAGTTCTCCTTAGGTTCAAATGCCTTTAGTTTTCCTCCATTCCTATGATGTAGCTCTTTAGTGGCTCCAACTGAGAGCCTGGAGTGTTTAGGGGGTCCCTCCTTCTTGGCACAATCTGAAGTGGAATGACTCTTTCCTCAGCTACTTGAGCATGCTGAAAACTCTACTTTCTTTTGCAACATCCTATTGCTTTCCCTTCTTAGCATCTTACCATGTCCTTCTTAAGTATATGCCTCAAAGGGAAAATGTCCACTCCCCACCTATGAACTATCTAAGATCTTTGTTCCCAGATCTTATTTGGCCATCTCAAAACAAAATTTATTCCCTAGCTCCGTGCAGCTGCCAAAATCATGTCCACTTAGTTCCCCTGGTTTGGGTTTTCTGCCTTTTTCTCAGATTCTCACCATCCCAGGACCCAAACCAGCAGATACCCTGAGGGGAAAAAGGTTTTCTGCTCCCATCTCTAAACTCTGTTCTTTCCCATATGCCTCAGTGACAATTAAATCTTTCCAATCAGATTTTTAAAAACTGGAAGCAGCTTATCTAATTGTTCTGACAGAGTCCAAATGGTCTCCCATGAGCTTCTCTGTCAAAAGAACTTACAGTGGGAAGTGTTCTAACATCAGTATCCTAAGAAAAGGGAGGTCAGAGGCCTAGGCTGAGGAAGAAGCCTTTGCAGAGTTTAGTCAAGCTGAGGAAAACTTTAAGGTTGACTTGATCACAAGCAGACTCAAAACCTGTGTGATATCATACCATACTTGATCACAAGCAGACTCAAAACCTGTGTGATATCATACCAAAACTCCTTGAGCCTCTTTTTTTTTTTTTTTTCTTCAGTCAATATTGGAAATAACAACCTAACAACATCTCTATGATAGTTCTATTTCCACACACACTTCATGGAAGAAGAAACCCTTTCTTAGGTGAGGTAAGTGAGTTGACCTTGGCCACATCTCTAGAGACATAGGGACTTCTATCTTGAGGTTCAGGAGCCTATTTTCCTGAACATTGTGTTACAGAGATGAAGTATACCTCCTCATTACATCATTTCCCTCTTTACACTCTCTTTATCATTGTGCGACCTTCATCAAAATCACTATGTTGGGGAAGCCTGACAAACTTAGCCTCTATTTCACTAATTTTGTAGTTACGCTTAACTCCAAACTTTACCACAGTTCAGTGTCACCAAATATTAAAAAGGAAATATAAATCCTTTGTATGTATTATATAGTTCCAAAGGAAATGACGCAGATTGGCATTTTTCTATCACTAGTGCTATCAGAGCCATATTGTAAGCAGCTCCTTTCCATTATGACAACAAAAACAGTAACTACCCATTTTCATGAATAACAATATGTTCACCACTGTGCCAGGAGATTTGCACCTTTTCTCAATGATCTTAATTATAGTCTTGCGAGGTTGTTTTTTCTTCCATTTTAGGTATGAGGAAACTGAGCTTTAGAGAGGCTAAGTAACTTGCACAAGGAGATTCACTTTAATAATATCCATAAAGCATTAAAACTTAAATCTGAGATTTCATTCCATACTAGCTGAATCCAGTGTTTTCACTCGATGGCTTTTTTCTACTGCTCTGGTTCTGGGCCATTTGTCAGCTTCTTCCTCTTCTTCTTTTCTTCCCTTCCTTCTCGCCTGTCTTTCCTACCCTCTGTCTGCCTTCCTTCCTTCCTCTCTTGCCCTCTAGCCTTTCTTGGCAGCTTTCCTTTCATTCACTCAATTCTCATAAACTTGAATAAATCAGCATTTTGGGTAATATACTTTCATATTTAAGCAATTGAAATGTTATATATTTATTAATATAATATATAATTTAGGCATCTCCTGAAATGGAAGGCTTTCCCTTAGGTACTAGCAGTAATTAAAAAGGGGGGAAAAAGTTAGACTTTTTTAATTGGGGAAAAAATGTTTCTTTCATCACAGGCATAAATTTATGTAAATAAAGAGCTTTTATAGTATGTTTCATTGATGTACGGTGGACGCTATCTATGATTAAAAGCATTCTTTAAATTATGTTCTGCACCATCAAAAAGATGCTTAGGAACCCCTGTTCCAATGCTTTTCCATCCTACCTAGAGAATTACCTGAATAGTTTATAAAAAGAAAAATTACAAATATCCAAGCCCCACCACAGAATGAACAGACATTTATATTTAAAAAATCCTTGTAACTGATTCTGATACACAGCCAAGCACTGAGAATCCCTGCCCAATTTTTTGATTAACGTTTTAACACATTGGCCAGTTGAGCATAAAAACCACCCAAAAAAGTATTTACTTTGCTTCTGTGCTATATAAATAACCATATTAATGTTTCTGGATGTTCACCAAATATTTCAGTTCTCTCTTCTGGGTATCTGATTGGATTGTACTTCTCAGCTCCCTTGTGGCTGGGAGGAGCCATGTGCCTAATGAAATTGTATTTCTGAGCCAGAACATTTAACTGCCAGTTGAGTTAGATTTCTACTACTGGAGAAAGGAAGGGAGGAAGGAAGGGAAAAATGGTGACTACTAGATTACCATCAGTACCACCTGAGCTCTTCATAGAAGTAGGGTCTCAGACTCTGCCCAGATGTACTGAATCAGAATTGGAAATTTCATGAGCTCCCCAGGTGAACTCATGCAAATTAAAGTTTGAAAAAGCATTGCTCTATTTGTAGCTTTTACTGGCACAGAGACCGACGACATTTGAGATGCTGGCTGGATTAGCAATGTTTGAAAGGGTGGCCCATTTGTCGGCCTGGAACTCCAAGTGACTCTCATGGGCAAACCTCCCTGCCAAGTGGTGACAGGCATGTCCCATGAGCTCAGTCTTCATGTTTGAAGATGTGTGACTACCTTCTGCCCCACAACATATTCCATACTGACTGGATATCCTGCATGGATCTCCTTTCCCTTCTCTTTGAACTCAGTTATAAAATATATAGTGTCGAATTAAAATCCAAACACCTGTGACTATTTTCAATTTAAACAAAATTTTTAAACACCAAATCAAAGATTTATCCTGGGAGGGAAATAAATTCAAGACTAGCCAGAGACAGGACAGAAGAAGAAGGGTACATAAGCCACAGCAGAGGAGCACTAGGCAGATTTTGGATTCATTCAGATCTTTGAAGAAATGGCTCTAAGTTGAGCCTGTAGTGAGCAGAGAAGAATGGCTGCCTCTGTTTCAATATTTGAAACTCCCTGCTACTAAAACCAAAGCCAAATTCAAGGGTAGAGAATGGGGAGAGAAAGATTATCACAACTTGCCATATGGACAGCCCTGTTTACTAAGCAAGGAAAAAAACAGGTGGGTGAAAAAGAGAGCAGGAAACAGAGAGAGAGAAGAGAGGAATAGAAATAGTAACAAAGGTTTCAGGCTTACCACAGCTTGCTCTTTTATTTCAAACCTAGAAAATAGCTCTGGGCATGCTTGCCTTGATGAACTGGAAAAGTTCCACACATTAAGGCCAGCAACCCTGACATAAGGCCATATCGAGAATGAATACATCTTTTCGATGAAGGGCTAATCTTGCACAAACACATTGCAGGGCGTTTTCAGGTCCTCTAATGACCCCCAGACTCTCTCTTGCACCATATTGTTAATGGAGAGGATATTTGTGCTAAACATTGTGCAGATTAAACTGGTGGATTATTTAAAAAAACATTTTAAAAATATCATTCAGCCTTGTGGCCAGTCCATTCCTGACTGAGAAATACAAAATGTAACTGAATTTTCCTTGGCTTCATTAGTAGAGGCTTGAGAAAATTTAAAGGGGATATTACAACTTCCTTCCTTAAAACATGCCTGTATTTTTCTTTCTAGGGAACAACAGGATACCAGTGCTTCAGAATGGAAATGTGACTACTTTAGATGAGATGCCAAGTTCATTTAATCATTTAGGTACTCATATATTTAAAAAAAAGAAAAAAGTGTGTCTGCTTTCTATGTGTCAGATGCTACAGTGGGAGCTCAAGATAAAGTGGGAAACAAGATCCACAAAGTCCTGTCCTTACGCAGTTTACATTCAAATATGGTATTGTGTCCTCTGTAAATTTAAGCCAAATACTTCCACCAGCAATGTTGATTTTCTGGTAACAGTCATGAACTCATCCTGCCTGGTAACATGGCATTTTATGATATACGAATTCCCATCTTCCCTGCTATATCAAGGTCTTTTTCCATTTCTGCATGTATTGTATTTTTTTGACCAACCATTTATTTAGCATGTCTTATAACACAACTTAACCTTCTGACAGTGCTGTTTTCCCAGCACATCTCTGATTTCTCTGTAGCGTCTCCAAAGTGGTAGGTGAAATAACAACATGGTAACAAGATATCTGTTTATCAGTTTTCAGCTTACACTGCAAATCTATGCCATATCCACAAAGGATATCAATTGCTGGCAATAGTTAGAGGCAGTCTTGGGACCAAATCAAGAAGTCTGCTACCCAGAGTGTTTTCAAAATCAAGCTCTAGGCTAGTGGGAAGGATTAATGTAGTGACTGAGAAATTACGCAAGGGGTATAATTTATATATCTATATAATTTACTGTTTGGGAAGATAATGAAAGAAAATGGTTAGGGATGTGGCATGGAATGAGTTAAGTTGGTCAAGTCCCTGTTGGAAATTAATGCTGTGAATGTTGAGTGGTCAAGCATCAGATGATTCCTTGTAGCAGTTTTATTCATTCCACTGGACCTGGCTGTGTCCTTAGAGTCCTAAAACTGAGTCATACAAATCAGCTATTCCAAGAACATGAATGGGTTTCACTGCAGGGCTCAAGAAGTCACCAGCCTATCCATGATAACTTTGCTGCTTCCTTCCCTCACAATGCTGTTGAGAGAATCAAGAGAAGATATTCAGGAAATTGTTTCATAACCCATAAAGTACTTTACCTATGAGAAATGGTAAATTCTCTACCATTATCATACCCTATTGTAATTATCGCTGTGCTTGTTTTAAGGTAACCCAGACACTGAGATAACATGACTTGTAGGTCACAAGGGCAATGTTCCCCCAGGGAAACACATTCTGATATTGTCAGTGCTATCATTCTGATGCATTCATGGTAGGTAACTCTGACCTTTCATCTTCTCCAATGTTCTTGCCCTGCTGAGCTAAAATAGGGCAGTGTTCCTTTTTCCCTGCTTCTAGATGAAACCGCACACATGGGTTACAAATTGAGACCTATTTATGATGGAGAAAATAGGAGGGTGAAAATAGAGCGCTTATCAACTTGTCACAATATGAGGATGCTGGCAGGTTAAGTGTCATTCTCATGCTATCTTCAGAGGAAGAAAACTGATTTTCCTTTCAATAGATGTTAAAAGGAAAACTTTTAGGCTGTCACACATGACCCATATTTCTAGAACCTAGCCCGACTTGGCAACTGCAAATCTTTGTGAACAGAGCCATCCAGAGGATACCATTTTGAGGGAAGCAGGTAGGACAGAATGGTGAGACACGAATGCAGAACCAGAGAATAAGAAAGTAAGTACACTAAGAAAACAGTCATGAAGACTTCTTGAGTCAAGTTTAGCCATGAACACTTCCATGAACAGGAAATACAGAAGGTTATCTCTCAGTCTTTGTGCTTGGATGCTCCCAAAGGCAGACACATACATATCATATGCAATACATTGTCTGAGCTATCAGGTTGATGGACTTGTGAAAGAAGTTTGTCCGGGAAGTAATCCCAGGAATTACCAGTAGGGGAGTAGGAAGAGAAGAAAGCTTGCACAAGGTATGTTAGTAAGCTTGTGATTGCTTTAAGCACCTGGGACTCCATAAGTGGGCCACCTCTGGGAGAAGATGCAAATCCATCTCAGTGTAATTCCTCATTAGAAGCGAAGAAATTCGAACACTTATAAATCAATTTTCATTCGTCTTGGTGGAAGACTGCTCTCAAGGATGTTAATGCCCAGGACCCTCCATCTTCCATAGTCCTGCTAAGGACATCCCTCTTATCACAACAATCTTCAGGAAGTGTTTGAATGTTTTCAGGAAGAAGCAATAAGTGTTTATGGGATCATGAGTGCTGAAGGGACATGGGCAAGATATTAACAGTATCTCTTATATACGCCATGTCCTCAGACTCTGCGATGTTTACTTCTGATTCTTTTTACTTGAATCTGATCCTTATTATTCTTATCCTTTTACTTTACCAAATACCACCTGTGGAGGAATGCCTCAGACTGTTATACAGTCATCTTTCATCCATGTATCTAGTGTACCACTACCCAATAGAAATGTAAGGTGAGCCACAAAGACAAGACACATATGTAATTTTAACGTTTCCAGTAACTGTTTTTTAAGTACAAACATGACATTTTAATACTATATTTTACTTAACGTAATATATATAAAATATAATTTCAAAGTGTAATCCACATAGAACTCTTGAGATATTTTACATTCTTTCTTTTGTCAAAGTCTTCCAAATAGATGTGTATTTTATACTTACGGTGCATTTCAATTCAGACTACTGCATTTTTAGTGCTCAATAACCATATGTGGCTAGTAGCTAACATAACAGAGCAGGTCAAGAGCCTCTCCACCTTTCATCTGGAATAATGGATACATAGGAGTGTCCTAATATATTGAAAGTTAGATCAACACATCTGTGCAGGCGTAAACAGATACACTGTGGCTGGATATGTTACCAATAGCTACTAGAGTTTGTCATCAGTTTGCAGGTTGGATATAGAATAGTAACAAAGACCAGATATACCTGCTTCCTTAAGCCCATCCTCTTAACCAGCAACATCAGTAACCCTAGATTTGTTGCCATATAAGCATTCAAATATCCAAGAATGAGGGTTGGGGGGAATCTTCCACTGATTGAAATGAAGTTTCTACACAAAAAAATATGTGTGGCTGGGACACCTGGGGGGGGGGCGCAGTGGGTTAAAGCTTCTGCCTTCAGCTCAGGTCATGATCCCAGGATCCTGAGATCAAACCCCGCATTGCATCGGGCTCTCTGCTCAGCGGGGAGACTGCTTCCCTTCCTCTCTCTCTCTCTCTCTGCCTGCCTCTCTGCCTACTTGTGATCTCTGTCTGTCAAATAAATAAATAAAAATCTTTAAAAAAAATATGTGTGGCTTCCTCATGATTCACCTCCTGGTATTTATAATTTTGTATAGTCCTCTTCTACATTGTACCAGAGTTGGTCTCTGTTACCAAAAGAATAAAATATAGGTGATGGTACATAATTACTGAAACCAGGCTATAAAAGAGACCTCTTGCTATCTCTCCCCTTGCCTACTCTAGAGGAAGCCAGCTATGGTGGTGAGAGAATAGCCCCCTGGAGAGGTCTATGTGACAAGAAACGGATGCCTGCCAATAGCCTCATGAGTGAACCTGGGAGTGGATCTTCCAGTCCTGGTCAAGTGTTAGAGACAGTAAGTTCAAGAATCTCATAACACTTGGAGGCAGCACTATCAGCTCAGGCACTCCTAGGTTCCTGACCCTCAGAAACTGTGTGAAATAATCAGCATCAGTTGTGTGGCTGCTTTGGGTAATTTGTTACACAGCAATAAGTAACTAATACAACATCCAATAAAGTAATTTCAATTATAGATAAACAAAGGAAGTATATTTCTATGCTTACAGACTGAGAGTTGTGTTCATTATAGTCAGATGGAAAGGAATAAGCATGAGTCAGAGTTGGAAAGATAAAATCAGACCCTGACGGGAAGAGAGTAGAAAGTGAGGGACATGAGGGAAGGGACTAGAACAGTCCAGAATTTCCTCAAGCAGCACGAAGATACCAAAAAAATTGTTTTCATTGTTTCTAGCCAAATGTAAAAGCATAGGGTCAGGACTGATTTATTAAGGGGAGGTACAAGGTGTAGGGGGTCATCTGAGTGTTATCCAGAGCATCAACAATTAGAGAGAAAAAAAAAAAGAATAAAAGGGGAAAAAAAGTCTTCCTCATAGTGTTCAGGGCTAGTCCAGATTCTGAGACTATCTATCAGAGGCAACTAAAAATATAGTTATGCCCTCAATCTGGAATTTAGCCATAAGGATTAAAGAACGTTTTGGTTCTCCTTGGGACCAACACTGTAGAATGTTAACTATATTTCTAAAGTAGCCATGCCATGCCGTTGGGCCTAGTGTACAGAATGCTTTACGCAAGATTCATTAATCTTATTAAATAACATGTCTTTGCTATTCATTGATTAGACACACAAATCATTCATCCCCATAAGGAATTGCAAAGGAATTTAAAGTCACTCAAAACTCAGCCTTGTGCTGCCTGTGGTTGTCAAGGTAACAAACACCTTACAATTCCAAGCAACCAGACCTCTGCAGACTATTTTGAAGCCACTAAGGGTATTAGCCACTCTTCCACCTCCCACTTCACGTAAGAGTTTTCAGAGGCATTCTCGGGAGAGCTAATCAAGATATTAAGCTTATCCGTAGACTTCCAGAGTGCCAATACCCTGTAGCAAGTTAGAAGAAATAAATATGATTTCCTTTGTGTTCCTTCAACCTCAGATGCCACATTCTTTAGAGCCAAGGAGAAGCCCCTCCTGCTGTCAGGGATGGTCACAGTAGCTGTTTTCAGGTCAGTGACAGAAGGAGAGAGATCAGGAGTATGAGGATGCAAATTCTACTTGCTCCTTAATATTAAACGCAGTGATGATTCCAGATGGCGTCATTTCTTAGTCGCTTACAATGAGATCAAGCACTTTTAAGAATTATCTCATGTTTCAGATATTATCCTATAGAAAAAATGGGCATTTCCATGCTCATTTTAAAGACGAAGAAGTTGAGGCTCAGTGTATGGTTCAGTTCTTACTAAGGACAGGTTATTGTTAAGTGACAGAACCTGGACAGGAAGTCTGTCTGACTTCAGGGGTCATGCTCATGTCCTCTGTGATTCTTCCAACGGTCACCTCACCGCTTCCCGCACTTGAGTCTCTCCCTTCCTATTTCCTTTCTTGGACTACATTTATCCTTATATGCTTTCTCCCCATGACTGCAAGAACAGTCTTAAAAATATTAAAAAGTAAAGAATCAAAAGTTACTGGCATGGCTTGGGAGTTGATGAGCGAGCATAGAGGCCTGACATAGTGCATGGAAGGATCCTGAAGGTCCCTGAAAAGTCAGAGAGACGTTGACCCTTCAGTTGCTATATTCTCAAAACTGAGGGATTACTGGAAGGGCCATTAACACTGAAGGGTGTTCAGGGGCTCACGACAGCTCCTATTTACCAACTGTCATATGATTCTTTTAATATTTTAATGGGAGGTATGGTTATACTGGTGCAGACCAGCTGAGTACCAGCACTGACTGGCGGAATAAATTAATAATAACAAGACAGAACTCTGATCTTATGAATAAATGTTTTGTTCTAGAGTTTCCACCCAAAAAAAAAATGTAGAAGAGTTTACTGGGTAAGAATACATATTTAGTCTCTCACATAGGGACTTGTAATAGCAGTACTAAGAGTATGATACACCTAAAATGAGGGCTAGTGGTTTTAGCCATCTACATAACCCTAGATCCCTCAGAGCTGAAAATCTCTGCATTTAATACTAGTAATTTATAAATAGGCTGATCTTCTTTATTGGTTTCCCATATTGCCCTTGTAAAGATAATGTGTAAAAACAAAACAAAACAAAACAAAAAACAAAAAGTAAGATAGTGTGTGCAAACTGTTCACTGAAGAAAATTCTAAATATGAATAGAATTTGGGCTTCTGAAATCAGTTTCATACTTTGGGCATAAATATTTTAGTATACTGCTTTAGGGATTCAACAAATGTATAATCATTTCTGTTCATGATAGAGCTCTCTGGTGAGCAAATAGTAGTAAAATGTTTCATTTGACAACCATAGGGGAAAAGGGGAAAGAATGGGAGAATATTCCAGAAGACTGTTGACATTGCAGGACTGCACTGAGGAAAGCTTCTGGAGCTAACCCACACTGTCAGCCAAATAAGTACCATTAACAAGCCACATGAGAAAGTGAGTAGGTGTATTTCCTTAAATAACACAATTAAAATGTTCTGTATCATTAGTATCCTAAAAAACTTCTATATCTAATGTACCATCAGGAATATCTTCAAAAACATTTTGTATCTACTCATATAGCTATGAAACAATAAATGAAACAACTTAAAAGCAGGTAAAATTCACTTGAAATATCTTCAGGTAAAATAATTAAATTGTGCCTTAGAGATTTCCACATAATACAATAGCATTTAATGCCCAATAGTAAATATTTCTCTAAGAGGACTTCACTAATAAATGGACAATTCAGGCTATCCAAGGGAATGAAAATAAATATCATTTCTTTGGGGCCTTGCTATCTCCATTTAACACAAAAGCACCCATTGAGACACAAGAGTTAATACTGTGCTAAGCATTTTATTAACGGATTTTTAAGTTTCCGGTTGAGTCATGAATTTTAACCTTTGAGCTGTTGTTGTTGTTGCTTTAGAGAGTGAATCTTATATTGCCACTGCTGCTATTCCTGCTATCATGTCCAAAGAACTTTGGATTGCTATGATTTTAACATATAAAATCATCCTGCACATCCCCTACCTCGGCCTAAAGATCACACAAAGTTTGTCGATGCTGGCAGTGAGAGACTAAAACTACTATTGCCACTTCACTCCTCTTTTGGGGGCAGTTTTGCGATTCCTCCCACAAAAAACAAAAACTGTATACTTTCTTGACCTTTGAGTTCAGCAGCAGACTTGTTTGGGTCAAAGGAAGGTGGGCATCAGTGACAGTGTGCTGTTTCCTAAGCCAGGCATTATGAGGCCTCCTGTGTTTCCAGCTTGTATTTCAGCCTCCTGTTACTGCCATGAAAGCAGCTTCTTCTGGATGACTGCCCTTCCTTCAGCTCCGGCCCCAGACTAAGCATGCAAGGAGCACAACCAGGGGAGCACGCCTAGCCAGCTCCATAGCCTGAAAGAGGGCCATGCAGCCAAGACCAGACCAGAGGAGCTGCCCTAGTGCACTGAGAGGTGAGAAGAGTGGATGCTGACTGGTATGTCACTCAAAGACTTCAGAGTCGCCTATTACACAGCTATATATTCTTCGTAATTAACTGATACCCCAGAAGTGGCCTTTTAGTAGGGAGTCAATGAGAGGTAAGGTCGTGGTGCCTCAAATGACCTCCACTTTTTCCCTGACATGCCATTCGTGCCCCCCCATTCAAATTATGAGATGCAAAACTTCTCAAGTGGCAAGAATAGCATCAGCAAAGATAACCTATGGTTCAGTATATGCTAGCAAATAAAAATGATTTTAAAAAAAGAAAACTATTGAGACATAAAACTAAGTAAACCAAATATGTAATAGCTCATTTAACTGGTTTGTCTTACCATTTCATTTTTTAAGGTAATAGACATACTATCACACTATTTTTTTTAAATGTCCAGTTTTCAATAAAAAGGACCACTAGAGTTCAGTAATTAGAGAGGACTGCCTAGCTTAAATATTCACATCCTTCAATCTGATCTAATGAAAATAAAAGTCTATTTTCTTGGGACAGTCCATTAGGGAACACAGTAAGTAAAATTTCTCTAAATATTAAATCCATGTGGTTTACTACAAATAACACAGTGAGGCACATAATTCATGTGCCAGCCTTACCTGTGAGAATTCTGCAAATTTGTTTTGGGTCTAAATGCTTCTAACAGTTCCTCTTTTACATTATATTTCAGATTACACAAGCTGTAGCTTTATATATATATATATATATATATATATATATATATATATATATATATACACATTCAGACATGGCTCTGTCTTCCCTGAGTGAGAACGAAAATAATGCAACCTGCCAAAAACTGCCTCGTAGCTTAGTGAAAGTTTCTAAAGAAGAAAAATAGCAGAGCTCTCAAATTTCTTCACTGTAGAAAGAGGTTAATGCAGTTCCAGACAGAGGTCAATGCATTGATCAGCACTGCCTCAAACAAGAAGGCAGATCTTTTCACAGTGTTTATAATACATCTCAAAATTATCAAAACACTGTCAGTTTCACCTTGCTTTTTTGGTTCATTAAGTAAAAATTTCTATTTTAAAAATCTGCTGCAAAACCGTAATTGTGGACAGAGTTCCACGTGCATCTCCATGAGAAGTGTTTAATTTAACTGCACCTAAGAACTTTTTAAAATAAATATCATATAAAGTACTTTCACCCTTTATAGATACCATATAAAAATGGAGGATTATAAATCGCCTCAGATGGAATTTGAAACTTGATACAAATTGAAGAATGTACAGAAAAGGCAAGGATATCTCCCTTCCCCATTTCCCCTTCCCGGAAAGACTGCTTTTTCGTCAACCGTGGAATGTCAGCATTCTGTCTCCTTACCACACAAGGAACAAAGGAACAAAACAAACCCTTATTTCACAGTATTGACTGATATCGCTGAGTCAAATACCCCTGTCTTTCTTTTTGCAATTATTATTATTAACATATAATGTATTATTTGTTTCAGAGGTACAGGTCTGTGATTCATCAGACTTCCACAATTCGCAGCTCTCACCCCAGCACATACCCTATCCAACCTCCATCATCCAGCCACCTCACCTCCCATTCTTCCCCGGGGCAATCCTCAATGAGTTTCCTGAGATTAAGAGACCCTTATGGCTTATTTCCCCTTTCTGGTTTCTCCTTGTTTCATTTTTTCCTTCTCAAGAAGACAGTTTTCACCCATCCCCTACTGTGTCTGCTTTCACTAACCACCCATTCATTCATTTATTCATTCAACAAATACTGATTCAACACCCACTGTTTGATAGGAAGCAGTTGATCTGAGGGGGGTGGGGGGAAGACAAGGCCTGAACATTCTTGGGGTTTACAGTCTGACAGCAGAGATGCACGCCAAGCGCAAAGATATGGAGATAAAGAAAGAAATCATTTCAAATAGAAATTAGTGCCATGAAGGCAAAAAAACAAAAAACAAACAAACAAACAAACAAACAAAAAAACAAAGCACCTAAAACACAAAAAACAAAAAACTGGGCACCCTGAAAGAGAATAAGCAAGCTCACTTAATTTAGATGGGGGTGGCCAACCTCGGAAGAACTGACATTTAAGCTGAGACCTGAAGAATGCAAAAGCACTGGCTCTGAATGAAGGCTCCAGGCAGTGGAGAATGTGCCTGTGTGGGCTCTGAAGCAAGAGACACTGGAGCTACCTCTCTGAAATTTTGGAGAGATTTTCTCTGTACCTTCGTTTCATTCGTAGGTCACGGCACTTTAGACTTTTATTTTCTCTTAATATATATATTCTGTTTTCAAAGGTGCTTCAGGGCAGAGAACTAGTTTAGAGCCATTTTTATCACCCATCATAAACTATCACGTATTCCAGGGTCAGAGACTTAAATGCCTCCAGGGTTTACACTGGGGGGAAGCTGATGAGGAATAATCATTTTACTCTTAACCCAGAGGATGGGATTTTTTTTTTGTCTTCCCACTGGACCAGTCAGGCTTCAGTAAGGAAAACAGAAGTCAGTCTATGTATTCTAAGTATAATATAGTGGCTCTGCACCTCACCAGCTGTGTCCGATCCAAGCATCTATATTCTATTCCCTCTGCACCTGTTCTCTAGCTTCTCAATCTCACTCGTGCCTCTTATGTACAGACCAGAATCCGTGCTGACAGAGGGATTATAAGAGGGATTATATCTGGATTCTGGGGTGTGTAGTGTGGAGCATCTCTTCTGCACGACCTTTTGTCAACTCAGCATCCACATTTACCATTTTAGACACAATTAAACTTTCAAATAACTTCTTTTATCTAGCATGATGCAACCCATTCCTTGATCAACCCAAGACTTGCCCCCCCTTCTTCCCCAATTCTGAGATGTAAATTCCATTCTGTCCCTGTATTCATCTTGGGGTAATATTCTTTTTCTAGCATAGTCATAATCTCGCTTTATCATCTCATAACTTAAAGATTAAATGTGTAGCATTATTAGTATATGCTGTTAATATTAACACAGCATATACTAAATAGTAGGGGTAGGAGAAATAGTTAACATATAAAAATATAATTATGAAACAAGAAAAACATTAATAGATACTACAAATCTCCATTTCTGTGAGGAGCCAAAAGTTTACATCTTCTGTCTCCACTGCCCTTTAGGTGAGCCCTTTGTCGTGTGCTTGTATCTCAGCTGATTGGGATTCTTTACTTTTTAGGGTGACAATAAAAATCATTCATGAAACATCTGAGCTATTACTAGTCCTGCCTATAATCAGTTGTAGTCTCTCACTTTTCACACAGTGTCCTGAAGAATCCCTTGACTTCCAGACCACTTCCCCTGTGCCCTCATGGGATCAGTCATTCAGGTCAGTTAAGTAATCGCCTATTTTGTCCATGTTCAGCATCAGAAGGAATCCAGCAGTAAGTGCCAAACTCAGCAAACTCAGCTTCCAGTATAGGAATAGTTATTGTGCCTCTTGATACAAGCACCACTGTTACTAGACCCTGTGAGCAAGCAAACTCAAAGTTGTGGGTATAAAAAGCAAAACAACAACAACAACAACAACAAAATTGTGTGTGTTATCAGGGGCAATTAAAAGAGAAGCAATGCCCATCTCCATCCTTTGTTCCCAGATCGGAGGAATGGCACCACTTATTATTCAGAGAATCAAGAATCAAGGATTGAATTCAAAGAATGAAATCAGTTATAGCACAACACTTCAGATACTCAACCTCTTACTTAAGAATTGGCATAACTGAGCCTTTGGTACACATTTTACCTGTTTCCACTAGACTACCATCTATTTAGATTTTAGGGAATCAATGAGCGAATTCCAGGAGTATAAGCATATTGCTTTCCTTATTTTGCTGTTAAATGACTGAATACACTAGTCCAAAGCAGTGTCCTATAGGATACCTTGACTGTAAACAAAGCATTCAGTAAGTGCTGGCAGAGGTATATGGGAGAGAAAAGGCAACTATATACCCAGAATGAGAATCTATTCCAATGAGGAAAAATTGCTGCTATTTCTAGAATTAAAGAAATCCAAATCTTGTCCCCAAATGACTGGTTCTATTCTGCCCTGAGGCATACTATTGTATCAAGGATTCAGCATTGGCTCCTGCTGTTGGCAGGTTGGAATGAACGCAGCTGTGGTGGTCGCCAGAAAATAACTATTGGGGGTAACCTATGTCTCTTGATACCACACATAAACCTCCATCTCTATTACTATGGTTACACTGATCAAAAATCTATTGAACATACATAGAACATCTCCAATTTTGGCAAATATTGGTGAACACTTTCAGTAAATATTCCTAGAGAATGCAGAGATCTCCATTCATTGTCATTTTCAGAGGTCCATTTATGTAAGTCTTCACCAGTTTTTCCAATGACATTTCTTCCAAATGTTGACTAGTGCCCACAAATTAATTCAGATCTATATTTCTAGCCATGCCTTCTTTCATGTAATGTGAATAACAGATGTATGGTACAAAACTCTGCCCATTTGATGGAATTTCTCCACCCCCCCCCCAATAATTTCCTTAGGGCTACACCTAAGTGAAACTTTAATAATGCAATCATTTACTTCAGGGTTATAGCAACATGTCACTCACCACCCCCTGTAAATCTGACCATTTTTCCCCTTTTACAATCAGCTGGTGATAGAGAACTCCTCCTGAGGAGCCATAAACTCCTCATGGGGCCATTTTCATGGGGTGAAAGAGATGTTAATATAGCAGGAATGAATACTTGTCATGGAAGCCTAACCTACCTGTGCAGGATACTTATGTCTTCATGTCCAACTTGAGTCAACTTCCATTTATCCAGTTGATGACTGAGTGTTGATGTGTACGCCCTGTTTTATGACTTTGATCTATCCACTAAATTATGAGCACCTCAGGGTGCATGTATCCCACTGTCAGGAATTCAGTCCATATGAAGGTTTGGTGGCAGGCCAGGAACTAATTATCAACAAGAGAATATTTTCCTATATAAGGAGGCAGGACTCTAGGGGGCTGCACTGTGCTCTTACTTTATTAATAGTTAGCAAAAATGCTCCATACAGTATCCATAAACCAGTTCCAGGTATAGGGAACTTCAAACACTCTGGATCTATTATATGATATTGCCCAAATGGGAGACTTCAACAGCGACTGGGACTGGTTGCTGAGTCTCATTCTTTTCTGAGACCTACTTAAACCTGGCCTCAGTTTAAACCATCACATCACTACATTCAAACAAACATCCCTTAGCTTACTAGGCCTCAGTCATTCATACACGCTAGGGGGATTCACGGTATTAAGGCACTTAAAAATATCGTACCAACTCAAATGAGCCAAGTATAGAACATATTCATATAAAATTGTGGGGCAGAAACTTTATATAGTCATATAAACTTATTGGACATGTTATTCAATTCTCAGAATTCTACTCCTGTTTTATAAATGCCCTGATTTTTTTTTAAGATTTTATTTATTTATTTGACAGACAGAGATCACAAGTAGGCAGAGAGGCAGGCAGAGAGAGAGGTAGAAGCAGGCTCCCCACAAGCAGAGTGCCACCAGGACCTTAGGATCATGACCTGAGCTTAAGGCAGAGGCTCAACCCACTGAGCCACCCAGGTGCCTCATCCCTGATTTTTTAATAGGAGACAAGATAAGGCTGTGAATTCAACTTACATTGTAACTCAGCCACTTACATGATCAAATTTAGCATGTAATTCTCAAAAGCCTCAACCCTCCAAGTTAGATAAAATAAAAGATGCCTTGACAGCAGTCAAAATTAGCTCTTCTGTTCTCCGTCTGTGTCATTATCTAAGACCTGTATACAAGCTTTACGGTAGAACTGGAAAAAAGATGCTCCATTTCATAATTCCATTCTGATGTCTCGTTACAAAAAAAGTTTGGTCTTGCTTTCACAAGCACTTCATTCCAACTACAGATAAGTCATTGTTTTTGCTACTGCATGCTACTGACTACCAGGGTGTCGTTTTTCCAATAGCAATTCAATAATGTCCTTACTACCTTAACATCTTTTGAAACCATCTCAGACTCTTCTATTTAATATTCTACTTCCCTAAAACTACTCCATGTATAAATACACATCAGTCAGAATTTTGTCTAAAAATATTGTATGGATCCCCATTATGATTTTTTTTTAATGAAAGAAATCAGAGTTTTACCTAACTATGAGAAGGTCCGGGGGGTGCAAGATCACAGAAGTCCTTGCAAACCATCAGTGCAGCACAGATACAAAGAAAAGCATAGAAGGTAGTGACGGTAATGCTGAACATATAGCTAACAACTCAAGTTCTTTACTTTTGATGGATACATGAGTATATGAAATATACTACTTTGCTCTAATGTAACAATTGTCACTTCATTCCAATACTGGGAATGCAATAGGGAACAGTGCAAACTGTAGCAGCCTAGAGGAATCACTACTCTTTTCCAGATGATTATTTCTAAATGGAAATGTGGTTTAAGGTTTCCTAGAATTTCTTGAAATTTCAGATGATCACGCCTGTGGGTGACAAAGCATTCATTCTATAGAGTAGGTGACCAAGTGCTTATCATGAGATGGAGTGATAGCAATACAAGAAATCCATCAAACTACTTTTGCTGTCAATTCTAGTCTTACATTCTCCAATAAACCAGTCTCACTCTCACTGTTCTCCCACCTCCATTATAGCTTCCACGGTCTACTTTATAGCAACAATGAATGTCTTAAGATGATGCACAGCACACAATGAATAATGCACTCCACTTCTTTTCCAGTTAAGCCTATGCTTATCTATTTTGTGTATCGTTAAACAAGGCAGTTTCCACTCCCTATGAAAAATTTCCCTGGCTTATGTAGTCTTTTTAAAGCTGAGACAGATTTGGAAAGATTTAGATATAGTTATTAAGGTTTAAAGACAAATAGAAGAGCTTACTTTTCATTAGAAATTTATATTTTTGGACGCCTGCGTGGCTCAGTGAGTTAAAGCCTTTGCCTTCAGCTCAGGTCAGGATCCTGGGGTGCTGGGATCCAGCCCCACATTGGGCTCTCTGCTCAGTGGGGAGCCTGCTTCCCTCTCTCTCCTCTGTCTGCCTCTCTGCCTACTTGTGACCTCTGTCCGTCAAATAAACAAATACAATCTTTAAAAAAAAAAAAAGAAGTTTATATTTCCTACTAAAAGAGTATCTATCATTATAGTGAGAGTCAATATTTACTTTTTGCAGGAAACAGCAAAAAGAAAGATATTGTGCTGAAAACTATAGCTATTGGTAGCGAAGTCATAAGGAAGTGTGGTTTGGGATTGCAGATTAACAGCAAAGGCAGGAGTCCTTTCCTGGGCACTTTTTCTTAACACAGACATGAATATTTGCTTTCCTCTTTCCCCTACCACTACCCTATACTCAAGCTAAAGAAGTTAAAAATCGTTCTTCCTAATGGAATATACTCTAGGAATGCTGAAAACTGAAACAAAACAAACCCCAAAGTATTGGGATACAAATCATTGGTCATGCTTGCCAACATCTTCCAGTTAATCTCTTGGAAACTGGAGAGAGGATAGGAAGAGGACGATATTTTATGTTGATATCGCTGGGATTTAAGTATTTCTGACCCCAAAGAAGAGAAACCAGTGACAGATAGGTCAGGAAGCCAAGATGACAACTAGATTGTCTGAAGAATCCGTTTTGTAATGCAAAACCAAGTGTGTAGGAAACAAGGCTAGAAAGCAGTGCTGCTTACTGGCGGGAAAAGGCCAAATTTATAAGAAGAGATACTGAAGGAGGCAAGGTGTCGACCTTGCCAATCTTAACCTAGCAAACAAAGGGGACTATATGATCCAATGATGGCAAGCAAATTTCTGGAAGGTGTTTTATTCATTTACTCCCTCACTCAAAAAACAATTATGAAGCATAATCCATTGTGTTCCAAGAATGCCTGGTGTCTTGGCCGAACGAATACAGAAGATAACCTGATCCTCAGGCCAGGTGGACTGCCCTCTAGCACTTTTCCTATTTCCTTCTGTCCGTGGCGTGTTCTGATCCCAAAGTCATTTGTTAAGGAAAATTTCAAGCTGGCAGAATGTCAAGCTATCACTACTCAAGTTTTAAAAATGAAAGAAGGAAATGTGAATACTCGTAGAAATCTCTCTTTCCCCCAATAGGTACCCAATTCTGAGATAAGTACAATAACATATTGCAACAGAATTGGCTTGCACAAGATAGACAAAACAAGGGAATTCAGTTCCACTTTATTCCATCTCCCAATTTGGTAGCCGAGTAGAAAAGTCGGATCAGTATGCCAAAATTGGGCTCTGGGTCTTCATTAATGAAATGTTTGCATTCTCTAAGTCAGGAAATCATCTGCAATGCAGATAAAAACTTGGGAATGAGTCCTTAAATCCTGATTTTAAGGACCTTTTCTCTTTAAATTCTGTTTCAGTTGACATCTTAACTTCAGATGTCACTTCTGCTTTAAAATTATCTCTCAGATTTTCCTCTTCAGTAAACTGGACTGAAACTTAATTTCAATTCAATAAGAGATAAGTAATAATTAAACAAATTCTCAGTGTATAAACTACTTTGAGAAAAAGCCATATAACTTTTGAACACACACATGCACACATAAGCCAAGTACTTTAAATTTACTAAGAAATCATTTAACAAATAATTGCTTCTGCTCTGTCAATACTATAATGACAAAAAAGTTAAGGAATTATCCCAAATGTCTCACATCCAAACTGGAGGAACTTGCTTTGAACTGCAGGTATGACAAATAACAGAAAATAAAATAATAATAAGAGTAATAATAATGATGTGTTCCATAAATGACTAATATTATTATTCACTCTGCTGGTATTATCATATTATTAGCTTATTTACTTTAGAGATTTTATACAGATGCTCATTTAGAATAATACTGAGAAAATTTCAGTTATTATGAATTTAATAAAACTATGACTTACATTAAATATTAAATTTATTTTAAACAGTATTCACATTATTTGGTAATTTAACCCTACCCAAAGTGCAAATCTATGTGGCAATTTAGCTACTATCATTAATTCTTTATGAATTAGCTGTGACTATCTGCTTTGCTCAGGAAGGCTCTTATACATCTAATTAGTGCTAATAGCAAATGCCTTTAAAATGTTCAAATTGAAACAAAAAATATGACAGCAGTTATTCTTATCAGGAAAATGTGCAGACTCTGAGGCATCTTATTAAAGGAGATAACATAGCAGTCAGTTTAAAGATGCCAAGGAGTCTATTTATTTTTGTGTGTGATTATTTTTTCATTCTGTGTACCTGTGCAAATCAGCACCTTCAAAATTTCTATAAGCTTCTCAACAAGGAGGTGAACTGGGAATTTTTAACCGTGAATTGAAAAGAAAGAAATAATAGAATGGAGGGAGGAAAGAGGTCGGGGAGGGCAGAGGAGAAAAAGACAACTAATACCAGACGAAGCAAATAATCTGTTCACAGAAGAAGTTGGCTCATCCATTTATTAATTTTTTTCAGGAACTATATTTTCAGGAACTATATTTCAGTTATTATGGCAAACATTGGGAGTACTTTTATGTAAAGATAATGCTTTGGCTCAAAGGAGCTCATGATTAAATGGGGAGACAGATGCAAATCTAGTGGGGAGATTGCAAAGACTGCTGTATATAGGGGCTCCAGAGCTGCACATGGGGGCCGTGCAGGTGTGTCTGCCTGGGTTTATGGAGTACGGAACATCTGAGCCCTCTCTTGCAGCATAAAGAGGAGGAGTATGTCAAGTCAATAAGGGAAAAAAAGAGATGCAAAAGCATAGAAAGAGCACGGCGGGTTCTAAATGTTTATTACGACATGAGGGCAGGCTCCATTTAAACAACGGTCAGTTTCTGGTTATCACCACTTGGATGGTAGACATTTTGCTCCCTGAAAACATAGTGCTTCTAACCCGTGATAGTTTGAGTTCAAGTGAAATGAAATCCAGACAGCCATCGAGGGCAAAAAAAAAAAAAAAAAAAAGCCATAGCCCCATTAGTGGTATAATGAGCCTATGTATGTTGCCTGCGTCCCTGAGCTCAGTGAGAGAGGCCCCATCACCTGGCCACAGGAAGAAATATATAAACAGGTGGAGTCGTGGGAACCCCAGAGTCAATAGCAGGCAACAATTCACATCATGAACAAGCAGCGCAAAGCGAGGTCTTCCTCGTGAGCCACAGAGTAGGAGTACAGTCTGAGCAGATGTGGAACTGTTGAGTGTCTGGGTGTTAGCTTATGCCTTCCCAGCTTCATAAAGGAAAAGGGGAAAATGAATTTTAGGTACAACCACACAAAATCACCAACATTTGATCTTTTTTTGATCTATAAAAAGAGCAATTTTGTATGATTTAACCTAATATTTGCTGAGTGCTTACCTGGGACATGTCAGCTCTGGGTAAGACTCTAGACAGACTATCTAATTTAAGACTTGCAAGCCCCCCACAAAATAAATCTTCATCCTAAAGAGAGGAAACCAAAGATGAAGTCCTGGGTGACAAACCACAAGAGAGAGAGTTACCAAATAAATAAATAGTTTCCTCTTTGATTCCAAACTGGAGGATTTTACCAGTGTCTAATCTGTACACTGAGCAGTTCAAGTAGACAACAACCACTCTGAGATCAGGGAACAAAAAGGATATGACTTGCATCAAGAGAGCTAGTGAGCCAAGACCTAACCCTCAAGTCCGCAGGATTTGTTTCCTTATTCTCTCTCTCCTGCTCTCTACCATCCACCGGTCTTTATTCTTATCGCCCGTCATCATCTTCTATTTTCTTTCTTTTTTTTTTATTGTTTGTTTGTTTTTTGAGAAAGAGAGAGAGAGTATGCAAACAGGGTACGAGGGCTGGAAGGAGAGAGAGAAAGAGAATCCCAAGGAGCTTCCGTGTCCCGTGTGGACCCAACACAGAGCTCCATTCCACAACCCTGAGATCATGACCTGAGCCGAAATCAATGCCTGGCTGCTTAACCGACTGAGCCACCCAGGTGCCCATACATCTTCTAGTTCATTTATCCTCCTTCTCTCTCTCCTTCCCAACCTCTGTCCCCCTTGTTGTGCAATCATGAATAAAGAGGTACAGTCAAGGTTGGAAGAGCACACATAAGACTATGCAGCAATAAGCTACATTCGGTAAGCTTACATTGACTCTATGGAAAAACATCCAGGCTTTGTTAAATGAAAAATACAAATCTACAACGAAGTAAGGGTAGTTGACAAAATATCTATCTGGCTGGCTATTGTGCCAGAGAAAATGACTGAAATGGTAATTCTAACAATCATGTCAGAGGAGAAAATGCTTCTGTTAATCAGATTATTTTCTTTAGCTTTCTCCTGTTATTTTTATTAGTAAAAAACCCAAAACCTAATACCATTATTTTCAAATCATCTAATTTTATAGCCCTATTTTCAAAAGCAAAATCTCCTGGCATATAGTCGGCTCCAAAGGCATCATTTTCAGTAACATCTCCCCATGCAGTGTTTCTTATTTTAAAGGATTATGCTCCTTTGTTGATTAATATTTTAAGATGTCTTAACTTTTTATCTTAAAACCAAAAAGAAGAGTTTTTTTTTCGTGTCCAAAAAAAAAAAAAAAAATCACGTCCAGTGTTGAAAAAAATGACCATATTTTCTCTCTTCCTCTACCGTTCCTCCCCAGCAGCCAAAATAATTTCCCTTCACATCACTCATTTGGATTCTTGGCCTTTTCTGAAAAGAGGAGGCTAGATACAGTTTATAAATGCAGTCAGTACAATGATTTCCTGAATAGAACCATTAGCCCTGCCCATTCAGGTGTCACTACCTTTTTTAAACAAGTTATCGATTTCCCCAAGAAGGTAGAGATAGAGATCAAAATGCATCTAAGAAAATGAAGAAAGCAGAAGAAAATAAACTGGAAAGAAAAGCGAACCTAGGACAGTATTAAAATGGGAAAGAAGATTAAATCCTTAGAATAATAGACCCGGGAGAGAGGTCACAGCATCCTAAGGTGTCTTTCATGCTGACAAATATTCCATAATGGCCACTCTTACCATGTGTCTTGGTTTATATATTGTTGTTGTAACACCTTATTCTATCTTTGGCCTTAGCATAAAAAATTCTTACTTTTCCTGACCCATCAATAATGAACAATATAACTTGGTGAATTTGGTAGCTTTTATTCACCAAGGAGAAAACCTTCCCTTGTGCCTTCATGATGCCAACATAGAATGTGGGAAAATCTAATCAGTCTGACCCAATGTCAACCCTTGAGGAAGTGCCCCTTCATTGGCTTGAACTCATCTGACCATCCAGGGTTAGGCGGATGAAACAGGCTGCCACGTTTTACCATGACCCCTTCCTCCACAGAAGAGAACCCTCTCTCTTCAGCAGCAGCACAAGGAGGGTTAGTGTCCTGATCCTCTGATTGGTAGTCCTGCCTACTACCCACACATCATCTTTGGGCTAATCCTGAAATCTTATCACAATTCACTTTGGAGAATCAAAGAAATGATATGTAGAGCCCATGGAGTGAGCTGCCATTTCTTACTAGACACGCTGCTCTCTTTTCTGACCTAAAAAAGCATCTGAGCCTTTCATGGGCATTTCACAGTAAGCACTGTAATAAAGACTTTAGTAATTTAAGATTCTCTACAACCTAAAACCCTATAAAATATAACATGGCTTTAAACTGAGATCCCCAGTCTTTCAGAAATGTAACATTTTTCCATTCATTATGTTTTAATGTTATATTTATATTATGATTTCACTGAGATCAATGTGCTATGTAAGAACAAATCACGTATTCATTTATCTATTATCTATCTATTTAATCTATACTTCATGTTGAACAAAAAGCACTTATGATGAATAACAAGCTAATGTAAATACACATTCAGGCAAACATTACATAGTGGAAAACGGTTTTGGATGTTTACTAAAAAGTCCTTTTGTTCTTTGCATGTTAGCCTTCAAATAGGATTTGAAAGAGTTATCTCTATTTGTGCATCACAGCATCTGGAACAATTCATCATGTAGTGTTCAAATAACTATGAACTTCAACATAATACATATTAACCACTTAGAAATTCCATGAAATATACTATACAAGATAATTCAGGAGAAATACATGAATGTACAGCTGTATTCCTACCTTGGGGCTTTTTAATATCTTATAAATAACAAGTATGAATTACTTAAATCCCTCAACAGACATACAACTTTATAATGGTACACTCGTATGCATTATCCTTCATGCAATTCTCATCATCACCTAATTAGGATGGTTTCCGTTCATAGCGATCATATATTTTTATAATTAATTTATTGCCTCAGAAAAAACTTCTTGTCCCATTACACTTATAATTCACAAGCTATTAGAAGAAATGATACGGAAGAGGGGAGTCCAAGTATATTTATTCCATCCAACTTTGTTTTCAGAGACTTTAAAATGCTAAGTTTTCCTTTAAATATTTCCGGTATGCGCTTGCTATAGGATTTCCTTCCAGGCTCAGGATGAGAATGCCTACTGAAAACTAATATTCAAACTTGGCTCAGGATGCTTAAACTCCCTTTACCTCAACCTACCCCCATAGAGTCCCAGCAAACTTCCCAGAAGAACACCTAATTTCCTTAGAAATATCTCAAGATCCTTTCTTATTCAAGTTATTTAGCTCTGTCCCGGTGTGCCCAGTTTCTGTTTTACACCATAGGCCATCCATACTACAAATAACACTATATTACTACTAATAGCATATTATACATGTCAGGAACTATAAAGTTTTTAAATGTTTTATTTGTGATCATTTCACCTTGAGATATAAGTAAACAACACCAAGTACCAGGTTCATTGACTAATCCTAAGAACTATAAGAAAGCAAAAGGAACAACCTAATTAATAGACATTTAAAACAAAACTTTTAGTTCTAGTTTGACAAACCTTTGCATTCCTAATTCTTGGAGCCAATAAAAATAGATCCCCATATCTAATGAATGGGTCTTAAGGGGAAAATAAATCAATTACATCACATTCAAGCTTCTGGTGTATCAACCTTACTGACCACCAAGGAACAGGTCTGTATCTAGGGACAGGAACAGAGGGAAAAAGTACTAGAATACTAAGTCTTCATCATAGGGTGCACTGCAGTGCTAAAATACTGTTTATTTAGAAAATGTCTTTTGAGGTTACTTGGCATCTTAGCTTCCCTTGAAGTAAATAGGTTTGGGAACTAGCAACAAGGACTACCATGTAATGGTCTATAGACTGTGCAGAGCTTAACTCTAGGTAGCACAATTCACATTATAATGTAGAATTGTGCCTGACCTGCACACAGTGGTACCCAGTGATACTGCCGGCACTCCCACTGCACAGGCAGGTCAATGACATCATCCCAGGGCGCCTACATGACTCAGTCAGCTAAGCATCTGCCTTCAGCCCAGGTGGTCATCTTGGAGCCCTGGGATCAAGTCCCACATTGGGCTCCCTGCTCAGCAGGGAGTCTGCTTCTCCCTCTCTCTTTGCCCTTCCCCACACTCATGCTCTAACAAATAAAAATAAAATCTTTTTAAAAAATGACATCATCCCGGGGCACCTGGGTGGCTCAGTGGGTTGAGCCGCTGCCTTCGGCTCGGGTCATGTACTCAGGGTCCTGGGATCGAGTCCCGCATAGGGCTCTCTGCTCAGTGGGGAGCCTGCTTCCTCCTCTCTCTCTCTCTCTGCCTCTCTGCCTACTTGTGATCTCTCTCTGTCAAATGAATAAAATAAAATCTTTTAAAAAAAATGACATCATCCCAATTGCAAGACTTATCTAACCCGAGAAAGAGCACTGTGACTAAAAACATCCAATGCTGAGACCATGGAGGGATGGCAGGAGGTAAGATGAACCCAGCGCCAGGCTTTTGTTATTTTTGTTGTTGTTAGAAGTGTCCAGTTACTATGAAGGGTTTTCAGTGAATTAAGATCAAACATGTTCTCCTGCCCTTAATTTTAAAATTAATTTAGAGACCAAATGGAAGTTATTTCCTGATATTATCTCACTCAATTCCTTTTTTTTTAAGAAAATGGTTTTATTATCTCTAATTTCACAAAGAAGAAAATTCTGTAAAGAGAGTTTTTTTTTTTTCTAAAGAATTTATTTATTTATTTATTTGACAGAGAGAGATCACAAGTAGGCAGAGAGGCAGGCAGAGAGAGAGAGAGGAGGAAGCAGGCTCCCTGCTGAGCAGAGAGCCTGATACGGGACTCAATCCCAGGATCATGACCTGAGCCGAAGGCAGTGGCTTAACCCACTGAGCCACCCAGGCGCCCCATAAAGAGAGCTTAATAATTGTTTTCCAAATGGTGCCCAACTAGTAAACTACAGAGTTAGGATTTGAATGCAAGAATGCCCAACTCCAAAGTGCTCGCTTTTAAGTACTTCTCATTCCTTCTTCTTAACCAAATTTACACAGGTCTTGAACCCATGTCTGGAATGGAATTCAGAATGAACTTTCTGAAGTCACACAGTAAAGGGTGTGACTAATGGAAGTGTGCTTCAATTAGTCTAGCTTTCTCACCTTTAATTAAATGTTTTCCCAGAATCATCACATGAACCTTAATCAAAACAAAGTGCCAAAATAAGGTTGTGAGCAACTCTACATGATGTAGTAACATATTCTTTTATGGGACCTGTGTTTTACTAGAACAGCATTTCAAATTAATTCAAAATATTTTTGCCGAAAGTATTTATACATTGTACTGTCTTTTTTTTTTTTTTTTAAGCAGGGTTAGTGTTGTATTTGCTTTGTACTTACAAAATAACATCACATAGGTGAATGTCAACTTAACTAAGAATTGCAAAGTTTGATTTCTTTTATGCTTGGCCAGATTATCCTGAAATTCCAGATCATATACCAGAGGTGTTAAGTTTGGAATAATGAAAGATTAATGCAGAACATGCAAATGTATAAAGAGAAACACTGCCACTCTAAGAACATTTTGATATAACCTAGCTTGCATACAGGAACATCTACATTGTCAAATCAGGCTCACGCTAACCAGAAATCTCACCAAATACAAACTTTGGTAATAAATCCAAGGATACAGGCAAATAAGAGGAACAGACAAAGCAGACAGAGTTCTGGGGACATCAAGGGTGGCTCCCCAGGCCCTTCCTTCCTACACAGGCCCATGCTCTCTGGCACAGAATAATAGCAGAGTTCTACTAAGGTTTTCATGAGATTTCTCTTACAGCAGGGAGCATTTACGATATGAAAAATTTCCATTTTATACCCAGAGAATTACACAGCGTAAATGACATTCTCAAGGGAACCATTTCACATAGATTAGAGGCTTATTTACTATAAGTAATTCTTTAACCATGAACATTCTGCTAAGGGCGTTCTGCAGATAAGAAGCCTTCCTTAGAGCAAATGGTACCCCTTTATTTACCCAGAGGTCCAGCTGGTGAGATTAGACCAAATCACCTGCTCTTTTCTTTCTCTCTGGTAAAAAAAAAAGAATGGATAAACAGCAGGCTAGCTGCTGTAACAGCTTCCTCCCACAGAATATTTAGTAAGGTGCGAGTCTATTTTTCCCCTCCTGTTTTTGTTGTCTTTCTCTTTATTTCCCAGGGTAAGTGCTATTCAAAAGTAGCCAGCCACATCTATGCCAAGTAGTTCTGTCTAAAGTCACTTTGGAGCAGATTTCCTTCATTTTTGTGAGAATTATGAGTGGTCTCTCTAATCATGAAACTATAATGCAAACAATTATCGATATTCTGAGTAAAGATATAAGGGGACCATTATTTTAGGTCCTATTAAAGTGTTGGGACAAGTTAGTCAAGTTGCACCAGTTACCTTCAAGAAGGGGAATGGGTCCATCTTTTCTTTCGTAGTGGGAGTATCTCTAAAGAAATGAAATAATGTCTAAGGAAAGGTATCTTCAAGAAGGTACTCATCAACAGAACAGTGAAGACATACATTTTTATTTCAGTATGTGGCAGAAATGAGACTTTACCTTTGACCCAAGCACACTAGCACCACGGGAGTGCTCTGGGAATAATGACCATGCATGTGAAAGTACAAGGAAAGATGCATTTATAGAATCCCACTCTCATGGAGGTAGGAGACAACAGTAGCCCTAATAACACTGAAAGAGAGATCCTCTCTTGCTTTTCTGCTGCATATTGAACAGCAATGTTATTGTGCCCTGATCATTTCTACAGGGAAAAGTAACAGCATCAGATTGTACAAACCTTAAATTAAAAGCAGGGGCAGCAGCTCCAGAGTCTCTCTCTATAAGGCACTGGCAAAGGACTGTCCTTTGCACGTGTCAGAGCACAGTGATAGGAGGATCCCTAAATTTCAGAAGATGCACTTGAGTCCCAGAACAAAACAGAGGGACAACAAAGATTTGCCCTTGCACATGAGCAGTTGGGGCAAACCAGCAGCAGTGCTTGAGAGGACAGGAGCTATGATTGCATTACAGGGCCAGCCATGCCTGCTGATGTTCTGGGCTCTATCTGCCTGATGGTTCAGCTGCAGCTCCCTATCCTGACAGCACGGACTCAGCACTCAGGGGGTGACGGGGGAGTCTTTCAGTCTTCAGTGTGCAGGCTTACGTTTGACAACAGCTGGACAGGCATTCAGTCCAGGCTGATTTGAGCAAGGAAGGAAAAGAAAAAAAAAGGGGGGGAAGGAAGAAAGAGAAAGAAAAAGAGACAAAAGAAAGGGGTAGATACTTTGGGATCATAATGGGAGAAAAAATTCTGGGACAGATAAAATTGTTTCCCATACTGACCAAAGTGTAAATAAGAACATGATCTTATCTTTTCATCCAGATAGGGCTATCACATACAGTTGTGCAAATTTTGCAAATGCGAATGCCCCTCCTCAAAATGTACAATACGAGATTGGCAAAGCTGATCTTATTGATCTTATCTAGATGCAGAAAAAGAAAACACTGAGTATCCTACAGTCACATCACCAGGGATTAAAGTCATTTGAATCAGTGAGATTTACTATTTTTCTATCCAGAT
The DNA here is from genome assembly GCF_011764305.1 of Mustela putorius furo. NCBI lineage: Eukaryota > Metazoa > Chordata > Mammalia > Carnivora > Mustelidae > Mustela > Mustela putorius. The sequence goes on from NW_025421375.1 coordinate 12,250,624, forward strand.
CTCTGCCTTAGCATAAGTTAATGCAGGAAAGATGGAGTCCTGACTTCCAGCCAGATGGCTTATCATGTTAAACCAAGACACTTGGTGAACTGTATAATGTAAGTGCACTTGTTCTGCTGTAATGAAGGGAAAGTTCCAAAGAACTGTTCAGTCTACTCAGATGTTTTTGGACTTGCACTGTGCTTGGTATCAGTCTGGAAAGGAAGGTCGCTGCGGATGTACTAGTAGTTTATCCACTAAACCACACGAAAGTCCATATTTATCATAGCTACCAAGCTTCATTTTAAAATATTTAATTTGTCGTATTATATGTATTACAGCATTACCAAAATGTTCACTATGCAGACAGATGAAGGGAAAACATGCTGATTCTGTGTTATTCTCAACACTCCTCCTGCAGCTCGTGACCCCTGATTGAACGGAGTCACCATCAGTGAGTGCCTCCTCTTCTACTACATGCATCCTCTGCCATGTTTTTTAGATCTTCTTCTTTGCCTCCTCTCTAAATAGGCAAACGTTCCCCATCAGTATTCCTAGCATTAATAAACATTAATCTATATAAATTAATATTAAAATAAAGTGTGCTGACAAGCAGAAACACATTAAAATCCTTCCCCATTCTTTTTCTTCTTTTTTAAAAGATTTTTATTTATTTATTTATTTATTTATTTTTTAAAATAAAGACTTTATTTATTTGTTTGACAGAGAGAGATCACAAGTAGGCAGAGAGGCAGGCAGAGAGAGAGAGAGGAGGAAGCAGGCTCCCTGCCAAGCAGAGAGCCCGATGTGGGGCTCGATCCCAGGACCCTGGGATCATGACCGGAGCCGAAGGCAGAGGCTTTAACCCACTGAGCCACCCAGGTGCCCCAAGATTTTTATTTATTCATTTGAGAGAGGGGGGGGGATTGAAAGAGTGCAAGCAAGGGAAGGGGGAGAGGGAGAGGAATAAGCAGGGTCCCCACCGAGCGGGAGCCCAATGCAGGGTTCGATCCTACGACCCTGGGACTATCTTGGTCCTGAGCCAAAGGCTTAACCAACTGAGCCATCCAGGGGCCTGCCTTCCCCATTCTTTCAAGAAAATAACTGCCTTAAGTCCAAAAATTAAATGCTCAGCCTTTTGCCTCTAGACTTTATTTCACTACCCTTGGTTAACTTTGGTTAACTAGGTAATTGTGAAAAAACAAGACTTGCTGATGCCCAAATTTTTGCCATGATCCTCTGATCTGTGAAATTTTTATCAAAGGAAACATTAAAAAGAGAAATGCTGGCTCTACAGAGTTTGGCTCTGGCAATGTTTTCCAACTAAATTCTCAAAACCTTAGCAATGCAAAGCACCTAGAAATGTTAGATAAAATATAACAAATATTCTTTTTAAATGCATAACTGAACTCACTATAAAGTAAATTAAGTCTCCAGAGGCCAGAATTCAAAAGAGACATAGTGATCAGAATGGCAAGCTGATGTTTAAGCCATGGATGCCCTAGGGGAGCTTGTCAATCTCAGTAACCAAGAAGTTTAGGTTTTTAATGGCTGTGCCCTAAACAGTACAAATGACCTTAAGCCCAAGCAAGCTCATGTGTGAGAAGAGAGCTTGTTTCAAAGGGGCAGGAACTGAGTAGCTATGACTCCCTTCATAGGTAGACCAGAAAATGAGGAAAGGGGGCTGTTGACAAGAAAATGTGTCTATCTTCGCTGAAATCTGCTTAAAATATTAAAGTGTACCCCAAGAATTTGATATCTGAGAACCTTCCCAACGCAAGTTTGGCTTAAATATTTCTGGAAATCCCAACATTAAAAAGTAACATAGATTGGTCCTTGGTTGGCAGTATCTTGGGGGCAACTGGAAATAACAAATGAAAATGATTTTTGGAGGCCCCGCCCTCATTTCAGGCCTCATTTAAATCCCACAGATAAATATCAGCACATATGAACTCACAATATAACAAACACATGAGGAAACAAGCCACCCCAGGTAGAATCAGCAGAAAAATAAAGCACACAACTACATTTCACAAAAATTCAGGTTGAAAAATCATCAGACACAGCATAAAACTACATGTATTTAAAGTGTATGGGTAATGATCTGAAGGGGCACCTGTACCCCAATGTTTATAGCAGTGATGTCCACAATGCCAAAATATGAAAAGAGCTTAGATGTCCATCAACAGATGAATGGATAAAGAAGATGTGGTGTATATACACAATGGAATACTATGCAGCCATCAAAAATGAAACCTTGCCATTTGCAATGACATGGATGGAACTAGTGGGTATTATGCTAAGTGAAATAAGTTAATCAGAGAAAGACAATTATCATATTATCTCACTGGAATGTGGAATTTTAGAAACAAGGCAAAAGATCATAGGAAAAGGGAGGAAAAACTGAAACAAGACAAAACCAGAGAGAAAGACAAACCACAAGAGACTCTAAACCTCAGGAAATAAACTGAGAGTTGTTGGAGTGGAGGGGGGTGGGAGAATTGGGGTGGCTGGGTTATGGACATGTGGCAGGGGTATGTGCTATGGTGAGTGCTGTGAATTGTGTAAGACTGATGAATCACAGATCTGTACCCCTGAAACAAATAATACATTTTATGTTAATAAAAAAGAATAAATTATATGGGTAAGCATAAAGTACCAAAATTGGCAAAAGGAATAAAATATTAAAAATGAAAACCAGTCTGGAGTAGGAAAAATTAAATAGACATTTTAGGGATAAAAATATGATAAAAGCAATGAAAACTGAATGAATTTATATTAGATAAAATTAAAGAGATAAAACTGATTGCAATATAGAGAGAAGTTATTCACAAACTGTATTTCAGAAGGACAAAGAGGTGAAAAATATGTAAGAGACATGAAGGTAAAATAAGAAGTCCTAATATATATATGTAAGTTGAGTTAAAGAACAATGGAAAGCATAGTCAGAGAAAAGATATCAGCTGGTAATTTTCCCTAATTAATGAAACAGATCTTGAATTCCAGACTCAGCTAACATAGCAAATTTCAATCTGAATAAATGCAAATAAATGCATGTAGACATCAAATCGGAACTGTGGAACATCAAAAACAAGGAAATTTCAAAAGTCAGGAAAGAGAGAGTCTGTAAAAATGGCACCTCAACACAGTAAGACAAGTCTCTATAATCTCCACAGGTGTATAGCAAGGTGTGCTTTTCTGAGATGAAGATCCTCATGAGTATATACTTGAGGGTCCAATGCTGTAACACTGTTCATTTGGTCCTCCATATGGTAGAGTGGTAATATGTTGTATTTATGGATGAAAATTAATGCCTAAATGCCTGCCTACCTACAAGAGCCATTCTCTGTTGAATGACCCCTGATGTTGATGCCAATGAAATTAGATCATTTGGAGTCATCAAATTGCTATAATGTGGGTTCAAAGGACAGCTGCACTACTCTTCTGGGTACCAGCAAATCTCCATCAACTTTCCCTTCTCCATTTCCCTGTCAGAAAGCTGGGTTATCATCTCCCCACCCTCCACTTAACCATACCAGGAGGTACCCTATAAAAATGTGGTTTTTTCATTTACATTTTTTGTGAACACTTCTCAAATGATAAAGAAAATGGTGGGTTTAAATCAGATAATTAATATAACATACCTCAGACAGAACCAAAAACACTGTAGCCACTAAATCCTCTTCCTCCATGAATTATTTATCTTTCTTTCCTATGCATAAAGTCAGGAAGAACTACTGTGTAGAGTTTGGTTGATGAGGTTCTTTTTATATTTATTAGAAACCTGAATTAAATCTAAGACATTTTCACATTTTTGATCTTCCTTAAAATGAAAGAAAAACAAAAAGTCCTCGAAATATATTCTAAGAATGTGGACGTAGTATGCCAAAATCTCTTATACTACTCGTCATAATAGTAAGTCTTGGGCTGAGGTGAGTAAGTTGTATTGCAAGGGAGTTTGTGTCTTTAATTTTGAATATACCATTCCTAGACTAGGACAGGGAGAATGGCTGGGAAGGATTCTTTTAAGTTCACCTACACTTATAGGCATATCTTTTTGTCAAATAAATAAACAACTCTAGTTTGCAACTGTATTCTGCTTTTCCCAGATTATCTCAAAGGCAGAGAACATGAAATTTAATTACAATGGCAGAAAAGAACTGTCTCTTAATTTTGTAATATTATATATCATCTCCAAACCTCAGTTATGTCACTTGTAAAATGGGTATAATATTCTGGATTAACACCCTTGGTTAAAACCTCCACTACTCTCAGGATAAGTGTCAAACTCATTTGTCCTGAATCTAGAACCTTACTGTTTTTGTCTCTGCTTTCTCTTCCCTTCTGAATGCAACCAGTGTCAGATCCTTCCTCCTACTCAACATCTGGTCAAGCTGAAATATTTGTTTTTTTCAGAATGAGCAAAGTTCACTCAGCATATACAGTTCCTTTTGCCTACAGAACACTTCTTCCCTTCCTCCATCACCTACATACTTTCTATTCTTATTTGTTCTTAATTTAGATGTTACCACTTCTTGCAATCCTCTCCTAATTACTGTCCATCTCTATATTAAAGATGCTTCCTCTGCACTACCTTAAAATCCTGTATAAACTCACATAAATGACATTTTTGCAGGTTTGCTATATCATATTTGTCTATATCCCTCACTAGACTTTAAAATTCTATAGGACAGGAATGATTGTAGCAAGATAACTACAGTATAGATTTTTAGCAAATAATATTAATTTATTAATATCTGTAGAATGAAGAATGTTTATGATGACTTTTATTAATGATGGATTTAACTGAAAATCAATAGTTAATGGTAACAGCTTATAAGAATTTAACACTTAGCCTGAATGAGGTGTGTTTTAAGGACAGTCCATGCATTCTCTCTATAAGGTAACTATCATAGCATTATTATTACTCCCATTTTATGGATGATAGCACTGAGGCCCAGAGAAGTAAAAAATTGCATAAAATACATAGTTAGTGGTGAAGCAAAGATTTGAATCTAGCTCTCTCTGTCCACAGAATCCACATTTTTACAATACTTGCACCATAGAAGGTATCCAATAAATACTGGCTTTCTTCCCACTGTGTTTCTTCTCCAACCATTTTTCTTTAACTCCCTTTTATGTTAGGCAGTTCAAAGATTGCATGCTTGAAAAATCAAGCAATCCCCCCCACCCCAGAAAAGCCAGGCTCTTACTAATAATTGAGGACCACAGTGGAATTCCAACCTCTAGATTACTTTGAAGGTAGCACAGACTGTCACCCATGCCCAGGGACCCAAGAAGAATTTTCCTGGAACCTCAGAAAGGACTAGGAAGCTGAGACCAGTAATTGCTCCATACACTGGACCACACTACCTTATTATTCCCTGATGCTTGCTGAAGCTACATATGTAATAGGAACTGGTTGGAGGATAAATCAAATTGTCCTTGGAGAGATCATACATATGCATTAACCAAGACTTTAAAAAAGACTTTGATAATAGCAAACCACCAGGTTGAATTGTAGATGAATTCGTGCATAGAAAGAATTTAGTCTTTTTTTTTTATCATCATTCACAAGAAAAGATTAAAACTAGAGCAAAGGTAAGTAATCTCAGCAGTTAATTATTTTGACTTCACTAAAATATGTTATTTTCTTCATTGGCAACACATTTATGTCCCATGAAAATGCAATATTTAAAAGGTTGCATGAAAGGTACTATATGCAAATAAATAAAAGCTATAACTATTATCCTATAAACATGACTATTAATAAAAACCCCAAACTAATGCAACCAAACAAAAGCTTTGCATCCAAATTACAAAGGAAAAGAGTGCAAGCAGCAAGTTTAAGGCAGAAGGAAGAGGAAAAGAAAATTACTTTGAGCTCCTGAGAGCTGGGATTGCATTTTCCTCATATCTATTCTAAGTTCAGCAAGACACACAGTAGATATTCAATAAATGCTGATGGGACTGAACTATTTGTTGAACAAAACTGGAAATCACAGAAGGAAAGGAAGATAGGCAACACTACAAGGTACCGTAGATCCTTTATATGAGGCGTCTACAGATCATTCCTTCCAACTCCTTTGGTAAGTAAAGTTTTATTGGAACATAGTCATACATAGTTAAGTATGGTCTATGCCAGTTTTTATACTACCCTGTGGCCTCAAGTCTAAAATACTTATTATCCAGTTCTTTACTATCTGGCCCTTTATAGTAAAACACTGTGTGGTCCTTTACAGAGCCAATTCCTGCCCTATAAATTAATATATATGGGTATGCCTCAGAGATATTGCAGGTTTGGATCAGACCACTGCAACAAAGCAAGTATTTCAATAAAGTGAGCAAATGAATTTTTTGGTTTCCCAATGCAAATGAAAGTTATGTCTACTCTATATGGCAATCTATTTAAAGAGTTTAATAGCATTATTTCTAAATGTATGTACCTTAATTAAAAAATACTTTTTTGCTAAAAAATGCTAAGCATCTGAGCTTTCAGTGAGAAGTAATCGCTGCTTACAGGTCACCATAACAAATATAATAATAATGAAAAAATTTGAAATACTGTGAGAATTGCCGAAATGTAGCAAAGTGAGCAAATGCTACTGGAAAAATGGTACCTATAGTCTTGCTCGATGGAGGGTTGCCACATACATTCCATTTGTTAAAAGAAAAAAATGCAGGATCTCTAAAGTATTACAAAGTTAAGAGCAATAACATGGGGTATGTATGCCTCTACCGTAAAATTAAAAGAATAGCCATGGCCTTTCATGTGTAAACCTGATCAGCATCACCAGTTTCAGCCTTGTTTATAATATAAAACTTGTGTATCTTTAGACTGTAGGTGTTGCAAAGGGTTGGGGGAGGGGTGTGGTGTTAGATGTGAATAAAAAAAATAATGAAAAGTAGATAATAATTACATTAAAAAAACTCTGGCCAACAGACACATGAAAAAGTGCTCCATATCACTCGGCATCAGGGAAATACAAATCAAAACCACAATGAGATATCACCTCACACCAGTCAGAATGGCTAAAATCAACAAGTCAGGAAATGACAGATGCTGGCGAGGATGCGGAGAAAGGGGAACCCTCCTACACTGTTGGTGGGAATGCAAGCTGGTGCAGCCACTCTGGAAAACAGCATGGAGGTTCCTCAAAATGTTGAAAATAGAACTGCCCTATGACCCAGCAATTGCTCTACTGGGTATTTACCCTAAAGATACAAACGTAGTGATCCAAAGGGGCACATGCACCCGAATGTTTATAGCAGCAATGTCCACAATAGCCAAACTATGGAAAGAACCTAGATGTCCATCAACAGATGAATGGATCAAGAAGATGTGGTATATATACACAATGGAATACTATGCAGCCATCAAAAGAAATGAAATCTTGCCATTTGCGACAACATGGATGGAACTAGAGCGTATCATGCTTAGCGAAATAAGTCAAGCAGAGAAAGACAACTATCATATGATCACCCTGATATGAGGAAGTGGTGATGCAACATGGGGGCTTACGTGGGTAGGAGAAGAATCAATGAAACAAGATGGGATTTGGAGGGAGACAAACCATAAGTGACTCTTAATCTTACAAAACAAACTGAGGGTTGCTGGGGGGGATGGGGGTTGGGAGAAGGGGGGGTGGGTTTATGGACATTGGGGAGGGTATGTGCTTTGGTGAGTGCTGTGAAGTGTGTAAACCTGGCAATTCACAGACCTGTACCCCTGGGGATAAAAATACATGTTTATAAAAAAACAAAAACAAACAAAAAAAAACTCTGGACTCACAGAGTTCAGAGTTTGAATCCAAGCCTCTAGTATTTGTGAGCTGTGAGATTTGGGGCAAATTACTTAACTTCTCAGTATCAATTTTCTCTTCCAGAAAATAGAAATAGAAATATTCACTTCATAGCACTATCAGAAGGATTAAATGAAATAACATATTTAGAGTGCCTGGCTGGTAATGTGTTCAGTAAATATGTTTTATTATTTCATAAGACCAACCAGCTAATTATTCTCCAATGGCACTAAAAAAGCGTGTGTGTGTGTGTGTATGTGTGTGTGTGTGTATGAGTATATATGTATGCATATCTGTAAATCTGTGTATGCATGTGTCTGTGTATCTGTATATATGTGTGTGTTTATGTATGCATGTATGTGTATACGTGTGTGTGTGTTTGTGTGTATGGATGTGGGGGGGGTGTATTCTTTCCCTTTCCATGTTGTCTCCTAACCTTCTGCAATCCTCAATAACAACAACTTAAGATTATGAAACTGGAGTTCAGGTGCTTTCCTACAAAGGTTCCTTGTATTTAAAATTAACAAAACTAGTGTAGTTCCAATAAAAAAAAATCAAATATGAAAAGAAGAATTGGAATGGGAGGTTTTCTCTATAAAGCATAATAGAATCACTAAAATTAGAACAGTGTGATATTGCTATAAGACTAAACAAATGGCTTAATGGAAGACAAAAAAGTCCAGAAATGTGTGTGTGTGTGTGTGTGTATTCAGATCAATATGGAAAACTGACATTTAGTAAATGAATTGCCAACAAGTGACTAACCATTTGTAGAAAAAAATGAAGTTATATCCCATACTCATTATGTACATAAAACTAAATTCCATATGGGTTAAAGAGTTATTATTTTAATAATAAAAGTAACAAAAAGCATTAGGAAAAAATACAATGTATCTTTATATGAGACTATGGAAGACCTTCCTAGGCAAGTCACATCTTCCAGAACAAGAGGAGAAAAAGATGATGGGTTTGTTTTATAAAGCCTGAAGACTTCTGTATGACTACAAAAATTCAAGTAAATTTAAAAGATAAGATACATAAGGGGAGAAACTTGCTGCAATATGTATGGCACACAACGGTTAAAGTCAAGTATATATTTAAAAACTCTTACATAACAATGTATAAAATAACAACAAGAGCAAAAACAGTAAGAGTAAGTAATTTATAGAACTACAGATGGCCAATACAGATAAAAAGTTGCTCCCTTATCAGGAGTCTGAAATTAGAAAATTTTTAAAAATTACGTTTTCCCATATGTTAGCATATTAAATTTTTTTAAAATTTCTAAGATAAAAAAATACCCAGTGTGGGTCAAGATGTAGAAAAAAAGGACTTGTCTATAGCAATAACACTAATAAATAAAACTTCCAAGGTGATTGTTATATACCAGGCAATGTTTTATATATTTATATGTGTGTATATGCATACACACACACACACACACACACACACACATACACACACAGACATAACATTACCTGGTCCATGATAATCACTTTGCAGGAGATATATATATATATCTATATATATAGATACACACACACACACAGAAGTACCATATATATGTTTATATTTATATATAAAATGGCTATATATATATATTCTTAACAGACTTATGAGTATTCTTTTCTAGTGTCATTTTACACATGATAAAATCAAGTCACAGAGGGGTTAAATAACTTTCCAAGATCATACCTACCAAATAGCCTTTTACATTTCTACTGATAGCATGCAGAGTTGCAATTTTTCCACAGCTTTACCAATACATTTTTTTTTTAATACAGGCATCCTAGGAGGTATGAGGTGACATCTCATTGTGGTTTTGATTTGTATTTCCCTGATAATTAGTGATTTTGAACTCCTTTCCATATACTTACTGAGCATTTGTATGTTTTTTTTTTTTTTGGAGAACCATCGATTCAAGTCCTTAGACTGTTCTTTAAAAATCAATTTTGTTTCATTTTGTTTTGGTTTATGCTACTGAGTTGTAAGAATTCCTCATATTATTTTATATATTAACCCCTTATAAGGGGTCTTATCAGATATATGCTTTGCAAATATTTTCTCCCATTCCATAGGTTGCTTTCTTATCTTGCAAATTGTTTCTTTTGCTATGCAAAGGCTGTTTTATTCAATATAGTCACTTCTCTAGCTTTTGCTTTTGCTTTCATATGCATGAGATCACTGCTGAAACGAATGTCATGAAGATTTTCCCCTGTGTCTTCTTTTAGGGTTTTAATAATTTCAGGTCTTATGTTTCAGTTTTTAATCAATTTTGAGTTGATTTTCATCTATGGTAAAGGAAAGCATTCCAACAATTCCGTTCTTTTGCATTTGAATAACCAGTTTTCCCCATACCATTTGTTGAAGAGATTGCCCTCTTCCCTTGCGTATTCTGGGCAACCTTATCAAAGATCAACTGACTGTAGGTGCATGAGTTTATTTCTGGGCTCTCTACTCTGTTCCATTGGTCTACTTGCCTGTCTTTATACCAGTTACATGCCATTTTAATTACTATACCTTTGTAACATATTTAGAAATCAGGAAATGTAATGTCTCCAGTTTTGCTCTTTTATCTCAAGACCACTTTGACTACTTGGGGTCTTTTGTGATTCTAAAGGAATTTATTGTATTTTGTCTATTTCTGTAAAATATGCCATTGGGATTCTATTAAATATGCTATTTTAGCAGAAACAACATTAAATCTGTAAATTAATTGGGGTAATATATGTACGCAATTGAATATTGATTAAGTCTTATAAAAGAAAGAAATCATACCATTTACAACAACATGAACGGGCCTAGACGACAGTATGCTAAGTGAAATAATCAGTCACAGAAGGATAAATACTGTTCAATTCCTTTTCTTTTCTCTTCTCTTCTTTTCTTAAGATTTGACAGAGAGAGAGAGAGGGAGAGAGACAGGGAGAGGGAATGCAAGGGGGGGTGGGTGGTGGGAGAGGGAGAAGCACGCTTCCTGCTGAGCAGGAGCCAGACTCAGGGCTCAATCCAGGACCCTGGGATCATGACCTGGGTGGAAGGCAGAGGCTTAACAACTGAGCCACCCAGGCGCCCCTGTTTGATTCTTCTTATGTGAGGCATCGCAAATTCAAACTTACAGAAGCAGACAATATCCTGATTGCCAGGGGTTGGAGGAGGAGGATAGGGAGAGTTTTTGTTCAATGGATATAAAGTTACAAGTATACAAAATGAGTGAGTTCAAGGTTGCCTATAGTTAACATAAGGTATTATGCATTAAAAATTTAAGAGGTGAGACCGTATGTCAAGTGTTCTTACCACAAAACAAACAAAAACAAACCAAAAGGGGCCCATGCAAACTTCTGGGGTTGATGGATATGTTTATTGCCTTTATTGTGGTGATCATAACACTGGTGTACGTCTATGTCCAAACTCATCAAATTGTATACATTACTTATATGCGAGCCAATTATATATACCTCAATACAGCTGACCAAAAAAAAAAAAAAGGAGATATATGTGTACACATATAAAATTACAGGAAAAATAGAACATAAAACATGAAATCAACAATTACAAATACCTCTGGAGAACAGTGGGATTCTAGGACAGAGAAAAGAAAGGAACTTTCGACATTTTACATTATATGCTTCTTCGGTATTAACTCTGTTACAAATAGAATATGTTCATAAATAAACCACGATGCTTAAAGATCTATTTAAAGACATTTATACTATCATTTCATTGAGATCTTTAGAAATGAAGCAAGATAGAAAATTCAGTGGAATTATCTTTTCTTTGCACAGAACAGTTGAAAAATTTAGAGATTATAACATCACATAATTTACAAGAGCCTAATTTTGGAGTTTGAGATTAAATTCAAGGAGAAAATACTCATTGGCATTTTAATTCAGATACCCCATCTATAACACATTAAACAATTCAGGTAATTCTTGAAAAATACTTGAAAACTGAAGTAGCAGTTCCCAAAATGTATTTTCTCTATTTAAGCTAAATTAAACCCCAACATTTTTTATTGAACTGGTCAAAATAATGCCTAGATTGTCTTGACTGGACTTTGATTAGCTCCCATTTGGTTTTGATTTCCACCTGCAAGAAGTATGATAGTTCCTTCTGTTTATACCCTGAGTCTTATTCCACAGCGTGCTAGAATAGAAAGAAATGTTAACTGCTTCTCCTTCCAAGCCGCCAAATAGAACCACTAACCTACAGGAACTGCTCTTTACCTCTAAACAACAAATTAATTCTCTCAGATCTTTTCTCCCAAGACACATACCTGAACATTGCACCTCACTGAACTCTGTGGTTTTACAAAAAAATTATTGAACTCATGGACCAAATGGAGCTGCAGGAGTGAGGAAGTAACTAGTTACCTGTGTTCTCAAAGCACTCATCCTTGATCTACTTCTGAGCCTGCATTCTGATGCACAGGTTCCACTTTCTTTAATGATCAAAATAGGGTGAAAATACACACACACACACACACACACACCAAAAACCCTGCTCTCAGCTCTTCTCTCATTGACACTCCAAAGTCAGTTTATTTTTCTTGGTATAAAATATCTTGCATGGAGAGCTGTGCTCCTCAATTAAGCTCATCTTTAAGGCCTCTCAAAAACAACTCCTTGGCTCTGTGAAGAAAGAACCCAGAGCCAGTGCTCTTTGAACTAGCATCTTGACTCTCACAGTGAACATCCCTAACAAAACAGCTTGTGAAGTCAAATAAACATATGTCCAGTTCCTCAGCTTACAAAATGGAGCACAGCACGATCAGGGAGTTAGTTAGAGGATAGCTGCTAGAGTCAGGCTGTCTGGGTTTGAATTCTGGTTTTCTGTTTTTCCACCTGTTTGGTGGCAGGCAGGTACCTAAACGATGCTTTCTCAACTGTAAAATTTGGATTTAAAAATACATACTGAGAGACAGTTAAGACACTGAAGATGAGGGGCGCCTGGGTGGCTCAATGGGTTAAAGCCTCTGCCTTCAGCTCAGGTCATGATCTCAGGGTCCTGGGATCGAGCCCCGCATCGGGCTCTCTGCTCAGTGGGGAGCCTGCTTCCCTCTCTCTCTCTCTCTCTTTCTCTCTCTACCTGCTTCTCTGCCTGCTTGATCTCTGTCAAATAAATAAATAAAATCTTTAAAAAAAAAAAAAAGACAGTTAAGATGGTGGAAGAGTAGGGGGACCCTAAGCTTGCCCTATCCCTCAAACATGCTGGATAATTGTCAAATCCCTCTGAACACCCAAGAAATCAGTCTGAGTTCTGAGAGAACAAAACTGTAAGTCTACAAGTAGAAAAGCAACCACTTTCTGGAAGGTAGGAGGTGTGAGGAGTTGGTTTTGGGGGAGGTATAACTGTGGATACTGCGGGAGGGAGGGAACCCTGCTTCCAGAGAGTGCTGAAAAGTATGATAAGCAGTGGAGCACAAAATCTGAAATTTTTGAAGTTCCTCATCACCAGGGTCTTATGTAACTTAACGGTGCTCAGGTGGGAAAGCAGGGCAGAGACCCAGGGGTGGACAGCACTGTCTAAAGGTCCCCTGGGTCGCAAGAAGACAGGGTGGTGTGAACATGCTGCACTCATCCCTGGCATAAGAGCAGGGACTCCAGGTGAGGGCAGCAAGCCTGGGTGCAACCTTGCCATCAACTCTGAACCACTGCACAGTCTTGCGACTGTTTTCCAGGCAACAGCCAGCAAACCCTCCCTGGGAGAATCAGCAAAGGTCCATCCATGAGAATCACTAAAATTTGCCTTTTGAAACCCCGTTGCGCACATGTGATAAGACAGCTTGGACACAGGTGGGGTGAAGGAAGGGATTTGATGGAAGCTGGGCCAATTCGTTATTACTTGATTTATATATTTGAGTGCTCCCAAGTTGGAGGCATAAATATTTACTATTGTTAGATTTTCTTGTTGGATAGACCCCTTGATTATGATACAATGCCCTTCTTCGTCTTTTGTTACAGTCTTTGTTTTAAAATCTAGTTTGTCTAAGTATGGCTACTCTAGTTTTCTTTTGAGGTTCATTAGCATGACAGATTTTTCTCCATTCCCCCACTTTCAATCTGAGGTATCTTTAATCTAAAATGACTCTCTTGTGCTCCACAAGTAAATTGGGAGATGGAGAGGAGAAGTGAGTTGGAGGAAATCAGAGGAGGAGACAAACCATGAGAGACTGTGGACTCTGAGAAACAAACTGAGGGGTTGGGGGGGGGGTTGGGTGAGCCTGGTGGTGAGTATTAAGGAGGGCATATATTGCAAGGAGCACTGGGTGTGGTGCATAAACAATGAATTTTGGAACACACAAAAAAAATTGAATTAAATTTTTAAAAGAGGCATAAACATGTATATGTTTATGTATATGCTCTTTCATATACATGAAAGAGCATATGTAAATGAGCAAATGTACATGAATGAGCATAAGCATGTGTATAATAAACAGGTATATATGCAATGACCTTTGCCACATATTTGGGCAGCCCATAGGTGGCTCCAGTAGGTGGAGCATTCCTAACCACTTCTGGTTAGGCATTGCCCCATTGGAATGAATTTGCTCAATTAAGTCATGAAATGTTTGATATACCTCAATGTACCTTTTAACCATAAAAAACCATTCCTCATATCCCTCAGTTTAATAAAAAAGGTATTTCTGCTGTGGGTTTAAAAAATAAAAATAAAAATAAAATAAAAGAGTTTCTTGTAGGCAACATAGAGATGTGTCTCATTTTTTAACCATTCTCATTCCAGCTTGTTTTTTCTTGCTACCTCTGGATAAACTCTTCAACATAATCTTCCAGTTTACTAATTCACTCTTCAGCTAAATCCATTCTTTCATCAGTCCCCTGTTGTATCCTTTACTTGAACTACTGTATTTTAGTATCTAATATGACACTATATGTTCATGTAGTCCCTTACTCTTTCACAATCCTAATATCTTCTCCATCTCCTTAAAACAATTATTTGCCTTAGTTTAAATTATTATTAATTTCATCAAAATTTGTACGAGGTGTTCAGTTTACTGTCTCTCTTTTGAGGACGCTCTTCCTTTCAGGGTGTTCAGATTTTAGCTTTACCTGGTAAGCTCATGTTCTTTGCCAAGTAGAACTACCCCATTTAGTCCTAAATGTTGGGGAAATGCCTGTGTCCTGTTGTGGTGCCCCCTGCCTCTGTCAGTCCTGTTGAGTTTAAGGACAGGAGAAGGGAAAATCTGTGTACCACAGAGCCACTATTGGCCATGGGTTCTGCTGCCCCAGCGTCTGGCAATCCACACAATCAGTATTTACTTTTAAACACCTAGGAGCACAGGAGCAAAAAGTCTAGGTTATAATCCAGAAGCCCAGGTGAGCTAAGGAAGTAGAAGGATAAAGGAGTGAATGCTGGAGAACAACCGGTCAGTAGCACCTATTTCCATCAAAGCCTCCCTCCAGGGCAACTGCAAATGTTGCTCTTTCTTTTTGCTGTGAAGTGACAGGCAACAATTTCTCCCATGCTATAAGGTGCAAAGGCAGAGCAGAGTTCAAAACATCCTCCTTCCACCCATTCCAAATAATGGTGGTCTTCCTCCTGGGCTGCACCCCCCTCCCTCTTCCCAACACACCCAACTCAAGATGGTCTTCAGCCAACCCTATGATTTTCTCTATGGGAGTTGGGTCCTGCGATCCATGTTTTACTCTCTTATGCCTATAATTTTTTCCAAGTTGATTTCCATGGGAGAAGTACCAAATGTCAGCAACCCCTGCTAGTTTACTCTCCTGGCAAAAATCAAATTTCTGTATTCCAACTCTACATTTAACTTCACTATATAAACATGAAAATATGCATTTGTTCACACACCCATACATTATCAAATAAGCATATCTCTAGATCTAAATGTCTACATGCCTATACATACATACCTAAATGGTATGCTAAATTCAATGCATATGTGCTGGTATCTCATTCTTTCAGTATAAACCCTTTCACTAACCAGGGAGCGCTTCTAAGCTTTTCTTCCCAAAAGCAAGAAAATCAAGCCCCAATTTAATAATACACAATTACATCTAAATAGAATTGTACAGATTCACACAGAAATCAATAACCGCATTCAAGAGGCAAAAGCACAACTCTTCCTCTGTATAAAAATGACAAGAAAATGGCTGTTTGCATATTGCAAACAAATGAAGATGTGGCATTGTAATGAATAAAAACAGGATAACATAAAAAAGGAATCCATGGGGGCTTCCAAACAGAAAGTAAAAGTGTAAGCCTATACAAATTCCAGCAATTTAAAGATTCTAGAAGTCACTCTTCACAGACATGGTAAATTTAATTTAAAGAATCAAATAGGGGCACCTGGGTGACACAGCTGATTAAGCATTTGCCTCTTGGTTTCAGCTCAGGTCATGATTTCAGGGTTGTGAGATGGAGCCCCATGTCTGGCTCTGGGCTCCGAGTCTGCTTAAGATTCTTTCCCTCTCTTTCTGCCTCTCCCCCTGCCTGGGGCACACACACTATCTATGTCTAAAATAAAGAAACCTTAAAAAAAAAAATCAAATAATACAGACTGTGTATGAAATACCTGATTAAAAAAGATAATAAAAACAATTCATTTCTTTAACAAATTTTATAGATCAATCAAGCAAACTATAAACTACTAATCTTCAAACTTTTAATATTACTAAAGTTATTTGACTCAGCTTATAGATAAAACTCTTATATATCTTATCACACTGCAGGACGTTGATTTTTTTTTTTACTTCATTTATTTTCTCTTTGTTAACCTTACTAGAACTCATATTTGGTAAAACAAAATGTTTCGTATTGTTTTAGAACATGAACCTCAAAATACTATGTTGTTTTCTTGTCCAACCATACCACCATTCCACCCTGAGTGCAGAAAACTAAGACGACTGCCATCCCTCCTCACTCACAGTGAGAGATTAAGTAATTTAAAAGAGAAAATCCTCATCTTACTTTTTTTCAGCCAAGAGGAGGGAAAAGAAGGTGTAAGAATTACAAGCTCTAGACAATTTATTCTAACATTAATGACACAAATTTATAAAAAGATGCTTTCAAAATTATGGGTAGTCGTTTCTAGGGCTGCCATAACAAATTACCACAAACTGGGTGGCTTCAGGAGGCTTAATATAACAGAAATTTATTCTCACTGTTGTGGTGGCCAGGAGTCTGAAATCAAAATTTTGGCAGTGCCATGCTTCCTCTGAATGCTCAAGGGGAGGATTTTTAATTTAATTTAATTTAATTTAATTTTGGTGCTTCTTCCAATCTCTGATGGCTCCAGGCATTCCTTGCCTCACAGCTGTATAACTATTTTCTGCCTCTGTCTTCCCATGGCCTTTGCTTTTCGTCTTTCTGTCCCCTGCTCCCCTCCCCCAGCCTTTCTAATGATCAGTTTTTGGATGAGGTCTCACCCTAATCTAGTATGACTTCCTTCTAACTAACTGCATCCAAAAATCCCCATTTCCAAATAAGGTCACAGGTACCAGTGATGAGGACTTGAACATACCCTTTTATCTTCTTTTTCTCTCTGGCTTAAACAAACAAAACACATATTATATAATAGTAAGTCCATAATGAGAGCCATCTTTAGAGTTGCTTGACTCAGTAGCTCAGAAATATCAATGAGGAACACGGTTGTGTTCATATAGTGATAGACCATTTATATATTGCTTTGTCTTCAGACTAGCTCCCCTCCTAGTAGACGGCTGCCAGTAGAAAATGAGAAAACCTATGCTTTGCATTCACATTAGAAGAAAGAGAAGCTAATGAATGAATGAGGAGGGAAGGCAAAAGAACTCCCTCAAATGTGGAGTATAAATTCTTCCATTTAATTTGATTTGGCCAATTTAGGCCACATGTCCACACCATAATCAATAAGAATCTCCAGGCAAATGTCATGTACTCACTGAATTAATCAGAATTAATACTTAGAGTTGGTAGGAGGTCAGCATCCCCTGAGTCATAAGGGCTACACAGAAGAGGGATTAATGATTGAATAGAACTTCTTTAGGAATTTCTTTAGGAAAGGGACTGGATGTTGATAGCCAGTTGACAGAGTCTCCTAAAAAATCAAAACAAAACAACAAAAAAACAAAAACCATCCCATTTTATTCCATTTCTTCATCCTCGTGATATCCCTGGTAGTTCAGGCAATTTTTGTAACATGCTTACGGAACATACACTTTTGGTGAATACAATGAAGCCCATTATACTACAAAATAAATTAGCTTACTCTACTAACTGAAGAACTAAACTAGAATATGACCTGGGTGCCTGGGTGGCTCAGTGGGTTAAGCCTCTGCCTTTGGCTCAGGTCATGATCTCGGGGTCCTGGGATCGAGCCCCACATCGGGCTCTCTGCTCAACAGGGAGCCTGCCCCCCCCCCCCCGCTTACTTGTGATCTCTGTCAAAAAAATAAATAAAATCTTAAAAAAATAAACAAACTAGAATATGACCTACTTTTCCTAAGATAAACTGTATTGCCCAATTACTTCTGTCACTAAACCACTCAACTCCAACATTTTACATCCTTAATTTGGCCTCAATGTACCTCATCTTCTCAATTCCTATCATTGTTGTTTTAATTCAAACCTTCATCAACTATTTAGAACAATGGCAACATGTCTCAACTCATCTCTTTCTCCATTCTCTTTCCCGAGTTCAAAGTATCTCCTGCAGTGTAGACAGATTAATCTGCCTAAAATGCAAAATGACCTATACAGTTCTGCCTCTTAACACATTCCAGAAGATGCCCAATTTTCTACAAGATAAAATTTAAAGTCCTTAGTATAATATTTGATGTTCTCCATCATTTCTGCCTTGCTTACATCTTCAGCCTTACCCTGTTTTACTCTTAAGTCATAAAGAGCTTCTTGCCATTCTAAAACTAGTCTAGTTTAATACACATCTATTTTCCTTTTGCCTGGATATTTCTGGTTTTGATTTAACACCTTTCCTTTCTTTTCCTTAAGGCCAAGTCCCAATCTTTTTCTGACTAATCTGGGTAAGGAGACACAATTGAATAGTTTTAGCTGTCTACTAAGTTCAACATCAACTATCCACCTGGACCAGTGTTTTTTAAATCTGAGGAGGTCTACTTCAGTAGGTCTGGATTGCATGAACCTCCCGGTGATGGGTGCATATAAAGTGAGGACACAGACAAGAGATACATGTCTCTGAGTAATAAAAACTGGATTTCCCTGCAGCGACTTTTGACTCCTTCAGCATCAACTGTGGCTAAAGTTCTGAGTTCCCCTAAGTTACATCCTGGATCCTGTTCCATTTATTTCTGTCTTTAAATTGCTACAGAAAATGACTATCTCCTTCTCAAGTCTGAATTATAAGAAGAACCACAAAAGGAAATAAGCTACATTCAAGCTATGAAGCCTCCATGAAAGTTCTAGAATTTCTGCATAGCAAAAATTTAAGAGTAGTCATCTGGTTTAAGAAGGTGGGTTACTAGAGAACAGTGTCAAAGATTCTACATCAATGTTAATGATAAATAAATAAATAGCCACAATACTGGTTTTCCATATTAAAGAACAGGAAGGAACTGGTCAGGATTAGGGAAAGCTCTCACCTTATTCCAACTCTGAATTTGATGCCACCAATATGAGATTAAATATAAGAATATATTTTGAGAGAGTCTATAAACTAGCCTTCTTTTTTCTTTTTTAAAATTTGTACCCACAAAGTCTCATACAATAAAGAGCTATTTAATCTATGTAATATGGGTCTTGAAAGACTTGAAAGCGAGAGGTAGAGTTGCCAGAATTGACAGCCAGAATAAAGGAAAGTGTATGGTGTGTATGTGTAGATAATAGTTAATTTCAAGGAAAACAAAATGTACAAGAAAAACTATGTAATTGTAATATATCTTGTAGCCCCTCCATGTGTAAGACTTCCCAAATTATAATAAGGTTAACCCTAAATACTGATTGATCCAAAATAGTGATACATTTGTTTTGATAGAATAGGAAAAGGGAAAGTGTTTAAAGGTATTTAAGCACAACAACAACAACAACAAATCTAAATTCTAATCCTCAACAGAAAATCAACAAATAGAAGCTAAAAGTAAAAATCAAGAAATAGCATTAGTATATTGGTAATTAGTAATATGGTATAAATAATGAAAACAAAAAAAATGTTCTTGCCAATGGGATTTTTGGTAATTTTTATTACAAGTTTTGTACTCTTACTTTTTTGGAAGTATATGTGAATATGTATATTTCTTTCTTTTTTTCTTTTTTTTAAGAGAAAGAAAGCACACAATCTTGTGCATGCACAAGTGGGGGAAGGGACACACGGAGAAGGAAAGAGAGATTGTTAAGCAGGTTACACTCTTAGAGCTGAGCTGCACATGGGGCTAGATCTCAGGACTCAAAGATCATGACCTGAGCCCAAACCAAGAGCCTGATGCTTAACTGACTGAGTCACCCAGGCACCCTGAATATTACATTTAAATAGAACTACAAACAAATGATTTTAGGGTTCCTTTTAAGATATTTAAAATAATGAAAATTGTGTGTAAACCTTTGTCACCATTGACTTTTCTTTCCAAACTGGTTTTTCAGCATTAGTTTTGTTCTCACAGTTTCCTCTTTAATTCAGAGAATCATAGATATCAAACACTCACATTTATTCTGAAGATAAGGACTAGATTTCAGAAAAGCATAACCCAGAAATAGAGGACACTTGTGGTTCTTTCTTCCTAGGAAGAAAACATGATTTGATATCACAAGAAACTCTTCCTAAATATTTTCCTAAGAGGTGACACTGTCTTTATTCAATACTGTGAATGCTAAGCATTGATTGCAGCAATGTCACTTCCAAATCTATAATCCCTTGCTAAATCCAGTGAATGTTTTACTAAGAATAAAGACTATGACATTTCTTGAAAGTTGGAGACTTAATCAGCAACAACAGGAAGTGTCAGGATCCTTCTTTGTTCTACCACTCTGAAAATGATCAGTAGGAGGTCCAGGTAGATGGGAAGGTGAAGAGAAGGGCAACTAACATGTGTTTAGATAGTTGATAAGTTGGTGATAGACAAATAGAAAAAGAGAAGGAGAGTTTTTTTTTTTTTTTTTAACCTCACAAAATCTTTAGGGTGCTTCAATTTTCTAAGTCTTGCCCAAGGTGACTTGCAGAAAGTAAGAGACTTAAGATTCAAATCGAAATCTGTCTCTCCCCAGAGTCTACATCTATTTCAGTTTGCCAAAAAGCAGAACAGGACAATTGGAAATCCATCCCAGGTTTGGGATCCTATATTTGGTCCCTGCTCCTATGGTTATTAATACAGCTGAGATCTTTGTGGATTTGTTTTTCATAAGACTTTGACTGCAATATTCATTTTCCCTAAATAATACCTAATTTGTATTTGTGAATATTTAAGATACTTAAAGCAGAAATCTAAACCTGTCCCCAGCTAGATCTCAACACTTGACCTTTATTGCCCACCTGTTTGTACCAACCAACCTTTGTTTCATAATTTTCCTTAAGCTCTTCTCTCCAGTTTATCTCTTAACTCAGGCAAAAGACCCAGCAGGCATAACATTCCAAGCCTGAAACCTAAACTACCCCTAAGCAATAATGACTGCTCTGAGGAAGAGCTCCAATCTATCCAGACCACACCAACAAGTTTGAGCTCAAACTCCAACTCACACCTGTGCAGATGGACCATGTGATAATATATGGAATAACCAAGTTACTTTTACCTCATTATAATATTAAAATCCCTGCCCACGGAGGAGCACAAAACTGATTTACATAACATACAACATTTCCATAGACATGTTCCCTTAGAGTTATGGACGACCTTATGCTAGCCTCTGCCTACATAAGGTTTTCCTCTTAACTATTCATCCTAACCTTAAATAAAAGGAACCCATTGCCCTTGCTCAGGGAGTCATGGCTCTGGAAGTTATTCCTCCATGTGATCTCCTTATTTGCTGCAAATAAAATTTTCTTTGTGTGATAAATCCACCTGGTGTGGTTTCTATCTATAATTCACCAAGGAGTGAACTCACGGTAGTTCAGTTGCAAACCCTTTCTGGATTCTTCCCTAAGTACCTCTGTTTGACTGTCTATATTACAGGATAAGTTTTCAGCTCTCTTCATCTTCAGATGATTCGAGTTTGTGGTCATGGAAACTTAGGAATGATCAGAATAGGGGGAGGCACAGAAGGAGTGAAAATTTTCTGCCAACATCATCTTCTTTGAAAATCCTTGACTATTAACTAAAGAATGAAATTATACTTATGTCAAACTTCAAAGTTCTTTCCTAACTACCTATTTGAAAAGGCTTTTCTCTGGAAATAAGTTTTCCTGTTTCTTCACAGCACAATGAAAAATACATTTCTGTTCATTTACAGTTTTTTAAAAAATTATTTTTATTAGGATAAAGTTCTTTGAGTTTAGATGAGAAGATGAGTTCTTCTCCTGACCTTTCTTGTCAATAATTTTTCAAGGTAATAAACAAAAATACGTGTAAACATTTTTTTTTCCAATTTGTGATGAGCAGTCAATAAACAGAAAATGTTAATCATACTAATTTCTTCTTGCTGGCAAAGTGATGCATAAATAATCTATTAACATGCAGGGGCCAACAGGGTTAAGCTGTTCAAACACTGTCATTGATTTCCTCCTTCTTCCCCATGCTCCCTTCTTCTTATTCAACTGGTACTGTGTAACCTTTCCTTTCCATTATATTGTAAAACTTTGCTCCCTTGAGCACCTCTGTGAGGATCTTCTCTTAAAACATTAATTAAAGGGAGGTGAAGTATTTGACTAATCAGCAGAGGAGTCTGTATGGCTCCAATGTTGAATGACAAATGTCAATATCTGCTTTACGTTTGTTGGATCAACTAGCCAATATGGAGAAACTGATCCATCATCTTGTCACCAATTCCCGTGGCATCCCAGAAGCCTGCCAATTAAAAAAAAAAGTTGTAATCACAATACATCACTCAGCGGTGATTGCAGGAACATGATAAATAGGGACCTTTTTCTTCCTCTCCGTTGAGTATTTGATGTCTCTTTTGAAAATGTATTCCATTTTTCAGGTTGATGCAAAACTCAGATCCAAAATGCAAAAAAGATCACCTTAAGGTATATATTCCTTTGTTCTTTTTCCTGAAGCATAAATTAACATTTTGTTTAATATGTATAAATTCTTGTAGACTTTTGAAAAGTGACAGAAATTGTTACAACAGTAACCGGTATTACTGAGAACTGGCCCGTTTAATGGTTGGGGTTTTTGTTGTTGTTTTGTTTGTTTGTTTGTTTTTGTTGTTGTTGTTTTTACAAAGGCAAAGTTTAGAATTTTCTTTGGTGAAAAGTCACAAAAATTAGAAAGTGATACAATATACAAATCTCTTAAAAGCTCTCACTCCTTAACAAGGCAAATGTATCCTATATAAATCATTCCAGCGGCATTTCCTGCCTCACTCCTACACATACCTTTTTCTCTAGCTATCCTTAAATCTAAAGGCAATTCTCAAAGTGTGCCGAACAGGTCTCTGGGCATGCATTTCTCTTTATCTGGAAGGCTCTCTTGACTTTGGGTTCATGTAACTAACTCCTTTAAGTTCTTCCAGACTTGAATCAAATACTGTCTTTCATGAACACCCTCTCATCTTGATACCCACTTAAAGGCTGGGTTCAAGACCTTTTTCTTTGCTTCCCCTCATATCTCCAGTAATACTTGGTCCATGCCTTCATTCAAACCTAAACCCTTTTATTGCAATGGAAAATTTTCTTGTTTCCCATTTAAGGTGGTAAGCTCTTGGAAGACAGGGACCATCTGACATTGACTTTATACCCCAATTGCCAGCATAATGATTGGTATCAGTAAGTGTTCAGATATGTTAATGCATCAATCTGCTCTCAAAACTCCCATGTGTTCATCTCTCAGTAGTTACTACTTTAGAATCAAGCCTAGCTCCTTACCAGGACCTAAAAAGTCCTTGGTAAATTAAACTCTGCTGTTGAGCCAACTCCCCCCTCACTTATTTTGACTTACTCCAAACTGACTTTTCTTCATTTTCTCTTATGTGACAAGTTCCTCCTTATCTAAGAGTCTATGTACATAGTATTGCCTATGTTTGAAATATTCTTATCAATTTTCATCTGGCCAACTCATCTTTTAATCTTCATCTTAAAAGCCACTATTTTAGGGAATATTTTCCTGATATTTCTCCACCAAACTATTTTATGTCCCTTATTATATAATCCCATGATGTCTCTCAGGACTTGTATCATACATTACCACTGGTATATAGATATAGACCTTTCTAGACCGCAATCTCTAGGAGAGAAGGGATCTTGTTTCTCTCATTCACAGTTGTGTCTGTGGTATCTACAAGGAGACACTCAAAGTTTTTGAAGGCTATTTAAACAGATAAACCTTGGGTTGCCTGGATGGCTCAGTAATTAAGCCTCTGCCATTGGCTCGGGTCATGATCCCAGGTTTCTGGGATTGAGCCCTGTGTTGGGCTTCCACTTTGGCAGGACGCCTGCTTCTGCCTCACCCATTCCACTGGCTTGTGCTCCGTCTCTCACTGTCTCTCTCTCTGTCAAATACATAAATAAAACCTTTAAAAAATAATTAATCTTGAATATATAAACACATTTGACAGCAGAAAACGGAAAAGTCTATAAACCTACCATAGTCTCTTTAAAAAATTAAGCTTTTGTAGTAAAATTTATGAAACTTACTTCTAAAAAAGCCATATTCTTTCTTTTGCACTACTTCCACAGTGAACCAATCAACAGCTTCAAACAAGGCTGTCTTAACTTTTAAAAGCCGTTTCAGTTTTTACAACTCAAGCAATTGGCTTGGCAAGGGTCCAGAAACCTGCGGCTATCATCACATTAGAGTGCAAATGTGCATAATTGTTTCTCCTTAATGCCCCCAATTCAATAACTGCTTCCACCTGTAATTTCCTTGACAGGTGTTAGTGCCACACTCCTTTGCTCCCCATCCAGGTGAAGAGTAAATACCGTCACTTCATGAATTTTGACACACTCTAGAGGGAAAATGCTGGCACTTGCAGGCCGAAAGTTGCATAGGTTTCCAAATTCCATGGCCCACATCTCAATCCCAATACCCACTATTTTGTCTCCCAAAGTAGAAGACAAGACAGAAGAGGGGGAAATGGAAACCAGTAGTACATGGTCAAATGTGTGAAAGTCCTGAGAAGGCGAACTGTGCCATGTCATATGTCCTATCCTTACCAACCAGTGACCTGGTGAGGCTGCTCACTAACTGTCCCTTTGCTTCCCTTATTCACGTTCAAAGCCTCTGCACAGTAAACAGGTGGTGCGAGTCTTGAAAAGTAATCACGGAGGGCTGGAGTCTCTAACGCAATCATGGAAAACACTGATGATATTTTGATTTAAAAATAATGCATCCCCAAGGACATAGCCCGCTGAAATCAGTGGAATTTATGAACTTATTTATTTATTTACCTTCTGTCTGAACAAGAATCTCACCATGGAATTAAAATTCAACAGACAGAAACCCACGTTGAGAGCTGTGCTCTAGGTATTGTTTTTAATCTTTTATCTGATTCACGCTGATGAACAAGACAGCATTAAAGCTCCTCTAGTCATTTTCTCAAACATTGCAAAGCAAAAACAAGGACCAGGATTACTTCTAAAGTGACTCTTTACTAAAATATTCACAGACCAAACAAAGAAAAATAAGCAAACAGAAGGCCAGGAAAATTAAAAAATTCACATTCTCAACTGGCAGAATTGGTCTCTGGGCGAAAAAAGGATACTAGAGTCAAAATGAATTATTTAATGTCTAAATGTCTTTTCAATGCTCTTTCAAGAAGTTCTTATAGCTGATCTAAATTTCTAAAGAGAAAACGATAAAATTTCACCATCACTATAATTTCATGAATTCTAACTGTAGGTTTTATTTAAATGTGAAACTGTCTTAAAAAATTTTATGATATAGAAATATCTTCACAGGGAGTCTGCAATATAAACATAGTCTCTAGTAGTTTCTTTAAAATACAGTACTTATTTGTGGAGCATAACAAATAGCATGGAGGACATGGGGAGTTAGAGAGGAGAAGGGAGTTGGGGGAAATTGGAAGGGGAGGTGAACCATGAGAGACTATGGACTCTGAAAAACAATCTGAGGGTTTTGAAGGGGCGGGGGGGTGGGAGGTCGGGGTACCAGATGGTGGGTATTATAGAGGGCACGGATTGCATGGAGCACTGGGTGTGGTGCAAAAATAATGAATACTGTTATGCTGAAAATAAATAAAAAATAAATTAAAAAAATACAAAGGCATAACACAATAGTTTTAAGACAATATAAGGCATATTTAAAATTAAGTATGTGTATGAGACTCCTTTTACTCTTTCCTCACTCAACCATAATCTACTTATTTTAGTATATTTCATCTTAACCTGACCCTCCTTCTATGGTTAGGATAAAGATGATCTGGTACATAAAAGATCTGAGATGTTTTCTAGTTCACTTACCTGATCTCTACAATATTTACATTCTTCCTCTATGCTATAGCTATAGGCTACCAAGATCACTACTTAACTTGCAATCAAATCATCAGACATAACTCTTACTTGGTAACATATAGATCCCAAACACCACATTCATCAATCTGTTTACTCTTACCATTAGGGGATGATTTTCATATCTCCTTACCTATTCGGGATCCGGACAGGGCATGTCACATTCTCATTTATCCCACTCCACACTATAAAATTCCATCTAATTAGATGGGAAGACTCACTAATATCCATGAAGTATTTACACTTCAATCCTTTGGTTTAAAATAGCTAACGAAACTGAGACAAGAACAGGTATTGATGAGTTTATATTCATGAATTGTTGCCTCAATTTTCCACTTTGTGAAGTGACAGTTCTAGAAAATGAGCTCACGCTGGGTGCTCTTTGGGGTCTGAGACCAGAGTCGGCTCTGGCTAATTCTGCATCAGTAATGGGGTATCTCATTGATTTTCCACTAAAGAAAAAAATGAATAAATTTGCCTTTTGCCCTTATGGGGCAGAATTTGAGCAACAGCTGTCAATTCTAGGAAGGTCATATTATCCTTACCTTTCTTCAGGGTGTGAGCCCCAGGAAAATACCATATTACCCCCTCACGATCTAGTAAGGAAATGAAGAGGAGTCTCAGGCATTCTGTGAATTGACCTTGGAATGCTGGTCCAGGCTCTCCTGGAGTATAGGCTGTTTGCTGCTTATAGACTGGCCTCTCTCGGGGCTGCACATACCATAACTGGGCAGAACACTCTCTCTTCTTTTGCTGTTATATCAAGCGGAGCTGTATCATGATGAAATGAAAGAATTAATCCAACTTCCCTAAAGTAGTCCAGAAATTTACATTCTAGGAGATTGTGGCTCTTTTACTATTGCACTTGTTTTTACGTGTGATTGCTTTGGTTAGCTATTCACTAATGTGTGACTGCTGTTTCATGGGAAGCAAACCACACTGAATAATTTTAGTAACTTTATTACTTATTCATAAATAAAACTAGTAATTGTATTAAAGGAATGGCTAAAAGTTAGTGTCCACTCCATTAGAATTTGATTTTTCTCCTCATTGCTTCTGTCTTTTTTATTTTTTCTGGCTTAACTATGTGACAGTAATCTCACCAGGAACTATAGTGTAGGTTAAGTTTAGTTCCTTTGAAATACTACTTTTCTGTATTGTCTTTAATTTTTTTTAATAACCCTAAGTGATGGCATTCCATTTTTTCTTTCAAAAGCAAAGATAAAAACTTCTATGAATGGAGTGCCTGCAATCCATCAAACCCTGTTCTGGGCACCTGCGTTACGGTGTTATCCTCCTAATTTTTACAACAAAACTAAGAAGCTGGCCTCATAACCCTTTCCAATTCTCCCATCTTAAGGAGAGCTTGATGTTATACCAAAATTAAAAGAGAAGGTGATAACATAAATATTATTAAAATTAAAAGAATAAAAGAATGACCCAAATCATCTA
Organism: Mustela putorius furo; assembly: GCF_011764305.1. Taxonomy (NCBI): domain Eukaryota; kingdom Metazoa; phylum Chordata; class Mammalia; order Carnivora; family Mustelidae; genus Mustela; species Mustela putorius. Next base: position 12,278,404 of record NW_025421375.1, read on the forward strand.
AAATCCTGTCTTCTGTTTAAGAAGAGAGATCTGGTGAGAGACCTAGCTACTGTTATATTTTAAAATTGTCTATGAACCAAAGTAGATCTGTTGTGTTCTTCAAAGTACATTCAGTCTGACAATTTCTGTCAAGTTTCAGGATGGTGAAAATTAATATGTCCTAGTTATAAATTGCTAAAAAAAAAAAATTGTTCCAGTAATAGAAGTGGCAGTTCAGCTAAAAATATATATTGACCAGACTAATTCCTACTATGGCATCACTGGTACAAAGGCTACAGCTGACTAGAAATTTTGAGCATTCCAGTTCTGTTTCTCAGAGACTTTTTACCCCATTTATTTGAGTAGTAAGATGAGTCTGTGTTTTAGAAACTCTGAGGTCAGATGCAAAGACTTATACCTACTTTCAGACAATGTGTGGGATTTAATTAGGTGATATAGTTCTCTTGTCTTCTGGAAGCCAGAAACCATTATGTTTCCCTGCATTAGCATCTATGCTGAATAAGAACTGCTTGCATTTGACTTTTATGAGAAAGAAGAAACATTTTTGAATGGCTCTGTTGTCTTTTGTGTAGACACAAGGCTGGTAGGCTATAAACTAATTAGCATGGGCACTAGATACTTGAGAGTGGTTTGTCACAGAAGCTGATAAGACACTGTAGTTTCAGAAATAGCACCAAATGATCGCTTTGTCCTCTGCTTGAAAGTGATAATGCTAATACCAGTTTATTAAAATTTGTAATCTAATATGCTCTGCTAATTTCCTACTGGGGATAGTACTTATATTGAAAGTGTTGCTTATTTTACATGTATTCAAAAACAGACTCAATGAATGTTTGAAGCTAAGTTTTAGGATTTTCAGCTCTTTATTATCAGATATGATTGGTTCTGAGGGAGGAAATTTGAGGATGTAAAACCATCATATTTTTGAATTGATTGTTTTCAAGCCTTTAATTAAATCACTATGTTTTTTATTGTGTTCTGAGCTCAAGCTACTGCAAAAATAGTAGAACTACTTGTCAGCTAAGGAGGATTATGAATAGCTTTACCAGTTAGAGAAAAAGTATTAAATAAAGTAATAAGGAGGATCATTTCTCTCTGTTAATTAAAACACCACCAACAATACAAAACTATAGTTGCATATTTATAGAGTAGGCAGTGAGAATGGAGAATCCACAGTGAGCATGATATAGATGATCAATGCTTCAGAGTGAAAGAAGATAGGGTTTGAGTCCTGGCTTTGACACATACCTACTGAGTCGCGTTGGTCAAACAATTTCTGTATCAGTTTCTTCATTGTAAAATGAAGATACTCAGACCTAACTCCAAGTTGTTATGTGTATCTAGGCCACAATAGGTAGCAATAAATATTAATGCTTTTCCCTCCTACCCAAGGCTTTTAAAACCTCCTCAATAAAAAAAATTGTAAAATTAAGAAGTAAATTACTAATATGACAACTCCAAATTTATGCATGTTTATAACTGTTTCTTCTTTATAGTTTTGATACCTGATGGATAGCTTGAGTAGAAAGAAAATTCTTGTCCTCCACTTTCTTTTCCTGATCAAAAATACATTGTTCTACTGTTTTGCTCTGTATGTTGCTGTTGAGAATTCTGTTAGTGACAAGATTGTCTTTACTTTGTAACATACTTAGTATTTTTGATCAGGGGTCCTGAAGCTCTCTTCCTTATCTTTAAAGTGCAATTGGTGGTGCACCTGTGTGATTCAGTTGGTTAACCATCAAAATCTTGATTTTGGCTCAGGGTTGTGACATCGAGCCCCACAACAGGCGCCACACTCAGTGTGGAGTCAGTTTGAGATTATCTCCTTCCCCCCTCTGCCCCTCCCCTGCTAGCATCCTCTCTCTCTCTCAAATAAAATTAAAAAATATATATAAAGTGTAATTATTTAACTAGGATGTCTCAGAGGTGTTGCCTCTATGTCAGTTTTTCCTCATGTATGCCATTTTGTCAACTTCAGTATCTAGATTCCACTCTTAGTTCTATGAAGTTTCCCTGGGTTTTGTTTGATATTCATTCCATTTTGATTCCCATTCAATAGGCCCTTGAATTTACACTCTTGTTTTCTCTGCTTTCCATAATACCAAGCTTTCAGAAAGAGATACCTCCTCCTTTCAAGTTGTTCTTACGTGATACATACTGAAACATTAAGGAGAAAAGTATTACAATGGCTGCAATACTTTTTTTAAAGGATCTTATTTATTTATTTGAGAGAGGGATAAGAAGACTCTCTGCAGAGCAGGGAACCTGATGCAGGGCTTGAGTCCAGGACTTTGGGATCATGAGCTGAACCAAAGGCAGACACTTAACCAACTAAGCCACCCAGGGGTCCCCGCAGTATACTTTAAAAAAGTAAAATTATATATAGGGGCGCCTGGGTGGCTCAGTGGTTAAGCCGCTGCCTTCGGCTCAGGTCATGATCTCAGGGTCCTGGGATCGAGTCCCGCATCGGGCTCTCTGCTCGGCAGGGAGCCTGCTTCCTCCTCTCTCTCTCTGCCTGCCTCTCTGCCTACTTGTGATTTCTCTCTGTCAAATAAATAAATAAAATCTTTAAAAAAAAAAAAAAAGTAAAATTATATATGAATAAAAAACAAAGAGAAAAGAAAGAAAAAAGAAAATTTATATGTGAAGAGATAGATAAGTAGACAGATGGACATTACATACACAAAGAATCAGATAAAACAAATGTAACAAAATATTAACAACTGATGAGTATTTGTAAAGGGTATATGGATATTCATGTGCGATCTGTTCAACTTTTCCAAAGATTTGAATTTTTTTTTGAAGTAAAAATTTGGGAGTAAGTATAAGCCTGATTTAAACACTTATCTATTATATTTTTATGACAAGCTGATCTAAAATATCATAGTGGAGGAATTTCAGGGATTACTTTATTCAAAACTTTATTTTATAAAGAAAAAAATGTAGCACAAGTAGTTTTGTGACATCTTCAAAGCAATACAACAAACAAACAAAAGAACCAAAGGGATATTATAGAATTTAAATATACAATGGAAATAAAACACTGCTGGATCTAATTCAATAGAAGAGTAAGGATGAAAGAGTATATATGTGTAAGCTGTAGAAGAGATAAACAGAATTAACACAATCTAAATAGACTGAAAAATTAGACTGAAAAAAGAGTAAACAGATCCTCCAAGATCTGTGCGACCGTAAAAAAAATCCAACATTGGTATCATCAGAATCCCCAAAGGAGAGGAGAGAGTGGACTAAAACAGTTTTCAAAGAATTAATGAGTGAAAACATTCCAAATTTGATGAAAAACACATACCTACAAGTTCAAGAAAGTGACCAAATTCCAAACAAGGTAAATCCAAAGAAATCTACATCAAAATGTACATATTAAAACTAAAGACAAGAAAAAAATGGTCAAAGTAGCCAGAGAGAAATAGTGTGTTATATTAAGGTACACTAATCAAATAGCAGCAAATTTCTCATTTGAAACTATGGAAGTCAGGATAAAGTTTTACAATATTTTTCAAGTGTTCAAAGAATAGAACTGTCAAAACTAAATTCCATACATGGCAAAATTAACCTTCAAAATTAAGAGAAATAAAGACATTCTCAGACAAAGGAAAACTAACAGAATTGGCTGTTGGCAGAATGGTCCTTTAGGGTTGGCTTAAAGAATATCTTCAAACAGAAAGGAAGTGATAAAGAAAAGAACCTTAGAGTGAAGGAATAAGAAATGAACAGCAGAAATATGGGTACATATAATGGACTATAATTTTCCTCATGAGTTTTATCAGTGATATTTGATAATTAAAACACAAATTGTAACACCATGACACTCAAGACAATGATATTTAAAAGAGGAGAAGATAAAGGATCCAAAATGTAAATGAATTTTCCACACTTAATGGTAGTGAAATGTTGACACCAAGAGACTCTATTATATTGTAGAAACTTATGTCAAGTCTATAGAGGAAATACAATTTCAAAGTTTGTGACAACCTGCACTGAGCAAGATTAATTGCATTTGTTCACTATGTGTCTTTGTGTCACATCTTGGTAATCTTACAATATTTTAAATTTTTCATCATTGTTATAATTTTTATGGTGATCTGTGATCAGTGATCATGACTCACTGGAACCTCCGATGATGGTTAACATTTTTTTCAGCAGTAATATTTTTTTAATTCAAGTATTTACATTTTTTAGACATTGCAATGTTATTGCACACTTAACAGACTATACTATAGTGTAATAGAAACTTTATATGTGCTGGGAAACCAAAAAATTCATTTGACTTGCTTTATTGTGATCAAGAACCAAACTTGAATATCACCAATGTATGCCTATAAATAATAAAGATGTGAGCAGAAATTAGTAAAATTTTAATAGAAAAACAACACAGAAAATGAATGAAAGAAACAGCTGGCTCTTAAAAAAATCAATGAAACTGAGAAACCTTTTACAAACTGACAAAAATTTAAAAAGACACAAATCACCAACATTAGTAATAAAATAGAAATATCACCATAAATCTTGCTCTTATTTAGAATATAAGGAAATACAAATAACTTAATACTCATAAGTTAAATCATTAGAAGAAATGAACTAAATTTCCCAAAATCACAAACTAGCACAACTCAACCTAGATGAAAAATGTGTCTGAATAGCCTGAAAACCACGAAAGAAACTGAATTCATAATTAAGAGCTTCCCCAACAGAAATACCTGGGCCCAAATGGTTACACTGGAGAATTTTAGCAAACATTTAGAAAGAATTAACACCAAATTTTATGAACTCTATTACAGAAAATAAATGAGAGAATACTTCCCAAGTCATTTTATGAGGTCAGTACTCCCCTAATTTTGATATCAAACTGGAAAACAATATCTTCTATAATCTTGGATGCAAAAATCATTAACAAAACACTAACACACTAAATCCAATCAAGTATAAAAACAATTAGATTCTGTAGCCAAAACATGGCAAAGCTAGTCTAACATTCAAAGATCAATGTAATCTACTGTAACCAAAATTTAAAGAAAGAAAATTTTATGTTCATATAATTGCCACAGAAAGAAAAAAAATCACTTGTCAGTATCAAATATCTATTCATGATAAAAACTCTCAGAAAACTAGAAATAGAGGATAATTACTCAACTTGATCAATGAGTATACAAAACCTACAACTAACATATTTCTTAATAGCAAAAGATTGAATTCTTCTAGTATCAGGAACAAGGCAATGATGTTCTCAAAACTCTTTTTTTTTAAAAATTTCATTTATTTTAAAGAGAGAGAGAGATCACAAGTAGACAGAGAGGCAGGCAGAGAGAGAAGGGGAAGCAGGCTCCCTGCTGAGCAGAGAGCCCGACACGGGGCTCGATCCCAGGACCCTGAAATCACGACCCAAGCTGAAGGCAGAGGCTTAACCCACTGAGCCACCCAGGCGCCCCTCAAAACTCTTATTCAGTAGAGTACTGAAAGTTCTAGCTACTGCAATGAGATACAAAAAAGAAATTAAAGGGATTCAATTTGTAAAGAAAGAAATTGAACTACTTATAGATAATATTCTATATTAAAATATCAACAAGTCAAAAAACAAAAACAAAACAAAACACCTAGAAACAATAAGTGAGTTCACCAAGCACAAAGGATACAGAACAAACACAAATAGCAATTAGATGATTATTAAAGGGTAACACAAAAGACCTTTGCAGTAAAGGAATTGTTTAAAAATGTCATTGTGGATACATGCAAAAATAATAATAAAATTGTATGGAACTAATTACACACACACACACACACGCACGCACGCACAATCACACAAATGAATGCAAACCCAACTGGGGAAATGTGAATTGCATCAGTGGGTTGTATCAATGATAGTATCCTGTGATATTGTGCTATAGTTTTGTTCGACGTTACCTTTACGGGAAACAGCAAAGTGCATGAGGGATCTCTCTGTATTATTTTCTTACAACTGCATGTGAATGTACAATTATCTAAATACAAGTTTCAGTTAAAAATGCAGTATTTACAGTTAAATTTCAGATTTAAAAAACTCACCTTTTTAGTAAATATGTTCTAATGTATTGAATGGGATATATCAATACTAAAAAATATATCCATTTTTATTTGGCCCATGGATGTCTCGACATGTGGTAGAGAAGCTTTGTCAGAAAAGTACAGAGCTTAGGGAACCAAACACTTTCATGGCAAGCAGAAAGCAAGCCCGCTCTTCAGACCCAAGGGAAGCAATGCATCATTCCTCAAGGTTGCTTGCTGAAAACATAATCCTGAGAAACTACCCAAGTGAAGAACACCCAGGGCCTGTTATTCTAGGTACACAAAAAATTGCAGGGCTCCTCAGGATCCAGAGAAGACTGTCTCTCCCAATAGGAAGGAGAATGAACACAACTTGCTGACAGATTGGATGTGGGAGATAAGAGAAGAACCAAGATATTCTGTAGATTTTTGTCTTGTGGAGCTCCATGGATGGTGGATGGTGATGCCATTTACTGGGGAAGATGGGGAAAAGCATGTTTTGAAGTGGAAAGACTTATCAACATTTTATTTTCACCATGTTAATTTTGAGAGTCTTAATATTAGACCTTTAAGTCCAAATGGCACATATGTTAATTTGAAATTTTTTCAAGTCACTTAAATTTAGAACACCTTTTAAAGCCAATGAAGACTATATCCTGATGCTGCCCAATCACAGTTCATACCTGCAGAAGGAAAAAAAGAATCCCTCAGCTACCATGGTCATCCCACTAAAATGTACGTGGATAAAACCAAAGGTCTGGTTAATGTGCCCATGATAATTATCTACCAAATGTGAACATTAACATTTCTCTTTTAGTATGGGTTTTTGCTATTCTCTAAATCTGGCCCTATTTTAAACCATTTGGGTTTCCAGCTATTTTTGCACTGGGAAAAATTCAGAGTACTCTTAACCTGTTCAGTGAATCTTTAAGGCCTGTTCTGTAATGAAGAAAAACATAATTACTGCCAAAATTTTACTGATTCATCTTATGACACCACATCCCTACTTAAATTTGTCATTTCTTTAAACTGTTTGTAAGAATACAGTACCCTTTATAAATTTTCTACTTGCCATTAAACAGGATGTTTATTCTACACTCAGAAAATATAAAATAAACAAACCCATACCTCTTTAATGAATGAACGATCTACTTATGGCTAAATGATGGTTAATGCCAATAGCTGGAAATCACCACCATTACTAATTCCATCATTATCATCATCTTCAACTCCACTCCTTCAAGAGCTTTCTATTTTCCCCTTTGCGGGACCCTGAAGCTTAAGGACAGAGGATGCATATAAATGGGGCCTTCAGAGCTGGTTGAATAGAGAAATATAAAATGGATTTTTCCCAAAACCCATTCTATGTAATTGAACCAAATGATAAAAGAGTAATATGTAAAATCAGTCTGAGACCTCTTCTTCCCCTCATCCTCCTTGAAGGTCCTATCATCTGAATTCAGTTTGCAAGATCCAAAGATCTAAATGTGTTTCAAACAAAAATTAAAAATCTGATTTCTTTTTCAAGAAGGTATGTGTCATTTGTTGGAGATATTTGTCAAACAAATTAACATACTGATCTCAGGACCTGAGAGGAGATACCTGGTAGAGAACATTTTTTTTTTCCCATGAAGGAAAGAAACAGCTATGGAAATAACATTTTGGGGGGTCAGGCACTATGATAGGCATTGTCTGTTTTATTCTTCAGAGCAATCTTTGAATGAGGTATGATTCCCGGTAATTATATGCTTATGAGCAAGACCCATTCAACAAGTATTTTGATCATGTCAAGCACTGTGCAAGGCACTCAACATATACTGAATGGATCTATAACTATAAATGATTATTGTCTCTACTGGGGAAGGCATATCATTAAGTGAACAATCACTGTACATTTCAATCAGTATACCTGTATCAGGGAAGTACAGGTGTTAGGACAGCTTCCTCTAACTAGTTTTTCATTGTCATCTTATTTGTGTGTGCAAAGGGTCAGAAAAGAGGGGGATAAGATCTCAGAAAAGGCTCCTCAAAGTACTGACATAGGGAGTAAAGTTCACATATGAAGAACATGTATGAATTAGGTGGACCCTGAGAGTGTTTGAACCAGAGGTGAACAGCTAAAAATGAGAGAAAGCAGGGTACATTCAAAAATTGAAATGAGGGGCGCCTGGGTGGCTCAGCGGGTTAAAGCCTTTGCCTTCGGCTCAGGTCATGATCCCAGAGTTCTGGGATCGAGCCCCGCATCGGGCTCTCTGCTCAGCGGGGAGCCTGCTTCCTGCTCTCTCTCTCTCTGCCTGCCTTTCTGCCTGCCTGTAATTTCTGTCAAATAAATAAATAAAATCTTTAAAAAAAAATTTTAAAAAAATTGAAATGATACCATCATGATGCATAGAGAAGTGGTCATGAACCAGTCACACAGGATTCATCACAAGGGCCTTCTAAGTCATGTTATCTGTTTCCTATTACCCTAAAGAATGGGAAGTCATTAGGTGTTTTTAAAGAGGAACGCCAGGAAGCGATTTGTATTGGGGGGTGTGTGCATGTGTGATAAAATCACGTTGGGTATTTGCAAAACTGTATCTCTTCCCCTCTTACTCCTGTCCCAAATATTCCACACAAAACTTCAGGGAAGGATTCACAGTCTCTTTTTTTCTGCCCTCAGCCTCAATATCTTTAAAAAATGGATCCCTCCCTACACCATTGAACTAGTTATAGCATTTAGTTTTACTGTAACTTAAGAAATGTATCATTATGTAGTATCATTGTAAAATCTTAACAATATTAACAATGGGAAACACGGATCCTAAGGATAATTGGGTCAGTTCTACAAAGAATTGACCGATACAGATCACAAAGTTTTGTGAAACAAATTGCATGTGATAGTGGTGATACTAATAACAATCCTCATGGTACTGCTGATTAATTATGACAACGTTAAGTTAAGGAGAACTGTCCATTTCTCAAACAAATCCCATACACTCACTGCCTATAATTTGATGGGGAAAAATGAATACCTTCTACATATTTGCCATTTCATCTCTTCAGATGTCTAGAGTTTACTCAGAAGAGATTTAGAATAACTTACTATTTCTGTTTTTTTTTTAATTCAGTAAAATATAGCCCACATTTGTTACAAAGAAGCTTTCTAATATTACAATTTTTCTTTTGTTCAGACCTTGCCTTAACAGCTGTTTTAGAAATCAAACTCAGTGTTTATCTAAGAGAAGACAGAGGAATTTCCACAACAGCAATGCCAATGACATTATGCAACTGAATTTGATTCCAATGTTTAAATAACTTTCAAAACCTCACATTTCTGACCATCAGTTTGGCTGAAATCAGCTTTTGTTCTACCCTGTTTTTCTTGCTAAATTGGGATTTCTATAATTATGAACTGAACTACTCCCCTGGCAATTATCTCACCTCTATAATTAAACAGAGGATTTGGCTCAGTAAAATGCCAGATCTTAATCTGACCCCTCCAAAAAAAATATCATCAACTTTCAAATCACCATTGGGAGAGGTTGAACTCATCCTGATGAGTTTCTCTTAGAATGTGCCTCTCACTCACTTTGTTTCCAAAGTGAACCTTAAGAGAAACAAGAATAATAATGAAGCTGTCTTAGAGTTCTGATCCAGAATTAAGTCAGATAAGACTGGTCTCCCTCAGAAGGAAAGGCATACCAAATTAAGTATCAGGTTAATGGAGGGCCTTGCTTAACTCACTGGCACAAATGAAGAGACGTGCAGGGTATTTAAGGACGGATTTTATTTACTGAAGGATGATATCCTTGAAGACTTTCAGTACCCAGCAAAAAACAAAATTGAAGTGGTGGTGTCAATCAAAGTTGTATGTAAGTAATTTGCTTGTAATTTATACCAATCCCTTTTCATAATAAGCTGGATCAGCTTTTAGTCAATCTCTATCTACTACTGTGAGAAAATTAAATTGTCCAATAGAATGTGGGAACCAAGATTGTCCTCACTGCTCTCAATTTAGTTGTGTCAAACTAGGTTGGTGCCTCGAAAACAGGAAGTGCTCAGTGACTACTGTTGGATGAATAAATATTCCATCAGCCCTCTTGAAAGTCCTCTAAAGGCTTTATGTCAATCTCTTCTCCATCCAATTCAGACAAAGCATTAAGGGAAGAGAATTGTTTCATCAAATAGAAAGTTCTCATCGTTCTCACCATCACTTTTAGTTATAGAACAGGCTGTTCAAGATTTTTTTTTCCAAAAATGAAGCAGTTCTTAAAAATGGATAAAGCCATTTCATTTTGTCACAAGGAGCTCAGTGCCATTCCTTAAGAGATTTATTAGAGCACTGTAAATAATTTAGACTAAAGTTACATATTTTGAGCCATCAATAACTCTTGAATTTAAGAGAGCAGGAAAAAATGAATTTATAAGAACTTTTGAAAAATAATTTTCTGGTCCTCAGAATATCTGCAATTAAGTATTTACAATATATTCAAAGAGGTAAATATGTAGTGGTTATAAGTATGGGTTCTAGAATCAGACTTATACATGCTGCAATCTCAGCTAGACTATTTACTGGAAAATGTATCCTTTTGAAGCATCAGTTTTCCCCTTGTCAAACTGGAATGATAATAAAAATATATGACATATATGTGTATTCAAGAATGAAATATAACCATGAATTACTGCTAAATGAAAACAGCACATTACAGAACATGTAATATCTTTTGTAAAATGCTGTCTATGCATTACCAAAAAAGGCCCTTGGTACAGCCACTATGGAAAACAGCACGGAGGATCCCCCCAAATTAAAAATAGAACTACCATGTGATCCAGTAATTTCACTTCTGTTATTATGCCCAAAGATAACAAAAACACTAACTCAAGAAGATATTGTATAGCAGCATTATTTAGGATACTCCAGACCTAGAAACAACATAGTGTCCATGGATGGATGGATGGGTGAAGGAAGGAAGGAAGGAATAAAAACTTGTATATATAAACAATGGGATATTACTCTTCCATAAAAAAGAGAAAAGCCTACCATTTGGAATAATACGGATAGAACTTGAAGACATCATGCTAAGTGAAATAAGTCAGAGAAAGACAACTACTATATGATCTCACTTATATGTGGAACGTAAAAATAAAAGGAAAAAAGAAAACCCAAACCAAATTCATGATAAAAGAAATCAGACTTAGGGTAGCAAAGATTGGAGGTGGGGAGAGGTGGAATTAAAAGAAAGGAGTCATAGGTACAAACTCCCAGTTATAAGATAAGTACTGAGGGTATAATGTAGACCATGATGACAATAGCTAACACTGCTGTATGATATGAAAGATAGCTGTTGAAAAAGTAAATTTTGTGAGTTCTCATTATAAGAATTTCTTTTTCCTTTTTTCTTTTCTTTTTTTATTGTATCTATAGGAGAAGATGAATGTTAGCTGAACCTATTGTGACAATCACTTCACAAATCAAACCACAATACTGTCTTAAACTTATACAGTGATACATGTCAATTATCTCTCAATGAAACTGGGAAAAAATAAAAGTGAAATGAAGACATTTCCAGATAAAAGACAACTTGCAGCAGCAGATTGATACTACAAGAAATTATAAAGAAGCGGAAATTCTTCAAGATGAAGCAAAAAGACATCAGATGTAAAACTTGGAACTTCGAAAAAGATTGAACATAGGAAGTGGTATAAACCTGGATAAACCTGTGAAAAAGTCTGTATTTTTCCTTTCTTTTGCCATTTCTTATTTCTTTATAAACTACACACCTGTTTGAAAACATTTTTAAAAATTACTATGACACACATAACACTTAAAATGTGATTGTTAAGCATTCAAATATATTGAAGATATTATTCTTTTAAAATAGTACAGTGTAGAATTTTTATTTATGAAGACTTTAAGTTTTCATGTATAGCACACATGTTTAGGAAATGTACCATTGTAATTTTTAATAATTCGATCATCATTCAGGAAGCACTGGTTTATTTTATGATGTATAGATGTTGTTATAGAATTTTATCAGTTTAGAATCTTAATTCAGAAAAGCTGATACTACACTTCAATTCTTGTGACAGAAAAGATAATTAAATAACTTATCTATGAAATGATAAGACTTTTACAAATATTTTCAACAATATAGCTCACTGTGGTAAATGGAAATAGAGTTTACTGAAGAAACGCTTACTGAAAAAAAGGAAAAACTTGGAAGAACATACACCTAAGTGTTAATTCAAAATACTTCTAGGAAATCAAAGAGCAGAAATGAAAGGACAGATCATTTCACTTTATATATTTATGAATTTTTCTTTTTTTGCCACGTATACCTTTATAATTAAAAAACATAAAAAATAAGATTTGTTTTATAAAACTGTTTTGAGAATTAAATGAAATAATGTTGATAAGCTTTAAACTAGCACATCAGTTAGGAAAAAATGTTAAATACACTTCTGAGGGATAATTGTTGGCTCACATTATTTGTTTTTATTCTATATTCACATAGCTAATCACATGTACATGAATTAATAAAAACTATTATATAACTATAATGTTCAATTAACTACTATAAAGCTACAATGTTTCCTGCACCGGCAGAACTTCAGATGTATCTACAGGAAACAAAGTGACAGATTAAAGAAGAATATATAATATAGAGTGTCTCAGGGTGTTGTGTTTCTCACAGAACTACCACCTCCCTTTGCCACATTTGTATCCACGTGACCATATTAGGAACCGTTATGATGGGTGTAATCTCTTTTATATCTATGAAGAATTCCAAACCACAGTAACTAAAAATTAACAAGGAGAAAATGCTGCATATCAAAATAAAATGCCTTAATTGTTGAGGTTTAAGAAAGAAAGATCTGTAACTAGAGAGGCGATCTCACACAAAGCATCTAATTGCAAAGTAAACACTATTACTTAGCAAGCATCATCTTTTTTTTTAAGCCATTGCTTCTGGAAGGCACTTGATGGTACCCATGAGGCAGAATGAGTCAATCTGCTTTCTTGTGCTTATTGGAAGCACCAGGAAATAGTTCAGGATGTTGGAAATATCTAGTATAGAAGAAGGCCATTCTTTATTTCTTTGCCTTTACCTCTCCCTTGTATTCCCTTTGCTAATAGTAGTACCTAAGAAAAATGTGACTTTGTCATTAAGGAAAGTATCCTTTGGTATACAGGTTGAACTCATTTTTGTATCAAAAACTATGATCTTGCACAGCATATCAGAAATGCTGACACTCACCCTTCATCTGGTCTCATTTGGACTGTCAGTACTGTCATAATTTTAATGCACACACATCGGGATGTGTGGAGCTAATACAAATGTATGTCTTTGGCATAAATAATATTCATTGTTGAATTTTCTCCTATGATGTTTTTATGACCAACAACCCTTCCACTAGGCAGATAACCGCAAATGGTGATTTTCAGCGAATCATCGGGTAATAAAGAAGTGTGTGCTGCGCAAATTGAACCCTCTTCCATACGACATGAGCAGCTTCAACATAAATTATCCATAACAGGTTTATTTGTCATGAACTGCAGCCAAAATACCCTGATGGTTACGTTACCTCCTGCATCTTAAAACTCCCCATCAAAAAAATTTTTATGCCTTTTGAGTTAGAGCGCTGCCTTTAAAAGCTGTTCATCTCTAGAATCAGTTATGTCTTCTCCTAAAACTGAATAGGGAGGATTAGCAATGCCAAGTTGCTCAATTATGGCTTATTTGGCAGCTTGTGCCCATGTACAAAGAAAATAGGAAGATAAAAATAAATATATTAAATATTGAGCCTTAGTAAGTGTTAGTCTTTTACAGAGATTAATTCATTTAATGTTCATGGCATCTCTAGGAGATAGGTTTTATCACTAGAAGGAATCTAGGCTTACAGAGATCGATTAAAATGATTAATATCCCCCAGCCAATAAGTGATGGAATCAGTAGAAAACCCCAGAATTCTGAGTTCCATGCTTTTAATCCAACTATTTTTTCAATTCTACATACAAGTCTTATGTAATATTTTGTGCAAAGCAATCCGGGTCCTGAAGGATAGACAGACAAGGCACAGATCCTCAAATTGTCCCAAATATAACAGAGGAAACAGACATATACTTACAAACATGGAGTTAGGGGCAGAACATGACAATTTCTAAAATGAGCAGTAAGACGTGTGAACTGGGAAGACAGATGTAAGACTGATGACTGCTGACACTAAGGAGCTAGGAAGTCTTTAGGATAAAAGTAGCAAGAACATATACCATGTATCTACGTTCTATTGTCTATAAAGGCAAAACAATAAAGCAGCTCAGGAACTATTAGGGGAATGCCAAAGTATTGTCTGTGGCTGATGTAAGGTAACTTTATTCATTTCTTACAATTTCTTTCAATAGGTACTGATACGTCTGTTTTATGTATAAAATAGATATTGGTGATTTATCTGAAAGCCTCAAACTAGTAAATGCCAGGGCTAGTACTAGAACACAGATAGTCTGACTCCAAAGTCCTATACACCTATTCACCATGGGCAGCAAACAAACACTCTCAGTCCAAAAGGATACTAGGAAAACCAGTCTGCACATAAGACAATCAGCAGGGTTAGGTCCTGGGGCATACATACCCCAAACAAAACTTTCAAATACTTTGAAATAAATTGTGTAAGACCAAAAAAGGAAAAGGAAAAAAGTATATGGGAGCCAAATTTAGTCCACAGACCTTAATATTATAGCATCTGTATACTATGATTTTTTCTTTAGGGCTTCTAACCACACTAAATGAAGAACTGTGTTAATAGTTGGGGCAATTTAAAGTGAGGAAAGCATTTTTGGTATTTATGAAGTATTATAAAAACTAACTGGTTTTATAACATGGTAATAAGATTCTTTTAAAGTGTAACGTAGCTTCGAAAGATGATGCTTATCTGAAATAAATAAATAAATACAGAAGAATATAAAGACTATATAGGAGAAAGTACCTGAGATTATAACACTTTGATCTGTGCCATTCATTCGTTCATTCATTCATTCTACACCTATGCCAGGCACCATGCTTAATGTTAGGAGATTTAATATTAAGCAAAAATAGACACAATCTATATTTATGTAGTTTGAAGTCTAATGATACAAGAGAGAGGATGGAAACTGATAGAAAGCTATCAGTTGGAATCAAGTTTGGAGCCAAGTCACAGAGGTTTCATGCTAGAATTTGAAGTGAAAATGGCATAAGCAACTTTAGTAACTTAGACGAATGGAGAGAGAAAACATCCTGAAAATGAAGAATCTTCCTTGCACACACCACACACACACACACACACACACACACACACACACACATCTGAACTCAAATGAGGCTCCTCCTGGAAGAAGAAACAAATATGCTGTCCCTGAGGGAAGCTTCAATCAGCAGGGTCTGGCCAGTAACCAACAGGGAAGCCCAGCTGCCTGGCCCACAGCAAAATACATCGGGCAGCAATCCACTCTCTGTGAGCAAACGCTCTAGACCATCTGTGAATTTAGGAAGAGGAGGCAAAAACAGCATCAGCTCAGCCAAAAGCAAGAGCATCCAAAAACGAAAGTGCAACCAAATCTATGCAAAAGGACATTTCATCAGGGATCCAGCTTTTTCATTCCAGGCTGACCTACAGGTCAGTTCAGTTTAAATAAACAAACATTTGTTGAGCCACTCCATGTGCCACAGACAATAAGAGGGGCTGAAAATACAAAGATAATAAGGAGGATTGCTTGCCCTCCAGGAGCCCACCGTCTAGTGGAAGAGACAGATGTGTATGCAGAGTGCTCTGCAAAAAGCACGACTTTGTCCAAATGGAGAGATTTCGTGACTTTTCCCAAAGCAGGTTTCTCAAATGGAATTGTGTGTACAGACTACTTGAGAACTGTCCATGTGCAGACTGTCATTCTGTGCATCGGGGGTGGGGGGCTGAGATTCCATATTTCTAACACATTTCCACGTGAAGTGGAAGCTGCTGTTCTGAGGACCATACCCTGAATATCAAGGTCAAAGGAGAGCCCCATGCCTGACTGTGTCACAATTAAACCAGGAATCTGGGAAAGGGCACTTTATTGAGGGTGAGCTAGCAAAGACAGCAGATGGGAGCCAGTGATCTGTGGGGACACTCAGAGAAGCTGCCTCTTAAAGTAGGGCAGAGAGCATGAAACTGAAAGGGTCTACACAGGTTGGCAAGAACCTGGTCTGTGTAAGAACTTGAATTTTATTCTATAGGTAGGTCAAAGATGCATAAATAAGCTTTGAGTACTTAGTCACTTGAGAGCTTGTTTATGATCCAGGTTCCCAGGCTCTGTCCCTACTAGATTCTAATTCTCAAACCTTTGCTTCGGTAACCAGAATTTTGCACAATACCTTCCCCCCCCCCCACCCCAGTCTGATTAGCAGACCATGCTTTGAAGAATATGGCACAGATGCTGGCCAGGACTGAGGAGTTTTTCCAGAGAAATGAGATTTGTCTTTGGGAAACCCACTATTGGTTTGAAGTGGAAAAGTCTAGAAATGTGCAAACTAGTTAGGAGTCTGTTAAGATAATTCAATCAAATGATGAGACAAGTCTGGAACAGAGCATTCAGGGGAGAGGACAGAATTGAAAAAAACAACAAAAAAAAACCGTGTAGGGTGGAAATGTCAGGACTTTCCAGCTGATTAGGAGTAAGGAGTGAGGAAGTTAGAGGAACCTCTGTGACTCCCAGCTTTCTGGTCTACGAGATCATTAAGATGGTGAAGCCAACAACTGAAATAGAGAAAAAAAAAAAAAAGAAAAAAAAATATATATAAAAAGAATTGTTTGACAGGGGTGATAAATTTCCGAATGAGGTAGCTAGCTTTTAGGCTTCAGAGGGCCAACACAGAGGAAATGAACAACAAGCAGGCAGTGGGCCATCAGATGGGAGCTCAGGAGAGAAATCGGGAATGGAGATTTCGTGCAGAGGAAGAAATAGAACAGCCCTAATGTCACCTGTCTCTTGCATCCCTCATGAGGAAGGCTAATGCCTGCAAAGACACTGGTAAAATTTAAAGCTCTTAGCACTACACTTCAGTCCCTTTGGAAAGGAAATTTCTATTTATTATCAGCCACAAACAGCCTAGAGGAAATTAGAATGAAAGTTTTAATAGAAACCACTGAAGGGAGGCCTCTGGGAACCCATGGATAAAAGAGAGGCTACATGACAAAGGAATCACCATTTGAGGCAACATCTTCTCATGCAAAGGTCAGGCAGTTAGGGGTGAATGGTTGCAGAGTACCTGCCAGTGTGTGATTCACCCTTAAAAAAAATCTTATTGTAAAATTGAAGATTGGGAAAGAGACGGGAAGGTATGCATAATGATCATCAGGCAGAAATGAATCTACATCAGCTACATAAGCTCTGTGCCAGTACAATCGTTTATTTAATTAAGCTAACGTAGAGTAACTGATTCAAACACCACCCACTGCCATCAATCAATCATGGATTTTGGTTGAGCGGATAATATTTTCAATAATGAATTTCATCCTTCTTCTCAAAGTGAAATTCATCATATTGTTCAACTTCAGGAGAAGGCATAGGTCGTACCCGCTATAATTCAACTTTTGGTGCGCCTGAAGAATTACTTTTCTATTTTGGGGATATAGTCATCTCACAGAATATTCTGCTTTGATAGGCAGAGAAAAACCAATTTTAATCAACAGGGAGGTGGTTTCTCACTTGCCTTCTTTAGTCTGCCAAAAAAGCTGAAGTCAAGGAGTTTCAGTGCCCTCAAACCCTGCCCAACACTGGGGGAGCATTATGTACCCCAATCTACACACATATGCTAGAATGGAATGATGTTAAAAATGGCATCAAATAACTTCAGAAAAAAGGTGCCTGGGTGGCTCAGTGGGTTAAAGCCTCTGCCTTCAGCTCAGGTCATGATCCCAGGGTCCTGGGATCGAGCCCCGCATCGGGCTCTCTGCTCGGCAGGGAGCCTGCTTCCTCCTCTCTCTCTGCCCACTTCTCTGTGATCTCTGTCTGTCAAATAAATAAATAAAATCTTAAAAAAAAAAAAAACCTTCAGAAAAATACAAAAGATATTACCTCAGTTAAAAAAGCAAAATATGTGTGTGTGTGTATGTGTCTACAGACCACCTAAACAGAAATGTATGTGTTGTGCTAAGAAAGTAATAAAAATATGTATGATACTAAAATGATATAAAAGATTTCACAGTGATGGGGTTATAAGGTTTGGGGGGTTTTCTTCTTTCCTTGTTTTTTTCCAGTTTGCTCCTCTTTTTTCTGAAATAAGCAAATGTCAGTTTTATAATAAAATATAAAATATTACACAAAAAATAATTCAGCCTTCCTGGCCATATTTATTTCCCCTATGATCCTGTTCTGGGTTAGTTCTCTGAAGGCTTAGACACTGGCGGGGGACAAGGGGTGATTAGCCGAGAAGGGTCACAGAGAACAACCAGACCTAAGAGCTGGGTCAACACCAGGGGCAGGAAGGCCCAAAACAGATGAAACAACCTAGTTATCACCGTCCTCCTCAATAAGTCCTTCAAATAGCTCCTCATGACCTTCATATGATAAGAATTTTGGGTCGCTCTGATAGCTGAAACCAGCTTTTTTGTTATTATAACAAAATCAATACCACCTAGACATCTCTGTTTAAGCTATTTTTCATGAAAGGTAATGTGGTATATTATGCTATATATATATATGATATGCTATATGTATAATTTTACAAGTATAATTATATATATAATTTAATCATGAAAAAGAAAAAACTCTTGCCATTTGCAACAATAGATGAACCTTGAGAGCATTATGCTAAGTAAAATAAATCGGACAGAAAAAGGCAAATCCTATACAATCCCACTAATATGTGGAATATAAAAAAAATGAACTTCTAGAAACAGAAAGCAGACTAGTGTTCACCAGAGGTGAGAGGTGGGAGAAATGGCTGGAAGTGATTAAAATGTACAAAATTCCAGTTATAAGGTGACAAGTTCTTAGTGTACATTATGGTGACTCTAATTAATAATACTATGCTATACTTGAAAGTTGCTAAGAGAGTGAAACTTAAATATTCTCACCATAAAAAAAAGTTAACTATCTGAGGTGATGAATTGTGGATACGCTACCTTACTATGGTGATCGTTCTGTAATACATACATATATCAAATCATCACATTGTACACCTTAAATTTACATAATATTATATGTCAGTTATATCTCCATAAAGCTAGGGAAGAAAGATAAAACATGTAAACCTTTTCCAGATACTGATATTCTAAACCTATCCATTAAAAACAGATTTAATTTTTGTCTTCTTTACATCAAAATGTGTCACTTCCACTGAGAAAAACGTGTAAATTAAATATTGATGATGATGTTCTTAAAGCACTTTTTCCATTGTACAAAATGATATTCTGCTTAGAAATTTATGAAACAGTGATCCTTATAAGAATTTCAGAACCAATCTGTTCCATCTTTAAGAACAATTCTATTTGGTATAGTTCTTGACAATTTGATTTGCATACTATATTCATGAAGCTTAATTACATTAGCATAATTGTAGAACTGGGCTTTAAAATATGTAATGTAACTTTGTCCCATTTAGATTTTCAGGGACTTTGTGTAGCATTTGAAAAACTTTCAATGACAAAAACAAAAATAATAAGCAGAGAGTCCTTTTCCAAGAGTCCAATCGAACTTGTAATATCACAAACAAAAGAAGAAAGTTAATAATACTTGACCTGGATCACCCTTTTCTGGAGGCAACCCAAATAATACTTCAGATTTCCTGATAGCTCAATGAAACAAGTCTGGATTCCTGCTGTTTTCTCCTTCTCTTTTCCACCTTCATCAAGCAATAAGCTTTATGCCTGAATATTAGAGCATCTGTTTTATGTAGAGAAGAAAAAAGGTGAAAGGAAGTTCATGAAGAAAAAAGAGAGCATCAGAAATTGTATAAAATGGAACAGAAGAGGAAAGTCCAAAATGTGAAATCCATGAATACCTCTGTATGGTAGATACTGGGAGAATAACGTAATAACGAACAGACCTATAACTCTTCTACCTACCATGTTTTCATGCATATACATATTTAATTTGCAAGGGTCTAGGCTAATCTTCCCTGCTTAAAACATTTCCAAAACTATGGTTTAAAAAATGTTTCTTGAGACATATGACAAACCATGAGATACAGGCGTGTATGTGCCAGAAATTCAGTACAATTCAGAGCTACACAGACTATGAGAAATCAGCTCACCCAATACCCTCTACTAAATGTGAGCACACTGAGGTCTGAGTGGTCAGTTACTCAAGACCAGCCAGGCAGAGGCTCGGAGATACTGATTCTGTTTTATAAGAATTTTGCCAGTGGTTTCACTTTGTTAGCAAGAGCGCCAACTCAAATATCACCATTACATTCAACTAAAAAAGTTTCCTGGCTCCTTTTCATTGCAGCCTAACAGCAGCCCTGAGCCAGAGCCTGGATGAATCATAACACACCCATAATCTTTCATGGCTTTATGAAAGAACTTGGGTAATTTATAGGAATGGCTGATAACAACTAATATAACATACTATGTCATTTAATCCTCACAATCCTATGCAGTAGGCACTCTTATTATCCCCCATTGGCAAATGAGGCAAATGAGACAGATAGTTTGTGTGACTTCCTGAAAGTCACTTAGCTATGTTAAGTGTACATTATTACAGTATTTGATTTGACATTTACAACTCTGATAACTCATTAATATTATTTCCATTTTAAGACTGGGAAATAGAACACCCAAGGAATCAAAATGCTACTGTAAGATGGCTTCAACAGTTGGGGGTAAAGCCAGACTTTGAACCAAGTTCTCTCTGGTATAGAATTTTTTATATGTTACACATTTTTATATGTTTATACATTCTTTATAGGTATTACCTACATAAGTCATCCTGAAAGGAAATTAGTTTTACAGGACATTTCTGGATGTTGCTTTGGTTCATTACCTCTCAAGTGTCTTCTACGATTTCCTGGACATCTAAACATCCCATTGGGGGACAGGAAGTGGAGCAACACATTTATTAAGGCACCTCCCTGCCAATGGTGCTCTGATAGATATCATGCATGTGACCTCTTCAGGTCAGTACAGCTTGGGTGCCTTATCACAAAGAGGTGACCAGGACAG
The DNA here is from genome assembly GCF_011764305.1 of Mustela putorius furo. Classification (NCBI taxonomy): domain Eukaryota; kingdom Metazoa; phylum Chordata; class Mammalia; order Carnivora; family Mustelidae; genus Mustela; species Mustela putorius. The sequence goes on from NW_025421375.1 coordinate 12,299,605, forward strand.
ATTAGGTCTGGACCACAGCCCTGGGCCCCACTGTCCGTTAACTGTTAGAGTTATACGGCAAACTCCAGAAGACGTGTAATTTTTGCCATAGACCAGGTCACCTGCTGGTTAGTGAAGTACCAGAATCTCTCAACTAATGAGCTGAACATAGCTCTAGAGAATTTGAAGGGAGTAATCTTCATTTATCCAGATACACTGGCAACTATTTTTGACAGTGATGGCTATCAGTGAAGAGAAGGTTCTGGCCTGCTGGACTGAATTTCAGCTTCTATGCTGGTGAAAGGTTGTACAAGAAGAAGACAGAATCCATCCACTGGAGTACAGAATCGGCTTTAGCTGAATGACGAAGCAATGGGACATATGGGGGTGTACGCTTAGAAGAAGGTAGATGCCAATAAGCATAATTAATATGAATAAGGATAAGTAAAAACCAGGATAACAGAAGGTGGAGCTTCGTAAGCTGGGGCTAAAGGTAGTAAAATATTTCTCAAGTCCGCTTTAATCCTGGGAATTGGGGGATGACTGAGTGAAGAAAGAGGCATGTGACTGGGAATCCTGTGAACGTCATCTCACGTAGGTTAGAAACAGACACTCCCACCTAGAGACGCTCAAATTTACAGATGCTCACTGGTGCTTAAGAGTGTAGGAGGCATCCTCAGAGAGAATATCAGCCATACCATCAAGAGGCAGATTTTGAAACTGGGAACAAAAATGACCAAGAGCATAAATGAAGTTGTATATCCTAGAGCAAGAACAGCCAAAACGGCTTCTGGACCATGTGTGATCTATAACATTAGAACATCAGCCATTTATAATGCATCTTCTGAGCAAGCAGCTGTAATCACCTCCATTTTACAAATGAAATAACTAAATTATGAAAAGGTAAAGAAGGCTGTTTCAGGGACGTAAGATAGCACCACTGGGAAAGGCGACTTAAATTTAAAGCAGGCAGGGATGAGAACCCCAAGATGGAACTAGAGAATTTTCTTCTAAACATACAAATTTATTTCCTAGTTCCCTTTCTTTGGAACCTAATCACAGCCCTTGGCCACAGGAGCTACTGACTCCTTACACTTTCTGCAGCAGAGACTGGCTTTTTAATCTCTGGCCAGCAATGCTCTAAGTGTTTTATAACCTGGGACAGAACCAGTTAAATGTTAATGTTAAACAAACATTCCTTTTTTCCTTCTCCTTAGGGGGCTTCCTTCAGTCAGCCAGGGACGGCTGAAGTGGCATGTGTCACTCCTGGGATGTAGCCGGGAGAAGCCTCTGCCAGTCCTCCTGCTTCTCTACTGGGTCCCTTCCCTTGCTGTAGAAAGCAGAGGCCTCCTGTCCAGATGGCTGAGCTACAGGATTCTAGCAGTCTGGGTGCTGAGCAGTGGCATGGAGGTTAACTGACCCGAAGGCCTACCCCAACCCGTAAGTGACTTCGTGTGAATGAGAAGTCAACCTTTGTTGCATGAAGCCACAGCGCTCTTAGGTTGCCTCTCAGTGTCCTCTGACATCTCCTGACTGGTAACACATATCTGACTCACTTAATTTTCCTGATAGTCTCATGACTGTCAGATGAGGAAAAGGAGGCCCAGAGGAGTTGAAGGTCACCAAGCTAGGGCATGGTAAGGCCACATGCAAATTCACACGGGCTCACTCTGGAGATGGTGTTCTTACCCATTACACTCTCACTGATATTTACAGTCACAAAGGATGTGCATACTGACATACTCTATTAAGGTTATTAACAGTCCATTTTGAACCACACTTTTTTATATTCCAGTGTGTCAGGTTACTGATAACATGTAATTCCACTGAGCCACTCTCATTAAAGTTAGAAATGGTGCTCTGTCTTGTTCCATCTTCCCTCAAGACTTCCCAACATGGCATACTCGGAAAATGATGGAGGCAACGATAGTATAAAAGGGTTGGCTTCAACATTAGAAGGGTTCTGACTTTAACAAGCTGCAGATAGCGCTAACAAAACATGTTGTTCAGTTGAGACAGAGAATGAGAACAGGAGCAAACAAAATCAATTTTTATGAAAAGATCCCATAGAGGAAAAGAGGCAGGTAAAAACAAACCAGTGAAAGGAGTGACTTCATTAGTAGAAAGTTCCTAACAGTAAATAATGATCTCTAGAGGAAATAAATTTGTTTTTTAATGAGAGAAGGATTTATCTTATGATGATTAAATGGTAAGCAATAACAAAATGTATCTGGAGAGAGAAAGAGGGCAAAGGTTGAGAGAGAGAGATCAGCTGCTTTTGCCCAGCAGTCCATAATGAGGATGATTACAGGAGACATAATTGATTATTAATATCTCTCAGCCTGGACATAAGAGGAATTATGAAAAATTTATCTTTGGAGCTATTACAAAATAGATGATGATAAATATCCTATGTACAATGTGGAACAAAACAACAGATGAGGAAGAGAAAGTTAAACTGATTCCTTCTCTTTTTTCCCAAGGACTTGGTGAAGACACTACACATCTCAGAAATGTATCATAAGGGGTGCCTGGGTGGCTCAGAGAGTTAAAGCCTCTGCCTTTGGCTCAGGTCATGGTCTCAGGGTCCTGGGATCGAGCCCTGAGTCAGCTCTCTGCTCAACAGGGAGCCTTGCTTCCTCCTCTCTCTCTCTGCCTGCCTCTCTGCCTACTTGTGATCTCTGTCTGTCAAATAAATAAATAAGATCTTTAAAAAAAATACATCATAAAAAATAACATAAATTCAGATTTAAACTGCTAATGTTTACAGAGTGCTTTCTGTGAACTAAGCATTTAGTTCATAAGGCATAAGCAATTAAACATTTGAGGCATTTTACCTGAATTGACTTGTTTAATCCTCACAATTCACCTAGTATAATTATCCCATTTTCAGGAGAAGAAAATTAAGACCAGAAACTTCAGCAACTTGCCTAAAATCTCAAATGGAGGAAGTAGTAGAGGTAGGACTTAAGCTCAGGGTTTGGCTCCACAGGCTATACTGTCAACTACCTCTCTCCCAAATCGCTACTTGGCAAATAGGTGGTCATGAGTGAGGCCTCCTGTCATGGAAAGAGCACAAGCCTTGAAATCAGAAGAGTCGAGTTTCATTCCCATCCACATCCACCACTTACCACCACCTACCAAGGTTGAAGCCAGGGGACAGATGTGTTATAATTTTAAGACATCCATGACCCGTGATCCCCATCCCTGTAAAGGGCTATTGTCGTGATCAAGTAAGCAAGAGAAAGATGTGGAGTAAAATGCTAAGTGCTTGATACATATGAGAAATTAAATCCAGGGTATAACAGCACCTAAATGAATGTTTAAAGATTGTAATTTCCTGGGAGTTCAGGTTTCCATTATGAAATGCCTCAGACTGGCTGGCTTTCACAACAAAAATTTATTTTCTCTCAGTTCTGAAGGCTAGAAGTCTGAGACAAGGGTACCAGTGTGATTATGTTTTGGCAAGAGCTGTCTTCCTGGCTTGCAGATGGCCATCTTTTCCACTGGGTCCTAACATGACAGAGAGAAGGAGGAAGAGTAAGCCCTCTGGTGGCTGTTTTTATAAGGACACTAATGGCATTGCCAGGGACCCAAGTTCATGCCCTGTTCTAAACCTCATTATCTTCCAAAGGCTTCATCTCTAAATACCATTACACTGGAGGGAGGGTGGGTATTTAAAAGTTCAACATATGAATAGGGGGCATGCTCAATCCAGTTCATTAGCACTGGGTAAAAAAACAAAGCCTTTCTTCTGTGTGTCTGTGTTGGATAGGGAATCTAGAAGACAGGGTGAATACAGGGCAAAGGGAAACTTTGAAAAGAGCACTAAATGTTCGGTGAATCCATGATGTCACAGAGAAAAAGATGTATGATGGATCCGGTGTGCATATGTGTTTAAAATGATTATAAAATGTTTTGAAGAAGAGGGCAGAACTCTTCTTTGCAGAAAAGTTTAAAAAAAAAAAAAAGGAAGCTACATTTAATGAGGCATTTCACTGCAGTGGGTAAGAACAGGCTGGCAAACTCATCAGTTCTAAGCTTTGATCTTGACTCTGCCATTCTGTGTTACCTTGGGCCAGGTCATTTAACATCCCTAAGTGTGGTATTCCTCTCTTCTATTGCTAGGGTTCCCTGCCCAGCAATCTACCACTATTCTCGGGTCTTAGAGCTGTTCTAGAAGAATGTACATTCTCCACTTCCAAAGGTAACACTTGTGCTCTTTATGCTGATTTTTTTAAAACATTCATCTATCCAATTTCTGATTCAACGTCTGTACCTGCAGGGTTTGTAGGAATCTCTATACAAATCCAACAGGACTTCTTGGTACCCAGTCTCACCCCTCTTACTCTCCATGAAGACTTTCAGCAATCTGATTTTTCTACTTGGTTAAGCAAGAAGTTCTAAACCATTTTTGGCTCCTCTTTTCTTTGACATTCTATACTCCATATCTTGGCAGCTTGGCCTTAAGAAACCATCTAGAATCCAACCACCTCTCATCGTTTTAACCATATGCATCCTTATCCAAGCTTCCAACATCTCCTGCATGGATTATTGCTCAACAGCCTTCTTGTGGTTTCTCTTGTCCCCTCTCATGCCTATAGTGTGGTTTCCTGTGTCAGAAAAACATTTTAAATGCCTGTGTTAACGCAGGCGGATCCATTTAGTATAGCTTATTCTATTCACACATTTGTATATGGTCTAATACATTGAATAACTGATTTAAAACCTATTTGCACCTCTTTCCAAGACTTGTCCAATAATTTAGAAGAATCTGATTATGCGCTGGAATTAAAGTGGCGAACAGGGGCGCCTGGTTGGCTCAGTGAGTTAAGCCTCTGCCTTCGGCTCAGGTCATGATCTCAGAGTCCTGGGATCGAGTCCCACATTGGGCTCTCTGCTCAGCCAGGGGCCTGCTTCCCCCTTCCCCTCTACCTGTCTCTCTGCCTGCTTGTGATCTCTCTCTCTGTCAAATAAATAAATAAAATCTTTGAAGTGGTGAACAGAATAGGGAAGACTTTAAAAATGTGTGTATATACACACATAAACACACATAATCTATGAAGAATAAGAGACTGTGTCGAACAAGTTCCTAGGGAGCTTGGCTCATTAAGAAAGCAAAGTCGGGATTCTTCATGTAAAATATTTATTTACTAAAAGGCCAGAAATCAAGTTTATTTATCCAACTCCATACTGTTGGTACGAAAGTCATGCACAAAGTGCTTGTAGACTCCTGTTTGGGTCAGAGGCTTAGCGATGATGTGCCGAGGGAGGAGAGAGAACTGCATTCTGTGAACGGAGGTTGAGCGTTCTCAGCCAAACACACGGTACTTTCATTACAGCTCCAGGACCAGCAGGGACAGAGTCAGAACCCTAAAGGCAGTTCCCAGCTGACAAACAGGTGATGCTCCAGCAGTTCATTTGAAAACTGATTGTGTGGAACTCACAGCATTTTCTCCCATAAAAACAGTGTTACAAATGGTGGTGGGGTGTGTCCCGTGGCCAACACATAAAAGCTTATTTGGCCCATAATGAAGCTGAAACTCAGCACATTTGCAGCAGAAAAATAACTCTCTTGCAACTAGTAATGAAACAAAACAGAAAAACCTATAAACTTGAATAAAAAAATAACGGTTTATTTCTCTTGAGGGCCACTGCTTATAGAGGCGCAGTTTTAATTAAAAGAGGATGAGGGAGTAGATGGAGATGTTGATGGAGAGTCTAAAATGGACTGCTGAGAACTCAGGAGGGTGGCTCTGGTTATTGTCTTATTTCACTTTGAAACATAAGGCATCGCTTCTCCTTGATACAGCTGTATCTATTTGCGGGATTGCTTTTGTGTTTATAAGCCATGACGTGCATTACATTTTTAAATTCTCAAAATGAAGAATGGGAAACCAAGGAAGTAGGAAGTAAGAACACGCTCATGCGGTGACCTCATGAAAATTAAAGAAAGATGGTTGGAAGGATGGAGGTGTCAATGTGTGGGAAAATGGTCATCATGGAAAATTTGCCGAGAAGAAAAGGGCAGATGGTGTTGATATTCTGTACATGGACAGGACTTGCAGGGAACAGCGGAGAGGTGATCTTGGATCATATAATTCCATCACAAGTTAAGTTTAGACTGTCTTGTAGCTATCCGGAACAAGACAGGGAAGAGAAATTAGGAAACAAGACCGAGAAGAAGATGTGTTTGATCAAACACTATTTATGTAGGAATATGTTTATTGGGAGCTTGGAGTTTATCATATTCTGAGTCTCATTTTTTTTTTTTTTTAAGATTTATTTATCTGACAGAGACAGTGAGAAAGAAAACACAGGCAGGGACAGTGGGAGAAGGAGAAGCAGGCTTCCTGCTGAGCAAAAAGCCAGATGCAGGGCTCAAACCCAGGATTCTGGGATCATGACCAGGGCCGAAGGCAGAAACTTAACGACTGAGCCACCCAGGCATCCCTGAGTCTCATTCTTTTAAACATCTTTGTGATTATATAAAAACCTTATTTGCTAATAAAGCATTTGAACTTAAGAGGAATAATTAACTTGAGATTTTAATTACCTTTACACTTTTTTTTAAAAACTCTACTGATATTTGTTATCTAGCTATGACTAAAAGTGCCCCAAATCAGCTTTTTGTGGGATCCCCAGACTCTAACCACAACAGAATATGAAACCATTAGGACTGTTCAGTTACTTTAGATGTGCTGAGTAAAGCACTAGAAAGAACTTCCATTTCATTTTGGCCAAATAATGTTTAAAAATTAATGCTTAAGTGGGTAGGAGAAGAATCAATGAAACAAGATGGGATTGGGAGGGAGACAAACCATAAGTGACTCTTAATCTCACAAAACAAACTGAGGGTTGCTGGGGGGAGGGGGGTTGGGAGAAGGGGGTGGGATTATGGACATTGGGGAGGGTATGTGCTTTGGTGAGTGCTGTGAAGTGTGTAAACCTGGCGATTCACAGACCTGTACCCCTGGGGATAAAAATATATGTTTATAAAAAATAAAAATTAAAAAAAATTAATGCCTTCAAATTTTACTATTAATATAGTTTTGTCAGTGCTAAACATAGCTAAGAATCCTATCAGCTATACATTCAGAGGGACTGGACAGGGTCGTGCCACAAGAAAGAGTATCAATAGCAATCAATAGCAATATCCAAGGTTGGCAGAATCTATAGCCAACCTGTCATGGTTCTGAAAGGGTTTCTTCACTTACCTCTTAACCTTTATATGCCTCAAACTTTCCTACCTCTAAAAAGAGATTGATATGAGTCTTACATGAGTTGATCCATATGAGAAACTTCTATTACTGCCTGGCATGTAGCAAGCACTCAATAAATATTAGCTATTATAATTCCTATTAGGCAAACATTTTGATTAGTAGTTCCCATATCTGCCAGAAATTAGATTTTTAGTCTTGAGAATATTGGAATACATTTAATGTTAAACTACATTAAGCATATATTGATTTTTTTTCTTGTATATTTTAGAAGGCATCTAGGATATTAGAGCAGTTCAAAGTCATTTTCACTGACCAACAAATGTCAATTCTTATTACATTTTTTAAAGAATGCTTATTGTAGTATCATAAAACTTGCAAAAAGGTCAAGGTTCAAGTGTTTCAATTTAATTTGAAAGAGTGTTGCTAAGAGATGTTCTGCATACCACTTAAGATCACGTTCTCTGGGGAGGGGAGAAGTTACGATGGCAGAGCAGTAGGGGGACCCTAAACTTGCATTATCCCTTGAATACTACTAGATCAACATCAAATCATTTTGAATAACCAGGAAATCAGTCTGAAGATTAAGAAAACAATCTACACAATTAGAGGGTGAGAACATGGCAGATAGGAGGTTCAAAGCTATGAACTGAGGGAGAAAAAGCCATGGTGCTGGGAAGGGGACAGAGACATTTTTGTGGAACAAAGTCAGGGAGAAAGGGAGAGAGTGGAGCACAGAATTCGCACAATACACCATGGAGAGGGGATTCCCTGGGTCACACTGGGAGAAAGGGCTCCCCCTCCTGGAGTACCTTTGGAAGAGGGTATTCTGCCTCTCCAAGGACAAAGGGTCCACCAGAAGTCACTAAGTGGCCATTCAGTAGCAGAGGCAGAGGCATCCACAGAGGGCAGATACCCTGGTCTCAACTTTTCATTGTGCATCACAATAGAGTCCAGCCACCATGCACTAAGCACCCACTTTTCTGGGACAGAATGGTGCCCGGCATGCCACAAGGCTCTCCTCCAGAGGACTGAAGTGAATCCGAGCTTTGCTGAGCTCTTAAAGATTTGGAGTTTTGGATCGTAGCCCTGCCCCAGAGACAAAACACAGGAGCACGGTGGCACCTGGCATGCTGACAGCTGGGCACAGACAGGTTGAAGGGGGGTTGGCGGGGAGCAGATCTGATGAAAGCCTGAGACACAGGAAGGGAAATTGTTCGCTCTTCTGTGAGGGCCTCCTGAACAACACACTGAGAAACTCCCTCCCCAGTGTCGAGATGGTGGGGTGACACCATATTCTACTCCACTCCCACCCCCAACCCAGCAGCATGCATGGACTTTGGAGAGAAACACAGCACCTCCGGTGGAAGCTGGAGTCACTTACACCAAATCCTGCCTGGCTGCAAAAGCATCTTTATCAAGACAGATCTCACTGTGAGCCAGCCCGGGCGGCCTGTCCCTCAGAAGAGCAACACAGATGGAACATGGTTAGTGGCAAAACAATTACTAGCACTGGACTTACAGTTTCTCACTATCATTCAATCATTCATTCATTCATTCATTCATAAGCACACTATATGGCAGATATTTTCTGTGTTTTCACAATCTATTTAGGAAGACAGACAACATTAAAAAATAATTGCAGCACAGTTTAATAAGTATAGTAAGTAAAAGGTACCTTGAGGACATAAGAGGATTTGACCATTTAATTTCTCTGATGGGACTCTGAAATCCTTTTACTATAGGCTACGCAAGGATTCATTGTAAAGGGACTTTAAAGATGTAAAGAAAACCTGGTTATGATTTTGTCCCATCAAAAAACATGTCTAAATGATGGAGTCAAGAAAGGCATCAAAGACAAACTAACATTTGAACCAGGTCTTAAAGGACATCTAACAATTGGTTTAGCAGGTGAAGCATATAGAATGAGAAGCAGAGAAAAATGCACATGCCCTGGAGGTATTTCACACTAGAAGGTAGATGGTAATAGGGGAGAAGAGGCAGTAAAAGATTAAAAAGAAAGCCAGCAAAGACAAATTCATTGATGGTCTCTCTTTAGCGGACACTATGGCTTCCTTACTCCCAATTTGTGGGTAGTACACAAAACTGCAAGTGCTCCTTTCTTGGAGATATTAGACAATATCTCTCCTTAAGTAACCCTTGCTTAAACCTTCATCTGACTGGACAGAAGAAAAGAGTATGAGATCCGCTGGTCCTTATGCTCCTCTGGTGACCCACACTACTTCTTCCTCAACCTACCCAGAACACTGAGTGATTGTTTTCTGCTTTCTGATCTTGAAGTCATAGCCAGGAGCACAAAGCTTGGAAGTAGAGTTTCTCTGCTCAATAACTGAATGTTGGGGAGGTGTGGGGGATGGGGGAGGAGAAATACATATAAAGACCATTTTGATCAGAATTCCAAGCCATTTCCTTCAAGACAGATTTTCTGGGGTGTGTGGGGGGGGATAATTTACATTTGGCATGTGAATTTTATGTCCATTTCTCAGTTGGTTCTCAGTTGGTTCAAAATCTCCAGGGAATAGTGTGACTGTTCTGAAAATACCTTCAACAGCTTTATTAGCCATAGCAAGCAAGTGTGGACATTTAGCATTCACAGGCGGGCAGCAATTGTAGGGGACTTTTATATAAGACACCGTTTTAGAATTTACAATAAAAAAATTCAACAGGCAACAGTTATTGACACATCTAACTCTTTCCAGGGAAAACCACATAAACTTTAAAAGAACTACATAGAATTGCCTTAACTTCATATGGATCACCAGAGGGCAAATGGAGCTATAAAGAAAGGTAAAATTATACTTTGAATTTACCTACAGTAAAAACGTTTCAAGGTACACTTGGGAAGTTGGGTATACTGCATTATGAGCACAATTTTGCTAGAAGGAAGAGGATTGGACCAGTTAATTTCTCTGATGGGACTCTAAAATCCTTTTACTATAGTCTACACAAGGATTCATTGTAAAGGGACTTTAAAGATATAAAGAAAACCTGGTGATGATTTTGTCCCATCAAAAAAAAAAAAAAAAAACTGAAAATCTTCCACTGGGTATCTTTGCTGAGGGTTGGAGACATTGCATGGTCTATTGTAGTATTAACATTATTAATGGAATATACAATGGAAGAGACATTTTTCTTGTGAAAGAGATTTACAAATCTTATAGTCAGCTGGAAAAAGGATGTAAGTGTGCATTTTAAAGATCATAATTGAAAAAGAAACTATGCTATACTCCTTTAGAGAAGTAAAAGGATTATGCTGTATAATCTTTCATGAGTTCAATATATGTAGTTCAATCCAGAGGGACTCCTGTGGGGATTTAATTAACGATATTTTGTGGCTCCAATTAGAATGAGATTCTTAACCTTTCTAATGTGCTGACCTACCTTTATAGGGAAGAAAAATTATACCACAGGCATACCAAGTAATTAAATGTACATTAATGCTACTAAGAAATGTGAGCAACTTTTTCTTATTGGAAAATGCTCTAAAAGGTCAGTAGGTCTGATAAACTTTTCATCCTTAAACATAGTAAACAATTTCTTGACATGACAAACATACCCAGAATGCCTTGTTCTAGTAATACCAACACCCAGATATCATTCCCAAGGTGTGAGCCATTACTATGCCTCGAGTGAAACAGGAACTAGGCATTTATCATAAATTCCAATAAAGGAGTTCCAATTACTGTCTGCACTTAGGCCTGATGGAAAACTCTAAGAAGGGACAAATGGTTTTGTTTATAAAAATGATGATCTATTCTTCCACTGGGACAAATTACCTAGTATATATACTTTGTCTGGGTTTAATTTGATTTATTTTTTTAAAGATTTTATTTATTCATTTGAGATGGACAGACATGAACAGAGAGGGAGAAGCCAACTCCCCACTGAGCAAGGAGCCTGATGTGGGGCTCGATTCCAAGACCTGGAGATCATGACCCGAGCCGAAGGCAGATGTTTAACCATCTGAACCAGCCAGGTATCCCTTAGTCTGGGTTTACAGACAACTGTTTTGCAAAATGAAATGAGCCAGGTACAAAAGGACAAATACTATATGATTCCACTCATATGAGCCATTTCGAATACTCAAATGCATTGAGACAGAAAGCAGAATATTGGTTACCAGGGACTAAGGGGTGGGGTGGAGGGAGAATGGGGGATTGCCGGACTGATACAGAGTTTCAGTTTGGGAAGATGACGTTCTGAAGATGGTAGTGGTGACGGATGCACAACAACATGAATGTGGTTCTGGCCACAATACTGTGCACTTAAGAATGGTTAAAATTGTAACTTTTATGTTCCGTGTACTCTACCAAAATGTTTAATGAAAGTGTTTTACCAGATATTTAATTTAGAAGATGGGATACTTCCTCAAGCCATCTAAAGATTATTTCCCAAAGGTTCTACCCAACCAAGCCACCAAAACCAGAATATGGTGATTTCAACAGAGTCTTTTTATTTAAACCTCACTTCAGTCTCATTACCATATTTGTTTCCCAAGTCTTTTATTTTTCTAAATTTGGATTATATCTCCTTGAAGAAAACTTGTTGAGTTTAGACATTGCTTTAGTTTCAGTATGCAATAGTGAACCCGTCAGTAAAAGGAAAAAAAAACACAAAACTGTTCCTATGAAGCTTACATTGTCTACATTTAGCAGCATGTTAATATTTATTTAAATACTCTGAGGTTCAGTGTTATTTTATATAAGATCTCGGTCAAGTAACAAAAGAATCAGCAGGATGCATGCTACTAAATCACCTGAAGTCTTATCCAACCCAATGGTTGGCATTAGCCCAAAACACTAAAGCTATGTAAATCTTTGAAAATTAAAACTTACTATCTTCCTTTTTTTGTGAATTTAGAAAAGGGACATATCAAAATGAACAATTAAATGGATAGTTAAACATCAAAGAGATGTGGAAAGTAATCTTTGTGAGTGTGCCCTGGGAATATAGCGTTAGCATTCTTCGGATGTTCCAGGACAACATATGTTGTAAGGATATTGTGAGAGACCACAGGTAGAATTCTGGCTTGGAAATCCTCCTATTATTCTTCTAAGATGGAGGTAAAGGGATCAACTGTTTACCCCTTAATAAAAAACAAAATGAAACAAAAAACAAAAACAAAAACAACTTTGGGTGAACTTTATGTTTCTGAAATGCAAAAGGAGAGAATACAAAGGATAAAGGGAAAAAAATGATGAAAGCAAATTACAATGGAAAAGTGTAAGAGCAGAGGAAGAACTTTTTTTTTTTAAGATTTTATCAAGTAGAGAGGAAGCAAGGAATATCCTGTTTTAAGGAGTAAAACTTTAAATTGATATTAAATGGGTAATTAAATTATGTTAAAAACACATTGCTATTAAGATGGGATATTGCAAGTAGGAACTCTGGAGGACAGAATCTGGTGGGGAACCCCTGAAGTCTAAAATATCTTTTCTTTCAGATTTCCTCCAATATATATAATTCACGGCCTTGAGTGTTATTTGCAGGGCTGTGCCAGGGTGAATTGCAACTCATGGTTAATCCTCTGAAAAATATGCCCTATTGTTAATCAGTGTACCCCTTGTGATCAGCTGACTGGTTTCCTTATAGTTACTAACTCCTTCCAACAGAGGAGTTGCTTTTTCAAAAGATTTTAAAATATTTTTCATAAATGTAAATATTACCTATGTGTAAAATGTCATATATACAGTGGGGAGAGGCAGGGGGATGAAGAAATCTGAATAGGATGGACTTGTACTATTCCTTCCCTGTGCCAATACTCCATCTCCCATCACACCACCCGCGTAAGCAATATACAACATAATATGCCTCTTTTCCTGTTTTCCTCCATATTTATATAATCCTATAGATATGTATGTATAAATAAATTTTTAAACATAGTTTTTATAATTATTTATTTTCACAAATTAGATCCTAGTATGTAGACAGGTATGCCTTATTTAAAGCTCTTCATCATCTTTTAGAACTCAAATTCATTCTTTCTAAGGGCTGTGTAATATTCTGTGGAATGAACATTTTAAAATAATCTGCCCAAGACACCGTGATGTGTAGCTGGGTTCAGGAAGCATAATTATGGAAACATTCACTGATTAGGGGGAGTTTCTTTAATTGGCCACTAAAAAACAATGCTACAATAAGTATCCCTGTAATGGCTTTACTAACTGATACTTTCATCTCTATGGGATAAATTCCCAGCAGTGAATTTGATCAGTCAAAAATTTATGTATTTTTATTTTAGTAAGTGCTATTAGATTACCTCCTAACGAGCCTTAACTCTTCACATCTCTTTCATCAATGTAGGAAAATACGTGGGTGAGTCTGAGTAATTTCAGTTATGCTATGGCAAATAACTACCCCAAAATTTTAGGGACTAACACAAAAACCATTTATTTTTCATTCATGTAAAATCAGATGTGAATCTGGGCAATTCTCCAAGCCAGTTATTCTTTATAAAGTAATTTAAGCTTCTTAGCATACTGGGCTATCATCTCAACAATCATCTGGAAGCCTCAATCGTGTAAAGTCTCATCTACAATCATGATAGTAGGTGAAAGAGAAGAAAAGCTAACTGCAATGACAATTGAGTCCTTTGATACAGAATTCACACTTACTCATATTGTCCATTCATTAGCAACACATAACTGCAAAAGGGCAGAGTAGTGCAATCCTGTGTGTGTCCAGCAAGAGAGCAGATCACAGGGGTGAGGGGTGGAGGGATGGACAAAATTCATGAAGGGAAGTGGGAGATATAATTTTCCAGTTAAGGAATGAGTACGTCATGGGAATAAAAGGCACATCATAGTGAATATAGTCAACGATATTTTAGTAGCATTGTATGGTGACAGATGGTAGCTACACTAATGGTGAGCACAGCATATTGTACCACAAGTTAAGTCACTATGTTGCACATATGAAACTAATGTAATACTGTGTCTCAACTGTTCTCAAATATTGTTTTTTTAAAGAGAAGATACTAGGTGTATCTGTTATAGCATCTTTTACTCTATATCCTCTCTCTATTAAGTACTTTAGATCTTTTAAACTTTTGCATATCTAAGGGGTTTAAATGGTAACTTTGATAAAGCACATTCCCTCAACCAATATGAATGGGAACATATTTTCCATATGGTAACTGGCATTTTCCATTTTTTCTTTGAATTGTCTATTTTTATCCGCTCATTTTCTTGTCCTAACCTCTCTTTCTTATTTCTTACTTTTTCTGTCAAAACAAAAACAAAAACAAAAACAAAAAACAAAAAAATCCTAGAGTTACCCAAATAGATTTCTAAGTTGCCTCTACCTAGGCCAAGGGCTATAATATTTCTGTGCTTATGTTTATGCTATTAATATTCCACAGACTTTCCTTCCTCTTTCTCCTCCACATCTAAGTCCCTTTCACTATTAAAGGACAAACAACAGGTCCACATCCTTTCTCAAACGTTTCCATGCTCACCAGACTTTTTTCCACAGATTTTCTTATCATTGCTTTGGTGATTAATCTACACGACCCTCACTTGCTCTTCATCATTTCATAAACATCCCACTCCCTTTATAGAAAAGGGGGTTTCCTACTTTTCCCAGTAAACACCCTTTCAAAATCAATTTCCTTCTTTACGTTATGATAATTCCGCTCTGTTTTGTTGAAGGAATGAAGGGTCAAAATATAGATTAAAGACATACAATCTAAGAGATTCAGCCAACGTAGGGTCCCTGGGACCTGAAGAATCATTTACTTAGTGTGTTTTGTTGTTGCCTGTAATGTCTCTAGGATAAGAATCATTATAATCCTCAATGGAACACAAAGTTGGTCAAATACTTCTCAGATACCTGTTAGTCAAGTGAGCCACAGTGAATGGGCAACATGAGGGTACTTGAGGCTGAAGTGGGCCATTGGTACTTTCAGACAGCTACAGTGCCCTCTTAGTAGTGTGTAAAACATTTAGAGCCCATGTGGATGAAAATATCAATGTATCATTCAAGATACTTCACTTTCTACAAAGGAGCAACTTTGCTATTAAAAAGCTACAGAGCAACACAGTGTCTATCCATTATACTATGTTAAAATCAATCTGCCTGTAAAGTACTAAGAGAAAATTATAAGAAACCCACTTTATAGATATGAATGATCAGGAAGGTAAGCTACAAACTTGCTATGTATTAAACACTAAAATTATTATTTGAGACCCCTAGGTCAGCTCGAGTATGTGTTTGCAACACTTCAATTGTTAAGAAAAGTGCGGATATATTAAACAACAATGAAAATCCTTAAAGTCCAATTCCTTTAAACAACTTTACTACTTTTTCTTCCTTGATAATAATTATTCTTGTGGTGTAATGATTGATCTTCATCTTTCTGAACATTTTAAGTGCTCTTTACACAAGGTCAGGAGTGGGAGAGAGTAGCAAGCTCACATCTGAAACCAAAACAAAGATTGAGTTTGGATGAAAAGATGGCTTTTAGAGAAAGTAACTTCAATTTGGATTATTCCATTTACGTGCTAGGAGACAGCTCACTGCAACAAAATCTGCATATAGACAACACGGGTTGTCAAATCCAGTTGTGCCAATTTTTTGATGTTCTACTGGATTTTCAAAGAATATATATATTCTCAAATCTCCAAATATGAGACCAAAATGCTACAAATGGATGGCTTGGCCATGAGTAATCAATAATCTGCCTTAGCTTGTGTTTCTATGTTCTTGCTGGCCATGCATGTTTGCAGTATCTCTTATCACCAATTCCTTTAAAATAAGTCACTGCATTTTAACACATGAAAAACTGGAATTTTCTTGCTCCATGGGCAAGAAGATGTCTGAATCAGTGTTGTAGTTTTGTATTCCTGTTCCTGCTAGACTGTGATTTTGGACAATAAAAGGTGACTTGGTCTTCAATTTTAATGTGGCTCTGAACTTTTTAAGTCTTTGGTGTTTATTACATTCTTATTTATTCTAAGTATATGATCTGACAAAAAATTGATCACACGAAATGTGCTAAAATTAAAGGAAGACAGAAACCCTGTTTCAGGTTTTAGGCTGTCTCTAAGACGGGCAAAGGATTGTGGGAGCTACCAGTAAAATTTAACTACTTTAAATTTGATACATGGGCTGCATACTTATTTATTCTGATTGGAATTAAACTACCCATACTAGCTGGACAGTTCACTCAAAATAGTCAAAATTTCTGAGCTTAAGATTGTTATGCATAAAAGCCTTACAGTAACAAACAGCAAATTGAGTTTTGCATTTTTCTCAGTAGCTCCTCAAACTTTGAATGGATCAGAGTAATTCAAGAGGGAACTCCAAAATACAGATTCATGGGTCCCATGTGAAACCTGCTAGGTCACACTCTCTGGAGTACAGTCTAAAAATTCTCATTTAAAAAGAACCTGCCCAGGAGATTGTGATGTAGTGTTGGTTTTGAGAATCATAGGAGAAGCCCTTAACTCTCTTATAGTTATAAATGTACTGTTAAAATATCTAAATAAAAATATTAAAAGGATCATCATGTGCTATACTATCTGTTGTATTAAAATCTAAATCTTAAAATTACTTCTCCATACTTGTTTCGTTTTCCTACCAATGCAGATTGAATTCACTTGGAAATTTCCAGCTCTTCACTCCATTTTGCTGCCCAAGGCTCATAGTAAAAATCTATGTTCTGATTCTAGTGGGGTATGCTCCATGGAGCTGGGAGAATTGCCAGACAATAAGAGGAAAAGGAATAGGTTGGAAGAAGAGTAATAAAGGTGAAAGATCTTAAGTACATTGACTAAATGTACATTGCTATATCTTTTCTCCTGATTTTTCTCATTAAGATTTAGAAAAGTGTACAAGATATACAATTCTTAATTATTTCACGGGACATGAGGGTCTGTAGAGAACCAAACTTTCTTGAGCTGGAAGGAATGTAGGGGTTATTTAGTTCAATAGCTATAAAATTCAGCAGCCTCACATCCAGTGAATGGCCCCTGAAGCCAGACATAGCACTTTGTGCCCTGCATATGTTGAATGACTCGAGAGATTCTGGGAGGCAGCTCATAATGGAGAAGGGAAAAACTTGTCAGATTTAGACAGAACCCAAAGTTTTTATGTGTAATACAGAGCACATCCTCAATTACTTAAACCCAGTAGCTTGGGCTACCTTTTCCTCTTTTTATACGACCTCCTCACACTGCTTTTCAGATCTCCTTTCCTCTGTTGAGGTTGTTATTAATATTCATTTTAATAGGATATTTTCTTCATTTGAAGATTAGTAACTTTAATAAAAGTTTTACAGCTACAAAAGGAAAATGAAAAGTAACTTGATTCAAAAAAGACTGCAAAAGGGGGGGATAGCAAATAATAGTTTTAAAAAGTAATAGACATCAATTATAGATGTAAAATAAATTGTATCAGTCTATACAATACATATGAAAGAACTGGCTTGTCCCATAAAAAGACAGACAATCATGTGAATAGATGAAATTTAAAAGAAAACTCAGTTGTACCTTATTTAAAAATACATTTTAAAGAAATGTGAAATAGAAAGGTTGAAAGTAAGGAGACAGGCAAATGCAAACCAAAAGAGAGAGAGAAAGAAATCAAAAGTGACAATACTTTTATTAACAACATTAGAATTTTTGGTTAAAAATACTAAATGGAATAAAAAGATTATAAGAAAGAAAAAGCATAAATAATTAAAAAAGGTATGTGAAGACAAATTCTTAGGCATCGCACAATGTATCTAAATGCATAAATAAAAATTATTGGGTAAAAAAAATTATTGGGTACACAAGGAGAATGTAGTAAAAATTTAAGTTAAAATGTAATATTTTTAATATAACTTTCTAATATTCTAATAACTGGGCAGATTAGCAAAAAAAAAAAAAATGGCATAGGAATTTAATGATGTCCATACATTTGATGTGGTTTCATAGAAATATCTCTATGTTCATTGGCCAGAGACTATATATTTTCATTATGTTCATGGAATGTTTATAAAAATTAATCACATACTTAGTCACAAAGAACCTTGATATATTTTAAAAATTGTGATTTTATAGGTTACATCCTCTGATCATAGCCCTACTGAAATAGAAATGAAAAGTAACAAATGACTGCATTTAAGTGAATACTTAAAAATTGAATTCCAGACCTTAGATAACTCAATAAAAAATAAATTCAAAAGCAAAATTAGTATTTAGAAATTCAGGACACTGGGACTAATTTCCACCACAACCGTATAGGTCACAGTGAAAGCATTAATTAGAAGAAAATGTGAAGCCTTGAGTACCTTACCCATTCCCAGAAGAAAGTTAAATAAAAGGAGGAGCATCAGCAAAATGGTAGAGTAGAAGTCCCAGCCCTCATTCCACCATGGAAGCAATGATTTCACAACACATGGACCAAAATAACTTTATGCAATTTCCCTACTTGAAAGAAGAAGCTGCAGCTCCCTAAATGAACACAAAGCTGAGAAGACCCCGAAGAAACAGGAAAGAGCAATTTTACCCTTTATTTAATTTAATTTTTTATGGGCACCAAGGCCCCAACCCAACCTGTCACAGCTCAGCACTTGGAGATGACACCCTAGCTATGACCTCTCCCATGGGGGCTAAGACAAGCATGGCACGTGTGTCCCAAGTTCCAGCTTTCGAGAGGGTTGCCAGAGGGACTGTTTCTGTCTCAACTCACTTGAAGGTCTGGGGCCCTCACAGAACTGGCATAATTTGGATGCATGCAGGTCCATGAGAAGAAAGGAGAGTGGGGTTGGGAAGCGGCAGGGGGTGGCAGGCTATCAGCACAAGCTGCAGAGTGCACAACTCAAGGCTTCTCCTTCAGGGAGATGCACTTCCAGTGTTCCAGTTTTTGGGAAGGTTGGCCAGGGACCTAGTATCTGTCTCCCCTGACTCAGGACCCTGACAGGGAGCCAGGGTACTTTAAATGCTTGGCATCCACTGCTGAGAAGGAGGGAGACAGGGAGAGCTGGTTGCTGGAGAAGCAAATGACTTGCAGTGCAACAGACAGACCCTTGCAATGAGAAACAGCATACACAAGTCCAGAGGAGTCCTATCACACTCCCCCCAAATGCCTCAGAGACCCCCAAAATCTCTAGCCAGAGCGACAAGTGAGCATGTCGCTCAGTATGAAACCAGTTTGTAAAGGTTAGGAGAGGTGGCTCTTTTTTCAAAATTACAAATCCCGACACAAAGTTGTGAGACAAATGAGAAAAAAACAGGGACACATGGCCCAATCTAAAGAAACAAATAAATCTCCAGAAACTGACCTTAAGGAAATGGAAGTATACGACTTATCTGATTAAGAATTAAAAATAATATCCTAAAGATAATGTATGAATAAATGAGAATATCAACAAAGGTATAGAAACTATTTTTTTTTTTTTTTTTTACAAAAGGCGAACAGAGGCCAATGAAGAATACCAAATACAAAATTTTCTCCATCAAAAGTGAAGGAAAAATAAAGGCTTTCCCAAACAAACAAAAATCAAGGGAGTACATTACCAGTAGATCTGCCACACAACAAAGGCTAGCGGGAGTCCAACAAGATGAAATGGAAGGATGCTTAACCGCATAGTAAACCTCCCTAGGAAGTGTAAATAAATGGTCAAATAGATAATACTGTAATACTCTAATGGAAGTGCGAAAATCGTATTTTCTTTTTTTTTTTTAAAGATTTTATTTATTATTTGACAGAGAGAGATCACAAGTAGGCAGAGAGGCAGGCAGAGAGAGAGAGAGGAGGAAACAGGCTCCCTGCTGAGCAGAGAGCCGGATGCAGGACTCGATCCCAGGACCCTGAGATCATGACCTGAGCCGAAGGCAGCGGCTTAACCCACTGAGCCACCCAGGCGCCCGAAAATCGTATTTTCAATTGACTTTTTCTAATGGCAGCTTTAGGCTCACAGCAAAATTGAGCAGAAAGTACAGAGACTGACCCTATACTCTCTGCCACCATACATGAATAGTGCCTCCCCCCATTATCAACATCTATTATCAGAGTGGTATGTTTATTACGACTGACGAACTTACACTGATATCATCACCAACACTCACAGTCCATAGTTCACATTAGGGTTTACCCTTGGTGATGTACATTCGATGGAGTTAGATAAATTTAATGGCATGTATTCGGTAGTATAGTGCCACAGAGAGGAGTTTCACTGCCCTAAAAATCCTGTGTCTGCCTACTCATCTCTCCCTTTCCAAAACTCCTGATCTTTCTCCTGTCTTCAGAATTTTGGTTGCTCCATAAAGTCGTTTGGTTGGAATCATATAGTTTGTATCCTTTTCGGATTGACTTCATGTACTTACTAATATGCATTTAAGTTTGCCCCACATCTTTTCATGGCTTGTTGGCTCCTTTTAGTGCTGAAGAACATTCCATTATATGGAGGTACCTCAGTTTACTCATCCATCTACTTACTGAAGGATATCCTGGTTGCTGCCCAGTTTTGGCAAATATGAACAAAGCTGTTATTAACATCCCTGTGCAGGGTTTGTGTAGACGTAAGCTTTAACTTCCCTGGGTAAATAGTAAGATGTGTGATCTCTGGATGTGCATAGAGTATGTTTAGTTTCGCAGAACTAAAATTGGGATCTTGAAGAAATACTTGCACTCCCATGTTCATTGCAGCATTGCTTACAGTAGTCAAGAGGTAGATACAATTTATATGTCCATTAATGGATGAATACATAAAGAAAATGTGGTATAGGCAGACACTGGAATATTAATCAGTCATAAAAAGGAAATCCTATTAGTACAGATGTGCCTTGAGGACATTACATGGAATGAAATAAGCCAATCACAGAGGGACACATCTTGCATGATCCCCCTTATATAAGGTATCTAAAATAGTCAAATTCAAAACAAACAAACAAACAAAAAAGAATGATGGTTGCCAAGTATGGGGGGAGGGAGAAATGGAGAGTAGCCGTTCAAAAGATGGAGAGTTTCAGTCATGCAGAATGACAAAGTTCTAGGGATATGATGTACAATGTTGTACCTACAGTTAACAATAGTGTAATATGCACTTTAACATTTGTTTAGAGGGTAGACTTCAGGTTACGTGATTTTTTTTTTTTACAATAAAACTGTTCTATCCCAAAGCAGAGGATAAGTAGCACTGCTAGCAGCCATTTTCACACAGGTGAATTTAAAGAATATATCAACACAATATAGTGGGAACACATTCATTCATTAATTTCCAGATTCATAATCACAAGGAGTGGGTTTCAAACACATTCTATTCATGTAAGAAAAAAGAATCCAAAGAATAAAAGAACTCAGTATTTGTCATAAGAAATTGGGCAGAACAATAATGTGAAACAAAAGAAATCAGAAGCGAGAAGGAACGCATGCTGGTCCAGGGAGTCTGCATTGCATCACAGGCCAGGAGGACCCAGCAAAGGGCTCTGACAAAAGGAAAGAGGGGTTTTCATATGATTAGTCTGAAAACAGTGCCCCAAATAACAGAGAACAAGAGAAGTATGAGGCAGGGCACCAATTAAAATATTTGGGCACCAGTTTAACTGACAAAGATGTAGCACCTGGACCAGAGACACACTGGTAAGGACTTAAAGAGAAATGGACACACGAAATGTTTCAAAGGGGCAACAATAAACTTAGTGGCTAAAGGGATGTAAAGAATGAAGAACTGGGTAAAGAAAAGTGTGATTCAGAAATGTCAAGCCCAGGTAAAATCATAGCAAACCCACGGAAAGAAATGTGGATAATTAGATCCAATTTACTTTGACAAAAAAGATGGCTAATTCAATAGCATTGCCAAGGCTGGCTGGGAGAGATTTTTTAGTACTGATTCATATTCCATTTCTGGGGGGAGAAGGGGAACAACTTGAAGTCTAATATAAGTGTATCATATGTTTGGTGTTTAAATGCAGTGTCAAGGTACTTTTCTTCCATACCCCCTACCAAGGTCTTCCCTCCAAGTCACAACATAGAAGTTACAGACCACCTCTGTGCTAATTGCAAATGATAGAACACAAAGTAGAAATGCTCAGCAAGGCCTTTCAGATGCCAAAATGAATCTGGAAGGGCTGGAAGTTTAGTAAAGATTCGAGGCTGGAGATAAAACTTGCTATTGTCTGTATGCTCTCAGGCAAGGTTCTCATCATTCCTGGACCTTGGCTCCCTTGTCTGCAGAACATCTCAACTCCTACTGTACTAGAGAGATGTGAAGTTTAGCCTCATTTCCATAGGTAGAGCAATTAAATTAATATTCAGGATATACCTTGGGGTGTTTATATGAAACTTGTTCTAATATCCATCGAATGAGTCCCCTGATGGGTAAAACTATCTTAAGAATAATTATAACCTTTAACAATTTTTGCCATCCTTCCTGGTGGCACTTATTCAGCAGTCATATGTCAGGCAGTGACACTTTATTTACAGTGTTTAATCCTTAGAGCATTATAGCAAAGTGCTTATTAATTACTCTCATTTTACCAATAAGGCAATGGAGGCTTAGGTTAAATATCTTGCCAGAGATTGCTCAACTGATTAGAAACAGAATCAAAATACTGAAGTGTACAGACTATAAACCTATGCCTATAATCTTCCCACTAAACGGTGGCTTATTTACAACATTCAAATCTTACATGAGAAACTGAGTTGCACAAAACATATTGCTGCCATTCAAAATCCAAAATCCAAAGTATCTTCTATTCAATTATTTCTAATATTTTAAGAACCGCCTCTCTAAATTTTAACCACTTATAATAGAAATCGTTTGAAAATGCACCAACATTTCTACGACTTCTTCAATAGAACACATAATTCAAAATATAACCACTTCTTGGTGATTTGGTCTCATCACTGTTAACATATGTCACTAAATTGTGAAAGTGTTTTGCTTTGCATACCTTCTACAATGCTTTATATTTTCTGGGCTTCCATTAAGTAAACGGAGTTCTTCCTCTGTTGATAGCTGTCATTTTTTTTTTCTCTCATACTAGAATGTGCCATTGTTTCTAATCTGCTGTTTTGTTTTGACTCAAAATGGTAAGAACCTGATGAGTGCTTTAAGATGATTTTAGTCTCCCATGAAATAAACCATTCAGACTGTGTTAAACATCACTGTTGCTCCAAGGGAACTTTGAGGACTACATTGTTCAAGGGCTAAGTCTTTTGGAGTTTTGGTATATTGCCAAGCAGTCCAGATTATAGAATTAAAGAGATTGGAATAAATTTGGGTTTATCTGCCTGAAATCTACATTTAACAGAGTCATATTTAATATTACATATACCCTGAGTATTTAGGACATATATTTAAAAACCAAAGGGAATCAATTGTTTGGAAAATACCAACTATCAAGGATGGGGAAAGGGAGCGTATAGTTTGGAAAATGTATATCCAGTATGGCTGTTCTTTAAAAAATAAAATAAAATAAAATAAAAACCCAAACTCCAGAAAAATACAAAACAGTACAATTATTCTGACCAGTCTGGGTCCACAGAAGAAAACAAATGTGTATTCTGAGAGGATTAGGTCCAAACATTTGAGAAACCTAGATCTGAATACAGCTGGTATATAGTGCATTTTTTTTTCAAAGATTTTATTTATTCATTTGACAAATAGAGATCAAAAGTAGGCAGAGACACAGACAGAGAGAGAAGGGGAAGCAGACTCCCCACTGAGCAGAGAGCCCGATGCCAGGCTGTCGATCCCAGGACCCTAGGATCATGACCTGAGCCAAAGGCAGAGGTTTTAACCCACTGAGCCACCCAGGTGCCCCTATAGTACATTTTTTAAGAGATCATCCAGTTTTGCTCAAAGCCCTAGACAGTGATAGGAAGTAAAGAAATATCATCTCCTACCCTATTGAAAAAGAGGGACATGAGGAACAGGAAGACAGCAAAGATTCTATTCAATAAGGCTGGGGTGGATGGTTTAAGGCAGAGAAACTGGAAGATTAATTGGAAATAAAGGTAGAACCCTGCCATATTAACCAGGTGGCTCATTAAGCTAAAACAATGGCAATAACTGGTTCAAGGTCTTCATGGATAAGATGGATAGCAAACCTAAACCCACAAAGTACTACAGTCTTCTCTCCCAGTGGGAATGGATCTTGCTAGGTTAATCTGGGTCCAGCAAGTGAGTGGCACAAATCTCCAAATTTAACTCTGTTTCAGTATAGAAGTCTACAGGTTCTGATAATGTCAAGATGAGCCACTTAAAATCAGATGGCAATTCCTTTGGTGCTTACAATGCTTCAGTTTCTCCATATTGCCTTCAGAATTAAATCCACACTCCTAAAAAGACATCAAAGCTTCATTCATACCTACATCTCCAGTCTTAAATTGACCACTTTTTATATCACATTCTACACTGGTGATCTTCCAAATGCCTTTCCTAATCTGGCCATAATTTCCTGCCTCTCGGCTCGCATACCTGCTATCCCCTCAGTATGAAGGACCCTTAGCATTTCTCTTCCCTTGGATAATTCAGTTTAATTAATATATTTTCCTGTAATCCCCACATGCTAGAATGTCCCATTGCTATGCATTCTTACACCATTCTGCAATACTGATAACAGAGTCTTTGAATAACATATTCTCTAGTCTTCTGTTTTACCAGCTGAACTGTAAACTGCAAATGAGCAGAATCTTTATGTGGCTAGTATTCCATTTTCCAAGCTTAACACAGCTTAACACAGGGCGTGGCACAGAGTACCTTCCTAATACACATTTCTTGTTTACTTAATACCAATAATGGAATGAGCAGTTG
Source organism: Mustela putorius furo (assembly GCF_011764305.1). Taxonomy (NCBI): domain Eukaryota; kingdom Metazoa; phylum Chordata; class Mammalia; order Carnivora; family Mustelidae; genus Mustela; species Mustela putorius. The sequence goes on from NW_025421375.1 coordinate 12,324,571, forward strand.
ATAGGAGGGTAGATAGGTAAAAATACATTCTTTTTTGTCTCTTTAGAGTTGCCAGAGAAGCAAACTCCACTTGTTATTGTTAAGAATATAATTTGATTTTTTTTCTCAAGTCCTACTACTATTCTAAAAAATGGATAATTTTCCCTTTATGTTTTCCCACTGTGTATAGCATGTAGCAATTTATGAATACCAAGAACAATGTATTTACAGAATAAAACAATTTTAACATCAACAAGAACTATATCCTTTTGTTGTTCAAAAAAGATGTCACATTTCAATATAATTGCTTAGCATTTTTAGTGAGCTATTTATAATCAATGGGACAACTTAAAGTAAATGTATTTGCAATGGCTGTTGTGGTGTTATAACTGAGCACCACTTAAAAATACATCATAAATCCTTTGTGAAGTATTTCTCCATTGCATTAATGTAGTCTATATATAGCATGTTTCTAAATTTGTTCATACTTCAGAACAGTTCTTAAAATTAAAAAAAAAAAAAGCACCTTCAAATAAGACCATTGTCAAAGCTTACGGAGTCTAGATAAGAATATTTAAAGTTTTTTAAACTCTTCTTATCTTGCTACACTGAACTGTCCCTGAACTCCTTTAAGAACTTCCAGACAGAAGCATAGTTAGGCAAAGTCTCCCTTTAAGCCTAGGGCATGCTATCGGTTATTCTGAAAGCCCCAGGAAGATAATAATCTGTCATATACAAAGAAAAAGATTATGATTGGCAAGACTACCTCAGTAATAGTGCTTATAGAGCCATGTAAAACATGGGATTTTAAGCAATTCAGGACTCAGGAGGACTTTTCCCCAAGAAGCCTCATTCTCTTCTTCAAATCTCTGTCCTTACAGAGTCAGAACAAACTGAAGGGGTTAGTTATTTTAATTAAGCACAGTGCTTTTATGTCAAGATGAAACTAATAAAGAAATGGAGAAAGATGATATGCACATAACATTTAATAATGAACTATGGTGGTAGGCATATGTTACATGCTTTCTAGTTAATTGGGAACCCACTGACTTATTCTAGGAGATGGGAAAACAGACAGGAAATTTGAGAAACTTGTCTTAGGTCACAACACTAAAACTTTTGTACAGTTTAGACTCAAAATCAGGTTTGAAGATAGAGCATGCTAGAGTAACAGTTACTGTGTTTACTGTCTAATTGTGACCAGCTATGAATTACATAAAATATGTGCAAAAACAGTTTCTTCAGTCACTGAACCACAAGTGAAGCAGATATTACCCTCAAGAGATAAGAAACATACAGTGAGCTCTACATTCATGCTGAATTTGGGGCACTTTCTAAGTAGCATGACAGGAAAATAGAAAACAAACAGAACCACAATCTCACCAGGAAAAGGGAACAAAGTTTAAAATACAGAGATGCTGGGCTGGCTTAAAGTTATGTAAGTATACCAGAGAGGAAAGAGCTAAGAAGTAAAAGAACCACAGAAGTTTGCCCAAGAGTTACCTTGAGTCTTTGGCAAATACTAAGCTACATATGCTGAAAACAAGACTCCAAGAGGCTTGACAGAGAACAGCTCCTTAAGACTGTGGCTGAAGTAATGTCTGGAGGGTGCATAGTGCTAGAAGATAAAAGAATTAGAATAAGGCAGAAATACTGGGGGAAAACCAAGGCATGTAATTAAAATGCCAGAAAGGCCACAGTATAAGAATAGGTCTAGAGTAGTCCTCAAGTAAACACTTCATTAAACCTGCCTCAACAAATTCTAAAAATCCCCACAAAGTCTAAGCACCAAAACATTAACTGCTCTCCAGAACAAGGTTCAATATCTTTTAAAGGAAGATAGGCAAACCTGGTTTTATGACAATATAGTATCCATAATAACCAGTATACAATAAAAAAAAAAAAAGTTGCAAGGAAGCAAGAAAATGTAACTCACAACCAGTAGGGGAAAAAAAACAATCAATAGAAACAGATCAAGAAATGACAAAGATGTTGGACTTAAAAGGAGAAGTGCTATTATAGATATATTCAAAATGCTAAAAAAAAAATTGATGAATATTTTCAGTGAACAGGGGATCCTACCAAAGAAAAATTTATGAAGAAGTGAATGGAATTCTAAATGTGAAAAATGCAATATCTAATATTCACTGAATGGGTTTAACAGCAGACTACAGAAAAATAATGAACTTTAAGACAAGTTAATGAACATTAAACTAAAGCACATAGAGCAAAAAAGTACTCAACAGACAAGCAACAACAAAAACAGAACAGAGCATTTGTGATCTTTGTGATAATATCAAGTGCTCTAACCTATACATGAGTGAAACCCTAGGAAATGAAAGAAAAAGATTGGGCCAGGAAAGAAAAAAAATTGAAGAAATAATTGCTAAAAATTTTTCAAATTTAATGAAAAGATATCAACCTACTGAGCCATGAAAGTTCAAAAATGTGAAGCAAGATAAACAGATAAACACAAAGCCACATCTAGGATTTGTCTAGTCAAGTCACTGAAGATCAAAGTTAAAGCTAAGGGGAAAATCTTAAAAGGGCTAAAATAAAAAGACACATTTTGCACAAAGGGGAACAAATAAATATTATTACTGACTTCTGATCAGAAACTATGTAAATTAAAGACAATAAAACAAAAAGATTAAAGTACTGAAAAAAAAAAACATCTGGAGTTCTATATCCTCTAAAAATATCCTTCAAAGATAAAAGCAAAAGAAAAACATTTTTAGATAAACAGGAGCTGTTTATTTGCAGATAAACAGCTGAGCAAATTCATCATCAGCTATCCCAAATCGTTAGGAATGCCCAAGAATATGCTTCAGGCTGAAGGCAAATGATACCAGATGAAAACTTACAGCTACATAAAAGAATGAAGAACAGAAAAAGGGTAACCATATGAGTAATTTTAAACACTGCTTTCTCATTTCTTAATGACTTTATTGAACTAATGAGATACACGTACATCTCACTCCTGCCCATGTCTCCATCTGGATCCACCTGTGCCCTCTGGAGGTGAATGGGGCTCTACCCCAAGGGGGTGGCTGTTGAAATCAAGAGTGTGATAATAACAGACAAGAGAAAGCAGTATAACAGGGAAAAAAAAAAAAAAAAGAATCATGGGGGAGGGCAATAAACAGTTGATCCACTCCCCACTACTGGGTCTGTGGTTTATAGGAGGCAGAGCTGTCTTAATAAAAGAAAGTCATGAATATTTACATTACTGTTCTACATCACCCAAAGCAATAGTTTAGTCATATGCTCAATACATTAACAGTGGGCCTGCATTAACAACAATACAAGGGAAGGAATGATGTGTTACAGAATGCACAAATGTTTGAGACTATCTTTACACAGGTCAGCAAAAAGGAGAGGTGACTGATATAAATAACCAGGTCCCCATTGTTACTGTGGGCAGAGCATCCACCAGCATGCTACTGGCTCAACCTACAACAGGCTGTTAAAAGCATGCCACACGTGACGGGGTCACCAAATAAAAAAGTACAAGCATATAAAGACCTTAGATCTGACCAGGCAACTCTTTTTGAATTGCATAAAGATCTTTGTCCTTGATCATGAGAATCTGCAGCCAAGCTTGTGGGTTGCCACCACTCATTCATTTTACTTTAGCTCTGTTCTACTTCAAAAACATGGGAGAGATCAATTGCCAATTTTGGAAAAACTTGTCGGATGACAAATAGAGGGTGACAGGCATATCCTGTGCCATGCCAGCTTGGCACCCAATGGATATACCCGAGTGTGTGGCAGTGGTAAGCATCTGTAGTGACTTGGGAATATGATATATGAATTCCTGCAAAAAACACAGGATTACACTTGCTAATCTCCAAACTTCTTCCAATTATAAGTTCCTAATTTGTTCAGCTACAGCAAGAATGGGGAGCAGCACCAGGGAACTCTGGAAGCCCAGAACCAGTTACTGTGAGCATGACAGCAACCAACTCTGCAGACCCAGGACAGATAAATTCAGGAGGAGCATGAGCAGCTACTCAGAGTTCAGGAGAAAAAGGACCTACCATGGCCCTGGTGCATGCTGTCAACATGTCCCCATGTAAATGGTGGGTACTGCAAGCATATTCTTGGCACGAGCCACTAGCATGTTGGTGGGGCTGCCAGTCTTTCTCCAAAGGGTAGCATAAGTGTGACTATAAAACTGTAAAACGTACTGCAGATACTGATAAAAGTTGTCTAGCAGGACCATTATCTCAACTTTGCAGAGCAAAGACTTATATGATTTAATGGAGTGGGAACCACAAAGCCTGTCAGCCCAGCACTTAAGCCTCTAAGGAAGGAAGGAAAAAGAATAAAGAAAGACAGTACTCTAAACATAAGGAATTTCCTTTATCCCAGGAGAGGTGAAAGTCACTGTAGTACAGGTGATGACAAGTCAATCTGAAAATCATCTTCCAGCCACTCCCTAGCTAGCCATGGAATTACTAGAATAGACCAAAAGGGAAAAGGCAGTGCAGCCCAGGGCTAGCAGACAGGGCTCCTCTCCTTACAAAAGCACCAGCCACACACCCATCACAAAGGAGTTTAGGACATCTCACAAATTGGAGAAACACCAATCTACAACTAATTCAGGTTATTCAAGTAGGTGATCTAGTGGGATAGGCTCTTTCTTGAGGAAATCTCAGGACAACCCTACCAAAAAATCATTGATTCCAACACCTGGTGGAGAAGTAGACATTGTGTCTAAGACTGTGAGGGGAACAAAATGGAGGCCATCATGAAGAAAAGAGAGATAAAAGGCTGAAGTCCATGGTCACATAAGATCTTAACACCAAGAAGACAGTAACTTTTAAGCCTGTTAAATAGGAAGCAACACAGAAAGCTGCAATGAAGACTAACTTTCAGCTATGTATCCCAAGAGAGCCAATTCCACCTTTCTTTGCACAGTTTAAATTTCAGAAAACTGAAATGTTATCTTCTGCTGGAATTTTTATGCCCCAAAGTCTAGTAGTGACTTCAGAGCATATTTTGTGATTTCAACCACAATCCCATTTTGTGATTATATCCCCACCTCACCCATGCCTCACAGAGATAATATTAGGGATTTACCTTGCTTTATTTTTGTTCTGGGTTTGGTTCTCCTAATATATGACTTTAAAAAGACACAGATTTCAGGCTAAGAAAAAGCATCACCTCTTTGTTTTCATCTTCCTCTTCCTAAAGATCCCTGAGCATAGATGTTTAGTCCTACCTACAGACCAAGCTAGGAAAGCACTTACGTTCCCAAAGAAGATATTCACGGGAGGATGGGGGGTCAGGCTATTCAGCAGCATTTTTTTCTTGGGGGGGCCAATCAAAGTACTCAGCTCTATCACTAGACTTAATAAACCTACCCCTAGAGATATAACCAAGAGAAACTCATATGTTCTAGGAGACCAAAAAAATGTTAATAGCAAAATTATCTATAATACCAAATCACTGTAAACAACCCCAAATTCTATCAAGAGGAGCACAGATACATTTGGGCACATGTATACAGTGGGACACTATACAACAATGAAAATGAGTAGCAGATACTAGCATAAGCATGGATGGGACTAATAATGTGGAGTTAAAAAGCAAATTACAGAATACATAAAATATTTTCAAACTCATAGAGCAGTTCAAGAACAAGACCAATGAATTTTTTATTGTATATTTATGAAGACTGAAAATATGAGAGAATGACAAACATAAAACCCAGTCATTATTTCTTAAATGAAAATAATCGTTTCAGCAGTACTGAGAATTGGTCTATTTTTTAAGCAAGGTGATAGGCCTACAGGAGTTCACATTTGTATTATTTCACATTTTAATATCTCTGAAACCAGGGTTGTGTTAAGATTGCTGCCAGCCAGGCAGCAGCTAAGATGTAGTTGTCTTAGAAATACTTCATGCAGGGAGGAGTCAAGGTGGCAGAGAAGTAGCAAGCTGAGACTGCTTCAGCTAGCCGGAGATCAGCTAGATAGCTTATCTAAAGATTGCAAACACCTGAAAATCCATCGGCAGATCGAAGAGAAGAAGAACAGCAATTCTGGAAACAGAAAAACAACCACTTTCTGAAAGGTAGGACCGGCGGAGAAGTGAATCCAAAGCGACGGGAAGATAGACCCCGGGGGGAGGGGCCGGCTCCCGGCAAGCGGCGGAGCAACCGCGCACAAAATCAGGACTTTTAAAAGTCTGTTCCGCTGAGGGACATCGCTCCAGAGGCTACCCGGGGCAAAGCCCACACGGGGTCAGCGTGGCCTCAGGTCCCGCAGGGTCACAGAAGGATCGGGGGTGTCTGAGTGTCGCAGAGCTTGCGGGTATTGGAATGGGAAAGCCGGCTACAGAGACAGAGCCGACAGTAAGCTCGCAGCTCCGTGTTACCTTGAACCGGTCGCAGGCTCGGTGAGCTCGGAGCGCGGCCGGAGGTCAGGCAGACGGGAGTAACTGGGCGCTGTTCTCTGAGGGCGCACTGAGGAGTGCGGCCCTGGGCTCTCGGCTCCTCCGGGCCGGAGACCAGGAGGCCGCCATTTGTATTCCCGTCCTCTGGAACTCTACGGAAAGCCCTCAGGGAACAAAAGCTCCTGAAAGCAAACCCGAGCGGATTACTCACCCCGGCCCCGGGTAAGGGCGGTGTAATTCCGCCTGGGGCAAAGACACTTGAGAATCACTACAACAGGCTCCTCCCCCAGAAGATCAACAAGAAATCCAGCCGAGACCAAGTTCACCTACCAAGGAGTGCGGTTTCAATACCAAGGAGAGCAGCAGAATTCCAGAGGAGGAGAAAGCCAAGCACGGAACTCATGGCTTTTTTCCTGTGATTTTTTTTAGTCTTGCAGTTATTTTAATTTTTTCTTTTTCATTTTTTTTTTTTTCTCGCCTTCGGGTAAAATTTTTTTTTTAACTGTTACCTTTTTCTTTTTTAACGATTTTTTACTAGTTTATCTAATATATATATATATTTTTTTTTACATTTTTCTTAGGTGTTTTCTTTTTTAAAAAATATTCTTTTCTTTTCTTTTTTTTTTTTTCTTTTTTCTTTCTTCCTTTTTGAACCTCTTTTTATCCCCTTTCTCCCCACTCACGATTTTGGATCTCTTCTAATTTGGTTAAAGCATATTTTCCTGGGGTTGTTGCCACCCTTTTAGTATTTTACTTGCCCCTTCATTTACTCTTATATGGACAAAATGACAAGACGTAAAAATTCAACACAAAAAAAAGAACAAGAGGCAGTACCAAAGGCTAGGGACCTAATCAATACAGACATCGGTAATATGTCAGATCTAGAGTTCAGATGACAATTCTCAAGGTTCTAGCCGGGCTCGAAAAAGGCATGGAAGATATTAGAGAAACCCTCTCGAGAGATATAAAAGCCCTTTCTGGAGAAATAAAAGAACTAAAATCTAACCAAGGTGAAATCAAAAAAGCTATTAATGAGGTACAATCAAAAATGGAGGCTCTAACTGCTAGGATAAATGAGGCAGAAGAAAGAATTAGTGATATAGAAGACCAAATGACAGAGAATAAAGAAGCTGAGCAAAAGAGGGACAAACAGCTACTGGACCACGAGGGGAGAATTCGAGTGATAAGTGACACCATAAGACGAAACAACATTAGAATAATTGGGATTCCAGAAGAAGAAGAAAGTGAGAGGGGAGCAGAAGGTATACTGGAGAGAATTATTGGGGAGAATTTCCCCAATATGGCAAAGGGAACGATCATCAAAATTCAGGAGGTTCAGAGAATGCCCCTCAAAATCAATAAGAATAGGCCCACACCCCGTCACCTAATAGTAAAATTTACAAGTCTCAATGACAAAGAGAAAATCCTGAAAGCAGCCCGGGAAAAGAAGTCTGTAACATACAATGGTAAAAATATTAGATTGGCAGCTGACTTATCCACAGAGACCTGGCAGGCCAGAAAGAGCTGGCATGATATTTTCAGAGCACTAAACGAGAAAAACATGCAGCCAAGAATACTATATCCAGCTAGGCTATCATTGAAAATAGAAGGAGAGATTAAAAGCTTCCAGGACAAACAACAACTGAAAGAATTTGCAAATACCAAACCAGCTCTACAGGAAATATTGAAAGGGGTACTCTAAGCAAAGAGAGAGCCTACAAGTGGTAGATCAGAAAGGAACAGAGACCATATACAGTAACAGTCACCTTACAGGCAATACAATGGCACTAAATTCATATCTCTCAATAGTTACCCTGAATGTGAATGGGCTAAATGCCCCTGTCAAAAGACACAGGGTATCAGAATGGATAAAAAAACAAAACCCATCTATATGTTGCCTCCAAGAAACACATTTTAAGCCCGAAGACACCTCCAGATTTAAAGTGAGGGGGTGGAAAAGAATTTACCATGCTAATGGACATCAGAAGAAAGCAGGAGTGGCAATCCTTATATCAGATCAATTAGATTTTAAGCCAAAGACTATAATAAGAGATGAGGAAGGACACTATATCATACTCAAAGGGTCTGTCCAACAAGAAGATTTAACAATTTAAATATCTATGCCCCCAATGTGGGAGCAGCCAACTATATAAACCAATTAATAACAAAATCAAAGGAACACATCAACAATAATACAATAATAGTAGGGGACTTTAACACTCCCCTCACTGAAATGGACAGATCATCCAAGCAAAAGATCAGCAAGGAAATAAAGGCCTTAAATGACACACTGGACCAGATGGACATCACAGATATATTCAGAATATTTCATCCCAAAGCAACAGAATACACATTCTTCTCTAGTGCACATGGAACATTCTCCAGAATAGATCACATCCTCGGTCCTAAATCAGGACTCAACCGGTATCAAAAGATTGGGATCATTCCCTGCATATTTTCAGACCACAATGCTCTAAAGCTAGAACTCAACCACAAAAGGAAGTTTGGAAAGAACCCAAATACATGGAGACTAAACAGTATCCTTCTAAAGAATGAATGGGTCAACCGGGAAATTAAAGAAGAATTGAAAAAAATCATGGAAACAAATGATAATGAAAAGACAACGGTTCAAAATCTGTGGGACACAACAAAGGCAGTCCTGAGAGGAAAATATATAGCGGTACAAGCCTTTCTCAAGAAACAAGAAAGGTCTCAGGTACACAACCTAACCCTACACCTAAAGGAGCTGGAGAAAGAACAAGAAAAAAACCCTAAGCCCAGCAGGAGAAGAGAAATCATAAAGATCAGAGCAGAAATCAATGAAATAGAAACCAAAAAAACAATAGAACAAATCAACGAAACTAGGAGCTGGTTCTTTGAAAGAATTAATAAAATTGATAAACCCCTGGCCCGACTTATCAAAAAGAAAAGAGAAAGGACCCAAATAAATAAAATCATGAATGAAAGAGGAGAGATCACAACTAACACCAAAGAAATACAAACTATTATAAGAACATACTATGAGCAACTCTACGGCAATAAATTTGACAATCTGGAAGAAATGGATGCATTCCTAGAAACATATAAACTACCACAACTGAACCAGGAAGAAATAGAAAGCCTGAACAGACCCATAACCAGTAAGGAGATTGAAACAGTCATTAAAAATCTCCAAACAAACAAAAGCCCAGGGCCAGACGGCTTCCCGGGGGAATTCTACCAAACATTTAAAGAAGAACTAATTCCTATTCTCCTGAAACTGTTCCAAAAAATAGAAATGGAAGGAAAACTTCCAAACTCATTTTATGAGGCCAGCATCACCTTGATCCCAAAACCAGACAAGGATCCCACCAAAAAAGAGAGCTATAGACCGATATCCTTGATGAACACAGATGCGAAAATACTCAACAAAATACTAGCCAATAGGATTCAACAGTACATTAAAAAGATTATTCACCACGACCAAGTGGGATTTATTCCAGGGCTGCAAGGTTGGTTCAACATCCGCAAATCAGTCAATGTGAAACAACACATCAATAAAAGAAAGAACAAGAACCATATGATACTCTCAATAGATGCTGAAAAAGCATTTGACAAAGTACAACATCCCTTCCTGATCAAAACTCTTCAAAGTGTAGGGATAGAGGGCACATACCTCAATATCATCAAAGCCATCTATGAAAAACCCACCGCAAATATCATTCTCAATGGAGAAAAACTGAAAGCTTTTCCGCTAAGGTCAGGAACACGGCAGGGATGTCCATTATCACCACTGCTATTCAACATCGTACTAGAGGTCCTAGCCTCAGCAATCAGACAACAAAAGGAAATTAAAGGCATCCAAATCGGCAAAGAAGAAGTCAAATTATCACTCTTCGCAGATGATATGATACTATATGTGGAAAACCCAAAAGACTCCACTCCAAAACTGCTAGAACTTATACAGGAATTCAGTAAAGTGTCAGGATATAAAATCAATGCACAGAAATCAGTTGCATTTCTCTACACCAACAGCAAGACAGAAGAAAGAGATATTAAGGAGTCAATCCCATTTACAATTGCATCCAAAACCATAAGATACCTAGGAATAAACCTAACCAAAGAGACACAGAATCTATACTCAGAAAACTATAAAGTACTCATGAAAGAAATTGAGGAAGACACAAAGAAATGGAAAAATGTTCCATGCTCCTGGATTGGAAGAATAAATATTATGAAAATGTCTATGCTACCTAAAGCAATCTACACATTTAATGCAATTCCTATCAAAGTACCATCCATCTTTTTCAAAGAAATGGAACAAATAATTCTAAAATTTATATGGAACCAGAAAAGACCTCGAATAGCCAAAGGGATATTGAAAAAGAAAGCCAACGTTGGTGGCATCACAATTCCGGACTTCAAGCTCTATTACAAAGCTGTCATCATCAAGACAGCATGGTACTGGCACAAAAACAGACCCATAGATCAATGGAACAGAATAGAGAGCCCAGAAATAGACCCTCAAATCTATGGTCAACTAATCTTCGACAAAGCAGGAAAGAATGTCCAATGGAAAAAAGACAGCCTTTACAATAAATGGTGCTGGGAAAATTGGACAGCCACATGCAGAAAAATGAAATTGGACCATTTCCTTACACCACACACAAAAATAGACTCAAATTGGATGAAGGACCTCAATGTACGAAAGGAATCCATCAAAATCCTTGAGGAGAACACGGGCAGCAACCTCTTCGACCTCTGCCACAGCAACATCTTCCTAGGAACAACGCAAAAGGCAAGGGAAGCAAGGGAAAAAATGAACTACTGGGATTTCATCAAGATCAAAAGCTTTTGCACAGCAAAGGAAACAGTTAACAAAATCAAAAGACAACTGACAGAATGGGAGAAGATATTTGCAAACGACATATCAGATAAAGGACTAGTGTCCAGAATCTATAAAGAACTTAGCAAACTCAACACCCAAAGAACAAATAATCCAATCAAGAAATGGGCAGAGGACATGAACAGACATTTCTGCAAAGAAGACATCCAGATGGCGAACAGACACATGAAAAAGTGCTCCATATCACTCGGCATCAGGGAAATACAAATCAAAACCACAATGAGATATCACCTCACACCAGTCAGAAGGGCTAAAATCAACAAGTCAGGAAATGACAGATGCTGGCGAGGATGCGGAGAAAGGGGAACCCTCCTACACTGTTGGTGGGAATGCAAGCTGGTGCAGCCACTCTGGAAAACAGCATGGAGGTTCCTCAAAATGTTGAAAATAGAACTGCCCTATGACCCAGCAATTGCACTATTGGGTATTTACCCTAAGGATACAAATGTAGTGATCCAAAGGGACACATGCACCCGAATGTTTATAGCAGCAATGTCCACAATAGCCAAACTATGGAAAGAACCTAGATGTCCATCAACAGATGAATGGATCAAGAAGATGTGGTATATATACACAATGGAATACTATGCAGCCATCAAAAGAAATGAAATCTTGCCATTTGCAACAACATGGATGGAACTAGAGCGTATCATGCTTAGCGAAATAAGTCAAGCAGAGAAAGACAACTATCATATGATCTCCCTGATATGAGGAAGTGGTGATGCAACATGGAGGCTTAAGTGGGTAGAAGAAGAATAAATGAAACAAGATGGGATTGGGAGGGAGACAAACCATAAGTGACTCTTAATCTCACAAAACAAACTGAGGGTTGCCGGGGGGAGGGGGTTTGGGAGAAGGGGGTGGGATTATGGACATTGGGGAGGGTATGTGATTTGGTGAGTGCTGTGAAGTGTGTAAACCTGGTGATTCACAGACCTGTACCCCTGGGGATAAAAATATATGTTTATAAAAAATAAAAAATTTAATAAAAAAAAAACAAAAAAAAAACAAACAAAACAAAACAAAAAAAGAATATAAACTTTTTTTAGTAAAAAAAAAAAAAAGAAATACTTCATGCAAATTCTTTTATATTTTCCTCTCATCTTTTCAGAAGAGGCTATATATATTCAAAACCTCTCTGAAATATGTTTTAATAAATACAAAATTAAAAAGCCCAAGTGATAAAGAAATGACTATTTAAAGCCACAATAATAATAAAAAATGTATAGAGTTTAATACATTAAACTCTAGGTATGTAGAAGCAAAATGTAGGACAACAGTAGCACAGATAATGGGATGGGTGAAAGAAAGTACATCACAGTATGGCTTTACCTTACACTTGAAGCAGTAGCCTGCTAATTCAAAGTAGACTGCAATAAGTTAAGAAATCACAATATAAATCCAGAAACCACCATTAAACACACACGCACACACACAAATTGGCAGCAGAAGAGATACAAGGATGAGCACATGGTATTAATGGACTCTGAATAAGCAAAGTTGTCTTTGTACAGTGGCGCTGTGTGTACACCCATGGGAGCTGGAATACACAGCAAACTTAAAGGAAATCACGTGTCTTTATTCAGCTTGAATACAAAAATTTTTCTTCTGAGAAAAATATTAATTGGAATTGAGTATTTTCCCTATAGGCTTTATCCAGAGAAAAAGGTTTTTAGTGCCTCCTCATTTCTAAAAGAGATCACTTCCAAACCTAACCCATCCTGTGGCATCCTCTCCCATTAAACTAACCGCACCCTCAATGATGATTAGAAAGAAAAAAAAAAAAAAAGATTTTCTAAAATAGGGACCAACTTCAAGCTCTCCTACTGAGAGCACACTCTCAATTTTCAAGGAATTCACAAAAGTCTATATTTTTAATTTTGTTCATTCTATTCTTTGAGCTGTCGAAAAAGAGCAATCATGAAGATATTTTGAGGACAAGAAAATTGTAGGTTTAAAGCACATACAGCTGAATTTACTATTAAAACTGACTAATTATATGTAGCTTCCATGTATTCTTCTAACTTATTCTTATTTTAATAGCAATTTTCTTGTTCTTAAGTAATTGTCTAGGTCTGTTCTCTCCCTCCGAATGTATTCACCTAAGTTTTGATGACTAATATGCAGACAGGCAGCTGGGGGTGGAGAATTTATTCATGTCCCCAGTGTCTAGTACCTAGATGTTTACACTATGCTTCTGTCTCATAGGTCAAGTCCCTCCAAACTGTCAAATTTGTTGGTGTATTCAGACCCAGATTCAAAACCATGCCAGAATAAAGCAATGACATGAATGCAGAGAATATTTGCGCTCCAGATTTCTTAGGAGGCAACCTTTAAGGAAATCTGAATTTGCTATTTCAGGAGAGACTGAGAAAAGCATTAGGTCTTGCTTTCTCAGAAAATATTATATATATTATATATATTTTAATGACCAAGAAAAAAATCTGAGTTTGAATTTCAGAGATTTCAGCTGTATCATTACAGGAAAATTTAAGCTCTCTTTGCCTCAGTTTCCCCATCTATACAATGGGAACAATAATTTTGTCAACTATACAGAGTTGGGATTCAATGAGCAAGTGTGAATAAAATACCTAGTACCATGTCTGCCATAAAGTTGGTACTCATGGAGGTTAGCTTTTATAATTATCAAGCTTACACAGCAGATTTAATAATAAATGTAGAGTGTGACAACAGGCTCCCCTGAGCCTGAAGACAGTCTTGGTCTTTGAGTGATAGTAATCACAGCCCAGTCTCTGGATACCTTGAAAGTATAAAATTTAAAAATATATATATCATCATTATACCACAGATCTGCACATAATCAGGCCTGACCAACATGAAGATGATCATATTGGAGTGTGTAGATTAACCATAAATATGGACAACACTTCGATTGAAATTAAATATTCTTACAAGTTTTCAGGAAGAGAGAAATTTTTTCTTTCTTTCTTTCTTTTTTTTTTAAGATTTCCAAAAGAGAGTTTCAGAAAGCAGGTCATTTTCCAAAATAAGCAACTCAAATCCAACAATATTTCAGAAAAGCTGATATATCGAGGGGGGTATAACGATAGGACTAGTTTTCAAAGAAAGCTTTAACAGTCTCTTCATCAAATCGTATACGGGATTGAAGTCTAGAATCTTCAAAAGATTTTAAAAAGCTTTTAATAAAAGGGGAAGGGAATTTAGTTTAACAAACATACTGTTTTGCAGTTAACACAAGCAATGTGATTTTTTCAGATCATGTCAAAGAAGAAGTAAAGTGAGATCTGTCCATTTTTTTTCACGCGCACGCACACACACACACACACACACAAATATGAATACCATATGCTATTTATGCCATCACTTTGTGAAAACTGATATATGCTTTCATACTCCACTCTTCCATAATGCCTCCTGGGAAGATGCTACTTGATGAAAAATTAAGCTGAATCACTTTCCTTTCTCAGAGTACAGAGATGAGAGTGACAATAAACCACAGCAAATCTCTGGCTTGCATAATTTGCTCTTAAACTGTCACTTTAATTATTCTTGAATTGCAAGCTTGCCTTCAGGCAAATTTCGCAGAGATTTTTAATAATCCATTTTATATAATATTATTATGGACACCAGAAAAATATTGATACTAAAAAGATGAACATAAGTTTAAAAAATACATGAAGTACATTTATTTAAAGACAGGTAAACATTTAAAAATAGACCTTGACATATATCTGTGTAGACTACAGGCTCAAAACTTGGAGACAAGTGGCTCTCCCAGTTTTTTTCTGAATTTTTGTCATGAGAAGGGAGGTAAGACAAATAAATGTTAGAGACTGAGGATACAGTGAATTAAAAGTGGTTGTCCTATGACCTGGAATACTGTACAAATAAATGAGTTAGACCTAGTCTCATAGAGACATCCTTCAGGGGAAATTAAAAAGGAAGCTCTAATTGCAATGGTTTACAATATTTATATTCTGCCCCAACCAGCACTCCTATCACAGCTATTTATAAAATCACTCTTATGAACCACAACTGAATTCATGGATTTAAAATATTTTTTGTACCTAATGTTCATAACAATGAAATAAATAGCATTCTTGTTTGCATTTTATAGTTTGGAAAAATTAGGTAATGCTCCAGGTCATTTGCCTTAATTGTTGAGGGGATAGTATTTGAACCTATGTCTATGTCCAAAGAACCTGGCTGTTCCCATGCCATGTAGTAGAGTAGAGTTTGTAATGATCTTTTCCTCTTCTGGGAAGAGCAAGGGAGAGAGGAAAGAAACAAATACTCACCAAGCACTTTTGATGTGATTGATATGTACTAGCTGGTATCATACTTCCACATGGATTTTGCATCACACTGGTTCAATGAAAATAATATACATGGTAGTACTGGAAACTGGCCTGTGAACATTGGAATAGGCCTTCTGGTTCTCTGGGTTTTATCTATCTAATCCAGACCTTCAGTTTGATATTCTCCTTAAAACCATCTGAAGCCCAAATTAGTTCTTCGTCCTGGCCACAGAAATTCCATCACGTAGCCTTTCCTCTCCTTACATCCTATAGTTCTGGCTATATCTCACTATGCACAATGCAACCTCTTTTTAACTGTCAACGTTTAATCTCTTAGTCCAAACAACAGCAAGTTGTCTTTCACTGGGTAAAGGCACTGTTGTAAGTAAAAGGTGATCTACTTAAATCAATGTATAACAGAACAGACAGAATATCTTTAGGCCCTTGGAAAGAGTAATTCTAGTAGACTTTGATAGACATTATAGGCTGAATCACGGAGGAACTATTCCAAATCCTTTCTCCCTCATTTCTCCATAATGTTGATTCTAGAATATCCAAAGACATAAAAGCAACAAAAACAAACTTGTCTAGGTTTTA
The DNA here is from genome assembly GCF_011764305.1 of Mustela putorius furo. NCBI lineage: Eukaryota > Metazoa > Chordata > Mammalia > Carnivora > Mustelidae > Mustela > Mustela putorius. Next base: position 12,340,714 of record NW_025421375.1, read on the forward strand.
TGTAGTTAGGGGTAACCCATGACTACTCATTATTGGCCAATGAGATCTAAGCAAAAATCTTTAGAGGTGCTGGGTAACTCAGTCGGTTAAGCATGGGACTCTGGACTTTGGCTCAGGTCATGATCTCAGGGTAGTGTAAATGAGCCCTGAGTCAGGCTCCATGCTGGGCATGAAGCCTGCTTAAGATTCTCTCTCCACCTCTCTCTCCCGCATCCCAAAATAAACAAACAAACAAGCAAACAAATAAAATCTTCCAGCTTTTATTGTTGTTGTTTTTAATGCTATGTTCTTTCTATTTAACTGCTTGAACTTACTGTGGTGCCTGGAGCTACAATAGCCATGTTGAGACCATCAGGTAGTGAATGTGAGGGAAAGGACAAGACTATGGTGAAGGTGTGAAAGACACTGACTTTCTAAAGAATGTAAGCAAGCACATAACTGTGTATTTCTTGTGCGATGCATTTGGATTTTCTGGACTTGATGAAGAATGCTTCGTTAATTTTCTATTAAAGAAAGGTCATCAGCAAAAAAGCAAAACAAACTCATAACCCTATGGCTAAAAAGGGTTATGACCTGGAATACTGTACAAATAAACTAGTTAGGCCTAAACTCATAGCCTTTAGTGTGCCTTGTGTCCAAAAGATCTGACTGCCTAGACAAACAGATTTAACTATGAAGCATCTCTTTCCATGCAATAGTGACAAGTTGTTAATTTTCTGTAGTACTTAGGTAAGATATGCTTACTGCCAATATTTCTGTCTTTTGAGTTCTGAATTCTTCCTAAATTCCATCACGTAGCCTGTGTCTATGTCCAAAGAACCTGGCTGTTCCCATGCCATGTAGTAGAGTAGAGTTTGTAATGATCTTTTCCTCTTCTGGGAAGAGCAAGCAAACCCCACATTCATGCTTTTATCTCCCAGCTATCTTATTCATGGGGTTTGGTATTCTCTAAATGGGAAATAAGAGCACCCTCCCCTAAACAGAAAGATTCCCGCATTAGAGATAAATATGCATCTTGACCAATATTTCAGAGAATTAGCCAGAGTAACTAACACCAATAGCTTTACATGACAATGCAAAATCTCAGCGGCCTCAAACAATAAAGGTTTATTTCTTGCTCATTCCAGAGTTAGTGAGAATTGGGTAGCTCTCCTCGGTGACTTCTCTCCAAGCAGTCACTGAAAGATTCCTTCTCTAGTCACCTTGTGGCTCCTCCAGATCCAAGGGCCTCTCTAGAGTCATTCTCTGGATCCCCTCCACTTGCGTAGCCAATGTTAAAATACAGTATGGAAAGCTGTATCTAAAGTTTTATGAGCTAGTCCTAAGAATAACATAGATCACTCATCCCCAAATAATACTGATCAGAAACCAACAATAGGCCAACCCAATTACAATGGAATCTGGGTATATAGTCTTCCTGTGTGCCAAGAGAGAGAAGATAAGATTTTTAAGCATATGTCTAGCCTCTGCCACAACCTACCTCATATGAATTAAACTAGGGTGACTGTGTCCCTGGAAATTCATTTTCTATAAAAGAACCCATGAAGTCTAATTTCAGACTATGAAGGGACGAGTACAAGACTTGTCAGTGGAGACTGAATTGAGAAACCCAGCCTGCAGCCACGTAGTAACAGACACAAACCAAGACTCTACAGAGATCAGAATCTATAGCCCTGGTCTTCTGATGCCAAAATTCATGCTCCTCAAACAAATATTGTCTTAAATTTTTGTCATTCTGTTTTCAAGAAAATACAGAGAAAATGAAAGGTTATCAAAGCATCTCCTTGACAACCTGTTGCAATTTAAAGCTGACACTGGAGAAATGAGGGATGATTTCACCTTGATGGCAGATGAAAAATGACCTATTTTTTAGCAACCATAGCAAATGGTGCGCGCGCGCGCACACACACACACACACACACAAATGACAATAGGTTGCCTAAAAATAAAAGCAACCATCATGAGCTCAGCACTTTTTCAATGGCAAAACCCAGGCTAAGTTGTCCACTTATATTATGGCCAATCTCCTTACAACTCTGTAACATGTTTATCTTTATCCTCCTTTTATATAAAGGAAGCTAAGAGTCCAAAACCTAAAGAAACATAGTAAGTTGTCTATACATATCAGTTCAATGACCAAAGGTACAAAGTCCCAGAGATAAAAATTGGGCTCAAACCTGTGTCAAAGCAACAATTATAGATTTTAATTTATCACCTACATGGAATGGAAATGAAGTTGGAAAAACATTCTAGAAGTCATATTCATCAGTAAGTTCATAAAAGAGCTAGTCATTTCCTGATAGTAAGTTTCATTTTATTTTTTTGTTTTGTTTTGTTTTGAGGTTTGAAACTGTTTTTAAGGTAACTGCATTCATTTGTTATTTTAAACCAGGCAAAATATACATTTTAAAAGTGTATTGGTCAGGTGTCTGCATGGCTCAGTTGGTTAAGTTCCTGTCTGCCTTTGGCTCAGGTCATGATCCCAGGGTCCTGTGATAGATTACTGCATCAGGCTCCCTGCTCAGTGGGGAGTCTGCTTCTCCTTTTGGCCCTCTCCCCCACTCATGCTCACTCATTCTCTCTCTCTCACACAAAAATAAGTAAAATCTTTAAAAAAAAAAGTGTATTGGTTAAATAAAAGTGTATTGGTCAGCTATTACTGCAATAATGTTGTATAATAAATAGCACCAAAACTCACTGACTAAAAACAGGCATTTAACTCTGACTTACTTGTGAGCTGGTTGCTACTCAGCAGGGATAAGCTGTATTTTATGTTCTAGGCACATGTTGATTCTCAGCTAGAGAATGATTCACATTCTAGCTGGACCAAAAGCTACATGGATCATGTTTTTTCTTAAGATGAATATCAGTAATGCAAAAGAGTAAGAGGTAAATGATGTCTCATAAAGCCTTTGTGGAGAATGGACACACTGTCACTACTGCCCACATCCCATGGTCCAAACCCACTGTCAGAGAGGAGCAACATGAAGCCAGAAGACAATGGCATAGGGAGGGCATCATAAATTATGAAAAAAGTAATTAAGTTTACTAGATAAAATAATCTTCCTAACAACCCTTTTTAAATTTTTTTTATTAATTTCTTTTTAGCATAACAATTCATTGTTTATGCACCACACCCAGTGCTCCATGCCATACGTGCCCTCCTTAATACCCACCACCTGGCTCCCCCAACCTCCCGCCCCCTGCCTCTTCAAAACCCTAACAACCCTTTTAAGGAAGATTCTTAGGGGGAAAAATGAGTAATTTCTGTAAGGCCATACAGAAAGGAATTACCAGAGTTATATTTCAAATTCAGGTTTGTCTAATGGCAGGCTAAGCTTTAAATTACTCTACTGTCAAGAACATGTACTAGTTCATATTTAACTTCAGGCCACTGCCCACAAAATTTTGTCATGCTATATCACTTATGATACTTATATCATAATTAGCCTAGAACTGGTTTATTTGACTGATCAGATATGCCAAAAAAAAAAAAAAAAAACAGAAGCTTGTCAAATATCCGATTTGTTGTTGTAACTCTCTAAACTCATTCATTTCAATTGAACTGGACTTTTTGTGTCTCCATGGACAGAATGATAGTTTGTGGCATTTAATTTGACAAGACTCTGATAGAAACATTTTTATTACTTCCTTTTATAAAATTCTATAAATGACTCTATAGATTTTTGTAGACTTTTCATGGATTATGAAAATTTAGAACTTTCTTAATTTGTACACAATCCTAAAAGTTGTTCATTTATCTATTTTGAGTTGAGGTCTTTTCATATAAAATAATATGGAAAGGATCACTGTTAAAAGAAAGCCTACAATCATTCACATATCGGATGAATTATTCCCTGTAGGAAGTAAAACTCTTGCTTTTTCTGAGACAAATTTTTTTAAATAAAAATAAATGTAAATGTCTGTTTGCTAATTCAATTAATGAAAATGTTGTAGATATTTTTGTTTCTTAGATTGGGGAAGACTTCAAAGCTGTTAGTAGTCAGCATGTGAAGCAACAAATTCATATCCAGCAATTAGAATCATCACATCTCACCTTTATCAGGACTTTGAACTTTCTTCAAAGGAAAGAGGTTCTTTTTTTTTTTTTTTTACTTCTTTTTAAAAAAGTAGTTCTATTTGATAAGTTTCTGTTCAAGTGCAAATATTCCATAGAATAATTATACCAGATAGCTATAAAGGAATATTTTAGAGTCTTTATGAGAAGACTATTACTTAGGGTTACAAAGTATTACTACATTTATTCTAATAACTATTGGAATAATTATGATTGCATCCTAGTAGTACTGTGCTTTCAGATCTTTGAGATTTAAATTTGAGAGAGGATAATGTATCTCCTATTCTAAGGCATAACAATCTAGCAGGACCTAATCTAGGATGACTTAAAAGGGGAAAGGTAGCAAGATGTGACTGGAATGGAGACAAGAGAATTCACAGGTACCCAATCAAGAGCCCAGAGAGGACAGTAATAAAATTCAACAAGAAACCCAGAAAATACCCAAACTGAGAAGACCAAGATTAAATCTGAAGCAAAACAAATTAAACTTCATATGACCATCTAGATCAGGATCTGAGACATCCTATTTTCTTTATATTTTGGAAAGCATGAAAACATGTTGGAAATATAATCTGCATTTACGTGTTGAATATAGGAATAAAATTTTTAGGTAATTTAGTAGATGTCAGAAATTGTCCAGAGAGATAAGATACCCAAGCTTGAGAATAGCAACTTCAGGCATAAAGGCTTCCAACTTGAATGTGAATGCTCTTTTTCTGAATAAGCAATTTAATGAGCTAAGAGCAGACATGGCTTGAAATATCACGAATTTAGGACTTAATGGTAAAAAGATAATATTGCAACACAGGTTAAAAGAGAGCTTTATGGAAGGCAAAGATTTGATTTTTCCCTAATGTAATGATGATATAAATATAACATATAACACAAATGCTAGTTTTCAAAATGTTCTTGATAATGTACTCCACTCCTAAAAATTTACTAACACTCTAAAGTTTGCCTTTAGGTACACAGATGCATGCATATATGCATGTCTCCACACAACTGTGCACACAATTATATGTGTACACATACATACACATATACACACGTTTCTGTATTAATATGGAGTTTCAAAATATACTCCAAAGTAGAAATTCAGAAATGACAGAATATAAAAAGAAACACATTTGCTGATATTTTCTGTCCATATCTTAGTGAGTAGCCTTTTACATGCTGTGTGAAATATACATTCCAAAATAGCGGTTAGATAGGAACAAATGAAACTTGTATGAATATACTTTTAAAATACTGAGTAGAGGTGTGTACAATCAAATTATATGGGGAAGAATATACTTATTCTGTGTCCAACATGTGTCTTTTGTTCTAATAAACTGAGATCACATAGCAGCATACTGTCATAGACCAAAGAAAGCTGCTTATTTTAATTGAATACCCATTGAAGAACATACACCATCATTCCTATTTGTGGCACTAGAAAATATGGTATTTGATTTCCTTTATCAAAGAATGATGATTTTATTTGAAATATGATGTAAATAATTATAAAAGCCTAAGCTATACATGTAAGTACAACAAAGAAATTAAAAATTAATCTCCAAATTGTACCACCCAGAATAAAGAAACATTATTAATGTCTGATAACATTTTTCTCAGCATTAATGGAAACAGAAAGATCAATGATGCCATAGATCATCCATGGCACGAAGGGGAAGGCTATGAGGGTGCCCTACTCTGGATGTAGGCAATAATGGAGTACACTGATTGTAGAGAATTTGGGGACATCAATAAAATCAAATAAAGTTACTGTGCTTTTTATTAGCACCCTGTGCACGCTTGCATATTATCAAGCACATTAGCTTGAGTGCACGCTCTCAACATTATCAGTGATAAAATACCCCTTCCATCAGAATGGACCTTTCTCAGTGCCACTCCACCTTGGTACACTAGTGGAATGAACAGATATAGGAAAAAATATTCATAAAATGGAATTTTATAATAAAATTAATGTACCTTACTTTAACATAAAAATAAACACACAATCAGACAATCAGAGAAATATAACCTTGCTATTTCAGATATACATCTAAAATAGAATTCTAATATTAAGAAAGACTATGTTAAATACTAAGACCTAAGAATCATTGTTTTAATCTAAGTTTCAACTTCAGACCATAGTTATTGATTCTCTGTTCTGAAAGATGAGGAAATTCCTCCCAAACTCTACTGTCTTCATTATTTATACAATGTCAAGATTTAATACAGTTATACCTTATTCCATAGCTGTAATTTTCAGTTATATTTCTTTGTTCCATATTTAAATGAATCCATACTTATATTCAGTCCTATCAGTATGACTATTCCATCCCTCAGTTCCTCAACTTTTCCTTCAGTTGGCTGGATTTTATCATTTTGTCCCCTCTAAAAAATGAGATCCTGGACACTTTTCTTCCTACCTTTGCATTTTTAAAAATCTTTATTTGCAACACACATGAATATACATAATCTTCAAATATAGTTTTTATAGATTGTTTGATATTTTATTAACAGTAATTTCATCAGAGTATTTCTGAAATCAATTTAATGTGTGGCATCAAATATTTATTTCAATAAGTCAGTCTTTACTATATCATTGCAAATATCAATACTATCTATTTTCAATTGATCAATCTCCTTACCTAGTCTATTATCTTCTTTAGGAACATCACCTATCATATGTATCTATTTTATGCCTTTATTTTGTATCTTTTCTATAAAGAGATTTTGAGGGTATCTTTGGTCTTTCTCCGTTTATTTTCTGTAATCTCCTCTAGCTATCTATCATATCCCTGACTGAGTTTCCAGTCATGTCTGTTTTCTGTTGTTCTAATGTAGCTTTCATCTACACATTGCTTTAAATTTTCTGTAGTTTTTTTCTAAAGTCCTATAACCTGTCCTTTGGATACTCACATATATTCTTCATGTGTTGTTTTTACTGGTAGTGGTGGGGGTGATAGGTATGTGTGTGGGTGTGCTGGGATGTGTGTATGTGTGTGTGCGTGTGTATGTTTGTATTGCCTGGGTGTTAATCTCACCTCCATTTTCAAGATTTGGGATGGCACTGTGCCTCAGGTCACAGGATCCCTGAATTGTGAACTGATGGCCATTCCTGTTTGCTACCCTTCTTCACTGAACTTTATTTCTTTGATTTTACTTGACTAGGAGATAAGAAGTAGTGTGTCAGCAAGATTTCTCCCTTAGTGGCACGGCCTCAGTTCTGTATTGGCTTAGGACTCTACAATTACAAGGCCTAAAGACAAAGTTCTAAGAAAAGAGAGGCCAGACGCTATGATCAGGAAGAAGCCTGAACTTGAACTCAAGTTTAATGATGCTGAGGGGACTATTGAGCCATTTTGGCCAGTGATCACAGGGCTACGTACTTGAAACACTTTGTAAGACAGATATAGTGCCCTGAAGATGGGGTAGGCAGTTGGGGGTCAGATCTATCTTTGGAGGCAGGAGGGTCTGCTCACAATGAGGAAAAATGCAGAGCTATGTGAGAGAGTGAGGGAGAGAAAATGCAAGAGCCAAACTGGTCAACAACAATAACAACAACAAAAAAGTAGATTAGGCAGGAGACCTACTTGTAGGAGGTAGAATGTAGATTAACAACAGTTATGACAAACTCCAACGACCAGGACCAGGTAGACAAATAAATGAGTGTAGCTAGCCAGCTGTAATCCACCAGGGAATATTGGAGGTTGTGGTAAAATGAGAGTACTTGCCCAGACTGGTTACAAATGCAGAGTCTCAGGTCCTACGCAGAGCTATTATATCACAAGCTGCGTTTTAACAAGATCTCGAAAGGATACAGGACACATTAAAGTTTGAGAGGTATGGCCTAAATCATACCTCCCCCAAAACAATGTTTTTCTTACTATTTACTTGCGCTGGTTTTGACTATTTATAATACCTCACCTACACAGCGACACTTCAAGGGGAGGGACTTTTTTTTTTTTTTTTGCTAACTCTAAATATTTGCTATGACAACAGATTTTTGGAGTGAATGGAAGCATTGCCCGATGTGTGACCTATGTAAAATTATTCTTGTAGGTTGGCCCTCATGTCGCTCAGGATTAATCACATGTATTTACTTATGAAGGTGAGAATTTCAAATATAACCCTGAATCACATTCTGGAATACATTTTGGCACAAAGCAGGAAAAGATGAACACATAACCATTCCATATTCTTTAAAACAAAGGGAGGAAACAGCAACAAAAAATATATTAATGCGACTTTATGGCTAAGAATTTTAAAACAAGCATCATGGAATGTAAAGTTATGGCTCTCATAGGAATCATAACTGGGCTGTAAGGCAAATATATATTAAAGCATAAATATAAGTCTATACAGTAACAGAAAATACTACAACCAGATGTGCCAAGAGACTAAATTATAATTGACATGGGAATCATAGATTTAGGCTTTCCTACTGTTTAGAATTTAAATTTTTCTGAAACACTGAAGTAATATGAAGGTATCCAGGTACCACAGGGTATGATAGAAATATGAGCATGTCATATCAGCCACAAACAGTTCATGGTAATTTTATTTATAACATTTAGACAATTAAATTAAAGAAATAACCAATTACAGGCTTACTAAACTAAGGGTGCTAAGTTTTGTATAAAAAATCAATCACTGCAACTAAACATGGAATTATAGGGAATCTAAGTACAGGTGGCATATACACTCATTAATTTGGACTCATTAACTTGGAATTTATGATAATATAGATGAGGATTCACAGGCTCACAGGCTATTGGCAGGGGAAGAAGTCTTAGAAACCATCAAGGTTGGAGGTTTGAGGACTATACTGGGGTGTGTGTGTGCGTGTGTGTGTGTGTGTATGTATGTGTGCACACACATGCATGTTTTAGGGTCTTATGGTTCCCTTTCAGTAAACTTGAGAAATTTTTCTTTATGATTATATGGCCCAGATCTCCCACTTTGTAGAGCTTTTCTTTTAAAATTTGCAACTGTAAACTCTTTCTCTATCCCTTAGTTATTCTTCTGAAATAAAATCATAAAGACAGGGACCCTCTCTCACAGTCTCTGTGGTAAGGTGGGGGCCTACCATCAAAGAACTGCAAGAAGTGTCGATTAACAGATACAGATGGCCTAATCACAGTGACGAAACCCCACAGGAATGGCTCATGTCCTCCAGGACTTTGCCACTAGCTGGCCCCAGTGCTTAGAACATGACCTGCCTTTTTTTTTTTTTTTTTCTTTTTTGGCAGGAAAATTGACTTCAGTCTCTCTTCCCTACTGCAATTGTCTTGACTCTGTTGAAATACTAATAAAGTCTTTCTTGCCTGTTTAATTCATGTTTGTGTGCGTGTGCGCAGACGCCTCCCAGTGGACCTTAACGTCAAGCCTTCCCTAACCACACTTCCTTAAAAGCAGTACTATCTTTAATCTGTCTTCTACGTCAAAATTTTTCATAAGGTTGTATTTAAACAAATGTTACTATAGTTTTAAAAACACAAACACTTACTTTAGGACAATTATTTCATTTCTCAAGTCTTACGTGGGGAAGATCCACGATCCACACTCAATTGTAGCTCTAGAGCCCTGGGCTGTTCCTGTGTTCTCTAGATGCTTTGTAGCATCAAAGAGGACAGTGCACTAGGCCATGTAACAGAAACAAGATGGAATGGTTAACCTACTTTAAAGGACAATCTTCAAGTGCCTTAGGAACACTCATTTGCATGCAACCAATTCAGATGCAAATTAGGAATAATCTTTATTCAGGGCCTTTGTTTGGGAACATTTATTAGCCATTAGTTGTGTTACTTTATTTACTTGAATGCATATTTTCCTAAACGCTGCATAACCATGTAGAGGATTATAAATCTAACATTGAGAAATGTACAACAAAGACATAAATAAAAGCCGGGAGCATGAGTACAAGTAGTGACTTTATCTAGTTCACTTATATTAACATGAATAATTCCTTAGTATTTTCAGTCAGAAGGTGAGTTAGGGCAGATAATGACACAGTTATGAATCTGGCTGAGATGCTTAGCCTTGCTGTCTCACTTCCTTTTTTTGTAAAATGGAAGGTAATAATCCCTAACTATGTACTGCTTTTATGAAGATGAGGAAAATACATTTAAAGTGCTGAGACAGTACTGTGTAAGCCTATAGTGGTCTTAGTATCCAACATGGTGGTGTCACTCTCCAACATCAAAATAAACATCATCACCATCATTATTCCTTTGCATTTTCTCCAGCCTTTATAATGGATCCCTAAGAAAATCTGCCTAAATGCAACTATTTTGATACTAGTCCTGGCTATATTCTTAAACTGCAAACTAGTTCCTAACTCAGTGTTGAGTTTAATTAAACCAAAAAATTCCAATTAGTGTGGGTTTTTTTTCAGAGGTTCTTAATAGTACTAATTTGAGGCAAATGGCAATGGCCAATTAATTGGTTTGTGTCATTCTAATCAATAAAGATATGGCCTATACTTCTTGATCCTTTTTAGTGATGTCTCTTTGTAAAGCTCGATTAAGTATTTTATGGGAAAGAAAAATAAAAATAACAACAAAAAACTATAGTGTTAGTAATGGAAAGTTGCATCAAGTAAAATAATGTTACCATGGTGTTCTCATATAAAAGATCAATTCGTTCTCCAATTCTTCAATGTCTCTAGAAGTCAAGTCAAATTAATGCATTAGGGAAGAAAGGAAATGGTCAGTTTAGGGTAACATTTTTCTCAAAAATTGACCTGGAAGGCCTTATTAAAATAAGATGACCTGGATTACCTTTATATTTATTCTGTTTAAACATTCGTTTTCCTTAGGAGAGGGAGGGGGTTTGTAAATTTAATCAAGAAGAAGTACTGTCAGGCTGATGGAGAAAAGTTCAATACCAAGGATTTATCTACTTAGACAAATGAAATCAGAGTCAGTAGATCCATTCTGAAATGTTCTGATGCCTCTGCAGAAATACAAGAAGTTTCAGGCAAATGTAATTTTCCTTCCTTCAAATTTGGTGCAGTTGTCTAGAGGCTGCTGATCATTAAGGATAGATTTTAACAAATCATTTCCCTGGATTTCATAAGACTGAAGAATAGGGTGATCAGATAAAATACAGTTTTCCCAGTTAAGACTGAATTTTAGATTAAAAACAAATGACTTTTCGTATATCTCAAGTACTGCATATACAAAAATGTGTGTGTATGATAATTCTCAGAAATGATGTACTATAGTTGTGCAGAGTGCCTAGGTCCCAATCTCAGATGATCTTAATCCAAATTCAGCATTGAGATTTTTCTTACCACTCAACACATCTGAAATTGGTCTGATGTTTTTTCAAGGTCTAGCTTACTTCTAGTTCTATCTTCTTACTTGAGTCCAACCAAAATTACATGATGACATCACACTTAAAGCCCTCCACTCTGTCCTGGGGTACCTTGACCTCAATAAGTTTGCTAATCAGCTGACAAAAATAAATCCCTAAAAGAAGCTAAATATCTGGATTGAGATCATCTTCTGGGCCTTATTCTGGCAATTATCACTATATTTTTATTTACTATTATTATTTATTTAGTATTGCTTGTATTTCTCCACATTTTTAACTCTTATGCTTTTGCTCTTTAAAATCTATTTCAGCTGGAAGTTTTGCCCAAGTTATTTAATTTGCTATTATCAGAGACAGTATTATGTCCTTGACTGTTGGAATTTAATTTTTTAAATGTAGTTTATCTACAGAAGACAAAATCTATTTTAATGTGTTGGGAAAAGATGCTTTCTTCCAACCAAAATGTGTCTAGTTCTCATTGGCCATGTTCTATAAATGAATAAAATTAGAAGAGTTGTTCTTGTTTTTGTTTTTGTTTTTTTAACCTTCAATCATAGAAAAGATAAAACAACTGGTAGGACCTTTGAAAGGCAAATAAATGTATATATTCTAATTAATTTGACAGCCCATAATATAGGGAACAGACCCTAATGGAGAAATTCAACAACCCACTTTTTAAAACAAGTTCAGTATTCCTATTTAATCTATAGAAAATATCCAAAATAACATTAATCAAAGTAAACAAACTAAAGAGTTGATTATGAACTCCACCCAGAAAAAGATAATATCTTGTAGACCAGAGTAACCAGAAAAAGAAAAAGAAAAAGAAAAGGCTGGGAAAAACATACCTTTCCACTATCTTTATAGAATATGGCCATAAAAATGATTTTTAAAATTATTATGATTATTATTATTGTACGAAAAATAGTACTTGGCTGGGAGTGAGAAGCTATCATTATGTCCCAGTTTGGCTATTGGTTTTATGAACACATTCTGCCACATCTCAGTAGTCTCATATGTAAAATAAGCATTTTGGACAATATACTCTACAAAACTCATTTCAACTTTAAGATTTTATAATGATATATTTCCAAGTTACACTTTCAAGTTTTTGATAACTCCTTGAGTGAAAATTACAAACATACACATACAAAAACACATGAATAAAGGAAGAAATTAATGGTTTTCATTTACAAAAAAATACCTCTTGCAAACCGAACAAAGGCAGAAACAACATAACTCCAAAAGATAAAAAAAGAACTCACTCCTAAAATAGGTCAAATTCGATCCACATTCTTAAACTAATGAAAACTATTGTTAGCACATATTACAAAAAATATTCATTACAGTTCAAATCTAATTTCTGTTCTCTAAGCAGCTATAATAGAATCACTGAATATTTCCATAATATCTTTTATGTTCATGTCAGTGAGATAACAGTTTCATACTCAAAGATTTCTAATTGATTTGACCATAAAATAAGCCTTTTGTTCAAAGAAGGGCAAAAAATAAAAGATAAGAAAGATGGCAATTTAACTTTCAGATGTATACTGCATACAGATATCTTGGGGACATTAAACGACTAAACACACACAAAAAATAAAAAGTGTGGGCAATAAAATCATAAAATTGGTCAAAGAGTGATTTAGTCACAATAACCACACAAGGACAAAGGCATATCTTTAAAATAGCTCTATTTTTAAAACAGAAGCTGGAGTTAGTCTGTTTCAGAGGAAAACATCAGATGCTGTATAAGACCTACTCTGCAAACAGAAATATCAGGAGAACTGTTCAATAGCACCACTAAAGCAAGTAACATATAGAAGTTTTGCTAGCATGTCTTGAAAATATCCCTGGCCTGAATCATATCTATATCTGTATCTATAGTGTTCTTTCCTTCTTTTGATTTTAAGATTAAATCTAAGCATTGGAAACTATCCCTATATTTACATTTCTTAATCTCATTTCCCTCATTCATAAAATGTTGACTGTAACACCTCTCTGATGGGTTTATTATGCACACTAAAAGCTATTAAATAAATATTATTTGCATCGGGTAAGAACATATTATTGTGAGTTGTTACTACTATCTTCTTGGTAAGCATTTAAAAGATTGGATGCCCTCATTACCAGAGTAATTTGCCAAGTGTTGGAAAAAAGTACAAAAGTCAATAGGCAAGCCACAAATGATGTCCTTGAGCCACAATATGACTAGTTCTATATTTTGAAAACAAAGAAAATATCTTTATGTCTAGCTATTTGTCTTTTAATCTATATCACATAAATCAATTAGTACTATCTTTGAAAATGCTCCCTATATCTTTGACTACTCCTTTTTTCATTCTTTCTCTGTTTTTCTTTTTTCATATTTCTTCTCTAGATGTTGTTCCTCTCCAGTGTTCCCCCCTGTATTATCTACAAGTATCATCTTCTGAAAGGCCACACTGTTGTCACCAACTGGATAAAACCCAAAATGGCGTCTCCCACCTTGCCCTCTGACTCCAGACCTAGTTATGTCACAGCAGGGATCTCTATATTTGGACAGCCTCCTCCTGCAACCTCAAAAAAAAGAGTGCTTCAAGTAAACTATTTTTTCTCTTCCTGACAATCTCTTCCAAATTATCCTAGTTTTTCTGCCAATGGAACCTTAAATTTGCAGTAAGCTTGTCCAGCCAGACATCTTTTACTTCATCTCTTGCTTTCATTTCTCCTTCATGTTTTAAGTTCTACCTCTCTGCAAGAGTTTCTGGATGTGCCTCTGAAAGGTCAACAGAACTGAGCCTCTGCTTGACTATGGTTACAACCAATTCCAAAGACTCCTGAGTTATTTCAAAAGCCAGCGAGATCACCATTCAAAACAGAGGACAGACTAATACATTCTTTAAAACTCTATTGCAGACAACAAAAGTGACCAAATAGAAGGGGCTAGGCAAAGAGGTACTTAGTCACAACTGTTTCTGACGTGAGGGCAGGAGAAATCGGAGAGAGAAGCTGGTGAGTAGGTAAGGACTTGGTGAGCATACAGACTCGAATTGGGAATGGCAGACATTTGGAGTCAAACTTGTGGAAGTGATGTGATAGGGAAAACAGGAGCTTCTCAAGTCACTCACTTGTGGTTTTGAATCTGTTGCTAGTGATTCCTATATTTAGATAACTAATGTAAGCTAATCATGCGTGATTCCCAAATGTTAGTCTTCCCGAATGTTAGGTTCTCCCTCCCCCTCTTTATTGTTCAGTGTTCTGTTCTTTCACTTAAAACAATGCTTTTATCAGATACCACTTTTGCTCAGATGTATAAAACAATTTCCTATTTTTAGATATGTCTGACTTCCTCTGCTGACTTTCCAAGGCTTGTATTACCTGACTTCATAGTTTTTATTCAATATTGTTTTTCCCCCCCTAGTTCTTTTGACAAACTAGCCTTGTACCATTAAGCTGCCACATTACCCTTTTACTACAATTCGCTCCTCCTAACACTGACCATATTCATGTTTTTCACTGATGCTGGAAACCTCTATTCTAGATCAAGAAATCAATGAATATTCTTCAATGTACAGCAAGAATTCCACTAACTCCTGAAACTATCCCCCTGCTCCAGGCCATTTTCCCCTTTCTAGGTTCACTACAGTGAGTACTTAGAAGCAAAAGTTGAATGGCTAACATAATGATTAGTTAAAAGAAGAAAATCTATTTAAACATTGTGGTCTACATGGAACAAAATAGCCCTTTGACTGATTGCTTCACTTGGTTTGGTGATATTTCTACTAAATGAACTAAAACAAGTGGCAAATGGGATATCCTATGGTCACAATAATAACTTGTCTTTGGTTTATCCAATTCTGACAGTTTCCAGGGTTCATTAAACCAAACATATTTTCCAGCACAATCTGTAGTGGCACAACTCCTTGTATGCCATGTCAGTGGCATATTCTTGCTGCATGTGTACAGATAAAAATAGCTATGTCAGACACAACAACTGTCAAATTTGATGCCTGGGGCATCGTTTTTGATAAAGACAGCTGTGGATGCTAAATTGAGGCTTCCTATGTACTCTGTACTCCCATCTCCTTCAGAAAAGCTGCCTATCGATAGGCTTTATATTTCCATGTTTTGCATCTGTATTTGGGTGCTGAGAAGACAAATAACGCACTAACGCCATGGTGTGGAGAAACGAAAAAAGAAAACACCTGTCAAGTGTAGAACTCAGCTACGTCATAGGAGAAAGCTCTCTGTTCTTACTGACAAAGCCCTTTGGAAACCCAGGACAGGACTGGGTCTCCTTAGGAGACCACTTGTTACATTCCATTTAAAAGTTGTTTCTGCAAATGAAAGGATCTTGTGAATTTCACTCTGAAGCCATCATTTTGAAGGTATCACACTCCCTTTTCCATTCTTCTCTGATCAATATACATCAGGGGCCAACAAATTTTACTGTAAAGCGCTAAGGAGTAAATATTTTAGGCTTTGTGGGGTGTACTCTGCCACAACTGCCCAAATGCAGACATTTCATTAGACAATATAAACGAACAGGACGATCAGGCATGGCTCTGTTACAATAGAATATTGTTAATGATGTAAAATTTTTAATTATATATAGGTTTCATGTGTCACCATAAAATATGCTTCTTTTTGTCAATGGTTTAAAAATGTAGACAACACTCTTGAACTCACAGACCATGTATAAAGAAGGGCAGTGGATAGGTTTTGCACATAGGGTATAATTTGTTGACCTATGGTCTACACAAATAGGGTTTCTCACTTTACCTCATGTTAAAATAATAAATAGATGCACCTTGTGAAGCAGACTATCATTTCCAAATATGGAGATATCTAGCCTAAGATCTGCCCATGTCTTTACCAACCAAATGAGAGCCACCACTCTATATATTTTGCAAAGGCCAGGAAAATAGTCATGAGATTCCAAGACAAAAGTGACATGCTGTCTCTCCTGAAGCAAAATTCAATTATGTTCTTGCTTGACTAGACATCATAGGTTCAAAAGACAAGGTAGTCACCACCAATCAAAGTACTTATAAATTCTACACTTTTAGGAATCTCTATTTTTTTGCTACTAAAACTAAGTGTCAAATTTAGTACATTTTTGAAATTTTAGTGTTGCTGAAAGTTAAGCCCCAGTAGTACCAACCTGTTATGTCTGATGTAATCTGGCACCATGTTGAATTTTATTCTCAAGACTGCCATTGCTACTCGTCAAAGAAATTGGGTTTTGAGTGCTTTAAGTTAGATGCCACTTATAAACATGTGCCATATAACAACATTATGTTCTAAGATAGTGTACAAATTGTTCAACAACTCTCATTAAACAGGACCTGGTCCACGCAAGTTCTTAAAGGGGATGATGATTAGGAGGATGAGTTGTAGTACCAAGTTAGTGAGTCTGTACAATTTTCTTTAAATACAAGGCAAACACTAAGGGTTGATGTTTTTCTTATTTGGTTTACATCTTCTCCTTTTTTGTGGAGGGACTCTCTTTGGTTCTTTGTTTTGTTTTATGATATGTCAGTAAACAATAATATAAAAAAGTTATCCCTTTGTAAATTGGTTTAAAGTGGGTAAAATCATACCTTGATCCAAGAAATATATAATTATATAAGCAGGTTAATGCAGGCAGGTTAACATAGCAGTGGCTGGATGGCGTTTACCAGATCCCTGTAGTAATCCATTCAACCTACTTCTCTGATTCTGAGTAGTTTACCAAACATTACAGGTAGTAGGACTTCATTATTATTATTATTTTTTTAAGATTTTGTTTATTTATTTGAAAGAGAGAGAGAGAGCATGAAAGGAGAGAAGTCAGCGGGAGAAGCAGACTCCCTGCCAAGCAGGGAGCCCGATATGGGACTCTATCCCAGGACTCCAGGATCATGACCTGATCCGAAGACAGTCGCTTAACCAACTGAGCCACCCAGGAGCCCCTTCATCATTATTTTCAAATTGGACTTTATTTGTCACAAGATCAGATACCTTAAATTTCTCTGGGATATGTGAGAACAGCAATATACCTATTATCCTGGGGCTTTAATCTCATTCAAAGTTAGTGAGAGTTACTATTTGCATATTAAATAAATTTGCATACTTATAGTATAGTATTATATAGATTACAGAATTCAAATCTCATAGATTTTTTAAATTAAGTGAAAATTTTCCAATATTTGTCTCATAAATGGTCAATTCATCTACCACCTTATTATACCAAGAAAACAGCATGACTCTCCAATGCTAGCAGTTATTTATGGTAGAGTTTAGGAAGCATTGTCCTAAACTCTTGACAGCTTGAATCAAACTAAGGGAAAAGTAAGACTCATCTACCAGTTCTCTTGTGATTAAAATATATCAAATGTTAGTATATTTAAACGGACTCACCCACTGCCAAGTACACACCATTTTTCAAAAATCAGATATTACTATTAAAAAGCTACAGTGTCTAGAAGTCTGCAGGGTGAAAGTCTCCTTCCAAGTTGTTATAGGACCTAAGTCACTTGTCTTTGCTGTTGTCCTTGTAGCCTTGGGAAAGGCACCTCTAACTTCCCTCTCTGTATTACAGGATTTTATTTTGAAATCATGTTAAAGCAAACTGAAAAGCAGAGAGCAATGATTAACAAATATTTAGGCTAGAAGAAAAAAAAAAATTGTTCCCAAACATATGAAGTCAAACAAAAGTGAGGCTAAAAGACAGGTGAGTATAATATGTTCTATACTCCCACCCCACCAGGCCATTTCTTCATTAGAGTAATGGGAGAAATTGAGTCAATCACTTGTTCTTTTTGATTATGGAAATAACTGTGAAATGTTTTACTTCATTAGGGTTAAAGACTTCAGTTACTGAAATTATTTGAAAAGTCACAAATTGCCCTGGTTTTTACCCTACTAAAAATGTTCATCTTGCTCCTATTTTCTTTTTTGTTTTGTTTTGTTTCATTTTAACAACAGTACAGAATGACAGATGTGTGAAAAGGAGAAAGAGAACTAGGAAAATATGATAAGTCACAACTGGCTTCCTAGATTTATTTCCAGTTGATTTTACATCTGGTCCAACTGTGTTGTTTGTTGATATTCTGTTGGCAACAGCCACGAGCCGTATGTGTCTCTTGCTTTTATTAACATTTTCATATCCAGACAAGAGAATTTGGTAGAAAATTATAACAGCAAACTGAATGATCTTTGCATTCCATTTTCAAAGTTGGCATCTTTTCACTTCTGAATTCAAAAGGTCATCCATTTGCAAATATCTTCTCCCATTCCGTGGGTTGCCTCTTTGTTTTTTTGACTGTTTCCTTTGCTGTACAGAAGCTTTTGATTTTGATGAAGTCCCAAAAGTTTATTTTCGCTTTTGTTTCCTTTGCCTTTGGAGACATATCTTGAAAGAAGTTGCTGTGGCTGATATCGAAGAGATTACTGCCTATGTTCTCCTCTAGGATTCTGATGAATTCCTGTCTCACATTGAGGTCTTTTATCCATTTTGAGTTGATCTTTGTGTACGGTGTAAGAGAATGGTCGACTTTCATTCTTATACATATAGCTGTCCAGTTTTCCCAGCACCATTCATTGAAGAGACTGTCTTTTTTCCACTGTATATTTTTTCCTGTTTTGTCGAAGATTAATTGACCATAGAGTTGAGGGTCCATATCTGGGCTCTCTACTCTGTTCCACTGGTCTATGTGTCTGTTTTTATGCCAGTACCATGCTGTCTTGGTGATCACAGCTTTGTAATAAAGCTTGAAATCAGGTAATATGATGCCCCCCATTTTATTTTTGTTTTTCAACATTTCCTTAGCAATTCGGGGTCTCTTCTGATTCCATACAAATTTTAGGACTATTTGCTCCAGCTCTTTGAAGAATACCGGTGGAATTTTGATCCAAATGGCATTAAAAGTATATATTTCTCTAGGCAGTATAGACATTTTAACAATGTTTATTCTTCCGATCCAAGAGCATGGAATGGTCTTCCATCTTTTTGTGTCTTCTTCAATTTCTTTCGTGAGTGTTCTGTAGTTCCTCGAGTACAGATCCTTTACCTCTTTGGTTAGGTTTATTCCCAGGTATCTTATGGTTCTTGGTAAATGGAATCGATTCTCTAATTTCCCTTTCTGTATTTTCATTGCTACTGTATAAGAAAGCTACTGATTTTTGTACATTGACTTTGTATCCTGCCAAGTTATTGAATTGTTGTATGAGTTCTAGTAGTTTGGGGGTAGAGTCTTTTGGGTTTTCCATATAAAGAATCATGTCATCTGCAAAGAGAGAGAGTTTGACTTCTTCATTACCAATTTGGATACCTTTTATTTCTCTTTGTTGTCTGATTGCTGTTGCTAGGACTTCTAATACTATGTTCTAATACTATGAACAAGAGTGGTGAAAGTGGGTATCCTTGTCTTGTTCCTGATCTCAACGGGAAGGCTGCAAGCTTTTTGCCATTAAGGATGATATTTGCTGTGGGTCTTTCATAGATAGATTTGATGAGGTTCAGGAATGTTCCCTCTATCCCTATACTTTGAAGCGTTTTAATCAGGAACGGATGCTGGATTTTGTCGAATGCTTTTTCTGCATTAATTGAGAGGACCATGTGGTTCTTCTCTCTTCTCATATTAATTTGTTGTATCACATTGATTGATTTGCGAATGTTGAACCATCCTTGTAGCCCAGGGATGAATCCCACCTGATCATGGTGGATAATCTTTTTAATGTGCTGTTGGATCCTGTTGGCTAGGCTCTTGTTGAGAATCTTAGCATCCATATTCATCAGTGATATTGGTCTAAAATTCTCCTTTTTGGTAGGGTCTTTGCCTGGTTTGGGGATCAGGGTAATGCTGGCTTCATAGAAAGAGTCTGGAAGTTTTCCTTCTGCTTTAATTTTTGGAAGCAGCTTCAGGAGAATAGGTGTTATTTCTTCTTTGAAGGTTTGGTAGTCAGTTCTGGGCATTTGTAAATATCTCCAGACTCTCTCCTCTAGTTCAAAGGATAATCATGAAACCCTTGAGCACTAGCCTCCTGACTTCTTTCTTAGGTGGGCAGATCCACCCATTCTAGTGGCACTAAAGATTTTCAAAGTAAAACCTGATCACATCCCTAGCTAATTCTTCAATTATGCCACCTGCCTATAGAATAAACTCCCAATATATTAGCAAGACATGTAAGATTCTTAATATTGGTTATCAATCTAACTTGCATTTCTGAGCTCTAATCACTTGCTATTTATTTACCCACATACTTCTGCCATGTTGAACTTCCAGCCATTCTTCAAACTTTCCAGATTCTGATAATACTAGCCCTTCAAACATGCCTTGGACTATGCTTGGATTTCCCTATCATTTATCCTTCTAGACTCAGTTCAATATCAATTCCTATCAAGTCTTGACTGACATTCCTAGCTGGAACAAAAAATAAAGCCCTCTGATGATACAGTGAATTAATTCTCCCCTAGGACTGGCTCACAACTCTGAATGATTGCTATAATGACACATTTACCAAGAGGGGAAAATAAACAGCATAAACACTTTAGAAACAAACACAAATCCGACTTCCCCAAATGGTAGTTTAATTTTCCAGGGCTTATTTTTTCAGTCACCTAACATTAGATAAATAATTACTGATAATCCTCTTTTTCTTTCTATATATAGGTGTTTAATCTAAGAACATCAAAGTTCTCTTAGTACA
Source organism: Mustela putorius furo (assembly GCF_011764305.1). NCBI lineage: Eukaryota > Metazoa > Chordata > Mammalia > Carnivora > Mustelidae > Mustela > Mustela putorius. The sequence continues at coordinate 12,361,775 of NW_025421375.1, forward strand.
TTAATTAAATTTTTCTGCATGAAACTTTAAGGTACTAAGAGTGCTATGTAACTCGATTTGGAAAAAAATAAATTTGAGTGTTGGCAATTTATCTAATGCTATACAGAAACTCCACTGCCAGAAAAAGGGGGTGTGTGGGGGGGAGAGTCTCAGATGCTTCAACGCCCCATAAGGGGGAAAAAGCATTCATATATAACAGGTGTTCAACCTAACTCTCTATTGCAACTCCAAGAAATATTATTTTCCAATGTTGGTAGATATTGCAACCACTTTTCCAAACATTTTATAAAAAAAGCTAAGAGAATAAATAATGTTAGGACTGGAGATAGTGAAACAGACATGCTGCTAACAGAGTGAGATTGCATCTTGGCTCCAATCTCTTACAATGGAAGACCTCCGGTCCTTACTGCGTTGTTTGTGTATGTCTCCTACAAATGTAGCAGCTGTCTCAGTATGCTATTCCATTAATCCCTCAAATAACTATTTAATGGAATTTCACCATGTTGACTTCATTATCTCTTCCATTCCCTCTTGGGGATTTTGTAAATATGGGATGCTTTGGGAATAAAAAATGAATTAGTGTTTCAAAAAAGCATGCAAAAAATTATGATCCAAAATTTTCACAAAGCTTTGAAAATATTTTTTGCTATTAAATTTTTCATCTGTACTATTTCTACTCCTTTCACTTGGCTGGGGCTGGGTGGGGGGAGTTGCATTCCTTCCCGTCACTTTTTTCTAGGGTCTAAGCTGAGGCTATCATCTCGTTACTCAAAAAATAGTATTACAACTATTACCAAAATGTTTGGTCTTTGGAGTTCTTTTGCTATCAGCCCTCAAGATGTCATAGCTTTCTAAAGGGAAAAGGGAAAAACATCGTTTTCTTTCCTCTATAATGCCAACTTGGTATTTCTTAGCAAGTCCTATCTTTTTGTCTTGATTAGAGAGACACTTACTCCTGCTTATTAATGTTTCTCTTTCTAACGGCTCTCTGAATCCCCTCTCTACTTGAAAAACATCCGTAGACTCTTGCCAGTTAACAGCTATCAACATATATTTCTGTGTATTTTAGTTATTAGTATAACGGCTTATTGCTCCCACTAAATTTAAAACTCCTTGAGTGAAGGGATCTTGAAATATTCATCTTCACATTCCCAAAAGCATTTAGCCTAGGGCCTTCACATATTAAGTACTCCAAGTATGTTTGTCAAAAGAAAAAAAATGATATTGTAGATAAAAAAACACAATAGATATTTAATGACAGTAGTGCCAAAACTTTTGTTTTTAAACAGAAACTAACTGACATAGTAATGGAGAACTTCTGTATTATTTTTCCTTTGTAATATTGATCAATCTCAAGTCCTCTTATGAAAACCTTATACATATGCGAAGAAGGTTTTTACATGAGTGGAAGAGATCTGCCTAGCCATAGTCAGACAGAGAACTCTCTGACAGAGCTGTGAGGAGGCTTGTTTGCCCCTCTTCTTCAAGCTTCCACAGTCCTGGAAACCAGCCAGGGTTGGCTGATCACTAGGGAAGCCACCACTCCTGTGCTCAAATCGTGTTTATTACCTGTCAGCTTCAATGCACTAAATGACACTCTAGCGACTTGAAAGAGTTAATGGTCCTCCAAAAAGTGAACAACTCACTCCCATCTGATTGTTAGAATCAGCCCCATTATGTTTTATTTGAAATTTTTGGTTCCTTCTCCTTTTTTCTCTGCTAAATGAAAACACTGGCTCAGCTAAATTCAATACAAACAATTGTAAAATTGTTTTAAAACAATATTTAAGCAGTTTCCAATATTTTTTTCCTCTGCTCTATCCACAAATTCACTTATTTTAGATGTATCTCTAGTTAAGAACATCTAGCACACCAAAATCCAAATACAGTGAGATACTGATAGCCTTAATGACTGAACCACAGTGTTTAAATGTTTAAATGCCTTCCCACATCTGAAAATAAAAAACATATATCTTATACAGTAATGATACCATACCAGAGAATTTAGGAAAGAGTCCCCACGATTAAAACCCACCAATTCAGTCAGGAAGGAAGAAAAAAAGTGATCAAGTGAGTGGTGAAGTGTGAAATATAAAAAAGATATAGATCAGAGTAGAATGTCTCTAGAAAATGCTTTATAAAAACGCCTTTAAACCATCATAAAGTATACAACACTGTGACTTTTAGTATATTCACAATGTTGTACAACTGCCACCATTGTCTAATTCCAGCAACATTTCATCACTCCCAAAGATACCTTGTAATCGTTAAGCATTAACTCCCCATTTTCCCTTTCCCCCAGTCTCTGGAAACCACTATTAGTCCCCTTTCTGTCTCTAAGGATTTGCTTAATCTAGACATTTCATATAAATAGACAGTGGGGAACTATGGTGAATCATGTAACATGTAGGCTCTTATGTCTGGATTTCTTCACTTAGCATATTATTTTCAACTTCCCTACATGTTGTACCATGAATCCACTTTTCATTCTTTCTTAAGGCTGAATAGAATCATGTTGTATGGATATACCACTTTTGTTTATCCACGATTCAGTTGATGGACATTTGTGTTGTTTCTACTTTTTGCTACTGTGAATACTATTACTGCTATCATTCGTGTACAAGCTTTTTGTTTGAACCCTTGTGTTCAGTTCTCTTGGATGCACACCTATGAGCAGAATTGCTCATTCTTAAGATAATAATGTTTAAGTTTTTGAGGAAACACACTGTTTTCTAGAGCAACCACACCATTTTATATGCCCATCTAGCAATGTATGAAGATTTAATTTCTCCACATCATCACTCACAGTTATTTCCCTTTCCTTCCCTCTCTTTTTCTTTGAATGATAGACATGTTAGAGGGTAGGAATTAGCATCCCATCATAGTTTCGGTTTGCATTTCCCAAATGAATAATGACATTGAGCACCTTTCGTTGTTAATTGACCATTTGTATATATTTTGGGGGGAAATGTATATTTAAATCCCTTCCCTATTTCAAAAATTGGGCTGCCTTTTTGTTGAGTTTTAGGATATATTTCTGTATTGTAGATATTAAACCCTTATCAGATATATGGTTTGCAAATATTCTCTCCCATTCTGCAGGTTTTCTTTTCACTTTACTGATAGTGTTCTTTGACACACAAATGTTCTTAATTTGGATGAAGTAAAATCTACTTTTTTTCTTTTGTTGCTTGCAATTTTGATGTCCTATCTAAAAATGCATTGCCAAATCCAAGCTCATGAAGATTTAACCCTGTTTTCCTCAAGAGTATTATAATTTTAGCTCTAGGAGCTAGGTCTTTGATCCAGTTTGAGTTAATTTTTGTATACAATTTAAGGTTTGGGTCCAACTTAATTCATTTGTATGTGGTTGTCCAAAGATACATTGTTACAAAGATAATTCTTTCTCCATTGAATGGCTTTCACACCCTTGAGGAAAACCAACTGATCAGAGACATATGGGCTCATTTTTTGGAATTTCAGTTCTATTCTATTAATTATATGTCTATCCTATATCAGTACCACTTTGATCACTATAGCTTTGCAATAAGTTTTAAAATTGAAAAATTTAAGTCATCCAAATTTGCTCTTGTTTTGAAAAAAAAATTTGACTATTCTGGGCCTTTTGCAGTTCTATATGCATTTTGTGATACCTTTTCCTTTTCTAACAAAAAAAAAAGTGTTCTTAGAATTTTAATAGGGATTGCATTAAATCTGTATATCAATTTGGGAAGTATTTTCATATTAGCAGTATAAAGTTTTCTAGTCCATGATGAATGCATGTCTTCCCATATATATTTAGGTCATTGATTTATTCCAACAATGCTCTGTAGCTTTCAATGTACAAATCTTACACTACTTTGCCAAAATTTATTACGTAGTTGATATTTATCAAGATTAACAGATGCAGTAGGTATATTGATAAGGATACAATTAAAAGCCAAATCCTAATTCCCTTTTGTTTATTTGTCTAAGTAGGTCCATAAACTGGGATAGCGCCCTTTCATCAGGAATGACAATAACAACCTGAGCCTTTAAATTTTAAATGCTTGCATTATCTACCAATAACCTTTACTGTTACTTCAGAATTTCAGCCTGCTTATAGTTTCTGTCATTGCATTTCTTTTATGTATGGTCTCAGGTTTTAAAAGAAAATATTCCAGTGGTAACAAGTATTATCAGTTTGATGACATAAAGTCACGAAGTGCTTTAAACACACTTAAGTGATGAGATCTTTTATTCACTTATACACTAAATGATTATTTCCTTCAATAATATTTTTCAGCTCCTAAGTGTTAGATACTATTATAGGCAATGTAAATGGAAAAGTGAACGAGACATAGCTCCAGTCATCAAGGAACTGAATAAAACTTAGAAACAAATATAAGTAATAAAATTTTGGATTATAAAGAAATAAGTTCTAGTACATTGATTCTTGCCAAGTATTAGGGAACAAACAAAGAACAAGAACGAAAGAAAGGTTTTTCACTGAGTTTTAATGGCAGAAAAGGCATTTGCCAATGAGAACACATTCCAACCAGCTAGAACAAAAAGTACAAAGCAGAGAAGTGTCAAATTGGAAGCTACCTTCTGAGGACTCTATGTAATTGTGTGTAGAGGAGGGGATTGAGCATGAGATGTCAGGGAGTAAGGGCCAAGAGATGACCTTTAAAAGATGCCCACATATGGTGCTATACACAATATCTTAACTCCAGTGGTTTCCAAATGAATCTGAGTCACAAACTTCTGTGTACCCAAATCATAAGCAGAGCAAAGCAGATAACGGCAAGAAGACTCCAAGGCCACCCCAGCCACCTCATAACTCTTAATTAACGAACACTCATGGAAGAATTTCTCTGAATCATGTCAGAAACTATACAATATCCTTCAATATTTGGAATTGAAAGGAATTAATTAACTCTTGGTGAATATGGGGAGAGTCAGTTTAAAAGTCTAGGAATGGGGTCAAGTTTGAGCAATGGGCTAGGAAAAGCACACACTGAGTTTATTCTTGCTCTCTAATAATCCATTCTCCATACATCTTCCAGAGTCATCTCTTTAAAATGTAAATCAGGGGGCACCTGGGTGGCTCAGTCATTAAGCATCTGCCTTCGACTGAGGTCATGATCCCAGGCTCCTGGGATCGAGCCACGCATCGGGCTCCCTGCTTTGTGGGAAGCCTGCTTCTCCCTCTCCCACTCCCCCTGCTTGTGTTCCATTTCTCTCTGTGTCTTTCTCTATCAAATAAATAAATAAAATCTTTAAAAAAAATAAAAAAATTAAAAATAAAATGTAAATCAGGTAACCAGAGTCTTCTGCTGAAATTCTTCCAACTGTATCTAAGTCCATTCAGGGCCCACATGCCTGAACTTCCTCACCTGCCTCTGTTTAATTGGGCCCTTTGGCTCTCTTCTCCCTCTGCCTGAAATTGGCATCCCGTCACACAGAAGACCCTTCAGCACCCAGCCTTTGGCTGAAAGTTCTCCCATTCATAGAGGCCTCCTCTGTCTGCATGATCTAAGGGAGATCTCTGCCCCTCTGTAATGTACATCCTCCTTTTTTTTTAATTCCCTCCTTTGCATTTAGCACAGTAGGAGTCATCAGGTATATTCTTCATTTTACAAGTTCATATTCTGTTTCAATCCCACTCCCAATTTTCTTTAGAAAGCAAGCACCATTAGAGAAGCCTGCCTGCCTTGTTCATCACCCCATGTACAGTTCTCAGAATAATGCAAGGAACATGGTACTACCTTGTTACATATCTGTTGATTAAATGAACTGAATAAAAAGCACACAAAGGCTAGTTTCATCAAAAAAACTTAGAGAAAATATCAGTGGGTGTAGGTCAAATAGCCTAGAACAAGCCTGGTAGAGTCTATAAGATTCTAGATGGTTGCCCATCACTTCCAAGGGCATTTTCTGAGTATCTGGCATATGACTCATCACTTCTATTCTTTCTTCTATTTTCACCTTTCCTAATTCATCTTTCTAGTCACCCATAACCCTGCCCCTTGTTTTTGAGCAAAGTGATATTATGCAAAAGTATTCCCAGAGGAGCACAAAGCAGGGGAAAGGTGTTTAAATTCAAAACAATGCAGCTTTGGTAAATATATTATAGACAGCAAGCTGTCATCATGACCATGCGAGTTATGCCAATTTGAATGATAAATGTGAAAAAGCATCCTACAGTACCGCTAAGATGCTTACTCAGAGTTGCTTGCATTATTGGCAACAGTATGTACACAGTGAAATTATATTATACAGTTTCTGAGCTAAACTCACACTTAAGAATCACATTTTACCAACAGAATATGATTGAAAAGTCACTTCTCACATTCAACAAACCATCTGGAAAACTCTCAAAGAACTTTTGACGACTTACAGAAAATAGATGAACTAAAAAGCACTCTGACTTCAGGGTAGAAGAAAATTAAATTGGTTTCCACTAGGTTGACCACAATCAAGAAATTCAAACTTAACTCCAAAAGCAAGAGAGACACTTGAAGACTAGTAATACGGTTTTGGGGAGAGCAAGGTGAATTCAGCCAAAGTTTTTGAACTCTCTAGTGAGAAGGGAGGTCATAGATAGGAAGACCAGGAAGAAGTCTGCAATAATCCGGACAGGCAATGATTAAACCCTGGATGAGAACAGGAATTATTGATTGTCTAAAGGGGGAATGGGTGGAGGGAGTTAATTTCCCTTGCTTCTTCCTTACTTCAGACAAATAAATCATTGCTTTCACCTATACATCTGAAGAAAATACATCATGAAAAAAGTAGAACTATTGGTGGTTTAAAAAAAAAAAAACACTTGAGGTATAAAAAGTTAAATGCTGCTAGAACTGAATTTGTAAAGATAGCTATATAAACTTAAATTATTAATTACTAAGGCCAACACTGATTCCCGCATTGCCAGATCCTGCTGAGATTTTGAAAACCAATATGTTTCTGTCTTGAAGGGTGTTTGAAAGAAACTGGTTAACCTAAAAGGCCTTGAGATGTTAGGGGAATTACAGAAGAGAGACTCTGTAAATCAATACAATTTCTTCAGCAAATACTGTATCAAAAAGAAGGACATTGAATTCAACATTGTCAGCAATGGAGATAAAATCATTTATATCCAAGGAAGTGTAAACAGCCTCAGACTAAAGAGTTGGCAGCACAGGAGGAAATTGAAAGAGGCTCTCACCATACCACACCCGCACAATCTTTGATGCAGTAGGAGCCCCGTTTACAAAGACAAACTATTGGTTTGAAGGATGACCACCCCCTCCAATGCCTGCTTTTAACACTTGGCAGAAAGCACTCTGTGCTTTCCTTTTGGAATAATAAGAATGTTCCACGTCTTTCAACTAGTTAGTCCAACTGGTTAAAGGATTAGGATGATCCACAGATAGGACACAGGAATGATGACAAAGCTTAAACACCTTCAATGACACAGATAAGTATCACAGTGCCACTTAAATTATGACCCATTACAATCTTAAGAGTCTAAAATCGCTCCAGAATTGAAGAAAGAATTCCCAAAAAGAAAACCAATGCTAACATTCTAGAACACAGAAGAATTTGCAGCATTTATGCCAGCTGCCACAAATCCTGTACTCTCTCCAGCCTCAGTCTCCTTACCTTTAAAACCAGGAAGCAATACCTTATGATCCGGTGGAGACCTCTATTCATATATTCAATTACTATGTGTCCACGTTATTGTGAACCCATGCAGCTCCTACGTCAGCAAAATACAATTATAGAGCTTTACCTCTCTGCAAGTGTCCCTCCATTCCCAGGTAAAGTCAAATGGAATGTCCTAAGGAAATGCCACGAATTCAGGATCTGAATCTAAGTGAGGAGGAAAACAGAGGCTTAGGTTAAAGAGAATGAAGAACTAGTCTATCAATTACTAAGTGTTTATTGGTCATCAACAATGACATACCCAACAGTAAGGCATCACAGGGAGTGTGCAAGCAAGTGAACCATGGTTCCTGCCTTCTGGAAATCAATACTCTGGCACTTGGAAAATAAAATTACTTCTAAAAACACCAGAGAGTTCCATTTGAATATAACATCTTTGATGACTCTTGAAGTCATACATATATTTTTACCTCCTACCACTTGTTTGGTTTGAACTACACCTGGGAGTTAGTCATTAAACCAAATAAAGTAATTTTCTCCCCTACCCACTATGACTACCTCTTGCCAGCAGTTTTTGGTGCCAAGTTACATTAGGAAATATAATTAATAGGATATAAATTCAATGACTGGTATATTAAACTGGTACTTTCCTCATTGCGTATCCTGTACCTTTTTCCTCATGAAAGCTGATGTTCAGGAGCTTTCCATTTCCATTTACAAATCATATGACTTTTAGAAGCCTTGGGCTTCAGGCCAGGAAGGTTTGTGTGCTCAATCAGCTCTTCAGATACCTATAGGTCTCTCAGAAAAGACGGACTTGTCAAAAATCCTCATAACTTACTCTGATTCCCAGATGGTAAGCAACATCACTTTCATTACACCAAAGAGGAACTTGCTTTCCAAGGTCTACCACAGAGACATTCTTTTCCTCTACCAAAAACCTACTGTTGTTTTTCTATCAGAAATGGTCACTTCAGTCACCAGAAGAAATCTTCTCCCGCTTTTTATATATAAAATAATGGAAGTTATGGGAGTGTTATCTATCTCCCATTTTACACCAGAAGTAGCATTTTTTTTTTTTTTTTAGCTCTTCAACTGACTTAGGCTCTTAGCTATTTAAAGCCATAATTGCTGAGCATTCACTGAGCTCCTCCAGAGAATATAGGAAAAACTAAATAACATTCAAAATAATCCATATCCAAGATTAGAAAGCTGATAGTAGTATTGTTCCAAGCCCAAATTCCAAAGAAACAAAAGCAATCATCGATTAACAGTTCACTTGGAGAAAGAAAAAGACAAACCCAGAAACTAAAATAAACTGGTTTGCTCACTTTTAATCACTATACAAATACAACAGTATTGCAGACATTTCAGAGGTTTATTTTAGATGTTTGCTTATTTATATTTTAATTTTAAATTTACTGGAACTTGTTAGTAATAGACCCTTAAATCCAGCTATGAAATTAAAATGTGAGACCCCTAAAGAAGATAATGTCAATGACAAAGGAATAGCCCACAATATTCTGAAGACATTTTACTGTTGATCTTTTATAAGTCTAATGCTATGGTGGGCAAATATGGGACACTATATTACAGACAGGGAAATCAAGTCCGTGAGTTTCAAGTATGTTTCCCAGAGGCCAATTATTTAATCATGAGAAGAGCAGAGCACAATTTAAGACTGAAACTTTAAATTAAAAAAAACTAAACAGTTTTTCAGGAGACTGAGAAAACTGATGATATTTGATGAACTAGCAGTTCAATGAGGTGAAGGAAGAGCAGGAAATATTTAGTATGTTCAAATAAAAACATGCTATGACATTTTGGCAATATCACCTCAGACGTATGGTAAACTGACCAGCCCTGAAATTGATCCATATGTCTTGTGTATAGATCATTAAAAAAAAAAAAAAACACAGTCAAATGAATTATATGCTTGTGTACTGACTTATCTCTGATAAATGCAAAAGGCCATTTCATAGGAGACAATGATAACTACTTCCCATAATGCTTACATGAAAAGATTACAATTTTCCCAATCTACACTGTTTATATCTGTCACATCTTGGAATAAAGAGTTTCATGTTCTCTTTATGGCCTCCGCAATGTGTCTGCTAAAAATTGGAAAGAAACTAACACATCCTGGATGCTACTATATTTCAAATGTTACTCAAGGCTCAGTACTTGTGATGTCATTTAATGTCTGCAAAAATCTTATAGTGTAATTAGTAACCTAATTTCATTAATGCAGACTCTTTGGTCCAAAACAGTTGATGATTATACCAAGGATAACTCAGATGAAAGTTGTGGAGTTAGAATTTTAAATTAAATACCTCACTTTATATTGCCATGTTGTATTACATCTGGGTTCCAGAATATATACATAATTATTGTCCACCATCTTCATCTGTCCTGGGGGCATGAATTCATAACATTTAGGCATGTTTCTTTTGCTGAATTAGACCATGGCCCAGAGAATAACTCCAGGAAAGTCATCAACAATCTTTTGGACCAGATCCAATAAATGAGATAAAAGCTGTCATTTCTGTATTAAATTATACATGCTAGATAACACAGTCACACACACGCACACCGGGTTTTGAACTCTAAGAGGTCCACGTGGTCTTCCACCCTGCAAAGAACTAGAGCAATATTTAAGCACTATGGACGCAGATCTCTGGAATCCAAAGACTTGAGCAGAACCCCACATGCCGACAAGTGGTACACTTCCTACCATGTGGCAGTTGAAGGGACTGGGGGACTTTCTGATCAAAATTCTTTTTCTCCAAAATCTGATACCTAAAAAGTCCTCCCTCTTCTACTTCTTCCCAACCTAAGACTTAACCCCTAACTGAAGCCCTCTAGGGCAATACCAAGATTGATGTCATCTACTCAGGGACCTCTTTGCTCTCAATTCTTTTTTAGTACAGAATGCTTATACCCAATGATCCATCACTTCCTCACACATTGTCTTCTACAATGATCTTACGACTTTCCGTTACTATTTCTTTTGAAATTTTTGTATAATTAACAGCACTGACTGTCTCACTGGTGGTCATAGTATGTGGCCTCCCTGTCTATATCAGGTATCCAAGGTCACTCAAAATAAACATCCCCTCTAAATAAAAACATGGTATATTAATCTGTAAGACCAGATATGGTTTCAAGACAAAGTCCTTCTTGACAAACCCCTCCAATTGGGAGGTTGCCACCTCCAAGCCACTTCTTTATACATATTCTGAAGCCACCATGAGCTGACACTAATATACAATGTATATCAGTAGACAGGTTATTGATGAGCAATACTGACTTTCTCAACGAGGACAACAGTTGTGAAGTATGCAAGAGGTTTTCAAGCTTCAGTATATGACTTGACAATGTGATATAATAAGCTTACACAATATTTTTAAAAAATAGACCACTTCCTTTTGTTTCCTTCCCTCTTGTTGCCTCATCTATGTTCTCATTTGGGATACACTGAGATTATGTTAGACCCTTAATAATTTTAGGTCTTTCTACTATTGAGTCATTTTATTTTTATTTTTATTTTATTTATTTATTTTTTATTTTTTTTTTAAAGATTATTTATTTATTTATTTGTAAGAGAGAGAGAGTGAGAGCGAGCACAGGCAGACAGAGTGGAAGGCAGAGTCAGAGGGAGAAGCAGGCTCCCTGTGGAGCAAGGAGCCCGATGTGGGACTCGATCCCAGGACGCTGGGATCATGACCTGAGCCGAAGGCAGCTGCTTAACCAACTGAGCCACCCAGGCGTCCCGAGTCATTTTATTTTTAAAAACGGATTTTATTTATTTACTTGAGAGAGAGAGAGAGAGAGTGGACAGCAAGAGAGAGCATAAATAGGGGGAGTAGTAGGGAGAGCAGCAGGAATAGAGGGAGAAACAGGCTCCCCACAGAGCAGGGAGCCTAATGTAGGGCTCAATCCCAGGACCCTGAGATCATGACCTCAGCTGAAGTCAGATACTTAACCATCTGAGCCACCCAGGAGCCCATGAGTCATTTTAATATGGAGAAGTTTTGGGTACCCTAGGCTATCTTCTTTGATGCTTGCTTCATCCTTCCTTTCTGGGAACACTTAGTAACGCTGCCACTGGCTGAGTTCATTTGTTGTGTAATTAACATCATGCAAAAATCTCCTATTCTATTCCTCATATATATGTTTGATAGCAATTACAGTTAAAGTGACTTATTTCTATTGTTGTTACTTTACTTTCCTTCCTGTACTTTTAATTCTGTTTGATGTCAGAAAGCCGTTTTTCCTGGAGACTTTTTTTTTTTTTTTTTTACATATGTCTACTCATTTCTAAGGCACCGTGAGACCTATTTTTATATTTTATTTTATCTTTCTTCCCTGTGAATCCTGTGTCACACATCTGAGCAGTTAGATAGTTTAAGAGTTTCTTTTCTGGGTTGATATTTGCTTTGACATCAATGGGAACTCACATGGGCAAATGAAAACTCTTCTATGGCAAGAATCTTCTTTTAGGACCCATCTGGGTTAGCCAGATAAGTCTGAGAATGGTTTTATATCACTCCAGAAAATTCAGCTGTTCATTACTGCCGTGTACTCTGAGCAGATTCGTATAGGAATGCATTAACAATATTTAAAAACATTTCATACTATCATATGAAAGCATATCTCCCAATTTACAGGTCTTTATATAATAATTCCTGTATGACTCTTTAGAAAGTCCATCATTACACAAGATCTGTACAACAATGACGAGTAGTAGTATAGGAATACAGTTATCTTTGCCATTGTTAGGTAAAGTCACTGAGGTTAATCTGTAAGACAAGATCATTTTATCAAGACAGTAAAGGAGAGAACCAGCACTAAAATTAAAAATGTTTTAAGGGCGCCTGGGTGGCTCAGTGGGTTAAGCCTCTGACTTCAGCTTGGGTCATGGTCTCAGGGTCCTAGGATCAAGCCCTGCATTGGGCTCTCTGCTTGGTGGGGCCCTGCCTGCCTTTCTGCCTACTTGTGAGAGAGACTCTGTCAAATAAATTTTTTAAAAAAACATTTAAAAAAAATGTTTTGATTTCCAGAAATATAAAGAACAAAAGATGTTGAAATGATTTTTAAAAGACCATAAGAACTGCTTCTGAAAGCCAATTAAACCATTATACTGATAGAACTGAAATGATTAATTCACTTATTCATTATTTACATAGGCATACATACTAGTATTTATTCAACAAAGATCTATTAATTATCTAATGTATGCCAGAAACTCTGCTACCCACAGGAGAAAATGCAGTGATAAATAAGACAAGGTTTGTTCATTATGTGACAAAGCAGAATAGTGTATAAAACGCAGACTCCTGAAACAGAAAATTTGGGTTTTATATATCCCGAAGCAAACTAGACATTGATATATATCTCTGCATCTTCTATTTTCATAATAGTCATGTGACATGGCTAATGTTTTATGTTAAACACAAGAACAAATTAGTCACAAAAATATATATCCAAATACATGATAGAAAAGTAAATACTGCTTTTTTATTTTGAGGTAATTTTAAACCACAAAAAGAGTTGCAAAAATAGACCAAAGATATATGAGATGTCCAAAAAAGGGCAAATCAAAAGAGAAAGCAGATTAGTTGTTCCTTAGGTCTGGAGGTAGGACAGGTTATGGAGAAGAATAGAGAATAACAAATGAGCATTTGTTTTACAATATCTTCATTGACAGTTCACTTGTGTCCCACACCAACATTTGTATCTGTATCTACATCCTTCGGTTTATGTTTATGTATTTGTGTCCATGATTATGTTAATATCATATGTCCTTTCTAGTGTTTAGGGTGGGAGGGAGATGGAGATGAAGGTCTTACTTGCCATTTTTATCCCATCCCTTCACTATCCACTCCTGATTTTTAAACTCAAATATTCTCTTCTCACCAATAACAACAAATCAAAGATTGTTCTTAGGGACCCCCGTCAGTGAAAACACTTCATATATCAGAATGCCTCCTTTCAGGTACACTCCTCCAATTTCAAAAAGTGTTCATGACATGTACAGACTCTATCTATTAGCTTCTATAGAAGGTCTCCAAGCCCCCACCATCCATTGCACGCTCCCTTTACTCAGACATATTCTCTTATGAAACCATCTCATTATGTAACCATACGCCTAAGGAAATGTTTTTTCATTGGATGTCCTTTTTAGCATTAAGCACAATTCTTTCATGAAGACGTTTGGAAACAAGAAATTCTTTCTTCTGTTCATTTTACATTTTGGAATGGATGAAATTGACCATATCACCCACTATACCATTTTCTTTACTAACTCAGGTATATTGAATATATATATGACAACTGATAGGAGATTGTGATAGTGTAATATTTCCATCTTTCCAAGCCAACACAGTTTTATGGAGAAAAGATTGCAAATACTTGTCAAAATATCAAATTAGGGGTATTCCCAAGGTTGCTAAGACACATGTGAAATATGTAAACTGAGGCTCAGGTTTCAATTTTGTATTATTAACAAGTTCAGGGAAGGCTAAATATAATGACCCTTTTAAAATATCTTCTTCTGGTCATCCCAATTGCATACATAATAATCCCTAAATTGTTTCAATTCAAAACGCCCTAAAAAGTGTTTCTAATCTTAAGATAAACTTTACTTTGTAGTAAGGAATTTATTGTTAATATCACCATATTAGAACCCATCAAAATTAAATTTGCCTACCTAGGATTCAACTGCCCAGAAAACTATCTGTAGTCCCAAATAATGATAACAAAAAAAGCCTTTTTTGGGGGGGGGGGCTTTTGGGCAGGCAATATCATTATCAGAAATTCTATTGGTCAAAGGACTATGTCTTTTAAAAAGAAGCCCCTCAGGGCTTGACCTAGTGTGCTCTTATTACTGTTCTATATAAAACTTTTATAAATTACAACGTATGGTTTTCAGGCTTCCAAAAAGCAGTTTATTATATAAATAGAGAAGATCTATGAAAGGCAGGATAGACACACAGCAGCCAGAGGCCTCATAATTCTAAAACACAAAGTTGCTTCTGAAAGCACCAGAACTCTACATCCTAGGCTGTTCAAAATGATGACCATATATAGTAAAGAAAATATTAAAAGTGATGAAATTCTACCCCTATATTCTAATTAAAATCAATGACATATATAATAGATATCTATAATATTTCCTGTCACTAGAGCATTTTAAAGTTTGGATATTTAAAGTGCTAAGCTATTGGGAAAATTTATTTATTCTGAATGATTCATGCACAAGGACTCTTATTAGAAAATATGTTTGTACAGTCTACAAAACAAAAAGACAACCACCAAAATGGGAGCCAATATTTGAGACTGACATATCAGATAAAGGGCTAGTATGCAAAATCTATAAAGAACTTATCAAACTCAAACCCAAAGAACAAAGAATCCAATCAAGAAATGGGCAAAAGACATGAATACACATTTCTGCAAAAACGACATCCAGATGGCCAACAGACACATGAAAAAGTGCTCCGTCACTTGGCATCAGGGAAATACAAATCAAAACCACAGTGAGATACCACCTCACAGCAGTCAGAATGGCTAAAATTACAAAGTCAGGAAACAACAGGTGCTGGTGAGGATGCAGAGAAAGGGGAACCCTCCTACACTGTTGGTGGGAATGTAAGCTGGTGCAGCCACTCTGGAAAACAGGATGGTGGTAAAAAGTTGAAAATAGAGCTAGCCTATGACCCAGCCATCAGACTATTGAGTATTCACCCTAAAGATACAAATGTAGTGAACCAAAGGGGCACATGCACCCTAATGTTTATAGCAGCAATGTCCACAATAGCCAAACTATGGAAACAGCCTAGATGTCCATCAACAGTTAAATTGATAAAGAAGATGTGGTATATACACACACAAATACATATACAATGGAATACTATGCAGCCATCAAACCCCCCGAAATTTTGCCATTTGCAATGGCGTGGATGGAACTAGAGGGTATTATGCTAAGAGAAATAAGTCAATCAGAGAAAGACAATTATCATATGATCTCCCTGATATGAGGAATTTGAGAAACAACACAGAGGATCATAAGGGAAAAGAGGAAAAAATGAAATGGGACAAAACCAGAGAGGGAGACAAACCATATGAGACTCTTAATCTCAGCAAACAAACTGGGTGTTGCTAGAGGGGAGGGAGGTGGGAGGGATAGGGTGGCTGGGTGATGGACATTGGACAGGGTGTGTGCTATGGTGAGAGCTGTGAATTGTATAAGACTGATGAGTCACAGACTTGTACAAATAATACATTATATGTTAATTTTAAAAAAGCAAAAAAAAAAGAAAATATGCTTCTGTTATTATTTCCATAAAGTATAATTGTTACAGTTTTCAAGGACACTTTTCTCAACAGATAATCTTATGAAGTACATGTATCATGTCTTTGTATAAGAAACAAATCATTCAACAAGGTCACTAACCAGTGATCTAAGTCAAACATAGGAGAGAATTATGTGTTAGAGATGTTGTGTATCCAGCACTAAACCAATAGAGAAATTCAAACCTATGGATTTAAATTAAACACACACACACACAAAGAGAGAGAGAGAGAAAGAGAGAAATAACTCAAATTCAGTCAAAATGGGCAATATTGTTTGCTGGAATCAAAACAGTTTCTCATCCTTTAGATCCTTAAATATGTATTTTTTAAAAGTCCCAAAAATGTTTGATGTTCCATGATAGAAGAATATAACAGAATTGAGCTGGGAAGAAGGGAAAGAGAGGTTAATTTTACATGGTGTCAGGGATGGTTAAAAATGCTTTTTAAAATAGAGACTATGCTGAATCTTGAAAAAGGAGACAGGGTCATCAGACACAAATAGTTACAAAAGGAAAAATTTACTTGAGGCATTTAATGTGTGTTTAATATGAGTTTTCTAATGTATCTTTAAAGTTTCAAGGAAACCTTTGAAAGAATGAGTGAGTGAATGATTGTTTGCATGGGGGCATGGAACTGTATCAGTAAAGTCAAGGACACAGAAAACATTCTGAAACATTAAAAAACTGTCCATCAATCCAGTATGATGGAGCCTAGATTATGTAGCAGGACATGGTGAAAGGTAAAGTTTATGATAGAGGCAGGGTTGAATGATAGAACACTTCTGTGACAGTCATTTTTTGAGATCACAATGGCAGCAATGTATAAGGAAGACTGATTTGAAATACCACTTAAGCTTTCAAATTGATAAAGTTCTTTTTATAATTGGGAATATCTAGTATTAGCACAGCTGACCCCTATTTGGATGGAGGAGAGTAGTGAAATCTTGGGAAACGCCCATGTAAATGGGAAAAGATTGTCTAATTCTCTATAGTCATACAAAGCGACCAAGATGTAATAGTAAAGCAGGTCAAATACTGATTTGATATGAGGGTTGAAAGTGGAAAAGTAGGTTAAGGTAGATCAGTAAGTTAATGGTGTCAAAGCAAACATTGCACTACACAAAATTACACAAATGAGGAAGAATTTATTCAAGGCCATTGCAATAAGGAAGAAAGAAACAAGAGCTCAGTCTGAACTCCTCTGAGACAAGAGGGATCCTAGATTATCTGTGTTTGCTAATTGGGTGAACCCCAAGAAAAAGTTTGCTTTTTCATATTTCCGTAACAGGAGATAGATTGACACTTTAGAGCAAAGTACTGGATGAAGTTAGGATTTCTCCTCCCAGTGGATGCTAGGGGGACTATCTCCTTTGAGGATATATATCAAAGGAATGGCTCCCAATTCCTGGAAATAGACATCAATGGGTAAAAAAGCAGGTAAGAGGTATTTTAAAAGATTGACCTCTCAAAGAGGCACCAAAAGAATTTATAGTTGCAAATTTTCTTATGTAGATGTTCTAAGAAAAGGAAAGTCAGGAAGCTACCTAACTTCAGTCAAGCTGGGAGGAACATCAACGTCCTCCTCGTCAATGGGAAGAGAATGACTAAAATGTGACACATGGAGTCAAGCTTAAGTGATAGAAACAGGGGAAACCACTAGTGTAAGTGTTGGATTGGAAGATAACAAAAATATCAAGAAACTGGGTGTTTTTAGGAGGTCTAAAAACAAAGTATATAGATAGTGAAGGACTGAGAGAGGCAAATGTACAGGAGATGGCAGAAATATTGATACATTTCTATACTGCAATTCAACCATTTTGGGATAGGACTATTTTCAGCATCACCCAATGATACGATGCATGAGTGAAAGTATTAAAACCAAGAAAGAGAGAAACTGAGGCCAAGTTGATTTATTATAATAATAAGAGATTTTTGGTTTATTCATTGGGTTAAGCATGTTACATGTAACTAGCTCTAATCCCACATTTTGGAAAACACTGACAGATAACTTTTCTCTCATTTCAACACACTCTTATAATGCCTCATGTACTGGTACCGTTTGAATTCTGGTATAAACTAGATGCTCTGGATTGTCATGATTTTAGAGTGTCTGTGACTGTCTTAATACCTTTCTTTGGTTTTGCTTTATATTTTTATTTCTATTCTTATAGACAGACTGTAGGGCTTCTAGCTCCTTCCAGATGCCTTTCTCAGCTCTTCTAATTGGCTGTTTGAATCGAAGAAATAAAATAGGCTTGTTGAATTTTAAAGAGACTGGAATTAATGAATACTTATCACTGCTAGGAGGGTGAATGGGAGTGGGGGGCAGCAGCTACATTTACTATAAATATTTCGGTATGTTTGGAATTACTATAATAAATCTATAATTTATTTAAATTTAAAAAAAAACCTTTTTAAGAAAATAATATAGGTTGACTGTTTTAAGGACTTTGCCCTGACAAAAATTAGTGTCAATATATAAGCTTTATGACTTCCTTTCTGACTGGCCAGAAGCCTTCTTGGTGGCCTTTTCAGTTTATCAGTGCCCTCTAGACATGTGAGGTGGCCAAGATTTTCAGTTCTGAATACGTGGGCATTGTTACATGCCCAAATTTTCTAATTTCAGAAGACAAGAATAGTGAAAAAAAATTCTGAGATTCAATAGGTTCAATTATTTAACAGTGAAGTGGTTAAAAAGCCCACTGCAGCCGATTTTAATGTTTTAGTGTTATTTGCACTTGGAAAATGCTTTCTCTTGTCATCACTAGGGACTATTGGCTCTTCACATATTATGCAGAACGAAATCTCAGTCAGAATGGGGAAAAACATCAATTATTAATTAGACATAAATTATTCCTAATCTACACACAATGCCTAATCCCTGGTTCACAGAAATGCAAATTGTGCTTCAAAAACAGTATGTTAACAAGTCATTTGTCTGCAAAAGACAGGAGCCCAAGTTCAATATAAAATACAGAACAAATACTTCAAGCTCATTTCAAGGAATATGCTGATGGAAGGTTATCCAGAACAGCAAGGAAACGGAAAACTAGGCAAACAAAATACCCACAAGGTGAACTTGTTTTCTGGTGCATAAAAAACAACTAGTGCATCTACTGTAGCCATTTTTCAATTCTACAAAAAGTTGAGAATTAACTGGAAAATGGTACAATTCACTATGAATTGTAAAAATGGTAAATAAGTAACAAAGGAAACAATGAAGGCTTTAAGAGGTCCCCAAAATGAAAATCCTCTGTGTTACCCATAATTGTCTTCCGGAGGTCCCTGTGATCTAAAACATACTCAGAAAGCATGGTTAGGATAAAGCCCCTGTTCTAGACAGGCGGGCTCATGCCCTCTCCCAAGTATGCGTACTGCCCACTCTCATCTCTCGTCTGCTGTTCTATGTTGATTTTCTAGTTACTTCTTTCATGCTTCCCATTAAGCATTGCCAGTCTTCCCCATTCCAAATTCCTCTTTCAAAGACCTGTGACACTGATTTTCCTAGAGCTTTCACCAACTCTCTACACAGGCATCCCCTGCTTTGAGCAAGTTCTGACTTTGCTTTGCTTTTTTTTTTTTTTTTTTCCATTAGTTTCAGAGAAGGAATTTACTGTTTCACCAGTTGCATATAGCGCCCAGGGCTCATGACATCAAGTGTCCTCCTTAATATCCATCACCCAGTTATCCCCTCCCCCAAGCCACCTCCCCTCCAGCAGCCCTCAGCTTATCTCCTAGAGTTCAGCCTCTCTTAGGGTTTCCCTCCCTCTCTGTTTTCACTGTATTTTATTTTGCCTTCCCTTCCCCAAGGTTCATCTGTTTTGTTTCTTAAATTCCACACCAGAATGAAACACTGTTTTGCTTTTACAAAAGACCTGCATCAGTACCAGTTTTCATTAACTGAAAGAAATCCAAAGAGATTTTCACTTTTATGAAAAAAGAGCAAAAAACGAAAATAGCATTCAGGGGGCGCCTGGGTAGCTCAGATGGTTAAGCCTCTGCCTTCAGCTCAGGTCATGATCCCACGGTCTTGGGATCGAGTCCCCCATCAGTTTCCCTCTCGGCAGAGAGCCTGCTTCTCCCTCTCCCTCTGCTACTCCCCCTGCTTGTGCTCACTCTCTCACTCTGTCAAATAAATAAATAAAATATTTTTAAAAAAAAGAAAGAAAAGAAAAGAAAATAGCATTTGGTACTTGTTTGGTGCTGAGACATTAAAAAGGCAGTGAGCACCCAAACAGCCACAGTAACATCACCCAGGTCCTTTGCAGGGGATCTTCACTAAGCATCTCAGCATCAAGCTGCCACAGCTCTGAACTGTGTCCAGGAGCGTGTGTGCTCTATCTTATGTCCATTTATTTTGTGCAAGATGTGTGTACTAAAGTATCAGAAAGCCTATGAGATTTTGTTTTGTTTTGTTTTGGTTTTGGTTTTTTTTAGGTCTAGGAATGTTCAAAAAATTTTCTATATAGATTAATGCTGATTGGTCTTTGCTATATCCATGTCCACTTCCAAAAGGTTTCATAGAAGCACACTTTCAGACACAGAGGAAAACCTGTACTCTGCTGAATTACAAAATAACACTTTCCTGTAACCCTTGAAGATTTCTGACTTCTGAAAAGAGATATTTTGTATCCTTCCAAACTTCAAACACAGAGCTTTGCACATGGT
Organism: Mustela putorius furo; assembly: GCF_011764305.1. NCBI lineage: Eukaryota > Metazoa > Chordata > Mammalia > Carnivora > Mustelidae > Mustela > Mustela putorius. The sequence continues at coordinate 12,382,429 of NW_025421375.1, forward strand.
GTGGTTGGATCTCTGTCTACTTTGGTGATCTCAGGATTTGCTTAGATCCTCAACACAAATGTTCTTAAAAATCTATTTTTGACCATAATTTGTTTTATCATACCAGAATCCCCATATTCCATGTGTGTACTCTGCTTTTTACCAACAGTGTTGGAATTTTCCCAAGCACATAATAAGGTTTCTATGCCTATAAATGCATCTCTACCCCCAAACTCAAGTTCAAAGGAAAAGACCTGTCACCTATGTCACTAAACAGTCCAGCCAGACTCCTTTCCTCCTCTGCTCTGTCCAATCTCTCCAGTGCAATTGCCAGTACAGTGATGAATGCACAAATGGAAAGAATGCAATACTGCACATGATTGATTGCATGGAAAAAGGAGAAACCTACAGAAAACCCCAAGCTGGGAACTTATTTTATATCATTCCCTGTTGCTGCTCAGTCGTGAATGCTGCTGTGATTCATTTTCAACACTTTGAAATCTCTTGGTATTTGTAACATGTTCTGAACCAGATATAAATTGATTGCTCAGCCCTACCTTTTTTCTTTTTCAATTGAAATTTTTTTTTTAAACTAACGTTTAGCAACACACTTAATATTGCTTACATATAGCTTTTATTTCTGCTCGGGGCAAGGGTGGGGGAGATAGTTTTGCCTCAAGAAGTTTACGTAATTTAAGAGAGCATTGTGTGGTTTCTGTAATGTAATCACTTTTCCTTATGTGTTAGAGAGCATGGCTCACTGAAAATGTAAGATAACTATATATTTTTGGAATTGGATTATTCTAGCACATTTTTTAAAGGAATATATAGGTACTAAAACACATAATGTAGTTTAGAAGTACAAGCTTTGGTCACCACCAGGAGATGAGCTATAAAACAGAATGGAGCCAACTACGATTTCAGTAAGTATGCTTTGATATGTAAATACACACAATCTCTCTCTCTTCAAGAGGAGACTAGCTTTCAGTGTAGGACAGTCTATTAAAAAAATATTGCTCATTCAAGCATAATAGATGGTAATCATAGTCCACTAAATGGTAAGACAACACATGAATTTTCTTTTCCTAATCAAAGGACCAAATATTTATTGGTTTGGGTTTTGGCTAATTGTACCACATGCAAGAAATCCATGGCTTGTTTCACATATGCTCCAAACACACGAGTCTTAATAAGCAGTTTAGGATTCAAAGGCCCACTTGGTAAAATCAGGCCTCGTTGACATTTTTGCTTTCCAGAATTTTAAAAGACAGCTTGCTATCTTGCCTAAGTGTTTCCTCTAGGTAGTAGCCTATTAATGCAGGAACAGATTGCTTATTCCACTGGTAGCTGGTAGGAATCAAGCAATTTGTAAAAGGATTTCTCCATAGATTAGCTTTTTTCAAGCATGAGTTCTTTAGGTGAAGAATTAGGGCAATATGGCTCCTAGAGCCCTGGAACAAGCATTCTATGCTACCTTAACTTCAGTCATTAAATGGTTTTTAACATAACATGTAATTCCTCCCCTTCAATGGCCAGATATATTGTGGCCACATCAGGTATGTTATGAACCTAGGAAGTGTTGAGCTGCAGTTACAACCTACTTAGCAAAGAAAGTACTATCTCAAACCTCTATACAGGTTCTCAACAAATCTAGAAATGATTTGTCAACACATTGGACAGCACAGTAGTATCACTTTCCTTTTCTGAACCAGAATGAGGGAGTGTCTTTGATATCTGCTATGGACAAATACTAAGTTCCAGTAAGTGCAGATCCTATTGGTGGCAAAAATCCTGCAAATCAGCATATACTTAAAAAAAAAAAAAAAAGAGTCTAAAGCATTTTGCCTCTTCCTCTTACCCCTATAACATATATATTCCAGGCAAGTCATTTAAACTCTCAGAACCCCATTCATCTAATTTATAAAATACAGAAGCTAATATCTGTTTTATTAGACTTAAATGAGATAACACATAAATTATATAATATTACTAAATACTAACAAGCAAATAAATGTGGTTTTACTGGTTTAACCACAAAGATCCTGAATCCTCCAACCTTAGGGGGTCACTCTGTCCTTTAAAAGGTTCGAAACACTTTGTGTTTATTGTGGGGGTAGGAGTCCAGGGCCATATTTTTCTACTGGGTTTATAGAGGGGCAGAGGGGCTGGTTTAGGATCTTCTGAAATCTCACTCTATATTCACAAAAGCTTTATTTTAAATATCAACTGTAGCTTTTCTCAATTTCTGAGAATTCTCTTTCTCCACCCCATTTTATGCCATCATCAAATGAATCTTTCTTCATATGTTTCCCCTAAATGATCATCTGCCAACAACACAAGGCTGTCCTCTGTATTATCTCCACAGAAAATCTGTGGGTAATGAAAAGTAATTACAGCAGTAAGCAAAATGCAACTTTAAAATAAATGATAGACATAGCCATTCCTGGAATGTCTCACTCAAGAAATATAAACAATGTAATGCCATGTTGGTGTGGCTTTCTCTTTTTCCAGACATGTCTTTCTTCTCTTCTCTAGATCTTCCAAATCTATTTCCTCTCAAATTGCAATGAGATCATCCGTATTGCTATTTAAGATTTTATTATCAGGGTACCTGGGTAGTTCAGTGTGTTAAACCACTGCCTTCAGCTCAGGTCATGATCTCTTGATCTCTTGGGATCAAGACCCGAGTCAGGCTCCCAGCTCCACAGGGAGTCTGCTTCTCCCTCTAAGCTCTCCCCTCTCATGCTCTCTCTCTCAAATAAATAAGTAAAATCTTTTAAAGAAAGATTTTATTTATTTTTTTTGGACAGAGAGAGAGAACACACGCAGGAGAGGAAGAAGCAGACCCCCCGCTCATTGGGGAGCCCAACACAGGCTCAATCCCAGGCCCCTGAGATCAGGACCTGAGCCAAAGGCAGACACTTCACTGACTGAGCCACCCAGGTGCCCCAAGACAATTCTTAGATTCCTGTACTTCAGTGCAAAAAAGGTTTTTCTTCTGAAATTCATCCCTATAGATACATTAAATGTCCATGTACTCCTTTATATTTCCCAGCCTTCTAGGCAGTTAGACTGAAGTCATATGAGTACTCTTGCCAAATGGCTGTGAGTAGAAATGATGAGTTTCCTTTTAGGGCCAAAGGACCTTAGAGCCAATGTCCCTCTTCTCTCTCTATATTCCCTACCAAGCTGCCCTTGAGGACACAAGTTCCAGATATAGATTAAAACTGAACATGTATTATTAGACCTTGTGTAAGCAAGAAATAAACATTGTTTTAAACCACTGAGATTTGAAGATTTTATTTGAATTTATTACTAATATAATTCTCTTCTGAGATTAGTCCTCTGGAAAAAAAAAAACCAATATTCACAGACAAGAATGTCTATTGACCTGATTGCATGAAAAAACAAAACTCTCTAAAAGAAATTATCTGATAGTACTTACTTCAAACTGCTCAAACTGCAACTGTCTTTTAAAAAAATCTTAAAATTAGTATAAAGAATTATTAATGGGGTGTCTGGGTGGCTCAGTGAATTGAGCATCTGACTTTTGATGTCAGCTCAGGTCATGAGCTCAGGGTTTTGGGACTGAGCCCCTGGCAACAGGCTCAACCCTCAATGGGGAGTCTACTTGAGATTCTCCGACTTTCCCTCTGCCCCTACCCCTACTCACATTCTCTTTTTCTCTCTAAAGTAAGTATATAAAGCTTTTTTAAAAAAAGAATTGTTAATAAACATCATTTTCATCCTCTCATTAAGTTTCAGAAAGAATTTGCATTGGGCATTATTAAAATTTATAGTGCTTGATACACCTAGGTGAGTCAGTTGTTTAAGTGTCTTCTTTCATTCCACTCAGGTCATGATCACAGGGTGCTAGCATTCAGTCCCACATTGGGCTCCTTGCTCATCAGGGAGCCTGCTTCTCCCTCTGCCTGTCACTCCCCCTCCTTGTGTTCTCACACGCTCTCTCTCTGACAATTACATAAGCAAAATCTTTTTTTTAAAGATTTTATTTATTTATTTGACACAGAGAGAGAGAGATCACAAGTAGGCAGAGAGACAAGGAGAGGGAGAGGGGGGAGTAGGCTCCCTGATGAGCAAAGAGCCTGATGTGGGGCTCAATCCCAGGACCCTGAGACCATGACCTGAGCCAAAGGCAGAGGCTTAACCCACTGAGGTACCCAAGGTGCCCCAAATAAATCTTAGAAAAGAAAAATCTGTAGTTCTTTTCTTCTGAACATGTTACCTATAACAATTCAAAACAAAGAACAAGAAATCAATACTTTTGTGTTATTGATAGTGACAAAATTCTAGGTTGTACTTTTTAAAAATTTCCCTGTTTAGGAGGAGCTTATCAATTCTGTAGAAAGACCCACTTCTCAGGTGATACCAGTTTGTCCTTTGCTAAAAAGCTTTCATCCCAAAAAGACCCATAGGGTGCCTGGGTGGCTCACTGGGTTAAACGATGATCCCAGGGTCAGGGGATGGAGCCCTACATCGGGCTCCTTGCTCAGCGGGAAGTTGCTTTTCCCTCTCTTTCTGTCTGCCACTCCGTGTGCTAATGTGTTCTCTGTCAAATAAATAAATAAAATCTTTTAAAAAATAAATAACAAAAAAGACCCACGAAGACAGACCTGGGTAAAGGAATATGAACTTAAAAGGCAAACTGATTTTAACCAGTAAATGTCCCCAATTACTCCCAGGGATCTAAAAGAGGGGCAGACATTATTTTTTATAGCACTGACACTACCATTTTGTAATGCGAAGAAATGTAGTTTTCTCATGAAGTTGTCCCATCAGAACATTTAACTGGACATGGAAGAGCCCTATACAAAAGTGTTTACACACATAAGAGTAACACAAATCCCTTTGTGTGTGATGTATTCTGTTATATTATTTTGTAAACAAACAGAAAACTGTGTCTCTATGTCTCAGACCAAAAGAAAAAATGGGACAGAACTATGAATAGCCCTTTCATGGAAAATTAATTGCTAATGGCTTTTAACCATGACAAAATGCAAATTAAAACTGCCCTGACATGTCATTTCTCTCCTGTCTCAGTGTAAAAATCCCAAGTTTGACAACATAATTTTGAATGTAGTTGTTGAAAGACTAGAATTCTCACACTTTATCAGTGGTCATTAAAAACGGCACAACCTTTATGGAAAGACATTTAAAAATATCTACAGAAGTGTATACTTATTTGTATCCTAATTTAAAACTACCTTTAGGAATTTGTTAAAGATATATTGAAAATTATTAAGATATATACAGAAGGTTATTCCATACAGCATTACTTGAAATGGCACACAAATTGGAAACCCAAATATTCAAAAATTAGGGGACTAACTGGGTAAAGTACAGCATGAGCAAACTGTAAAATAAGATATGACATGCCATCACAATAGGATACAGTTTTAAAAAGGAATGAGGAATTTCTCTCCATATAATTATGGAACAATCAACATTGTGTTAACAAAGCAAGGTGAAGTACACTGTATGTCAAGAACTACCATTTATCTATGAGGGATATTTACATCTATGCATTTATTTATTTTAAAAATAATAGAAGTATGAGATTTGTTAAATGGTCTTATAGGGTAAGTAAAAGAAATAGGGTAGAAGGGACAAAGAATCTGAACAGACATTTTTCTAAAGAAGATAAACAAATGGTCAACAAACAGATGAAAATAGTATTTTATCATTCTTAGCCATCAAGGAAATGCAAGCCAAAACCACAATGAGATACTGCTTTACAACTTCTAGGATGGCTACATTTACAATCTCTAGGATGGCTATAATCGCAATACATATACCACTAAATGTTGGAGAGGAGGTGAGCAAACAAGAACACTCATACATTGCTGGGGGAAACATAGAATACTGCAGTCACTTTGGAAAACAGTCTGCCAGGTCCTCAGAGAGCTAAACCTAAAGTTACCAACTGATCCAACAATTCCACTCTGAGGTATATATACACAACAGAAATAAAACTTATGTCTCATGCAAAAAAAAAAAAAAATATATATATATATATATATGTATATATATACAAATGTTCCCAGCATTATTCAAAATAATGAAAGAAATAACCTAAGTCCATCAATGGCAACATGGAAAAAATAAAATGTAGAATACCATACGTTGAATATTCAACCATAAAAGAGAATGAGGTAAGTACTAAACTCTGCTACAACACGGTTGCACCTTGAAAACATTATGCTAAGTAAAAGAAGCCAGACACAAAAGGCCACGTTATATGATTCCATTTGCACAAAATGTCCAGAACAGACAAATCTATAGACACAGAAAGTATCCTAGCACTTAACTAGGACTGGAGGAGAAGAGGGAAAGGGGGCTGACTGGACAACTGCAGGCCAAGGACAGAAACTAGACTGATTCTTTAATGTACCATATTTGAAAGATGTGACACTGGAGTCTGCAAATTTTATGTATTTTAAAACAAAATAAAGACTTTAAACTAGACCATGAAAATTAAAATGGAAAAAAACCTGCTTTATTTTACACTCATTTGTAGGAATTACCCCAACATATTTAAAAGATAATCATTTGTAACCACAGTTAGTAATAACATACTACATTTTTAAAAGTTTCTACGAGACTAGATCTTAAAAGTTTTCATCACAAAATTTTTTTTTTAATTTTGTAGTGATGCATGTTAACTAGACATACTGTGATGATCATTTCTCATTACATACATATATTGAATCATTATGTGGTACAACCTTAAACTAATATAATGTTATATGTCAATTATATGCCAATTAAAAAAGACAATGTTTGACAAGTATACCCAGTAGCACATTTTAAAAATAAAGCAGCACAGAAAAAATTCTTAAGCTATCTTCAAACATCATATTGATGGTACTGTAATTCTCAGATTGTTATGTATGCATTTTTATATAAATAGAACTGAAAAGTACATTGTTCTTGGGAGACTGACATTTTAGATGGGAAAGAGGAGGTACAAATATAAGATACAGGAGTAAAGCAAAAATCTTGTAGTCTTGAATTTGAATAAGATTAGTATGAACTCACTATTTTCCTTTTAAAAAACTTCTAGCTTTCATATAGTGTGCAGATCTCCAATATTTCCCACTACTCATGTCTACACATCTGCATAATTGCCTTGAGTATGAGTGAAATCTATACTGTTTCTTATTAATAGAATATTTCAAAGGTTACTGGCTGTTACTCCCTTGATTAGATTATATGGCAAACACAATGAAGTTACTCTCAAGATTACATTATTTTGCGGGAGATTGCATCAGATTTAGAGATTATTCTTGCTCTCTTGATGAAGTAGGTGGCCATGATGGACACTTCTCTTGGCAAGGGACTGAAACCCTTTCTAGAATGAGAAAGCAGCTTCCAGCAAACAGAGAACAAAGGTTGGTGCCTTGAATCATACCACTGGAAAAAAATGAATCCCAATAACAAAAACAGGATTTGGGCTTGAAAGTATATTCTTTCCCAGGTGAGCCACCAGATGCCAATACAACCTGGCTATCACTTTCACTATACCTTTGTGAGTCCCTGAGCCGAACACAAGGTCAAGCCAGGCAAGAGACCCAAGCTGCAGATACTATGGTATAAGAAAAATATTGTTTTAAGCTGCTAAATTTGAGATTAAACAGGAATATAAGACTAATGTCTCTAATTTTTAAAAATGCCTAACTAGAAATGGGCACTCTAACATACAGCTTCAGACTCTTAATTTGTCCCTAAAAAAGCTAATGCTTTTTAAAGAAATGACTAATTACACAAGTGGAACAGGCGATACATGGCTATAGCCAGATATTCAGTAGAAACCGGGGCAGATTCACCTCATATTCCTAGGTCTATGGAAAAGAAAATGTTTAAGTATGATGAGAAAAGGAAAGTAAGGTATCAAAAGTACCAAACAAAATTAAGACAGATGAAAAACATCCTATCTAACATGAAAAATCCAAAGTGTGAGCTTAACAGCAGATTAGACACTGCAGAAAAAAAGATCAACGAACTTTAAGATATACAACAGAATCCACCCACATGAAGCAGAGGCAAATAAGAGACTGAAAAAAATGAACAGGGCCTTGGATACAAGGGAGATAATATCAGAATCCTGACAGAGAAAGAAACAGGTTTTTAAGAAATAACTAAAATTTTTTTTCAAATTTGATGAAAATAATAGATCTAAAAATGTGAGAAGTGTGTCAAACATTAAAAAGGATGAACGCAAAGAAAACATCAAGATTGATAGGCATAAAATACTAACCTGTGTGTAAAAGAGAAACTCTTAAAAGTGGTCAGAGAAATAAGACACACTGCACATGGGAACAAAAATAAGGCTAGTGAAGATTTATTTTCTGAAATCATGCAAACTTAAAAAAAAAGTATAAACCCAAAGCAAGAAAAAAAAAAGCAACATAAAATTATTTATCCAGGGGATATAGTCTTCGAAACTGGCAACAAATAGGGATTTAGGGGGACAAACCAAAGCTTACAGAATTCATCACCATAAAAGCTACCTTATAATAAATTGTAATAGAGTTCTTCAAAGAAAAGAAAGAAAATACAAGATCAGCAATTGTATCTATTCAAAGAAACTTTTTTTTAAATTTATTATTTTTTTAGAGAGAGAAAAAAGGAGTGCAAGCAGGAGAGGCACAGTGAGAAGGAGAGAGAACCCAAGCAGACTCCATGCTGAGCACAGAGCCCAGGATGTCTCAGTCTCACAACCCTGAGATGAGGGCTTGAGCTGAAACTGAGTGCACCACCCAGGCACCCCTATGCAAAGAAATTTAGAGTAATAGAAACTGTATGTGAAATGTATACTATTTTAAGCTGCTACAGTTGGGATAATCATTATGAAAGAACAGAACTAATACATTTCACTATTTGAAAAAAAAATCTTGGGGCACCTGGGTGGCTCAGTGGGTTAAAGCCTCTGCCTTCAGCTCGAGTCATGGTCCTGTCCTGGGATCGAGCCCCACATTGGGATCTCTGCTCAGCGGGGAGCCTGCTTCCGCCTCTCTCTCTGCCTGCTTCTCTGCCTGCTTGTGATCTCTGTCTGTCAAATAAATAAATAAAATCTTAAAAAAAAAATCTTACAGTGACTAACATATTTATAATGAGCACCCTAATAGCCAGACTGCAGACTCTTAATTTTTTACTAGAATAAACTAGTTTTCTTAGGTGCTCCTGGGTGGCTCAGTTGTTAAGCATCTGCCTTCAGCTCAGGTCATGATCCCTGGGTCCTGGGATTGAGCCCAGAAGCATCAGGCTCCCTGCTCTGCAGGAAGCCTGCTTCTCCCTCTCCCATTCCCCCTGCTGTGTTTGTTCTCTGTCTCACTGTGTCTCTGTCAAATAAATAAGTAAAATCTTAAAAACAAAACAAACTTGTATTCCTTAGAAAAATTACCTATTAGGCAGAGTATCCAGTGTTCCTGCAGATCTGTCTCTTGTTTCAACAGTGTTTGGATGGAACAGACCCAAGGACACCCCTTCTACTAGCCTCTAACCATTCTCAACATTTTTCCCAGTTGCAAACCTCAGAGCCATCTTCTTCCACACCCTCTTCCTCTGGAACCAGCTAATACACTATTTTGAGCTTAGCTCTTTATTACTGATCAACCATGAGCTTCCAGGCATATCAGAATCATTCCATCAAGGTGAAGGCCAGCAACAACAACCTAATCAACATGCTTCTATGGGCCTCCTACACCTACTTCTCTCTAGGATTCTATTTTGACGATGATTATGTGGCTCTGGGGGGCACAGGCCGCTTCTGTGAGTCACTTGGCTGAGGAGAAGTGTGAGGACACTGAGCATCTCTTGAAGATGCAAAACCACCACAGTGGGTGCATCCTCTTCGAGGACTGCAGAAGCCACCCAAGAGGAGTGGGGTTAAACTCTGGATGCCAAGGAAGCCACCCTGGCTTTGGAGAAGATCCTGAACCAAGCCCTTTTACATCTTTACATATGTCTTGGGTTCTGCTCTTGCAGATTCCCATCTCTGTAACTTTCTGATGAATCACTTCTTGGATGAAGAGGTGAAACTGAGGAAGATGGGTAACCACCCAATTAAGCTCTGCAGACTGGGCAGCCCTCAGGCTGGGCTGGATGAGGATCTCTTCCAAAGGCTAATTCTCAAACACAACTAGAAGCTTCTGGAGCTCAGCGGTCTTTCAGGAGCCCCTCTGACATCACCCTGGTGCCAAGGCTTGTGCCGGAGCCTCTTACAGCAGCCACTAGGCAGCTTTTCAACCACCTTGGAGCTCTCTCCCAAACCATGGACCAACTGGGGGAAAAAAAAGTTTTTTGCAGCAAAAACAAAGAAACAAACAAAAACAAAGAAAAAGAAAAATTACTGATCATAACTCTGAGAAAGGCAAACACACATGTGTGACTATAACAATTTTCCTTCTTTTAAGCTAAAGCTTAAGGGTAATAAGGTAATAACAGTTTAAATTAAAAATGTCACCTATGTATTATTTTGTGGGTTATAATTTATATAGCAGTAAAACATATGATACAAAGGCAAAAGAGGAGAAATTGAAGAAATTGAAGTATGGAGTTGTAAAGGTCTTAAATGTAAAGTGGTATACTACTATTTGAAAGTAGATTGTAATAAAAAATGCATATTATCAATCCTAGAGCAACAATTAGAAAGAATAAAAGGAGATACTGGAATTATTTTTAAAATATGCACAACAGGCTGAAAAAGAGAAAACAGACACAAAGAATAGATAAAAGTAGAATACACAAAAGAGGGTAGTAGATTTAAATTCAACCATATCAATAATTACATTAAATGTAAATGTTCCAAATACTTATAAGAAGTAGAATTTGTCAAAGTGAATTTAAGCAAGACCTGATTTTAAATTCTCTAAAGACAACCACTATAATCTCAAGGAGCTTACTATAAAGAATGAGAAAAGCTGTATTATGACAATAATAAAGATAAAAAATCTTTAATAGCTCTCTCTAAATATATGTATATATACTAAATTCACATTAGAAAGAGAAGACAAAATAATCCTTCAAGAGGACATAACAATTTTAAATAGATGTACACACAATAAAAGCTACATAATACATTCACAAACATAACTGGATATTTTATCTTACACTCTAATTAATTGTTATAAGTAGAATAAAAAGTGTTTAACAATATAAAATGACACCGCAACCTACTTAACCTAACATTTATTAGAGCATACCATTCAATACAGCATAACCAATAATCTTTCCAAATGTCCATGGAACATTCACCAATACCTGTTATATGCTGGTCAACAAAATGAGTCACAATTAAGTCAAATTGACTGAAATCACAGAAAGTCTATTTTCTGACCAAAAGAGAATTAAATTAGAAATAAATTATAGGAAGATTGACAGAAAATCCCCAAATATTTGAAAACCAAGCAACAAAATTCTAAATAAAATATTGGTTTAAAAAAAAATCAAAGGGAAATTGGAAAATATTTTGAACAAAATAAAAATGAAAAAGTAGTGTGTCACAATTTATGGGATAAAACTGAAGGAGTTCTTAGAGGACTATTGATAGTTTTAAGCATTTAGCAAAAAGATTCAAATCACTTATAAAAGTAAGGAACTAGAAACAATAGGAAATTAAACTAAAATGACAAAGAAAAGAACTATTCACATTACAGACAAACCAAAAATCAAATAGAAAAGAACAATTTTTTCATGATGGAAAGCAGAATAGTAGTTTCCTAGACCTGGGGTTGAGCAGAAGAGAAATTGAGAAAAAGCCAGTGGGAACTTGGGGCATGAAGAAATTATTCTGTATCTTGATTCTGGTAGTGGTTATAAAAGTGTATATATTTATTAAAATCATTTCACTGGGGGCACCTGGGTGGCTCTCTTGGTTAAGCCCAATTTGATCTCAGCTCAAGTCTTGATCTCAGGGTTGTGAGTTCAAGCCCTGAGTTAGGTCCCCCAGGCGGAGCCTACTTAAAGGGAAAAAAAAAAATCATTTCACAGTACACATAAAATAGGTTGCTTTATTTTATGTAAGCTGTACCTTACTAAAGCTGGTTTTACCTTTTTTTAAAAAAGATTTTATCTATTTATTTTAGAGAGAGCAAATGTGAGTGGGGGGAAGAAAAGAGGGAAAGAGAGAGAATCTCAAAGGGACTCCAAACAGAACATAGAGCCTGACTCAGGGATCAATCTCACAACCCTGAGATCATGACCTGACCTGTGCCGAAATCAAGAGCTGGTCACTGACCTGATTGAGCCAACCAGACTCCCTGTTAGTACAGCTTACTTTAAAAAAATTCTTAGATATTTTAGGAAATGGAACAATGACTGAATATTTTACTATTAAGGAGTTATAATATCTAAAATGATACTGTGATCATTTTTAAAATAAGGAGTTTTGACCTATTAGAAATGCACATTGATGTATTTGTGTATGAAATAATAGAACCACTGAGGTTTGTTTCATAAGATTGTTAGGAGCAGGGAAGTATTTGGGAGTAGAGATGAAAAGTAATTTGCCGTGAGTTGATAACTGCTTGAGGTAAGTGATGAGTATATAAGATTTTCTAATATTATTCTCTGTACTTTTGAATTTGTTTGAAATGTTCCATAAGGAAATGTTTAAAAATATGTCTTTAATGCATGTTTAATCTGGTACATTGAACAAATCTGAGGCATTTTAGCAGAATTTTTTAATCAAGTAATCGATGGCTCTTTTTCACTGTATTTCTCCAACTAGCTTGTTCAAACATCATGTTAATAATTCTAGTGCTTTACTCTTATTAACAGGAAATCTGTAGTCCCAATAGTTTGGTGTTTTGTCCCCCTCTCCCCCTTCTAAAAAACCTTGCGTAGACTAAGGGTTTTACAGAGGTGAAGATTCATTCACACCTTGGACTAAAAATTCTGGCATGACAATTATCTAGCTATATTAACCTCGAAAAGGACACCTGACTTTTCTGAGTCTTGAGATTCCTCATGGATAAAAAGGACCAGTGCTAAACTTTTTTTTTTTTTTTTGGCAAGTAATAAATAAGATAAACTGGCATAATATCTAACTATAAGCATGAGCTACTATAATTATTTTATGATAGTACCTTGCAACACTATTTAAAATTCTCCAAATCCACAAAACAAAGAGACTCAGTGTTGATCTCTCATTTAGCTTCCAAGCCTACACTGTTGTCATGGTTTAACCTCTTGTTATTAAACTTTTCTTTACCATCAATAATTACACAAGAACTGCAACCCACTTCCAACTATATTTACATCAATGTTGACAATGGGAACCAATCAATTACATGCTCTGAGGTACACTGAAATCTATTCACATATTTGGAATACCTCATTCCCCTCCAATCTGTCCTAAAATGATTGTGCTGATTTTCCCAGCTGTTTCAGAACCTTCTCTTTTTTGGCTCCCATACCATTCTTGGGATAGACAAGCACAAAGTCAGAGCAATGACAATTGGAACTCCATGACTATTCCATTGAAAGTCAATTGAATTTCAATTTCCTTCAATGGAGAAAGCCAGGAGGAACCAATTATTGTTGCTTTAACATTGTGCAATTTTACCTCAGGCACCACTTAGGATCCAAATGAAAACATTTCAATTCCTGCTTATTACCTTCTTCCTGATAAAACACTATTTTTTCCCTGGCTCCTGAAAATAGTGGTATATCAAGGGAACCCTCTATTAAATACATTTTAGCATCTTGGCTATATTAACAACTATTAAAAGAGAAAAGATATACAGGGACCAATATTCCACATATAATGCTATTTGCTGTTTATTTTGCCAGCAATTTTATGTGGTGTTGCTCTTACTTCCACTTGTCACAACTTCCTTGAGAACAAAGTCAGTACAATTCCCTTTCTGTTGGGGACATCAATTCCCAATCTGGAAGAAATCTCATCTCCATGCTGCGTTAGCTTGCATCTGCCACAACCGCAGGATTTCTGGGAGGCTACTGGCACAACTCACACATTTCCACTGTGAAGCTTGGCTTTGGGAAGGAGTGAAAATGCTGTTCCCCTAGCAGCCATTCAGGGCCACAAACTGTGAAAGCCAGAGCCACCTAACAAGCTGTGAAAATTTCAGCCACCTGAGGAGCTGTGAAAGACAAAGATGGTGCTGGCTGAAGAGACAAGAGCAGGCAGAAGCCTCCAGAGGACCTGCAAATATCCTAGACTCTCATGTCAGCCAAGAAACCACGCACTCTGAACTGAGTAACAGTCCGCAGGGACTAAAAAACAGAAGTGAAAATCAACTCTGTCATGTTGGAAAATGCCTACACAAGGGTGGGAGATCAGCCATCTTAAGTCATTACGCTGTGGGCCTGTCATATCAAAAAAACACAGATTATATACGGAGAACAGAAAGAGACTTTGCATCAAACATATCCAGCGCCCAACAATTGAGTCAGTTTCCAAGCCAGACTCTCAGTTCTGGAGCTCGGCCTCTGGAAAACCTAAAAGACAAAACAAAAACAAAAATGAAAAAAAGAAAACACCCAAAACTCTGGGATATCCCAGGCTGCACGGAAAGGTGCTATGTCTTTTTTCTAGTGTCCTCCTGTGTTAGAGCAGGAACCAGGAGTTTTTATGGGTCATTACTTCTTATGTTCAGCAAAATTGACTCTATTCTGCCCGGGACACATCTGGCATGCTGCCTTTCCCTCCTAAGCCTTCTGAATACTCTTGTTTCCCTAGCCCCAGTTGGACGTGAGATTATCAGAGGGATACAACGTCATCACTGGATCACCTTTCATGCTAGTATGATCCTCAAGCCAGTTTTTAAGAATTTAAAGGGCAATACCAATTACACTCTCAAAGCCATTTCACATCAATGAAGAAGCTTTAAAAATTAGATTTAAGGGGCACTTGGGGGGTTCAGTGGGTTAAGCCTCTGCCTTTGGCTCAGGTCATGATCTCAGGGTCCTGGGATGGAGCCCCATATCGGGCTCTCTGCTCAGCAGAGAGCCTGCTTCCGCCTCTCTCTTTGCCTGCCTCTCTGCCTACTTATGATCTCTGTCAAATAAATAAATAATATATTTTTTTAAAAAATTAGATTTAAGTTCCTGTTGTCAACTTAGGTTGAGGTTATGGTAGGTCTAGGAAGCTTGTTTTAGCCCAAGTATGATTGGAAGCAAAGATAAACTTCAAGCCTTGTTCTCTGGATTGGCACAGCCTAAGAGACCAAGGGCATTGCTTTGACTAATTTTCCAGAATCTATCTGAAGATTTTTTTTAATATTCTTTTTATCATCTGCAATGGATATTTCCTGTTAAAATAGGAAGTTAAAATCTTGTAAAAACGCTTTTGGAAGTTTAGAAAGGCTTTT
Source organism: Mustela putorius furo (assembly GCF_011764305.1). Taxonomy (NCBI): domain Eukaryota; kingdom Metazoa; phylum Chordata; class Mammalia; order Carnivora; family Mustelidae; genus Mustela; species Mustela putorius. Next base: position 12,397,764 of record NW_025421375.1, read on the forward strand.
AACACAGGAGAAATGGAAATTTTGCCCTTGTAATTCTCTTTGCCTTAAGTTCTGAAGGAGGTTATCAAAATTAAGAATTATAAGAATTAACACTAGATTCTTATTAAAGGACAGATTTTTACAGAGAGTAAAGTCATGACCCCTATGAAAATATAAAATGAGCATATGTCTAAGATATTCTTTAACTCCATCAATCAATGAGAGAACCCAGAATGTTATAACCAGTTCTAAGGAGGATTCAAAGAACCACACATATATAGGCAATCAGGAATGCTAAATGAATTTGCAAATAGATGAAAAACTAGACAATTACACTCCCCTGAATATAATTCATTTGCATTGCTATGAACCAGAATCAGATGCATTGTTATTAATGTTATACAATTTACAGAGTTGTAAAATGAAAGGCAGAGATAACTTGGAAAGGTGCCCTACAATATGCCTAGTTTGCTACTCAAGGCATTTGCATCCTTTTGGTCCAAGTGGTCACGCTTTTTCCTGCCATTCTAAACAGAATGTTGAGAAGAGGTAAGGAAGGTCTTGGTTAGAACTACGGTTTACGAAAACCCAGAAGGCGGCCTTGCACACGTCTAGTTTTAATATTAAATTATCCTGTTGTTTATTTTGTCTGAATTCCAAGTGTTAATCTATAAGAAACTTACACATGCCCTACACATGCATGACATGGTGCATTAATTTCCTAGCATGGCTACAACAACTTACTGCGGATAATGTGGCTTAGGACAACCACCACAAACTCTATTATCTCACAGTTCTGGAGACCAGAAAATCAGAAATCCAGGTGTTGTAAGGGTTGATTCCTTCTGGGTCGTCTGAGGGGGAATATGTTCCATGCCTCCCTTCCAGCTTCTGATTATTGTCTGTAATCCTTGGCATTCGTTCCTTGGCTTATAGACACATCACTTCAATTTCTACCTTCATTTTCATATGGTGTTTTCCCTGTGTATCTGGGGCTTTGTCCAAATATTTTTCTTCTTATAAAGATACCAGTCATATTGGATTTAGGGCCCTCTCTTATCTGGTATGACTTCCTCTTAGCCTGATTATATCTGCAAAGACTCTACTTCCAAGTAAGGTCATATTCACAGGTTCTGGGTAGACATGAACTTTTGGGGGGACACTATTCAACCCAGAACACAAGATATCAAATCTTCAATATCAAATACAGAGGATGTGAAGGGAACAATGTTTCTTATCAAGAGACTGTCAGGCAACATTGAAAGGCATACAGTTTTTAATGGCAAGAGGCGTAACTCAGAGCACTCCAATTACAGAGCAATTCTTGTTTATAACGAGGCCTGGATCATTTCCAAAAGGCAAACCAAGCACGTCAATGTGATACCAGACTTCTGGGCCAATGTTCCAAAGGCAGCAGTCCACTTACATTCTTCAGGATTCAGAAAAAGCTTCTAAATCTAGCTTTGCAACTAATCAGCTGTGTAAACTGGGGCACATCCTTTTCTTAATGCAGCCTCACTTTCCTCTCTGCCCAAAGAAGAAAAATAGACAAATATTTCTAAGTCCCCTTCCACCTGTGATTTATATTTTTTAATACACGCAAAATGTCCAACTTAGCCCTTAAGACACGAAAATGATTGTTTTTTAAAATTGTTCAAACCTACTTCTACCTCTGTGCTTTCTAAAGTTAAAACATAATTTTAGGATTTTGTTGTTTTTATTGTCTGTGGTAGGAAAAAAAGTTGGGGTCTCTTACTCTTTCTTTCTATGTCAGAAATCGACACCTGATTTTACATTTCTTCTATATGACCTTGAGCCCTTGGCCACACCTGCAGGACTCTGACTTTGCACAAGCCCAGTGGGGCATTTCTACTGCAGTCTTTGCTGGGCTCTAAGGGCCCCCCTTTATATAGATTATAGCTACAGATAATCTATAGGTATATAGATTATAGTTATAGTTATACGGATTATAGTTACTATGTGCAGAGTTCTTGGTGATCAGGGGCAGGCACCCTACATAGCTGATTGGATCAGACTAGGCACTTGACCATGCTGGAGGGGAACTAGGACTCTTTCTTGAAAATTTAAAAATGAGGCTAAGATAGAGTCACTCTAGGCTCTTCTCATAAACTGAGAAATGTAAATTGGAAAGCTATTGAGTGTATATATAAATTAAACTAATCAACAGAGATAAAGATTTTTTTAAAAAGTATAAAGAGAAAGAGGCAGAGATTTGATGTTGCTACTCCTTGTAATACCTAGATGCTTTCCTGTATTTTTATCCCAGGACTTTCTTAGACTGCTTTGAAATGGTTTTATCACTTGCAATTTGAATAAATTTGGCTGAGACATCGTTGATTTAATATACCACTAATTAAGAAAATTTCCTTATTATTTTAGATTCATTGTGAATATCCTTTCCTCAATATATGTATATGAATTTAATTATCCACAATATGTAAATATTGATTTTTCAAAGAGGTTAATAAGTTTAAGAATCATCTTAACAATGACCAAAATGATTATATTACATGAGCAATTATCTAACAGAAATCATTTAAAATGAATGTGAACATGTTCTAGATAGTTTGCATTACCAGTACCATCACTTTTTTGAAGTATTGTAAATACCTGTTGTTTAAATCTTTGGCTAAGTTACAATATGCAAACCACACTTTAGAATCTCCTTTCCATTATAGCTATGAAATAGATACATGTGGAGGCTGTTTGACCTAAGATTCAAGAAAGGATAATTTTCACTAGGTGGATTCCTAAAAACAGTGGCAGGCACAAGTCAACTACAAGAAAGGCTGATTCTACATAGATTCTCTGGAGCAGATCAAAGGGTCATGAAGATCTCCTTCCATGACATCTTGGGAAAAAGTAACTAGAGACTTCAAAGGGCACTGGGTACTCAAATGGTGAAGTTAGTCTAAGAAAACGTAATCGGTTAGAATCCTGTTCTTCGCAAAGCATTATGGAAACCATTTTACGTGGAATATGTTGAGAGCTACCACAGGGCTCAGACCTGTATCTAATGCTACTCTTCCACAAGAAGAACCTTCAGAAGAACTCAATGTTCCTACCTAAATTTCCTTTACCTCTAGAGGAAGTCAGGGAGCTGAGGAAGAGCTACAAGTCTTGCCTCAATTTCTCAGATGTTAATTTTCCATAAGCACTTCTTGAAATGTCAATGAGACAAGATATGCTGAACCTATCTATGTCTTATTTCCACGGAGCCAAACTCAAGCTCAAAGAATTCCTAAGGTGAAAATTTTGGCACCCTACTTTCTTTTTTTTTAAAATTAATGTATTTATTTGAGAGAGAGACAGACAGACTATGGGGGAAGGGTCAGAGGGAGAGAGAGAATCCTCAAGCAGACTCCCCACTGAGGGAGGACTGTTGCCGACACAGAGTTCAATCCCAGGACCCTGAGATCATGACCTGAGCCAAAATCAAGAGTCAGCCACTCAATTGACTAAACCACCAAGGCACTCTGACATTCTACTTTCTTAAAAAAATATTTCCATGGGAAGTCTTCTATAAACTCTAAAATATAAAATACATGTAAATCGTGCTATGATCCTAGACTACAAGAGTTGAGTGTTGAGAAGACAGAAATTCAGGGCACCCTGCATGACCAGTAAGAAATAAAGTGTTAATTAAATATCACTAATAATTACAAAGTCGTAGACATCTTTAAGTTTCAATTTCAGCTTTAAATATAAGCTGCATGTCTATTGTGCATTTATGTAACAGTGAATAATAGAAATTAACATCTATTTAGCACATATTATATGCCAAGCACTGTGTCAGGCACTTTCTAGGTATCAATTCTCAAAGATTCACACCAAACCAACTGCCCCCTCCATTAACATTACATTATAAGCATCAAGATGATATAACTGATCTACCTACAGTTTCTCCAAACAAGATAGTGTATTTATTTATTTTAAAGATTTTATTAATTTATTTGCCAGAGAGAGAGAGCACAAACAGAGGAAATGACAGGCAGAGGGAGAGAAAGAAGCAGGCTCCTGTTGAGCAGAGAGCCCGATGTGGGACTCAATCCCTGGACCCTGGGACCATGACCTGAGCCGAAGGCAGAGGCTTAACCCTCTGAGCCACCCAGGTGCCCCAAGATAGTGTATTTAGAATACAGTTGACCCTTGAACAACATGAGCATTAGGGGGAACCAACTCCATACCTACAAAGTAGAAAATCCATGTACAATTTTTCACTCCCCAAAAACTTAACTACCAATAGCCTACTGCTGAGCAGAAGCTTTAGGGATAAAATAAACAGTAGAAGAACACATACTATGTATGTTATCTTTATGATATATTGTATTCTTACAATAAAGTAAGCTACGAAAAATGTAATGTTAATAAGAAAATCACAAGGAAGAGGAAAAAAAATATCTGAAATACTGTATTGTATTAAAAAAAAAAAACCCATGTGTAAGTGGACCCCCTGTAGTTCCATCTTATATAGTTCAAGGGTTAATTGTACTCCTATATTATTCTGCAACCATATTACCTTTAGATGTTATGTTTTGTTTTCCTATCTATAATACTCTAGCACCCAAGACACCTCTCAAAGCTCACCCACTTGCACACTCACTACAAACCCATTTCTGTTTCGGACTATGCCACAGCTTAAGGAATATGGCCCATACTGGACTAAAGCTCTCTCTAAAATTTCCTCAACCATTTAATACAAAAAGGAAGTTGCCCCCTCCCCAAACTCCAAAGAGATTTCTCCTCCTCTGCTCCTATGGACCTTTCTTACCATTCCCTAGTCTGGTCCCATGGTCTCCTGTCTTTTCTGGGCCAGCTTGCTTAGTTTTTACAACCTGCTCCCCACACATCAACTCCCTTTGCCATGAAAACACCCCTGGGCTTGAAGTTCTTTTTCTGCTCTGATTGCTTTCTGGAGAGTATTTGCCTTCGTTGCTTTTATGGTTGTCCTTCGCTATAGAGAAAATAAGGTAAAGGAAACTGGGCAGAGGGAAAGGGGCACAGAGGACAAGAAACTTTATACCGTAGTACATTCAGTAGGAAAATCCCTGGCAATGTGAGTATGAAGTGGCCTGGGACTCGAAATGAGCATGACTGGAGTAAAATGTCTTTAATTATTTTTGAAAAATAATAATAATAGCACTTATCCTGATTTTCAGAAGCTTTACTTCTTAAAAACAGAAATAAAAGATCATGGATAAGGTTGATATTTAGCATCAAAGATGGACCTGGGAGTCATTATTCTAAGTGAAGTAAGTCAGTAACAGAAGAACAAGGACTGTATGATTCAACTACATAAGGTATTTAAAATAGATCAACTTACAGAAGCAGAAAATAGAATGGTAGTTCCCAGGAGATTAGAGATGGAAAGTTGTGCAGTGGGTAGACAGTTATAATTATAGAAGAGTAACTTCTGGAGATCAGCGGTAAGACCTAGTGCGTAATTTGAATATGCACTTCAAAATTTGTTAAGAGGGTCTGTCCCATGTTAGGTGCCCTTGCTACAAAAACAAAAACACACAAAAACAAAGGACAGGAGGAAACTTTTGGAGGTGACAGTACATTCATAACCTTGAATGTGGTGAGGGTAACACCGGAAAATGCATACGACAGCTCATCCAACTACAAAGATTAAATCTGTGCAGTGTGTGGTGTTTCAATTACACATCAATAAGGCAGAAAAAAATAAAGTGACATTCAAGACCAAATAAATATGTAAAATCCAGGATATCAGAAAGTTACACACATATAATTGCAACCACTGCATTTGTGAAAACACAAATGCTCTCAGGTCTGAGTGTGTGGGGTTATTTATAGCTTACTTCACTGATGGGCACTGTATCCTCCTTTCTAGAATGGGGTCATTATAATTCTTACTGCATAGGGATGGTATAAAGACCAAATAGGGAACCAACATTAATAACTGTAATTAATAATTTTATATTGATGATTATAATCATTTATTAACTAAGCATTACCACATGCCCAATGCCAAGCTAAAGTACTTTATATATGATATTTCACCTAATTCACATAATTACCTAAGATAAGAGTAGGACATATTAACAACCTCTCAGAATACTCGACCTATAATAAGGTCTCAGTACAGAGTAGCTAAAATAATAATTACTACTGCTATGTTATTGTTGTGATTAGTCAATGTTATAATAAAGCTTATCCTTGTTGGAAGTATTTTTACCACAGGTAGAAATCACAGAGAAGGGATTCAGATGTATTTTTAGAACTGTAGTTAATCTATGTTGTTTTCATTCAGAGGGAAAGTCTAAGAGGATAAGGGATAGGATTAAGAAGGGGAGGGGGCCCAGTGCCAGATGTCCTGAGAGGAGAAATGAAGAGGTAAGTCTAGGACTCATACAAGTACTGATTTATAACAACAAATATTTAGCCAGAGATCAGGTATGGAAATTTCAGGGTGATTCTTAGGCTCAGTTCTTTCATTTGCCCCAAGACAACCATTCCTGTGGGTCATCATCCCCTCCCCCAAGACTCCTGAGGATACCAGATCTGAGAGACCACAAACCAGCTCCCCTCAACTCTCTCAATTAGAAAGAAGAGTGTAGAAAAGAAAATGCATGACTGGAGGGAACAAATTTTAGTGAGAATAAGTTTCAGGTAAAATGTAACCAATCAAGTGGTAAAATATAACCAATCAAGTGTAAATGGATGATAGTGGCCATTTTCCTGCTTTACAGAGGTGTGAGGAGAGCAGGGAGATTTTAGAGTAGCAGGTGACCTAGGACAACAAAAGGGAGGAGGAGCAGCCCTTTCAAGGACTGATGGCATTCTCCTGGCCTGAACCTGTGTGCTCTCGTGCTGCACAGCCGGGCTAGGTAGCGTTGGCCAAGGTCTAGGAAAGCGAGCAGGGAAGCCTTAAGACAGCAACTTGGTAGCTCTTTCATTGTTTAATGTTACAGTAGAATTACCTTCTCTGCTGAAGTAATAATTAAATTATATCTGTATTCTGAATTTGGGCAGGTAAATAGCTGTTTATTGTTGGACTCAGAGTGGAGAAGAACCAAGAGTTTATTATCAACTAGACCTTGGGAAGCCAGGAAGTTATAAACCTATCAAGAAACAAACTTTTTCCTCCACACCACAAACATTGGAGGACTGCAAAACAAGGACTGAAAAGGGGGAGGAGTCACAGGAGATGATCTAGGACTCTTGACCACAACAGAAGATCTTAACTAAGGAAGGGAAGAAAGCTAAGGGATACTCGGTTTTCTTCAGTATCAGGAAGGCAAGAACCAAGTGCTCCTAGAGAATTTACTAAAGTTCCATGTAGGTGAAACACATTCACACTGATACCGAGTTTCAAAGTAGTCTGATAGTCACTCGTAAACTAATCCATATTCACATGATGTGGGGGATGTTTGCCATAGACCGTGCACCTCTACTATGTGGAGCCTTACTTCTCGGAACATTTGCTAACAACCTTGACATTTTTATTTGCACCATGATGACAGAGGAGTATAAGTCTCCAGAAAAGGTTGCAGAATTGAGAATTAGATAACGAGAAGAATGAAAAAAGGCAACACTGATGAATTGGTGTGTCAGGCGAGGAGGAAGTATTTGTAATTGAGCAGGGGCAGAAAAAGGAAGAAAATGGGAAAGCGTATTGGACAAGGTTGCTGGGCTCTCGCTGCAGAACAAATGGTTTCTGAGGGCGATTCTTACTGCTAACATAGCCTTGTGGAGGCTAAAAAGGAAAACTCTCTATCCTCTTTTTTTTTTTTTTAATATTTTATTTATTTGAGAGACCAAAAGCAGAGGAGAGGGGCAGAGGGAGGAGGAAAAGAAGACACCTGGCTGAGCAGGGAGCCCTACACCGGGCTCGATCCTAGGACCCCAGGATCATGACCCTAGCAGAAGGGAGACACTTAACTGACTGAGTCACCCAGGGGCCCTTCCTTCTAGCCTCTTTAAAGCCCGGCCATCTAAATGGGAACTGAACTACAATTTATAATTATAAAGTCTGGGCAGAGAACGCAAGAAAGACAAGTGAGTCCCTCAAGGCATCCCAAAATAGCTTGTCTTTTGACCTCTCCCATTTTAGGGCAGAGAGGGACTAGCAAAATCATCCAAGATGACAGTGAGTAAGAAAAGTTGATGGTGGGAAAAGGGACACTACTGACTAGAGGATGCACATGCAAATCCGCTCGGGTTGATTTTAAAATCGACACCCCTATGTATGTAACCCTGTTGATTCAGATCCTTGCTGTAAAGTAGGTATCAATACACAACATGCTGCATTTGTCTTTAATGAGGAGAGCAAGTAAAGGAGCATGACATAGCTAGAGGCACACTCAAAGGTGAGCGCATTTTCATTCCTCCCCTGATGCATTGGTGTAGCATTTCATTCATTTTACCTTCCCTGAATGACCTCTCCGGATTTCATAACAGAGTTCAGAACCATACATGCAAGGGCAGTGTCAAGACTTAGGAGAGGTGCGGGGGCGGTGGGGGTGGGGGGGGGCCGGGAGCCGCGGGGGGCGGGGGGCGCTTTTCCAAAGAAGAAGCCTGTAAAGTCAGTCAGCGTTCAGACTTAAGGATCCAAGCCCTACTGTGCTAGATGATGAACGGGCCTCCAGTGAAGCCAGCCTCCTTGCTGGGGATACGTTTATGGGCAGGAGCAGAGGAGATGTCTTTTGCATAACGAGTCCACCGAGAAAGAGTAGTATGGAACTGCTGAACTGGCTGCGTGGAATATATTGCTGGTAAGTCTGAAAACAAGAGGCAAACAATTTCCGCTGGGGCCTGTAATGCTTTCACAAAGAAGAGACTCTGAACTCAGGCACAATCTAAACAGCATGGGCGACGGCGGCCGTTCCAGCGTGTTGGCTTGTCAGGTTAATTTATGGCTGTGTATAATTGGGTGGTTGCTTTTCCTCCAGAAAGATGAAACAGCCAAGCCAAGAGAGATGGGTATCTCACCATTTCTAATATAGAGATAAAGATCTTATTTGAGTTTGAAGCAAAAAAAAAAAATGTGGGGACAGTGGACAAAGATTAGGCTTTTGTATTGTTGCGAAGTTCCCCCCCCTCAAAAAAAAGGGCAGAAAGAATGAGGAAATGGTTCAGAAAATCTGGAGCCTAATTAGTCCAACTTTGAGGAGTTAACTCTCAAATTTCCCCCAAACCAGAGGGGTTGCTTCTGTTAAATTTAAATAAGTTAGTTAAGATACTTGCCCCGACTACAAATCGAGTTTTTTCATTTAAATCCCAACCATATAAAAAGTTTACTTTTATTATCACTTTTAAAATGTGCTTTGTTCCTGAAACATCATAAAGTCTAAGTACCAAACAGTAGCCATGACTAATCAAAACAGTTGGTTATACAGCATTAAATTGATTTCAGATTAAGTCTTACTTCAGTGTCCATAAGAGAGAAGAAATACTGGTTAAATAAAAATTGACTATGAATGAGAATCTGAGTTGTGACATTCAAAGGACCAGCTGGTTAGGTTACACCAAAATACCAGGCTGAGCTTCTATCTTTTTAATAAAAATATTACACATTGTATTACAATATCTTTTAGAAAAAGCTCCTGTTCAGATGGCTGTAAAAGGAGCATCAGGGTCTAGAGCATTTCTGGGCAGACGATGACATGTTGTTTAAGCCAAAGAATCTTGATATAAATAAAACAAAATTAGTTCTCTGTGTTGGGGAAGCTGGGACTTCAGTGAGCTTAAAGGTCAGTTGCCCAAGAGAGCTTCAGATTTATCTAGGGAAGTCTGGTAGGTCTTAGATGAGGCTCTTTGTAAACTGGAAAACCCTTGCTTATGGCTGTGGGCATGTTGAGGGCAATGATTCTCATGGCATCAATGGAATTTACTTAGTGCTGGACGGTAACTAACTCTCCTACAACCCGCTGCCTCTCAGGTCCTCTGGCAAAACTCCAGACTCCACGTTCCCGTCAAACTGGTATCAGAGTAAACTGGTCACGATACAGGAGCTTTAATTCTAACCTAATGAGTAGGAGTAATTCCACTTCCACCCAGAACCACCATTGTAAATGAAGCAGGCTAGGACTGCGTCTGGACTGGAAACATTGAAATTATTCTTGTTGCTCTTTCAAATAATATTTTCAGAACTGACCAATCTCACTGGCTTTTTTTCTTTAATCGTGTATCGCATGAAGGTGCTCAAGAGCAGAATTGCTATGATACAAGTCATGTTGTGCTCTAAGGCATGCCTTAGCACATTTCCATTCCTCACCATGTCACATCCCAGGATGTGACTATGCACATCGCATGGTCACATCATGCCTTCCAATTAAGAAGAGTAGCAAGAGATGTAGAACAAGTGCTGCTGCTTCCTTTCTTCCCAGATACATATCCTGCCAGATATATACACGTATGTATGTATATATGTACATATGCATGTATGTTTGTATATGTACATATAGTTTCTACCAATTCCTTTATAGTTATAAATGTATATTATTTTTATTTTTGCAAATGTTTGTATTTATAAATATTTCTACTTATTATTTAACACACATTTAAATCGCCTCTGCTTTAAGAATTTTGGATTAATGAACACCAAATTTGGTTTGATAAGATAGGAAGAAAGGTGAATAAGGTATTTTAAAGCCAGAGGAGTAAATAGGAGTCAATCACTTAGGCTGTGGAGTGGTAACCTGAACAGGTTAAGGCACGTTGTCTTGGGCTCAACACAGAGGAATCAATCACTGTGAATTCCTGTAGGATGCTAGGATGCTAGGATTAGTGTGTAAGAGTTTGCTGACTTGAACCAGACCACATGGCAAAAACAGCCAGACTCCCCAATTCCTCATGTGGTTTATCACAATCTAGAAACACCTTCTAGATCACTGAGAACTTTACTAAATCTTATTTCTTATTACAAAAGGATTCCTTATATTATTCCTCTAATCACTTGGGAGCCATCTAGACAGTGATAAATTCATTATGCAAAGATGAAAAAGAATTTTTTTCTTATCTAGAAGATGCCAAGCACCCCCATTTTTCTTTCCCAGCATTTCCCTATCACACCTGTGAGAGGAGAATAGCAAGTATAACCTCCCCGTTAGTATCACAGGACAAATCTCTAAAACTACTCCCTGCAATGATTTTTTATTTAAAAATCTTTAAATATATTGTCTAAGAGTTAAGGCATTCTAAAGGCCTAGGATTTAAATATGTTTTACAAATCTTAAGTAAATTAATTAAGGGGCCAAGATTATTGCTTTAATTTCCTATAGATGTTTCCATAAAACATACTGTTTGGGATTCACTGTCTACAAAAATCAATTTTAAGGGCCAGCCCTCAGGTATTCATTCTTTTATTCATTCTTTCCTCTATTCATTTAAAAAGTTATTGAACTTATATTCCGTAGCATGCCTTGTACTGGGTGTAGCTATACATGAAAAAACTGTCATTCAATGAGTATAAAATTTGGGTTGGTGGGTTAAAAAGTCAAAGAACTCCAAAGACAAGAAAATCAGTGATTAGAGGACATTGTTAAACAGAGTTGCCTAAGGAAGGAGTAAGAGATGGGGACGATCAGGAAGTAACTCCAAATAAATCAAACGATGAAAGCAAAACAGGGTGGACATCAAAATATGGTGGAAGATGAGGCTGGAAAACGCATGGAAGGATCGTATCATGCTGGATCTCGGACACCCTGAGGAACTAGGGCTTAATCTTATAGATAATGATGAGCCCTTGAGAAAGTATATATGATGGAGAGAATTGTATTTTATATAACTAATGTTGGATTTTGGTAAAATTACTGTGCCCTCAGTGCAAGGGAGATTTAGAAATAGGTAGGAAAGGAAGCTAAAGGTAGATTTAGGCAACATTTATAATCTAGATGAGGAAAGATGGGAGTCTGAATGAGGGTAGTCAAATATTGTCTAAGACCTAAGGCAGGAGGAAAAACAAGAGTTAATCCAGTAGAGCAAATTTGGTGGACATTGCTAAGATACAGACTATAAAAACTGATAATTAATTAAATCTAATGAGGGAAAAAAAGGAGAGAAAAATCAGTTGCCAGACATTTAGAACATAAGTAATTAGCACAACTGTGGTACCATTCATAGAAACAAGGTAAACCCTAAGAAATTTTCACAGTAGAGGAAACAGTGGTGATAGTCAGGCAGATGGTCATACAGGTTGGTTCAGACTAGAAAATAGGGAACTTTTTCTTTTTATCTGTTCAGAGTGGTTTAAACTTTCATAAAATTATTTCCCTTTCCCCAGGCAATAATGTCTTTACCACTGATCAAGACAAGAAGTAGGAGGGACTTTGAATTTTTACTTCCAAATGATTATGTACCTTCAAACCTATCTATTTACTTGTTTATGTTTTTATAATACAAACTTGGGTTTTTGAAAGTTGACCAAAAGAGAGCTTCAGAGAATATCGTTTAACAGGTAAATGAACGTGCTATGCCATTATACAGAAATGCACACACAAAACAATCTAATACTCTAAGTTATTATTTCTGTTATCTAACAGTTTTTGCTTAGCTATCCCTATTCACAAACATAGAACTTGGCATCCATTGTGGATTAACATGTTGGGCACCAACTACTTGCCAGTATTTATCATTCATTCAGTACGCCTCTTTGATATTAAAATAAATAAAATAAAATAGTAACTTCTCAAAGTCACAGGCCAGTAAATAGCAAAAATAGTATACACATTCAGACTGGCGTGACTCCAAAGACAAACTCCATAATGCTAGGAAATTAGGGATGTACCTTTTGTCCCACTACATATAGGATTTGTATATGGGATAATGTCCTTTTCCTCTTTAAATTCCAGTTTTCTTATCTGAAAAATGACAGTTTATGCTTCACAGAACACCAGTGAAGTTAAAATGATAGAATCTGTGAAAAGTTTAGGAAGTGCTATAAAATAATATCTAATATAGAAAATACGTTACATATATATAGTAAGAATAAAAAAAAAAACCTTCATTCCATTTTTGAGTAGTAATCCATGAAATACTAAGGGTCCGCCATTCCTGTGGCCTTTTGAAAAAAATGTGTCCAGAAATAATTCCTTAATCAAAGCATGCCTGTGCTTTACCATGTAAGATCTCATTCTGGTGACTCTGTCCTGAGATTAAGAGGGTAGACGTCACTACCACAGAAACCCCTGTAACATAAGCCACAAATGCCAGCCATATATGTCATTTTAGAATTTCTAGTAGCCACATTTAAAGAACAAAAAAATAAGTAAAATTAATTTTAATATATTTTGTTGCACAGTATTTCAAAATACGGTTTATATAATCAAATATATACTTTTATGTAGTCAATATGAGATTTACTAATGAGATACTTTATAGTTTTTTCTATTCTAAGTCTTCAAAATCATGTGCATATTTTACATTCCTAGGACATCTCAATTCAGACTAGTCTTATTTCTTTTTATTTTTTTAAAGATTTGTTTATTTATTTGAGAGAGAGAGACAGCAGGAAAAAGCACAAGTGAGGGGGAGAGGGAGAAGCATGAAGGGTTTGATCCCAGGACCCTGGAATCATGACCTGAGCCAAAGCAGATGCTTAACTGACTGAGCCACCCAGGCACCCTTGCACTAGCCACATCTTAACTGCACAGTGGCTACATGTGCTTAGTGGCTTCCATATTGAATGGTACAGCTCTATAATATTGACAGTGGTCATCTATCAAATATTCTGCCAAAAGAACTCTGCTTGGAAAGAACGGTCCGTACACATAAATAAGGCCACTTGGGTATCTCTTATGGAGTTTTCACAAGAAAAGAAAGAGAAGGACATAGACAGTAAAGTTAATAAAGGTCAAGAGACACATAGGCAGAAGGTAGGGAGTCAAAATTATGAATAAGCAGAAGCCATCATGTAGACAGGTAAAGAGAAGCAATCAGTAGTAACTTCCGTAGCACCAAACACAGACAAACAGCAGACTATTTGAAATATCAATTGGCCAGTAAAACTGCAATATAGTCTAAAATATCATTTCAGTTTTCCATGAGGTCTGGTGATTCAGCTTATAAGTTCCTCCTATCTGCCTTCATCACCACATTTCCTTTCAGTAAGCTTCCATCGCCTTATGTGTATGTTATGTCAAACTGAAGGCAGCTTCATTTTGCCTTCTACTATCCCTTAAAAATAAATAAATAAATAAATAAATAAATTTATGTCTAAAGTATTCTTTCTCTGGCCATGAAAGAAAGAAAAAAAAAAAAAGAAATCCTAATAGCTCCCTGAATTCCTTGGCTATTCTAAGATAATAGAAAGCTCTATGGTCCTTTTAGCTTATAAAAGTTATCCACACTTCTCTAATCGAAATGTTCAGTTTCAGGTATTAATCTACAGTCCAGAGTTCTTCTTCCTGCTATAGGTAAGAAGCCTGCGGTCAGGAAAACGGGTTTTACCATCTGCCGGCCCCAATTACTTCAATCCCTTATTCTCCATCTTTCCAACCACAGGTGTGTTTTACTTTATGTCTCCAGAGTAAAAGCAAAGCAGAGACACAGATGGGAACGGTATTTTTACTGGATGTTCATGAAACATTGGCATCTGTGAGGATTGCCAAGTATTTAAAATTGACTTGCCCTCCCTAATCATCTTTATGGAGTCTTCAGGGACACCCATCTGCCTCACTTGAGTTGAGGGTCTTTCCTTGGCTGAGGGGTTCCCTTGGCATGAGTAAATACAGCGTGTTGTATGTGAGTCCTCAGGCAGACTTCTGACATCCTGTTACTCACTTCTAGCTTCTTTCGGCTGACGTCTGTTCAACACACTACCATCACTGGTATTAGCCCGAAGTTACCAAAAATATCTATCCTATTTCATAAAGGGATTTATTAATGGAACTAGATTATTGAAAATACCAAAACTGAAGGCTAGATGGGCATCAGCAAGGTTTGTCTTTACTCTCATAACCACCTTCTTTTCCCGTGGTTGACTGCCTCTTCTGACTGACTGCGCACAATCATATATGTTAATACGTAAATCCGTGTATTAGTCAAGATTCTCCAGGGAAACAAAACCAGTAAAGATATATCTAGGAATTGGTTGACCTCGTCATGAAGGCTGAGAAGTCCCATGATCCGCCATCGGCAAGCTGCAGAGCCAGGAAAAACAATAATTCAGTCTGAGCTGGAAGGTCCGTGAACCCGGGAAGCCACAGATGTAATCTCAGTTGGAAGGCCAGAGAGGCTGAGAGATGTCTCAACTCAGTTAGACGGGGAAGTAGGGGCAAGTTCCTCCCTCCTCTGAATTTAGTTCTATTCAGGCCCTTAATGGAATAGGGCGGGCATCACCTTCAGGGAGGGCGATCTACTTTCTGGAGTCCAGCAATTCAAATGCTCATCTCTTCCAGAAATAGCCTCACAGGCACATCTAGAAAAATTGTTTTATGTGGCACCCAGTGGTCAAACTGACACATAAAATGAACCACCACAATGAGGCTGTCACCTGAGCCTGTTCACCCATTGGTAGGGCAGCTTCTATGCCATTTCTCTGTTCCATTACGTGTTGATTTTAAAAAATTAACTCTCAGAAATAATCGACTGTTTTAGACATAGTTTCTAAGGAATGCTTTAACATATCATCTCTATATACTGAAACACTAAGCTGTAGCTTTAGCATATTTTAAGCAAATTGCATGACAATACGCTTGTTGTTTTTCAGTACTTGGCTCTTTCTCTTCTGCATATTAAGAACCTGATGCGCAGAGACCCGATTTTTAAAATGTTTTAATAAGCAAATCATGAATATTTAAACTCATACTGAGAAGACTTGCTTATTACGTTCCTCCCTCCTTGCGTCTACCCTAAAATATGCCATACTTTCAAACTCAAGCTCACAGCACATGTTGGATCGAATAGCCAAAATTCATTTTCACTTGAGTTATCACCTAGAAAACATGTAAATAAATATTGGGGCTTGCGCAAAGGGGGAGAATTTTTATTTTTTAATTTCAAACTATGAGGGTTAAAGAGAGTTTGCAGATGATTGCACAAATGTTAGCACTGTGAGTATATATTTCTGTGGTTTAGAGGAAATTTTTATAAGCAGATTTAAATAATTGAGGTCTGTCTCTGCCATGACTAATTGTCACATCTCTGAAAAGGCTCGAACCATTTCAGAAATGCACTCCAGGTTTCAAAGGCACCATCTCTGTACAGGTTTTATGCGCCTTGTAGGACGCTAACTGGGTCACACTTCAACCTGAAGAAATCCAATTGCACCTTACAGAGGACACAGAGTACACATGTGCTTGCAAATTTGAGCACAGAAATCAAGATAATTGATCTGATAATTCAGATAAAATACATTCCTGTCAGATGAAGCCAGATAATTTAGGCATGAATAACATTTTGGTATTGAATTTTTTTGAATAATGGAGTGTCATAAACTTCTATTTAAGTTTTACAGACAGATACTATAAAAGAACCGTTACTAATATGAAGTGACTTACTCTCTGAATTAAAGCTGAATTGAAGTTTAAAAGTAGTGTTTAGTCTAATAAACATATTATTGTAAAGTGCCATTCCTGATTTAACTTAACACTAAATGGCAATTAAGAAAAAAATAAGAGCTAGTATTTATTCAGGAATTACTATTATGTGCTGGGCACTATGCTAAGAGCTTTCTGTATTTCTTGGTTGCACACAAAACACCATCACAGAAGAGTCACCATGTGACTATTTGTGCCTCAGTAATGTCTACACTGGAATGTAGCCGTGAGCTTGGTGCCCATCATTTCATCATGGGCCCATGGTAAGACGGTGCCTTGGAATCATTCTGGAATTAAGAAATGATTATTTTCCTTGGTATATAGATGAAAAACCATAATATCATTCTAAATTTTTTTTTTTTTACTAAGAAGACTAAAAATAGTATTGTTGAGCTTTTCTTCCCTTTCCTGTAGACCAGCAGTCTTTGTCTGCATCTCAGACGCATTCCACAAGGTCTGTATCCAGTACTTGTGCTCTTGTGAGTCTTACAAACATTTTTAATTGGGGGTTTTAAATCTTTTCCTTGCCCCACTAGTGATGTATATTTTCTGAACACAGTGAATAACATAGTATGCAGGTCTCATAGCCTTTGAAGTTACTGTCATTTCCCCCTTCCCATATATAATAAATAAATTAGAAAGTATTGGAGACTTTAAATTAACAACAGGTTAAATAAAATTTTATGATCTCCCTTGCTGATATCCTGGCTAGCACTGCATTTTGAGTAATACATCATGAGAGAAATCACTCTCCAATGCATGATTGTAATATTATGATGAGAGAGTTGTTACTTGGGGGCTCCTCCTTAAATAGACTGTTAGCCCTGAGAGCCTTAAAAAAAAAAAAAAAAAAAAAGTGAGTGAATTTTCTTTCCAGGGTTGCTGAGAAAAATCTACAAAGGGCCCCAGGAATTGAGACAAAGTTAATGGCTTTAGGGGATAATTTCCCATTAATTTTTAGTAAGCCTGAGGCATCAAATAAAAGTCCTTGGCTTGTCAAATTGTATCACTATTATCTTGCAAAACATTTCAATGCGTTTGGTTCAGTTTAAAGAGCAAGGAAGTACCTGTGAGTGGAAAGAAGAGGTCTGAAGGTTAAATGCTTCATATGTATGAAAACGGAATTCAAATTTGACCATTTCTTCCCCAACTCTTTTTCCACCACCAGTGTAAAGACCTTCAAATTATTGTAGACTGTTTTAAGTGAAGAGGGTCCTTGTGAAATATACAAGGATAAAGGTTTGAGAGTTACTAACTAACTGAACTCAGTCCATACAAAACAGTTATTTAACACAGAAAGGCAAACTATCTCCTTCTTTTCCTTTGAATAACAACTATTCTTTGGCACTATAGGCTACATTTTCATTTGACTTTCCAGCTTCCCTTTGCCCACACAGAAAAGAAAAAGAAGATTTTTTATCGATCTCTCCTAAGGTATGTCTGCCCGAACATGGCCACCTGATGCCAAGGAGCAGAATTTGGATGAGAGGGCGTTAATTTCAGTCTAAGAATTTCCCTGCCCACAACTCCGCAAATTAAAAGCCTTATTATGTTCATTATTAAGTTCAATTTTTTTGCGGAAAGAGAAGGTAGAATATTAAACATTTAAAATGCTCTTGTACAAAGAATATATATATTAAAGTAGCCAGATTTGAAGGAATCTGGATCCTCAGAAGGAGAATCATTTGAAATATATGCATTCTAGCAGCTTGAATGGATCACTGGGAGTAATGAACTTTTATCCCAGGGCAACTGTAAAAGTTAGTCAATTCAATTCTCTCACTTGTGCTTATTAAGCTTTTGATACACTTATCCTAAAATAAGATGATATATTCCTTTGAACATCCCTGTCTTTGTTATTCACCCTCTACTGATGAGGAAATGTGTAGACAGAACAATTAAATGACTTTGCTGAGGTCACAGAGCAAAACAGAGCAAGGCAGGGCAAGCTAAGGACACAGCCAAATTTCTAATTTGTTTTCTGGCCATCCTCCCAAGTGAGCTCAAAATCATATTATTCTTTGCCGCAAAGATAGCTGACCAGTCTTCCGATTGTTTAGGCTTAGGCAAAGACACAAAACAGGATCTGAAAGGGACAAAGATAATAGATAATTGTCTGCCTGAAGTGAATTTTATTTGGTTCTAAAGACTTCAGGGAGACTACAAACCATGCCAAAGACAACACGTCTGCGCGATCAGTAGGAAGGGGAGGTAATTTGATTTCCAGATTAAGATCCGTTTGGATTGTTCAGCCTTGGCAGACAGTACAAAGGTTTTCAGTGTAATACACACAAACTACCCAACTTTTACTGCTTCCTTTGTTAATATCTCTACCACCAATAAGGCAATGATGAATGACACGCATGTGAAAGAAACAGTAGGTGCAATGAAGAAAAATGAAGAGGGAGAAAGAGGAGAAAAATGAGGTAGGGTAGGGAAAGAGAAAAACTGAGAAGAGCTACAGGAGGTTGTCTCTGTACAGGCACTAGGAGTGAAGCCTCCCATTACATCGTGGTGTGATTTCACTCAGTCTGACTGTCATTTAGAAATCCTCCCTGTCTTTACACGGGCCTCTCCACTTTAGATTTTGACATTATCCATCTTTAACTTCATTAAGAGATTTTTCTAAAAAGGTGGTAAAACTACATTTGCAGTATTTCTTTAAAGGAAGAAGTGTGTGGGGTGCCTGGGTGGCTCAGTGGGTTAAGCCTCTGCCTTCGGCTCAGGTCGTGATCTCAGGGTCCTGGCATAGAGTCCCATATCGGGCTCTCTGCTCAGCAGGGAGCATGCTCCCCCCCTTCTCTCTCTCTGCCTACTTGTGATCTCTGTCTGTCAAATAAATAAATAAAATCTTTTTAAAAAATAAAGGAAGACGTGTGGAAGGAAGATAAAAATAAAGAAGTGGGGGAGGAAGAAAACAAGGAAGAAGGGAGGGGAAAGTTCAACTGTGTTGGAACAATGGCTGTGGCTTACAGAGAGTCTACTATTTGCTACACAGTCCAAAAGGCATTTTCTACATATTATTTCTATTTCTCAAAAAGCCCCTTATTATTTTTCCATAATATCCCATGATAGTCTCTCTCTCTCTCTTTGTTAAGGAACAAAAGATCAGAAAGATAAAACAACATCCAATTATTGCACAGCTTGAAAGTGGTAGAGCTGGAACTTGAAACCAAGTTTGTCTCATTAACGCTTTTCTTTCTGTACCACTTAAACTGAGCTTGTATTTAGGTCAATAGTCATGACACCGGTAAAAGAAATTAAGAATGGGCTGCTAATAATCTGTTACCCACAACTAAGCCAGGGTGTCATATTTTTGCTTTAAAGTATCTAGTGTGGTTATCACATGAATACTTGACCCAGATCCTAATTCAAATTAGGTGAATAGAAACATCAATACAATATTCGGGGCATGTGGCTCATGGATGCAGATTTTAGATAAGAACGCCATAGCTGAGATTTCCTTCCTAACTTAATAAAACAGTTCTTTTGGAGATAGTTGAAACTTAAGTCCATAAATACCCCTACTTCTCTGAAGAACAAAGGGTTCATAAGCATTTGTCATTGCCCTCACTGACAGCTGTTACAGGTTACCTAGCATAAAATAGATATCCAGTACAATGCCAGGCATGGTGCAGGTCCCAAATAAAATGCTCACTGAATGAATTAATGAATACCATTTAAAAAGACCTATTAAAATGGGACTTTCTGATCTCAACTACAACCTGGCCAAACACATGCTTCAAAGATGCCAAAATGTCCTTTTTAATACATTTGCCAGCAGTGCAAAAATGAGAGAAACAGAAAAACTATCTTAGGAATAGCTTTTCTGAAACAGTGAAAAACCAGAAATACCTAGCAACTCCCCGATTATTTTTAATTTACCGTGACAGGAATTGGTGTACTGAATTGCATGCAAACAGAGTGTGTTCACAGTTTGTGGAAACACTACTTTTTCTGAACTATCAAATATTTGAAAATACAGAAGTCTGCAGATGAAACGGGAAGATAGAAGAACTTCACTGAAGAAGTCAGTCAAGATGGCAGTCATTCACTGTTGAATTATCTGTGTCCTTAATCAAGCCACTGAATCTACCTGTGGCCTTAGACTCTCCAGGAAAATAAAGCGTTGCCACTAAAAGAATTCTAATTTTCCATCAGTTTTCTTCTTTCTTTAAGCATAAGACCAACGTTATCAATTTTCACCTTCTTCCTCATTAATAGAACTTTATATTGTATTCAGTGAAAATACTATTATATTTGTTATCCTCCTTTGCATATAGGGATGACCAATTAAATATAAGTAGTTTGGGGGAAGGATTTACGGAAAATCTCATTTTACCACTCTGTAATCTCTCTTAAGTTTTTTGCCTAGAATATGATTTGAAGAGCTGGAACTCCAAAAGCTCTATCACAATCCTGAGGGTAGGAATCACAAGCTACGAGAGGACAGAAGAACCCTGGCATTTTTTTAAACATGCATTTATGTATCTTAGAGAAAGAGAGAGAGAGCAGGGGGAGGGAAGAGAGAGAGAGAATAGCTCCAGCAGACTCCTTGCTGAGTGTGGAGCCTGCACACGTTTGATCTCAGGCCTCTGTGATCATGACCTGAGCTGAAATCAAAAGTCAGACACTTAAGTGACTAAGCCACCCAGGCATCCCAGAAGAACCCTGGTTCTTAATGTTTTCTGATACCAGTCCTGAACTGATGATGAGTTTTTAATATTCAGGTTTATTAATTTCATCTGGAAAGTGGAAAAGAGGGGCTCTGAATCAGAGACTGATTTCTTATTAATTACCTCACAATAATTAAGTTTATCCCCCCCCCCCAGCCTTCTTGCCTCAGACCTTGTATGTGGAGTGATCTGGTGAAAGCCAGGTCAAACATCCTATTCTAGTAGTTAGAAACTCCACAGATGAGAAACAGATGACAGATTTTCTGCATTTAAAATCAAAAAAAAGACAGCCGTCACTTTTCTAGAAAAGAGAAGGAAAATATTTTGCTGATAGGATGATAATCCCTTTGAGATGGGATGGCAAGAATCCTGAGTTCTCACTCTAACCTATTGAAATGTAAATATATCTTTCCAGATGCTAAATAAATCACTGGTATCTGTTATGACGTCTAAGACACAAAGTTGTCTCCAGGGTCTGAGCTTAAGTTGTCTCCAAGGTTTGAGCTTCATCTCTTTTAAAATCGAAAAGCCTGATCAGGGAAATACAAATCAAAACCACAATGAGAAACCACCTCACACCAGTCAGAATGGCTAAAATTAACAAGACAGGAAATGACAGATGCTGGCAAGGATGCAGAGAAAGGGAAACCCTCCTACACTGTTGGTGGGAATGCAAGCTGGTACAACCACTCTGGAAAACAGCATGGAGGTTCCTCAAAAAGTTGAAAATAGAGCTACCCTATGACCCAGCAATTGCACTACTGGGTATTTACCCTAAAGATACAAACATAGTGATCTGAAGGGGCACATGTACCCGAATGTTTATAGCAGCAATGTCCACAATGGCCAAACTATGGAAAGAACCTAGATGCCCATCAACAATGAATGGATAAAGATGATGTGGTATGTATGTATATACACACACACACACACACACACACACACAATGGAATACTATGCAGCCATCAAAAGAAATGAAATCTTGCCATTTGCAACAACGTGGATGGAACTAGAAGGTATTATGCTGAGCAAAATAAGTCAATCGAGAAAGACAACTATCATATGATCTCCCTGATATGAGGAAGTGGAAATGCAATGTGGGGGATCTGGGCGGTAGGAAAAGAATAAATGAAACAAGATGGGATCAGGAGAGAGACAAACCATAAGAGACTCTTAATCTTACAAAACAAACTGAGGGTTGCTGGGGGGAGGGGAGTTGGGAGAGGGTGTTGGGGTTATGGACATTGGGGAAGGTATGTGCTATGGTGAGTGCTGTGAAGTGTGTAAACCTGACGATTCACAGATCTGTACCCCTGGGGCTAATAATACATTATATGTTTATTAAAAAAAATTAAAATTTAAAAAAAAGTGGAAAAGCCTGTAGAGGTACTGCTTCAGTCTTCCTGACTTCCTGGGTCTTAACTTAGGGATGTGCAGGGTGTAACCATTTAGTTCTCTCAGATCACAGCAATTAAGGACGGGGGGTCGAGGGAGGGGGAAATGGCTACAGATCTAAATCTCATGGTAAGTAAAGAGGAAAGTATTCCTTAGGAGAAATAGAAACAAGCATTTGTCTTTATACTACATGTGTATCCAAGACTGGGAAGGCTAGAGATCGTTACAGGAATGCTAGAAACTACAGAAAACTTTTATTTCTCCACAACAAGCCACCTCTAAACTTCTGTAAGGGAGAAGAAACCCTTCCATGTTTAAGCCACTTGTAATCACATTTCTGTTGCTAGCACCAAAACCCAACTCCTAGTTAATACAATAGTTAATTTCTAAAGTCTTAAGAATTTAGATAAAATCTAGGGAAAGGGTGGTTGTGTAATGGACATTGGGGAGGGTATGTGCTATGGTGAGTGCTGTGAAGTGTGTAAACCTGGCGATTCACAGGCCTGTACCCCTGGGGCTAATAATACATTATATGTTAATAAAAAGTAAAAAAAAATATTTTTTAAAAGAATTTAGATAAAATCCAGCTTTCAGCAATAGCACCAATGACCATCAAAGAGCTAGAAACGTATGCAGTACTTCACCAAGGATTGTTCAATACATGAAGAAGTAAAAGAAGTAAAGTTGTTTAACCAGCAGCGTGATCCTAAATAACCCATATTACACAGCAAGTAAAGGTAAGAACAAAGGACTCAGTATGACAGCTGCCTGAATGAATGTTCCTGTTTACTCCCTGTTTGGGTTTTCCTTGCTGTTCTAGTTTTCTTCCAACCCTAATCTAACATATGCATTTTTCTTCTGAAACATTCAATCTTACCATGTCCTTTCCTCAATATTCTCCTCATTGTTTCAAGGGTCCACTTAAATGCAGCTTCTTCAGGAACAAGGTACAAGGGTATCTTGACTTAAATTATTGTTACTATTCATTAACACTCCTTATTTAATTTGTTGCAGAACTCAGCACATTCAAACTGTCTTTTAAGTATTATGCCCCCATCAGAAAGGACGAATACCCAACTTTTGTAGCAACATGGACGGGACTAGAAGAGATTATGCTGAGTGAAATAAGTCAAGCAGAGAGAGTCAATTATCATATGGTTTCACTTATTTGTGGAGCATAACAAATAACATGGAGGACATGGGGAGATGGAGAGGAGAAGGGAGTTGAGGGAAATTGGAAGGGGAGGTGAATCATGAGAGACTATGGACTCTGAAAAACAATCTGAGGGTTTTGAAGGGACGGGGGATGGGAGGTTGGGGGAACCAGGTGGTGGGTATTGGGGAGGGCACATATTGCATGGAGCACTGGGTGTGGTGCAAAAACAATGAATACTGTTACACTGAAAAGAAATTAAAAAAAATTTTTTTTAAAGTGCCTATAGCTCCCCTAGTTTGAAAAGCTAGGTGAGGATCAGGGGCAGGTTCATATGACAAGCGATTAAATTCCCAAAATCTACCTTGGTGCCTGACTTTTTCAAGTATTAAAAAAAAAAATAGTTTCTTTCTCCCCTCCCCACCGCATTTTAATCATAATTTCCTAACAATAGTCAGCAAATGGTCCGCTATAACTTTGGAAGCACTTTTCAAAGTGTATTATTTTCTGGCCATGAATCATTGTCCTAGGGTTGTCTACTTTGCAACGTGGCACTGGACAAAATTACACTCTGCAAAAGAGACAGGAGCAGATGATACAGCCCTAGGCTTGAGAACTGATTTCCTGCTTCAAATATGTTTCCTGATTGAAGATTGCACACCTAGGAGGTGAGATGAGAGAGCTATTTTATAAAAGTGTCCAGCAGATGTACTGCAGTAATTCCCACTGTATTCATCATTTACTGAATTGCTCACACACCAGAAGTATAATCCAATGTAAATGATCTCATCACCCATCAGTATGAGGGCTCACAAATCCAACTTGGCCTCAAGCTAAAACTTGACATTTCAAGGTTCTCAAATCCACAGTAAGTAAGCAGTATATTGATGACTTCCAAACGTCTCTTCTGAAATGGCCCCGGCTTTTGAGAAATGCAGGTGTTTGGGATCTAGAAATAGAAGTGGCCAGCTGCCCTTGAGGTACTTGGGGCACTGTTCCATATTTCCTACCCCTGATTTGGCTCTAAGAAGGGAACATTTTGTGCAGAAGATAATGGAATTGACACCATTTGCATTCTGCACATACAAATACTGAAGAATGAAATTTAAAAGGTTCATTTTTAAGTATCCCTTCTTGCAGCTTTATCGTCACTGCTGTGTGTGGGAAGACATAAGGCGTTCTCGTGCTGTGATATCAGAAGAACACACATATTCACAGATGGGCAGGGATCTAGAGAGGCCATTTATGTTTGAACCTCCTCCAAATAAAGGGTTACTGAACCTGAGGTAAGTCCACTAATCTGACTGAGTGTATTTCTTAACCCATGACAGGAGAGGATCAGGCCAAACCGTTATAAATCTCCTTGCCATCTTTAAACTTAGCCGATAACACCACTATAGCCAAGATTATATTCTGAATCATTTCATTTAGAAACATTATCCGTTCTCCTTCCCCAGCCACTGATTCTATGTAAATTGTGTGGCGTACTGTACAAAGCATGGCTTTGTCATATATACCTAAAACCTATTCCCTGTTCTGCCAAAATACTTCATCGCTGTTTGATCTTTGGCAAAACATATATTCTCCTTAAGTTTCAGATTTTTTTACTGTAAAATGGAGAAAAAGATAATTTTTACACATGGTTAGTTAAAAGATTATATTAGATGATCTTAAAAAGTACTTGGAGAGAACTGATTTTCCAAGAGATGATTTTTTTTTTTTGCCATTATTCCTTTATGATCTTCTGTTTTCAAGCATTCAAAATATACATAAAAAACAAAATTACAATAAGTACTTTTATTATATGTTTAGGTTTTTTTTCTCCAGTGGATAGAGGATTTTTACTATTGTAGACTGAATTCTGAATTTTCTCACTTCCTTACCTATCCTATGATTATAATTTATAGCATTACTTTATCTTATGATGCTATTCCACAATGTTAGGCTTATCACTCATTATTGCAAATGCTAGATAATCAACTTGAATTACCTAAAAATAAAAGGGGAGGCATTTATTGTAATGACATTGCAATAACCTGACAAAGAAAAATCAATAGGAACAAAGGAACTCAGAACCCATGGTTTTTCTACATTCTCCTCCCCGCACCTTCCTTTACTTCTCCTTCTAGTGGTGGGTTTTTACACTCACCTCTCACTGCAGTGTGAGAGTGTGAGTGCCAAAAACAGTGTGAATGCCAAAAACATGGTTTTTGGCAAATCTAGTCATATTCCACGACTACTCACAGAGAAGAAATAAAATTTCTCTTTACCCGCTTCAGTATTTTGAAAATCTGCCAGGAAGTATTCTGATTGGACAACTTTAATCACATGTTCACTGTCTGGATCAACCACAGACCTCGGAGATGTGATCTTATAATCGGCTCAAGTGGAAATACATCTCCATATAGCAAGTGAAGGGCAGAGTCTGTTCACATAACAGGCAAGGTAAAATGCTGAGGACAAATAAAACTATCAGGTGTTCTTATCTTATGTTTTTTTATTTAATTTATTTTAGAAAGAGAGAGAAAGAGCGTGTGCACACCAGCAAGGGGAGGGAGAGAGGGAGAGAATCTTCGGTAGACTCTCCACTGAGTCGGGGAGCCAGAGGCAGGACTCAGTCTCACCAGCCATGAGATCATGGCCTGAGCTGAAACCAAGAGTTGGGACACAACCGAGTGAGCCACACAAGTACCTCTCCGGTGTTCCTGTATATGTTAGAAGTGACTAACAGCAACCCCAGCTCTGGACCTAAGGGAAAATAACTTTAACTTGAATTAAATAATAAATCTACTTTTAAGAATACTCGCAGCAACCCCAGCTCTGGACCTAAGGGAAAAGAACTTTAATTTGAATTAAATCATAAATTTACTTTTAAGAATCATGTTCTGCTCTCTTATTAGGATTTGAAAATTCTAATTGGGATGCAGCATGGCAAAATATTTATGCTTTTATCAAATACTTTTTAATCTGGCAAATGGGGAAAAACACATACATGATTATTTGTAGAAACATGCCTTATTTCAAGGATATGAAGGCAATTTGACTTCTCCGTATTTTTTCCAACATCTAAATTCCTTTTAATCTGAGAATTCAGTAGTCACATAGTTTTAAAAGAAATTGACTATCCTGGAGGAGCTAGCCTACCGAGAAATTCAAAGAAAGGTAGAAATAATTGAGTTCAATTCTCCTCCAAAGAATAAGTTTATACAAGGCAAGAGGAGAGTCTATATAGGGTTCCTGAAAAGGGAGTGGTGTGAGGTATACAATTAGAGATATGATTGAAGATGTGAATTTGGAAGAGAAAAATACTCTTATTAATTGGCTGAAAAAAGCTCAGTCCTTTAATAACTAAGGATGTACTGAGGCTCCTAAAACTATTTCTCATTTTCTAATTAAACCTAAAAGTATTCTTGTGAAGTGTCTAGGCGCCAGTAATAATTATCCCCATTTTGTGAATAAAGGAACACAGCATCTGAGAGGTGAGGCATTTTACATGTATAATCAAATCAGTAACACTTAAGAATAGCCCCAGAAGGTGATGAGTAGAGAGCACCTTTTTCTTTGGATGTAGAGGACAACAAATAAGGAAATCAGCTGGTGCACAGTAGACACAAAGTTGGATTTAGACCCAGAAAACTTTTTAGATTTTTAGTGTGGTTCTCCTAAAGGCCCAAACCTAAGCACGTTCCTTGTATTGTCTACATTATCTATAAATTAGGAATAAAACTGATCACTTAAGAACACTGTGGAGATGACTGAATCAGAATGCATATGTGTTAATATGATGGAGGGATGATGGGGAACTCCTGGTTCCTCCTTTTCTTGCCAAATCTTCCTGCAACGAGGAGCACTCCTCAGGCTTGACCAAGACAAGGAAGTTAGTCCAGGGCTCAACCTTAGCAGGTGGCACCTCTCAAGAATGTATATAATTAGTGCCTACAAGTGTGGGAGCTTCTAATCAGGATCTGAGCACTCTAAAGCATGTAGCCTTCCTATTGAAATAAAATGATGTCTATACCGAGAATATCTTTTCCTTGCTATACAAGAACATTTAAGAGGGTTTAAGGATTAATTTGGGTAAATTCTAAGTCAATAAACATACACTTTCACTACAGAAAAAGACAATATATGGGAGAGACAATATATGGGATACCTGACTTAGCAATAAGTTAATGAAACAGTTAAGAATGAATTATCTCTTGGGGCACTTTGGTGGCTCAGTCAGTTAAGTGTCTGACTTTGACTCAGGTCATGATCCCAGGGTCCTGTTATGGAGCCCTGCATTAAGCCCTGCTTCGGGCTCCCTGCTCAACGGGGAGTCTGCTTCTCCTTCTGCCTCTCCTCCCTCCCAGCTTATGTTCTCCCTCAAATAAATAAAATCTTTTCTTTTTAAATGAATTGTCTCTTTAAGATCAAAGCTCTGTCACATACCACTTGGGATTTTTAAAGATAATCTTCTTCTAGGTACAGATAGGAAGGACAGAGTTGAAACTCTGTTAGCCTTCCAAAACATAAAAGCTCAGGATGGACTTCCTGGGCCAGTTGTATTTCTCCTTGGTAAAAGATAAACTCTCAGGAAGTCTTAAACATAGTATTAAGAGCTACATTCTCTACAGCATAGGAAATATCATGGAAGAGAGGTGGATTTGTGCCAAGATGCCAACAGAAATTCTAGCACAAATGCCAAAGAATTTAAGTCACACACACAGAGACTTCTCCTCATTGTTCATCCTAACTCCCCAGAATTCCATTTGTAGCTTGAGTTCAAAAGTTTCAACAGGTTATGTTCATTTGTGTTGGTTTCTCTCTTCCATGCATACCTTTCCTTTGGGGCCCATGTAGAAATGGGTCAACATCAAGAATCAGATAATCCTTGATGCTAGATCTATAGCCAACTTAAAGGCCTAAATAAATCAGCATACACAAAAAGGTTTGTGAAATGTAAAGCACAATCTAAAACTTGACTCCTAAACCCACACTTTCCTTTAATCTTTCTCAGGTATCTTTATAAGGAAGAAAATTATACATTTTAATTCCTTTTAACATTTTCATACTGACCCAAGCGCAAATCTACTATTCAGAGAGTACTACTAGCTGGGTAGATAGTCCCAATGAGAACATCACCAAAGAGGGAAGGCTTGTGAAACCACGTACTCTGTTAATAAACCAAACTACCAAATCTGATGATTGAATCTCAAGAGATTTTCTTTTTTTTTTTTTAAGTTTTTTTTTTTTTTTTAAGGTTTATTTGTCAGAAAGAGAGAGAGAAAGCACACAAGCAGGCAAAGAGGCAGGTAGAGGCGGAGAGAGAGGCAGACTCCCTTCTGAGCAAGGAGCCCGATGCGGGACTCGGTCCGAGAACCCCAGGATCATGACCTGAGCCGAAGGCAGCGGCTTAACCCACTGAGCCACCCAGGTGTCCCTCAAGAGATTTTCTAAACGATAATATAATGTTTTCCAAAATTAATCAAAGCAATTCTTTTTCTGGTAATTGCTGTTACTTTTAGTCTTTCCCCATTTAGTTCATGCCATATGAATGAGAAGACAAATTCTCAGCCTTTGACTTTCAAAATATAACTTTGAAATATGTGACAGAAACAAATTTTTGAAGGGAAAAAACTTTTAAGTTGTAACCAACTTCATTTTGAATATCAAGACCAGAATCTTTACAGTTCAAGGCATGGTTCACACAGAAACAATAGACGTTGAATAAGAAATGATTAGTTTCATAATGTTATTTCCATGAACCTAAACTAAATGAAGACCTAGAAGTGGAAGGGAAATGAAGCCAAAGGGAAGTCTGTCCCAAGAAAGAGACCTGTATCATATCTTTCTAATCACTTTCCTCTCAGATTAATTACCAGGGTGGGCTATGTTAATGAGATTCCTAAATCAATTTTAGGATACAAGAACACAAGAACTTACGCACCTCAACCCGGATGAATTCTGGGGACTTGCAGAGTCTCAATAAATAACCTTCTGCTAACAACACATAGGGACCTGTGTAAGTTTCCTAGAGATGCTATAACAAAGTACCACCAACTGAGTGACTCAAAATAGTAAGAGATTTATCACTTCATAGTTCTGGAGGCTAGAAATCCAAAATCAAAGTGTCCGCAGGGCCTTTCTCTGAG
This sequence comes from Mustela putorius furo, assembly GCF_011764305.1. Classification (NCBI taxonomy): domain Eukaryota; kingdom Metazoa; phylum Chordata; class Mammalia; order Carnivora; family Mustelidae; genus Mustela; species Mustela putorius. The sequence goes on from NW_025421375.1 coordinate 12,427,624, forward strand.
ATGCTGATTAAATCCTTCCTTTCTTCTTCCTAGTAGCTAGAGGCCAGCAATCCTTAGTGTTCCCTGGCTTTATAGATGTCTCTCCAAGATCTGCCTCACAGTCACATAGCTGTTGTCTCCCTGTATGTCTCTGTCTTCATATTGTCTTCTTATAAAGACATCAGTTATATTGGATTAGAGCCCACTCTGATGAATTTACCCTAACTTGATTATATCTACAAAAGCCCTATTTCCAAATAAGATCATATTCCCTGCTACCAGGGGTTGGGACGTCAACCTATCTTTTGGGAGAACACAATTCAACCCATCAAGGGCTATAGAAGGAAATTTGTTCCCTGATATTTCTATACAAAAGTTCTTAGACAACTGCAGAAAGCTTTTAATAGCCCAGAAGGAAATTTGAGACCAACCAATTATTTTCATACCCCCAAAGAGTGATATGGAGGTGGTGAGTGACAAGGCTGGAGCTGGAGAAGATTCATCATGAGGATAAAATGCTTAGGACTGCCTTTCATGTGCTCAGAGAGTGCTTGAGAACATAGATTTCTCACTCAGCAGATGGAAACATACAGATACTGAGGTCCACAATCAGAGAGGATGATATAAATTTAAGAGGATGTCAGAATGGACAGATGACTGAGAATAACATTGCCAATCTTTACTGCCAATGATGCCATGATGCTATTTGAGGCCCTCTGGGAAATGGATATTAGATGTACCCTGGAGATAAATTGAAAGGGAGAAAACTCTGAATTGGACTGAAAAGCATTGAACTGAATGAATGAAGTTATCTCAGATGGACTAAGATTAAATATTTTCCCACTAGATGAGAGGCTCAAGAAAAAAACTGTTTTTTCTTTGTGGAGAAAGGAAATGACAATTCTTGCCAACCCTACTTTGTGATCTAAAATTTGTATGTGTTACCTATACAATGAAGGCGGAAAAGCTCTCTGGGACACATTGGGCAAAAACTCTATCAATACAAACACTGTCTTTCTTGGGACATGCTACCAATGTAAAAATAAAGAACATATTAGATTGAAACACTGAAACATGGAGAGCTATAATTTCACAGGAATCCTGTAGACTTGAAAGTGTGTATCACAGAGGTAAAGACTATAATCAAACCTGGTTGCTTTTACGCTGGCAGTAGCTATCATTTTTATTTTGACAAGGGAAGATAGTTTGCACTACAATGATCTGCATACAGTTTCCAAAGGCACACACAGCTTGTACTCCACAAAACTGTGAACACTATGTAAGTGATAGAAGATACCATGTATTATGTGGACTTGCCTGGAACATTATATACGTAAAAACCACAATTGGTTTGCTGATACAGAGATTAGAGTGACGGCTTTACAGAGGATAAATTTATGCTTAAGCCTCAACTGTTACTAGCTGATTGATCTTGGACTCGTTACTTAGGATTCATAAACCCTGGTGTCCTAAGGTGCCAGACTGTCCTAATACTACTACTTGTCTTACATAGTCATGAGATCTGAATGAAATAACATAAGTATAGTACTCACAACGGTAATGAGCACATAGTAAACGTCCAATAAACATGTGTTATTATTTCTACCAGTTGTTTTGCTCATCCAAATCAAGTGTTGTTTTTAAAATAATTAACAAAATAAGAAATAGAGTTGGATTCTTGTGTCAGTTTTATAATTACCTAATTAGGTCATCTTGGATTTGCCAGGTGAGCTTCGAGGTCTTCATACATAAGATAACTAGATAGGCTACTCAATTAATGGGTGCCAGTGTTGTTCCCTCATTTCCCTTTTAGACATGATAAGAACAAGAATCCCAGTCAGCCTGAATTCTGGTCATTATTGTATTCTGAGATATTCTTTGCTTTCTGTTCCTGTTGAATCAATATGGTCATTTCCATACTTCAGCTCTCTGTCCATGTCTCTCTTTCTTCTAATACTCAACAACATGAAGCCAGGGACTATGATTTATTTACACTTATCACACATTCTTAGTATAATGCCTGGAGAATCATAATTAATAAATATTCATAAGATCACTTATTAAATGAATGAGCAACTGAATTTTATTAGATTGAATCTTAATTCATCTAATGTTTAATTAAATTGAATTTTATTAGACCATTTTTTTGTAGTTAAAAATAAAGACAAAGAAAGAAAACGCATCCTACAGAACAAATGCCAACTATAGACCTAATTTCTAACTCATTCAACTGAGTTGAATTGAGATTTAAATATTTGTTAAAGTATTTTATTCAATTATCAGCTTCATTTTTTCTTTCACTTAACCCCTTCCTTATTTCTGCCTTAATGCTATGCTAGGACTATGTCTTATTTAGTTTTATCCTTTTGTTTACTCAATTATTCACCTGAAAAGTATTTATTGAGCATCACTGTAATAGGCTTACAGTATAAAATTTTGCATAAAACTGAATTTGGTTCGTGCTCTTAACATAGTCTTTGACCTACCTGGAAAACATTAATGAACTAACTACGATTATAAAAATCATTCTAAGCTGAAAAGAAAGGTGTTTTTTTAATGCATAGGAGAATGCATAAATAAGAACCAATCTGGGCACCTGGGTGGCTCAGTCAGTTGGGCCTTTGATTCTTGGTTTCAGGTCAGGTCATGATCTCGGGGTCATGGGATTGAGCTCTGCTTCATGCTCTGTGCTGGGCATGGAGCCTGCCTAAGGTTCTTTTCCCTCCTCCTCCTCACTCCCACTCTGTCTCTTCCCCCACTTATGCACGCACACACACACCACACACACACACACACACACACACGTGTGTGTGTGTGTGCGCTCTCCCCCTCTCAAATAAATAAATAAAATATTATAAACAAAGAAGAAGAACCACCAATCTTATGATAGAGGGTCAATTATGGTTTCTCTGAGAAAGTGACCCTGGTTGAAAACTCAAAGATAAAATGAATGAATGATATATAATACATGATAAAACAACTGTTTTGTTTACAAAACTTGAGCCTAGATACTGGCATTCCAAGCTTAGTCTGACATGATCAATCTAGCATTTACACATTTAAATGTTATATAATAGATGAAGATGGGAAGAAGGTAAGCGTTGACAGTGAACACTATATACAAAGTAATGAGAAAGAAAATGGTGCATAGTAGAAACAGAAAAAGTCAGTGTACTTGCAAGTTCTTTGATAAGACAAGTATGCAGAAACCACACTAGCTTAGAGTCTTCTAAGTCCTAGACAGTTTTAATCTTAACAGTGATGGGAAGTATTAAATGTTTTTTAGCAAGTAGATATTTTACTCATATATGTATTCTCATCATATCAGTCTGGCTGCAGAGTATATGATATAAGGGTAAGAAATTTAAGAAGGAAAGTGGTCTATAGCAATAGTTACTATGAAAGATGATATAGCATTAATTACAGTGATAACAGTGGTGGTAATAGAATTGAGAAGTATTCAGAATAAACACTTAAAAGAAGATATTGATGGGCTAATTTTGGATATTAAGAATGAAAAAGGAGTCAGAAGTGACTGAAAAAATGTGTTTTTTTCCAAGATCAGCTTGGACATCCTGAATTTGAGTTTCCCTTGAGATATCTAAATGGAATGTTGAATATGCAATCGAGTAACCTTATCAAGAACTCAGAATTGAGGCCTGAGCTGGAGATACACATATCAATTGATTTATATTTATTTGTAAAAGCAGTGCATGTTAGGGAGTCATTATGAAAGGGATGATATATGGATAAGATTCCCCAAGCAGCAGGTTGAAAGTGAAAAGAGAAGAGCTTGAGAAATTTAACATGTGGTGATAGGCCAGAGGAGAATGAGTATGAAAGAAAGAAAAATAAAAATAATTCATAGATAAACATGAAGGAACAGGGGAAACTGGTGCCTTAGAAGCCAAGGGCAAACTATAGCTTTAGAAGGTAGAGTGATCAACTATGTCAAATTTTGACATAGCTATGAAATCAAATGAAGTGAGAACCATGAAAGAGCTATTGAATATGGCTAGTTTAGGTCATGGGCCTGCATGGAAAGAGCTCTTTTTATTCAGCCTGTTTAATAGGTTGGATTAGGGAGAGAATAGGCTACGAGACCATAAGGACTTCAACTTCACTGAGGAAATTGCACTAAAAACAGAAAATAGAAAAAAGATAGGGTGAAATTTCAAGAGATGTATAGGGAGAAAAAAAGGTTTTTTAAGAAGAATAAATTTTGTTTGAAGATGAGATTAACTGATAGACCAATTGATTGATTGACTCATCCTAAATACAGGATTTTATTTAATGATCCAGGTGAAAAGGAGGAACCGAGTGAAACACAATTTCTGAGAAATCAAGAAAGAATATGGATAGAAGGACAGATGAAGGAGTTGGGAAAAAATTCTTATATAACAAGAAAGGAACTCATAATACAATAATGAAAACACAGATAAGTAGAACAATGACTATGAGAATTACAGTGGTGATTATTGTTGCTTTTGTTGAGGCTCACTATATGTCAGTCACTATTCTAATCATTTGTTCATTAGATTCAGATACAGGTAGGTTGAGGTGTGACAGCAAAAACTTGAAAGAATTTCATTCTCATGGCTTTATTTTTCACTCTACAGTAAGAAGTGAATTCATATGCTAATAGTGATACAGACAGTGGACTTGATGTAAAGAGGTTGCCAGAAGTCTAAGGTACATGAGAAAGTTTGAACAAGTTATAAAAATGAGAGAACAAGATGAGAACAGAAAAACAGTGGAACTGTCAGGCAATATTTTGGACCTGCTTAAAGTCGATGATCATGAATTTATAGTAAGATCAATCTGTTTAGGGGTGTCACTTTCTCCAATATTGTGTAGTCACTCAGATTTAATTAACTATCACTCAGCCAACATTCACTGATGCCTTTAGCACAATAGGGTAATATCAGATACAGTACGAAATGTGAAAATCAGTAAGCTCAGACTTTGGCTTTTACTTAGCCAAAACAATTAAAATTCCATGTCTTGGGGCTCTGGCTCTAAATTCAGTTTAACTGCTATTGGACTAATCTACTAACAAATAGCAATTATAAGGTCTGGAAAAAAATAATAAAACATACACAACACATTAATGGCACCGGGAATTGAACAAAAGTTTGGAGATAATACAGTTGACCCTTGAACAACATGCAGCTGGGACACCAACTCCCCACACAGCTGAAAGTCCACATTTACCTTTTGACTCCTCCAAAATCTAACAAACAGCCTACTGTTGACTGGAAGTCTTACAGATAATAGTTGATTAATAATAATAGTTGATTAATACATATTTCCTGTGTTATATATATTATATACTGTATTCTTAAAAGACAGTAAGTGACAGAAAAGAAAATGTTGGAGTGCCTGGGTGGCTCAGTGGGTTAAGCCTATGCCTTCAGCTCAGGTCATGATGTCAAGGTCCTGGGATCGAGCCCTGAGTCAGGCTCTCTGCTCAGCAAGGTGCCTGCTTCCCCCTCCCTCTCTGCCTGCCTCTCTGCCTACTTGTGATCTCTGTCTGTCAAATAAACAAAATCTTTAAAAAAAAAAAAAGAAAAGAATATGTTATTAAAAACAACATAAGGAAGTGAAAATATATTTTAATACTATACCGTATTTATAGAAAAAAATTCACAAATGCATCTGTGCAGTTCAAGCCTATGCTATTCAAGGGTCAACTCTATAGGCAATACAAGCTTTCTAGGGAGTAACTGCACAGGGTGAGAGGCATGTTAATTTGGTTTTTCTCTTGAAAGTTCTCTTCAGATCACATAGCAAAAAGTTCTTTGAACTCAAACAGAAAGCTATAGTCTTAGTAGTATGAGTGGTAAAAGTACAGAGTTCAGGGCCACAAGAGGAGCTGGAAGTTGAGGGATGAAATACCAGAAAGAATGGAGCCACTGGACTCCCCTCAATATTGGAAACATTCCTTGAATTCTGTCAGGAGAGAAAATCCAAAGACCACAGGAGAAGCTGGACAGAGATTTCAGTTGCCCATCTGAGAGGAGTCTGTTTGAAACTTGAATATTGCCAACTTAGAATGGTGTGAAAGAAGTTCTAGGGTTTCCACTGATAAGCAAAAAGTGCCTTGTCTTAGGAGTAGATACTGTATTAAAGGGCTAAGGATGTGCCTAAAGATTCAGAATAAAACTTAATTCATTCCACAAAGTTAAAACATGCCTTGACAAGTTCATGGTAATGAGCCAGTAACTTATATGCATGTCAAAATAAAAGTCAGTATTTTCAGGGAAAGATAAGATTCTCTATATGTCAGCTGTGTCTACCACACAATAAAATATCAAAAAAAGAGACAGAAAACCCAATAACCCGGTCAAGAGAAAAAGCAATCAACCCACATCCACAAATTAAGATAATTCAGAAAGACAAAAAATTTAAAGAAACTATTATTTTTTTAAAAGTTTACAACATGAAGAAAAAGGTACCAAGACCAATAAACACAGTGAGAATTTCATCAAAAAAATGAAAAAGAATTTTTAAAAAATTACAATTCTGTTTCTGCTATTAACAATTACTGAAATAGAAAATTCACTGGATGAGAGTCCTAGAAGATTAAAGACAACAGAAGAAATGTTCAATAATTTGAAGACAAAGAAATAAAGTTATTCAATCTGAAAAGAAGAAAAAAATCAAAACAAAGATAGCAGAACCTTAGTGACCTGTAGGGCAACATTAAACTAAATAACACATGCAGAATTGTAATCTGAGAAGGAGATATATTATTGAATGAAGAAGAAAATAAATTCTAAAAAAAAAAAGGAAGACTTCCAGTTTCCAGTTCTACATGCAATGAATTTGGAAGTTGCTACACTGCTTTAGTAACAGTAAAAATGTGAACATACTGAAAAAAAAAATCAGCAACTCTTCCTGGATTCAGAGAGGACACAGGGCAAACCACTGCTCTAACCTTGGAGAGGAGAGTAAAGAAAGCTGTAGCTTACTGGAGCTGAGACTCACTACTGGAATCCACTATGGGAAGTAACCTTGAGATAGAAAAACCATAAATGTAACTAGTGAATTACTAGAGGCACAAGATAAACAATTCTGAGAGTTATAAAGTCCTGGGAGAAGCAGTACTCACAATATTCTGAGACTAACCTCCAGGAGCTTGACCAGGTCCCTACCGTATATACAGGAAAAGAATCCCCCCCCCCCATGCTTCCAGCAAGAAGAGAAAACTCACCATTTTTAAATATATCAGACAGGGTGCCTGGGTGGCTCAGTGGGTTAAAGCCTCTGCCTTCAGCTCAGGTCATGATCCCAGGGTCCTGTGACCAAGCCCCACATCTGGCTCTCTGCTCAGCAGGGAGCCTGCTTTCCCCCTCTCTCGGCCTGCCTCTCTGCCTACTTGTGATCTCTGTCTGTCAAATAAATAAATAAAATCTTTAAAATAAATAAATAAATACATACATCAGACCACTCTTTTTTCTTCTTTTTTTTTTTTTTTTTAGATTTTAGATTTTATTTCTTTATTTGACAGAGAGAAATCACAAGCAGTCGGAGAGGCAGGCAGAGAGAGAGAGAGAGGGAAGCAGGCTCCCTGCTGAGCAGAGAGCCCAATGCGGGACTCGATCCCAGGACCCTGAGATCATGACCTGAGCCGAAGGCAGCGGCTTAACCCACTGAGCCACCCAGGTGCCCCACTCTGTTCTTTTTAACTAGGCCTGCCTTCAGCAGAAACAAGGTAACCAGAGCCTGATGTCCTTAGGTCTGATCAAAGCCTAACTAACGCAGGGGGAAGAGAAATACCCATCTTTAGACCACTATAGCCATCGTCTCTCACCTAAAGGAGGAGGAAAAACAGAGAAACCCTTGTGAAGTTTACAGTCCAAAAGAATAAGCTCAAAAAAAGATGGAAATCTAATCAGAGGACTACAGAATACTTCTTCTTTCACCATACCTCAACACCACATTACCAAAGGCCTATTTATAGCAACTCCTTTTACCTGGTAAATTATGTCTAGCTACATAAATAAATAAATAAATAACAAGGCATTCGAGAAGTCAAAAAATACAACCTGAGGAAAAAGCAGGCATCAGAACCAGGCATGGCAGGGATGTTGGTATCAGAAAACATGGGGAAAAAATAAAAATATAGAAATAATATGTCAATGGCTCTAATGCATAAAAATATACCACATGCAAGAAAAAGAGAGTAGAAGAAATTCTGAGAAAAGATAAAAATATGCTGATCAAAAATACTGCAACAGAAATAAAGAATGTCGTTGATGGCTTATTAGTAGACTGCACATGAATGAGGGAAGAGTCTCTGAGCTAGAGGATATATCAACAGACTCCTCAGAACAACAAAAAGCAAAGAGAACAAAACTGAAAAAAGAAAAGAACATCCAAGGACAATGGGACTACTAAAAAATGTCTAACATACATATAATAGGCATACCAGAAAGAGAAGAAGGAATAAAATTTTTAAAAGAACTAAAAACGGAGACATGGAATATGTCCAAGATTAGGAAGAGTTAAGATGTCACTTACTTCCAATTTCATCTATAAATTCAATGCTTCTCAATCCAAATCCTGGCAGATTCTTGGGGATATGACAAACTGAACCTAAAGTTCATGTGGAGAAGAAAGGGGCTCAGAATAGTCAGCACAATATTGAAGCAAAATACAGTTGGAGGACTGACACTAACAAATTTCAAGTTTTTCTATAAAGCTACAATAATTAAGGTAGTGTGGTATTGTTGAAATAACAGACAAATAGATCAGAGGAACAGAATAAAGAGACCCAAAGCAGAACTACATAAAAGATAGTTATATGATATTCAAAAAGCAAAGGCCATGCAGTGGAGCAAGGATAATCTTTTCAACAAATGGTGCTCCAACAACTGGACATCACATGTGAAAAAAAAAAATAAATAAAACCAAACAGAGACCTTACAGACTTCACAACACTTAAAATGGATCACAGAACGTAAAACGCAAAACTGTAGAACTCATAGGAGATAACATACAAGAAAACCTAAATGACCCTGGGTATAGCAATGACCTTTTACATGTAACAGCAAAAATTTGAACCTTGAAAGAAATAATAGATGCACTGATACATTTTCATTAAAATTAAAAACTTCTAGTCTATAAAATCAATGTCAAGAGACTGAGAAGACAAACACCATCGACTGGGAGAAAATATTGGCAAAAGACACAACTGTTGAAGGACTGTAAGCCAAAATATACAAAGAATTCTTAAAAATCAAGAATAAAACAAATAACTCAATTAAAAAATAAGCCAAAGACCTTAACAGATATCTCATTAAGGAAAACATACAGATGGCAAATGAATAAATGAAAAGATGATCCATGTCATATGTTCAAGGAAATGCAAATTAAAACAAGAGTGAGATACCACTATATATCAATGAAAATGGTCAAAGTACAGAAAGCTGACAACAGCAAACGTTAATGAGAATGTGGAGCAACAACATCTGTCATTCATGCTGGTGAGAATACAAAATGGTACAGCCACTTGGAAGACCATTTAGCATTTTCTTACAAAACTAATCATACTCATACCACACAACCAAGCAATCACACTCCACAGTATTTACCCAAAGGAGGTTTTCAACATGTCAACACACAAACATGCAAAGAGGTGTTTATAGCGGCTTTATTGATAACTGCCAAAACTTGGAAGAAACTAAGATGTCCTTCAGTAGGTGAATGGATAAACAAAAAAACTATGGTATATTCAGAAAATGAAATATTATTCAGTGCTAAAAAGAAGTGAGCCAAGAAAAGACATGGAAAAAACCTGAAATGCACATTACCATGTGAAAGAAGCCAATGTGAAAAAACTCCATACTGCATGACTCTCATTATATGACATTGTTGGAAGAGACAAAACTGTAAAGGCAGTAAAAAGACCAGGGATTGGTCATGGCCAGGGTCCAAAAGAAGGATGAATACAGCACAGAGGGTATTCAGGGCAATGAAAATAATCTACATGATACATAATAGTGAACACATGTAATTATGTGTTTGTCCAAACTCATAGAATAACAACATCAAGAGAGAACCTTAAGATTTCACTATATGCTCTTTATAATAAATCAACTTTATATATCAGGATATTAATTATAAGTTAAGACATGGAAAAATAAACTATGTACCATGAAAACAAGGATCAAAATAATCCTGCACTGTCTCTATTAAACCAAATAAAGTAGATTTCAGGACAAGTACTATTACCAGGGCTAAAGAAGGATGCATTATAAGAATAAAGGAGCAAATTCATCAAGAAGACATTATAATTTAAATTTGCATGCACCTAATATTAGAGCTTTAAAACACCTAATGCAAAACTAGTAAAGCCAGATGGGAAAAGAGAAACACAATCAGCCTGTGGGAAAATTGGAAACTTCTTGCTCAGTGATTTATAGAAAAAACAGAAATCAGTGTTCTAAAAATTTGAAAAAAACAACCAACTGGAATGACCTTCACAAGTTCATTGCATCCACTCAAAAACAGTGAAATAGCACTCTTCTCAAGTACGCATGGAACATTCATCAAAACAGCCCATGGGAAAAGCCATAAAATAAGTCTGAAGAAATTTTAAAGGTTTGAAATTATATAAATTATTTTCTCTGGCCACTAAGAAATTAAGTTAGAAATAAAAACCAGTAAAATATCTGGAATATTAACCCAATTTGGAAATTAAACTACATACTTGTAAATAACATGGATATAAAAATGACAAGGGATAAAATTATTTTTAGCTAAATGAAAATAACAATATATCAAAATGTGTAGAATACTGGTAAAATAGATCTTTTAGTAAACTTTCTAGCATTTAAATTAGGAAGTCTCAAATAAATGATGTAAGCATCTATTTTAAGAAATAGAAAATGAAAATAACTTAAAATCAAATTAAAATGAAAGAAATAATAAGTATAAAAGCATAAGTCAGTAAAGTATAATCAGTAAAAGAATAAAGACTCAATAAAGCTAAATGTGGTTTTTAGAACAGATTGATAAAATTGATAGACCACTAGGCAGACACAGGAATATCAGGAATAAAAGTGGGCACATCATTACCACCCCTTAAAAAGGTAATGAGAAATTATTGAAAATAACATTATGTCATGAATTCCACAATTTAGATAAAGCAAACACATTCCTTGAAAGACATAAACTCTCAACATTTAGCCCAGATAATAGAAAATTTGAGTAACTGTATAATTGGAGACACCGTATATGTAGTTAAAAGCCTTTTCCATAATGTTAACTATGAGTCACCTGACTTTACTAATTACTTTTAGCAAACATGTAAGATATAAAACCAATTGTATACAAACTCTTTCAGAAAACAGAAAAGGAATAATCCCCAATCAATTCTATGAAGAAAAAATTAGTGTCACATAAAAAAAGATAAAATATCAAAAGAAAATTACAGACCATTATCCCTTATAATGAGAATAGTAGTGATAATCCTCAGCAAAATATTCTCCAAATGAATGCAGCAATATGTAAAAGGAATAGTATACCATGATCATTTAGGATTTATCTCCAACATCAAAGGTCAGCTTTATTTGAAACAGTAAATCAACACAAATTATATTAACTGATAAAGGAGAAAAACCATACAATGAATACATATATCTCAATATCAGTATTTCAATATATTCTGAAAAAGTAGTTAACAAATTCAATATCCATTCATGAGAAAAACTTTCTTCAAAATAGGAATGGCAGAGCATGATAAAGAACATCTACAGAAAACCTACGTGTAACAACATCCTTAATAGTAAAAATGAATGCCTTCTTCCTACAATCATTATCAATGCAAGTATATACTAAACATTGCGCTGATCACCCTAGCCCATGAGAAAAGGCAAAAACAAAAAGTAAAGAAACACAGTTTTGAAAAAAGAAATTATTTTAAGGTGATATAATAATGTATAAATCCTGTAAAATCTGCAAAAACATTTATAAGAATTAAATAACAAGATCACAGGGTATAGGTCAACATAGAAAACCAATTGTATTTCTTTTTTTTTTTTTTTAAAGATTTTATTTATTTATTTGACAGAGAGACATCACAAGCAGGCAGAGAGACAGGCAGAGAGAGAGAGAGAGAGAGGAGGAAGCAGGCTCCCTGCAGAGCAGAGAATCCGATGCGGGGCTCGATCCCAGGACCTTGAGATCATGACCTGAGCCGAAGGCAGCGGCTTAACCCACTGAGCCACCCAGGCGCCCCTACCAATTGTATTTCTTAATGTGAGCAATGAATAGTTGGAAATTAAAATTTTAAGAGCTAAATTTCAATAGAACAAAAACCAAATTAAGAATAAAGCTAACAAATTATTTATAGGACTTGAAACAACAAAATTTTGTGGAAATAAGAAAAGCATAAATAAATGGAGTGATCATGTTAAAGGGATGAAATACTTACAATGGTTAAAAATACCATTCTGCTCCAAACTGTCCTATCAGTTCAACACAATTCCAGTAAATATCCCAGCAGGTCTTTTTGAAAATACTGATTACCTTATTCTGAAATTCTTATGGGAAAATAAGAGAGCCAGGATAGCCAACACACTTCTGACAAAGGGGAACAAGATTGCCAGTTTATCATGATTGATTTCTAAACTAACTATTAAGTTACAATAATCAGGACAGCTTATATTGGCTCAAAGATATGAGAGCAGATAGATATCAAAAAGACTGATGCATATATGGTCAACAGATTTTTTTTTCCCACTATTTTTGACAAATGGACAAGGATTAGAAAAAAATGGATAATAACTGAAGATAGCTAAGAAGATCCAACATATGTATAATAGAAGGATGAGACACTACCTAAAGAAAGGAACAAGTGGTGTTCAAAGTCATAGGAAGAAAAATCCTTTGGACATCTGGGCAAAAAGAGGAAGTTTCTCAAAAAGAAAAATAACATTCAGATTTGTCAACGGCAACATTTTAAGAAGAAATTAACACATTTAAGATAGCCAAGGGGGGAAAAATGAGCCAAGGATTTTTATATCCAGCAAAACCTATTTTTAAGTATAAGAATATCAAACAATTGCCAAAATGAGATAGATTAAGGACTATTTTCCCAGTGATCTCTTCCTAAGGATTCTACAAGATGTTGATAGAGAGATATAGATTTAATAATAGATTATAAATATCAAATATACAGTTACTTATAAAACTAAGACTGAATGAAAATTAATGGGGAGAAAATACAGTATGTAATGGTCATGTGTTTTTATAATGTAGAAATCATAGGCTATTGAAAATGGAAGAATAGGCAAAGATATATAAAAAAAATTATTTTAGGAATCATAAGGCTGATAGTAACCTTAATATTGAAATTTCAAATCTTTTGTATTGTAGGATGTATTAGTTTGCTAGGGCTGCTATAACAAAGTGACACAAAATGGGTGGCTTAAACAACAGAAATTGTCACATTTCCGGAGATGAAAAGTCTAAAATCAAAGTGTCAGCATGTCAGGTTTCTTCTGAGGGCTGTGAAGAAGATTCTATTCCATGACTCTCTGTATTCATTCCTACTAGCCTCAGGCATTCACTGACTTGTAGGTTAGGTCCTTTCTATAGCATCATATCATCTTCCTTCTTTGTGAGTCTATGTGTTTAAATATTTAAAAAGTAAACTGTCATATTAGATGAAGGTCTACCCTAATTACCTCATCTTAAGTTCATCATCTGCAAAGACCTATTTCTAAATAAAGTCACATTCACAAATATTAGAAATCTATTATAAAATATTCTGGGAGATACAACTGAACCCATAATATGGTATACAACAAATGGTCATGGAAATAATCATGGGATATTTTAATTAATTTAATTTAATTAATTTAATTTATTTAATTAATTTAATTTATTTAATACTGTTAACCTAGAAAATGAGAATTCTCTGTGTGGTAAAAGAGTAGAAAGATCAAATATAGAAATTAAGTAAAATTTATTATCCCAAATCTTTATCAGTTTAATCTCAAATCTATGTGTGTGCATGCTTGCACACACATGCACTCTTTTCACTGACAAGGCCTAGAGAAACAAGAATCTGTGTTCCAAGTATATACAGCATATTTAGTATATGAGCCAGTTATAAAACAAACTTTCAGAGTAAGCACTGTGGTTCAAATGAGTGCAGAAGACTCTCTAATAGTTGCCATCTGTCTTTATTTTTCAAACTCATTTGATCAGGCTCCTTAGCTTTATAGTACTTTTCTCATTTAGCACTTACATCAGTCCTATTTAAACACTTTAATTCAGTAAAGTCTGAAAAGTGATTTAAATGGATGCATAGCTCAGTAAGAGGGACAGAAGAGAAAACATTCAGGGACTGACGCATGCATTGCACTGCACCATAGTAGAGAATTCAAAAGTTTGGACCCACCTAATTTAAAAGTTTCCCTCCCCCTCTGATATTTGAACTAATAGAAAATATGGGGAAAGGAATAACAACTTAACTTTCAAAAAGTGAACATAAGTTAGATTTGCAAAATATTGCATGGATTTTCTTTACAGAGTAACCTTTAAGAGTAAGTGGGTATAAACTTTGAGCCCTGCTGAGTCATTCAATCTAAGTCCCTTCAAGAAAATATCTGACCTTGGGTATCTCTATACAGGTCTCATGATAAATTATTTCTTACTTGCAACATTCTATGCCACAACTGACCGCTAATATGTACAAAAATTCATGAATAACAAAATAGCAATACATTTTAATCAGCTGCCTAGTTCTTTATTCCAATGATGAATGTGAGAAGTTCTTTCACATGTTAAACAAGAATAGCAAATGTTGCTTACCAAACACTGAACTGGCTCATCCCACCATGCTTCAATAAAGGATCTGAAGAAGACATTTTGAGAAATATGTTCAAGAGGGTAATATAACTATCTTTTAATATTAACTAATGCTAATTTGGTAGCTCTGATTGTCTTATAAGAGATAGAAACTTTAATTACTGATTACTATAGTCTATTCTCATATGTGAAACTTCCTTGCAATTCCTTTATACTTTTCTTTGTGTATATTTATATTTTCCTTTAAATATAATTTTATGCATTCATTTTATGATTATATTAATATCCAACATTTATTGAGCACTCATTATGTAATAATCCTTCTTTTAAATGATTTACACATATTCTTAAGTAGTTTCCAAAATAATCCTCTGAAATGGCTTCTATTTTATTCACGCTATAGGTTGACAATACTGTGGACCAGAAAATACAATTTGCTGCAGCTTGCACAAACTCAGGCAATGTGATGTGATCCTTCCAAAAGCAGAACTAGATTCTCAATTATCATTGCATACCTTGTATTACCTGAAGAACAACCTGGTCCCCAAGTTTTTCTTTAAGATCATGACCCATACAATATGCTAGGTGAGCTGATTCTTGACAGATAAGTAGATATTTTCCAGGTTGACAGAGTAGGCAAAGACTTTCTAGGCAGAAATAATCAAAGAATCCAAGCAGGTGAAAACAGACAATTGCTTTATTCCACTGCTGTAAATGTATAATATATACATGCCTATCACACATGAAAGCTTTGGTATAAAATAGTGGTATCATGATAATTTTATAGAAATTTATGTTCATTGTCTACTCAGGAAAGACAGAGGAAAATCAGAACCTCCTTCAGTTTATGAACATAGTATATTTAATTTAAACTATTTAGACTAGACTTTATTTGGGATAGAGGCACAGTTACATCAAGATTTTAATGATCATAGTTGTTGTATACTGTGACAGCTGATTAGCTAACGGGGTCTTAGACCTACAGGAACTCTTGAAGGCATCAAATTAATTTGGTGACATTATTTTAAGACCTTTGCCCTTATGTTGCTCCACTCCCAAACTAACAGCAGTTTATTATAAGATTCTGTCAGTCATGCTTGGACTGCTAAAAATGCACAGGCCAGGATTCATGTTGGTGATGAAAGAAATAAATGATAATCTAAATTATAGGAAACTCATTGATTTTAGCACTATGCTAAAATGGGTCGGGATGATTATAGTGGGTAAAAAGCCAAAACTAATTGCTGTTGATCAAATTGTCTACTTTTACCACTAGGACTAATTAGCATGGTGATCGATATTAATGCTGGCTTTATCATTTAAAATAACTTACTTCTGGCTTTTAGGACTAATTAGTGTTAATATGTTTGGTGCAGTTACTAATTATTGGCATCCAATAAGTTTCTGATCATTATTAGGACCATTGGAAAATGAGAAAGTCATTGCTTGAACAGAGAAAAAGCAAAGAATTTTTCTGCATAAGTTCTAAATAAGAGTCATAGTCCTATCATGCTATGGCGATTTGAAAATTGATTCATCAAAAACAACTGATTCCTCAGAAACATCCTATATATACTCTGGACTATTTCATGATAGTGATGATAACATTGTCATCCTAACAAAAGAGTGACCAAGGAGTACTTTCTAGTGTGCCTTTAATAGACAAAGTATTTGTTTAACTCAAAATAGCTGAAAATACCTAGATTAATGAATAAGGGAATTAAGAAACAGTTATTCAAACATGATGGTTTCCAATCTTTTCAAGTGTTCTCAAATAAAAATATAATACCCCAAGGTTTTTTAAAGCACTTTGGAAAATTATTGTTTGTTTTCTGAGTAGTAAAACATATATACACATTTATCATTCATATTCAAGAAAATGGTTTGCTGTGTCTGAGTGTACAAGGCATCTAATTAAAAATAATAAATAAATTTATCTTATGAGGCTTATGATTAGTCATATTTTTCCATAGATAGAATATGGTGGAAATTACTGAAGTATCCCAAAACTACGAGCCTTCCTAACAAGAATCACGGAATAATAGTAATACATTATTTTTTCCTCATTAAATACCATGTTGTAGGGATTAAAATGGCATTAAGCAGTAATTGCCCCAACAGCACATGAAAATACCAAAAAAACAAAACAAAAAAAAACACCTCAGAATATATGTTCTTCAAACAGGAAGGGTATGTGAGAAGGCTAGAAGTAGCAACAGGTATTTCAGGAATTAAAAATTTAAGGCACTGGTTTGAATGAAGTATATAGTTATCTATGATTAAATTAAATTTGATTCTGTTTGTAAAACTTTCATATAATTACTTTATTAGTGTTTGGAGATTTTTATAGTCATTACTTTAAAAGGTAACATGATGTTCAAATAGCTTCTACCATTTCAACTCATATTTTAACAGACAACTTTGCCTTACTGAAGTAATGAAATGGAATCCCATTTGGTTGCTTTGGTCTTAATTTATTAAATGACAGCCTAGCAAATTAAGAGTTAATGTTGCTTCTTATGACTGAAATATAGCCTAAAACTTCTTTAAATTGGGGCCAACAGTGAAAGTAAAATAGAGAATGAGGAAAAAACCCTACTGTCCTTTTTGTATTTCTTTTTTAAGATTTCATTTATGTATTTGAGAGAGAGCACTAGAGAGAGAGATCAAGCATGAGGGAGGGTCAGAGGGAGAGGGAGAATAGGCTCCCTGTGGGGCTTGATCCCAAGACCCTAAGATCATGACCTGAGCTGAAGGCAGATGTTTAACTGACAGAGCCACCCAGGCGCTCATATATTATTTCCACTCTTCATCTCACCCAACACCCTGTGAACATTTTCAGATTTTTTTTTGTGTCCTTTTGGTTTTTCCTTCTCCCAAATCTTTACTAAAACCTGCCTTCCAGGATTTAAAGCAATGTCTGCATGAGGACATACTGAGAACATTGCAGAAAGATTTAGGTATCCTGCTGGAATCTATCCAAGTAGCCTAAAAAAATCTCTATCAGTTTGTTCATTAAGTGTCAGTAGACGAGTAAGTCTTTATGTTTCCTTCTAAGGCATATTTGCATTTTAATACAACATTATGCCTGCTGAATGAAAAATTTGGTCTTTTATGGAAAGGAACATAAATCACCAATCAAATCACTCCAGGATTTGTTTCCTGTTGCCCATAAAATCAGATCAAAGTTGGGTCTCTTGACTTGTGTGTCTGGAAAGTCCAAGTTATTTCATCTATCTGTAAGGTAAGTTCCCTCATAGGAAAGCTAATTGTTTCTCTCTAGCTTCTTTCAGTGTGTTTTTAATCTTTGATTGTCTATAATTTGAACATGATTTTAGGTTTTTAGCAATGTATCAGTGTGTTGTGAGTGCAGTGAGGTGGGAGAACATGCTACTGTCCTATAAAACTATGTATCGGTCTTCAACTGACCCCATCTTTTCTGGTCTATGAGTTCAAAATTATTTCTCCATTTTCTTCTCAACTCTTAGGTGGAGTGGAAGGCCAGAATGGCTGGAGTTGCAGATTTCTCTTCTCCTACATCAGTTAGACTCTGAAAATACAGCATCAGGTTAGGCCCTAAAAAACTCATTTCTCCTGAGGGCAGGTCTTGTTAAGAACAGATTGCTCTGCTATATTTCCAGACGGTTCCTTTTCCTTTCCCCCTCCTGAAAGAAGGAAAGGATTCTTCTTTGTTATTCACTGTGGGAATTTGACCGAGCTCCTAAAGATCAAACTCACAATATTGTGGGGTTCCCCATGAGTGGGTTCCTCTGAGTATCTTAACTCTCAGACTTGCCTACAATGAGCCTTCAGTAATTCATCAACTGTAGTTCAGGCTTTCCTAACTCCAGCATTGCCTCCCTGGGCAGTCTCTGCTTCTGAATCTCTGTACAACATGCTATGATCTCTCCATTCGCCAGACTCTCCTGTCTTGGGAGAAGCAGCTTGCCCTGTGACCTCTCCTCTCAGAGATCCAAGAAGAGTTGTTGATTTTTCATTCCATCCATCTTTTTACATGTTAGGATGGAATGATAAATTCCAAGCTCCTTACATGGGAACCAGAAACCAGAAGTCAGTTTTTAGGACTTAAATAGAGATCAGTGTGCTTCCAGTCCCTCAGATCTCATCAGTGTCCCACACAGTTACCCCTTATGGATGAGTAAATTTCATTCCAGTTTTAACTTTTGGCTCTAAATTCACCCACTAGGATTTCCACTGAATACCTGTGGACTGAATAAAGATTCAGATTGTCTGTTATCGAGTCCTACATAGATTCTAACAGCACCACAATTTTGTAACTATTAGTGGTTGTGACCAACTGTTGGTAATCTGTAATTCAGGGGAACAGTTTGTCACTAGCTTCATTACAAAGTCTGTCCACACACTGTCATTCTTCTTCTTATTTTTTTTTATATGGGGATTTGGAGAGATTTAAAATCTACATTGCTACTGCCACCATATCTCTAGAATCCTCCAAATAAATATATTTTTTAAGATTTTATTTATTTATTTATTTATTTATTTGACATAAATCACAAGTAGGCAGATAGGCAGGCAGAGAGAGAGAGGGAGAAGCAGGCTCCCCGCTAAGCAGAGAGCCCGATATGGGACTCGATCCCAAGACCCTGAGATTCCGACCTGAGCCAAAGGCAGAGACCTAACCCACTGAGCCACCCAGGTGCCCCCAAATAAATACATTTTTGAGAGTAAAAGTGTGGTATTGAAATTATTCTGTAACAAAGGCATAGAATAACAGCTGCTCCAGTTAAACTGAATGATGTATGGACGACATTCAACCTATAATCTAAAGGTAAATTAACATCCTTAGCTTGGCACACAATGTCTTCAAAGTCTTGGTCTGTCCTTACTTCATTATATAGTCTTCACTCACTGACTCAAACATACTCTATTCAGTAGTCATAATGACCTACACATAGTTTCACGAATAAGCCAAGTTTATTTTTTCTAAATTGTACCAAATTACATAAAAGAATAAAAGAGATATTTCAGTATGAATCCCTACCACTGAGATATCTTGAAAGAGGCATAAAATGTGTAGGAAGGCCTCCTGTCACTTTTTCTAAGTTTCAGTGCTAATCCTAGAACTGAATCTTAAGAATTAGTGAAGGGCAAAAGATGTTACACTGTTAATTTAGTGTCACTAGCTCTTGGTAGGGCTTAAGACACCAGACCTCAGCCTCTGCCAATTATATGTAATAGTGTATATTTTTAGACCAAAACCTGAGCTCATGTGTGTTAAGAGTTTCAGCAGTGGAAAAAAAGCTTATTTCTTCTATCCTTAATCAATTGGCATGGGTAAGCTACATTTGTTACTCATTACATTCAGGTGTTTGAAAGTGGAGACTTACATATTAGGAGATTCAATGGGAGAGCAAAAAATAATAGTACTCATCATTCATACTGTATAATCTCCCATCTTAGATCCAAAATCAAGAGACTCCTACACTCTAGAAGATTATACTTGCAAAAGGATACTTAGTGACTTCTTTCGGACATCTTGAATGTTGCTTAGCCTCTACCTCTCACAGTTTGTTTCAGGGCATGAATTTAAATCTAGGACTTACATCCTTCAAGCCAAGCCTATGATTATTGTTTAACTCTTTCATAGAACTTTTGTTGTGTTTATCTTTATAAAGACTCTACTTTGCCAGTGGTCCTTTTTATCCAAAGATGGAGCAGAAGTCATAACTCACTTAGAATTAGCTTATGCCCTCCTAAGACTAGTTTATTATAAAGATAAATCCCCAAATTGTACTTAGTGAAGCAGAATTTATAAGCTCTAAAGCAAAATAAGGAACGATTTACTAAAGAGAAAGTCTATTTTACTCTTGAAAGTGAACATTCCAAGTCTTAACATTTTAACTTTATTGATGCTTATATCTCCTTTTCCCTATGCAAAATAACATTAAGAAATCCATCTATACTATCAAGTATATACTTTCATCTTATCTGTAATTTACATTCCATTGAATTTTAAGATCCTTTAACTCCTTTCTACCTAGCCCTTCAAAATTTTTAGTGAGTATGTTTTCTTTACCCACCAAGATTCTGTTACTCTTTCATCTTCTGTGTATCCTTAGTGCTTCGTATACACCTCTACAAACTCTTAGTTTAATGTGGCAAAGTGATCTGATTAGATCTTTTTCTCCCTCTCATGAAGCTTTCACTTTCTTGTGGACACAGGTTATACCTACAAATCTTTAGATCTCTAAGTATAGCACAGTGGGCAGACATAGGCAAAATTCAATACATAGTTTTGAATAGTCAATTTAGTGACAATTTATTGAGCACCAATTTTGTTGCTTGTTTCATACACACACATACACACATATACATACACATACACACTCATTTTTGCTCCTATATATGGACATGTTAAATATATCTACATATCTGCATATATGTATAGATATCTGCTCATCAGGACTTCAACTGAGATATGTTTGTATTATTTATGTAAAGTATATACATATATAAAACAAGTTTACAAAATAGGTACTATCATTTAATCTGCTTTAAGTGGAAGAACATGAGGTTCAAAGACTTTTTTTTTTTTTAAAGATTTTATTTATTTATTTGACAGACAGAGATCACAAGTAGGCAGAGAGGCAGGCAGAGAGAGGAGGAAGCAGGCTCCCTGCAGAGTAGAAAGCCCGATGCGGGGCTCAATCCCAGGACCCTAGGATCATGACCTGAGCTGAAGGCAGAGGCTTAACCCACTGAGCCACCCAGGCACCCCAGGTTCAAAGACTTTAAGAATTTGACCCAAATAACACAGCTGATATGTGGCTATATAATCTTCCCAGAGTTATTTAAGACTGAGTATTTCAAGCAGATGAAAGAATAATTTCACATAGGAGTGCCCCTCTTAGGAAAAGCAAGTAACACATCCTATCAAATAGGGTCCATATTATGGAAAATTGAAACCTTACCAAGCCTTTCAACAGAAAGAAATCTAATATAGGGAATTGGTTACATGAATGTTGAAAAGCTAAAAGAGCCTAAAAGAAACACTGAATAAAAGCAGATATAGCAATTGCAGAAAGCAGTTACCTGCTATATTTTCTGGGGAACAGAAAGAGAGGAAGTGGAATTGCTGAAATTTAGAAGCTCAAAGACGTAACTCATGCTCAGACCTCAGAGAAGGTGTCACCTGGCTGCTCCTGCCACTTTCTGAGAGAGAGTGCTGGAATTCCCTCCACGAGTCTTTCAAGAGCCTGAAGGTAATCACTTCTGCTGAAACACTGCTCACAAGAACAGAGAACAGGAAGAAGGTCCCCTCTTCCTCCAGTCTTTCAGTCTCCCTCTAGTGCCTTTTATCGACTGAACTTATCAGAAGCCATTTGGCAAAGAAGTCTAAAAAATGTAGTTTGCTGGGTCCCAGCCCCAGCCTCACAAGGCAGAATCTAGAAATGTGGGTTTGGACTGAAGACAATAGGAAAATAACTGGTATGCCTAATTCGAGTATAATCTGGATTTTTTGAACACTGTTTAGGTAAAAGGAAAGGATTACAAACATGGAAAGGAACTCTTATGTTTCAAATATCTACTAAGCATCAGACACCATGCTAAGCTTTAGAAAATATTATACATTCAACAAATATTTGTCATACACTTTTTTCAGTCACTATAAAAGATCCTTCAAGTGCAATGGTGAAGGGACAGACATTATCCCTTCTTTTAGGGAATTTAGAGACCTGAAAGAAAAATGGGCAAATAAATATGTGATTATGATAACATGTGTACCTATTTAACAAGTCATGTAGCAACCATGAAAGAGAGTCAGATTTTAAAAAAAATTAAGAAGTAATTTCATTTTTCTAGGTTTATAGCTACAAAGTGGTACAGATAGGATCTGAATCTAGAAAAGCAAGACTGAGATTTGTGTCATTCAGGGCATCACTCTTTTTGCTAGGGGAGAGAAGCAGAGAAGGCAGGTTGATCTGTTGCTACTGCCGAGTTCTGCAAGCTCACCCAGGGAAAATGTAAAAAATTAAGTCTCTGATTTGACCTTCATTTTTAGCTTCCTTGAAAATGGCAAATGAGTGCCTTGCATGGATATTCATGCCAAGGAAAAATTGAGTTTTTTTCCTGTTATCAAATTTTTTATACTCTACATCGGGACAGTCATATTAGATATCTCTTTCTGAACTTGAGCTAACCTAGGAAAAGACTTTTGTTTCATCCTTTATTATGATTCCCTAAAAAAGCATGGTGCCAGAATTTCCACTATAAGAAGCATTACTAGAGGCTATGAAAATTTCTTTTGTGCCACAACCATGAAGCTGAGGGGGTTTGCTTTTTTGCCATTTTTAAATCTCAGCTATTTCTAGTGGTTGTCTAATAGCTATGGAATGCATGAACTAAGTCACTAGAAAGAGAGAGGAAGCAGAGTTCTTTAGGACTGAAAGAAATCTTGAGTAATTCAGACTATTTGTTTTTTAGTCAAAGAAACTGTGACCTGGAGAAACCAAGTGACTTATCTCAGTGTCCCATTAAAGGCTTCTTAGGGGAGAAAATTTATTAAGTCTTGGGATCATGAGTACAGGTACAAGCCCTTTCCATGATGTCATATAAGTTAAATACAATCAGTCCCTCATAAGGAAAAAGAAAAGAAAAAGAATAGTTGAAGGAACAGGTGCAAAAGGTTGAATAGCACTGAGAGACTTTAGTAATGAAGATACAGTTTATAAATCCCTTGGGTCCTAGGAAGTAACGCTCAGAGATCTCACCATTTGAAGGGAATTATTTGAAACAAAGAATGTGGGTTGGGAGAAGAAATTCAGGGTTCATTTATAATGGAAAACACAAATGGATGGGATTGAAGGATAAGAATATTTTGGAAGTGCAGATTTAAGTAAAGCCATAGAGGCGAAGGAAATTCACACCAGTATCTTGGCATGGAACTCTGCATTTGTTGGGGCATAAGAGGGTGAGAATGTTGTGGTCAGGGTAACACGTTTTGATAGGTTCTGTATGTCTTAATGTGACATCTGCATGAAAAGAGCAAAAGGGGTTTTTTTTTTAGTTCTATATACAACTCATAAAAGTTATATTGACTATTTAGTGCTATATTGGCCAGTAAAATAAAGTTGCTTGATATTTCCTCTTTGTATTTCCCAGACAGTCACAGAGTAGACACAGAGTAAAATTCATCAGTTACTGAGAGGCTGATACCTGGCAGAAGCAAACACTAAACTTACGTCAGAAATAAATCCTAAGGCTAAAAACAGACCAGAGAAGGCAGAAGAGGCCCAATGTGAGTCCTCTAACATTCTGAGCTAGAGTAATGTTCCCCACAAGGCGAGCCCATCTGCTCCGTAGAGGTTCTGAATCAAGCTATATTTAAAGAGTATTTTTTTTTCTGGCTCTTGGTTTTAAGTCAGAGAGCACCAGGTTGTGATCCTGGACGCAACATTAAACTAGAGTGACCTTACAGGAGTTACCTCATTGCTCTGCGTCTATTTTTTTATCTTTATGATAGAAATTTGATAAAGGTTTCATAGATAATCTATAACATTTACTGACATGTCCTATAACATTTATTGACATGTCTAAAACAAAATTTCTAGAATAGTGCCTGGGATAGAAGAGAAATTTGACACATCAGCATTACTGAAAAGTTGTTAATCTGACTCAAAAGGTAAATATGCAGGTGGTTTGCCTACTAATACTCAACACTAATTCTGTCTTTTTAAGTACAGTCTCTATACTTCCTTAGATGAGAAGCAGGGAAAATCATAAATACCTCTCTTCTTGAAATGAATAGATGAAAAAGTACAATCAGGAAAAGAATGTGATAGAATGAAAATGATTGTGGAGATTCACCATGGTAATACTTTGCACATCAATTACCTCTAACTTGTGCTCCTTACTGTTTACCTGAGGGTAAAGTTCTTATCTGATATATGAAGCCAAGCCAAAGAAAGGGCATTTTTATGACTCACAATCTTGAGAATTTATAAATAAGGAAAAAAAAAACTCAACAGTTGCTTGTGATAGGTTTACATTCTTTCTAAGAAAGGAAAATAAATCAAGTTTTATTGATTTGTTCATTTACTCAACATTTTGAAACAACTACTATGTATCCTGGAGATTCAACAACAACAACAAAATACATATGTACCTGATTTCGCAGCACTTATAGTTTAGGGTAATTAAACAAAACCACACAAACAATGTAATTAAAAACTGCAGTGAATCTTATGAAGAAGTAGTACAGTAAATGTTGAATGAATCTTTCTGAAGAACTTGAACAAGTCCAAAGACCAGAAAGACTTTTGTGAGGAAGACACAAATTGGCTGACATCTTGAGAGATGGAGAGGGGTTAACCAGGTGAAATGATGGGGAGTACCGAAGAATACGGAAATCTCAAAGTAGGAAAGAACACGGGAATATTCAAGGAACCACATGAGAGACCACTGTGTTGGAATGCAGAAATAGAAGATCATAGAGGCAAAATATGATCTTGGAACATATGACAAAAGAAGCCAGACAATTTACAGCATGTGGGTCCTAGCCAAGTTTCGTTTTGTTTTGTTTTTAACTTATACAGACTGTTCTATTGCAAGAGAGATCAACTCACCATTTTTCAACCTTAGGATGGTACAAAAGTGATATGCATTCAATAGAAACTGTACTTCAAATTTTGAGTTTTGATCTTTTCCTGGGCTAGAGGTACATGGTATGATCCTCTCACACATTGCTGGGCAGGGCAGCAGGCTGAGCTCCCAGTTAGGCACGCGATCATGGAGGGGATCACCCAGAGCACTTAATAGCCATTCCGTACCCAGACAACCATTCTGATTTTCATTTTCAATACAATGTTCATAAATCACATGAGATGTTCTAACACTTGATTATAAAATAGGCTTTGTCTTAAATGATTTTGCGATACTGTAGGCAAATGTAAGTGTTCTGAGGACATTTAAGGCAAACTAGGGTAAAGTAAGTTTGGTAGGTTAACTGTATTAAATGCATTTTCAACTTCGGATATTTTCAGCTTATAATGACTCTATTGGGGCAAAATTTCACTACAAGTTGAGGAAGACCTGTATTAATTAGTGAAGGGCTTTACAAAGGAAAGATGTTATTGAAATTGCGTTTTTTACATGATTAATAAATGATCTATTGATTTGAGAGAGAATCTCAAGCAGACTCCCTGCTGGGCATGGAGCTGGACACAGGGCTCACTGTCACAACCCTGAGGTCATGATCTCAGGTGAAATCAAGAGTTGGTCACTTAACTGACTCAGTCACCCATGTGCCCCTGAAATGCATTTTAAAATACTAACTTTGATCATTCCTACAAAAGGTAGGAGATAAAAGGAGATAAAAGTTGTTGGTGGGAGAAAAATGATGAAGTTCTTACTGTTCTTTAGTAAGGATATGTGATAGCTTAGATGAAGGGGATTAAGAGGTACAAGCTTCAAGTTATAAAATAAGTAATCATAAGGATGTCAAGTACACCATAGGGAATAAAGCCAATAATATTATAAGAACTTCATATGGTGACAGATAGTAGTTAGACCTATTGTGGTGAGCACTTCATAATGTATATGCATGTCAAATCACTCTGCTGTACACCTGAAACTGATACAATATTGTACATCAACAATTCTTCCATCATAAAGAGAGAGAGAGATGTGATCGCTTTCACTAGAGTGATAATGAGAATGGAAGAAAGGTGTATTCAAGAGTTATAAAGCAGGTTAACTTGCTTAAATTTGCTGGTGGACTAGATATAGAGGGTGAGGAGGAGGTAAGTGACAGCTAAGAAGATTAAACTTATGGGGCAAGAAGTAACAAAATGAGATGAACTTGAAAAGTATAAAGTAATGTATAAATAAGAATTCAGAATATAAGCCTATTCAGTTGGAGAGGGATAATTCAAAGTTGCAAGAAAGTGAAAAAAAAAAAAGATTAGGCATCAGAACTGGCAGTAAACTGAATGAGAACAACAAGGTGACATTAGCAAATAATGGAAAGGCATCACTGCCTTACATATAGAATAATAACTCATGACGGCATCAAAGGTGTTAGTCCTTTCTGTATGCACAGGTAACCATGTCATCTGCTACCATATCTGTAGGGAGTGTGCAGGTTGTTAGGGAGGAACCAAGGGGAAAAAATCAGCGAAACAATTTTTTTAAGAACTTTTTTTTAGAACTTTTTTTTTTTTTTTAGATTTTATTTATTTATTTAACAGAGAGAGACACAGCTAGAGAGGGAACACAAGCAGGGAGAGTGGGAGAATAATAAGCAGGCTTCGCACTGAGTAGGGAAGCTGATGTGGGGCTTGATCCAAGGACCTGGGACCATGATCTAAGGCAAAGACAGACACTTAACAACTGAGCGACCCAGGCACCTCAGCAAAACAATTGTTGAAGGCATTTTAAGTTTGGGGTATAAAAATAGCAGGATGTTTATATTCATGAGGGTCCTGAGAACCACTCAGACATTAGGAAAGTATATAATTTACCCATAAAGAAAAGCAAGGCTTCAGCAGAGTTCATGGGTAAGGAAAATGTCACTTTGAGATGCAGAGAGTAGTCACATTTCCTCCCTCACTAAGGACACACTCCCTCAATCTAGGGCCTATGATTCTCATTAGTGACTCAGTTAAGTGACAAGTTATACATTACAGTATGTCATGTACCTTTGGGATTATACACAAATAGTTTTACCTAGTGGATCTTTGAATTTATATCAAAATTTTCTGGAATGCTTATTAAAATATAAATTTGTAGGTCCAGGGACTCTGTATTTTAATAAATACCCAAGATTATTTGTATATAAGTAGCCTTCAGCCTATACAAGAGGTTAATATTAAGTGTGTAATTCTATGGAAATACACTTATCTTGATCCAGGACAGCAAATAAAATGATACACCACCTCCTGGGATAATAGCTTGACAATCAAATTACATGTGAGTTGAAAACAAAAATAACATGTTGTATAACCAAATATTCCTGAAGGTTTTGTTGTAAATACAAGACAAAAAGGGGGCAGACTGATGGTCTCTCCAGCATCTTTCTCTGTTAGAATTTTCATATTGGAAGAGATTATCCTTGTAAGATATTAAACCTTTTTTTTTTTAACTTTTAAACTGAAAATCAAAAATACTTCACAATGTTCTATAGGAAAC
This sequence comes from Mustela putorius furo, assembly GCF_011764305.1. Taxonomy (NCBI): domain Eukaryota; kingdom Metazoa; phylum Chordata; class Mammalia; order Carnivora; family Mustelidae; genus Mustela; species Mustela putorius. The sequence goes on from NW_025421375.1 coordinate 12,455,599, forward strand.
CATCCTTCTTTAGTGGAGGGACAAATAATAATTATGGTTCTATAAATTTGACTGGTAGGATTTAATCAATTACAAAACCAAACAGCCTGACATCTCATTATTATAATCTCACAGTGCATAAACAAATCAGCATAGTTTTCATTGTATTGACCACGTTTTAAAAAATGCATTGAGTAGGTACTTAGATAAATGCCTCTATGTTTTGTGGCTCCTCCAGAGGTATTGTTTCTGTTGTTAAAGAATATGGATGAACTAAGACTGCCTTCCTCATTCCCTGTCTTGATTTTCAATAGCAGATATAAAGTTGCTATAACTTTGGGCCATAGCAGTAACTGAACAAGTTACTAACTATGCTGTGGAAAAGTAGAACAATGTATTTGTAATATAAGTAATTCTGGACCATATGTGATGAAATTATAGTTATAATTCAGCAAAAGAAACATGCCAAAGTAGCAAAAGCTAAAATTTAAAAATAAAATAAAACAAGGCCCATATCTTTTGATGGAAGATTGCAAAGATTCATAGCTCAAGGAAGGAAATTTAATTAAAGAAAAAACAGTGTATTCATTTCAAGTAGCCTCACTTCACTTATATTTCTGTTTAATGGAACAGTGATTCCAAAACTTAGCTAGTGCTGTTACATATTTTTTCAAAATGATTCTACATGGGGATTCCATTGCATTTTTGTCCAAAGACGGTACCAGGTGAAGGAGAAGCATTTCAAACTTGCCAACTCAGCTCACTCTAAGATTGATCTGTGCGTGAAGTCTTTTCTCACTGCTCATCCTCAGAACAGGTGGAATCAGCACGAGGTCAAAAGCCAAAATTAGAAGCAAGACTCCAAGGTGTTCGTGCTAACATAAATTATTCCATCTCAGGAAGTCCGCAGCAGGAAGAGTTGGAGGGACAGGTCCAGGTCAACTTGGGAGAGAGAAAAGTTTCAAGCACGCAGTACAAAGGTCCAAGATAGAATTGGAGTTGAGAGAAAGTGAAGATGTTAGGTATCTTTCATTACTATAATGACTTTATCATTTTACTCTATCATCCATTAAGAATTATGGGGTGTCAGTTGGAGATAAAAGAACAAACAAAATTTTCTGAGTTCAGTTTAAAGACAACTTGTTAGATATTGTACTCTCCCATGGTTGACAAGAGGGCTGATCATATGGTCACTAATGAGTCTTACATACATTATACAAATGACAATCTGTATTGCTTCATTTTTTTCCCAAAACTTCTTTTAGAAATAAAAAAGGTATCTGTGGTTAATTGGGCATACCATCTTCAGTGACTGTTTTTTCTTTTTTAATTTTTCTTTTTGATTACATTGGACTACAAGGCTGTCCTAGATCACTTAGTTTAGGGTCAAGATATTTAATGGGAAATCTGCTCTGAAATTCCTTAAGCGGTTTTGAGGAGTCTAATGGAAGGAAGATGGAAAGAAAAGGAAGAATTGACCAGTCCTTCCTGCTTACAGCATTTAAAAAAAAACACACTATTTTATCCTCTATGCTTTCAGGTTCTCATTTAAAAGTATTAGGTAAAACAGAAGATAAACAGTAAAAGAGAACAGTAGTCTATGCACGGGGATCAAATAGTAAAAAATAGACAACTCTGGTCAAGCATGCAAATAGTTAACAAAGAATCAAACAAGGCCTCTTATATGAATTTTTAGAATTCCAGAAAGCAATAATAACCATCCCATAACAGAGACTCAATAATGTCATCAAGGAGTAATCTTAAGCAGGCAACATCACATATAAAGTTCCCATTGGCCTTAAAGCTATAGATCAAAAACCAGAAGCACAAGAACCTTTTCCATGCATTTCAGCAGATGACAGAATATCACAGGGAAAAAAAAAAGACACTAATCTTTTGAGTTTTAGGCTGTTTCTTAGCTCTTTAAGTAAGTTCCTCTGGCCTTCACTTGCTTCATCTCCTAAGATATTTGAGAATTTGAGAACTCCACATACTTTCAGACCAATGCTGTGAAGTTATTAGAGTAAAGTAAGGCATATATGAGTTTTACAGAACCAAAAAGTGCCACAAAAATATGAATTGTTACTACTCACTCAAGGAGATAGGGATGGTTTCTATGTTCTGCAGAAAGAACTCTGGCTGTTGCTTTCCACGAACGTATCTAACAGTCTGGTTCCTATGACATCTTTATTCTTCTAGACATTGCCTTCTTATCCTTTGACCTCTGCATCCTTAGCCTATACACACAAGCAAATGTCATCCTCATTAGCACTCCTTCACAAACTAATGAGACTTAACAAGCAAAAATACACTAACAAGTGACTATACAGATGGCTTATGTTTCTCTTGAAAATTGATCTTACCTCCAGTGGCCTCTTAGATACTCTGAGGCTCTTGTTGGTTGACTAGACTCCCTGGTACAAACAAGACTTCATGTTGAGTTGAATCTCTCCCCACCACCACCCATCACCTTCTACTGATTAAGCTTACTCAGCTCCATAGTCACAGACTTCTCTTCTCACCCAAACATGCTTTCTCAAAATGAATGCCCAGAATCAAAATACCAGAGAGAATCAAGATTCCAATCAAGAATGCCCAGAGAGATACCAGAAAATCCAGTTTCCATGAAGAAAAAAAGCAGTATTAGAAAATCCATCTTAAATATAACTCCAGCTTCTGCAAGCTAATCTCTATAATAATTCTTTTTACACATAATGTAGGATAATAATTTAATGTATTAATTTATGTGTGTTCTTTCATGGATTTTGCCCCTTTTAACGTCCACTCCTCCCAGCCTTCCTTCAACGTTGAGGACAGAATTTCTATTTGCTTTCTTCAAAGGAGTCATTTGTATTCAGAACTTCCATACCTACTGAGGAAATAATACTGGATACTCCTGAAAGAAACACAAGTTAAGGGTCCTTGTATACATAGACTAAATGCCTAGTTGAGGTAGGTTAAAAAAAAAAAAAAAGAATTTACTGGTTTAAAAAAAAAATGTTCTTTGGCTTGAATAAGAAACAAAGGAAAAAAATGAAAATTCAATGGGTTCTGAGTGTAAGAAAAAACCTATTCCCTGGTTTTCAGCAGCAAAGGCAACATGTTGGACTGGAGAAAGGGCACCTGGGGAATGGGCCTCCAACGAACATCACCAGATACTCTACATTCAAGCTGGGAAAAGAGGAGAGAATGAGAGAGATTTGGGTCTGAATGGATCATTCACAGCAATGCAGAAGCCATCTGCATGATTTGATGACCTCAGACAAGACAGGTGGAAACTCTCTCAACAAGACTGACCAGCCAAGATCTTACCATGGTAGGACATCCTCAGACAGTGATAATGCTCCCCAAAGAAAGGGAGAACAGAATTTCAGGTACAAGCTGAGTTTTTTATCTGTGTATCTCTACTAGCCCAATGGAAGAAGCATACTGAGTCAGAAATTATGGGTTAAAGAAACATGTTTTCTTCTGCCCCAGGATTTATAAATCTACACATTCACACTGTATGTTTAATGCCTCAATTAATCTCTATAACAGCATTACAAAGTAGAAATTACTTTCTCCCTTATTAGAGATGAGAAAATCTGGATAGGGTAATGTAAGTAGCTTTTCAAGATAGCACACTTAGTTTATAAAGGTGCCGGGCTTCAGCCCAAAATCTTTCGGACTCCAAAGCCATCTCATCTGCTCTCCAATCTCACCTGCCCCTGAAGGCTAAGTAGACTGGGTGCCCTTCAGCATTGTCCAATTACACTACTGCCTCTTCCTAAAGGTAACATGAACCTGAAAGGCTCCCCTGCTCTTTCATATTAGCACATATTAGCACAAGTGAAAAGAGACTTTTAGTTTTGTGGGCTCGCTATTAAGCACCACTAAATAATATATTTCATAAACACTTGTGCCTGCCTTTTATAGTTGTGATTACAAGTTTGAAACACTAACTAGATTCTTCATAGGCACTTTACAGCTTAATTTCTCCACACGGCTGTGCTTGGTGGTGGTTCAGAAAGGACAAAGCTCATGAGGGATGAAGATCCATCTGGAGTCATCAAGTAATTTTCTGAAGATTAGAGACTTGGCTCATCTGAAGAAAACTCTGGCAAGCCCCAGGAGCAGAGGAGGCAGCTGGGAATCGTTCACGGCCATTCCTGGTGGCCCCACATGCATCAGAAGGAGGTTGGCACCAAATGGCCACTGAAAGAGCTGCCAGCAGAGATTGGCACTTGCGCACTGAGACCAACGTGGAAAGTTGCAAGCCGGTGTGCCAGCTGGAAAGTAGTGCCTTGTGAAAGGATGAGGAAGAGCTCTTGTATAGGGTACAGAATAATAATTTCTGAAATGTACAAGGAAGGTTGAAGTGTGGACACAGGGGACTAGAAACAGATGCGGGACAGAAATGCAATCAAGCAAAATGCAAGGCAGGAAAGAATGAAGGAAGGAGAAAGACTATCGGGGAAAAAAAAAAAAAAAGATGTCAACCTTGACTGATTTAAAGCCAGTCAGTTAGCAAATTCCTGAAAAGGAGTCTGGTTTAATTCATTTTGTTTCAGTTCTATTAAGCCATCAGGAAAGGAAAGATATTAGGGGCGATTATTATTAAGGACAGGGAAGACACCACCCAAAGACATATTAAAAAGCAAACCAGTCTGATTTTAATCCAAGATCTGACACTTTATAATGTATAACCTTGGGAGCCCTTTTGTAATTATTTTGGAACAACAGTTTCTCAATTGTAATATGGGACTGATCACATGGAAATGACAGTTGATATTATTATTACTATTAAAAGCTATAATCAAATATGGACTCAGTATACACTAGTTACCTGAACTAAGCATTTTAAATACTCATACATTACTGTTCTAGTAACTAAAAGAAATACCACAGTGGAAGCTCTTTTTAAGGTACCAGATTCACACTAGACACTCAATAAATTGTGGCTACTATTAATATTGCCACTGATATTCTTCTTCTTAGCTATTTAATTCCTAATTTCAAAGATATTCTTGGGGTAGCTGGATGGCTCAGTCAGTTAAGCATCCAACTCTTGATTTCTGCACAGGTCATGATCTCAGTGTGGTGAAATGGGCCCCTCACTGTGCTCCTCACTGAGAGTAAAGCCTACTTTAAGACTCTCTCTCAATCTCTCAAAAAAAAAAAAAAAAGAAAGAAAAAGAAAGAAAAGAAAAAGAAAAAAAAGATTCTTTTTTTTTTAATTTTTTATTTTTTATAAACATATATTTTTATCCCCAGGGGTACAGGTCTGTGAATCACCAGGTTTACACACTTCACAGCACTCACCAAAGCACATACCCTCCCCAGTGTCCATAATCCCACCCCCTTCTCCCAAACCCCCTTCCCCCAGCAACCCTCAGTTTGTTTTGTGAGATTAAGAGTCACTTATGGTTTGTCTCCCTCCCAATCCCATCTTGTTTCAGAAAAAAAAAATAAATAAATAAAGATTCTTAATGAATGCCTCTTACTATCATAGTACCAAATGAGGTTGGAATGAAGGATTTCAATTCTACATCTAACCTAAATTTCTGACAAATTCTTCTTCTTAATGAGACACAAAACATGTACACTGGACATGGATACCTTGAGATTAGCCAGGTTTCCTATTATGTATACCAAGCTAGAATTTCCCATGTACACATGCAATCATTTCACTGATGCCCAGACAGAATTTTCTTTCTTCCTATTATCCACTAGCTAAGTGAAAACATGTTCTTTACTCTTCCATTCCTGCACACATTTTTACTGAAAGTTGTGTGTACATGTACAATGAGAAAGTTGTTAATCAAATGTTTGTAATTACTACACTTTCCAGCACATATAAGAAATAGAGTGTTCTCTCTTTAATTCAGGAACAATTAACTCCTTTCCATCATCAGTTGTTACCTCTTCAGAAAAGTGCTCCCCACAGCCAATTAATCTAAATTAAGTTTTCCCTATCAATCTCGACTTCAATGCCTTGGGTATTGCTTTTAAAATGCTTACCAAAATTACTTCTCAAAACTCTGTATGCCATTTTTTTTTTAATCTGTCTGCTCACTTCTGTTTGTCTTTAGCACTCACCACAATGTATATTGTGTGAACTCAGGATCCATATTCCTATTCTTCAGCACTCAAATACTTACTAAGCATATACAATGGGCCAGGCATTGTTTCTAGGCACTAGAATACAGCAGTGAACTGACATTCTACCAGAGAAAAATGAACAGAAAAAAAATAGGTAAGTGGTGATGTTATAAATAACATAGCAATAGGACAGAATAAAGAATGTTCTTGTGCTGAAGCTATGAAAAGTTTTGGGGACAGATTGACTCCATTTCACCAAAAGTAATCAGGGAAGTCTTCCAGAAAAGTAGACCAATGATGATAAGTAGAGGAAAAGCATTTCAGGTAGTGGGGATGTCAAGTGCAAAGACCATGAGCCTGGGATTTCCTTGGTGTGTTCACAGAACAGAAATCAGGCATTGCAGTCAAAGTCCAATGAAGAAGAAAAAAGGAAGAGATGAGACTGGAAAATTTGGATCATTATGAAAGTTGTGTTGGTATGGTAAGGCCCTTAATTTTGTTCTGGATGCGGTAGGAACAAAACTGGAGAGTTTTGAGCAACATGTGTCGTTGATCTCAATTATGTTTTCAAAGGACTGCTCTGCCTTTGTGTGAAGAAAAGCCTGGAAGGGGTCGTTCAAGGAAGAACACTTACAAGATTAGTGCAGTAGTTTAAGTGAAAAAACGTGAAGTATACAGTGACTAGGATAGAACATATCATGATAAAATACAAAGGCTGTTATAAGGGTGATTGACATAGGTTAAGTTCTACATACATGTTGAAAGCAGAGGTGACTGGATTTTCTGAGAGATTGTATGGGGGATGACAGAATGAAAAAAAAAAAAACAAACAAGAAACACTCCATTTTTTTGGCATGAATTTTCTAAAGAGTAGAGCTGCATGACCAAAATAGAAAACAGTTGGAGAGAAGAGAGTTGAGAAGGTAGAAATGAAGAGTTCAGTTTGAAACGATCTGCTTAAAAAATGGGTGGAGAAGCAGAAGAGACATTTTTCTAAAGAAGACATACAAATGTCCAACAGGCATGAAAAGGAGCACAAGTGATGATCACTTATCAGGGAAATGCAAATCAAAATCACAATGAGATAGCGCCTCACATCTGTTAGGACCTCTACTATCAGAAAGACAGGAAATAACAAGGGTTGGCAAGGATGTGGAGAAAAGGGAACCCCTTTCCCTATTGGTGGGAATGTAAACTGATATGGAAAACAGTATGGAGGCTTCTCAAAAAATTAAAAGTAGAACTACTGGATGATCCAGCAATTCTATTTCTGTGTATTTATTCAAAAAAACCCAAAAGCACTAATTTTTTTAAAGATTTTATTTATTTATTTGACAGAGAGAGATCACAAGCAGACGGAGAGGCAGGCAGAGAGAGAGAGAGAGAGAGGGAAGCAGGCTCCCTGCTGAGCAGAGAGCCGGATGCGGGACTTGATCCCAGGACCCTGAGATCATGACCTGAGCCGAAGGCAGCGGCTTAATCCACTGAGCCACCCAGACGCCCCCCAAAAGCACTAATTTGAAGACATATGTACCCCTATGTTAACCACAAAATTATTTACAAGAGTCAAGATACAGAAACATCCTAGGTGTCCATCAAAAGATAACTGGATGGATAAAGATGTGGTGTTTACATATAGGGGCACATACATGTGCACATGCATGGGTGCATACACACATATACACACTCACACAGTGGAATATTATTCAGCCAAAAAAAAAAAAAAAAGACCCAAACTCTTGCCATTTGCAACAACATGGATGGACCTTAAGGGTATCCGGTTAGGTGAAATAAGCCATACAAAAACAAACCAACCACATATTTTTTCACTTATGTGTAAAGTCTAAAACATAAAGAAACAAACACCCAAAATAAAACTCACAGATATGGAGAACAGACTACTGGTTGCCTGAGGAAAACGGGGTGGGGGTCAAAACAGGTAAAAAATATGAAGAGATACAAACTGCTGGTATAAAATAAACAAGTCATTAGGATTTAACGTACAGCACCGTGATTTCACTCAATAATACTCTATTGCATATTTAAAGGTTGCTAAGAGAATAGATCCTGAAAGTTCTTATTATAAGAAAAAAATTGTTTTAAGTCTATGGTAATGGATGGAAGGTAAACTTACTGCAGTGATGATCTCACATATACAGAAATATCAAATCATTTCATGTCCACCAGAAACTAATATGTTCTATGGCAATTACACTTTAATAGAAAAAAATAATATTCTGGATGTTATATTCAACATAACCCTAAACAGATAAAAATCCAAATATTCACCAACCAGTGAATAAACAAGCTATAGTATGATCATATGATGGAACAACACTGCTGAAAAAGGAGTACACTACGGGTCCATGAAATGACATAGTTGCCTTCCAAAACTATGTTGAGTGAAAGAAGGTGGACACATGATTGAATATAATATACAGTTCCCATTATATGACATTGCAGAAATCAAAACAGTGGTTTTCTCTGAGGTCTATGGAGAGAATTAGGCAGGAAAAAAGCATGAAGGAAGATTTTTAGGTCATAGAAATATTCTGTATCTTCACCGGGTGGTGGTGATGTACATGTATACACTCATTGAAATTAATTGAACTGTACAATTAAAAGCTGGCATTTTATTGAATGCCAATTAGGCTTCAATTTAAAAGATAAGAGAAAAATAAATAAAGAGTTCATTTTGAGGTGGGTGACGTTTCAGCTGTGGAAATATCCAGTGCACAGTTGGTTTTAAAATCGTGGAGTTGAGGAAAGAGTTTTGAGGCTGGAAATACTTATTTGGAAGCTATTAGAATACAGAAGACACTTAAAATCATTGGAGTGGATGGATTCACTTATGAGGAAAACAGAATAAAGGTCTGAAAACTGACTGCCAGGGCCCTGGAGCACTTAGTGCTCAGCAAATTGAAGAGGAATTGTCAGAGGAGACTTAGAGGTTCACTGATGTGGTAAGAGGAAGACCAGGAGAATGGGTTGTCCTGGAGATTAAGGGTCTACCACTACTGCTGGGATAAGAGAAGGTAGAATGGAGGGCTGGGGGCTGTGAGGCAGTGCCCAATAACCAATACAGAAGCAATTTTGTGGAATAATGGGGACAAATGCTCCAACGGAGCTTCTAGAAAAACTTGGGAGGACCAGAAGTGGAGTACAGACAACTCTTTCAACTGATTTTTCCATAAACGGGATGAGAGAAATGGGTTGTAATTGGAGAATGATATGAAGTCATGGGGATTTTTTTTTTTTATGGGGGATCTCACTTTAGTAAGAGGGATAAGTGTGTTCATAGAAAATAAAATTGATGGAGGACAATTGAAAAATGAAATTCTTGGGCAGGAGCGTGAGGATGGGACCCACCATCCAAAAGAAGGAAAAGGCCACAAATAGGGGAACTCTCCCACGGTGACAGGAGAAAGGGCGAGTATGGGGTACAGATGCCCTCATACTGGTAGATTCACTCGGAGAACATTCTTGGCATCTGTCACAGTGCCTAGAATGGAGTAGGTGTTCAAAAAATGGATTGAATGCATGGATGTATATTATTAGGTCTGCTTCCAGAGAATTTTCTAAGAATAATGCTCTGTATAGCAGCTCTCCTTGCCTTTTAGCTTAAACTGGCACAATAAAATGGAAGATAGTGAAAGGAAAGGAGAGAGGCTTTTCAAATAAGCTTTAAAGATTTACTCCACAACCTCCACCCCTTTTCCTTTCCTTCTAAAACAAAGATGCGAATAGAAAGGTATGGAGTATTGGACTTTTATTATAGAAGTAATTGGTATCTGTGACTCCTCTTACCCTCCCATAATATCTGTTGGATAGAACTCTTGGTTTTCTCATTTTGGCTACATTCCCAGAACTGTATGTAAAGTGTTTTCCTGAAATATTGAAAAGGAACCCACATTTTAAGTTCATCATTTCTTTGCCTAAAAAGTGGCTTATTCTTTTCCTTTTGAGACCGCACTTTGTGTGGGCTTTCCTCTTCCTTTACTATTAAAGTTAAAACTTGAAAACTGCCAAGCTGCATACAAGCCAAGCTTGTTTTGGAGGACAACAGATATCCACATTAGTAAAGAAAAGAAACAAAGATTAGTGGAATGTGTTTTTAATGTGAAATAATGGAAGAAGAGAGGATCCAATGTTCACGGAAATTCTACCAGGTGCTAGGTTCTATACGTAAATATAGTCATTACACACACAAACACACACAGAGAGAGAGAGAAAGTAGATTTTATCCACTTATCATAAAGAATGAAAAGAAAGTTTGAGATTTAAAAAACATTATTTTCCACTTTTTAAGTTTATTATATATCAGATATATTGCTAAGTATGCATCATCAGCTTCAATTTTAGAAGAACCCTGGAAGGTATAGATTTTTGCTCCACCTTAGAAGCTGAGAACAACAGAGCAGTAAAAGGTATAATAATTAACCAAAGTTAACACAACTACGAGGGGTTCAATCCTAGACGCGATGGTCACTGGAGACATATCCTTCCTGTCACACTGCGTGGTTCATCAAGGAAAGCAGAGCTGCCAGGGAATTGAGCAATACAGGAAGATAAAGCAAAAGGTAATTAGTGAAAAAATTTTTATAAAGAGCATCAATGGTCCAGCAGTTTCGTGTATCATACTTACTAGCGAAGCCACAACTGCTTCTATCTAGCTGGATGCCACCTAAAACTAAGAGCAGGTTTCCCTTCTGGGTCTCTTTCAGTGCCTCCTGACTTGAACAGTAGTAACAATGTGCAGGAATGGTCTAGATTCTTAAAACTCAAACCAAGATCTTGTTTTTGTTTTGTTTTGTTTGGATCCTTTAGCTTCTCGCCAGCTAGATTATAATGAGATGTAAATTAAGAAAACCCATACATCAGAGGTAAATGTAATATATGTATGTATGTACATCTAATTTTTCCCAGAGTAATTTCTTCACAAGTAGCCTGGAAGTCACAGTAATTAAGAACAGTCTTTAAAATCAGAACGGAATTTCCACCCACCCTTGCCAGTGGTTGAGATTTGCCCAAGTGACTTAGCCTTCGCCTCATGGTCTTCATCAGTGAGGAAGGGTGATGGTATTACCTACCTCAAAGAATTACTGAGAAGAGCACTGAAACACTCTAGTTAGCACAGCAGCTGGAATAGAAAATGTGCTCAATAAATTGTTTTTGTCCCAAATGCCATTTGATAATACAAAGGAAGGCACTAATGGTCACTGTAGAACCTGTGACAAGCATGAAGACTGACCTCAAATAGAGTGCTGGTTTTTAAAAGGGTTCTAATGATTAAGCTTGATGCAGATAAATCACAGTATAGCTACATGATTAAATTGCACCCTCTTATTTAATTGCATCTCAGGTGCCAGGTACTTGTTACAATTCCTGTCTCTGCAGCAAGGAAAGGCTTGAGTTCTATGAGCACAGCAAAATGGAAAGACAGAGATGTTTAAAGATAGCCATGACCTTAGTACAAACGAAAAGGATCGGTTTATTCTTTCAAGATCATCTGTGTGTGTGTGTGCACGCGTGTGTGTGTATACATATATATGTGTTTATACATATACATACACACACACATATATGTATATAATATATACAATATATTATATATAAATATGTATAATAATTGACAAGCTAGAGAATTGGAAAGAAAGAAGTTTTAAAATTTCAAACCCAGCTTGGTTTTAGTTTTCCTAACAAGTCCAAAGGAGTCCCAGCCAAATCCCTAGATCCTCTATAATTACCATAACTATTCATTTAGGAGAGGAATTCATGCCAGTTCTTAGAAAGAAATGGTATTTTCTCTTTCCAAATATCGTATCATTACTATACCCACCTTTTGCTGAGGACAGAAACTTAGGGAATTAATCTTTCTTCTCTCGGAAAGAAGTGGGTCCAATAGCATAGCATCTCTATAAAGACAAGTACTGTCCAATTTTTCATGTTTCCATTCAAAGTCACTCTCCTTTGTAAAATTTCCCCTGGTGCATCACCCACATGTAAACTGGCTCTGCTTTTCTAAATTCATAATAGTACTTTACTCCTGTACTCTGTGTGTCTCTCTCATCTTTATCTCTATTTGTACCTCCACGTCTGCCATTCTCCCCACAGATGTTTCTAAAGGCTGGGATTCTCTCTTTATACATCCTCTGTCTATACAGATCTTAACACAAAGTGGACACGCATAAATGCTTCCCCACATTCATATTAATCATTCCATGTGTTACAGACACTAACATAATAATTGGTTACTCTGTATCAAGTGCTTTCTTTTTAGGACGAATCACAAGGCTCAAATCTCTTTAGCAAGGCTTTAGGTCCCTTATCTCGTTCAATTCTCAAAGCTATCCTAAGTAGGTCCCAGTATGACACCCACTGTGCAAGTCAGCAGGCTGAAGCTGTGAAAATGTGGGCCAGGGCCCTGAGGTCCCAGAGTGGTGGTGTTTTACTCAGTCTTTGTTACTCCAGAACCCACGCTGTGGACCACAAGGCTAAACACCACAGGACACGCACTCTGTCAACACCCACTCTACAAGCAAACAGATAAAATGCAGGGGCTCTGTTTTTGTTTGGCTATCCTCCAGTTCTAGGACTAGATGTAAGCAAGTGATCATATGTTTTAAAAGACCAAGAAGTTCCTTACCTAAAAAGAGTAGGCAAAAAGTAATAAATATTTCTTTATCCTTTGAAGAACTCAATGATGCATACATAATACACCTCAAGTACCACAGAGAGCATCCACATTAATTCCTGGTGACTTGTAAGCTGCCAGTTACTTAGACTTAATGAGTTATGAAGGCCTTGGCCTTGCATTTAAAATTTCAAAGTGAAGGAAGAATTTTTGGCATTTCCTTTGGGTAGTCAGACCAGTTACTCAAGCAATTAATCTTCACTTTCTGTTAATAAGACTATATTGTATACTTGAAGTCTGCAGGAAGAGTGGCTCTTAAACGTACTCAACACTCACAACACACAAAAGTGGTGGTGACGGTGTGGGGTCATGTATATGTTAACTATCTTGATAGTGGGAATCACCTCACCACGTATATGTGTATTAAATCATGTTGTAACCCTTAAATACATGGAATTAAATTCATCAGTATTCTTGGGTAAAGCTTGAAAAAATTCACCTTCACTCCCTATTCCACTCCCAAAGAGGCAAAAGCAGTGGTTTTTTTTTTTTAATTTTTATATAAACATATAATGTGTTATTAGCCCCAGGGGTACAGGTCTGTGAATTGCCAGGTTTACACACTTTCACAGCACTCACCATAGCACATACCCTCCCCAATGTCCATAACCCCACCACCCTCTCCCTACCCCCTCACCCCCCTCAGTTTGTTTTGTGACATTAAGAGTCTCTTATGGTTTGTCTCCCTCCTGATCCCATCTTGTTTCATTTATTCTTTTCCTACCCCTCAAACCCCTAACATTGCATCTCCATTTCCTCATATCGGGGAGATCATATGATAGTTGTCATTCTCCGATTGACCTGTTTCGCTAAGCATAACACCCTTTAGTTCCATCCACATTGTCACAAATGGCAAGATTTCATGTCTTTTGATGGCTGCATAGTATTCCATTGTGTGTGTGTGTGTGTATTATATATATATGTATATATATATATATATACCACATCTTCTTTATTCATTCATCTGTTGATGGACATCTAGGTTCTTTCCATAGTTTGGCTCTTGTGGACATGGCTGCTGTATACATTTGGGTGCATGTGCCCCTTCGGATCACTACATTTGTATCTTTAGGGTAAATACCCAGGAGTCCAATTGTTGGGTTGTAGGTAGGTCTATTTTCAACTTTTTGAGGAACCTCCATGCTGTTTTCCAGCATGGTTGCACCAGCTTGCATTCCCACCAACAGTGTAGGAGGGTTCCCTTTCTCCGCATCCTCCCCCGCATCTGTCATTTCCTGACTTGTTAGTTTTAGCCATTCTCACTGGTGTGAGGTGCTATCTCATTGTGGTTTTCATTTCTATTTCCCTGATGCCGAGTGATGTGGAGCACTTTTTCATGTTGTTGGCCATCTGCATGTGTTCTTTGAGAAAATGTCTGCTCGTGTCCTTGCCCATTTCTTGATTGAATTATTTGTTCTTTGGGTGTTGAGTTTGATAAGTTCTTTATAGATCTTGGATACTAGCCCTTTATCTGATATCTTCTTTGCAAATATACCACATCTTCTTTATCCATTCATCTGTTGATGGACATCTAGGTTCTTTCCATAGTTTGGCTATTGTGGACATTGTTGCTATAAACATTCAGGTGCACGTGCCCCTTCAAACCACTACATTTGAATCTTTAGGGTAAATACCCAGTAGGAAAGCAGTGGTTCTACACCTTTCCTAAGAACTATGAATCCTTACATTTCATCCATATTATGAAGAGATGCCACTGCTTACTAGTAATACAGAAGAAAAAAAAAACTGATGTAGACTAAAAACAAGCAAATAAACACACAAGCAAACAAAAACAAGAACAGAATAAATGTAATCCTTGAGCAGAGGGTCAGTTGTGAAGAAGTCTAGTGAGTATATTAATCCAAGCTCTTCTCTGAGTAGCATGTACTGTGAATTATTCTTCATACTGGGGTCTTAAATGGGAATTTAATCAGGCAATATTGTAGTTCCTCAAACTACAAATTAAAAGAGAGATCAAGACATGTTTCTGTTAATACAACCTGAACTTACCTTACCTTGAAAACTGAGATTCATATTCTGTAATATGTGACAAGCCTATGCTTCATGTAGAAAGAAAATGAAAGCAAGGAGGTTATTGTTGGTGTGTGTGTGTGTGTGTGTGTGTGTGTGCGTGCATGGTTGTTTTTTGTTTTGGTGATGGTGTTTTGTTTTTTTTTTAAGTAGGCTCCACACCCCACATGAAGCCGAATGTGGGACTTGAACTCACAACCATGAATGAGATCAAGACCTGAAGTGAGATCAAGAGTTAGAGGCTTAGCCAATTGAGCCACCCAGGCACCCTGAGACACTATTCTTGAGAACATAAAGTACACACCTCAGTCTCCTCAAAGAGGTGCATAAAGTGTTAAAAAATAAATCCAGTCAAAGTTTGAGTCCTCACATTCTCTAATGACCCTTAAAATCAGACGTGGTCAAGTATCCTGGTAAGCACAGGTGATTGAAGGATGAACACGGACTCTGAAGTCAGTCTGTCTGGCTTCAAATCCAAGCTCAGCATTCACTTTTGCATATCCTTATTATGACTTAGCCTCAGTTTCCTAAATGGGAGTTCAGGGAGCAATCTATCTGGCACCTAAGAAGTACTCCAAATGTAAGCAATTATTACTGCTTTTGCCCATTTCTAAGTGAATAAAAGTTTCTAAAACTTTACTAAAAAAAACAAAAAGCAAAAATGCATAAGAAAAATGAAAATCTGTCAATATTGCTATTAGAATCCACAATATTATGGCATATTCATTTTAAGTGAAGCAAAGGTAGTTTGTTGGGGCAGGGGCAGTGGTTAATGGTTTTGTGTTTTAGTTTTAGTTCCTGCTTTTCTTTTTATAAAGAACCCTTGAATATGTCTGAAGAGGGGGCAGTTCATAAAAATTCCAACTGTTGCATAACTGACAAGATCACCCCCATAGAGGCATGCCAGAAGGAAACATAGAACCAGTCTAGAAACAACTGTTTACGAGTTGTGTGTCCTTAAACGTTTAGTGCACGTTCGATTATAGCTGTTCTACAAGTGCTCACTCTTTATAGAGAGTTATTCTGCCAAGATCATTTCGGGTTGCAAAAACCAGAGTCCTGGTCAAGTTACCTCAGAAAAAAATTAAAGATTTACAGAAAGGGCGCTTGTCAAAATGTTAAAGAATCCCAGCTCAAGAACAATGGGATGTGGGCAGCTCCAGAACCCCAGTTCTCTCATTTTCTCACGTTCCTTTGTCCTCGTCCCCTCGTTCTCTCCTCCGCTCTCAAGCTCTCCTCCTCCTCCTCCTCTTTTTCCCTTCACTTCACACTGACGTATGGTCAAGATCCCTGGGTGACTCAACACATATCCCACTCAACAAAGATGGCTAGCAGGGGAGACGGTCTAAGAAGGACTTTAAATGGGACCAGCATCCTCAAACATTCCACCCCTCCCTTGCCTGGCAGAAGCTCGTGTCCCAACAAATACATCTAAAGTAGCCTCTGGGGAGTCGTAGTATTCCTGTATCATACATACAACAATCACCAGGCCCGATGTTTAAGACATGTCTTCCAAACAATATGAAATCAACAATAATGTTTTTAAAGTTCACTTCATCATATTTTTAACTTCTAATCTGAGCTTCTAATTGAATAGCTAGGTTTGGGAGATTGTTAACATGATTCTGGCTCAGAGCAAAGGAACTTGGCCTTTTTATTAGCATGTCCATCTTAGGTCAATATGCCAAAAAATTTGTCAAAGTCTTCAAAAATATGGAGGGAGGGTGTCACCTGGGTGGCTCAGTGAGTTAAGTGTTTGACTCTTGACTTCAGCTCAGGTCATGATCTCAGGGTCATGAGATCAAGCCCCATGTCGGGCTCTGAACTCAGCAAGAAGTCTGCTTGTCCCTCTCCTTCTGCTCCTCCCCCTACTCTCTCCCATAAACAAATAAATAAACAAAAACAAATAAATAAATAAATAAAGTCTTCTAAAAAAATATTGGGAAGTTGTATAGTCCTATAATCTACCCTCGTGTACTGTCTTCAGAGACTGAGGTTTGAAAAATGCTAAAATTCCAACCTTCATTCAATGATGGGATTCTTCTGCGGGAGAAGGGTGAGACAGTCAATGGTTTTATGCCAAGTAAAAGTGTTGATACGGGCTGGACTGATCTGTGTTTCATCTCAAGATGAAAAGGGGAAAGAAATCACACTTGAGAAAGCTATGAAGCTTCCCGAGATAGAAGGTTGTTAGAGCCCTCTGTAATTGATGAAAATGTCTCTTGGATAAGTCTGTTTAGAGGTGATTGGTGCACCTCGAGTAGACAGGCGGGAAAAATAAGCCATCATCTCATAAAAAATGGGTGGACGTTTTCTAATCATTTTCTGAGGTTAGACTCAGGATCTATAGTATCAGAATCTTTAGCTGATTTTTTTTTCCTGAAATATCCCTTGTGGCATTGCATGTGAAAACTGCCCAAGGTCTTTTTTTTTTCCCCCTTTTGAAATTGTAATCCAGAAACTGGTGGGTTTTCAAAATTTCCTTGCTGACCACAGACTCTAATCATTATAAATGGGCAAGCAGAAGAGTTACCGACATTCATTCAACAAATAGTGAATATGCCAAACACCGATAGGTGGTGGAGATATAATAAAGAACATGACCATCATGGAATTTCTGTGAAAGAACAATTACAGGAAAGGTTTGTGATTCCTGCACCAGAGGAAAAACAGCGATATGGTAGTCATTGTTGTAAAAAAGTGTTTATCTCCCTTTCCAATCGCATGATAAATTATATATCCTACCCTATGGAAGTTGGCTGTGGCTAGGTGTCTTATTTTGACCAAGATATGGAGTATAGGTAATATGAATCACTTCTGGATAAAATCTTAAGCAACCAGGATACACGTTCCGTGTGCTTTTGCTTTTTTTCCTTCCACAGTAACTGATAACATTCCCAAGGGTGCCTGTTCTGGAACCCTGGTCCCGGAAGTGGAGACAATGAATGCGAAACAAGGATCTCAGCAGACCTGTGAGAAATATGTAGCTCAAGCAAGAAATAAACTTATAATGCATTAAACCTCCAAGACTTGGGGTTTGTTCCTATAGCATATCCGTCACAATCCAGACTTGTGGGGCATGCAGGGGGATCCATCTAACCCCAGCTTGGAGGGCATGAAAGGTCTCCTTACATATTACATATCCATGCAGGAGTTATTGCCATAGTTATTTGATCACTCATTCAGTTGTAAACTATGAGCACTAAGCATTTCATATGAGGTATTTGCCCAATAATGCTGGTTGAAGTTGGGTGGGTCAGAAATAAAACTATAGCTCTAGAAACTCAATTTCAGTGTTTTTCTGCAGTGCCATTTATTCAGAATACAGGTTCTAGACAAATCCTGGCTCTGTTACACCATATAACACAACTGGAAAAATTTATATGTTCTTCTTTATTTCAATGGGTATCTTATCCTTTATCAGCTAAATTGCAATAATAATTATATGAAAATATTGTTTGTTCAAATATCTTTGTTCAAAACAGGTAAATCAACAAAATGCTACTTTTCTCCTGAAGTCACTGTTCTCTGCCTCACTCACTTTCCAAATACTGATAAGCCGTAAACTACATATGAAACCATTAATTTACTTCTACAGCACTGGAACACAAAACTTTGCAAAATTGAAAACATGATCATTTTTCATAAAGTTAACATGCATCAGATGTCTTTCCCTCTTTTTTAATTTACTTTTTCAGTGTTCCAGGATTCATTGTTTATGCACCACAACCACTGCTCCATGCAATACGTGCCCTCCTTAATACTCTCCACCAGGCTCACCTAACCCCCCACCCCTCTCCTTTCCAAAACCCTGTTTGTTTCTCAGAGTCCACAGTCTCTCATGGTTTGTCTCCCCCTCTGATTTCCTCCAACTCACTTCTCTCCATCTCCCAATGTCCTCCATGTTATTCCTCATGCTCCACAAGTGAAACCATATGATAATTGAGATGTCTTTCCCCCTTGTGATAAATTGCAAATGATACAATATTGGTCACATAAAATACTTTAAGTGTGACTTCAAAAATATATTTAGATTTTTCCAATGTGATACTGCCACATGTCTTCCCTAAAAATTTAAATTTATTTTCTCTTTTATCAATATTAGCAACTTCTGTGTAGTCAAAAATGTCAACTATAGACCTAGGTCAAATTTAATTCTATACACCACTTCAGAGAGTTTGGAATTAATAGGAATTTTGCATGAGTAATCTTAACAAGATTGGGTACTTAATGACTCAATGGGATATTTATGTTTTCAAGAATCCCATGTGCCTTTGGTACACTTGGCTAAGTGTTGCTTCAATTCCTCCAACTTTTAATAAAGCTAAACTCTGCTTGTCTCCCATAAAATGATTTATAAAGAAATTTTCTATTATCCTGGCTGATAAGAATGCTTCCCACTGCACACTGCAACATCTTCAAATAGATGCTCATCTCCACCGGGGGGAGGAGGGGAAGTATTTTTAATGATCATATGCCCATGATTTACAGTTCTTAGCTAAGAGATTAATTCAAAGAGACTTGATGAAGTCTATGCCAGAAAATATGGGTTAAAAAGCATTTAACAAGCAGAATGTTTTAGAGTTGCATTTCACCTTTAACAAATTCAGGCATACCCCTACACATAAAACAGACCAAAAAAACAAACTGAATCTTTGTAAATTCTTTCTCTCGGCCTTCCTATTGAGTGATCAACACCAAAAAACAAAAACAAAAATAACTGATACCATTTCCTAACGTGCCTAAGAAATTGAGAAGTTCTTGGCAAAATCTGTTCAGTGAATCTAATGGAGGTCCTCCCGGAAATGTGCCGATCAGCTTGTGTTAAATATCTAAGAAGAGACTGCATTTTGGTTTTTCTCAGCCCAAATCTGCAGGCTCAGGCTGTTCACAGATAATTTGGATGAGCACAAGATTAGCAGCCATACTGCTCTGATTCATCTGATTTTAATGGAACCCTTGGGGATTGACTCAATGCAGCTGACTGGTTTCTTGCTATATTAAATTGTCCCTAATCTGATTGGCTACATCATAATATTATAGACTATAGACTATTTGTCACAGCATGAATCTACATTTGGTTCTCTGAGTTTAGGCAAGTTAGCTATTTTCTTAAAGCTTTGATTTCTAATATCAAAATTCGAGGATACGGCTATCACTAGCAAATGCCTATAGGGTACAAAAATGGAAATGGAGGCTATCACTAATGACACATTATTTCACCATTTAAACAATGATTGCAGGCTGTGAAATTTTTAAGTTCTTAAATCTTCTTTGAAGCATCTTTCAGTTCTGCTTCTGGAGTAGGTGAATGTGTGCCTGGGTGTGTTTGTATGTGTGCGCGTGTCCATGTGCACATGAATGTGGGCCCTGCAGGTTTGGGCCCTGCTAAATGCACAGTAGTTTCATTTACCGGAGACATTACATGGGCATCAGTATTTCATTTCACCACTTACCATGTGTCCCAATGCTAAAGATACAGATTACAGTGTGAGAGCTGGAGTAATTATAGCCTTCCAAATCCTACACTCTCAAACCTCCTCATTTCATGGGGCACCATTAGTTTACTTTCTCAAAGCTGATTTCAGCACTTTGGCAGATGTTTTATGAATGTTGTAAATGGGTACAAAATGGAGAAATATCCTAATATTGAGAGCAGTAAATATCGTTGTCATAAGCCTAAGGCTCTCCATACACATTAGAAGAAAGCACTCTCCAAAGAGAGTAGTTAGGAGTTAAAAGAGAATAAATCACTATTGTAATAATCATAAAAAAGCAATTGCATGCCAGAATTAGATATTCTCTGGGTAACCAGGTGCTAATAATTTTACTATATTAATGAAGACTTAAAGTCATATTGGTCTACTCATTTGGATGGTATTTGCTTCAGCATTAGGAAGGCTTGATGTCTTCCTTTTAAACTCCAGTTATTAACTTGACCCTGTTACTGAGAGATTGCAATCCTTAATTTAAGGCTAATTTACAATGGCGTCGATAACATTAGATACAAATGGGACATTAGCTAAGGATGGAGTGGAGGACATTCATGCATTTTTATGCTCTATTATGGCTGCAGAGGATCAAGCCTGTGGCACAGATGGCAGATATTTTTACCTTGCCTTCTTTCTGATCCTCCTCACCTCACAAACACCAGACTATACAGATGCAGAGCTCTGTACTGTTACACATCAAGTGCAAAGGTCTAGAGCATTACTTTTTCCCCCCAGAATGTTAAATAAATCAGTTCCTACTCAAGTCCATATAATCCTAACTTTTCACTAAATATGAGTTGTTGTTGTTGTTGTTTTTAATATATAATCCCTACTGGAGAGTTGATCTCTTCAAACTAAAGCAAGTGAGTAAAAATTTCCAAGGAAAGCTCTAATGGCCTATTTCTTGCCAAGGCAGAGAACAAAGACATCCCTGCCATCCCTCCATTCATCTTGACCTTCTCCTGGCACTAGTCAAAACTAGGTAAGAATTCGTTCTATCTTCCTTAGTGATTCCTAGCCTTCACTGCATACTAGAAACATCCAGGATGTTAAAACAAAACAAAACAAAACAAAAAAACTACAAAACATTGATGTTCAAACCCTATACTAGACCAACCAAATTAGAATTTCAGTGGAAAGCAAGCGTTTTAAATGCCCCAAGTAATTCTAAAGTTCAGCAAAGGTTGACAACCTTAACCTACTTACTTGTTGTGATATGAGAAGAAAACAACTCCAGACCAAAAGTATCCTTCCCACTCCCTGGCTATAGACCTGATATTCCACCACTAAAACAACTTACTATATGTCTCCTACAGGTTGTATTGTCCGACAAATACAGAAGCCGTTAGCTACATGGGCTGTCGAGTGCTTGCAATGTAGCTCATCAAAATTGAGATGCGCTCTAACAGTAAAATACATACCAAATTTCAGAGACTTCACCAGAAATAAAGAAGGCAAAATACCACAATAATTATAATGCTGATTACTTGTTGAAATTACATGTTGAACACAGAACAAAATATATTAGAATTAATTTCACTTAGTTTTACTCCATTGTAGCTAATAGAAATTTACATATATGAATCACTTTGTATTTTTATTGGACATTTCAGTATTAGGAAAAATGACTTTGATGTGCTTAAAGACATTGGGATGGGAAATTGATACTGATTTGTTTATAGATTAGCCTATTTAAGACTGTTTGTTTCATGCCATAATGGCAGAAAGAACATAGAAGGTCTGACTGATGAATGTGGCTACCGAGAAGTCTGAAAACATCTGTGTCATGGAATGTTTCTTTAGTTTGGAATGGAACTGTCCTGTTGAGCCACGGTTGCCAGTGACATGAATTGAGTAACTTCTGCTTGCCTCACACATGGGCGTGCTTCATGAAATGCTTGCCTCACATACTTGTCCATGTCGTCCTCACTCTGTTAATATTAAGCAATCTTTTGAAAAACTGTCTTTCCTCTTTCAGGCTACCCCAGTGGAAGCATATAAGCCTCTTGATTTTGCAAATTTGGGCTGATGTTTCAGCTCTTCTAACACTGCTCATGTGTTCCTGAGTCACTCCACCTCTCTGCTGCCTGTTTCTTTCTTTCTTTCTTTCTTTTTTTTTTTTTGTCTACAAAATGAAGATAAGATGACTGTTCTGATGTTAGCTAAATGTTATCTTATATAAAATAAAACCTAATCCAGTGTGGGCCACACAGCATGGTTCCATCCATGGCTGTCCTTCCTTCTCTCCCTTCTCCAAGATGTTTGCCCTTCAAAACTCAAATCAAAAGCAACTGTTCTGGTAAGGCTACAGCTAGGTACTTTCCCCTCATCCACACTTGATTTTAATTATTTGGTGAGAAATCTGTATCCCCCACTAGACCACTGTGAGCTTCTTGAAGTCAGGGTTTTTCTAATTCTAACCCCGATGTCTAGCACAGAATGTAGAACATAGCAGGTGCTCCAGGTTTGCTGGATGAGTGGGAGGATGGTCTTTGAGATCTTTGGAGTACAACAGAAAAAGTTCAATGATTAAATAATAGTATACCAATAAGGTATAGAAAGGAGAGCATAACATCTCCTTTTGTGTTCCATTTCACATACTTGCTCACCTGGCTTTGGCCAGCCATGTGGCAATCAGTCCCTAAGACATTGTGCTATCATTGCTGGAGGAATACAGAAAAGCAAATAGCCCAGGCATGGCATCACTCTGTAGCCTGACGTGAAAATCATAATATGAAAAGTCTCTCTCTCTACCATCTTTAAGTCTACTAAGTATTCCTTCCGCTCCCACATCTATGCGTCTACAAGTCTTTCTCTAGCAACCCCCCTCCACTTTCTGCTTCTATTCCATTGCTCAAGCAAATGTTCCCACTGAAGTACTCCTCTTCTTCTCACCCTTCTACTCCATCCCTAATCTGAGATTTGGTAAATCCTCTGCTCTATAACCTAGAAGTCTAATGGCTGTTTGGCTGGCTTTCCTAATCAGACTAATACAAATGATAAATAGAAGATCTCTCCTCATGCAGCACATGGTTTGTAGTTTCAAATGACAATTACATGCTCTTCACTCTCATCAGTTGTTTGTTTCTGTCAAGCCCTCTAAAATGTAAGATCTATATGAGGGAAGGAACTCTATGCTGTTAACTGTATTCATTGTGATACCTGGCTCTGGGGCTTGTACTTTACAGTCATTAAATACTGCAGTAAGTACAAAGTATTCTAGGCAAATATCATTATACCATGCATTACTCAGTTACGAAATTTTATCTCACACAATTATCAGATGACTCATATGTATCTGTGTAAATGTAGGGGTGCAACCTCTAGCAGCCAAAAGCAGAAACTTCAGGGGAGTGGCAACAATTATTTTTCTGATGTATCGCAAAAATGTTTTATTGTGGCTTAGAAATTGAGATCCAAGGCTGCTGGTCCAGGTTTCATCCAGGTTCTCCAATTCAGTTCTATTCAGGAGCCAAAGATACATTCAAGCTTAAAACCCTCAGTCTAGGGATGACTAGGTGGCTCAGTCAGTGAAGTGTCTGCCTTTGGCTCAGGTTATGATCCAGGGGTCCTGGGATTGAGTGCCATATCAGGCTCCTTGCCCAGCAGGGAGCCTGCTTCTCCCTCTGCCTGCTGTACTCTCTGACAAATAAATAAATAAAATATATATTTTTTTAAGAAACCCTCAGTCTCTTGAGTTAAGGGGTGATCATTATGATTATCTGACTCTATAACAATAGGTTTGAATACCTATCGAGAACAATCATCCCTACTTTTCTCCAGCTTACCTAATTACTAAGTAATCTTGGTATTTTACTATGCTTTTCTGAAGTTTCAAATTATTCAACTATAAACCATAATGAAAATAATATTTGCTTGTTATAGATGTGTTAGGACTAAGTGAAATAATTAAGACCAAGAAGATAATCTGTGTCCAATCAACATTAGAAACTGAGTGTTTGTCACCAAATAAAGAATAAATGAGAAGTAGGAGAAAGAGAAGGCCAATTTATAGTCACTCCCCATCCAAGAGAATACTACATAAGACAAAGTAAAAATTCAACAGTAGACCCAATGGCCAGAGTTTTCAGAGAATCAATTCTGGGTCTGAATACCAGATTCACAGTTTATAAGGCGTAGGACATTAAACAATCCGTTTAATGTCTCTGAGCCTCCATATACTTAGCCATTAAAAAAAAAAGCTAATAACAAATGTCCCCCAAAGGCTGTAAATATTAAGGGAAATAGTATATGTGAAGCTCTGAAATTTAATAAAGGGGAGAAGAAAATGTGAAAGGGCTAAATATGCACAGCATTTGTATGGAATGTGTCCTGCAAGAGCTGTTGATATGAAAGATGTTCTGGTTACTTAGTCTCCCTTCAAATACAGACGAAAATAGGAAGCCTTAATACAACCAGGCTATTTTAAAATAATCTTCTGGCTAAGCTACAGCTGTGCTACCTTGTTATCACTATTTGGGTCAGGAATGTGTTTACCTGTTGAATTTTTTTAGACAGGACATCAATAAACAGGCAGAGCACTTTGAAAAGCTGATTGTACAGTGAGCAGTCCCCAGGGAGAAAGAGAGTGGGCTGGATGGATTACCAGGACGCAGCATAGAGGTCAATGTTGGCTGGAACCACACTTTAAAGGGATCATGTTTCAATGCTTGGCTGAGACAGAGTTTATGAAATGTCTTTTCTTAAACACTCATAAATATTTCCTCCTGCACCCCCTGGGGTTCTTTCATGGCTCCAAAAGGTCTTTATCTTGTCCCTCCCCTTCAGATAATCCCCCAAGATATGATTAGCTTTGCATCTCACTCATTTCTGCAACTTTTAAGACCTCGGACATACTAAGGATCTTATAGAGGTTTGATGAGTAAAAGAAAAATTCACTCAAACTAAACTAAATATATAATTATGATAGCACAAGAAAATGTTATAGCCTCTCTGGAAAACAATGGAGGATACATAACAAGAGATATTAAAATGTTCCTCCCCTCTAATCCTGCAACTTACTCCTATGAAATAATTCAATACTAAAATGGAGCTTTACCTACGATGATATTCTGTGCTGGACAATAAAGTGTAAATATTTAATGAAACAGAATTGGTTGAGTAGATTATGGTATCTCATCATAAAGTGATATTCTATCTACCTGAAAAGAAAAAATTATAGGGGCACCTGGGTGGCTCAGTCTGTTGATGTCTGCCTTCGGTTCAGGTTGCAATCCCGGGGTCCAAGGTTTGAGCCCCACATGGGGCTCCCTGCTCAGCCAAGAGCCTGCTTCTCCCTCTCCCTCTGCCCCTCCTCCCCTCTCATGTGCTCTAACAAATAAATATTTTTTAAAAAGAAATTATAAATATATTAATGCAATATTTTATAAAACAAGACTGCATAAAGCAGTGGTGTACAAAAAATCCAATTATGTTATGTTAACGACCGTATAAAATACACGTGTCTTTGTACAGCTGCTACAAAAGGATGCACACACAAGCCAAGTTTTTTATTTCAGATGGCCAAATTATAGGTATTTTTCCTGACAAAATCTTCTTTACTGTTATCTTAACAATTAAAGAAAAATGAGAGAAAAATCTGAAGATGTCTTTTGTTATACAATATACTAGGGGTGCCTGGGTGGCTCGGTCCATTAAACATCTGCCTTTGGCTCAGGTCATGATCCCAGGATCCTGGGATGGAGTCCCACATCAAGCTCCTTGCTCAGTGTAAAGTCTGTTTCTCCCTATCCCTCTCTCTGCTGGCCACTCTACCTATCGTGCTGTCTGTCAAATAAATGAATAAAATCTTTAAAAAAAATACACAGTATAATACTAAATGTGAGGAACAGGAACCCTAAGTACTATATGTATTCATCTAACAGGTAATCACAGAAGTCATCATCACACTTTGTGGTCATGACATTCTCCATGTCTGTCATGCCTTTCTTCATTGTCTTTCTTCCTCACCAGAGTACAAACAAGATCTGTGAGGCACTGTGAGGACTGGCATTAGGTTTGTTTTCTTTAGTGCTTGTCTCCTGCAGTTTACAATGACATGCACATTGTCCATATCCAATTTGGTTACTCAACAGAAGGAAGGAAGGTATGCTGCCCAAAACATGTCATTCTCATACACTGGCAACTATGTGAAAATCTGCAGATTCACCTTTTTAATTTCAAGACAGGAAATGCTTTAAACTATTGTCAGTCTTTCATAGCTGGCACTTTGGTGAGAGCTGTCTGTGGTAAGAGAAACAAGAGTCTTTAAGTGGAATGCAAAGTGGCAAACACTAACGGTCAGTAGAAGGAATACCAAAGATATATTCTGCTTATTTTACAACCATTCAAAGGTCTAGACACTAGACTTGAATTTGTACTATGACTTAGTTCTAACATAACATATACTAAACAAGGTACTATAGAAGCAGTACTCAAATTACTCAGTCACTCTTTCCCTCCCACAATCAACGGATTCCTGAATCATGTAGCTAAAACATTACATAGTTCAATATTCTCAAGGAAAGATTTGATTGTATTTAGGAAATTATATGTATTGAGGCAAGAAAAACCTCCTCCTGTGAGGAGACAAAATTCACACAACTCTCACTACTATCTTTACAGTCCTGTCAACAAATACATTTAGAAATACAAATTGGAGAAATATTTTTTTTAAATCTTTACTCAACCAAAAATGTACCTTCCCCTCAGAATATTAATAATGGATTTTATTTACATGAGGTTCCTTTTGGGGATTTGAAGCTTTAGTGAAATCTCTCTATACCCATGGCACTACATGGAGTTAAAGACAATGAAAAACTGGTTGTAAAAATGGAAACATAATTTCAATAGTGTCATATCGCTTAAAACCGCTGTGTGTGGGAAGTGAAAATAAAACTAATTTCTAGGTGATTTTTCAAGCAGTGAGCTTTGAAATTCATCCTTCTAATATATAAATTCTTTGATTTCTAGCGGTCACTGTTTGATTGAAAATAGTACATATCGTGTAATTTACAAACTAAAGACATACTAACTCATTTAAAAAGATTACTTTGAAGACATTTACTTAGAATCATTTCTAAGTTCAAAGAAATAATATCCACATGGAACCTGGGTACATATTTCTCCATCAATAGGATAATTTGTCACAAGCAATTACAGGGCATACATTTAATGTAATACTGCCTTTGGAATTTTCAGACAGTTAAACTAGCTTTCCTTGTCGGCTCCAAAGGTGTGAGAACAGGGACATTTAAGACCTATTAAACTGAAATGACACTTCCATCTTGTTAAAGAAAATTAAAGAACAACTTCTTCAATTAGACTTTTACTTGTAAATGATGAAGGACCACTAGAGACAAATGATTTGCAGAAAGGATGGCGCATGAAAGTGAAAATCATTCAGTGCTTAGAGCTGTCTCTATAAACACCATGATGACTATGTTTCAGATCATTTATATAGGTCATAGCAAACTAAATTTGAACATTCCAACTGGTATAAAATAAAAGTACAGACTTGATATTTAAAGGCTTGATTGTGAAATAATTTGAACATAAATTTTCAATTAATGCCTAATTATTAATTTAATTCCCCATTAAAAAAAACTAAATCAGTTTTGTTGTATAATTCCCTATATTTTTAACAATACAATATTAGGTAAATATTTATAAAATTAAGTAAAAATACAGCTGTCATCTATGTTTTTTCAAGTACAGTTCTCTTAATTTATGAATTTAACAATGTGTTCTTGAATCCAATTTCTAGTTCAGTTTTGTGAACCAGTATTTCTCAAAATATAAATATATAATATTGATAAGAATTTACAATAAGAAAATCTTGCTTCCATTAACTTCAGATCTTCGGATTAACATTAAGTAGGCTAGTTTACTGTAGGACCGTCCTAAGACTTTTGACTTAAGATTTTATTTTTATTTATTTATCTGAGGGAGAGAGAGGACAGAGGCACAGGACCTGTGGGGAGAGGGGAGAGTAGGAAGAAGCTCAGCAGGGAGTGCCATGTGGGAGATCGCAGGACCCTGAGATCATGACCTGAACCAAAAGCAGAGGCTTAACCAAATGAGCCACCCAGGTACCTCTTTCCTATGACTTTGAACATACTACCGTGTATCATGAATCTATACTTCCTAGTATAGCATAAAGCATATTTTAAGAACAGTTAACCCTAAGTCACCATTTTTTAAATAAAGCATGATTGACTCATAAATCTGACTCAGGTTAGAATTTACAAAAAACATACCAGTAAACACTGATTTAATTACAAATGATGAAATGACATTTTTCATTCTTAGACACAAATACTCTGCAATATGCATGCATATATATTTAGGTATGCATGTGTGTGTATAATTTACTTTCCCAAATGTGGCAAAAAGCTGTTAGCTATTTATCCCAACACCCATTCTACACTTCTTCCCTGGTAATGGATTCCACTTTCAGTTGGGCACACTGTACCCTGGAATAAAGCCTACCCTCACTCGCGGCCACCTGTCCCTGTATGTAGCGCATGGATTGTGCATATTACATATCTCCCATGCGATAAGGCTTTGGGAAAATCCTAGAAGGTAGCTCATAAATGCTCTTTGGCCCTTTTGTGTTCTCTCTTCCATGCTACTACCTTAAGTCTTGATGGAATATATACCCAGGGCACAGCTGTGGCATTTCCTTACCACTTACCACATTACCATCTCTAGGATGTGACCTTCACCCTCACAGCTCAAAATAACTACTTCTATGATCATTTTTTTTTCCCATCTGAACAGGGTGTAGACTTTCAAAGGTCACATATCAATGTTGTAATGACTCTGCATGAACCCCACCATATTAGTAAGATTCTCCACGAATTTGGAAATCTATTACACAGAAAGAGGAGATCTTCATAGCTGAGTGCTATGGACAACTAATCCACCAAATTATATTCTAGAGCATCACAAAGCATCACAAAGCTGGCTTCCCATTTCTTGAGGCTTGACTATTCAATAAATTCTTTGGATTTCTAATTTCTGCCTAAGCCAGCCAGAACTGGCTCCTGTTAACTACAACCAAAAGAATGCAATTAGCTTTGCTCAAGATATGGTAAATTGGAAGAAAAGTACAACATAACACATTGTATCTAACAATCACTGTTTAAATAAATGTGCAACTTCAATCTGACCACAAAATGTAAATTAAGAAGGCATTTGCATGATGCAGCAATTCATACCTCTTCCAATTCCTATTCTCAAGTCTTCCAGGAATCCTGGCCCCCATAAACAAACAACTTGTTATTTCAAGCACCTACTAGCACGTTGTCCTGTCCTCATTCTCTCTCTCTCTCTTTAGGAGTATTACCACCAGATTACCTCCTCAAACAATCTAGTCATCTCTTCAGCCAAAAAAAAAAAAAAAAAAAAAAAAGACAACAAATGTCTTCCTTTTGTCTGATGGGGTCCATGATCAAAGGAGTGAGACTATATAAAGTGAAGGTCAAGCAAGCTTTATTTTGAGCCAGTATCCAGAATCAAATTGACAGGTCAGGGCTATCTCTTATGGAGAGAGTGACCCCTCCCAGCCTCACAGACTAACTTTAATACAGCTAAGGCCATGTGGTTGAGCCTGGCCACACACAGGTGGCCAGTGAGATTGTAACACACAGAGAAAGTTGCATAGTCATGCTAGGTCACACACGGGTGGCCAATTGAATTACAAGACACCCTATAGTAGTTATTTGAACTAGCCTATCACCTTGGTCAGAATTGGCGCCCAAAAGGTGGGGCCCACATTTTTTGGTAGTTAGGGAGATATTATGTGCTCTTTACTGATTGGCTGTCTCCACCTGGCCTGACTCGTCCTTGTATTCTGGGCTCTGTTATCTCCACCTGACCTGACCCATCCTTGTATTTGGGCTCTGTTATCAGGGACTGGTCAACCATATTTTACTGGTTTCCCGGACTTGCTTTTAAGTAAGTTCCTCAGGTTGGCGGGGGGGGGGGGCGCTGCAGGTTCAGTTTAAGTTTTACTGCACAAATGACAAAATGGCTGTTCAACCAAGATGGAGTCTCTCTGGCTAAGCAGGCCCTTACATTGCTCATCAGATGACTCAAACTCACCTCCTTGCTAGTACTTCTAACACCTATTTCTGTGTAGGGGAGGAAAAATAACCCTTCTACCCCTCTCAGTTGTTAGCTAAGACCACTGTAATAAAAGACTTACAAGACGAAAAACAACCAGAAGAGTGTGTGTGTGTGTGTATGTATACACACACACACATGCATATCTCATGTATATGTGGAAGAGACCTGGAAATAGGGAACTCCCCAAGTTAGCTTAGAATTCAGGGCTAAAAACCATCTTCGGAGGAAAAGTAAAGGTGGATATAGGCCTTTTAGGGAAAAGCAAATGATTTTTAAGAAAAAAAAAGAAAAGAATGAGCCTTTAGAAGAACAGATGGGAGGGTATGATAGTTTGTGAAAAGTCTGTCTGGGTGTGGTGTTGAGGTCTGGGCTCCTCTTCTGTGATAAAGAGTCTGTCCCTTCCTGGTCGATGCAACATCAGGGGAAGGGTTCTAGAACAAGTGAACTCCTTTTGGAGGACTTACACTGAGGCAGATAAAGAAAACTCACAGACTATCCCTCACCACATTTGCTATTTTTCCAGTGCCTACAGCTCAAAATAATCAATATACCAAAGTGGCATATTTGAAGGTAGCATATTCTGCTAACCTTCACCTGTCTTTACCTGTTCCAAGAAATCTTAACTCAAATTCTCCTTTACTAACCTGAAGGTCCTTAACCATCACAATACATTGGATGATTTTTTTTTTTCTCTGCTTGGGGGGAAAAAAGGTGGGAATAATGTATAACTGTTTAACAATTATTCCCAACTCATAAAACTCTATGTGCGTTTTTCTTTGAAAGATTCACTCCATATACTTGCAATAAATGGACTATGTAATAGTTACAAAATCTTTGTGCACAATTGCTATTAAAAATCTCTACCAGTTTCTAGTTAATGTAATTACTGAAGGGAAAGAGCAACCTGCTCACTGAACTCGCCTCTCATGAGATAATGGCCTGTGGTTGGACATCATCACCGTCGATCATTTCTACCACAGCAGAGGTTACAGAAGGGCCAACATGCCTTCTTGCCTTTGAAATGGCAAAAATCTTTGTAACCACTCTCTGACTGAGGGAATCCTAACTCTCACAATTTTAAGATAGAAAACTAAAACCAATTTGACGGTATCTGAAATCTGCACAGTGAACTTTTGTGCATAGGATAAAAGAATAGTAGAAAAGAATTTGACTGGTCTCTGGGTCTTTTTCATTTCAAGGATTTGCTCCATTGCTTATGGTTTTCTAAAAGAAAAAAAAAATTAAATTAAGCCTCAGCAAGTGAAGACAGTAACCTTGATTTTTGACTTAATATATCACCTCACTTTCATTCCAAGCTAACAGTAGGACAAAAGAAATTGGAGCAAGTGTTCTGGACTCAACATTGGAAGATATCTCAGTGTTAGGATTTTGTCCCCCAGAAGTAAAAGTCTTCTATAGACTAATTCAGTTCACTAATCTATCAAAATTATCAAGACATTTCTTGCCTTGTTATCTTTGCAGGTACTCTGATGTTCTTTTTTTCCCCCATTCATTATAACCTTCAGGTCAGTTTTCCTCTGCTCTGAAAATGATGAAGCAAATTATTTGCTCCTAAAAAAAAAATGATGGCACTCCAGGGGGTCTGGGTGGCTGAGTATGTTAAGCATCTGACGCCTGGTTTGGGCTCAGGTCATGATCTCAGG
Organism: Mustela putorius furo; assembly: GCF_011764305.1. NCBI lineage: Eukaryota > Metazoa > Chordata > Mammalia > Carnivora > Mustelidae > Mustela > Mustela putorius. The sequence goes on from NW_025421375.1 coordinate 12,487,671, forward strand.
GTCAAGAGTCCCGCTTAAGATTTTCTCTCTCCTTTTCTCTCTGTCCCTCCCTGCCGCCCTCTCAAAACAAAAACAAAAACAAAAATGGTTTAAATAAACAAACAAACAAACAAATAAATAAAAGTGCTGACCCTCCTAAAATTCTCCTGACCCTGAAACAGGTAAGGCTGGCTTTGGGAGCCCAAACCTCCTGAGCCCCTAACAGACAACCATGAAACTGGTTATGCCTTTACCAGTCTGCAAATACCATTCTATCGCTAGCCATTTTTTACACTTACTCCTTTCTGACTGTTTCCTTCTCCCTTATTCACTTTTAAGGGTGTTCATTCTTTTTTTTTTTTTTAAACAAGGCTTAATTTTTATTTTTTAGAGATAATGCTATTGCACACTCACAAGACTGCAGTGTCGTGGGATAAACACATTTTATATGGACTGGGAAACCTTAAAAAAATGATTTCCAGAAAAACTATTAATTAATTAATTATGTGCTTTATGGTGACATTTGCATGATTGTGGTGGCCTGGAACTAAATCTGCCTGCCCTGGGCCCTGCTGGCAGCACTTACCCCCTCCTCCCTCCAGGCAGGCCCAAGAGTGGGAACAGCTCCCCCTGTTGTTAGCATCTGGGAGTCTCCCTCTGCTTTTTGCCTTGCTTTCTGCTTCCACAGCTCTGAGGAACAGAGCATCTATCTGATACATTGGGCAATTCTCCTTTTGTGTATATACGAGCTAGGTATATTTTGCATATTATACAAATTGTGTGAACATCATTTCTTTCTTTCTCTCCTTAAAATTGTTTTAAAAATTGGCAGCTTTCTTTACTGTTCTATTACTCTCTGTTACCGCCAAACTGACTAAAAGCGCCTTGTAAACCGCATGGGGGAGGTCTGTTTGCTTGCCATCTCTGAAAAACTTTTATTTTCGCTACATAAAATTGAGAAATGTCTAAACATTTAGCAAAGAATATCTTAAACAAAAGGAAAAAAGTTTTAAAAAGTTAACAAAGGGAGAAAAAATTGTAACTTTAAACTCTGCTAAGATAATCAAAATTTTATGAAGTTGGAATAGGGAATTGTTGTTTAGGGTTTTCTTTTCCCCAGTTTTTCAAATCAAAATTTATTCAGATACATATTAATTTACTTGTGCAGATGTCTAATACAAGCTTATGTGTATGAAAACAGCACACAAAAATGTTCATGCCATAGAAAAATGTTCTTAAAAAAAAAAGAAAAATGTTGATTATTTTAAATGTTTGTATCCATGCCAAATTTTGATAATTATTAAAGTAACTGGAGATCTTTAACCTAAATCTTTAACTTAATATTTTCTAGTTCTAGAGGGTCTGGTGAAAATAATACATCTGTAAGAATTACAGGAAATGACACTTTAATGGAAAAATAATATCTGAAAACTATAATGCTAAATCTACTTGAATAAAAGCAATTGTACTATCAATTAAATAACTATATAACTATCTAAATAACACCTAAACTAAAAATAGATAAGTCAAAATAACTTTAAAGACAGAAAACACATGCAGATGTTCTGCTGTGGTTGTGGGAGTTCAGGACCGGCCTGCTGTGAGCTCAGTCAAATCCGCAGGGGTCCCTGGTGGTGTGGCCCAGCTGCCTGGGCCCTCAAGTCCTGGCTCTTCTCCTTCCTGGGGGTGCTGGTGATCCAGGGGTTCTCTGACACTTCTGGGCCTCTGTGGGTAGCTGGTGGAGGAGCAGGAGTAAAAGGGCCACTTGGGAAAAGCTGGAAGTTGGACTCCGCTTTGGCCAACGTTTGCCTGTTGTGATCACTTTCTTTCTTTAGCTCCTTGAGGCTTTTCTCGGTCAGCACAGCTGCCATCCAGCTTTCCTGAGCTCTTTGCATGGAAGAGGATCCCCTTTTGATAGTGCAAGGTATTTTCCTCCAATTCTCTCCTGGTGTCTTCAGTGATCTCCTTGTAGAAGTCTCGAGTCTGAGACATGGCTTTGATGTTTCTATGGGTGCAGGAAAGATTCCACTTAATGTCTGTGCACTGCTCTTCTGCCTCAGACCATTTTCTCTCAACGGGGCTGATGCATTCTTAATATAATTTAGGCAGAGTTTGAAGCTTCTGTTTCAGCTGCTGAATCTCCTCTTCAAGCTGTGAATTTTCACGCTGCAAAGAGGCCTCCTTGGCTTGAAGATCTGTTATTTGTCCCATAAGCTCCTCATTCATTTGCTTTCCTTCCTGCAATTGTCTGGCTAGTTCCTGCTTTTTCGCTTCAGCACTTTGAAGGGACACGTTGGAATCAGCATCATCAGTGACACCCTTCAGATCACCATCTGACCCGTGGATGGGGCCATCGTCATTTTCTGTTTCCCTCTTTTCCTCGACCTCACAGTTAACATGACCCAAATGATCTCCAGGGTGAGTGGGCCCGGGGAAGGTCTTCAGCAGGTTTTCACCCACCAGTACTAACTGGCTGACTTTCTCGTTCAGGGCCTGTTGGAATCCTGCGTTTGACTGTTCTAGCCTTTCTTTCTCCAGCTCCATTTCTTGGAGTCTCTACTTCCATCTCGCAGTTTCTTGGGCGAGCCATTCTGCACTCTGTAGATCAGGAGGGTTTCCATTCAAATCACCCAGGGTTTTCTTCCAAAGCTCTTCTCCATTCTTTTCTGAGGCTTTGAAGATGGGTCTGTCACCAGTCTCTTGAGACGATTTAGGAGGCTGGCCCTTCAGTAACTTTTTCAGAAAGTCAACAGTATTCTGAAGAGACAGCCTACAGTGGTTTGTATTTATTGCTGATAAGCACGAGGTTTTTAAGATGGGAAGACTGGCCTCCGCCCCGGGCAGACCTCGGGCATCATCAGCTTGTGTCAGCGGTTCCATCTTCTCACTGCCTTTCCCACAGACTTCAGCATGGGCGAAACACCTTTTGCCTGACACCTTCACCCTTCTCAAAATGTGTTGTTTCTTCACTGGCAAAACCAGTATCACAGTTTATACCAGGATCTCCCATGGAAATCCATGGAGACCTGAAATGTGTCTCCAGCTTTCAGAAATCACCAGTGGAGGACCGCACAGGTGTTCTAGGACCAACTGGAAAGTGGATCTATGGCAGGCAGGAGGCCATCCACGGCTGTGGAGAGCTCCCTAGCTCTGCCTCCAAAGGCCAGTGTTCTCTGGGTCTCAACTGAAGGCTCAGAACCTTGGGGGCACTCTACCTCTAAGGTAAACAGTTGCCTGACAACCAGAGCACAGCAGTTGCATTGGGGGATGGGGAGGCCAGCCAGATTCTAGGAGACAGTTGCCCTCTAACTTTGCCCTGAAATAAACAGTGATCTCACTTCTTCAGGCATGGGGGGAGGTGGAAAGCACTGATTGTAGCCAGGTGTCCAGCCACTCAAGGCCCACGTGACCCGACAGGAAACCTACGGGTCAAAACAGGGCCAGACCTTGACCATTCTCTCAGGGCCCCCACCTGTAAGTGAGGCTTATTCTCCTGATTTAAAGCTTCCTTCTGCTTCAGAGAAGCCTGGCACTGTCCTCCAAGGTCTCAGGGATCTGTGTCCTTTGAGGTCCCCTCAGCCACTCTGGGCAGGCAGCTTCCCAGGAGTGAAAGGGTCTCTCCAAAGGTATTAATTAAGACAATGGATCCTAATTCTAGCAAGTCAGAAGAAATTAGCTGGAGCTGGCAGAGTCTCATGAATTCATGAATTTTCTGTGGAGCCAGCATGTCCAAGAATATTTGGAAGGGATTAACTCTGTTCTAGGGGTGACTGCAGTGGTCCATGTGGTTCTCCATCTTTAGCCCATCACCCCCAAAATGGCCCCCAGGAGGGTCTCTGGTCGACAAAGTCATTTCCAGAAGCGGGCCTCTGGGGAGAGGGCAGGTCCTTTTTTGGGCTCAGTTTGCCACCTTTTATTTTATTAAACCCTGTCTCACTCCCCAGACATCTCTCTGGCAGACACAGCTCAGAACCTCCTTGTCCATCTACTCGGGCTCCCTCAGGTGCAACTTGTCTTTAGTCCCTTTATCTGAGGGAGAAACAAGAGAACTGCCAGGTGAGGCCATGCTGGGGGTCTTGAAGACTGTTAACGTTCAGACCACAGGGGCTCCATGGGAGAGGACAGAGGCTCTGGCCCAGCTGGTGGTGTGGGCAGGAAATGGCCAAATGCCTACAGAGAGACTGGGTTCTTTTCTTCTTTTCATTAGACCATTTCCTTTTTTTTTTTTTTCATTAGACCATTTCTTATGAGCAATTTTCGATTTACAGGAAAATTGAGCAAAAAGTGTAGAGAGTAGGCATGTTGTAGTCAACTTTCTGTGGAACTCAACCTGTTTTGTACTGGTGTAAAACCCAGCATTTGAAGAACCCCCACTTTTACTGAGATCCAATTTACCTATCACATAATTTATCCATTTTAAGTGTACAATTCCACGATTATCAGCATATGTAGAATTATACAACTATCACAATGAGCTTAGAACATTTCCATTACTGTAAAAAAAAAAAAAAAAAAAAAAAAAGACCTCGCCAAGCCTGTCCTTTCTTTTCTTTTTTTTTTTAAATTTTTTATTTTTTATAAACATGTATTTTTATCCCCAGGGGTACAGGTCTGTGAATCAGCACTCACCAAAGCACATACCATCCCCAATGTCCATAACCCCACCCCCCCTTCTCCCAACCCCCCTCCCCCCAGCAACCCTCAGTTTGTTTTGTAAGATTAAGAGTCACTTATAGTTTGTCTCCCTCCCAATCCCATCTTGTTTCATTGATTCTTCTCCTACCCACTTAAGCCCCCATGTTGCATCAACACTTCCTCATATCAGGGAGATCATATGATAGTTGTCTTTCTCTGCTTGACTTATTTCGCTAAGCATGATACGCTCTAGTTCCATCCATGTTGTCGCAAATGGCAAGATTTCATTTCTTTTGATGGCTGCATAGTATTCCATTGTGTATATATACCACATCTTCTTGATCCATTCATCTGTTGATGGACATCTAGGTTCTTTCCATAATTTAGCTATTGTGGACATTGCTGCTATAAACATTCGGGTGCACGTGCCCCTTTGGATCGCTACGTTTGTATCTTTAGGGTAAATACCCAATAGTGCAATTGCTGGGTCATAGGGCAGTTCCATTTTCAACATTTTGAGGAACCTCCATGCTGTTTTCCAGAGTGGCTGCACCAGCTTGCATTCCCACCAACAGTGTAGGAGGGTTCCCCTTTCTCTGCATCCTCGTCAGCATCTGTCATTTCCTGACTTGTTTATTTTAGCCATTCTGACTGGTGTGAGGTGATATCTGATTGTGGTTTTGATTTGTATTTCCCTGATGCCGAGTGATATGGAGCACTTTTTCATGCGTCTGTTGGCCATCTGGATGTCTTCTTTGCAGAAATGTCTGTTCATGTCCTCTGCCCATTTCTTGATTGGATTATTTGTTCTTTGGGTGTTGAGTTTGCTAAGTTCTTTATAGATTTTGGACACTAGTCCTTTATCTGATATGTCGTTTGCAAATATCTTCTCCCATTCTGTCAGTTGTCTTTTGATTTTGTTAACTGTTTCCTTTGCTGTGCAAAAGCTTTTGATGTTGATGAAATCCCAATAGTTCATCTTTGCCCTTGCTTCCCTTGCCTTTGGCGATGTTCCTAGGAAGATGTTGCTGCGATTGAGGTCGAAGAGGTTGCTGCCTGTGTTCTCCTCAAGGATTTTGATGGATTCCTTTCTCACATTGAGGTCCTTTATCCATTTTGAGTCTATTTTTGTGTGTGGTGTAAGGAAATGGTCCAATTTCATTTTTCTGCATGTGGCTGTCCAATTTTCCCAGCACCATTTATTGAAGAGGCTGTCTTTTTTCCATTGGACATTCTTTCCTGCTTTGTCAAAGATTAGTTGACCATAGAGTTGAGGGTCTATTTCTGGGCTTTCTATTCTGTTCCATTGATCTATGTGTATGTTTTTGTGCCAGTACCATGTTGTCTTGATGATGACAGCTTTGTAATAGAGCTTGAAGTCCGGAATTGTGATGCCACCAACTTTGGCTTTCTTTTTCAATATCCCTTTGGCTATTCGAGGTCTTTTCTGGTTCCATATAAATTTTAGAATTATTTGTTCCATTTCTTTGAAAAAGATGGATGGTACTTTGATAGGAATTGCATTAAATGCATAGATTGCTTTAGGTAGCATAGACATTTTCACAATATTTATTCTTCCAATCCAGGAGCATGGAATATTTTTCCATTTCTTTGTGTCTTCCTCAATTTCTTTCATGAGTACTTTATAGTTTTCTGAGTATAGTTTCTGCCTCGTTGGTTAGGTTTATTCTTAGGTATCTTATGGTTTGGGGTGCAATTGTAAATGGGATTGACTCCTTAATTTCTCTTTCTTCTGTCTTGTTGTTGGTGTAGAGAAATGCAACTGATTTATGTGCATTGATTTTATATCCTGACACTTTACTGAATTCCTGTACAAGTTCTAGCAGTTTTGGAGTGGAGTCTTTTGGGTTTTCCACATATAGTATCATATCATCTGCGAAGAGTGATAATTTGACTTCTTCTTTGCCTATTTGGATGCCTTTAATTTCCTTTTGTTGTCTGATTGCTGAGGCTAGGACTTCTAGTACTATGTGGAATAGCAGTGGTGATAATGGACATCCCTGCCGTGTTCCTGACCTTAGTGGAAAAGCTTTCGGTTTTTCTCCATTGAGAATGATATTTGCGGTGGGTTTCTCATAGATGGCTTTGATGATATTGAGATATGTGCCCTCTATCCCTACACTTTGAAGAGTTTTGATCAGGAAGGGATGCTGTACTTTGTCAAATGCTTTTCAGCATCTATTGAGAGTATCATATGGTTTTTGTTCTTTCTTTTATTGATGTGTTGTATCACATTGACTGATTTGCAGATGTTGAACCAACCTTGCAGCCCTGGAATAAATCCCACTTGGTCGTGGCGAATAATCCTTTTAATGTACTGTTGAATCCTATTGGCTAGTATTTTGGTGAGAATTTTTGCATCTTTGTTCATCAATGATATTGGTCTACAGCTCTCTTTTTTGATGGGATCCTTGTCTGGTTTTGGGATCAAGGTGATGCTGGCCTCATAAAATGAGTTTGGAAGTTTTCCTTCCATTTCTATTTTTTGGAACAGTTTCAGGAGAATAGGAATTAGTTCTTCTTTAAATGTTTGGTAGAATTCCCCTGGGAAGCCGTCTGGCCCTGGACTTTTGTTTGTTTGGAGATTTTTAATGACTTTTTCAATCTCCTTACCGGTTATGGGTCTGTTCAGGCTTTCTACTTCTTCCTGGTTCAGTTGTGGTAGTTTATATGTTTCTAGGAATGCATCCATTTCTTCCAGATTGTCAAATTTGTTGGCATAGAGTTGCTCATAGTATATTCTTATAATAGTTTGTATTTCTTTGGTGTTAGTTGTGATCTCTCCTCTTTCATTCATGATTTTATTTATTTGGGTCCTTTCTAATTTCTTTTTGATAAGTCGGGCCAGGGGTTTATCAATTTCATTAATTCTTTCAAAGAACCAGCTCCTAGTTTCGTTGATTTGCTCTATTGTCTTTTTGGTTTCTATTTCATTGATTTCTGCTCTGATCTTTATGATTTCTCTTCTCCTGCTGGGCTTAGGGTTTCTTTCTTGTTCTTTCTCCAGCTCCTTTAGGTGTAGGGTTAGGTTGTGTACCTGAGAACTTTCTTGTTTCTTGAGGAAGGCTTGTACTGCTATATATTTTCCTCTCAGGACTGCCTTTGTTGTGTCCCACAGATTTTTGAACCGTTGTATTTTCATTATCATTTGTTTCCATGATTTTTTTCAATTCTTCTTTAATTTCCCGGTTGAACCATTCATTCTTTAGAAGGATGCTGTTTAGTCTCCATGTATTTGGGTTCTTTCCAAACTTCCTCTTGTGGTTGAGTTCTAGCTTCAGAGCATTGTGGTCTGAAAATATGCAGGAAATGATCCCAATCTTTTGATACTGGTTGAGTCCTAATTTAGGACCGAGGATGTGATCTATTCTGGAGCATGTTCCATGTGCACTAGAGAAGAATGTGTATTCTGTTGCTTTGGGATGAAATGTTCTGAATATATCTGTGATGTCCATCTGTCCAGTGTGTCGTTTAAGGCCTTTATTTCCTTGCTGATCTTTTGCATGGATGATCTGTCCATTTCAGTGAGGGGAGTGTTAAAGTCCCCTACTATTATTGTATTATTGTTGATGTGTTTCTTTGATTTTGTTATTAATTGGTTTATATAGTTGGCTGCTCCCACATTGGGGGCATAGATATTTAAAATTGTTAGATCTTCTTGTTGGACAGGCCCTTTGAGTATGCTATAGTGTCCTTCCTCATCTCTTATTATAGTCTTTGGCTTAAAATCTAATTGATCTGATATAAGGATTGCCACTCCTGCTTTCTTCTGATGTCCATTAGCATCGTAAATTCTTTTCCACCCCCTCACTTTAAATCTGGAGGTATCTTCAGGCTTAAAATGAGTTTCTTGGAGGCAACATATAGATGGGTTTTGTTTTTTTATCCATTCTGATACCGTGTCTTTTGATTGGGGCATTTAGCCCATTAACATTCAGGGTAACTATTGAGAGATATGAATTTGGTGCCATTGTATTGCCTGTAAGGTGACTGTTACTGTATATGGTCTCTGTTCCTTACTGATCTACCACTTGTAGGCTCTCTCTTTGCTTAGAAGACCCCTTTCAATATTTCCTGTAGAGCTGGTTTGGTGTTTGCAAATTCTTTCAGTTTTTGTTTGTCCTGGAAGCTTTTAATCTCTCCTATTTTCAATGATAGCCTAGCTGGATGTATATTCTTGGCTGCATGTTTTTCTCGTTTAGTGCTCTGAAAATATCATGCCAGCTCTTTCTGGCCTGCCAGGTCTCTGTGGATAAGTCAGCTGCCAATCTAATATTTTTACCATTGTATGTTACAGACTTCTTTTCCCGGGCTGCTTTCAGGATTTTCTCTTTGTCACTGAGACTTGTAAATTTTACTATTAGGTGACAGGGTGTGGGCCTATTCTTATTGATTTTGAGAGGCGTTCTCTGAACCTCCTGAATTTTGATGCTCATTCCCTTTGCCATATTGGGGAAATTCTCCCCAATAATTCTCTCCAGTATACCTTCTGCTCCCCTCTCTCTTTCTTCTTCTTCTGGAATCCCAATTTTTCTAATGTTGTTTCGTCTTATGGTGTCACTTATCTCTCGAATTCTCCCCTCATGGTCCAGTAGCTGTTTGTCCCTCTTTTGCTCAGCTTCTTTATTCTCTATCATTTGGTCTTCTATATCACTAATTCTTTCTTCTGCCTCATTTATCCTAGCAGTGAGAGCCTCCATTTTTTATTGCACCTCATTAATAGCTTTTTTGATTTCAACTTGGTTAGGTTTTAGTTCTTTTTTTCTCCAGAAAGAGCTTTTATATCTCTCGAGAGGGTTTCTCTAATATCTTCCATGCCTTTTTTGAGCCCGGCTAGAACCTTGAGAATTGTCATTCTGAACTCTAGATCTGACATATTACCAATGTCTGTATTGATTAGGTCCCTAGCCTTCGGTACTGCCTCTTGTTCTTTTTTTTGTGGTGAATTTTTCCACCTTGTCATTTTGTCCAGATAAGAGTATATGAAGGAGCAAGTAAAATACTAAAAGGGTGGCAACAACCCCAGGACAATATGCTTTAACCAAATCAGAAGAGATCCCAAATCGTGAGGGGGGAGAAAGGGGATAAAAAGAGGTTCAAAAAGAAAGAAAGAAAAAAAAAGAAAAGAAAAGAATTTTTAAAAAGACAACGAATAAAGAAAAATATAAAAAGAAAAAATATATATATATATTAGATAAACTAGTTAAAAACGTTAAAAAAGAAAGTGGTAAAAGTTAAAAAAAAATTTAGCAGAAGAAGAGAAAAAAAATGAAAAAGAAAAAATTAAATTAACTGCAAGACTAAAAAAAACAATCACAGGGAAAAAAAAAAAAAAAAGAAAATCACAGGGAGAAAGCCATGAATTCCGTGCTTTGCTTTCTCCTCCTCTGGAATTCTGCTGCTCTCCTTGGTATTGAAACCGCACTCCTTGGTAGGTGAACTTGGTCTTGGCTGGATTTCTTGTTGATCTTCTGGGGGAGGGGCCTGGTTTAGTGATTCTCAAGTGTCTTTGCCCCAGGCAGAATTGCACCACCTTTACCAGGGGCCGGGCTGAGTAATCCGCTCGGGTTTGCTTTCAGGAGCTTTTGTTCCCTGAGCACTTTCCGTAGAGTTCCAGAGGATGGGAATACAAGTGGCGGCCTCCTGGTCTCCGGCCCAGAGGAGCCGAGAGCCCAGGGCCCCATTACTCAGTGCGCCCTCAGAGAACAGCGCCCAGTTACTCCCGTCTGCCTGACCTCAGGCCGTGCTCCGAGCTCACCGAGTCTGCGACCGGTTCAAGGTAACCCCGAGCTGCGAGCTTACTGTCGGTTCTGTCTCTGTAGCTGGCTTTCCTGTTCCAATACCCGCAAGCTCTGTGACACTCAGACACCCCCGATCCTTCTGTGACCCTGCGGGACCTGAGACCACGCTGACCCCGCGTGGGCCTCGCCCCGGTTTAGCCTCTGTAGCGATGTCCCTTAGTGGAACAGACTTTTAAAAGTCCTGATTTTCGGGACGCCTGGGTGGCTCAGTTGGTTAAGCAGCTGCCTTCGGCTCAGGTCATGATCCCAGCGTCCTGGGATCGAGTCCCACATCGGGCTCCTTGCTCAGCAGGGAGCCTGCTTCTCCCTCTGCCTCTGCCTGCCATTCTGTCTGCCTGTGCTCGCTCTCTCTCCTTCTCTCTCTGATAAATAAATAAAATCTTTAAAAAAAAAAAAAAAAAAAAAAGTCCTGATTTTGTGCTCCATTGCTCCGCCGCTTGCCGGGAGCCGGCCCCTCCCCCCGGTGTCTATCTTCCCGTCGCTTTGGATTCACTTCTCCGCCGGTCGTACCTTTCAGAAAGTGTTTTTTTTTTTCTGTTTCCAGAATTGCTGTTCTTCTTCTCTTCCATTTGCCGATGGATTTGAAGGTGTTTGCAATCTCTAGATAAGCTATCCAGCCGATCTCCTGCTAGCTGACGTAGTCTCAGCCTGCTACTTCTCCGCCATCTTGACTCCTCCCCCTAAGGGTGTTCATTCTTAAGAACTCTCTAGTTCTTACAATCAGACCAATCTTTCTGTGACAATTTCCATGATACCTCTTCTTAGTCTCTCCAGCCTCTGTCAGCTTCTTGTTGCCATTATCGTCTTGCAATGAGAGTGAGTACTTTCCAAACTAGCTCTAATGAGTGCCCACCTTTATTTCTGTGTTATATCTGCCTTCTTTACTAGGTTGCAAGCTCCTCAATGAAAAATATAAACCCTTTTGCAGAGTGCTAGAAGACCATCACTCAGTCAACATTTCTCAGTTAGATAATGACAAGAATCTGATTTAGTCTCCTGGGTGACTGGTATCAATGCAATGGCACGTCTTCCTAATTCACAGCTAGTAGAAACAGTGTCCCTCAGTTTGGAATACTCCACATCACACATGTTGACGAGCTAAATTCTTCTTACACTTCAGGTGGTCTATCAGGCCTTACTTCCTTCAAAAAGCATTTCTTAAGCTCAAAACTCATGTCCTTATTATAGCATTTTTGAAAATTACAGTTGAATACTGGTAATCAGTTAATTACTGCTATTTAGTGGTTCTCAGTGCTGGGTAATTTGCTTCCCTAGGGGATTCTGGCAAGGTCTAGAGACTTCTTTGGGTGGCACAACTGGGGGTGGTAGAGGCTCACGACTGGCCTCTAGTGGGTGGAGGTCAGCAAGGCTACCAAACATCCTACAATGCCTCAAAGGTCCCTCATAACAACAACAAAAAAATCACCCACCCCAAAATGTCATTACAGCCAATGTTTAAAAACCCTACCTGGCTCAATGGCACAATGTTAATCTGAATGTGTTCACCCTTAAGCCACTGAAGATATTTTAAGACTCAGCTGTTATAAAATCCTAACATATTAAAGATGTTATCTACCACAACAAACACTGTTTCCCTTTGAGAAGGGGAAAAAAGATTTTTCCTCAGGAGAAGTCATACTTTTTTATTCAATAAATCTTTTAAATTACTGTTTTTCCTCTATGTCTTTGGCTGCTAGAAAAGTAAGAGCCAAATTTGTTCCTTCGTGTGACAATAATATATGACTTTATGATATTAATTTCTACTACTTTTATTGCTGGTTTTATTATTCTCCTAGTTTTGCTTCCCTTTATCTGAATTCCTTCAACTCTCTCTTTCCTTATAAGGCATATACAGATATTTATTTATTTATTTATTTATTTATTTTAGTGGAGGAGCATTCTAACACTTAAATAATACCCCACAAAACTCAAAAGGGCCACTTGTCACTGAACAACAACTGATCAATATAGCTTTCACAGGAAGAACTAAAATAATTTTAATAATATTTGCAGAATCACAGAGTAATAACAATAACCTAAATATAAAGTGACCTAGGAGGTAGTACAACTAAGTTTTTCACTTCAGGTGAAGAAAAAGTTGAATCAAATGGATACAATGCATTGCCTACGTTCACACAGTAGCACTAAAGTGGTTGGTACTTGAGTATGGAGGCTGCCATTTTTCTGAAAGCTATTTGCAAGAAGAGACAATACAAAATTCTCTTCTCACATTTTTCATGTACCACAGAGGTGCAGGAAGTACAAGAGACTACCATTTAGGAAGCAAACATGTTCAACTTTGAGATGCCTGTGATTTTCCTAGCAACAACATCATGGAACCTACCATTTTAGGATACCGTTGCATGAAACATCTACTTCCCCAGCCGAAAAAGGACAAGTCTGAATGATGCTGGTTCCTGTAGCATCCTTTGAGAAACAATCCTTTATATTCATAGATTACCTTCTGTTCCCAAGAGATAAGCAGATGCAGGTACCTCTTGGGGATCCTGTTCAAGAAAGCACTCTTCTTAAAGAAGCTCACCTGGGTATACAATGTAGCTCTTGAAATCACACATGGCATGACATACTGTTTTAAGAAAAATGGAATTAGTTATTCCACTTTTATAAAGTTTCTCAAACACCTTCCTGTTTAATTTTGCTTTTCACTAACTTGTAGTGGTTTATTTTTTTGGCATAAAACACAAATTTTATTTTTTCCAGCTTTATAGAGGTATAATTGACATGTAACATTGTATAGGTTTAAGGTGTGCCATGTAATGTTTCAATGTACATATTGCAAGATAATTACCACAATAAAGTTAACTCACCCAACAACTCACATAGTTAAAACTTGTGTGTGTGTGCACTAGTTAAAACTTGTGTGTGTGTGCACACGTGTGTGTGTGTGTGTGTGTGTGTGTGTGGTGAGAAATGTTAAGTTCCACTCTGTAACAACTTTCAAATATATAATATAGTATTGTTAACTATAGTCGCCATGCTGTACATGACCTGCCCAGAACTTAAACATCTTATAAGTGGAAATTTGTACACTTTGAACACCTTCACCCATATCCCTCACATCACAATTCCTACCCTTTACCTCTGACAACCACTGATCTGCTCTGTTTCTAGAAGTTCCATTTTTTAGTATATACAGGTAAGTCACATCATACAGTATTCACCTTTCTCTGACTCATTTCACTCAAAAAATGCTCTCAGGATTCATCCGTGTTGTTGCAAATGACAAAATTTCCCTCTTCTTTATGACTGGGAAATTTGGCATATTATATATATATCATATGAAATGTTATACATTATATATGGTATATATTATATAGCTAATGGAATATTATCCTTGTTGTCTAGATAATATTCATATAAATACACATTTTCTTTATCCATTCATCTGCTGATGAACACTTAGGTTGTTTCCATGTCTTGGTTACTGTAAATAATGTTGCAATGAACATAAGCTGAAGGCATCTCTATGAGATAATGATTTAATTTCCTCTACTTCCAGAAGTAGAACTGTTGGATCATATATGGTGGTTCTATTTTTAATTTTTTGAGGAACCTCCATACTGTCTCCATTGTAGCTGTACCAATTTATATTCCCACCAACAGTGTACAAAGATTCCCATTTCTGCACATCCTCATCAACACCTGTTATCTTTCATCTTTTTATAATAACCATTCTGAAAGTGCGGTGACTACCTCACTGTGGTTCTGATTTGCATCTTCCTGATGATTAATGATGTACACTTTTTTTTTTTTAATGTACCTATTGGCCATTTGAATGTCTTTGGAACAAAGTCTGTTCAGGTCCTTTGCCCATTTTTTAATTGCATTTTTTTTTTTTTTGCTATTGAATTTTAGGACTTCCTTATATATTCAGATATTGACTCTTATCAAATATATGGTTTGCAAATATCTTTTCATGTTCCATAGGTTGCCTTTCCATTTTGTTGATGGTTTCTTCTCTGTGCAGAGCTTTTCGATGGTGTAGTTCCACTTGTTGATTTTTACTCTTGTTGTTTGTCATTTTGATGTCATATCCAAGAAATCATTGCCAGGACCAAGCCCAAGAAGCTTTTTCTCCACATTTTCTTTAAAGAGTTTTATTGTTCCTGGCTTTATATTTAAGTCTCTATTCCACTCCAAGTTAATTTTTGTGAGTGCCCTAAGATAGGAATCCAGTTTCATTCTTTTGTATGTGAATATTGTGGGTCCCAAAAAAACATTTATTGAAAAGACTTTTTGCCAGTATTCTTCACTCTATTGTTAAATATTAGCTGACCATCTGTGTGTGGGTGTATTTCTTAGATATACATATACATAGATATACATATACAAAGTGTATTTCTTAAATATTAGTTGACCATCTATTGTGTGGGTGTATTTCTTAGATTCTCAATGCTATTTCATTGGTCTGTGTGTTTGTTTTCACGCCAGGACCATACTGGTTTGATTACTCTAGCTTTGTAATATAGTTTGAAATCAGGGCTTCTGATGCTTCCAGTTTTCTTCTTCCTCAGAATTTCTTTGGATGTTGGGGGGAAGGGGTTGTGGTTCCATGTGACTCTTTAAATTGCATATACTATTGGTGAAAAAAAACTCCAATGAAATCTAGATAGGGACTGCACTGAACTGACAGAACCTGGGTATTATGGGCATTTTCTATTTGTTTGTTGTTCTTCAATTTCTTTCATCAAAGCCCAGTAATTTCTTTGTACAGTTCTTTAATTTCCTTGGTTAAATCTTCTTCCAAGTTTTTTGTTGTTTCGATGGTATTCCGAGCAGACTGTTTTATTTCTCTTCTAGATATTGTGCTGTTAGTGTATAGAAACACAGTTTCTGTGTGTTGCTGCTCTCCTATAAATCCCACAGGCTCTCTTCACTCCTTTTTCTTTTTTTTACTTTTGCTCCACTGACCAGATAATTTCAAATGACCTCTCTTTCAGTTCACTGATTCTTCTGCTTTGTTGAGTCTGCTGTTGAAGCTCTTTACTTAATTCTTCAGGAATCTAAAGAATTGTTAGGACTTCTGTGTATTTGTTGATGGTATCTGTTTCTTTGTTGAAGTTCTCATTTTGTTCATGCACTATTTTCCCAATGTCATTTAGTTGTCTGTGTCTTTTTGTAGTTCACTGAACTTCTTTAAGAGGATTATTCTAACAACTCATAGATGTCTATTTCTTTGGCATCAGTTATTAAAGCTTTATGCATTTTCTTTGGTGGCATCATGATTACCTAACTCTCCAGGATCCTTGATTCCTTAATTGGCATTTGTTCATCTGAGTAAGCATTTTTCTCTTCCGGACTTTACAGGTTCTCTTCATCAGGAAAAGACCATCACCAGGTCAGTCTGGGGTACTGGACAAATCAGCTGGTAGCATCTCTGGGCAGACAGGGCTTGCTATGAGGGTCTCTAATTGGACAAGGTGAAGGCCATGCTCTGAGGTTAGGGAAATGCCACTTGCTGGCCTCTAAAACAGTTGAATAGGACTGCTGACTGGATTGATTCCTAGTGAGGCCACCAAGTGAGCTCCTGGATCTGTCAGGTAGCCTGCTGGTTATGTTCCATGAGTGTGGTGGCTAGCTTAGTTCTGCAATCACCTCTCGCTGGGTGAGGTCACAGGTTGTGTTCTCTAGTAAGGTGGTGCCACTGGTTGAACTCCGTGACTGGGAAGGGCTATGGGCTAGGCTCTGCAATTGCTCCTGGTGGGTGTGGTCTCAGGCTATTCTCCCTGACTGGATGGTGGCACCAGCTGGAATCCATGTTTGAGCTTTACATTTGGATGGAGCCTTAGCATGTCTTCCATGATCAGATTGGGTCACAGACTATTGGTTAGCTCCATAATTAGGTAGGGCTATTGGCTGGGCTTTGTCATCAGATAGGCTGCTACATGTTGGACAAGGTTGCTCTCTGGTTGCAAGGAGCTTCAAGATGGATCTTGCATTTGGGTAGGGCTAGAGACTGTGCTCCATGGTCAGGCAGGGTCCTTGTCTGGGCTCCCTTGTCAGGTGGAGCCCGAGGTTATGATCTGTATTGGGTGAGGTCACTGACTGGGCTCCCTCCTCGGGCAAGGCTACAGGCTGTGTTCAGCAATTGCTCAGGACCATAGTTCAGGCTCTGTTGCAAAATAAAACTGTGGCCTGGACCCAGGGCTGGGTGGTACTGTAGGTTGGGTTCAAGGGTGCCTAGTGTGATTGTTTGGGCTCCCCAGTTTCACAGGGCTAGAGGATACACTTAACAGTTGGCCTGGGCTACTAGCTTGGTTTCTTGGACAAGCAGGACCCTAAGAAAGGATGCACAACCCCAAGAAAGGTTTTATGGCCAGTCTTTCTCACCAGAATGGACTAGAAGCTATACTTAGTAGTTGGGCAGAGCTGTGAATTTGCTTCCCTGCCTAAGCAAAGGTAGAGAATAGGCTCCATAGCCAATACAATTCATCGGCTGGTACTCAAATAAGTCAGAACTGCTAATCAAGCTCCCTGGCCAGATGCACCACCAGTTCAGCTTTACAGACAGAGCCACTGGTTGGGATTCCTGCCTGGGTACTGCTGCAAGCAGGAATGTCATTGACCAAGATCTGAGCGCTGGTTTAAGCCCCGCCCCTTCTGTCTCTTTCCACCACCCAGTGTTCAAGACCCTGTGGGGTGAGACCAGAAGGGGCTTCTAGGAGAGTGTCCTGCAACTCTGATGGAACTAGATGTCTACTTGGATTCTCATTCTCCCACTAGAGGAAGTGTAGGCTCAGAGGGGTCTTCTTGGTATGGCACTGGGATAGCCTGGGGGAAGGGTGATTCACAGTGGAGCCATGCCTCTTACCCTTCTACCGCAGTCCCTCTCTGTCTCTGTGATGCAAGTGGGTGCTTCAGCCTCAACCCTGGGTTATGGAATTTTCACAGCAGTATGTTGTCTATGGATACTGGATTTCATCACTGAATTATTCCCCTCAGTAATTCCTGCTGCAATTTTACACTAGAAACCAATGACTTCAACTGACTCTATGGCACTTTTCTAGCCTTATTTTCACCCACTAATATATCTTGATGACAAGAATTAGATCAATTTCTTCTCTACCGTATCTCTAACACAGGGTCACTTACAAAATAGATATGAAGAATTATTGAGTGATACACTTAAACTACAGAAAGAAGACCCATTAGTATTTTTCACCCCATTATAAAATAAATAAGCTCAACTTAGGTTTCTTTTAAGTTTGTCCACAGTTGGAGAACTCACCCATTACAGTAATTTTTACACCCAAGCAATGAATCAATTCCCTCAAGAATATAGTATCAAGAAAAAATTATTTTACCAATATATGTATGTCTTTATAAACCATCAAAATTTTGTGTGTATAGATATAGATGTACATAGAATAACAATATTTTGATATTACTATGTATTATATTAACTATATAATATATTACATGGCAATAACTATCCCCAACTTAATTCTATGGTATTATTTATTTCCATTCAAAGAATTACAATTTGCCTTTTAAGCCTCAATGGAATAATCTTTGAATGCACTGACCTTCTAACTTTGTCTTACTAATTTTTCTCAAATTTTTGCTCTGAATTATTACCTATTATTTGATATTAAGTTTTCTATTAACATATAATGTATTATTTGCTTCAAGGATGCAGGTCTGTGAGTCATCAGTCTTACACAATTCACAGCATTCACCATAGCACATGCCCTCCCCAGTGTCCATCACCCAGCCACCCCATTCCTCCCACTGATATTAAAGATGTTTTAAGTGGCAACATATTCTTAGCTGTGTTAGCCCTTTTAAAAAAGAGGCTAAGTCCTAATCTGTACACCTTATGTAAAGGGTATGAGAACAAATGAATAACAGAAAAAATACAGAGCTCTTTCTCCATTTCTAACACTGTACACTACGTCTCAAAAATGTGCCTTGGCTCTAAGAGCCTGGGGAACAGGAACACTTACATGTATTAGTCTTAAGTGTTGGTGGTGATCTGTTGGTCCCTGGACCCTACCATTTACCATCCAAGGCACCAGAAACGTGAGGAAATTTTTCTAATGGGAAGCAGTTCATTGTTTTACTAATAACATGTTTTAAGACACCTCTAGCATGCTCCTTCCGTACCCAGTCCAAGGTACCAGAATAACAGTAGACTGGAGAACATGGATTAGGCTCAAGGATTCCTGTGCATTTACCTTCCCCCCACCCCCACAACAAGAGATGGCCAGGTTGCTTAATCTAGAAGGTCAGTAGAGAAAAGAAACATTGCCTTACGTCTTCCCCTGCACTTCAGTCTCAACTTTAAAACACACTAGTCTTGGGACGCCTGGGTGGCTCAGTTGGTTAAGCAGCTGCCTTCGGCTCAGGTCATGATCCCAGTGTCCTGGGATCAAGTCCCACATCGGGCTCCTTGCTCCGCAGGGAGCCTGCTTCTCCCTCTGACTCTGCCTTCCACTCTGCCTGCCTGTGCTCGTTCTCGCTCTCTCTGACAAATAAATAAATAAAATCTTAAAAAAAAAAACCCAAAACACACTAGTCTTACCCACTAGTAAGACAGAGCCAATTAATTCCCATCTTTTTACCAATAAAACTGATTACTCTTCCTCCAGAGCATGGCTGGAGGGCAGGAGCATGCCCAAGAAGAGAGATAAGCAACCGAGTAGAAGCCTGGGGGAAGGGGCTCAATGTTTCAGAAAAGGAGTCAAAACATCTCTTACTTAGATATGCAGCAGGTTACAGAGAAAACTGATAATCTCACACCTATTGTGGAATAGTATGTCTTTTAAAAGTAATAAATGACTTCAAATAGTTCTGGTATATGTTCAAATATATGGCATATATAATAAGGTTTATAGACTGAAACTAGTAAGTTGGTGACTGAACTTGTATCTGAACATTTTGAATAGAAAGTAAGTCTCCTAACATTTTATTGACAAGGGTTCTTTTTAAAACTATTATTAAACTTGTATTAAGAAAAACTCAATTGCCTTTTTATTAAACCAAAGTAAACCATTTATCTAATTCCACATTTCTTGGTGACCTGATACAGTAGCATAGTCTCCCAATCAAAAGAAAATAGTAACCCACATCTTTTATTTATAAACCAAGCCAACCTTATGAAAAATACCACCAAAACTCCCTCAATCATATAGAAATTTTAAAGATGAATTTTAAAAATTGTGTTTAACTTAAAACAAAATCAATTCAACCAGATTTTGTGGATAAACACAAGATCCAAATATAAGCTGAATAAATTAGCATTTCTTTTCTTCCCCTGCAAAAGTACATCTTCTGTTGTAAGTGGTGATTTCCAGAAAGCTTCCAAAAAGTTGACTACAACTCTCAAACACAACTTTGATTCTTATTTCTGACCACCATCCATTTTTGTTTTCCTTTCAGAAATGAAGATACAAAGAAACTTGATTATTTCAACTCCCCAGTAAACATGATTTCATACCACATTTATTGCCATAGTCATTTCTTTGTAACTTTAATTTTTAGAAAAGAAACCCTTTGGAATGTCTCCTAAGTGAACCAGCATTGAAAATCTAGGCCTAAAATAAAGCTACATAGATAACACTACGGAAAATCTATCCCTTAGAGTTTATAGTTATAGAAGAAAACTTTTATCAGTATAACACACACAAATATTTGGAGTTGTACAATATATAACAAAAACTTTCCCTCTGTTCCTACTTCAGCTATGTTTCCATGTAAACTTTTACTGCATAGCTTAAGAGTAGGTTAAGCACTTTTGTTATTAACCACATTTTTCAAGAGTTTGTAAAAGTGTTGAAATTTCTTTTCTATTTTTCTTACTTGAAATTATAAGAAAACTCAATTATATGTTTGGAAACTGGAGAAGATTAATTTTAAGTGTTTTTATATTTTTTTACCATTTTATACTGAAACCAAAATAAACTTTTCTTCAACACAGAGACTAAAATTTTGAGACTTGAAATAATCAGACTTATTTATTCTCATTACATCATGTAACTTTCTCTATTTCAGAGAAACAATTTAAACAGAAAAAGGCTTAAAAGAGCTCAAGATTTTTAATTTTCCTTAAATTAAAACCTTTCCATCATCCTTTCTTTTCACCCACATTAATGGCAAAATTGCTGAGCCAATTTAGTAGTACAAAAGAGAAAAACTATAATACAAAATAAATCTGTAAATAATTTTCAAAAAATCTCCAACAAATTTCAGAAATATTTACTGGTAGCATTTTTTATACTCTGGAGACATAAAATATAATTTATATTGATAGATAATGTATATGCTCCATTTTAGTATCTAAAAGAGCTTATGACCCCAAATGCATAAATAACACTTTCTTACAAGTCTATCTGATTATCATGTTCAGGGAATCCTTTATCTCTTTAATGTGCTATGGTAATATAATTGGATATTACCAATATGCTTGAAAAGGGAAAATGTCCATGTATCCATTTAGACTGCAGTAACAAATTAAAAACAGAAATATATCATTTTCCCATTTGTTTGTGTAATGCTTTATGCTCTACACAGTTATCATGGGTAGCATTTAAAATTAGTATGGTATGAGAAATGAAGAATAAGGACTGCGATGCTTAAAGATATTCTGGTCTTAGTAATTCGATACCATGAGTAATTCCTGAATCAGTGGTACCATAAGTAATATAAATTTATCACATTAAATACAATGTTAGATTAAAATTTTTCCTAATTTATTTTTATTTTATCTATCTTTTTGACAGACGGAGATCACAAGTAGGCAGAGAGGCAGGCAGAGAGAGAGAGGAGGGGGAAGCAGGCTCCCTGCTGAGCAGAGAGCCTGATGCAGGGCTCGATCCCAGGACCCTGAGATCATGACATGAGTCGAAAGCAGAGGCTTAAGCCACTGAGCCACCCAAAAATTTTCCTAATTTTTGAGATATTTTCAGATTACATTCCAGGACTCTGGCTTCAAGAAGTATGCTATTACAATAGGTTTACTAGTTGTTATTTTTTTACTAGTTATTATTGTTTTTATTATCATTATTATTACAATTTGAAGTAACAGACATTAAAAGTACAAGTGTGTTGCTTTGGCACTAATCATTTCCATATCAAAAACACTTTGAGTAGATTTCTAACAATTGCACTTCAACTGAATTCAACAAATTTCAACAAATGTCTGTTTTCTTCGCAATTAACAATATCTAAATTAAAGCTTGGGTCTAGTCTAGGTCACAGTTTTTTTTTAGGGCAAGTACTTTTTTTAACTTTTTTGTGACTAAAAGGAAAATTTCAAAGTAGAACGTGAGTTTTAAAAGCAAATTTCATTAAGTATATTCACTGTTCTATGGTGGCTTCAGAGATAAAGGCGACAGGTAATATTATTACTTCCTTTCTGTGTAACAGGAGTGAGTTCCTGGTTGAGATCAGTGTGCCTGAGAAAAACTAAAAATAAACTTTAATCTAAAAAAATTCAATTAAAATCACAGACCAAAATAGTTTCCAATAGCAAACTAAAGATGTTTCATCGGCTTCTATCGTGCATTGCCACATCACATTAAAGGAATCAAACTCACCATGAAATTCAAAGATCAATTTATATTATGTTACAAAACAACAGAATCTCTTTGTGTCTATCATTTAAAAATCTAGAAGCAGTAACACCTTTTGTTTCAATTATATGTCTAAGTTGAATTTATATAGCACAAACACAGAGCAAGTAATCTCTCCTGAGTGCTCAGGGAAAGCAGACACAATTACTTCTGGGATTAAACACTTTTTTCATGAAAAGTCTCTCTTAGTAAGTTTTATATGCTTGAAAAAGCTGTTCATAGATTTTTTTAAATCCAATAACAAATTCGGAAAGTGTAAAAAGCACCCATAAGACGCAAGTCAAAATTTATCAGAGGTGTTGACTACAGTGCAATTTGTTTATTTCAAAGATGAGGTTTTAATAAAAATCACTAGTTCAATCTTTAATCAGCAATAGGATAAAATGGGATAAAGTCTAATGAAGCAAAATCTGAAAATCCTTGGCTCTTTCACACATGTATTTTGGACATAGTTAATATAAGTCTGCTCTAAAAATGTTTTATATTACTACAAAATTTAATAACAACAAACACTTTAGAGTAAATATTTCTAGCAAAGCCTAAATTACTCTAAATTATAATAATTTCAACAACTTTACCTCAATTTGCTTGGCCTCTGTTAATAATTAATATTTAACTATAAAATCCCACAATTAGGGTTTTTTTTAAGATTTTATTTATTTATTTGACAGACAGAGATCACAAGGAGGCAGAGAAGCAGGCAGAGAGAGAAGGGGAAGCAGGCTCCCAGCTGAGCAGAGACCTTGATGCGGGGCTGGATCCCAGGACCCTGAGATCATGACCTGAGCTGAAGGCAGAGGCTTTACTTACATATTTGACAGAAAGAGAGAGAGACAGCAAGAGAGGGACCACAAGCAGGGGGACGGGGAGAGGGAGAAGCAGGCTTCTCACTGAGCAGAAAGCCCAATGCGGGGCTTGATCCCAGGATCCTGGGATCATGATCTGATCTGAAGGCAGATACTTAAAGACTGAGCCACCCAGGCACCCAAAACCCCACAATTCTTATAATCATCAACTCCCTCTAATATCTTCATTGACTTTCAATTATTATCTTGTTAGTAAATTTAAATCTTGAAGTCTAAATTATGTTCAGTTCATACAAGTACAACTGAATTGACCTAAGACATGCTACTAGTCAGGTGTGGAATCCAGACAAGATACAGTATCTAAAAATGCCTCCTCTATGAATCAATCAAGTATTTGCTACACACTGCATAAAACTAGAGCTAAAGAGTTTCAACTACCCAATGGCTTTTGGCCAATATGTAAACTATACTATATAAAATAGATCTTTCAATTCTTGTTTTTCTCATTTCTCTAAAAAAATTTTTTCATCATGGTATACGTACCACTTTAACCCTCATCTTCCTTTTGCCCCATCCACCCCCATCCACCCTCTGGCGACCATCAGTTTCTTCTCTACAGTTAAGTGGCTGTTTCTTGTTTTTGTTTTTTGTTTTGTTTTGTTTTTTACCTTTGCTTATTTCTTAAATTCCACATGAGTGAGATCATATGGTATCTTTCTCTGACTTATTTCACTTAGCATTCTAGCTCTATCCATATTGTCACAGATGGCAAGATTTCATTCCTTTTATCACTGAATAATATTCCTCTGTGTGTGTTTGTGTGTGTGTGTGTGTGTGACACACACACTTTCTTTGTTCATGCACCTATCAACAGACACTTGGGTTGCTTCCATAGTTTGGCTATTGTGAATAGTGCTGCAATAAACATAGGGGTGTACGCATCCCTTGCAAAAATTCATGCAAAAATTCAAAATTAGAAATGAATATGAAAACCTCATATAATTCAGTCAGTCCTTGATATTTTTTTAGTACATCTTGAGACCATTTTATCATTGTTTTTATTTTATTTTAAATAGTAAACACAACTAAATCCTAATCAAAATCTTTCACATAGTTAGGGTTGCTTGAAGTATAGATCTTCATGTCTAACAATATCCTTTTAGAATCATCCCAGTATTTTCTTTCAGTACGATGATGGTCTTCAGTTTTTATTCATAGCAATTATTCAGCCAGATTCTTCTTCCATCATGTGGTCATTTGACAGTATTTGACCATTCATTCCTTCTTCAGTTGTCTTCTCAGTTGGTATCTATCTCATGCTAGTGCACATACTACCATTCTGTTCCTCCTTATTTCACTTCCAAAATTCCAGATTTCTCCAGAGGTTTTATCTCTAGTCTTCTATTTTCTCACTGTTCTTTCCATAGAAGCTTTTTTCTTCAAATATTATCCTATTTACTAGGTGACCAAAAATACAACTCTAGCCTTACTCTCTCTCTCAAAAGAAATAGTCCAGGCTTCTTGTTCCCCAGCACCACTTAGAGGAGCCATCAAATCCTGCCAAACCTATTACCCAAAGGCCCCTAGCGTCCATTTCTTCTTATATAATATCCTCCCACTATTAATAGCTATTTCATACCCTACTTACATCCCTACTCTCATCACAATCTCCCAATGTGCCTCCCCTGTCTCTTCTTCTAGAACAGCAGATTGTTTTTGTCCCCTGTGCCAACCTCGATTGACTGGAAATGGAAGTCATGAGTGCTACCTTGAGAAAGGTTATAAACACATTTGGACTTCGTAGGAAGGGTTCGATGTTGGTGCCCGGTGACACCACTCCAAATCCATCTGTTCTATCACTGTCAGAATTTTTTTTTTTTTAAACGAAGGTACAATGTGAGAGTGATCTTTTAAAAGGAAAACTCAGATCATATCCAGTCTCTGCTGTAAAGGCTTCTTTTGTTCCCCACAGCCTGGCAAATTAAGTCCAAACTCCTTGATTGTTGCCACACACAGTTTTTCAATTATCTGACTCCAAACAGGCCTTAGTGCTCCTTTTCCACTCTGTTTCACATATGTTTAATTACATAGGATTCCTTACATATTATTCCATTTTTTTCCCTGTCGGTATCTTTATTTGTACTTAGCCATTGGCCCAAATCATACTCAAATGTCAAAATCCAGCTCAATTGCCATTTCCTTGGTATAACTAACCCAGACTTTTTCCAGGCGCTATTGACAAGTCCCTCTTCAGCCCTCCCACAGTCTTCTAAAAAAATTCTTTCCTGGCACACATCTCATTCTATAATTGTTAGCACTTTGAGGAGCGCACCTTTCTCATCTTCAGATCCCCTCAGTTTAAGGGTATCTCAATCACAGTAGTGATTCAAAAGATCTTTGTTTAATAATGAATTCTCATGAAGAAACTATAAAATCATTTTAATCAGTATGTATTTATAGCTTCAGCGACCTAGCACTATTTTTTATACTGTCTTTTTACCCTCTGTATAAACAGTACCTTTTGTAATAGCTAAAACAGTTAAATTTGAGATATTATACTGAGATTTGCTATAGTCCAAGGAGTACAGAGGAATAGACTAAACTTTATTTTTTGACTTACAGTAGCTATTACAGTGTATAGTTCTTTTTGACGTCAAATACCACAGTGTGTTTTCCCAGGTGTTAGAACATAAATTCTAACATAAAATCATAATTTAATATTGAAATAAAAAAAAAACCTACATGGGTACCACACACACAATTAAACTTACTGTCAACTCTAGGTCTCACCTGACTTTGAAACAATTCTTCCTACATATCTTAAATGCTGGAGCTATCATTTGACACATGAAAACTCCAATTTTGCTTCCAAAAATGGAAGATATGTGGAAATCCTGCTATTGTTTCTGATATGCTCCCAGAATAATCTACAACTGTGAAAAATGTTCCAGAGTCTTGCTAATCAAAGGGTGCTCCATGGAGAAACAGCATGTCACAGCCTAGAAGCTTGTTAGAAATGTGAGCCTGGTGGTGGGTATTAAGGAGGGCATGTATTGCTTGGAGCACTGGGTGTGGTGCGTAAAAAATGAATCTTGGAACACTGAAAAAATAAATTAAAAAAAAAAGAAAAAGAAAAAGAAAGGAATGTAATATCCCAGGGGCGCCAGGGTGGCTCAGTCGTTAAGCCAATCAAGACCTTCAGCTCAGGTCATGATCCCAGGGTCCTGGGATCGAGCCCTGCATCAGGCTCTGCTTGGCGGGAAGCCTGCTTGTGTTCCCTCTCTCACTGTCTCCCTGTCAAATAAATAAAATCTTTTAAAAAATGTAATATACCAGTCCCCACCAAAGTTCTACTAATTCAGGAGAAAAAAATATATATATGTATATATGCAATATATGTATATATGCAATATATATACATATATATATATTTTTTCTTTTTAAAGAAGATCCCCATCCCGTTCATATATGGATTACAGTTGAGAAGCACTGGTCTAGAAAACTACAATCGCTTTAGATCAAAACACAATCTGACTTAAAAAGAGGCAGAGGATCTGAATGGACATTTTTCCAAAGAAGGTATACAGATGGCCAACAGACACAGGAAAAGATACTTAACATCATTAATCATCAGGACAATACAAATCAAAACCATAGCATCTCCTCTCTGCTGTTAGAATGGCTATTATCAAACAGACAAGAAATAGCAAGTGCTGCCAAGGATGTGGAGAGAAGGGAACCTTTACACACTACTAGTGGGAATTCAAACTGGTGCAGCCACTATGGAAAACAATATGGAGGATCCTCCAAAAATTAAAAATAGGGGTGCCTAGGTGGCTCAGTGGGTCAAGCATCCTACTCTACTCTTGATTTAGCTCAGGTCATAGCCTCACAATCATGAGATCAACCCTGGTGTCGTGTTCTACACTGAGCCCCCTTACTATTCTCTCTCTTCTCCCTCTGGCCCTCCCCTTCTGTCCATTCTCTTGCTCCCTAAAATAAATAAATAAATCTTTAAAAAATCTAAAAATAGAACTACCGTATGTTCCATTAAATCCACTTCTAGGTATTTATCCAAAGAAAACAAAAATACTAACTCAAAAAAACTGTATGTACCTCCATGTCCACTGCAGCATTAGTTACAATAACAAGATATGGGAACAATCTCCATGTCCAATGGATGAATGGACAAAAAAAAAATGCAGTGTCCATGCACCATGTGTATATATACATGTATACACATATATACACATATACATATCCATATATATACATCCACATATACAATGGAATACTACTCGGCCATTAAAAAATAAGGAGTTTTGCATTTGTGACAATATAGATGCACTGGGAGGGCAATTATGCTAAGTGAAATAAGTCATGAAAAGACAAATATTACATCTCACTTATATGTGGAATCTACAAACAAAACATGTTCATAAATACAAAGAAAAGATCGGTGTTTGAAAGAGGCTGGGGTCAGGGAGTAGGCAAAATGGATGAAGGGAATCGAAAGATACAAACTTCCGGCTAGAAATAAATAAATCATGGGGATGTAATTACAGCATGGTGACATAGTATATAGCACTATGCTGCATATTTTAAAGCTGCTATGAAAAATTTAAGTTCTCATCACAAGATAAACATTCTGTAACTCTGTATGGTGATGGATGTTTACTAGACTTACTGTGATGATCATTTTGCAATATATATAAATATCAAGTCATTTTGTTGTACATCTGCAACTAATATAATGTTGTATGCCAATTATACCTCATTAACAAAATCAGGGCAAAAAAGAATACTGATACATGGGTCACCACCTTAAGGGTAGTGATTTCATTGATCTGGGGTGCATCCTATACTTTGGGATTTTAAAAATTATCCCCCAAGTAATTTTATTATGCAACCAATGTTGAATAAACCTGTACCATATTGGAATCACCAGGGAACTTGGTAAAAATATGAAGGCCTAAGCCCTATGTTGCTTTAAAAGTCTGGACCTCTGAGCTCCAAATCTGTTCTCTAGGTGTTTCTGACACACATCAAAGCCTGAGAGACACTGGTCTAGAGAAATCTTGATTTAAGAGGTCTGGCAATTTCACTGGCCAGATTATGAACATAGGTGAGATTTGTCTATATTTTATTAGTTATTTATAACTAATAAATAACTCATCTGGTACTACTATTAAAGGACTTTACAGATGCAATTAAGATTACTAATCTTTTGACCTTAAAATAAGATTATCTTGAACTATCTAGGTAAACTCAGAGTCATTGCATAAACCATTAAATGCATAAAAATCAACCAGAGGAGGCAGAAGAGGAAAATAGAAAAGATGTGGCAGAAAGGTAAGTCTCCAAGTGTGAGGAGAGTTTGATGCACATTGCTGGTTGTGAGATATAAAGGCCGTGGGCCAGGGAAAAAAAGGGAACCTTCAGAAGCCAGAGATGGCCTTCAACTGACAATCACCAATAGAATGAGGACCTCAGAATGAAAACCATATAAACAATAGCAAAAAAATCCAAGTTGAAAAAGAAAAGTTTTACTATCTAAAAGTTAGTATTGAGGAATAGAAGGAAACCTCTCATAAAAGAAAGTCCTCCTAAAACGCCAGTATCTGAATATAGATAAGCCTACATCTAGGCAATGTAAATATCATAATTCCTTCTTTTCCTAAAGGGAACATCCAGATGGCCAACAGACATGAGAAAGATGCTCCACATCACTCATCATCAGGGAAATGCAAATCAAAACCACAATGAGATACCACTTCACACCAGTCAGAATGACTAAAATCAACAACACAAGAACAGGAGTTGCAAAGATGCAGAGAAAGGGGAACCCTCTTGCACTCACAGTCAAAATGCAAACTGGTTCAGCCACTCGGGGAAAACAGCATGGAATGTCTTCAAAAAGTTAAAAACAAAATCACCCTATAAACCAGCAATTTTACCACTAGATATTCACTCAAAGTATACAAAAGTAGTAATTTGAAGGGATAAATGTATCCCAGTGTTTATGGCAGCATTATCTATTATAGCCAGATTATGGAAACAGCCCAAATGTCCACTGATTGATGAATGGATAAAGATGTAGTATGGGGCGCCTGGGTGGCTCAGTCATTAAGCATCTGCCTTTGGCTCAGGTCATGATCCCAGGGTCCTGGGATAGAGCCCCACATCAGACTCCCTACTAAGCAGCAAGCCTGCTTCTCCATCTCCCACTCCCCCCACTTGTGTTTCCTCTCTCTCTGTCAAAGAAATAAGAAAAAATCTTTTTTAAAAAGGTGTGGCGTGTATGTACACACATATACATATACACACACACACACACAATGGACTATTACTCAGCCACCAAAAATAAAGGAATCTTGCCACTTGCAATGACATGGATGGAACTAGCGTATATTATGCTAAGCAAAATAAGTCAGAGAAGGAACAAATACCCTATGATTTCACTCATTTGTGGAATTTAAGAAACAAATGAGCAAAGGCAAAAAAAAAAAAAGAGAGAGAGTGAGAGAGAGAAAGGCAAACTATGAAACAGCTTCGTAACTATAGAGAACACGCTGATGCTTACTAGAGGGGAGGTGGTTGGGGGATGGGTTAAACAGGTAATGAGGACTAAGGAATGCATTTGTGATGAGTACTAGGGATTATATGGAAGTACTGAATCACTAAATTGTATAGCTGAAATTAATATTACACTGTGTGTTAACTAACTGGAATTTAAATAAAAACTTTAATAATGAATACTAACAAAAATATAAAACTGAAATTTATAAAGAATGAAGGCTTGAATCAAATATGGCAGATTCAACACTCTTGTTTTTATCTCCACTCTCTTCTGAAATTACACTAAAATCATTGTAAAAAAAATAAATAGTTCAAGAACAAAATTTAAACCACAGGCTAAAGGAAGAAGATGTAAGCGTGAGTCTTAAAATTTTAGAAGATGGAAAGAAGGAATGAGTAGTATAGACATAGCTGACAATAAAAAAAAAAATCTGAAACTTAAGTGACAAAGATCAAAAGACAGCTACAAAAACTGATCTAGCCCATAAAACCCATAAAAGCTCAGGAACTGGAAGCACTAGGTGACTCTAATAGTGGGGGCATAGTGGTGGATGTTAATCCTCCAGAATCCTTCCCAAGACCATGAAGTTAGGAGCTTGCCCAGGTAGAAGGTTATCCTCTGGAGGCACTGAAATCTAGATTTGGGTGTACCTGGCGGGTGAGAGGGCAGTGGAGCAGAAAGTGAAACTCTGCATATTGGATTTTGAAATTTCTTTCCTATTCTTGGCTTTCATTTTATTTTTTTACTATTATTATTTTCTTAAGTAGGCTCTACACCCAAGGTGGGACTTGAACTCACACCCCTGAGCTCAAGAGTTGCATGCTTTACCAACTGAGACAGCCAGGTGCCCCTTTTGTTGGCTTTCAAAAAGCTGAGAATCGAACTTATGACACAGTTAAGATTTTGCATAATTCCTTTCCAATAAAATTAATCCACTTGAGAGAAAGAAAATTTCAGGTGCAGACTTTTGGCATCTTCCCAATACAGTAGAAGACACTTTCACACAATTGAGAGGACCACTAGCCCATTGATTTCCTCATACATCCAATTAGCTCTTGAGTGGGAATATACAACTGAGAATACCCAACCTTTTGAATATTAGCTTTTACATGGAAAATAATGACTGATAACCAGAAGTGGGAAAAGAAAAGTCAACTTAGGGTGAAAAAAATTTTAAACTTTTATGTATGTTCTCAGAGATGTAAGACATGAAAGTATGTTTGTATGTTTATAAAGCAAGAGCAGGATATTATATGAGCTTCTTAAAAACAAAAAAGAATTCCAGGAAATTAAAAATATGACGGGAAAATCTGTTGTTGTTGTTGTTGTTGTCACATGAGTCCAAAGAAGGGTTAGAAGATACTATACAGCTGGGAAAATCTCTCAGTTCAGCAAAACCAAAAGGTGAAGAAAGAAAAACTTAGAGATAACAGATAGCAGATTATAGATAAATAAAACATATTTATCCAGAAGAGCTGACACCAGACTAATTAACATATTTGGAAAAAAGAGGACAGAAAATGGAGATAAATAAATAACATGAGACTTTCCTAGAACTGAAACAAATTAGTTTCCAGATGGAAACAGCCCATTGAGGATGATAAAGTGAATAAAACCAAAAACATACCCATAGTAAGTAATATTACATTTCTATTTTAGAACACTGAAAATAAAGAGGCATTCAGAACTTCCAGAGAGAAAAACATCCCTTCACATACAAAAGATTGGATTTTAGAACGCTATCAGTCTTTTCAACTGCAACACTTGAAGTAGAAATCAATGGAGTAATGCCATTAAAATCAGATGTAATTTTTTTAAATCCAGAATTGTATACCCAGTCAAAAGAGCAATCATATATTGAGTAACCTCAACCTTTAACATCAAAGTGCTGTCTTAGAAAACTACTGAGGAAGTGAGTCACCAAATCAAGAGAGCAAGCCAAAAAAGAAGAGACATTGGTCCAGGAAAAAAACAAAACAAAACAAAACAAAACAAAAGATTAACGCAGTGAAAGTTCAAAAGAATTGCCAGGATGAACAAATGGGTATCCCTGGAAGACAGCTCACAGCGAGCCTAAAAATCAGTAAATTGAGATTGGAGTAAGAAGGCAGAGAAGTCCAAGAGAAATGACTGCAATACAAAAAAAAAAGAAAAAGAAAAAAAAAGGACAGAGACAATTACCCTAAGAATTTGGCCAAGATTCTAATGTTTTTGTTTTTGTTTTTGTTTTTTTTAAATAGCCCTATAGGTCTTCTTAGGTCAAAACCTTGGGTATGTATTACATTGATAACGTAAAATAAGTTCATTACATTTTCTCCTAATAACGTATCATACATGTAAATTAACATTTTCCTCAAATGAAAATCATTCTCTTATTGCAATATTTTTGTTCACTTCTTTAAATCAAAAAATAAATCAATATAGACTAGAATAATAAATTCTTACTGATTCCTTTAGTTTTTTTCCCCACGATTTCCCTCAACAGATTTGCCTTATATTTCATAATTCTTAACCTTTTCACAGGTATTCTCCTTTACACAATTTGCTTCATAAAATGACTCACAATCAAAGTTTGAAATGAAGTTATACAAACATAAAGAAATAAAATTGTAACACGGAAAAAAACTTGCTCATGAAACGTAATGTCATTTCACCTTGTGTTAATAAATTCAGTAACCAAATTAGTTACCAATCATTATCAAACTTTTGTTTCTGTCAATCACATTGATTGAAATGACTGCACAATTTTGATCTCCATATCTCTACTTTATTTATAGATTTCTCTTCACACGCAGGCTCTGTAGACAAGAAACACCACACTGTCAAGTTGGCTTGATAAGGTTGCTACTCACCCACCTAAACATCGAAACATTAAATGAGGCATGATTCATTTCCTGGAGGGAATCATACTAAATAAAGCAACCTAAGATAATATGTTGTACAGGACAGAATAAAGAATAACGGCAAAAATCAAACACAGATATCTAACACTGTGTAGTTGCTTGAAAGTAAGACTTATTTCTCTCGTGTGTCCTCTGATACAAAATAACTATCATATTTTATCAAGAGAACATTCTCAGGTTACACTGTGAAACATTCACTCAGACATTTCAGCTTAAATGCTGAAAACATGTTTTTAGAAAGTGGCACAGTAAAGAAATGGTATTGTTTCTCCATGAGCTATATTAGAAAATTGGATTAAGACATTTTTTTTAAAGATTTTATTTATTTATTTGTCAGAGAGAGAGAGAGAGCAAGAGCAAGCACAGAGTGGCAGGCAGAGTCAGAGGGAGAAGCAGGCTCCCTGCGGAGCAAGGAGCCCGATGTGGGACTCGATCCCAGGACGCTGGGATCATGACCTGAGCCGAAGGCAGCTGTTTAACCAACTGAGCCACCCAGGCGTCCCAGATTAAGACATTTCTGAACAATTTATTGTTTAAAGCACATTTAGTTAGGTAACAATGACAACTAACATCACTCCATCTCTCTCTTTTTTTAAAATTTTATCTTATTTTTTCAGTGTTCCAAGATTCATTGTTTATGCACCACACCCAGTGCTCCATGCAATACGTGCCCTCCTTAAAACCTACCACCAGGCCCTCCCAACGGCCCCCCGCCCTGCCCAAAACCCTCAGTTTGTTTCTCTTAACATGGGAACCAGGTAACTTCTTGGTTTCTGATCACATTTACTCCATTGGCCCAAATCAATGAACTAAAATAAGTGAATAGTTATTTCTGATACAGACACATACTCAATTGGTTTTCATAAAAACAAGAAAATAAGAGTTGGAAGGGATGATACTCTAACAATTTGGTTCTGTAAATGACAAAACAAAAGTTTAGAGAAAAATGAATCACGTGTCCTGTACTTTTCAGTAAATGCCATCATATTGTTTCTCTCATCATCTAAATTTGCTTCTTTCTACATGACAATTAATAATGATATTACTAATCACCAATGTGTGCAAAACACTAGAATACTTTATGTGCATTATTAATAATCATCCTAACAGTCCCAGTGTTATTTTTATACATGAAGCATCTGATTCTCAGAGAGGTAAGTGAACTCCCCAATGCCACATAGCCAGTAAATGGCAGGACAAGAATGTCAAGGCCTACACTGCTTTGCTGTGCCCTCCTGAGTCCCACTTAGTTTGGCCAGGTCACCTGATCCAGACAAAATTTTAAAAAGGAAAAAAAAATACATCTGCAAGTTTTTCATAACATCATTTAACCCACTGAGTCATAGAAGCTGAAGGAAATGATCACACTGCTGCATTGTAAAATCCCATTGTCTTTTTCAAGAGTAAACCAAGTTACTAGGACACTAATGAAACCCAAAGTTTTAATAAATCCAGATGTGTTATTGTTTAAACAACATTTCTCAGTAACTTTATACTGATTGCCTATTGTCCTGTGCTTAAGGTTTAATTACAAAAATGCACATTAACACAACGATACAAGCTCTTCCATCATAACCTTATACAAAGGTTTAGTAAAAAACTGAAAGAAAGAAATAACTGAATTTCAGTTATACAAAGCAGAGAAAGTAATAGTCAACTTGTAATATCCAACAATAAGTTAATGCATTATTGGAATTAATTTATTACTATAATACACTGAGACTATTCTCAAGGTAGAAGTATGGAAAAACTATTTTCCTAAGTCCTGAATTATCAACAGAAGGAAAATGGTTGTTAATCCTACATTTGCTGAGAAATAAATCAGGCTATAGAATTCTGGCTTATTACTTTCAACCAAATATTTGGCATACAAGCCAAAATATTAATATAAAAATGTCTTAATTGTGCTACCTTTAGGGATTTTAGAGAAAACAGTTTAGGAATAGCAGACACATTTGCCTATTAGGACATTTATCAATTACTATAACTCTATGTACTCTGCACTCCAAAATGTGTTCTTAGGGTTAATTCTCTAAAAAATTTTTTAGAGAATTTTAATTCTCTAAAAAAAATTTTTAATGGTTTATCACAAACCTTTTTGGGACTCTAATGCAAGCTATGGCCCATGTACCCACAAAAATTCACTTGAGCTCATACACATACGGTATGGCCCACTACCCCAAGGATTTTATTGATATTCTAATTGAGAACTTCTATCTCCCATTGACTTGCAGCAGAGAAATACTAGGGACCTGAAATTTCATCTGCATGGAGTTAGCCTTAAAATTTTCTGAGTTATTAAAATACAATCTTATGGACTAAGGGTTATCTGAAACTCTATAATATCTTTATCTATGTTCTTGAATTTTCCCAGCATTTAATAACTGGCATCAGTTTATCTTAATTATTATCTTCAATGCAAGTCTGGCCCACTGAGGGTCAATCAAAATGGATTTCCCTCTGCTTCCTTTAAACATCCGTTTAAGCCTAAAAAGACTTCTACCAGGGCGCCTGGAGCGCTCAGTGGGTTAAGCCACTGCCTTCGGCTCAGGTCATGATCTCAGGGTCCTGGAATCGAGTCCCACATCGGGCTCTCTGCTCAGCAGGGAGCCTGCTTCCTTCTCTCTCTGCCTGCCTCTCTGCCTACTTATGATCTCTCTCTGTCAAATGAATAAATAAATAAAATCTTTAAAAAAATTTAAAAAAAAAAGACTTCTACCTTCTACTCCAAACTACTGCACCCTATTTGCTTGTATGCATGTGCGCACACACACACATACACACACACACACAATCTCCACTTATCTATAAGCCTCCTGAAAACAGGGACTTCTAGGTCATTATTTTTCAGCCACAATGTCTAGTATGGTACTTTGTACATTGTAGGTATTTAACAAGTATTTACTAAGTGAATAAATGTGCTGACCAAGTAGAGCATTTAGCACACTTTATCAACATCCTCCATGCTCGCTATCAAGCATTTCTGCCAAGTTCCAGATTCATTTCCAAAGAAGATTGTTTTGATTGAATTTTAAGTTTCATGTTTAAAAAATCACATTACTCAGCCATAAGAAACAACTGTTATTTAGCACACATTTGCGAGTCCTTGGCCCCTGTTAGATTTAAGAATTTACCTACTAGTCTATTCAGTAAGTTAACCATATACAGACTATTGGCACAAGAGTACCAGAGCTGTAATTATTAACTTATAATGCCATTCAATAACCATTTCACACTGATTTGGAATTGTGTTTTGTGGGTAAAGTTCTTTGGGGTTAGGATCTTTATATTGTATGTTCTTTATAAAGTAATATTCTAACATAGTCTTTCCAGCCCTATGTTCTCTATAAATAATTATGAATAATAATTTTACATATTCTGGGCAAAATGTCAGAGGACATTGCTGAAATTTTCACAATTTTTCAGCAAGAATCACTGAACCAGACTGAAATTTTTCCAATTTGGAAGACGATGCTGAAGGAATGGTAAAAGAGAAAACACCAGGGTGCCTGGGTGGCTCAGTCGTTAAGCGTCTGTCTTGGGCTCAGGCCATGATCCCAGGGTCCTGGGATCGAGCCCCACACCAGGCTCTGTGCTCAGCGGGAAGCCTGCTCCTCCCTCTCCCATTCCCCCTGCTTGTGTTCTCTCTCTTGCTGTGTCTCTCTCTGTCAAATAAATAAATAAAATCTTAAAAGAGAGAGAGAAAACACCATGTTAAGCTTAAAGAATAGTTTCATGGTGGGGGTGGGGAGAACTAGCAGGTTGGAGAATGGGCCCAAGTAAAACAAAATACAGAAATGTAAAGTTTCCTAGGAAATTAGTCAGCCAACATTGATAAAAAGGGTGCATTAGTTTTCAAATCTGTGTTCATGGTTCTGGTGGAGAGAGTGAAAAAGCCTCCTTTTTCCATTACCCTGCCTCACATCTCCAGAGCAGGGTCAATATTTTCCCCGGCAACAGTCGAATCCAGAGAAAAAGCAGCATGTTGCTTAAAAAAAAGGAATGAAACAGTATATAAGTCAGTCAGAAAAACAATCTTTGGTAAGTAAGTTAATATGTTTTATCATGAGAAATTAAGACTCTAACCCCTCCCCCTCAAAAAAATCATATAGAACTAAACTGTGATAATTTAACAATCACAGTCATTCACTGAGGAAAAGAAGGTGTAAGAAAACAAGGCGAAAGAAAACGAACCAACATCTTTTAAGAACCTATGGTTTCCCAAGCTTTTCCCAAGATATTACCAAATGCTCACAATATGCCCTGAAGATACACATAATTTTATCCATATTATCAATGAAGGAAAGGTTGTAAAGCAGTTTGTTCCAAGACTACTAGATGCTAAATGTCACAGGCAAGACACCAGGCAAGGTGTGTGTGACTCCTTTCCACCTGCTCTACAACCCTGGCTACTCTATGAAGGAAAAGAGGGAAGACCGTAGCACAGGTATTTTCATTAATGTCGATTCTGATGGAGGTGGAGTTCTGGGAAAGAGACAAAAAATCTCCCCTATTTCTTTCTGATTCGACCTGGGATATCAGCTTTTATTTCTACAGTGGCTTTTCCCCAAGCATAAGGGAGAAACAAGTTGCTTAGGATGGATTACTTAGACGGATTTCAGCTCGAACGTAAAGAGCTGTGTCTGAAGGCCAGGACGGAGGCAAAGGTCTCCAGGAATCAGAGTGAAAAGGGAACAGACCACTTTGGAAGTGAAAGATGTAAAATCCACTCATTACATTTGTTCAAGACATGTGAGTCAGAGACAAGGAGTGAGGCATGAATTCCGAATACATTTGATAATGAGGTATCTGATTTCTGATATTTCTTCACACTTAAGTAAATTATGTTATGATTTCAGGGGCTGATAATGACCCCTGGGTATGTCTTGGGTCAAAAAAGCAATGACCTGCTTTCCTTTTATAGAAAGACAAGAATAAGTTCTCATCTAAAGACCATTCTTCTTGGCCTCAGTATTTGTATTTTCATTACTTCTTTAATAATGCTTCTTTCCCTTACCTGGCCGAATACAGCTGTGCATGGGGTGCCTGGGTGGCTCACTTGGTTAAGCATCAGAGTCTTGATTTCAGCACAGGTCATGATCTCAGGGTCCTGAGATTGAGACCCCCTCATCTCTCTCTCTCTTTCCATCCCCTGCCCCCCATTTGCATGCATCTGGGCACTCTCACTTTATAAATAAATACAGACACACACACATACACACATCTATGTGTCAAAATATATAGATAGATAAATACAGATACAGCCTAGCACATTCAAACTAGTGAAGTGCATGACCAAATCTGACATCGACATCAGGGAGTCTTTGGAGGCAAACTACACACTTAGGCTCCCCTGACACCACCATTATCCAATTGAAAGTCTCGTTTCCACTCAGCTAATCCCTATTGGAAATGGACAAGGTACAACTGAATGCCAGTTACATCTTCCCTGAAAAGTTCTACTGAGGGGCACACAGGACACTAATAAAAATTTCAACAGAGAGACCAAGGAAATTTACCAAGCCATGACCTATCTTGATGGGTATGACTCATCTTAATGAATATGAGGTCCTGCAAGTGAAATTACCTCAACAGTCTGAGCAGTAACAGGAAGCCATATCCTATAGGACCTTGTAAGATTCTGAAAAATTATCTTCTCTACTGGAGGGCTGAACAATGGAGAGACACACCACAACTTGATTTCAAAGGAATTATTCTGATTGCTAGGCTGATAGGAAATTGGGAAAAATGGGACTAGAGTAGGAATACTGGCTGAAGAGCGAGACCATTACAAGGTCCTCTATAGAGATGACTGCAGCAAGTGTCTGAAATCTGGAAAGAACTCTGTGGCAGGGAATAGGGTAAATATACAGGTTGAAGAACTGTGGTAAAGGGTCCAATGGCAACTGCCAGTGACTTTGACTTTCCCTCTGGGGAAGCATGGCTCCCCAGGAACTAGTAACTGGCCAGGCCCATCTTCTTACAACTGGCACAGGTCTATGTAAGCACCCATTGATTACACAAGCCTTTTCAAATCTTCTCTCGAATCCAGTGTATCTTTCCTTCCATTTCCCCTTTCATACTCATACCTGAATGTGTCCCTCACTATCACCTCCTTAATGAGCATTTTTGACCAAACAGCAAGGATCTATTCTCTCGTTTCTCCAAACTACCCAAGTACTTTGTAAGAACCACATTTTCTTTCTTTTATTTTTTAAGATTTTATTTATTTATGTGACAGAGACAGAGATCACAAGTAGGCAGAGAGGCTGAGAGAGAGGGGGAAGCAGGCTCCCTGCTGAGCAGAGAGCCCGATGCAGTGCTCGATCCCAGGACCCTGAGATCATGACCTGAGCTGAAGGCAGAGGCTTAACCCACTGAGCCACCCAGGCACCCCAGAACCACATTTTCTTTTCATTTATAATCTTCCGTACCACTTCCTTATGACCTTATTAAACAAACATTTAATGATCATGTGTTCTGTCCCCGGTTTCATATTATATAATTAAGTCTCTAACAGCACTTCATCGTGTACCTTAAACTTGGGAGGCCCTTAAATAAATGAAAATAAATAATAAATAAAGAAGGTGGGAGAATAACTCAAGTTCACGAAATTCTGAGTGCTCCCTCCTTTGCCCAGTACCTCAGCAAACTCAAACATCCTTTCCTCTATAGGAAGTAAATTAGCTTTTTTAAAAGAGGCCATAAAATAGTAAATGTAGGGGCGCCTGGGTGGCTCAGTGGGTTGAGCCGCTGCCTTCGGCTCAGGTCGTGATCTCAGAGTCCTGGGATCGAGTCCCGCATCGGGCTCTCTGCTCAGCAGAGCCTGCTTCCCTCTCTCTCTCTGCCTGCCTCTCCGTCTACTTGTGATCTCTCTCTGTCAAATAAATAAATAAAATCTTTAAAAAAAAATAGTAAATGTACATCAGTTGGGATAATTGGACCTACTTCATGCATCAATTTTTACAGAGTAAGGCAATTCACGCCAACTGAATTAAACCACTTAGTTTACAGAAGAATAAATTAGGTCTAAATTAATTCAGTTTTCTTTATCCATAACTTCTTAAAAGAACATAGATGTAATTAAAACACTGATGATCCAATAGAAATGACTCCCACGTGACCTTACAGGGGCCCCATTTGTCGCCTCGATTTCTGAGAACCACTCAATCTTTACTTGTTCTTAACACCTTGTAGAAAAATCCTTTAAGGAAACAGCATTATTAGGTATTTAGCATTCATTAGGTTCTAATATTTTATACGTATTAACTCTAGCCTTAAATTATCCATTGAATTAACTGATACTTTTCACCTTTTACTAGTTGAAGAAACTGACCCTGGAGAGATTCAGCAATCTTCCTAAAATTACATACTTAGTAAATGATAAAATTCAAAACCATCTTGTATCTATCCACTTTCTTAGTTGTAAACATGAAACTCCAAAGGTCTACTGTTACAGTCCTCTGGAAAATAAAGCTTTCTACTCTAGAGGCAACATCAAATTCTCATTCAAAAAGCAACCTATTTGCTTTCCTTTCTCATCTGGCCTTAATAACTAGAATTACTTGGAAGATGTTACTTTTGTATTAGTACTTTAGGCCTTAAATTGAAAACAATAAATCAAAAAGAACCTTTTTTATCCAAAACACTTGAATTACATTAAGTTACTAAAAGCCTACATGTCAAACGAGGCTGATTTCCATGGAAAATAAATGCGAAAATAGGGCTACACGTCTAAAAATAATGCATTACAACTAAAAGGAATACCACCAAGACTCATGAAAAGGAGATACATATTTCTTTGTCATTTATAGGAAAAAGTGTGTACGATTCATTTATTTTAATTATTTACTTCAAAGGAATTTAATGATAATTCCCCAATTTGATAACCATCACATAGAAAGACATTTTAAAAGCATTTTGCATTTTAAAGCCTTTAAAACAAATGTTAAAATATGAATAATGTCAAGTAAACAGCAATGAATGGTGAATAAGGTTACAGGAAACTCACATGAAATGCTATGCGTGAAAGGCGGATATCCTAGGAATTTATCCCACCCCTGATTAGGTTACATAATTTTTATAGCTTACAGGAAAATCAGAGATTAACCTAAATTAATTCCCTACATTTACTTATGATAAAAAGGAGGACCACAGAGTTGCTACTTTCTTAGTAGTTCAGCAAGAATTATACGAGTAAATTCGGAGAATAGAATCATTGACTGATAGTATCTGCTAGTTTTGAGAAGTTCAGACATGACTCACAGGATCATTCATGTTGTAACCTTTCAATAATTCAAATTGAAACCTACATATCATTTTCCGTTCTGTGTCCATGCACTCAGTTTCAAATTTAGAACGTTTCTCGGAGTCCCGGACTTTCATTTTAGTGTTAATAAGGTAGAGACTTTTAATTATCTAGAAATACTTGCAAAACATGTTTCTGAGGAAAACAGACTCAGAAAACCATACCCAGCCGTTCTGTGTGTTATAGTGAGGGGGAAAGTGACTCTTCCGTGTCCTTTGGTCATCTTAGAGTGATTCAGTACTGCCAGTAGTAAGTAGCTGAAATCCAAGCCTCTCTTCCAGGGAGAAAAGGGGTGTAGTGTAGAAAAGGGTAGGTGAGCTGGATTGACAGGGAGATTTTCAGAAGCTGGAGGATAAGAGCCTCTAGGGAAGTTTTAGAGTATGAGAGACTTGGGATGGAGAAACCACAGACTAAGAATTGGTGATATGGTTTATAATTTAGATCTCCTTTTCTGTGCTTCAAAGGGTGCAATTCAAGTTTAAGGAAGAACGGTGCTCTTAGCTGCCAGACTGTATTTTGCATGTGACAATACAAGATCTGATCTGCAAGGGGCCTTAGCTAATATTCAGTCCTTGGGATTCGAGAGGTCACCATCATGACAATCATTGCCATATTAGTTATTTGTTCCGTTCTTCTGGTCTAACAAATCAACCCACACTATAAGCATTTCAGTGGACCATACTCTTACCAAAGTGCTATTATTCCAGAGGATTTGGTCCTTGAGATATTACTGGAATGAGCGGGACACAGCTACATAGGAGAGGTGGGGTACAGGTAAGGAAGAAAATCCGGAGCCTTCTCCAGGCTTACCCTAACCTCCCTTCCTTAGACACGGATTTCCACGCTTCAAATCTTCCCTTCAGAATACTAAAGTCCCAGTGTGGAGTCACACTCTGGGATTTCATCAGAAAGAAGTTAAAGGAGCTCTCAGTCCATCACACTGTGACACACCTGAAGCCAAACTTGCTGTGGGTTCTCTGAG
The DNA here is from genome assembly GCF_011764305.1 of Mustela putorius furo. Taxonomy (NCBI): domain Eukaryota; kingdom Metazoa; phylum Chordata; class Mammalia; order Carnivora; family Mustelidae; genus Mustela; species Mustela putorius. The sequence continues at coordinate 12,529,280 of NW_025421375.1, forward strand.
ATCACCTACCTAACTCTATCCCCTGTGTTCTAGTCTCCTTAAACCAGGCTAACAACTTGCCTTAAAACTCCTCCCCAGTCCCTTAGTTAGCCCAGGCCTAACCATTTTTTTTTTTTTTTTAAGATTGTATTTATTTATTTGAGAGGGAGACAGAGACAGCAAGAGAGAGCATGAGTGAGGAGGGGAAGGAGAAGCAGGCTCCCCTCTGAGCAGGGAGCCTGACCCAGGGCTGGATTCCAGCATCCTGGGATCAGGACCTGAGCTGAATGCAGACACTTAACTAACTGAGCCCCCCAGGCGACCCCCAGGCCTAATCATTTTACCCCAGATGACGGTCTCTCTTAATCTTGGGCCCCAACCTAACTCCCATACTCTTTTAAGGTCTGAAACCAAACTACTTCCTGGGGTCCTACTTGCAGGTGGATATTTCTCAGGTCTACAATGAGAGATTGTAAAGAAGTGATTTCTAAAATCCTTGCAAATCTCAAAGCTTATTCCCTATTCCAGATACCGACAGCTTCCCAAACAAACACAGACTTCCCCTACAATTTTAAGTGCCTATGAAAAAACCTGTTTTATCGTTTACAGTCCCAGATCTAGACCCTCTTTTCACCGAAAACAAATTATAACAGAGAAATATGTCTCCATTCCAATGCAGGACTTGTGACAATCAATGAATTAACATAAGATTTGTGAATTTCTTTGAGCAATGTGGAAAAAAAAGACTTATTGTTTCATTATTGTTAAGGAATTACAATTTCTTACATTCTGACATCTGAATTAGAAGTACCTGAGCCCTAAGGGAGGAAATCTCATTAAGATTTATATGTTATCAATAATAGAAATAGTTTTAAAAAATAATGGCCTTGCTAATTTCTGCATAAATATCATGTACTTTCCAGGTTCCTCGGCTATAAACTTTTATCAAGCACCAAGGACACTCTTTGAGCTTTGCTAGGAGGATGGTACAAGGAGTGAGGAATATTAGAAAACATTAAGATCCCTTTCCTTATCTTGCAGAGCTCTCTAGGATCTGCCTCTCTCCTTTCCAGTCTCCCTCCTTCCCTTATTCTTCAGAAGAAGAACGTGGCTTCCTTTGCAGAAGAGAGAGACGGAGGGACCGTCAGTTGCCCTTGCCCTGTGGGAGGTTAGAGAAAGTCTATAAAATTAAAATCTACCAACAAATTAACAAATAATAATTTAATCTATTATTTTCTTATTTCTTTCTTACTAACTCCTCCACAAGGGGTTCAAGCAAGTGGCCTCAGTTAGCTAACTAACCTCGATGTTCAGAAACCTCCAGCTGACAATGATAAAAGAGCTCCCGAGAAGTCCGGTAACTCAATAGGAGACACTGAAATAAGAGTGTCGAGGCCCTAAGTAATGGAAGTACTTTGAGGTAAGACGAAGTTAGGAGGAATCCTATCCTGGGGCTTTCTGGTTAGACAAAGAGAATTTTAATTCTCTAGGTTCACTGTCATCACCATCACATCAAGCTTACTTAGCACCTGGTAACATTTAAAGCACTTCCACGTACTGAAATTATTCAAGCCTCTCAAGAACGGTTTAAGTTAGGTATTATTTGCGTCCTCACGTTATACATGAACAAAGGAGTTTCCAAGGGCTTTGATGAGTGACCCCTAACAGTGCCACAGCGGTAGGGAAAAACCGTACTCTAAGATAGCTGACCCAACCAGCAAGGGAATTCCAGTCCCCCTCTTAAAGCCCTTCTAGGTTCTTCTCTCCAGTTTCCCGAGCACGCAAAAAGTACCAAGAATGTGGAAGTAGAAGAGTACAAAGTCCCCTCCCTGTTTGTGCTCAGGGCTCACACCTTTGGTAACAGCCTCCTCTGAGCCCGCCGATGTCAAATTAACCTCCAGTCCTCTGAAGCCTCCGAGTGCCGCTTGGTTCTTCTGGCAGGATCCAGTCCAGGTTCCGTAACAACAGTGAGTGGCAGAACAGGGAAGAGCATTTAGGTTTTCTGGCTCCTTGCTAGGATGGTATTATTAAATGTAAGAATACATACAGTGCAACTTGTAGATTTTATAATACCCTTTATCAGGTTGAGGAAGATCCCTTTTCTCCTTAGATGTTGATAAGTCTTATTACACAAATGAGTGTTGAATTGTGTCACATGCGTTTGCTGGATTGACTGAAATAATCATGGGACTTTTTCTCCTTTACCTTGTCAGTATGATTAGACTGTATTTAAAATATTTTTTTAAGGATTTTATTTATTTATTTATTTGAGCGGGGGGGGGGCAGAGGGAGAGGGAGAAGCAGGCTCCCTGCTGAGCAGGGAGCTCAGTGTGGGGCTGGGTCCCAGGACCTGAGCTGAAGGCAGACACTTAACCGGCTGAGACACCCTGGCATTCCAATTATTTTTAAAATATGAAAACAACCTTGCTTTCCCAGGGTAATCCTTACTTGGCATGGTACACCATCATTTTTATATGCCTCTATTTGATTTGCTTACACTTTGTTAAATATTTTTTTAAACCTATGTTCTTGAGACATATTGGTCTGTACTTTTCTTGGTATGAGCATCTTGATAAGGGATTATGGTGGCTTCTTAAAATAAAATCTCTTATTTCTAATTTTTTGTTTGCCTCTAATTGACATGCAGTATTAGATTAGTTTCATCATACATTATTCTACACTCATCATTGGTGTAGCTACCGTCAGTCACCATACAACCCTAATACAGTACCACTGACTCCATTCCCTCGGCTGTAACTTTTATTCCCGTGATTTGTTCATTTCATAACTGAGAGTCTGTATCTCCCATTCCTCTTCATCCATTTTGTCCAAACCCCAGCTCCCTTCCTTCCAGCAACCATCCGTGTGCTCTCTGCAAAGCCATCTTGATAAAGAGGAGAGCTGAATGTATCACAATTCCAGATTCCAAGATCTACTACAAAGCTATAGTCATCAAAACAGGATGATACTGCACAAAAACGGACACACAGACCAAGAGAACAGAACAGAGAGCCAGAAATAAATCCATGCTATGTGGTCAATTAATCTAGGAGAAAGGAGATAGGAATATACAATGGGGAAAAGACAATCTCTTCAACAAACGGGACAGCTACATACAAAAGAACAAAACTGGGCCACTTCCTAACATCGTACACAAAAACACACTCAAAATGGACTGAAGACCTAAATGTGAGACCTGAAACCATAAAACTCCTAGAAGTGAACCCAGACAGTTCTTCCTCTGACATCAGCTGTAGCAACATTTTTCTAGATCTGTCTGCTGAGGCAAGGGAAACAAAAGCAAAAATAAATGCTGGGACTTCATAAAACAAACTGAAGAATGTTTCCTCTTCCTCCTTTTCTCTGGACTGGTTTGTCTGAGAGTGATAATTTTTACCTATTTAAATTCCAGACAGAATTCACCAATGAGGCCACCTGGGCCTGGAGTTTTCTGGAGGAGAGTTCTAGTTATTTAACAAATTTCTTTTAAAAAGATGTTAAGGGTTGACCTGCTTTATTATCACCATATGCAAGAGGGCTGGTCTGATAGGCGGCACTCTGCCTTACCAGAACTAGACCTTCAGAGTGATCTTTGGAAGAACGTACTGGATCAATCTATGCCTCTGATTTAAATCATTTGGTAGTTTTCCACTGTTTTTAGGCTAAGACTCAGAAGGTACAGTGTGGTCAGCAGGATCCTCTGTGTCTTCTGCTCTCCCTCCCTCAGCAGACATGCTCTGTTACTGGATCTCTGCCCTCCACACACTGTTTTCTTTCAGTTCTTCAAAGCAGATTGCTTCCTGCCCCTTCCAAGCACCCTCGTGTGTGCCCCTCTGCTAGGAACACAGGAACACCTCCCAAATTCCCTCAGCTCACAACTTCCAGTTTATACACCCTATCCAAGGCACTTCCTCAGGGAAGCCTCCCTGGATTGCTCTGACTACATCAGGTGCCTCTGTTCTCCACGTTCAAAGCTCCCCACTATTTACTTCCAGCTTTCTTCTGTGTCTGTTTATCACCATATACTCATATAATTAATGTCTATCTCCCCACCAAACACTCAGTGAGATCTGGGATCATGTCTATTTTATTTCTGAGGGTATCCTGGGACCTAGAATACTAACTGGCAAAGAGAGTTTAAGAATTTATTTAGTGATTAAATGAAGGAATTAATGAATGTAATAGGATGTTCAGCTATTTCTGTTTTCATGCCTCCACCAAGTTCTATTAGCTACTACTACATACTAGTTCACATCAACGTTTCAGTAGAGCATAATGACTATGCTTTTCTCACTTCGGCTTACTTTCTTGTGTTCTTATGTTAATATGAAGGAGCACAGTATGATGAAAATATTATGAGCCAAATGCAAAGATTTTGGGGACCATTTGCCCCCAGGTTATTCTATATAACCAAAGATCTATATTGACCAGTAGTGTTCACACAGAAGCTATGTGATTTTGGTCCTGGCCCTTAGATACTTATCAGTCTTAGTTTCTTCATTTGAATTTAGAATGAATAACATTACTTTTCCCTCCAAGTAATATGTGGAAATGTTTGATAAACCATAAACTGCTGTAAAAGCTAGACGATTGTTAATGGTAATCTTGCAGTTGGGAATGTTCACTTTGGACGTATGCTCTCATGTTTCCTTTAAGTAATAATTCAAAATGTATGCAATAAATCTCTACGTGGAAAAATATTTCTGCACCTAGAAAAAAATACTGAACAAAAACCTTTTTACATTTTCTCTAAGGCATATGGGTTTGCATTTATATGGAAGAGAAAAAATAGCTTAAAAGGGGGGAAATAAAAGAGCATGTTACTAAGATTACTGTGACCATGACTTCGCTATTACTACTCTATTGTCTCTCTGATATTCCATCTCCCTGTTTTTCCCCCTCATAAAATTTAGATCAATGCCCTGAGAAATGTCGCTAAAGTTCCACAAGGCAGGTTTCTTTCTAATGTGGAAATCAAGCTACCTTATCTTGGAATTTGACAGAGGATCCTGTCCAGAGACAGGAGAAGGACAAGTCAGTCTTTCCAAGTCCTGGAATTCTTTGAGATATTGGCAAATGAAGTGGCTCAAAGCACAGAATACAGAATGATTCAGAAACCAAGGGGCTGCCTCGACACAGTTCAAGCAGGATAACAAAACCATTCAACAATTTTACCCGGCAAACAGACAGCATTAACCTTGGAGAAAAGCCATAATGATGGCCAGAAATAATTTCAGCTGCCATCAGCAACATTATATATTCATGAAGTTATGTTTATTTGTCCTTTGCATCAAACATACTTATAAATTAACCAAGTACTTAAGCTGTCTTTGCCCTCTTTGACATCAGCAAGAACAGTAATAATACACATCTTTTAACTTCACAGAAAAGAGCTATTTTATAAAATATGAAAATATGAGCCTGAAATTCTGGGCTTTCCTCTCCCATTCTCTCCAGCAATTGAACCCTCCAGATTCTTCTTACAGTTTTCAATATACCGGTATCAACATTTCTTAACCTCAGTTAATTCTAGAGGCAAAATCCATGTAAATTTTAGAAGAAATATAAAAGGAGGAGAAAGGAAGGAAAAACCTCTCTGCGCATTTAGCTGGAAGGAGACACATGTCCTGCAACAAAACACATTTTACATCTTAAGTTCTCTCTTCTAATTATAACTGTGGAATTTCAAAATAAAGGAATATAGGAAAGTGACAATGTCTACCGAGAAGCACGTAGGCTGGCTTCCAAGAAGCTGTAAGGTCATCCCAGCCCAAGGTCTGCCCTTCAGTTATAAAGGCTCAAACCTAATTTATCAGATCTGGAGAGAAGTGGGCAGTTCACATTAACCCAGCTTACAGAGAATGACATGTAAAATAAACTACCAATTCATTAATTAACAACAAAAAACGGTAACAATCATAGAGAATCACATAACCAGAATATTGTGTATCTCTTGAACAGATCTGCAGTGGATGCTAACTCGTAATCATTTAGTTTTGGAGAGAATAGGGATTCAAAAAACAAGAGTTGCCAGATTTACATATGTAATGCCTCTAGGACAAGATAACTAACCTCATGTGTCCATATTTGTGATAAGAGATCTGTTTGTGAACTCATTCAAGCCACTATTTTATCCACACTTTCTTTGTAAGTCTGGATCACTACTGGGAGTTTTCCTATAAAACTTTAAAGGCAGTTTTAGTTTATTCTTGTTACTCATTGATTTTTGTTAAGCTCTCAGGGACTGATCAAATTTTTAAAGACTAACTTAAATAGCATTGCTGTCATGAATATTAACATATACTAAATATTCTTGGGAAAGAGAAAACATTTTATACACTCACACACACACACACACAAAACAGATACACACATATGATGGATGTATATTGTGGAAATGTAGGAATGTTTACTACTTGCTATGAGCATATCACAGAACTCACAGACACAATGCAGTACCCTGACTTGTCTCTTTCTCCCACTCAACTGTCCTTGTGAATATCCTGGAACTCCGGAATGAAGTTCCATTCCATTCTACTCCACAATTCACATCCCAATACCTGGATGCAGAATCTGTTCATTAATAGCTTCAGACACTAACTATATAGGTTGACATCATTTCTTAAAAGTGGGTCCCTTAAGACAAACCATAAGAGACTCTTAATCTCACAAAACAAACAGAGGGTTGCGGGAGGAGCGTGGGGGATAGGGAGAGGGTTGCTGGGTTATGGACATTGGGGAGGGTGTGTGCTATGGTGAGTGCTGTGAAGTGTGTAAGCATGACGATTCACAGACCTGTACCTCTGGGGCTAATAATACACTATATGTTAATTTTTTTTAAAAAGTGTGTCCCCTGTGAAGCATGAGTTAAGACTTTGGGGGGATTCTGAGACCCTGTCAGGGTATGCGGGAGTGCTGGAGAAAAGAGGATGGCAGACAGAAGTGGGTGTGTATCCCAGACAGAAGATGCTGGGAATCTCAAAGACATGTTTTACTCCTAACAAATTTTGCTCAGGATAGGGCTTAATAGAATATTCCATAATAAGACAGACTTTATGCTTAATGCTCTCCCCTCTAGCTATGTTCAGGTCATATCTCAGAGTTAAGTTATAGGAAAAAAATCCTAAGGAGCAATCCCTGCTCTCTCCCCCATCCTCCTCCCCCTTACCTTCTTCCTTGGTGTAAATTCCAGGAACATGCTGATTCCAGGGATAACTGAAAGGAAAAGAAATAGCAAAATTGAATTTAAAGGAAGGGATAGGAAAAAAAGAAACGTTCTCCAAGTTTATAAACTGAATTGCTGCTTTGGTAGATTCTCCTTTTATCATAAGAATGGAAGTAAATCAGGATTTACTAAGATTCAACAGAAAATATCCTGCTTTTGAAAGATAAAACAATATCCCAAGGGACTGTGCTACATAAAATATAGGAAACCAAAAGAAAACATTTTATATTAATAATACAAAGAGGTAAACACAGACATTATAAGATGGTTAAAATATATATATATATCAAGAACTCAGCTTTAAATTCCGTAACAGAAATAGCTACAAATTATAAAATTTAATCTGCCAAACTATTCCAGAGTAAACAGTTTCCATTTTGCCCCATGAGGTTTCAGCACCGGTGGGCTGGTTTATTTCTTCTTTCACTCTGGTATTTTTTAAAGCATTGTGTAACTAATTCTTTCTCACTGCAATTTAAGAAAGTAGGTAAGAGCGATGTACACACAAATAGGACTTCTGATGCTATCTAAATCAACTGTGCCAGGATTACAGTCTGTTCCAGCTCCAAACCAGCATGTAAAAACTTGATTCATCTTTTATTAGTGGAATAGGCACAGTCTATCTGTTCTATTCTAATTGCATGATTGTTAGAACCCATAATAATGAAAGCCAGACCACAGCTTGACTTTCAGATCCAGGGTAGGAATGCCCCCCAGAGCAGTTACATGTAATATATTTAGCTTATGGCAAAAAGAGTTTGTGGAAGTCATGGAGAGCCCTGCATGAAATAGTACAAATCATTTTATGAATCCCATTGTTCCAAGCATATATAGATTTACAATTGTCAAATTCTTGTGATTTTCTATAGGTTGCTCAGATTTGAACCCTGAAAAGTTGTGCCAAAGGGTGCAAGACTTTAAAAAAGGAAGACAGAAGAATTGGAGTGGGGGTTGAATCTGATTTCTTTCTCCCCAGTAAAGTGATTTAATGGTTAAGGGCATGGATGCCATTGTCATGCAGCCTGAACTTGAGTCCTTCCTGTCTCTTAGCTGTGGATCCCCGGCCAAGTTACTAACATCTCTGAGCCTCCGGTTTTCCAGCTGTAACCGAGAGTTATTATGCTCATTAAACATAATACATGGAAAGGTGTACAGAGTACAGTCTAAAAAGGTGGAAGTAGAAACATCCTGAAATATGCTTTTAATTCTCTAGAGGATTTTATTTGGAGATTTTTAATTAAATTATAAGAGTGAAAAACTGTTTTTTTCCCCTAAGAACAAGTTGATATTGGTACAAACAACTTATATACCTGAAAAGATAAACATTCTCATAAATGGGGCCATCTTCCTGAATGGGATTTAAGGCATCTGCCCTTGAAGTCAGTAGTAATATTTTCTGGATTCTTAACTTTCATAAAGATAGTAAAAGAACAAAACAAAAAACAAAGTATACAAAACACACAAAAAAAACTATTTCCTTCTTCTAGAGGAAGAGGATTTCAAAAGACATAAGCAACACAACTAGTGAACAGCTACCTTTTCCTAATTCAACTTGAATTACGTAAATCCACATGGAACCCATGACAGCAGAGAAAAAGATGAAGGGAACCACTGCTCATTTTATCTGACTGCAGCTTTTCATCAACTTCCTGTTCGCCCTAATCCTCAGGCCAGAGGCTGGCTTCTCCTTCACCAACAGGCAGCTGGCTTGAGAGAAAAGGAGACTCAGACTGAGCTGGCAATGAGGGCTCCATGCGAGAAGATCCACGGACAGAACAGGAGGCACCGCCACAGAGCAGCAAATGCAAATCACATACCCAGGAAAGATAAATGTGTGTTCACTTTGCAAGAAGTCCATGTTGCTATTACCTTCAGGGAAAGGTTTGGTCAGGTAATGCCATTTTAGCTATAAGGTCTGGCTGTTAATGTCATGCATTGCCTTGAGAGCCTTGGCCAGAATCACACAAGCTACATGGCTTTGAATGTTAAGTCTCAGTTTGCTCACATGAAAAACCGTAATGTCTCTATATCAGAGTTTTTGTCATCAGTAATTGAGCTAATGTATGTAAAATACAGAACAGAGGGTGACAGATAGCCAGAATATGACTTATTATTATATTTTATATTCCTATATTATTAATCATACTTAATATATTAATATGTATGCATATAAGGTATACATTATATAAATATATTAATAAACTTATGAATAAATTTAATATTTAAATATAAATCTAGATTATATAAAACATATTCATAAACAAATAATTACTATATCAACATATTAAATATAATTATTATTATTTACTACTTAAAATATGTAGGAGGATATTTTACTTTGTTTCCTTATTCTTCTATATCAGAACCTAACCTCTTGCTAGATTTACAAATTAAAAAAACAAACAAGAAAAACCCAGCTCCAGCCTAAAAGCAAAACAATAGGAGAAAACAGTGAATCAGCAATGATTTTTAAGATACTTGACGCAGGTTTATGCCCACTTAAACGACATTCAAAACAAGCGAAGTGCTCCCATCAACCTGAAAGGTTGTAATATATGTAAAATAAACCATACAGAGATGTAATTTCATACAATTTGTAAGTTGGACAGAAATGTAGGGAATCTATAACTCTACACACACTCATCTTAGAGATGAGTGAATTCATACCTAAAAAATATGTCTTCTAAGGTCACCAGATGCTTAGCCCCCAACATGAGAAGCCAGCTATCTGCCAGTCTTCCCTGTAAGGATCAGTAACTTTGCCACAATTCATTCCTGATCTTAATTAGGAACTACGGTAAAAAAAGATTCTTGTTAGAAGAGTAGACCCCCGATGTAATTCTGAAGTACCCTTAAACACCGACAAAAGCAAAATGTTGGGACAGCGACACTTTATATTAGATTTTTGGGATGCTTTAGATCCTATCATTTCCCTATTTCACTGCGACACAGTATTTCTGGATTTTATTCTCATGACTCAAAGCAATGAAAAAAAGTCAAGCATAGAAGGTACTGTTTACCTCAATAATTGGAACAGCTTCTTATGAGCTGTTTTATTTACTCTTTGGGTAAATATATTTATTATTCAGACAGTTTACTTTTATGCATTACATATTTATACAACATTTTAAATGCATATGGTTTTATAAACCCTGTCTAATGTACATTGTATGCTGACAATAATTACCAGAAATTGAAGCATGTCATAAAAAATCATATGAAACTTCAGAGAATTTCTAGCCTCTTCTACTTTAACTACCTATAAAACCACAGTGGGATTTACAGAAAGTCACTGCCAAACCATCTGAAGGAGCAATGATTTCTCTCTCGTTATGTATCTTTAGTGGAGCAAAAATCATAGGAAAGTCGCAAAAGTGGTATCGATTTTTAAACAAGTATTTGGACACTGCAAGTATTTCCAGGTTGTTGGTTAAGCCCACTCAATGACATCATACAAGATAAACATCCATTTTTCCCTTACTATGTGCCAACAATGGTGCCAAAGAAGAATTTCATTTCACTTTAGGGTTTCTCATATGCAGCACACATCAGGGGTCCTCTGCATTGGAGGATGTCTCCCAGCATCCCTGTCTCAACAGTCTAGAAACCAGCAACCCTCCTGCCCAGTTGCAGCAATCAAAACCCCTTCCAGGCATTGCCACACATCTCCTGGAGGGCAAAAGCGCCCCCATGGAGAACCACTGCTTTAGCTAATTGAATTCTCTCCATAATCCCATGAGCTATGTGTTACTATCTCCATTTTCTAGATGAGATGACTGGAAGCTTAAGGAGTTTAGCAATTTGCCCAAGGTTACAAAGATAGAAAGTGGAAATCAAATCAACTGCAGATCCCAATAATTTAATCACTGAATGATACTACCTCATTCAAATACCCAGGGGAACATAATATCAAGTTCTATGGATCCACTGATCTTCCCAGCCATACTGAAGTGGAGAGACTCATTTATTTTTTTTTTAAGGAATTTATTTATTTATCAGAGAGAGACAAAGTAGGGGGAGGAGCAGAGGGAGAGGGACCAGGAAACTCCATGTTGAGCACAGAGCCCAACCTGGGGCTCAATCTCAGGAGTCCAAGGTCACGATCAGAGCTGAAATCAAGAGTCAGAAGCCCAATAGACCAAGCCACCCAGGTGCCCCAAGACTCTTTTAGAAGGTACCAGCCTTTCCCCATGGAAAGTTTTTTAGTCTCATATACAACTCATGAGTCATTTTGAGTTATGCTGTGACACAAGAAATATGAAATTTTTAGTGGCTTAACACACCAAAAGTTTGTTCCTGCCTCATGATATGATGTGGTGTGGGCTTTGCACCATTGTTCCAGGATGCAGGTTCCAGGATGCAGGTCAAGGATATCTGTCTATAAATCAAGGATAAGGACCTGTGGGGGGCATACCAATCTTTGCAGGATGATAACAGGACCAAATGATGGTGCTTTATGTTTCTGTTCAGAAGTGACACAGATCCCTTCCATTTGGTCTATGTGCTCAAAGCAAGACAGGGGGCCAGGTACGAAGTGAGTGGACAGGTAAGTCTACTCCTCCATGCGGGAGGGGCCAAGTTGAGCATGGGTCAGGTAAAGAGGATCCCAGGAAGGAAGACAATTAACAATTTGAAATATATACAACTTGCATACAACTACTCTGAACAGTCATTAAGAGGTAATGTCTTAATAGAAAAACAACTTGCTTTTCAACTCAAAATGCCTATATCTGTGTTGCCTGGAGAAAGTAATCCTGATGTGGCAGCCAAGTGCCAGAAACGGAATTATTACCTATTCAACATTAGAACCCCAAAGCACTAATATAGCAGGGACATCATCAGACAAATGAATGCCTCCTCTCGATTCTTTAATGATAGATAGCCTTTCTTTGAGAGGATGAACAAACTCCTTTCTCTCTCTGAGAATCTATTCCATGATCTCTTAAATGGGAGCTCTGAAAACTATTCAGCTTCTCCTGACTCCTAGGCTATTCTGCGTTAAGGAGCAGATATAAACTTCTAAGAACAGAACACTTGTCCTTGGGATTTGGTAAGAAAACGCTGCATCACTCATGGGGGTCTGTGGAAGAATGCGGCACAAGCTATTCATTTTCATGTTTTCACCACACAAACCTCCCCCTCCCTACGTCTCCAGCTGCTCCCTCCTTCCTTTTGCTCCCCACAGGAAGATAGCCCACAATCTCTGAGGAAAACTTGTGATTAAGAATCACAGACGCTACTATTTTAAAAACTTCTTTTTTCCCCCCAAATGTTCTTAGATATCAGTCCTTTAGTGGAGCTACATAATAAGCATATTTAACTTAAAGTCTATGTGAGCGGAAGACAAGGATAGAGAAAGGGAAGGAAGGAGGGTAGGGAAGAGGGGAGAGAGCAGAAAGGGTTAAAGATAATGGTAAATCCTTGTCACTCCTACCCCTGAGACGGGAAGTCTAATTTTCCCACCCCTGAATTTGAACTGGCAGTAGTGACTCTCTTCATCAATGAAAGGCAACAGAAGGGACCTTCTAGGACTTCGGAGGGTAGCTAACTATTCCTTTAAGCCTTACAGCTTTAGCCTAGGACTTTCAGAACATTTAATGTCATAAATTCGATTGCATTTCCCCCAAAAATGTATTGAAGTCCTAACCCCTAACTCACAGTACCTGTGAGTGTGATATTATTTGAAAATAGGGTCTTTGCAGTTGGAATTAAGTTGAGGTTATACTGGATTAGTGTGGACCCTAAATTCAATGACTGGTATCTTTATCCAAAAAAGATATTAGGAGACACCGAGACACACAGAGGAAAGAGCGTCATGTGAAGATAAAGGTGGGCACTGATGTGGGAAACAAAAGCAGAAGAGAAATTATTAAATTCCCTTACTACTTACATCCCATTGACAAGTCTTTAAGACACTCAAAGTGACATTCCTCTAGGGACTCAGCTGCCTCCATGTTAATACTTCACTAAGGACAAGAGGCAATCTTGGCCCAATGCCAGGATCCTCTAAGTCTACTTTAACATATAAAAATCTCTTTGGAAACTTCCTTTATTTCTACTCCAAGATACATTTTGACAATCATCCCCCAAGCCTATGGCCCACCGATATATATCTGAAGGGTCTCATGACTCAGGTGTTATTAGACAGTAATAAATGACATTTTCTTAATGGCTAGCCTCTCTCAAGGTCCTGGAAACCTGGCTTCCAAAATTCCTTAGGGACCAATGCTATCCTTACCCCCTCCCAAATTGAAAATACTTTATGGGCTATTCCTCATGACCCCAGTGCAGCTCTTTCTGTGCACAGGCCCTGTCCTGTGCTTTCACAAAACCACATTTTTGCACCAAAGACATCTCAAGAATTCTTTCTTGGCTATTGGCTTCGAACCCTGACACCTTTCCTCCATCAGAACTACAAGCTAAGGAATGCCAACACTTCTTGGCAACCAGCAGAAGTTAGGAAGAGACAAGAAAGGATTCTTCCCTGGACCTTCAGAAGGAGGCCCTACCAACACTGATGTTGGACAGCTATTCTCCAAAGCTGTGAGAGAATAAATTTCTTTGTTTTAAGCTACTCAGTTTGTGGGAATTTGTTCCATCCGCCACAAGAAAACAAATACACTTGGTCTTGGGATATTCCTTCTGAGAACCAACACTCCAGCCAAACTATGAGAATCACAAGCCATGCAGAGACACTACATGTGGACACCCATCAACAGCCCAAGCGGTATTTCCAGTCCACAGTCAGATTCCAAAGCTGGACACCTCAAATGAAGCAACAGGTTGTTAGCGAGAAGGTCTTCTCAGAAGCTGACATGCTATGGATGTGAGATGATCTACCTAACCAGCCCCTTCTGGAATTCCTGATCCACAGAACTGTGAGCAAAATAAAACTGTTTCAAGCCACTGAGTTTGGGAGTAATTTGTTCCACAGTCATAATGAAGTGGAACGGACCCCAGTACCTGAAAGTGGGCTACACAATGAAAACCTAAAACATACAGCCTTGGCTTTTGGAGAGGCAGCACGCAAAACTTAAAACTTTGAGGAGTCTGCTGGTGGAAGCCTGAAGGATGAGGAGGAACTTATGACTGGATTCCAAAGAAAAAGAAATAATTGTCATGCAGAGGCAAAAACTTGGCAACCCACTTGCTGCCTAGCCTGGAAGATAAAGTTTGCCTACCGAATGCTTGGATTTGCTTAGAAAGACAGTTAGACATGATGTATACATCGCCAACTGGCCCGCCACAATCCTTCTCAAACTTCTGATTGAGAAAATGATGTTTTAAGCCATTTCCATTTGGGGATAGACAGAAGGAAGCAGGTCAGAGAACGGCAAGGAGGAGCGTAAGAGATTAAGGATGATGATAAATGCTTGACACTCTTCCAGCTGAGAGCTGAAACTGAATCTCCCTACCCTTGAATTTGAACTGGTGTTACACAGCATTTATGCCACAGCAGTGAATAACTGAAATGGCTAAAGATGTAGGAAGAGGAACAGCCTCAACGTGGAATGTTCTGGAGTGAGAATAAAATGTGAGAGATACAACTGCCTCTCAATGCCTGAGCCCTTCACCTGTTGAATGCTCCTCAAAGCTTTAAAGATTATAGGCACGGTCAAAACAAGGTCAATAAAAAAACCAACTACTTTAGAGGATGTGTGATCAAAGAAGTAGCTATGCATTTAACTCTGGAGGTAAATCTAATTGGTGTATTTATTGAGAACTGCCAGTTTTGTGTGGAAAGTAGTGTCTTCTGGAGGGATTTTCACCTTAGGCACTGACTTGAGAACTTTAATCTGACCTGGGATGTGACTTCCTTATATCCTTTCAAATAGAAAGGATTCCCACAACGCAGAACACTCCTGATACAAGTGTTTGAGTAAGTATGAAATAATGAAGACCACAATCTAATTCTTTTGCATTTCTTTACAGGTAAACCTCCTTCGTTGGCCAAGTATTTAAAGTGGCTAACAAGTGATGTAATCAACGCTCTCTAAAAAACAAAATAAAAATAGGGGAGGAGTCAAGATGGCGGAGAAGTAGCAAGCTGAGACTGCTTCAGCTAGCCGGAGATCAGCTAGATAGCTTATCTAAAGATTGCAAACACCTGAAAATCCATCGGCAGATCGAAGAGAAGAAGAACAGCAATTCTGGAAACAGAAAATCAACCACTTTCTGAAAGGTAGGACCGGCGGAGAAGTGAATCCAAAGCGACGGGAAGATAGACCCCGGGGGGAGGGGCCGGCTCCCGGCAAGCGGCGGAGCAACCGCGCACAAAATCAGGACTTTTAAAAGTCTGTTCCGCTGAGGGACATCGCTCCAGAGGCTAAACCGGGGCGAAGCCCACGCGGGGTCAGCGTGGCCTCAGGTCCCGCAGGGTCACAGAAGGATCGGGGGTGTCTGAGTGTCGCAGAGCTTGCGGGTATTGGAACGGGAAAGCCGGCTACAGAGACAGAGCTGACAGTAAGCTCGCAGCTCCGTGTTACCTTGAACCGGTCGCAGGCTCGGTGAGCTCGGAGCGCGGCCGGAGGTCAGGCAGACGGGAGTGACTGGGCGCTGTTCTCTGAGGGCGCACTGAGGAGTGGGGCCCTGGGCTCTCGGCTCCTCCGGGCCGGAGACCAGGAGGCCGCCATTTGTATTCCCGTCCTCCGGAACTCTACGGAAAGCGCTCAGGGAACAAAAGCTCCTGAAAGCAAACCCGAGCGGATTACTCACCCCGGCCCCGGGTAAGGGCGGTGTAATTCCGCCTGGGGCAAAGACACTTGAGAATCACTACAACAGGCCCCTCCCCCAGAAGATCAACAAGAAATCCAGCCGAGACCAAGTTCACCTACCAAGGAGTGCGGTTTCAATACCAAGGAGAGCAGCAGAATTCCAGAGGAGGAGAAAGCCAAGCACGGAACTCATGGCTTTTTTCCTGTGATTTTTTTTAGTCTTGCAGTTAATTTAATTTTTTAGTTTTCATTTTTTTTTTCTTTTTTTTTTTTTTCTCGCCTTCGGTAAAATTTTTTTTTTTTTTAACTGTTACCTTTTTCTTTTTTAACGATTTTTTACTAGTTTATCTAATATATATATATATATATATATATATATATATTTTTTTTTTTACATTTTTCTTAGGTGTTTTCTTTTTTTAAAATTCTTTTCTTTTCTTTTCTTTTTTTTTTTTTTTTTTTTTTTTTTCTCTCTTCCTTTTTGAACCTCTTTTTATCCCCTTTCTCCCCACTCACGATTTTGGATCTCTTCTAATTTGGTTAAAGCATATTTTCCTGGGGTTGTTGCCACCCTTTTAGTATTTTACTTGCCCCTTCATTTACTCTTATCTGGACAAAATGACAAGACGTAAAAATTCAACACAAAAAAAAAGAACAAGAGGCAGTACCGAAGGCTAGGGACCTAATCAATACAGACATCGGTAATATGTCAGATCTAGAGTTCAGAATGACAATTCTCAAGGTTCTAGCCGGGCTCGAAAAAGGCATGGAAGATATTAGAGAAACCCTCTCGAGAGATCTAAAAGCCCTTTCTGGAGAAATAAAAGAACTAAAATCTAACCAAGTTGAAATCAAAAAAGCTATTAATGAGGTGCAATCAAAAATGGAGGCTCTCACTGCTAGGATAAATGAGGCAGAAGAAAGAATTAGTGATATAGAAGACCAAATGACAGAGAATAAAGAAGCTGATCAAAAGAGGGACAAACAGCTACTGGACCACGAGGGGAGAATTCGAGAGATAAGTGACACCATAAGACGAAACAACATTAGAATAATTGGGATTCCAGAAGAAGAAGAAAGTGAGAGGGGAGCAGAAGGTATACTGGAGAGAATTATTGGGGAGAATTTCCCCAATATGGCAAAGGGAATGAGCATCAAAATTCAGGAGGTTCAGAGAATGCCCCTCAAAATCAATAAGAATAGGCCCACACCCCGTCACCTAATAGTAAAATTTACAAGTCTCAATGACAAAGAGAAAATCCTGAAAGCAGCCCGGGAAAGAAGTCTGTAACATACAATGGTAAAAATATTAGATTGGCAGCTGACTTATCCACAGAGACCTGGCAGGCCAGAAAGAGCTGGCATGATATTTTCAGAGCACTAAACGAGAAAAACATGCAGCCAAGAATACTATATCCAGCTAGGCTATCATTGAAAATAGAAGGAGAGATTAAAAGCTTCCAGGACAAACAACAACTGAAAGAATTTGCAAATACCAAACCAGCTCTACAGGAAATCTTGAAAGGGGTCCTCTAAGCAAAGAGAGAGCCTACAAGTGGTAGATCAGAAAGGAACAGAGACCATATACAGTAACAGTCACCTTACAGGCAATACAATGGCACTAAATTCATATCTCTCAATAGTTACCCTGAATGTGAATGGGCTAAATGCCCCTGTCAAAAGACACAGGGTATCAGAATGGATAAAAAAACAAAACCCATCTATATGTTGCCTCCAAGAAACACATTTTAAGCCCGAAGACACCTCCAGATTTAAAGTGAGGGGGTGGAAAAGAATTTACCATGCTAATGGACATCAGAAGAAAGCAGGAGTGGCAATCCTTATATCAGATCAATTAGATTTTAAGCCAAAGACTATAATAAGAGATGAGGAAGGACACTATATCATACTCAAAGGGTCTGTCCAACAAGAAGATTTAACAATTTTAAATATCTATGCCCCCAATGTGGGAGCAGCCAACTATATAAACCAATTAATAACAAAATCAAAGAAACACATCAACAATAATACAATGATAGTAGGGGACTTTAACACTCCCCTCACTGAAATGGACAGGTCATCCAAGCAAAAGGTCAGCAAGGATATAAAGGCCTTAAATGACACACTGGACCAGATGGACATCACAGATATATTCAGAATATTTCATCCCAAAGCAACAGAATACACATTCTTCTCTAGTGCACATGGAACATTCTCCAGAATAGATCACATCCTCGGTCCTAAATCAGGACTCAACCGGTATCAAAAGATTGGGATCATTCCCTGCATATTTTCAGACCACAATGCTCTAAAGCTAGAACTCAACCACAAAAGGAAGTTTGGAAAGAACCCAAATACATGGAGACTAAACAGTATCCTTCTAAAGAATGAATGGGTCAACCGGGAAATTAAAGAAGAATTGAAAAAAATCATGGAAACAAATGATAATGAAAACACAACGGTTCAAAATCTGTGGGACACAACAAAGGCAGTCCTGAGAGGAAAATATATAGCGGTACAAGCCTTTCTCAAGAAACAAGAAAGGTCTCAGGTACACAACCTAACCCTACACCTAAAGGAGCTGGAGAAAGAACAAGAAAGAAACCCTAAGCCCAGCAGGAGAAGAGAAATCATAAAGATCAGAGCAGAAATCAATGAAATAGAAACCAAAAAAAACAATAGAACAAATCAACGAAACTAGGAGCTGGTTCTTTGAAAGAATTAATAAAATTGATAAACCCCTGGCCCGACTTATCAAAAAGAAAAGAGAAAGGACCCAAATAAATAAAATCATGAATGAAAGAGGAGAGATCACAACTAACACCAAAGAAATACAAACTATTATAAGAACATACTATGAGCAACTCTACGGCAATAAATTTGACAATCTGGAAGAAATGGATGCATTCCTAGAAACATATAAACTACCACAACTGAACCAGGAAGAAATAGAAAGCCTGAACAGACCCATAACCAGTAAGGAGATTGAAACAGTCATTAAAAATCTCCAAACAAACAAAAGCCCAGGGCCAGACGGCTTCCCGGGGGAATTCTACCAAACATTTAAAGAAGAACTAATTCCTATTCTCCTGAAACTGTTCCAAAAAATAGAAATGGAAGGAAAACTTCCAAACTCATTTTATGAGGCCAGCATCACCTTGATCCCAAAACCAGACAAGGATCCCACCAAAAAAGAGAGCTATAGACCGATATCCTTGATGAACACAGATGCGAAAATACTCAACAAAATACTAGCCAATAGGATTCAACAGTACATTAAAAAGATTATTCACCACGACCAAGTGGGATTTATTCCAGGGCTGCAAGGTTGGTTCAACATCCGCAAATCAGTCAATGTGATACAACACATCAATAAAAGTAAGAACAAGAACCATATGATACTCTCAATAGATGCTGAAAAAGCATTTGACAAAGTACAAACATCCCTTCCTGATCAAAACTCTTCAAAGTGTAGGGATAGAGGGCACATACCTCAATATCATCAAAGCCATCTATGAAAAACCCACCGCAAATATCATTCTCAATGGAGAAAAACTGAAAGCTTTTCCGCTAAGGTCAGGAACACGGCAGGGATGTCCATTATCACCACTGCTATTCAACATCGTACTAGAGGTCCTAGCCTCAGCAATCAGACAACAAAAAGAAATTAAAGGCATCCAAATCGGCAAAGAAGAAGTCAAATTATCACTCTTCGCAGATGATATGATACTATATGTGGAAAACCCAAAAGACTCCACTCCAAAACTGCTAGAACTTGTACAGGAATTCAGTAAAGTGTCAGGATATAAAATCAATGCACAGAAATCAGTTGCATTTCTCTACACCAACAGCAAGACAGAAGAAAGAGATATTAAGGAGTCAATCCCATTTACAATTGCATCCAAAACCATAAGATACCTAGGAATAAACCTAACCAAAGAGACACAGAATCTATACTCAGAAAACTATAAAGTACTCATGAAAGAAATTGAGGATGACACAAAGAAATGGAAAAATGTTCCATGCTCCTGGATTGGAAGAATAAATATTGTGAAAATGTCTATGCTACCTAAAGCAATCTACACATTTAATGCAATTCCTATCAAAGTACCATCCATCTTTTTCAAAGAAATGGAACAAATAATTCTAAAATTTATATGGAACCAGAAAAGACCTCGAATAGCCAAAGGGATATTGAAAAAGAAAGCCAACGTTGGTGGCATCACAATTCCGGACTTCAGGCTCTATTACAAAGCTGTCATCATCAAGACAGCATGGTACTGGCACAAAAACAGACACATAGATCAATGGAACAGAATAGAGAGCCCAGAAATAGACCCTCAAATCTATGGTCAACTAATCTTCGACAAAGCAGGAAAGAATGTCCAATGGAAAAAAGACAGCCTTTTCAATAAATGGTGCTGGGAAAATTGGACAGCCACATGCAGAAAAATGAAATTGGACCATTTCCTTACACCACACACAAAAATAGACTCAAAATGGACGAAGGACCTCAATGTACGAAAGGAATCCATCAAAATCCTTGAGGAGAACACGGGCAGCAACCTCTTCGACCTCTGCCGCAGCAACATCTTCCTAGGAACAACGCAAAAGGCAAGGGAAGCAAGGGCAAAAATGAACTATTGGGATTTCATCAAGATCAAAAGCTTTTGCACAGCAAAGGAAACAGTTAACAAAATCAAAAGACAACTGACAGAATGGGAGAAGATATTTGCAAACGACATATCAGATAAAGGACTAGTGTCCAGAATCTATAAAGAACTTAGCAAACTCAACACCCAAAGAACAAATAATCCAATCAAGAAATGGGCAGAAGACATGAACAGACATTTCTGCAAAGAAGACATCCAGATGGCCAACAGACACATGAAAAAGTGCTCCATATCACTCGGCATCAGGGGAAATACAAATCAAAACCACAATGAGATATCACCTCACACCAGTCAGAATGGCTAAAATCAACAAGTCAGGAAATGACAGATGCTGGCGAGGATGTGGAGAAAGGGGAACCCTCCTACACTGTTGGTGGGAATGCAAGCTGGTGCAGCCACTCTGGAAAACAGCATGGAGGTTCCTCAAAATGTTGAAAATAGAACTGCCCTATGACCCAGCAATTGCACTATTGGGTATTTACCCTAAAGATACAAATGTAGTGATCCAAAGGGACACATGCACCCGAATGTTTATAGCAGCAATGTCCACAATAGCCAAACTATGGAAAGAACCTAGATGTCCATCAACAGATGAATGGATCAAGAAGATGTGGTATATATACACAATGGAATACTATGCAGCCATCAAAAGAAATGAAATCTTGCCATTTGCAACAACATGGATGGAACTAGAGCGTATCATGCTTAGCGAAATAAGTCAAGCAGAGAAAGACAACTATCATATGATCTCCCTGATATGAGGAAGTGGTGATGCAACATGGAGGCTTAAGTGGGTAGAAGAATAAATGAAACAAGATGGGATTGGGAGGGAGACAAACCATAAGTGACTCTTAATCTCACAACAAACTGAGGGTTGCCGGGGGGAGGGGGTTTGGGAGAAGGGGGTGGGATTATGGACATTGGGGAGGGTATGTGATTTGGTGAGTGCTGTGAAGTGTGTAAACCTGGTGATTCACAGACCTGTACCCCTGGGGATAAAAATATATGTTTATAAAAAATAAAAAAAAAAAAAAAAAAAAAAAAAAAAAAAAAAAAAAAAAAAGAAAAAAAAAATATAATAATATAAAATAATAGGTAAAAAATATATATAAATAGATAAATATATATATAAGTATATAAATATGAATATAGAAAAATAGGTTAAAAACCCAGAATCAGAAAAATCTAGGTAGACAGAATGGAAGTAATGATGAAGCAATGGTCAAACAAACTCATGTTAAATTGTTATTAAGCGGAATTTGAGACTGAGTATCCAGACAGCTAACTGAAAAAAGAGTATCTGTTACATTTTCTCACTCAAAGTGAGAAGAAAATATTTCCCTTGCAAAGGAGAAAAAAAAAGTTAATTTGTGTAACAGAATTCTGAAAATATTACTTAGGAAACCACCACTAAGGACACCATGATCTCAAAAACATCTCTACAGTTAGCACCTTACCCAGAAACACGTTCCCGTTAATATGTCTCTTCAAGCTTTTCTCAATGAGTGAAAACATAACTCTGAACCTCAACTCAGTCACAGAAACACACAAAACCAGTAAAATGTACCCAAAAATAGCTCTACTTTTTTCCTTCTCTACCAGACTAGGAGCTTGTTAAAGTGAAAACAAACAGAACATGGTTTTCTTCTCAATACCTAGTATGTATGTATCTAGCATACATGGCACATAGGATCACACAGATAGGACAAAGGTGTATTTTCTAAGAGTACATTTGAAGCCTTATTATATAAACAAATTCATTTCCTCTCATAGTTGTTAGACTGCCTCATCTTCAGGCTCAAAAGAATGACAGTGTGATTTTCTAATGCTTATTAGAATGCATAATAACACATCAATGTGTGTGCTCATCTATGGAGTTCTGGAAACAGAAAGCAAACATCACCATGAGAGTTACCTGGATTCCTTTTCCCCCAGTGCATCGCAGTGTGAAATGTTTACAGCTTATAGCTCATACAGAACTAGCGTACAGCCTTACTCACTACAGTAGTGAGAACAAGTGGTTCATGTTGATTGAACATTAAAATATCCCAAAAGTTTTGGAAAACAATCAAGACCACCAACACTACAAAAAAAAAAAAAAAAAAAAAGGCGCGGGGCGGGGGGTGCATTATTAGAAGCAATGGCAGTATTACGTCTAAGTTGTGGAATGGGAAGAGGAAATCACTGCCCAAGTTTGGTGGAGATTTGCAGAGAGCACTTCCCAAAGTTGTTTCATGCTTAGGCAGGTGACCCTTTTCTTTTTGTCTCAAGGGCCAGATTGGACTAAATCTCTCCCTCAGTCTTCACTCCACATTGTGCTAAAAATGGAATGGAGCGGGGTGCCTGGGTGGCTCAGTGGGTTGAGCCGCTGCCTTCGGCTCAGGTCATGATCTCAGGGTCCTGGGATCGAGTCCCGCATCGGCCTCTGTGCTCAGCAGGGAGCCTGCTTCCTTCTCTCTCTCTGCCTGCCTGTCTGCCTACTTGTGATCTCTCTCTGTCAAATAAATAAATAAAATCTTTAAAAAATATGTTTTAAGATGGAATGGAGCATCTAGGAAGATTTTTAATGTTTTCACCATTTACACAAATACAAAATCAAACCAAACCAAAATACAAAATTCAATCTGTAGAGCAGCCTAGTGAGGAGGATTGTGTGCCTGCTGAGTTGCAGGAGGAGTGAATTCAATCTCTCTTAAAGCTTTCAGAGTGCTCTGGGTGGCCAAGGGGGGCAGATTAGTCTGGGGAAAGTACTTAAGGGATGGTAGCTTAGAAAAATGGGTGTGGCCCCATCAAAACAACTAGTAGTGCTCTGAGTGTATGCTCAGACCCCAGGATGAGAGCAAATAAGAGCTACAGGGCAAACACTAAGTCTTCTGCACCGGAGGGAGCTCATGACCTAATTAAGAAGAAACATAATAGGGGCGCCTGGGTGGCTCAGTCAGTTAAGCGTTGGCCTTTGGCTCAGGTCATGATCCCGGGGTCCTGGGATAGAGCCCCATATGGGCTCCCTGCTCAGCAGGGAGCCTGCGTCTCCCTCTCCAGCAGCCCTGTGCTTGTGTTCCCCCTCTCGCTATCTCTCTGTCATAAATAAATAAAGTCTTTAAAAAACAAAATTAAAAAAAGGAGAAGAAAAAGGGACATAATAGAGTGATCTATTTAGATGTGCCCTAAGAGATCATCTGGTCTGGTGGCTTCTGCATTGTCTTCCTGTAAATTCTACAGGAGTCACTCAGAGGTTACCATGGGAAAGGTAGGAAGACCCGTTCGGCAAAAAAAAAAAGGTCTCCAACTTTAAAAAGAATAGCTTTACTTTGAGAGGCTTCACATATCAGGTTTGGTTTTGTTTGTTTGTTTGTTTGTTTTTAATCTCATTTAATGCTAAATCCACCAAAAATAAAATCTGAAGACCCTTTTAGGAAATGATGAGTCATTTGTGATGGAAAAAATCTGTTGCTTGGCTTTCCCAGCATCTGTTTTCTCCTCTCTGGGTCCCAGATCTGACTGAAGGTACCAGGATTCCTCCACTGTCTGTAATTTGGAAGAATTAATCCCGCCACTGGCTACAGGCGTAAAAACAGCCAAGCAATTTGTCCATTTTATTCAGTCCCTCCAGCCACAGTTAAGTGGTCAGGGCAAGAGTGTGTGATTTGAGGCAGATCAAGTAGAGCCCAAAAAACCCAGTTCGGGGCTCTCAGATTAAAGTTAGTTTCATTTGTTAGGATTACTGAGAGGATGGAGTTGAACCTTAAATTGCTGAAAGCATCTTCTTGGAATAGCACCCAACACGGGGAAAGTGCTCCCGAGTTCCGCTTTGTCTAAAAGTTGAGACTCTCCCTGGGGTTTAGTGACATGACAAACAAACAGATTTCCTTTTTTGTATACAGGTTTGTTTTTTCTTTTGTTTTTTCTCCTTTATAACCTCAGAACCATGCCTCATATCCCATGCTGACTTTAAAGAGAGCTGTGGTCCCCATTAAGTAAGAGGATTTGCCCTGCATTACAAAGCAAGTAAATGGATACCCCCAATCGGGACCTAAGGATCCTGACTCAGCCTTGTGCTCCTTCCACTACAATTATAAGTTCAAGGCAATATATCCTCACAAAATGAGTGGCACTGTAAACACAGTGCTATTTTTTTTTTTAAGATTTTACTTATTTATTTAACAGAGAGAGATCACAGGAGGAGGAAGCAGACTCCCCACTGAGCAGAGAGCCCAATGTGGGGCTCTGTCCCAGGACCCTGAGACCATGACCTGAGCAGTAGGCAGAGGCTTAACCCACTGAGCCACCTAGGCACCCCAACACAGTGCTATTTCTAAAACCTGGGTTACACATCTTTAAAAAAAAAAAAAGACAATACATCCTATTTAAAATTTACTAGAGAAACAAAAATCTGATGGAAACAAGTGATGGATCCCTTCATTGTGCTCGTGAACTCGGATTTTCATACATCCTGACTTGAATGTTTGATTCCATCCTAATCGATTCCTGTCAGCCCAAGTCTGGTTCAGACACCCTCAGAAGAAGACCCGCCCGACTCCTCAGCACCCTGAGGACACGTGTTGCATTTTGATAGCTAGCTTCTGCTTCCCGAGTCACTGAATCCTTCTCCCTCTCCCTCAAAACCTCGAAATGGAAATGCAGCCCCAGTAATTGCCCATGTCAGAGTAAACAAATTACTTCTTGAGAATTGCAGTTTGAAAAATCCTCCCTCTCCCTCTTTGTATTTTCACTTTTTGAGGTGACATAAAATGTTACAAATTTATATGCTAATACAATGTAGTTCATTTTGTTCTACCATTAACTAGCTGCCTAACCTTGGGCAAAGAAGTTCATCTCTCTGAGTCTATTTCCATGGGTGTTGTGGATAGAATCAATCCTCTCTAAAGTCTCTTTCAGAGACTTTAATCTAACAATCTCCCAAACTATCGACTTAGAGCACATCAGAAATGACACAGATCGAAACTAGAGCTCAGGCCTACCTTGGGCTACCTTGGTGGGTACGGAGCTGTTGGAAGCAGGCTGCTGAAACAAGGCATCTCCGTGCAGAAGGCCAACATTCTTGTGTACGTTTTTCCAAAACCTGTGTGGAAATGTTCAAGGTAGGCAGTTTCTATTAAAAAAGCAATTCTTGCAAATGTTTGAAGATCAGAAGCCAAGCTTGGTATATATATATACATATATAAACTAGCTCCATAAAAAACATATTGATCGGAAAGAAGTAGGATTATAAAAACCCAAGGGCCACTTTATATTCGATGGAAACTTTCAAAGTTTCTCAGGAGCTTGTAAAGTATTTTAGGATGTAAACTTAGTAACTTGGTAAATAGATGGGATAAAATGTTGCCTCCTTTGACAATTTTGTCATGGTTAATCATAATCCCACATAAAATGGAAGCACGGTGTGATAAAAATATATATATATATATACTGAGCTTCAAACACAGAACTGATTTTAATTCAGAGCTCAAGTTGAAAAACTGGAAGAGATCTTGGGCAGGCTACCTAAACCCTGAGCTCTGCATGTCCTTCTATATATACAATATATTTCTATATATACAGTGGGGATAATATCTAAAAGATGGAAATGCTCTATAGAGTATTAGTTATAAAAAAAGAAGGGAATCCTGCCATTTGGAACAACTTGGATGGACCTAGGGAGTATTATGTTAAGTGAAATAAGTCATACAGAAAAAGAGAAATACTTTATGATTTCATTTTTGTGTGGAATCTAAAAAATAAAACAAAACCAGAAATAGACATAAATACCGAGAACTAGTGGCTGCCTAGGGCACTGTGTGGGGTGTGTGGATGGGAATAAGAGATGAAGGGGACTAAGAGGTACCAACTTCCAGTTATAAAATAAGTTGCAGGGATTAAAGGTGCAGCAGAGGGTATCCTGTCAGTAATACTATAATAACTTTGTATGGTGGCAGATGGTAACTACACTTGTGAGCATTTTATGTTATGTATGTAATGTTAACTTACTATGTTATATACCTGAAAGTAACATCATATGTCAATTACACCTCAATTTAAAAAAAAAAAAAGATGGGACGTTTGAGGACTAAAATGCCAAGTAGAATGGGGTAGACATCACTATAGAATAGTTTCAGCCCTCTGCTGCACTCTAAAGCAGCTCTTTCCCCAGATGTTCCAGATGCAAGAATGTCTTAGAGCACTGAGCCGTTTATTACGTGATGGATCCTAAGGCAATCACTATTGTCCCTATACTGCCTTCCTGGCTTACCATGATGGCTGGCCTCTTCGGGGAAATGCAAAGGAGTTCTTAGCATGAGCTGGGCACAGTGGAAGCAGCAGTCACATGCGTGATTCTGTTTAATCCTCACACTAGCCTGGGAGTTACTGGCACTGCCAAGTTCACATGACCCCGAAGCACCCGCTGATGCCCATTCACCACCCACGAGTGTCTTCTCTAGTCACGGCGCTTACCTTTCCATCAAGGGCTGTATGTGGCACTGTACTCCTTTTTGTACTTTTTTGCCCAAGTGATTAAAGGTACTAAAAATTTCAACCCGTTGAAAGGGAAGGAATCACTGGGTTATAGAAATATTTCAAGTATCTCAACCACATAGCTAACTACAGACAGAGCTACAGGGCAGACAAAATTAGTCCTGCATGTCCTTTATGCACTTCTCAGAGATCCTTTATCCCCCACCCCAAGGGCCCAATGTCTGATTAGACAGAAGTCCCTTTCTTGGTTTTCTCCTCAATCTTTCCCCCTTCCCCTCCATCCAAGAGAAACAACGGTCTTCTTCTTTTGTTTTGGTTTTGTTTCACGTTTTCCCTTCTCCCTGTCCCTCTCCTGCTCCCTCTCTTGCTTCGTCTTTCTTTGGGAGTCCGCTTCATTCTTATCTTCTTAAACTGGCTTATACTGAATTTCTTTGTTATCCCAAATTCTTATTTTGTTTTTCTTTGTTTTGTCTTGTTTTGTTTTTTAAGCCCAACATGTTTTTGCTTATCACCCTCTGAGGCAGGCCATGTTTCAATAAATGACCCAGCGAAGGGGGACAGAATACAGAGAATCTTCTAAGGTTCTGTGGGAGGAAGGAAGTGGCACCTTCAATCAAAGTCCAGTTCGGGGAAGTGAGGGATAAATCACTGTATAGAAGCTTTAACTGTTTGAATGTATATATTTCAGAAATCTGTAGTATAAATAAGTGGGAATATCAGAATGGTACTAGATAATAAAGAAAGAGAAACATTTAGAAAAACAAAAGAGAGACACTAATTAAAAAAGAAAGAGAGACAGACTTTAGGAACAGAGACAAAGCAATTTCCTTATCCTGTAATTTATTCATTTTCTCTGAAGGAGCCATAATTCCCCAAGTGTAACTGGACTGAGGCTTGCAGAATAGACACCTGAGAACTCTCAACTAAAGTGAGAGAAACTTCATGATAAGAGCAAACTTCAACACCCTCTTCAAAATAGTCTCAATGTAGTCATAGCAAAAACCTTTATAAAATTCCCAAATAGCCGAAGAAAGATAGGAATATTTATTTATCTCTTCTTACAGACAGCAAGCTATTCTTTAAAATTTTAGACTTGAGAAGGTTAAGCCCAAAGCCAAGCCAAGAAAATTAACATTCTTGGTACAATTTTTGATACAATCTATTCAGAGAAAATAATATTTACTTTGCCCACTATTTATTATTAATCAGAGATCACATTAAAATTTTAGAAGCCAGTATATTGTATTCTCAGTTGACAGAATGAAGAAGGGTGTCTTATCTTTTTTTTTTCTTTCCACTCATTGGGAAGCTTTATTGAAACAAATTCACTGAAAAGTTTGATCAATTTGTGATTTTAATTTTAAGTTCCTTCTGGTGTGGGGTGATTTTAAAACAAAGTCAGGATTTGCTAGATATGCTATAATAAATAACCTCCAAATCTCAACAGCTTTCAAAAACAATGATTTATTGTTCATTCTACATGTCCATCCTGGATCAGCTGAGGGCTCTGCTCTGACACTGATTAAACCATTACTATTTGGAACATTCAGGATTTCATGTTTCTATGTACTACACCAACTATAGAGATGTTGTTGAGATCTTGGTGTCCCTGTGACAATTCTCTAAGGAATATTATTTTCAGAACTATAGGACAAAACTACACACACACACACACTCATACATTATGTGAAAATAAGAAAATGTATTTGTTTTTCAAGGCACAGAATATCCATGTCAGTATACATTAAAAAAAAAAAAAAATCTGGTAAGAGTGGTTGACTTAGGGAGAAAACCAGAGAGCTCAGAACAGGGTTGGATATAGAATTACTTTTTTACTTCATAACCATCTATTTTTTCTATTTTTGTACTATGCATGAATTTTCTGCTAACTATAGTCACTATAATAGTTATACTTAAGTGCATCTTATCAGGGCTAGCGTGCAAAGAATATGAACAGGAATATGATAAACTTGTTAGTTAATACAGGAAACCCAAGTTCATGCCATTGGTCTCATTAATTGAGTTGAGACCCAGATTATGACTCAGAGAACAGATTATGACTTCCAAAATATTATGGGGTTTCCAGCAAAGAGTTCCCTCATTCTACCAGAAGACATACACAAGTACACACATGCAAGAGAGAATTTCATACTATCTGAGCTCATCGATGAACTCTGGAGGTCGTGTGGGTTAGTTCTTTGTAGCAAGGGATTCTTAAAGTGTGTTCTATGTTGCCTCGGAGTCCGCTTGGGGTATGTAAGAAGGCAGCCATGTTGATGGGGTCAGATCAAGCTTCAACAAGAGCAGCTCTGCTTTAAACAATGAGTGTTCACTTTAAGTTTTTCTGTCTGAAGAAAAGATGATTCTAAAAAGTGTTTGAAGTCCACTGATGTGAGAATCTCTTCCATAACATACTGGTAAAAAAAAACAAGCCAACTTCTGCAGAAGGACCTTAAACGTTAGGGAATTCACCGCCTCATTACATGCTCGGATAGCCCAAACTTTTAGAAAGTTGGTCTTAGACTAAGCCAAAATCTGCCTTCCTATAACTTTGATCAATTGGTTCACATTCTTGCTTTGGGCTATTTAATTGCTGGTAGAGATTTTAGTTGCCTCCCTGAAGGCAGAAGACTTAATGTTTTGTAACTACTATTGATCTTTGGCTAGCTTTGGCCTGTAGCTGGGCAGCTAGATAATTTATTTCCCTTTGAGTTTCTCTGATACTATTTCTGGGCTACATTTTCTGTTTTACTTCTTCAAGCTTTCATTTCTTTATGTGAAGAAATTTGAATACATGATCTTTTTTTTTTTTTTTTGTCTTTGAACTACACTTTTTTACATAGATAACAATTAACTGTTAATTATTAAGTGTGTAGGTGAGAGGGCACAGATACATATTTATAGCTCAAATGAAGGCTTGGGATAATTTAGATTAAATATTATGAAAATCTTTATAACAGTAATATTAGAAAATTAAGTAATGGAACAAGCTGCCAAGAAAGGTTGCATAATGACTGTCACTAGAAGTATTCAAGGCAGAAATAACCACCTGTTGCAAAATGATGGTGTAGAGCTAATTATATCCTCTGGTTATCATCTGTGGATATTCATCCAGACTACCCTCTCCAGGTTACTTGAGATTTTAGTGATTTTAAAAGGTTCAATTTAAGCATATTCATAGAAACACATGCCATCATTACTACTTTTTAAAAATTGCTATAAAATGCTTAGAATGTTCAGTCCTCAACTTAATCCTTGAGATATAATCTGAGAAAATATATCAAAGCACAAAAATTTTCACTATAACTTTATTTATGGGAGTAAATAACTTAGAATCTAAATGTCAAAACATAGTACAATGGTTAATAACTTTGGGAGTTTGCATGCAAAGAAATACTGGGTAACAAATTAAGTTGTATTCATAGTCTGTAACAACATGGAAAATCTTACTATTATAATATTAAGTGGAGGGGCACCTGGGTGGCTCAGTCATTTGAGCATCTGACTTTTGGTTTCCGCTCAGGTCATGATCTCAAGGGTTGTGAGATTGAGCCCCCCACCCCCATGGCTGGTTCCCTGCTCAGTGGGGAATTTCCTTTAAGATTCTCTCCCTCTGCTCCTCCCCCACCACCGTCAAATGAATAAATATTTTTTTTTAAAATACTAAGTGGAAAACTAAGGCTTGAAGTTTCATACAAAATAGTATTCCAACCATGGGGAAAACTAAATAGAAAAGATAGCATCTCTAGGAAAAGGAAAGAATATTTTAATGCAGACCACTCCCTCTGCTACAAATACTTAGGAAGACTGGATAAAAAAATATAAAAAACAAAGCCAACTCATTTAGTCAAAATTAAAACTTAATTAAAGAGTAAAAGGAAAATCCTCAGATGCCAAAATAAAGAGGGAACTCAAAGCTAGTATAATCTAACTTATGTGGATAAACCCAGAGGAAAGGTGCCACTCAGAGGCCCTGGGAATAGGGAGCTAAGGTTTTAATGCTCATAGACATTTGGCAGGTCCCTGCAAAGAGTTGTAGGTCTCTTCAAATCATAGAGATAAAACTATGGCTGCTTCATTAAGCTAAGACTCTCTAAGTCCCCACCATGAGAATGATTAAAAAAGCTACAAATAATCCCACAGGAAAAGAAGCTTGCTAACTGTTCTAGGATCTGAGTGTGTAGAGATAGGAAAAGGGTAATATTCCCAAACCCTTACCACGCTTGTATGTGGAATCCAAATGCATACACAACCCATCAAGTGTGGAAATCCTCGTCCAAGAGCAAAGACACACCTGGGGTCTCAGCAGAAGGGAATAACCAAAAGCCGTGTAGGAATTCATCTATTGCTTACAGTAGGACTTGTACAGAGAAAACAACCCCAGCTGAAGTTGAGACTATCCTTAAAAAGTTACAAACAAAACACAAAGCAGTAAATTAGAGTCTGCAAATACAAGAAATAAAAGTAGCACTCAAAGTGCAAGAAATAATATAACAGCATGGGACAAGAAAAATTGTCTATGTAAAGTGATGAAAACAATTGAGAGAAGTCTGAAAGCAAGAACAAAACACAATGATGTCCTGAAAAAAATCTAATGGGCAGATTTGGACAGGTATATTTCTAGAAGGACAAATGAAAGGATAAACAAAGTATGAGGTATCAGTAGTGAACTATTAAGTTCATAAAAGGAAATCATCTAGAATGCAGCCCAAAAAGTCAGGTGGGGGAAACAGACACTGAATGTTAACGGGTACTGACTACTACATTAGAAGGTTCAAAATAATCTAAATGGCAGCTCCAAAAGGAGAGACCAGTAAAATTTTGTTGACAAAATATATTAGGAGATAATGGAAGATAATTCTCCTGAAATACAGAAAAATGTGAAACTTGGTAATGAATTATCAAAAATAAGTGACAGACAGGGTGCCTGGGTGGCTCAGTCTGTTAAGCATCTGCCTTCAGCTCAGGTCCTCCTCTCAGTGTCCTATGACTGAGTCCTGCATGGGGGTCCTTGCTCAGTGAGGAGTCTGCTTCTCGCTCTCTCTCCCACTCCCTCTTGCTCTCGCTTTTTAAAAAAAAGTAATAGACAAAAACTCATTCCAGGGCACACTTACCATATTTTGCATGCAGAACACAGCAAAGAACAAAGACAAACATCTTAAGAATATGGTATTCTTTTACGGAAAAGAGAAAAGACATATTACTGACAGTGGAAGGAAAATGAGAGAAACAGACACCTCAGTTCAAACTTAGACGCTTTAAGATAGTAGACTCCTATCTTCTAAGAACTAAGAAGAAAACTTCCACCCACAGGCCTATGTCCCGCTAAACTGTCATTCAAGAATAAGGCACAATAAAAAATTATTCAGAAAAAAAAAAAGACTCAGAAAATTTACTAATCACAGATAATCTCTACAAAATATATTAGGGAAATGGGAAACTAAACCCTGAAGGAAGATGTGGGCTAAGAGAAGTAATGTGTACAGAGAAACTAAAAGACCTGTGGAAAATTATACTTTTCATAAACACAAAAATCAAGATACTCACCCTAGGCATAATAACAGATTGAAAACAATAGAAAATGATGAACAAGAAGTTAAAGCAAAAGACACTATTAGAGGAAAAGAAAAGTGTTTCATAATGATTAAAGGAACAATTCACCATTGTTTCATAATGATTAAAGGAACAATTCACCATGAAGATATAATTCTGAACTAAGATGGACACAAAAACATAACATCAAAAATCAGCATAACATTAGTGGAGAACGATATTAGAAAAAAAAAATCCCTTGTGGGGGCCTCGGGTTCTCGCATTTGGCTCTCAGTTTCATGTATAACATCACAGATATTAAGAAATGGTTCTGTGTTAAATAGGAAGTTATATTTGTAAAAGGAGCACCATGACAGGTAAAGGTGAAAAGTATTTTGGCTTATGTCAAAAGAGTAAAATTAATGTTTGATTCACAAACTGGGATCCGGAAGGGAGCAGCGATCATGAAAACTTAACTACGAACCAAACCAAGGGCAACACAAGATCCTGCTCTTCACGTGGCCGATCTCTAGCCTCTCAGTGGCAGAGCACCCAAGAGCTGTCCAGAGAGAACACACTTCCCTATCTGTCTCCTTTATACTGGTCTTCCCTGTCCCTGCTATCTGGACCTCTCTCCTTTCTGTGGCTTTGACAATACTCAGGGGGGATGTATGGCTGCTGAAATCCACCTTCACTTTCCGGGTCTGACATCCCGTTCTATCTCTGTCCCATGTAATATTGGGTGCGATTTATATTCTGTGAGTGACTCTAACTGCATTTCTCCTGCCAATTTCCCACTTGATTAAGACCAAGCCTTATGAAAGAAAACAACAGCATTCCCTTCTCATTTCAAAAGGCATAGTATATGGGGGCCCTGGGGTGGCTCAGTCATGATCCTGGGGTCCTGGGATCGAGGCCCGCATCAGGCTCCCTGCTCAGGAACATGCTTCTCCCTCTCCCTTTCCCCTTCCCCCACCGCACTCGTGTGCATGCTCTCTCTCACGCTCTCTGTCAAATAAACAATCTTTAAAAAACACAAAAAACAAAGGCATAGTATTTATTCTGTGTTACTCTCCTCCTTCCTATAATGATAGAACTCCTGCTTTGCTTCTAAAATCCTATGAAAGCTGCCATTCAGTATCTGTAGCATCTTCATTTTGACCTTACATGCAGACATATTTTGTGAATGTCATTTGTATTTTGTTAAGAATGAATCTGTCCTAAAAGGTCAGTTAAAGGATTTTAGGTAAGTCGGTATGATCAGACTGGCTATATACTTGTTATACTGAAATTCAAAAATTCTATATCCTTACTGATTTTGTCATCTGCTACTTCTGTTTGTTGCTCGGGGATAATTGTTCTCAGCCACGGTATGGATTTGGTTGATAGAGTCACATTTTTATAAAATGTTAAGCTTGATCTAATGTGCAGGTACTGAAGCTCAGATGTTATTAAAATCAGTTTCATTTTCTTCAAGCATACAAAAATCACTCCTAAAAATTGAGCACGAACTATAAACAAACAGAATCTTAATAACACTAAAGAACAACTATCTTACAGAATAGATTCTTTGATGGTAATGTTACAAATAAGTAATCAACAGAAAATTGGAGGTACAATAAAAAAGGTAAAAATTAAAGAATGCCTTCAAATGTTTAATGTGTTGAAGAAGAAATCACAATTGAACTTAATGACCTTTTTAAAATAATGAAAATTCTATGTATCTAGTAATTAGGTCATTCTTACATAGAAATTTATTGCCTTAGAAACGGACAAAGATAGTCTAATCGCCAAATGCGGGTAGGCCAATGTAAATATACATGTCCAAATAGAGATCTCTACCTGTCACCAAATAAGACAGTATGTTCAGAATATATTGGTATGAAAAAGAAATATGTCTTTTGATCTTTTGGAAGAAAACATTGGAGAAAATCTTTGTCAGTGCGAAAAGAGATGGATTTCTTTAAAAAGCCATAAAAATCCAAACCATAAATTAAAAATTTTATAAACTTATACATTTTATAAACTGCTCCTTTAATGTACAAAATTGTTGGAAGTTTTACTTCACTATTTTAATGTACCAAAAAGATTCCATATGTCAAGCTTAAAACATCAAGAACTGAAAGATACTATTTGCAAGGTATAAAATTATTAAAATCAGGGGCCCCTGGGTGGCTCAGTGGGTTAAGGCTCTGCCTTCAGCTTGGGTCATGATCTCAGGGTCCTGGGATTGAGACCCACATTGGGCTCTCTGCTTGGCAGGAAGCCTGCATCCCCCCTCTCTCTCTGCCTGCCTCTCTGCCTACTTGTGATCTCTGTCTAAAAAAATCTTTTTAAAAAAATAAATAAATAAAATTATTAAAATCAACTGACCTGTACAGTGACATCAATATAAAAGTAAGAATACTGTAGGAAAAAAATACAAGAAAAGCAGGCTATAAAAGAGGAAATAGAACTGGCTGTTATATTTACGAAGAGATACTTAACCTCACTAGTGGTCTGAGGCATGTAAGGTGAAACAATATTGAAGTAACAGAGATAGAGCCAAAACTGAATAAATCAAAATCTAAAAATATCATTTGCCAACTAGAATGTATAGAAATGCACCAGGACTCCCACAGCAGGAGGAAGTACACATTGTATAATTGCTACTAAGAGCAATTTGGCATGCTTAAGTTGAAAATAGTCACTGTGTGCATGTTTACACAATGATGTCCATTAAAACATTCTTATAACATTAGAGCCAAGGTAAAAGAAACAACCTAAGTATTCCTCAGTAGGGGAGTGAGTCAGTGTGCAATATTTATCAAGTAAAATATTTTTAAAATCATTCAAATGGATGAGCTGCATTGACCTCATTAAATAGAGGACTATGGAAAACAATGTTGACTGAAAAAAGATGCAGAAATGTCTGTATGATATGTTCACATGAAGTGTAAATACATGCAGATTAGAACTCTAGATTGTTTGGTCACAGAAACTTGTGTCTGTGGTAAAACTATCCACACAAACCTCAGGGCAGTCGCTACATGTCGGAGGAGAGGGATGGCAGTGAGATGGTATACAGTCGGGCTTTGGGTTATAGATATGCAATTCTGAAATTTTAAAAAAGTACTTGAAACAA